>NC_136069.1:258472488-259893113 GCF_964261635.1 Lissotriton helveticus | reverse complement strand
ACATGGCCTCTATTTCTTCATTCGCTTGGAGGAGTTCTACTCATTTATCAGCGCGAGTTCCAGAGTCGCGCTTCTGGAGGTCCCCGCAGCACAAAGTCGGCTTCAGCAACTACTGGTATCTGCTTCGGTGGAATTGTGTTTAACTCCGTGGTAACGGAAGGACTGAAACCCACCTCTGTGCCT
Source organism: Lissotriton helveticus (assembly GCF_964261635.1). Lineage (NCBI taxonomy): Eukaryota > Metazoa > Chordata > Amphibia > Caudata > Salamandridae > Lissotriton > Lissotriton helveticus. Next base: position 259,892,930 of record NC_136069.1, on the reverse strand, counting down.
GGGGAAAGAAGAGGCGGTGTTGTTCTCATTGAGGGCACCCTGGGCTAGTTGGACTCCCGACCCGCCCCCGCCAAAGACTGACCCGGGTTAAGGAGGTTGCTGCGGTTGGGGAGCTGAGGAGGCGGCGATGTATGGCGAGCACACTCAATTTGGGGGCCAAAATCATCATGCATAATATCCACCCCTCGCAACACTGACCCACACTCAAAGGCATTCTGGGACTTGTAGTAACCAGACGACCGGTTACTAGCAGGAAGTGTATGCTGGGACTACTCACCTTGGGGGCGGACCTATGCATCATTTAACAGGATGGGGCAGGGCATTTATCCCCAAATGGACATCCTGTTTTACACCCCCACGCTGAAGAAGGCGTCATGGACGCCGAAATGCATTCGTAATGGGTGTGTTGCTGCTGAATAAAGGTGCCTCCACTGTTCTCCCCTGCTGTGGCCTCTATTTCTTCATTCGCTTGGAGGAGTTCTACTCATTTATCAGCGCGAGTTCCAGAGTCGCGCTTTTGGAGGTCCCCGCAGCACAAAGTCGGCTTCAGCAACTACTGGTATCTGCTTCGGTGGAATTGTGTTTAACTCCGTGGTAACGGAAGGACTGAAACCCACCTCTGTGCCTGGGGAAAGAAGAGGCGGTGTTGTTCTCATTGAGGGCACCCTGGGCTAGTTGGACTCCCGACCCGCCCCCGCCAAAGACTGACCCGGGTTAAGGAGGTTGCTGCGGTTGGGGAGCTGAGGAGGCAGCGATGTATGGCGAGCACACTCAATTTGGGGGCCAAAATCATCAGGCATAATATCCACCCCTCGCAACACTGACCCACACTCAAAGGCATTCTGGGACTTGTAGTAACCAGACGACCGGTTACTAGCAGGAAGTGTATGCTGGGACTACTCACCTTGGGGGCGGACCTATGCATCATTTAACAGGATGGGGCAGGGCATTTATCCCCAGATGGAAATCCTGTTTTACACCCCCGGCGCTGAAGAAGGCGTCATGGACGCCGAAATGCATTCGTAATGGGTGTGTTGCTGCTGAATAAAGGTGCCTCCACTGTTCTCCCCTGCTGTGGCCTCTATTTCTTCATTCGCTTGGAGGAGTTCTACTCATTTATCAGCGCGAGTTCCAGAGTCGCGCTTTTGGAGGTCCCCGCAGCACAAAGTCGGCTTCAGCAACTACTGGTATCTGCTTCGGTGGAATTGTGTTTAACTCCGTGGTAACGGAAGGACTGAAACCCACCTCTGTGCCTGGGGAAAGAAGAGGCGGTGTTGTTCTCATTGAGGGCACCCTGGGCTAGTTGGACTCCCGACCCGCCCCCGCCAAAGACTGACCCGGGTTAAGGAGGTTGCTGCGGTTGGGGAGCTGAGGAGGCGGCGATGTATGGCGAGCACACTCAATTTGGGGGCCAAAATCATCAGGCATAATATCCACCCCTCGCAACACTGACCCACACTCAAAGGCATTCTGGGACTTGTAGTAACCAGACGACCGGTTACTAGCAGGAAGTGTATGCTGGGACTACTCACCTTGGGGGCGGACCTATGCATCATTTAACAGGATGGGGCAGGGCATTTATCCCCAAATGGAAATCCTGTTTTACACCCCCGGCGCTGAAGAAGGCGTCATGGACGCCGAAATGCATTCGTAATGGGTGTGTTGCTGCTGAATAAAGGTGCCTCCACTGTTCTCCCCTGCTGTGGCCTCTATTTCTTCATTCGCTTGGAGGAGTTCTACTCATATATATATATATATATATATATATATATATATATATATATATATATATATATATATATATATATATATATATATATATATATATATATATTCACTGAAAAAACCATAGGTTATAGACCATATATAGTTAGGAATTAGCATTTAAAAAACCTTATTTTACTCACACAAAACCATTGAAATTCCATATATAGTTAGTTGCACTAACTATATATCGCGCACCCGCAATCCACTGCTGATCATGTCACATATTACATCATTCATGACATGGTCAGTGACATCACTGATGACATCACTGATGACATCACTGACGACAACATCCAGTGACTGTATGTTTCTGTAAAGTTAAAATATGTCTTACATATTCAAGAATGAGTGGATGTATAAGTGTCTGGATGAAGGATTTAGTAGGTGCGTGACTGACTGTATGAATGAGTGATTAAATGTGTCTCACTGAATGCATGGGTTAGTGACTAAACTGTCTTAATTTGTGCATCATTATGTCTGTTGTGATGTAAACTGCTGCATGTGTTGATCATTAGCTATACGAGAGGCTATATGTGTTATTAATTGGTTGCCCAAGTATTTCTATGGGAGATTGAGTTTGTGTGGGGGTGGCTGGAAGGTGTGTGACTCTGTGCATAGATGTGTGAGCAGTTTATTCACTAGGTGTATGAGTTCAAGAGTGCATGTGGAAACAGCTACATGGGCAGTTGACTGTGTGCATGAGTGTATTGATGAGTGAATGGATATCTCAATGCTACATGTCATAGTAAGTACATATGTAAAACACAGTACATGTGAGAGTTGGCATATATAAATAACTGTGCATGAGAGCCACTGAATGAGTGAGTGGTTGTATCGATCATTGTGAACTTGTATCAGGGATTGTATAAGAGAGTAAATATGTGTTAGTATATGTTTCAATAAGTAAAGTGTGTTTAACTGTATAGTTGAAGAAATGGAGGTGAGATTGTTTCTTTGCATGACTGACTGGGTGTGTGAGTAACTCCATGGATGAGTGGCAGTGTGTGAGTGTCTGTATACACTGAGTGTATCTAAGGTTATATTAGAGTCTGAAGAGGTTTATCGTATTAGCACAAGAATGATGTCAAATGAGATGTCATCAGTGATGTCATTTGAGATGTCATCAGTGATGTCATCAGTGATGTCACTGACCATGTCATGAATGATGTAATATGTGACATGATCAGCAGTGGATTGCGGGTGCGCGATATATAGTTAGTGCAACTAACTATATATGGAATTTCAATGGTTTTGTGTGAGTAAAATAAGGTTTTTTAAATGCTAATTCCTAACTATATATGGTCTATAACCTATGGTTTTTTCAGTGAATTTCAATGGTTTTTTAATAGCAAATATCATAAGCTGTCGAATGTCAAGTACGTGGTAAGTAAAAACATTTTCGTGTTTATGCACACTGATCTGCTTTGAATGCTGCCCCCCCCCTCATTTCTATTAGGAGTACTCTCTCTTTGCAGATAGTGAAGGGTAGTTAACGCAGGCCTTTGCCCCCGTTGTAATCCGTCGTGCCTGCTTCTCTCTCCATTTGATTGATTGTTCTCTTTGGTTCATTCTCTATTTACAAACAAGCACAGAGTCGCAATACTCTGTTTAGTCTTTGCAGATAGCGAAAAATCGTGTAAAAAAACAAAAGGAATCGAGCAAAATCAGTAGGCCACTAATAGGATCTCTTTTTGACCTCCATAAAATAGAAACATTAGGAACAACCTGTTGATAATACCAATGTGTATGTACATAAGCGGCGTTCATTTGTGTTCACAGTACCCCTTCTTGATTGTTTGAATCGAGCATTGAATTGTTCGAAGTTGGTTCTCTTAAGAATCTTCTCTGCCTGCAAACGAGGAAGAATAGGAATATTCTCTCTCCCTTTGCAGATAGTGAAGGGTAGGTAACGCAAACCTTTAACACGTCGTGCCTATTTCGTTCCTCATTGATTGATTGTTTCCCCAAACATTGACTGTTTGGGAATTGGTTCTTTTTGTAGGTATTCCCTGTTTGCAAATATACGTAGGAAAATCTTTGCAAATAGTGAAAGGGTACGTAATGCGGACCTTTCTCCCCCGTTGTAATCTGTCATGCCTATCTACTCCCCACTGATTGATGCACCTGTTTCACCCGTACCATTTACTAGAGATACGTCATCTGGCCCGACCAGAGAGCACCCCTAGTGAAAAGGACATATGCAATAATAACGAAGTGATCACTGTATCCTGTTAACAGAAACTTTAGCATGAAACAACCTGGAAAGAAAAGAATAGGAAAACGAAAATCAGTAGGCCACTGATGAACATGAACTTTTATTAAACAACGAACAAAGAAACGATAACATAACGTAATGATAAAACCTATTAATGTCCTAGAAACAAGAAAACGTTAGAAATATGCCAGTGGTGAGAGACCAGAAAAACAGTAAGAGAAACCAAATCACCCCTCGCTGTCCCACCGCCTGCCACGCCAAAAAAATCGATAGACTAGGGAAAATGCAAGTCAGTAGAACATCCGCCCCCACTCTGGAAACTTCCAAGGTGGGGCAGGGTTGCGGCTACGCCCAGCCGGGAGCAGCCCATATAAGGTGGGTCCTGCTGCCACGCCTCGGCCAGGAGATCCTAACGTAGGGTGTAGCCGGAGGAGAGGCCGAGGCCAGCGGGACCCGGCCAGGGGATTGCCTTTACAACGCTGAAGAGTTGCAGGGGGGGGGGAATGTCTCCTCGACCCTCCCCTCTCTCTCCCAGTCCGGCCGCGGTGGCCCTTGAGAGTTTCAGGTAGTCCCGCCACATGCTCTTCCGGTCCGGCCACCAACGGTCGGGGGGCCGAGGCCGATGGGATCCGGCTGCAGCCGATAAACCAAGGAACCCGTTCATGGGGCCAGAGCCAGGGGCGTCCGGCCGACATCCACCGGAAGCCCGGCCCGAAGACGGACGGGACACTTCTTCTTTCTTGAATAATGGCTGCGACAACACTGGGGGGGATGTCTTGCACATGCCTCCGACCCCCCCCCCCCTCCCCTCGTCCTCATCGCCTGGTCCGGCCATAACAAATCTCAAGCGAGACGCCGTGGGGTGCACTGGGAGGGAGAGACGATGCGAACAGGCCTCTCCCGCCTCCCCAGTGGAGGCTTCCCACCTGCACCCTCAGCGCTCCAAGCGCCCGGAAAAGGGTTCTTCCACTGTGGCGATGCTGCAACGTCTCGCCCGGCAGGGTGGAGCCCGTCCGCTCATTTGACCCCGCGATCGCCAGTAGCTACCGAACTCTCAAAATGGCGGTCGACCTGGCAAGAGCGGGCCCAGCATGAAGAAATGGCCCGGTCACTGGTTGACTCCACCACCGTAGTCCTCCACGACCTTGAAGATTCTACAGGAGCCGTGGGAGTCTCCGACCCCCGATGGGGAATGACTGCCATGATCGCCCGTGGAGTGACGAAACTGTATCCGCGGGACGTCGGCGCTCCCATGCTGGCGCCAGCCTCACTTTGAATTACTAGAATCCTGCAGACCTCAGTTCCGGTGAAAGCACAGTGTGACCCGGTAGGAAAAATTGTTGCACCCCCTCCCCTTTTTGACTGATAGTTCAAACCACCGATCCTTTCCTTTGCCCTTTTAACGGAACTTTGGACTGCCTCCCCCTCTTTTACATTTTCTAGAGAAAACAAAACATTAACCACTACATTAGCATAGCAGTTGACACCAGAACTGTTTTCAAATTGAAAACCAACAACATCTTCAACAGAATCCTTTTTGTTTCTGCTGTGACCCTGCTACAGCACAGGCATTGTCCACATCAGTAATTCTGCAATGCCGGTAAGAATAGCTGTGGTGCCTACTGGACTCACTCACCCCCGCGGCGCCCCACGCCGTTATTTGCTGGGCGGCAACTTACTAGACATCACTTTCGTGCCATCTAGATTTCAGCGCGTTCTGCTGCCTTGGAACTATTCGCACAACAGACTGCTACTGACGACCCACCCCCAGGCAACATCTTCTGAATTTTCATAATTTGAAAGAACTAGTAACATGTCCTCATCAGGAATTCAAAAGAAATTGCCACGGTCTCTTCGTTGTTTAAATGTTTTTACTGTTTTTGTTTTGTTGTATATATTTATATGTTATTAAAGTTTTATATTCCTACTACTTTGTTGGAGTGCTATATATTTTTAATGTGACACATAATTGTAAAAACTTTGATGTACAAAGAGTCATTCCTGGAATCTTCCGCTTCAGGCTCGGTCCCCTCCCCAATCACAATACAGGATGGTTTTCAGATAGTAGGAACACGTGTGGTGTGACGGATCTCATCGGGTGTGGGCCTTGATCTACTATAACTCCTTTGAAGAGGGGTGATTCTTTACAGCTGGAGCCATAAACTACATCTGCAGGGCTAGCTGATAGCCTGGACAATCGGACACAGAGGAAGAGGAGTGTCAGAGGGTGCGGTAGTGAATAGGGCGAAAGGGAGGTGTCGGGTGGGCACAGAGTGTGATTCTCAGGGAAGAGCAGCGCAGATGGGGGGAGGTTTATTGCCCATGCATAAGACAGAGAGCGGGGGTGACCAGTGCCTGGGGAAGATGCTTGCGAGGGTGGGGAGCCATGCTACGAATCGACAGCGTGCAGAGAGTGGGTCTGGTCAAGGCATCTAAAATGGCTGCCGTGCACGACAAAAGTGTGGCATTTCAAAAAAGGCAAGATGGCGCAAACAATGTTTTTCAACACTTCCTCATTTCCTTCGAATCGAACGTTAACAGACGTTGGTGCATATTACCAAAGTTAAGCGATATTTATCGCTAACAATGCTTACCAACGAATTTTTTACCGCTAAGCATCGTCAGAAATTATCGAAGATAAACCTTGCTATTATCAAGGTTTATCGCAAATGCGATAAAAAACGGCCGCAATGCATGAATATCGCTAAAAAGTCAGCGATATTCATGCATTACCGAGCTAATGCTCTTAGCCATGTTATCCACCTCCCATTGGATAACATGGCTAAGAACTGCTCAGGGCAGGTGTTACTTTTTGGAGATATTCGCGCTTAGCGCGAATATCTCCAAAAGTTGGTAATAGGAGATAGATATCTTGCATGTTGTAATGCAAATTATTGTGGTATATGGAACTCATACCATAATCTCTCAGGAAAGCAGAAACTGATCCTTTTGGGACCGCCTGAAAAGGCCTAGGGGGTAAGGGGTACTCTACTTTGCCCCCTTTTCACGTTCCGAACTATTTTATTTTACTCTCTTCTGTAATTACACAAAATAGCAGCGATAAGATGCATCGGAGACACACAGTGAGAGAAAGGAGGCCGGAGATGAAGAAGAGATGTCAAATACACATTGGAGATAAAATAGTGGCAGAAGGGAAGTAAATATGAGTAAACTTACCATGTAACATAAAAATGTTGCACTCTATACTATAAGTCTCATTTTATACTACAATCACTTCGCTACAACCTCATAAATTAAAAATAAAAATGAATAATGTCTCAAACAATTTTTGATTTCTAAATATAAATTTATTCTTCAGAATTTTCTAAATTTGAAAGAACTAGTAACATGTCCTCATCGGCAATTTCCTCATGAAAAGTCTGCAATGATGATTCTTGTAACTCTATGGTCTCCAAACATTCGATAAATTCGCCATCAACAGATTGATCAAAAAAATCATTCAAGTCATCTCCTCCTTGTGACAATATTTCATTATTGGTGCTGTCAATTTCAATCAATGTAGTGGAATCATTCAAGTCATCTCCTCCTTGTGACAATATTTCATTATTGGTGCTGTCAATTTCAATCAATGTAGTGGAATCATTCAAGTCATCTCCTCCTTGTGACAATATTTCATTATTAGTGCTGTCAATTTCAATCAATCTAATGAAATCATACACGTCATCTCCTCCTTGTGACAATATTTCATTATTGGTGCTCTCAATTTCAATCAATGTAGTGGACAATTCAAAAGAAATTGCCACGGTCTCTTCATTGTGAGCCATTTTATTTTGAAATTGCTTGCTGTAAATTGCAGAAAAAAATAATCACTTTCATTTATCGTTTTTAGTAATACATAATATAAAACTAACTTTATCAAGTATTTAGTATAACAGAAGGACTGCAAATAAATAACAGAAAACATTTTTCAAATTATCTTCAAGTGTACAACATAGTTCCCCTTACAAATTAACAACTCACCTTTTTAAAAGAAGGAGAAGTGTTAGTACTGTGTAAATCAAACACCAGAAATTCACCACCAAAAATTCCTCACAAATGTACCTCAGACAGTAGTATCACAAAATGGCTGTGGTTTCCTCTCATTTGACATATATACATAACCAATTAACTTTCATCACACACAAATACAAAACCAAAGTAACATTTTAATTGGTTCTAAATTTCAACACTTTCAAATGTGTTTTCCCCATGCAATTTTCCATAGGACATTTACATACGTCTACAGCCTGAATGGCTGAACGGAATTACACCAAACTTGGCAAAATGGTACATCAAACCTAAGAGGTCAGGAAGGATCTACTATGCCCCCTTATGGTCATTTGCCCCTTCGCTTTGGCCTCCTCTTGTCTCTCGATCCTACCGAGAGACAAGATGGCGGCCGCTACGGACTGTTTGGAATGTTGACAGACGCCGGAGAACCAATCAGCTTCGCAAAGCTCCGTAACGCGAAAAGTACGCGAAGCGGAGCGCTGTTACAGATATATATCTTTTTTGGAACGTTAATTTCTCAAAATCCACTGGAGCACATATATTGAGACCTAGCAAAGGCACATCGGGCTACCAGTCCCTAATATTTTGCCAAGTTTCGTGCAAATCCATTCAGCCGTTCGATTATTGACATTTAGATACGTCTACAGCCTGAATGGCTGAACGGAATTACACCAAACTTGGCAAAATGGTACATCAAACCTAAGAGGTCAGGGAGGATCTACTATGCCCCCTTATGGTCATTTGCCCCTTCGCTTTCGCCTCCTCTTGTCTCTCGATCCTACCGAGAGACAAGATGGCGGCCGCTACGGACTGTTTGGAATGTTGACAGACGCCGGAGAACCAATCAGCTTCGCTTCACAAAGCTCCGTTGCGCGAAAAGTACGCGAACTGGAGCGCTGCCCGGTCCGCTGTTACAGATATATATCTTTTTTTAAATGTTAATTTCTCAAAATCCACTGGAGCACATATATTGAGACCTACAAAAGGCACATCGGGCTACCAGTCCCTACAATTTTGCCAAGTTTCGTGCAAATCCATTCAGCCGTTCGGGCTAAAAGTGAGGCCAACCGCCCTATGGAAAACTCAATGTTAAAAACACGTTTTGGGACCCCCCTTTTTTCTCGACCCCCCCGGACGAACCCCCCCCCAATTTTCAGGGGCTGCTCAGAAACAAAATGTGCCATTTTCCTGAAAATTTCAGCCAATTCCGTCCACAAACGCCAAAGTTATTAGACATAGAATTTTCAAAAATCCCATAAAGAAAACATCCTAACTATATATACCTACTGGCGACCGCCAGTAGGTAATATATATATATATATATATATATATATATATGAATATATACATATATAGAGATGTAGATATATTTCCGGCTGAGGGCGGCTTCCAACTTCTGAGGAGGGGGTCTGGTGACGGAGGAAACTTACCTCCGTAACAATACCCGAAAAGAAACTCCCGCTACTTCCAAACCTCGACAGCGGCGAAGAAGGCGAAGAAGGAGACTTAGACCCCTTAGCTCTTCAGGCAAGATGGTTCTTCATTTCTTTATTTCACCACAACCCACGTACGAGGTTGTGGTGAAAGAAAGAAATAAAGAGCCTTCTTCGCCGCTGTCAAGGTTTGGAAGTAGCAGGAGTTTCTTTTCGGATATGTATATATATATATATATATATATATATATATATATATATATATATATATATATATATATATATATATATATGTATTCTTCACTGAAAAAACCATAGGTTAGCAAAGTTATAGTTAGTTGGACATTTCACTCGTACAAAACCATAGAAATTCCCCCCTTATAGTTAGTTCAGCTAATGCAATGCTGATGACGTCACATATTACGCCATTCATAACATAGTCAGTGACATCACTGATGACATCACTGATGACATCTCAAATGACATCACGGATGACATCATCCATGTGATAATTTGATGCATCTTCTCACACCCTAATATAACCTTTGATACACCCACTTTAAATTACAGACTGCCATTCTCAAAACCATAGACACTCCAACACCAATAACTACATACCCACTCACTGATTTTTAGGTTTGCACATACATCCACACACTCACCCGTACAGTCACTCATACTTATGGTCACTCAGTACAGGACTATCATATGCACTCATACACCTATATAGAAACTCACACCCCACCACTCATCCATATAGGTACTCACACAACTAGTCAGTCATGCAAATAATTAATCACACTGCATTTACTCACTTATACAGTTATACACACCAGCTCACTTAATCATACACATACTAGCACACACTTACACACTTATACAATCACTGATACAAGCACAGACTCCTCCATACAGCCACTCTCACAATCACACACTCTCACTTATAGCCATTTTTATCCTCCAACACACACATATATTGCCTCTCACATATGTAGTTACTCACAAATATACAACTGAGATATACATTCACTCACTAACACACCCATACACACACTCACCCACCCATACAGTCCATCACAGATGCACCCTTGAAACCATGCACCCAGTGAATCACCCACTCACACATCTATGTACAGAGTCACACACCCCCCACACACACAAACGCTCAGGCACTTATACAGATACTCAGACAACCAATCAATAACCCATATAGACACTCATGTAGCTATTCGCAAACCCATGCAGCTGCTTACACACCAACCAACAGACAGATACAGACATTCACACAGTTCACTCACTAACCCATGCATTCAGTAAGATAAGTTTAATCACTCACTTATAGAGTCATTCACACGCCAACTAAATCATCTATTCAGACACTTTTACACCCACTCATACTTCAATACGCCTTATCCTATATATATTAAACATATTTAAACTTTACAGAAACACACAGTCACCGGATGATGTCATCAGTGATGTCCTCAGTGATGTCATTTGAGATGTCTTCAGTGATGTCATCAGTGATGTCGCTGACCATGTCTGTCAGGTCGACACTCCGCAGGATCCGCATGCAGCAACAATGCTCCACCTCCGGACCCTCCAAACACCCTGAATAGTAAACACAGGGTGTTCAGACGATACGGCGAGGGAAAAACCCGATAAAGGGGAAAAAAACCAACAAAGAATAAAAAGGGGAGAAAGGAAGGGGCAGCAGGGAAAAAGAAACTGAAAGACAAAAGTGCATAGGTTAATACAATATACAACCCTACTCTCATAAATTCTTACTAAACAATAACCCCTGTAATCACCTGTAGTATATAGGCACTAAACACCCTATTGCTGGATCCCCCGTCTTCCTTCCATCCTGCACAAAACAAACAAGGGATTAGCATGAAGCCGGGCACTCCTCATCTTAATACTGAGAACCAGCCTTGCTAACATCCACATACCCCAAAATACGAACAAGGAGCTTATAGTTGGTTTCTGATAATTGGTAGATAAACAATAGATAGAGCACAACCGTGCTAGAATGATGCAATGGAATCCGCTCCTTTGAGAAAGTAGCACCAAGTTAACTTAGTTCCAGTACACACATGTATATAACCAAATACGGCAGAGCGTAGTTCCTGTCACTACTGCCCTCCGCTTTGGTGAGCAATTTCCTTGGTAAGCAATGAGATTGAAACCAAACACGGCAGAGCGTGGTTCTATTCACCACCACTACCCTCCGCTTTGGTGCTTTGAGTCCATACCACTCGTGTAGGTATCCAATCCACACCAAGCCTTCGTGACGGTAGTGCGGAGGAAAACGAAAACCCCTCCCCCTGCACTCCGCCACTAATGCCAGAACAATAAAGTTACACGTCCACGACGTGTGGAAAAGCAAATATACAGACAATCCTTTTTGATGGCACAGAACCCTCGCAGCCGCGAGGCAAAAGGAAACACACAACGCTTGTTTCCTTTGCGCAAAACAAACAATCAACAAAGTACATCCGGATGAACGCGCTAGCCAGCGCGTTCCAAACGTTACCAAATGTCGGCTTCAACTTCCCCGCTGGTTCCAAATGGAAGTTAAACCAACGAAGCCCAAAGGTGCAGGCAAGCGACTGAATCCTACGATAGACCAGGAATCACTAGCGCCGATCGTCGGACTCCACCCGGTGACATCCTGCTACTCCCGAGGTAGTCTGGGAAAAGTAGTTCTGCGCTAGAGGATGCTGGGAATCGTAGTCTTAGGCAGGCGCGCTCTCTAAAACCTGACAATGTCATGAGTGATGTAATATGTGACGTTATCAGCAGTGCATTGCGGAAGCGCGAGTTACAGTTAGCTGAACTAACTAGATTGGGGGAATTTCTATGGTTTTGTACGAGTGAAATGTCCAACTAACTATAACTTTCCCTGAAACCTATGTTTTTTTCAGTGAATTTCAAAGGTTTTTTATATACTAATTTCTAACTATAACGTGCCTGAAACCTATGTTATTTTCAGTGACTTTCAAAGGTTTTTTAAATGCTAGTTTCTAACTATGCCTACAGAGGTAGGACATGTGATGGACAAAGAAACAACGCACAGAAAGAAAAAAAAGAAATGCAGAAAGAAGCAACAGAAGTCCACAATGACGAAGAAAAGTGCAGGAAGAAGAAGACATGTGCAGAAAGAACCAACAGAGGAGCAGAAAGGCCTCCTGTGCCCACAACTTCTTCAGACAGGTACTGGTGGTAACTGACTCTGACTAACCAGGCCTAGAGCTAGTGCTATGCTAAAAGACACTTAGAACACAGTGAAAACACCTACATACACTAGGGAACACCATGCATTGGGGTACACCTGTGACCATGACCTTCTCTGTAAGACCCTAGTACAAAAAAGGGTAGGGGGATTAAAACTACCTCTTAAAACACGCAAAGAGGCGCATTTGCACACTGGTGAAGGGAGGGAGGGGCCAGAGGTGACATGTGTGCAAACACGTCCTGTGGCCGTTTTAAGTTGGCGGATAAAGTCCCCTTGAATCCTGAGGGTCCCTTGGGTCCATCTAGCCCACCAGGTACCTCCAGTAAGCGCCACAGAGCTGTGTTGCAGAGAGGTGTAAAAAGGGGCACGGCCTGGACCACCTCTATGCAACGCAGCCCAGTGGCGCTTACTGGAAACACCTGGTGGGGTAGTTGGCACCCAGGGGCCCTCAGGATTTAAGGGGAATTAATTCCCCAACTTAAAAAAGCGCCACAGGGCGTGTTTGCACACGTCACCTCAGGCCCGGTCACCTCCCTTCACCACTGTGCAAACGCTCCCCGTGGTGCATTTTAAGTTGGGGGATTAAGTCCCCTTGAATCCTGAGGGTCCCTTGTGTCCAACTAGCCTACCAGGTACCTCCAGTAAATGCCACAGAGTTGCGTTGCAAAGAGTTGTAAAAAGGGGCGTGGCCTCTGAACACCTCTTTGCCACGCAGCTCCCTGGCGCATACTGGACATTCCTGGTGGGCTAGTTGGCCCTCAGGAACCCACATTATTCAAGGGGAATTAGTTCCCCATCTTACAATAAGCCAGGCGGCACATTTGCAGAGTGCTGCAGGAAGGGGGTGGTGCCTCCGGTGCGAAGCCGGTCTTTTTTTAAATTAATTTTTTTAAGAAGGGGGCTGTGTGGCCCCCCTTCCTTTCCTATTTTATTGGCCCTGGGGACCCAGTCCCCCAGGTCCTAAAACCTATTTGTTTTTTATTTTAAAAAAAATTGGAAAGGGGGCCATGTGGTCCCCCTCCGGAGGCCATATTGGGCCCCGGTGACCCCATCCCCCAGGGCATGGCCAGATTAAAAAAAAAAAAATTATTGGAGGGGGCTGCGTGGCCCCCCTCCTCAGGCCATTTATGGCCCTGGGGACCCCATCCCCCAGGGCCTGGCCTCTCATTGGGGACCGTGGGGAGTCACCCATTCCCCCACGGTCCTGCCGGATTCCCGCCTCCTGTGGGAGCCGGCATTGCTTTACCACATGAGGAGCTGCTAAGATTCATTCCCCATGTGGAAAAGCAATGTGGTTTGGATTTTGAAAGCAAGAGCAGGTTTCCTGCTCTCGCTCTCAAACCCAAACCAGAGTTTGCACTGACAGGGCGGGAGCCGCAAGGGCAGGGGCAGGCCCTGGGGTGTCGGTCCCCAGGGCCATCACTGGCTCCAGGAGGGGTTTCGCGCGGCCCCCCTACCAACATTAGCAAAGCCCCGGAGAGGTGGTGGTCCGCAGGGCTCGGGGTCCGTAACAGACCCTCAAATTTGCATAGTTAGTGCCCCGGGGAAGTGGCGGTCCCCGGGGCGTGTGGGGGGGCTCAAGCCCTCCACACAGGTAGTTTTAAAAACAAAAAAACAAGCCCGGGAGGTGGTGGTCCCCGGTTCTGCGGGGGCAATGTGCTCCAGTAAATATGTAAAGAGAGCCCCGGGGGTGGCAGTCCCCGGGGCTGCTGGGGGGCTGTGAACCTCCCGTAAATATTTTAGAAAAGCCCCGGGTGGTGGCGGGCCCCAGGGCTGTGGGGGTCTCCCTGGGCCCCTGCAAAAATATTTGTGACTTGCCCCTGGGTCTTGGCCCACCCGGGGGCTAATTAATAACAAAGCGCGGGAGCCCGCGCTTTGTTGTTTTTATTTTCAGGGCCTGATTTTTAAAAATGCTTTTTTTGGCCCTGGGGGTCCTTGTGGGACCCCCTAAGCAGGCCTACGGGGTCAGGGTGTTTCAACCCTGTCCCCTTTTCTTATTTTATGCCTTTGTTTTTTTGTTTTCTTGTGCCTCGGCTACCGAGGCACAAGATGGCTATCAACACTTCCTGGTTGGAGTGTTGACAGTCAATTAGAATGCAGCTCATGATCGACAGGGTGCGCGAGTCCACTGCACCTCTATATATCGAAACTTAAATTTTTTTATTTTCTCAGCAACTACTGAACTGATTTACACCATTTAAGAAGAGTTCTTTCTGAGGCAACGGCTACCTTCATGCCAAATTTGGTGTAATTCTGTTCAGCAATTCGAGCTGTTGCCGGTCTAAAGCTTGCTATGGAAAATGCATTTTTTGACCTCTTTTTTTTAAATTTCTCACAAACTACTGAACGGATTTACACCATTTAACAAAAAGAGTTCTTTTTGAACAAAGGGCTACCTTTTTGCCAAATTTGGTGTAATTCCGTTTAGCAGTTCGGGCTGTAGCCGTGTCTAAGGTTTCCTTTGGGAATTAACATGGAGAAAACACGTTTTGGGACCGCTCTTTTTTCTCGCCCCCTGCATTCTAAATCAACCCCGAACTTTCAAGACAGGAGCTGACCGGAGCGGGCCATAAATTTCGAAAATTACACGGAGATTCATTACCGGCGCCAAAGTTATCGGGAAAAGACAAAATGCTTTTCACATATTACCTACTGGCGGTCGCCAGTAGGTATATATAGTTAGGATTTTTTCTCTATGGGATTTTTGAAAATTCTATGTCGAATAACTTTGGCGTTTGAGGACGGAATTGGCTGAAATGTTCAGAAAAATCGAACATTTTGTTTCTGAGCAGCCCCTGAAAATTTGGGGGGGTTTCGTCAATGGGGGGCCGAGAAAAAAGGGGGGTCCCAAAACGCGTTTTTCCCATGCAATTTTCCATAGGGCGGTTGGCCTCACTTTTAGCTCGAACGGCTGAATGGATTTCCACGAAACTTGGCAAAATTGTAGGGACTGGTAGCCCGATGTGCCTTTGCTAGGTCTCAATATATGTGTTCCAGTGGATTTTGAGAAATTAACATTCCAAAAAATATATATATCTGTAAGCGCGCTCCGGGCAGCGCCCCGGTTCGCGTACCTGACGCGTAACGGAACTTCGCGAAGCGAAGCTGATTGGCTCTCCGGTGTCTGTCAACATTCTAAACAGTCCGGAGCGGCCGCCATCTTGTCTCTCGGTAGGATCGAGAGACAAGAGGAGGCCAAAACAAAGGGGTAAATGACTATAAGGGGGCATAGCAGATCCTCCCTGACCCCCTAGGTTTGATGTGGAGGCTTTAAAAGGGCCCCGTGGGGGAAAAGATATATATATTTTTTTCGTTTTTTTGCGTGGGGAGCGCCCGGTACGCGCACCGGGAAGCGGTCCGGGGAGCGTATTATAAGGAAAAAAGAATGATAGACTTTTTAAATATTGTATGTTTATTGATTGTTCGTTTTGTTGTTTTATTTTCTCATTTTTTAAAATTTAAGTAGCAATATGTAGGTACCAATGCAGAGTCAAAAAATTAATATACACCGTCTCTTTTGTAGATATCTTGCATGTTGTTTCAGAAGTTATTGTGGAATATGGAATTCATACCATAGTGTGTCAGGAAAGCAGAAACAATATGGAGGCAGGAGATGATAAAGAATGTTAAATACACATTGGAGATAATATAAAGTTGCACAGTATACTATAAGTCTGACTTTACATTATAATCAATTTGGTACTAGTTTATGAATTAGATATAAAAATGATTAAAGACTCGAACAATTTTTGATTATTAAATATAAATTTATTTTTCTGATTCTTTTTTAAAATTTAATAGAACGTCTAACATTTGACTGTCTGATATGTCTTCTTTTTGACTGAACATAACTTCCCACATTTGACCGTCCTGATAATGAAGTAAGAAATCCACAGATTCTACACATTGTAGAAGTTCATGGTCCCGTGATTCATCCATGAATTCCAAGTCAATGGGTTCAATGATTTCCTCATTGTTCATCTCTAGGACAATTTCAAAGGAAACGTTCTGTTCTCCTTCCATTTTTGTGCTGAAATTTGCATAAAAAATAAATATATCAGTAGAGATAGGGCACTGTTGGGTTTAAGTTCAGACAGGTACTTGTGAGTTTATAACAGAGAAGTTATCTATGGGCACTGTATGGTTTCAGGCGTGAAGTAGTGCTATTAAAAAGTGCCTGTGAAAAAGCCTAAGTAAATTCATAATTATACCACAGAAACCTAAATCAATCCATAATTATAATAAACAAGCCTTTCTCAATGTCTAACTCTTACAGAGGGATAGTATATAACTATCTGAGAATGTTTTCCCAAATTAATTTAAAGTGCATAACATAGTTCTCCTGTCAAATTTATAAAATAACATCTTACCTTTTAAAAACAAGTTTAAGTTGACAGTGAAAATGCTCTTGCAATGTACTTCAGGAAGTAGTAGTCAAAATGGCTGTTTCTCTCTCTTTTTTTATATATATTGAGGTACATAACCAATCAAATGTCAGGTAAAAAAAGTAGAAAATGAAAGTAACATTTTAATTGGTTGTCAATTCCAACACTTCAGATGTGTTTTGTGAAGTAATTTACCTCAGGGTATTTAGAGAGGTCTACAGGCTAAATGGCTAAATGGAATTCCAACCAAATTTGTGAAAATGGTAGGGATTGGTATGTAGTATGAGCTAATCTATATTTGGTGAAAGTGTCTGCAGTGGTTTTTCTGTATATTACTTTCCCACCTTTTTTGAGCGAGCGCTTCCTGGTGCGCGCCCCGGTACGCGAACCGGCAGCGTTACGGGAGTCCTCCATTTTGTGTTTCGGTAGATTTGAGATACAAGATGGAGGGCAAATAATGTTGAGAATGGGTAGAAGGGGGCACGGTAGACGTATCCTGACCCCCTAGGTTTTCTGAGGGTGGCTGAGGAGGCCCATATGTGCGAGAAAAAAAACATTTTTTTTCAAATTTTCGCGCGGTTAGCGTCCGGTGCGCGTACCTGGTAGCGCTCCAGGGAGCGTACGTTGGTGAAAATTAGTGAAAAAAGTTAGAGTAAAATAATAATTGTGAGTGATCAGATGTAGGGTAGCTCTGAAAAGAGCTTTTGGGTCCTGTGGCTGATGTAGGTACCTACAAGTAGGTGCCAATGCACAGTCTTAAATTGAGGATGAAAACTCTGTTCCCCTCATCTGAGAAGTGAACTCCATCTCCTCTGTAGATATCTTGCATGTAGTAACGCAAGTTATTGTTGTAGATGGAGCCCATTCCATGGTCTCTCATGTAAGCTGAAACAGACTTATTTACATGCTTCCTCGATTTCTCAATTTGTGGACAAAATTGGTTTGACCACCTCCATTTCTGTCTTTGGCATATATTTGAATATACCAAGGCAGTTTGAGGAAATAGTGCCATCAATTGCTCAAAGGTGTCCTTTAAAAGCATTTCCAGACCTACCCCAGTCAAAGTGCCCAAGTCATTTCTTCCACAGTGCACAATTAACAGGTCAGGTTTTGGCAAATGCAAAAAGGTTTTCACCAATGGTATCAATTGGTGACATCTTAATCCTCTGTGGCCAATCCAGTTGATTTTCACATTTTGTAAATTGAGGTTGTGTAAATTTCTGTTATCAGCATACCTTTGAGCCCAGTGGATATAACTATGTTCAACAATCCAGACAGAAAACATGGTGAGAGGAGGTTCTGCTGCAGTCAGATGAAGTGTGGTAATGAAATGGCAGTTGAAACAGTAGGAGTATGTAATGAAAAAAACTGTGGAGTTTCTGTGGTAATTAATCAGTAGCAGTGATTGGTGGATTTTGATTGCTGAAAACAGAAAGTTAGGGTGCATGGATGAGTTATTTGAAAGATGTAATTTGAATGGTCAAGAAAAAATCATTTTATGAAAGATTGCACTGGATACGCAGGTGTACTGAAAGTTCAGAGTTCAATTGAAACATTGTTGTGTGAACTTGCAAACATGAGAGGTCTTTCAGGAGGTGGTTGCTATGGAAAAAAGGCAGAAAGGGCAGAGGGGGGAAGGGTGTTGATTTGAAAAAAGTGAGGGAAGAGTTTTGATTGGGTGACATGAGAGATATGTGTGATGAATTACAGCATTTCTGTGCCATTGTTGGTTGCAGCCTCTGGAGCGCATACCTTTTGCTCTGCTGAAGACAAATTGGTGTGTGTCTGAGACTGTTTTGAAACTCAAAAAGTATTTGCTAAGGTGAGAAAAAATTCATTTAATTTAGATAGAGAATAGTATGCTTTAAGGAGAAAATTATGAAGAAAGTTGTGTATTTAAAATGTTGCTAGAGTTTCATAGGTTGCTTGGGGCATATTTACAAGGTCTTTGAGTCCCTTTGATGTTATTTTCCCCATTTTAATTTAAGTCATTTCCCCGTGGTGCAAGGTCCTTGTAAATACGCCCCCATGTGTGCTTGGCAAATGTAGATTTTGTTTCTTTGAGTTACATAGCCATGTTAAAAGTGATGGAAAAATGGTGCAAGGGCCTTCAAAATACGCTTTCATGTTTGTTAGGGCATTTTAAGTCACTTCTCCTTGAATGTAGTTGAATAACTGCTTTAGATGATGTGTTTAAAAACGTTTATTGAAGTCATTTAAGTTTCTTGATATGTACTGCTAAAGTTTCATAGGCTGCTTGGGGCATATTTACAAGGCCTTTGAGTCCCTTTGATGTTATTTTCCCCCATTTTAATTTAAGTCATTTCCCCGTGGTGCAAGGTCCTTGTAAATACGCCCCCATGTGTGCTTGGCAAATTTAGATTTTGTTTCTTTGAGTTACATAGCCATGTTAAAAGTGATGGAAAAATGGTTTAAGGGCCTTCAAAATACGCTTTCATGTGTGTTAGGGCATTTTAAGTCACTTCCCCATGAATGTAGTTGAATAACTGCTTTACTTGATGTGTTTAAAAACGTTTATTGAACTCATTTAAGTTTCTTGATATGTACTGCTAGAGTTTCATAGGTTGCTTGGGGCATATTTACAAGGTCTTTGAGTCCCTTTGATTTTATTTTTTCCATTTTAATTTAAGACATTTCCCCATGGTGCAAGGTCCTTGTAAATACGCCCCCATGTGTGCTTGGCAAATTTAGATTTTGTTTCTTTGAGTTACATAGCCATGTTAAAAGTGATGCAAAAATGGTTTAAGGGCCTTAAAAATACGCTTTCATGTGTGTTAGGGCATTTTAAGTCACTTCCCCATGAATGTAGTTGAATAACTGCTTTACTTGATGTGTTTAAAAACGTTTATTGAAGTCATTTAAGTTTTTTGATATGTACTGCTAGAGTTTCATAGGATGCTTGCGGCATATTTAAAAGGCCTTTGAGTCCCTTTGATGTTATTTCCCCCATTTTAATTTAAGTTATTTCCCTGTGGTGTAAGGTCCTTGTAAATACGCCCCCATGTGTGCTTGGCTAATTTAAGTACTGATAGGATGTGCTTGTACATAGGACCTGTGTTGTTTTTTCAAATTATGACCAGAAAATCGTTTTTTTTGAATGTCATAGAAGGTCATAGAAGGTCATATTTTGTGTGCTTCTTTAAATAAATATTGAACTGAGAAATATTAAACTGAGGCTTCTGTATGTGTCAAAGGAGGTGAGTAATGTACATTGCTCTGTTGGATACAGTCCTCATCCTCTGCGTACTCTTGGATATGCTAGACTAAATCTGCTCAATGAGATAACTAAGCTGAGGAAACACAGGTTATGTGATTCTGAAATGAGGAAAAGAAATTCCACATTTTTCAATTACATCACCTGTGTTTCCTAACTTTACGAATCACATTGTGCAGATGAGGTTTAGGCCTGTCCACGGACACAGAAGAGGTCTGGCCTTTGTTCAAGAGTGAAGTGGACATGACTCACTTCATTGGTAGGCCTGCACATGTATTATCTCCTCTGTACTCTTCAACAAGCCTAAATTTCATCTGCAACCCTGAGTAGGCCTCACCTCAAACAAACCTCTGGATAGGGCACACCTTATCGTCATCTTGAATCAATCATTTAAAATGTTAGGGGCAGATTTATGATGGCTGTGTGCCTCTTTTGCGCCACTGTGCGTCACTTTTGTGACGCAGCGGCGGTGCAAAAGATTTGCTATGTTGCGACATATTTACAACTTGATGCATCTAGGCAGATGTGTCATGCTGTAAAGTCCTGTGCCACATGAAACCGATGCAGCAGTGATGCAAAAGATGCACCATGTTGCAAGACAGGCCTCACTTCATCTCCAACAAGATACCGTCAGTTTAAACTGTAAACATTTAGGACTGTGTAGGGGGCATGGAGAAGCTGAATCTTCTGTAAATGTCAAAATTGTTGTATACAGTGCTCAACTTCTGTGTACTCTTTGATATGCTAGACTCCATCTGCAAAATGAGATACCTAAGCAAAGGAAACACAGGTGATGTGATTGTGAAATGAGGAAAAGAAATTCCACATTTTTCAATTACATCACCTGTGTTTCCTAACTTTACGAATCACATTGTGCAGATGAGGTTTAGGCCTGTCCACGGACACAGAAGAGGTCTGGCCTTTGTTCAAGAGTGAAGTGGACATGACTCACTTCATTGGTAGGCCTGCACATGTATTATCTCCTCTGTACTCTTCAACAAGACTAAATTTCATCTGCAACCCTGAGTAGGCCTCACCTCAAACAAACCTCTGGATAGGCCACACCTTATCGTCATCCTGAATCAATCATTTAAAATGTTAGGGACAGATTTATGATAGCCGTGTGCCTCTTTTGCGCCACTGTGCGTCACTTTTGTGATGCAGCGGCGGTGCAAAAGATTTGCTATGTTGCGACATATTTACAACTTGATGCATCTAGGCAGATGTGTCATGCTGTAAAGTCCTCTGCCACATGAAACCGATGCAGCAGTGATGCAAAAGATGCACCATGTTGCAAGACAGGCCTCACTTCATCTCCAACAAGATACCGTCAGTTTAAACTGTAAACATTTAGGACTGTGTAGGGGGCATGGAGAAGCTGAATCTTCTGTAAATGTCAAAATTGTTGTATACAGTGCTCAACTTCTGTGTACTCTTTGATATGCTAGACTCCATCTGCAAAATGAGATACCTAAGCAAAGGAAACACAGGTGATGTGATTGTGAAATGAGGAAAAGAAATTCCACATTTTTCAATTACATCACCTGTGTTTCCTAACTTTACGAATCACATTGTGCAGATGAGGTTTAGGCCTGTCCACGGACACAGAAGAGGTCTGGCCTTTGTTCAAGAGTGAAGTGGACATGACTCACTTCATTGGTAGGCCTGCACATGTATTATCTCCTCTGTACTCTTCAACAAGACTAAATTTCATCTGCAACCCTGAGTAGGCCTCACCTCAAACAAACCTCTGGATAGGCCACACCTTATCGTCATCCTGAATCAATCATTTAAAATGTTAGGGACAGATTTATGATAGCCGTGTGCCTCTTTTGCGCCACTGTGCGTCACTTTTGTGATGCAGCGGCGGTGCAAAAGATTTGCTATGTTGCGATATATTTACAACTTGATGCATCTAGGCAGATGTGTCATGCTGTAAAGTCCTGTGCCACATGAAACCGATGCAGCAGTGATGCAAAAGATGCACCATGTTGCAAGACAGGCCTCACTTCATCTCCAACAAGATACCGTCAGTTTAAAATGTAAACATTTAGGACTGTGTAGGGGGCATGGAGAAGCTGAATCTTCTGTAAATGTCAAAATTGTTGTATACAGTGCTCAACTTCTGTGTACTCTTTGATATGCTAGACTCCATCTGCACTATGGGATACCTAAGCAAAGGAAACACAGGTGATGTGATTGTGAAATGAGGAAAAGAAATTCCACATTTTTCAATTACATCACCTGTGTTTCCTAACTTTACGAATCACATTGTGCAGATGAGGTTTAGGCCTGTCCACGGACACAGAAGAGGTCTGGCCTTTGTTCAAGAGTGAAGTGGACATGACTCACTTCATTGGTAGGCCTGCACATGTATTATCTCCTCTGTACTCTTCAACAAGCCTAAATTTCATCTGCAACCCTGAGTAGGCCTCACCTCAAACAAACCTCTGGATAGGCCACACCTTATCGTCATCCTGAATCAGTCATTTAAAATGTTAGGGACAGATTTATGATAGCCGTGTGCCTCTTTTGCGCCGCTGTGCGTCACTTTTGTGACGCAGCGGCGGTGCAAAAGATTTGCTATGTTGCGACATATTTACAACTTGATGCACCTAAGCAGATGTGTCATGCTGTAAAGTCCTGTGCCACATGAAACCTGCGTCAGATTTCATGTGAGCGTTTTGTTGTAGGGTGGCCAGTCATTTGCATGAAAGCCCTGTAAAACTAACACAGTAAAATTAAGAAGATTTCACTGAGTCACATTTATGGCATTGCTGAATCAAATCCTTACGCCTGTTTGAAACAGGCATAAGGAGTGATGCACCATGCAATGTGTGGCTTGCCCCTGTGCATTGCAGTAGACATGTCGTGCTTACGACGTGATTCGTGCAATGTGCCGTTTTTGTGGAACAGATGCGTGACGCATCTGTGCTGTTTTTGCTCAATGGTGCTCTGCATTGTAAATGCGGCACATCATGGGAGGCAGAGCAGTGGCGCACGTTAACTGGTGCATCCCTGGGGATGCGCCAGTTAACATAAATCTGCTCCTTTAAATTTAAGTATTAGCAGGGGACACAGTGTTGGTGAGGCTTATCCAAGGTTAAGAAGAGATGAGTCCTGTTCACTGAAAAATTGGACATAGGCCTCACCTCCTCAGCATCGCTGGACATGGTTAAATAATATCTGCAAAATGTTACTCTTGTTAAACAATTTTTTAATTATAGTCTCTGAGATTTGTCTCTTACTCTGCAACATCTCATTGTTGTTCTCTTTCTTTAAAGATAACGACAACATCAAGCATGAGTGATAATGAGCAATCTGTTGATCTCGATATTATCATTGAAATTGTGATTGAAACATCAGTGGAAGTAGATCCCTTGGATGATTTACATCCTGAGGATGATGAAGAACATGATGAGGATGCCGATTTGTCAGAATTGTATGACATAGGGTGGGAAGCTGACCTGCTTGAGCCTATGGAACTATAAACATTTATTTTTAAAAGTTACTGGAAATGAAAAGTAAATATGTAAACCGTTTCATTTAAAATTAAACACAACTTCAAAAACAGCTTGTGTGTAGTGTCTTTAATAAAATAGTCAAATATGCTCATAAAATTAGTTCAGATTCACATATAAAAGAGCACAGGTCAAATGTAGAAGCATTCCATTTCTTTGCTACTATTTGTGACTACTAAATTTGCCAATGCACTAAAAATTATAGTATGTAAAATTGACACGTAGTGTGTTAGATTTTTGACAACTGTTATTGATTTACTGTTTGGTAATAGTGGTTAATAAGATTTTTTATTATATTTTACCACAGATTCAACTGCAGATCATTTCAAAAGTACATAATGCCATCTAAAGAACGAAACCGAAAGGCTACAAAACGTCAAAGACAGCAGATTACTAAATGCTTGCAGCAGTCCTCTACAATAAAAACTCGTCAAGTCATCAAGAAAGCTCCGGGTAAGACAACGAAATCATTCCTAAGAAACATTTGTAGAAAAAAAAGTAGTACTACAGAAAATGTTTTAGTCCAGAAAAAGAGAACCAATTTAAACGGAAAGGAAAGGCCAATCAAAAATGTTACTGCTAGAGCAGGAGATAACTCTGTGCATGGTAGTAGAAGGAAAAATCAGTGTAGGGACATTCGTAGACGAATGTTCCGCAACAGGATAATTGGCAATTTGTTAAAAAATATTAAGAAAGGTCAACAGAAAGTGGTTTTTTATAAGAGAAAAAAAAAAAGTTGAGAAAATTATTGATCAGGCATTTGAAATTAAGCGAAAGTTATTTATTTTGATAATCAATAGAATTAGGAAGCTAAACAAGGCAATTTATGATTTCAAAAGAAATAGTAGATGGAAGAGAACAGTTAATCGTAGTAATTTTTGTGAAGTTTTTTCAGGAGAATGGATGCATAGTTCAAGTTGTGAGGCATTTTTTAATGAGGAGAGTTATTTCCAGGATAATGATTTGGTGCATGCAGTTGACACCAGTGGTCGAGCTTATGAGGTGAAAGATGGTTGTCCAGTTGAAAAAGAAAAACTTGTGACAACAGAGGCAGAAGAGGTGTTAGGTAATGAGGTTTTAGGAAGACGTCCTAAGGGACCAGTGTATACCTGGAAGTGTAGTAGTATTTGCAGTGTGCGACAGGATTCCATCAATTTGCTTTGTGATTTTGTACGGACATTTAATAAGAAAACTTTAAAACAGAAAATGAAGTTATTGCAAGAATTAGATCCTTGCAGAGTGAGAGAAGTGACTGGTTTGCATGGTCATTCACTGGCTTGTCTTTCCAGGAGAGTATGCCAGAGTGTTTTTCATCATTTCAGGATGCTAGCAGTGCATCATAATAAAGTGAGGAAATTAGTTAGAATGTTGTATTATGCTAAGAGTCCAGCAATTATGCTTAAACAATTATGCACTGCTCTTTTGCATGGTTCTGAAGTAGATGTGAAGAATATTTGTGAAGAAATTGAGTTTTGTTACTTTGCAAGTAAAGAGGAGAATGTTGAAATTGACCCAGAAGAAGAAGGTAATGTGGAAGATAGTGTACAGGTTTTCAGTACAGATAATTTTCAGAAAGAAATTGCCACGTTTCAGGTGAAATCAAGTGAGAGGCCTAATTGTACTTGTGTGTGTTGTCGACGCACTTATTATAAGAATCAGACTAAGTTAGTGGATTTATATGCGAAAAGTGAAAGTGAAAATAATAGTGAATGGAAGGATTTTGCAACATACTTGATGGTAGAAAATTGTTTTGATTTGGGATTGGATCAACGTGTGTGTACTTATTGTTGTAACAAATGAAATCAAAACCGGATGCCTGCTAGAGCGGTTCATAATAATCTGGAATTGGTTGAGATTCCTTCTGAATTGAAGGATTTAAATACTTATGAATCTATTTTGATTCAAAGTATCCATCCCTTTCAGGCTATTGTACGAATGGAGCCAAAGACAGGGAAATTGCCTCCATCAGATTTACAGAGAGGATTAAAGGGAAGAGTTGTTTATTTGCCTCTAGATTTGAAGAAAAACATTAATTCAATTGGAGTAGAGAAAGTGGAAGAGGAACCTCTGGTTATCTTAGTTAATGGGGTTCCGACAAAGAGTAAGAAAATCTGGCAAGATTTAGTGGATGTTAGGAAAGTCAAAAAGGCAACATTGTATTTGAAGAAAAACAATAAGTACTACAAGAATGTATATGTTGCAGAAGAGGAAGTAAGTGAAGAAGAGGATAGCGATTTGTGTGCTGGTCAAATTGAGAAAGTAGAAGCCTCTAAAAATGAAGAAATATATGAACATTGTAGCGTTCATCCTTTGCATTCCAAGGAAGTCATGGGGAATGCTATTGAGTTGTTTCAAATGAAACAAGCCAAAGGAAGTCCCATTAGTGTTTGGGAGGAAAGTTTGGAAGCTCGGTGTTTCCCACAGCTATTTCCAACAGGTCAAGGAGGAAGATATGATGAGCGACCTGATCAAATTCCTGCTTCTGAATACCGGACTTTACGATTGTATGCAGAAGATCCTAGGTTTCGTCAATGCATTCCCTATTTGTTTCATCTACTGTTTGAAAGCGATCTGTCTGGACTGTCATATGCAGTGAACCACATCTTGAAAAGTGGTGTACAGATGCAAAATATCTCGGCAAGTGACTTTATGGATAAAGTCAATGTGCAAGACAGTATTTTGGATTCTCACCTGATTAATCTCATGGCGTGTCAGCGTGGTACTAATGAGTACTGGTACTGTCGTCATGGTGATTTAAAATGTATGCTGAGGAACTTAGGAACTCCCACATGGTTCCTCACTCTCAGCTGTGCCGAGTATGGCTGGGAAGATTTACTTGAATTTCTACGAGAGGCAAATGGAAACATTGAAAATATCGAATTCAAGACACCCGGAGAACTGTGCTCCTTGGATTCAATGAATGTATGCAGGTACTTCAATCATAGATTTGAAGCTATGATGTCTTTCATCATGAACAAGAAAAATCCACCTCTTGGAGAGGTGTTGGATTTCTTCTGGAGAAAGGAGTACCAAGCAAGAGGTGCTCCTCATATACATATGCTGCTGTGGATCAAAGATGCACCCAATTTTGGAACAGATCCGGATGACTTAGTGATGAGTTTCATAGAACAGTATTCTACATGTGCTGTTCCAAAGGCAAAGGAACACAAAAGCCTAAGAGAACAAGTTTTACGCTTCCAAAGCCATCGTTGTGGAAAGTACTGTCATCGTAAATTCAGAAACAAGGACAAGTTGTACACAAAATGTCGTTTCGCCTTTCCACGACCGGTGATTTCTAAAGGAAGAGTGAACAGTTTGATGTCTTCACTGCGACATAATGTGATGAAGAAATCACCCAAAAATACGTACAATTTGAAAAGGAACGAAGAGTCCAAGTACATCAACGACTACAACCCAGTGATTTTGTCCATGTGGAATGCTAACATGGATATACAGTTTGTGGCTGATAACTGTATGGCTGTGGCTCGGTATGTGACATCTTATATCACCAAAAAAGAAAAGACAGAATTGAAGGATATGTGGGAGGACATTTCCCATGAAAAGAGCCTCAGTAAGAAGTTGTACAGTTTCAGTCTGAAGATGTTGTCGCATCGAGAAATCGGAGCTTACGAATGTTCTGACCGGTTGTCTTCAGCAAGTCTCTATGCCAAATCCAGGAGTATCATTTGGGCGAGTCTTGGTCTTGCTGCAAGGCGTAATCAAGTTCTGAAACCTGTACGGGAAATTGAGTATTTGGCGGAAAAGGAGCCAAACAGTACAGATATTTTGAAGACCAACATGTTGGATACATATTATCCAAATAGAAGCAGTCACCTCGAGAATGTTTGTCTGTATGAGGTTCTACAAAATTACATATTCAAGAGGAACATCAAAGAAGATATTGGTAAAGGAGTGTATGCTGTAATTGGAAGTGAGGGATGTCTGGTCAAGCAAAGAAAATGCCACTTGGTAAACCATCGAAAATTGAGTGGCGAATCTCCTGAAAGAAAAGAGTTTTTCTATTTAGCACTTTTGCAACTTTTCAAGCCTTGGCGTGCAGAAGAGGAACTGCTTGGAGATTTCCTCTGTTACGAAGACTCTTGTAATGCCGCCAAGGAGACCATAGAATGTCCTGTTTTTCCCAAATATCTAGAAATGTTGAATGCGGAAATCGAGCAGGAAGCAACGATTGCAGCCGAGATTGCTAGAGACAGTTCTCAGGACAGTCGGAGTTCTGTTTCATTGAGTCAGGATCCACTAGGAGGACCAGTTATCGAAAATGAAGCTGCCACTGCCATGATTGAAGTGGAAAGAGCCATGGCACATGCTCAGGAGGATGCGGTTAACTTAGAAGACTTGGAAAGACAACTCAACGTTGAGCAGAGGAAAATATATGACGAAGTTACCAACCAAATAGATCATGGATTAAGTCATGAGAAGAAAGAGTGCTCATGTACGTCGTTGAAGCCTGTCCGACTGTACGTGAGTGGAGAAGCGGGAACTGGAAAAAGTTTCCTCATTAAAGCAATTTCATGTTATTTGCAGAAAAGGACTGAGTCATCGCTGTCTTGTGTTGTCACCGCTCCAAAGGGACTGGCAGCACATAACATTAAAGGTATTACTTTGCATCGTCTACTGATGCTGCCAGTGGAGCATGATAACAAATTACAATACCACAAGTTATCTGGAGATGCTTGTTGTGAAGTTTCAAGAGTCTTGAGGAAAATGAAACTTCTTATCATTGACGAAGTAAGCATGGTTTCCAATGTCATGCTTGCCTTTGTGCATTTGAGAATGCAAGAAGTTCTCAAAACAGAGTATGATGTGTTATTTGGTGGCAAACACATCATTGTTTTCGGTGATCTTCTGCAGCTGACACCAGTGAAAGGACAACCTGTGTTCAAAATGCTCACGCATGAAGATACCAGGAAGTGCCTAGGGAGTATTGGCAACGTCAATATATGGTTAAACTTCAATTATGCTGAACTGCGTGAAAATATGCGTCAAGCGAAGGATGAAGATTATTAAGAATATTCTACAAGATGTTAGAATCTGAAAAGTGACCGAGCATGGGAAAGAAGCTTTACATGCACGATTACTGTCAAATTTGTATCCAGAAGAAGACGTTGTGCCTGAGAATATTTTTCAGAAAATTACTGAGAAGAAATCTGGAATATGTTTGATGCCAACTCTTGCAGAATGTGCCATCTTCAACAACAAAATGTTGCATTTAGAAAACCAAGAGATTGTGAAACTGGAAGCTATTGACAGAGTAGAGCATATGGGAGCAACAATTATTTTGTCTGAGAATTTGAAATCAAAATTGGATTCATTAGAGAAGACTATATCTAAAACTGCAGGTTTTGAAAAGACTCTGAATGTGTGCTTAAATTGCCGTATCATTTTAAGAAGGAATTTACATGTTGAAAGAGGTCTGGTAAATGGATCAATGGGTAATGTTGTTGATTTTGAGAAATACAGAAATAGAGATGGAATTGAATTTTTAAAAATTAAATTTGATGGGATTGAGGAAGTACAGCTAATTGGTCGTTGCTCTGCTAGGTTTTTGCTTGTAAAAGACTTATATGTTCGCCGTAAGCAGTTTCCTGTTTGCTTGGCATATGCGGTGACAATCCATAAATCGCAAGGTTTAAGTGTAGACAGTGCATTGGTGAATATTGGCAGTTCTGTGTTCAAGGAGGGTATGGCATATGTGGCATTGTCACGAGTCAGAACTTTATCGGGATTGTACTTGATTGAATGTGATGTCACAAACATTTGTGCGGATCTAGATTGTGTTAAGGAATACAATAGGTTAAGAAGAGAGTATGCGCCACATTTGCCTCAATATCATTTGTTTGAGAAACGTGTGGTAGGCCGGAAACGAAGAAATGTGACCAATAGTAGAGAGGTTGTAGCAAAAAGACGAAAAGACGATGAACCCAAAATTATAAGAAGAAAGAAAAAGGATTTTGTTGAAGATGTTGTTGGTTTTCAATTTGAAAACAGTTCTGGTGTCAACTGCTATGCTAATGTAGTGGTTAATGTTTTGTTTTCTCTAGAAAATTTAAAAGAAGAGATTGTGGTCAATTCGGATCAAAGATTTTGCAGTTTGTTGAATTCTGTGTTAGAGAAATGTAGCACTGATAGAACAAAAATAGAAAGTGTGTCTGAAATTCGAAATCTGTTAGAAAATGTTCAGGTCAAACGCAATTCTCTCAAAATATTCAGCAAGATTGTCAGGAGTTTTTAATGTATATGCTTGATGTATTGCAAGATGAAGGTGTAGATGTAGATCACCTGTTTGGCCTTTCTTATCAATGGCAGCATGACTGCGAGAACTGTAGGGTATCAAGTACTACTAGTGTAGACTCAGAAAAATGTATATATTTAACTTTGCCAGACAGTAAATCAGTGTCCTTTAATAAGCTAGTAAAAGCAGCCGATCACAACATGGAGTGTAGCCAATGTAAGTCTGAAATGTTGTCCACATTATTTATACGAACATATGGCCAGTATGTCATTTTAATGTTCCAACGATGTAGGCCTGATGGAACAAAATTGACAACTTTAATTAAACATTTTGTGGCTTCGCAGTTGTCAATATCAGGAAGGACTTTTGTAACTGCAGCAATTATATATCATGACGGTCCTTCAACAACATCAGGACATTACACAGCTTATTTGAAGTCTAGAAACGGCTGGTCATTCTGCAATGATTCTGTTTTAACTTTAAAAAAAAAATTGCCTTTTGACCTTAAAAATTCTTACCTGGTGTTTTTACAACCAAAATTTTAGGGAAAGAATCTCGGGATTTGCTCTGAGGAATTTCAAGAGGTTCTAATGGCTCCTACACTATTTGGCCTTGAGGATAAGTGTAGTACAGAGTCAAAAGTTATTTTTCAGTTTTAAGTAGTTCCTGAAAAAAAAGAAGGTTTTCTTACAGAAAGTGGTGGGCACGGATTAGTTAAAGGACAACAGAGTATTTCCCAAAGCAAACGGTGTTCTTACCATAACACTTGACGTCATGGAAAAATAACTGCACTTTGAATGAGTTCAGAAAAACTGTTTCTTTTAAAAAGCTAATTCAAGCAGCCAATCAAAACATGGAGTAGAGGTAATGTAAGTCTGCAATGCTGTCGACATATTTTGAACAAACTTTTGGTTATAATGTCATTTAAAAATTCCAACTATATGATGAAAATAAGTTTTCAACTTTAATTACAAATGTTATGGCTACACAGTCGTTGATTTTAGGAAGAACATTTCTAACTGCAGCTATTATATGACATGATAGTCCTTTGACAACATCCATTTATTACACATCTTATTCAAAATGTTAAAAAAAATGATGTTCCGGAAATAATTCACATTGCACTATGAAACAATGTTGCCTTTTTATTTAAAAATATTCTTACTTTCTGTTTTCAGAAGAAAGAATTTAGGGTAGGTAACTGGCCTATAATGATTTTAGGAGTTGATATAATTTTATGTACTGTTTTGAATTGCTTTGTGATTAAAAGTGATGTAGAGAATTAAATAATTGTAGTAGTCATAGAGGTAGTGTAAGTCTGCTTCATAGTAAGCAGTATCAGTGTCATAGGAAATGTGGAACATGAGTGAGCAAGAAGGGTGAGATATTACTAGTATAGGATTGTGAAAGTGATCTTGAACGTTTTCTTTCTGAAAGTTGCGGAAAAAGAAAATGACGGGATTTGCTTAGAAGAATTCCAAGAGTTATAAATGGCTCTTACACGATTTGGCCTTGAGGAGAAGTGCGGTAGAGAGCGAGAAGTCATTTATTGTATGTAACATATTTGTCAAAACGATTGAGCTTTTCTTTCAGAAAGTGGCGGGCTGAAAGTAATAACAGCACAACAGAGTATAAGCTGTTCATAGGACATCCTTCGACGTCATGGAAAGTAAGTTACTTTTGAGGAGTTCTGATTTCTGATTGGTTATGTTTTTTTTAAACACAATCATTTTGATTGTGTTTTTTTTTCCCCGCTGTTATATGATGAATACCTTCAAGTCACTGTTTTTAGTGAAATTTGATATATTCTGAGAACAGCAAAAATAAACCATTTAACATGTATAATTAATTCTGTACTTTTTGTATTTATGATATACATTTAGAACTGTGTAGGAGGCATGGAGAAACTGAGGCTTCTGTAAGTGTCAAGGGAGGTGAGTAATGTACATTGCTCTGTTGCATACAGTCCTCACCTTCTGCGTACTCTTGGATATGCTAGACTACATCTGTACAATGAGATACCTAAGCTAAGGAAATACAGGTGATGTGATTGTTAAATGAGCAAAAAAATGTGCACGTTTTTCAATTATATCAGCTGTGTTTCCTAACATTACGAATCACATTGTGCAGATGAGGTTTAGGCCTGTCCAGGGAGACAGAGGAGGTCTGGCCTTTGTTCAAGAGTGCAGTGGACATGACTCACTTCCTTGGTAGGCTTCCACATGTATTATCTCCTCTGCACTCTTCAACAAGCCTAAATTTAATCTGTAACTCTGAGTAGACCTCACCTCAAACAAATCTCTGGATAGGCCACACCTTATCGGCATCCTGAAACAATCATTTAAAATGTTAGGGGCAGATTTATGATGACCGTGCACCTCTTTTGCGCTGCCGTTGTGTCACTTTTGGGACACAGCAGCAGTGCAAAAGATGCACCATGTTGCAAGATAGGCCTCATTTCATCTGCAACAAGATACTGTTAGTTTAAAATGTATATATTTAGGACTGTGTAGGGGGCATGGAGAAGCAGAGGCTTCTGTAAGTGTCAAAGTTGTTGCATACAGTGGTCACCTTCTGCGTAGTCTTTCATATGCTAGACTACATCTGCACAATGAGATACCTAAGCAAAGGAAACACAAGTGATGTGATTGTGGAATAAACAAAAAAAATTGAACGTTTTTCAATTACATTACCTGTGTTTCCTAATATTATGAATCACATTGTGTAGATGCCTCACTCAGTCTGTATCTGACACTCTTTCCTTCACTTCCTCTGTCTCCTCTCTCCCTCACTCTCTTTTCCTTATTCACCCTTTCCTTATATAGTTTACCTTATTCAGTTTTTTTAGTAGCTTCCACAACTTCAATTTAGTTTTCTCTTCTATCCTTCTTTTCTGTCACTGAAAGTATCTTCTTTTTTTTTCTCTTAGTAATTTACTCTATTTCAATTTCTTTTTGTGTCTGACTGTCTATCACCGTTTCTTTCTCTTTTTTTCTGCATGTTTATCTCTAACTTTATTTCTTTGTAAAATTGGATGATTGTCAATCTTTTCCCTTGTCTTTTCTAATTTTTAAATACATGTTTTAATATTTTTCAAATTTTTGTTCTTTCTTTCACAGATTGAAAGTATAAAAATAACAAGTGACTAAGTTAACGACAATTATAAGGTAAATGTTTTGTACTCTTTTCGTTACATTTCTATCACATTTAACTTCAATTAGTTCCACTGCTTCATTTCTTTAACCCTCAGTTTCCTGCCTTTGCTATTTCCCTCATTCCTTTCTCTATTACTTACTTACTCTACTCCTTCTACTCCTTTTCTCAGTCCCTCTGTTCTCATAGTTCCTCACTCCTGTTCTATTACTCTCACTGTCTCTGACTGATCACTCTTTCACTACTTGTTCATTATGCTTTCTCCCTGTAGTTCAAGCACACTAAGGGGCATATTATCAACACAGGCAATAAAATTATCGCTGCTTTTATTGGCAGAAAACTGCTGCAAAAGCGGCTTTAGCGGCAGTTTTCTGCCGCAAAAGCGGCTTTAGCGGCAGTTTTCTGCCGATAAAAGCAGCGAAAATTTTATCGTCTGTGTTGATAATATGCCCCTATGTTATTTACATTTCTTTGGTGTTTCAATCATTCCTTTTCTGTCACTTCTTCTTTTCTGCTTTCTGTTTTTTCTCTCTGTTATTCCACATGTTTTAACCTTAGTCACTATCATACATCTTGTTTTATTCCTATTTACTTTTGCTCACTGTTTTCTTAACACTTTCCCTCAGGATTGTTCTTTTAGTCCGGTTCTATCCCTACCTCTCATTCCACATCCTTAACTTTTTTTTAATGTTTTTGTTGTTTTATATATTTTTTTATTTTTCTGAACATTTTTTGTTTTTTTTGTATTTTTTGAACAATTTTATGTTTTTTTTGTTTTTTGGGGGGGGAAACAACGAAAAACAGCCATTATAAAGGGCTCAACAAAAAACAAGAAACAAAAAACTGGGAATTAACAGTGCTTGAGAGGAGAAAAAATAAAAAAATAAAACTACTGCTTTCTTCTCTTGCTGCAGTTGTGGTTGTCGATGGAAGCATTAATAAGGTGAATGCTTAGTTCCCCGTAGCAGAGGGTCTTTCCGCAAAAAATGCAGACCATTTTTATTACACCAAATTTTTCTTGTATATTTGGTACTGTTTCGCGCCCTTCTGGTGCTGCAAATGAAGATTCACCTGAGGAGGTGCTGGCCTGATGGTCTCTTTTTTTCTGAGCCAGATCCCGTACCTCAGCTTGTGCCAGATTGTTAGGGTGCCACCTCTGCATGTGGCGGATCATTGTGTAGTTCCCAAATGAATATTTTTTATTTGGGTTGCCCCTGGACATGACCTCTTTGCAAATTAAGCATGTCACCTTCGGGGCATTCACTTTTTTTTGCCCAGCAGGAATGGAAAAATACTGCCATATATAATGAACTTTGACATGGCTTTGTCTTGGTTCTTCAGGCAAGTATGTTATGGTTTGTTGGTCCTCATCATCTTCTTCCTCCTCTTCTTCAACTCCTGGAAGGATCTGTGGTGGTGGACCTTCCTTTCTGGGTGGTGGTGGTGGTGGTGGGGGTGCACTAGCTGCAGCTACTACTGAAGCCATGTCTCACAGCTAGCTCTTGCTTTCTCAAAGAAAAAAGTAAGAATGAGGAAAAGAGGAGGGGGCTTTCATCATTTGTAGAAAAAAAAAGTTGAGAACCAATGAAAAGTGTTATTTTCAGGTCACATGTCCCGACGCGCTTATGCTACGCGCCCCGGCGCGCTTACGTTTCGCGCTCCGGGTCGCGCCACGGAGCGCTTCCGGGTACGTTTACGGAGCGCGCCGAAGAAACGCATCACGCGGTTACGCGATGCATCACGTTTACGCGGCGCATCACGCGACTACGCGAAACGTCATCATGTTGTTTTCGTTCGCGGGAGCAGCGCTCACGGAACGCTCCCCGGTACGTTCACCGGTACGTGCCCCGGGAGCGCCCCGGGGCGCGTACCGGGGCACATAATAAAAAAAAAATATTTACACATTTTAAAATTTCTAATAAAAATTATTACTTTCATACATATAGATATTTGCTATTAAAAAACCTATGAAATTCACTGAAAAAACCATAGGTTATAGACCATATATAGTTAGGAATTAGCATTTACAAAACCTTGAAAATTCACTGAAAAAACCATAGGTTATAGACCATATATAGTTAGGAATTAGCATTTACAAAACCATTGAAATTCACTGAAAAAACCATAGGTTATAGACCATATATAGTTAGGAATTAGCATTTACAAAACCTTGAAAATTCACTGAAAAAACCATAGGTTATAGACCATATATAGTTAGGAATTAGCATTTACAAAACCTTATTTTACTCACACAAAACCATTGAAATTCCATATATAGTTAGTTCCACTAACTATATATCGCGCACCCGCAATCCACTGCTGATCATGTCACATATTACATCATTCATGACATGGTCAGTGACATCACTGATGACATCACTGATGACATCTCAAATGACATCACTGATGACATCACTGATGACATCACTGTGATAATACGATGAACCTCTTCAGACTCTAATATAACCTTAGATACACTCAGTGTAAACAGACACTCACAGACTGTCACTCATCCATGAAGTTACACACACACCTAGTCAGTCATGCAAAGAATCAATCGCACCTCCATTTTCTCAACTATACAGTTATACACACCTTACTTATTCAAACACATACTAACACATATTTACTCTCTTATACAATCCCGGATACAAGTTCACAATGATCCATACAGCCACTCACACATTCACTGGCTCTTATGCACAGTTATTTATATATGTCAACTCTCACATGTACTGTGTTTTACATATGTACTTACTTTGACATGTAGCACTGAGATTTCCATTCACTCACCAATACACTCATGCACACAGTCAACCACCCATACAGCTGTTTCCACATGCACTTTTGAACCCATACATCTAGTGAATCAACTGCTCACACATCTATGCACAGAGTCATACACCTCCCAGACACCCACACACACACTCAGTCTCCCATACAAATACATGGGCAACCAATCAATAACCCATATAGTTACTCATATAGCTACTGATCAACACATGCAGCAGTTTACAGAACAACAGATATAATGATGCACAAATTAAGACAGTTTAGTCACTAACCCATGCACTTAGTGAGACACATTTAATCACCCACTCATACAGTCAGTAATGCACCTACTAAATCCTTCATCCAGACACTTATAAATCGCCTCATTCAATATTTTAACTTTACAGAAACATACAGTCACTGGATGTTGTCATCAGTGATGTCATCAGAGATGTCATTTGAGATGTCATCAGTGATGTCATCAGTGATGTCATTTGAGATGTCATCAGTGATGTCACTGACCATGTAATATGTGACGTCATCAGCAGTGCATTGTGTGTATGGGTGTGTTACTGAGTGAATGACTGTCTCAATAGTATCTTTATGAGTAAAGACATATGTTTTAATCTAGTATATATGAGTATTGATGTATATAAGTGAGTATATGTGAGAGTGAGCGATTGGAAGAGTTCCTGTTTAAATAAGTATGTGTTTCTATAAGTGATTATTTAAGAGAGTAAGTATGTGTAAGTTTCCGTAGAAGTAAGTGTGGTAGTGTGTGTATAGCTGTATATGCAAATAAATGGATGTTTGATAGTTTATTTGCATGTGTGAGTATGTGTGTGAGTAACTCTATGGATGACTGTCGGTGTGTAACAGGATGTATAGGTGTATCAGTACATATGATGAGTGAGTACATGTATGAGTGACTATATAGAACTGTTAGTGAATGAGTGGATGTGTATATAGATGGTGGAATTACTGAATAGGTTGTTGTAACTGGTATTGGTATCTCCATTTTTTTGAAAATTTTAGTTTCTATTTTTGAATGTGTGTATCAAAGGTTATATTACGCTGAGAGGAGGTCTGCCACTCTTTCACAAGGATGATGTAATAAGTGATGTCATTTGAGATGTCATCAGTGATGTCATGAGTGATGTCAACTGACCATGTCATGAGTGATGTAATATGTGACGTCATCAGCAGTGCATTGCGGGCGCGCGAGTTATAGTTAGCTGAACTAACTATAACGGGGGTATTTCATAGGTTTTGCATGAGTGAAATGTCCAGCTAACTATAACATGTGTGAAACCAATGGTTTTTTCAATGAATTTGCAAGTTTTTTTAAATGCTAATTCCTAACTATAACGTGTGTGAAACCTATGGTTTTTTCAGTGAATTTGCAAGGTTTTTTAAATGCTAATTCCTAACTAAAACATGTGTGAAACCTATGGTTTTTCAGTGAATTTCAAAGGTTTTGTAAATGATACTTTTTAAATGTATTAATTGTTATATTTTTTTAATATTAATTTACTACATTGTTTTAAAGTATTCATTTTAAGATATTTTTATTGTTTAAATTACATTACATATTTTTAATATAAATTGAAAAAAATGTTTTTAAAAATATTGAAATTGTAATATGTATTCTTTTATTTTATATTTTTTTTATTTATATATATTTTATATAGCAGGCAATGATATCCTATGGAAAGAAATTCAAGTTACTGGTAAGTACAGTTAAATTTACTTTTTAGGAAAAGTAGTGAGCTGAAAGATGCAGCACTGAGGTCTCTCCTGATAACAGGTGAGTAAATCGGAATTCGTAGTTCGGCCGATTTTAGAGGAATTTTTTAAAGTTTCAAAACTCCACACAGAAAAATTTCAAAGTGAAATCAGTCAATGTTAGCCTATGGAAGGAAATTCAAGTTACTGTAAGTATGGTTAGAATTACTTTTCAGTATCAGTAGTTGGCTGAAAGATGCAGCACTGAGGCCTCTCCTGATAACAGGTGAGTAAAGCGGAATTTGTAGTTCGGCTGATTTTAGAGGAATATTTGTACGTTTCAAAAATAGACACTTAGAAACTTTCCTGGTGAAAACCACACAATGGATTCCAATGGAAGGAAATACAAGTTACTGGTAAGTACGCTTAGATTTACTTTTCAGGATCCGTACTGCGCTAAAAGATGCAGCACTGACGTCTCTCGTGATAACAGGTGAGTAAATTGGAATTCGTAGTTCGGCTGATTTTAGAGGAATATTTTTCTCAATAGTGAAGGAAGGGGGCGGGGCCTGAGGTAACATGTGTGCAAACACGCCCTGTGGCACATTTTAGGTTGGGGAATTAATTACTCTTGAATCCTGAGGTCCCCTGTGAGCCAACTAGCCCACCAGGTACCTCCAGTATGAGGCAGGGGGCTGTGTTGCATAGAGGTATTCAGAGGGCACGCCCCCTTTTTACAACACTCTGCGCTTACTGGAGATACTTGTTGGACTAGTTGCTCCCTAGGTGACCTCTGGATTGAAGAGGAATTAATTGCCCAACTTAAAACGTGCCACAGGGCATGTTTCAACTCATATCACCTCAAGCCCCGCCCCCTACCTTCACCACTGTGCTAACGCGCCCCGTAGCGAGTTCTAAGTTGGGGGATTAAGTCCCCTTGCATACTGGAGGTCCCTGGGTGCCAACTAGCCCACCAGGAACCTCCAGTATGCGCCAGGGGGCTGTGTTTCAGAGAGGCGTAAAAAGGGGCGTGGCCTCATTACACCTCTCTGCAACGCAGCCCCCTGGTGCGTTTACAGAGGGGGAACTAATTTCCCTTGCATACTGGAGGTCCCTGGGGGCCAACTAGCCCACCAGGAACCTCCAGTGTGCGCCAGGAGGCTGTGTTGCAGAGAGGTGTAATGGGGCCACGCCCCTTTTTACACCTCTCTGCAATGCAGCCCCCTGGCGCGTTTGCAGAGGGGGAACTAATTCCCCTTGCATACTGGGGGTCCATGGGGGCCAACTAGCCCACCAGGAACCTCCAGTATGCGCCAGGGGGCTGAGTTGCAGAGCGGTGTAATGATGACACGCCCCTTTTTACACCTCTCTGCAACGCAGCCCCCTGGCACGTTTGCAGAGGAGGAACTAATTCCCCTTGCATACTGGGAGTCCCTGGGGGGCAATTAGTCCACCAGGAAACTCCAGTATGCGCCAGGGGGCTGCGTTGCAGAGAGGTGTGATGAGGCCACGCCCCTTTTTACACTTTTCTGCAATGCAGCCCTCTGGTGCGTTTGCAGAGGGGGAACTAATTCTCCTTGCATACTGGGGGTCCCTGGGGGCCAACTAGCCCACCAGGAACCCCCAGTATGCGCCAGGAGGCTGCGTTGCAGAGAGGTGTAATGAGACCACGCCCCTTTTTCCACTTCTCTGCAACGCAGCCCCCCGGTGCGTTTGCAGAGGGGGAACTAATTCCCCTTGCATACTGGGGGTCCCTGGGGGCCAACTAGCCCACCAGGTACCTCCAGTATGCGCCAGGGGGCTGCGTTGCAGAGAGGTGTTCTGAGGCCACGCCCCTTTTTCCACCTCTCTGCAACGCAGCCCTCTGGCCCATACTGGAGGCTCCTGGTGGGCTAGTTGGCCCCCAGGGACCCCCGTATGCAAGGGGAATTAGTTCCCCCTCTGCAAATGTGCCAGGGGGCGCGTTTGCAGAGAGGTGCAGGGAGGGGGCTTGGCCTCCTCCCAATCCCGTTTTTTGAAAAAAATCCTTTCTTTTTCTTTTTTTTTTGGCCCTGGGGACCTCATCCCCCAGGGCCTGCCCCCAATTTTTATATTTTTTTACGGGAAAGGGGCCGCGTGGCCCTCCTCCCGTGGCCAATTCCAGCCCCAGGGACCCCATCTCCCGGGGCATGGAGAACTTTTCTATTATTTTTTGTGGAGGGGGCCCCCCTCCTATGCGCCCTTAAGGCCCCGGGGACCCCATCCGCTGAGCCTGCCTTTTTTTTATTTTATTTTTTAAAAAATGTTAATGGTGGAGGGGGGGCGCATGGCCCCCCTCTTGGGCAACGTATGGCCCCGGGGACCCCATCCCCGGGGCCTGCCCTCTCCGTTGGAGACCGTGGGAGGATCCCCAAGCCCTCCACTGTCCCTGCCGGCTCCCCGCATCCTGGGTCTCTGCAAGTGTTGGATTCATGGTGGCTGTCCCGGTCGTAACAGGAACTGCCCATCGCTTTCTGTGGGTCCTTGCAGGTTCCACACGGCGCCAGGCAAACAGGATGAAAGGTGAGCCTGCGCCAATGCAGGATGGTGTGCTCTCCTATCGCAATGTCAGCCACAAAGCAGGGCAGCGGACTGAAGTCTGAGTGACCTCGACCCACTTGGGATTTTAATTTTTTCACAGCTGTGAGATGAAGCGCAACCCACTGGGGACTACATCATCCATGAGGCCGTGCTGCCGGCCACGCCCTCCAGGCAGGTGATATTTATTAACTGTGCTTCACTTCAGCTTAAACCTCAAGCCACTGAAGAAGAGAGCATGTTGCTCTTGAAACGCGTCTGGCATAAAGAACTTTTGGCAAAAAGAACTTCTGAGTCATTCAGCCCTCGAGAAACTGCCAGCAGGCTGCCATCAAAAATGCAATATACTTACTTCCAGTGGCAGCTCCTTCAATGGGTCTCTGCAAGTGTTGGATTTATGGCGGCTGTCCCGGTCGTAACAGGAACTGCCCATCGCTTTCTGCTGGTCCTTGCAGGTTCCACACGGCGCCTGGCAAACAGGATGGAAGGTGAGCCTGTGCCAATTCAGGATGGCGTGCGCTCCTATCGCAATGTCAGCCACAAAGCAGGGCAGCGGACTGAAGTCTGAGTGACCTCGACCCACTTGGGATTTTTCACATGCTGTGAGATGAAGCGCAACCCACTGGGGACTACATCATCCATGAGGCCGTGCTGTCGGCCACGCCCTCCAGGCAGATGATATTTATTAACTGTGCTTCACTTCAGCTTAAACCTCAAGCCACTGAAGAAAAGAGCATGTTGCTCTTGAAACGCGTCTGGCATAAAGAACTTTTGGCAAAAAGAACTTCTGAGGCATTCAGCCCTCGAGAAACTGCCAGCAGGCTGCCATCAAAAATGACGATATACTTACTT
Source organism: Lissotriton helveticus (assembly GCF_964261635.1). NCBI lineage: Eukaryota > Metazoa > Chordata > Amphibia > Caudata > Salamandridae > Lissotriton > Lissotriton helveticus. Next base: position 259,851,814 of record NC_136069.1, on the reverse strand, counting down.
CCAGTGGCAGCTCCTTCAATGGGTGTCTGCAAGTGTTGGATATATATATATATTACCTACTGGCGGTCGCCAGTAGGTAGTTATAGTTAGGATTGGCTACCATAGGAAATCCGCAACATTCTATTGGGAAAAACTCTGGCGCCGGTTGAGAAATTTGTGTGTAATTTTCCAAAATTTTGGCCAGCTCTGCTCCGCTCCTTCCCTGGAAGTTTCGGGGGGATTCGTGGAGTGGGGGCTGAGAAAAAAGGGGGGTCCCAAAACGTTTTTTCCCTATGTTAATTTCCATAGGACGGTCTAACAAGTCTACAGCCCGAACCGCTGAACGGAATTACGCCAAACTTGGCAAAATTGTAGGGACTGGTACGCAGATGTGCCTTTGCTATATTTGGTGAAAATTGCTCCCGTGTTTTTTTTTAAAATTAACTTCAAAAACACATATATATGTATAAGCGCTCTTCGTGCGCTCACAGGTGCGCGTACCGGGGAGTGCACCCGGCGTGCTACAGGAGTGCGCGAGCGGAAAGCTGATTGGCTGTCGGGTGTCTGTCAACATTCTAAACAGTCCAGAGAGTCCGCCATCTTGTGTCTCGGTAGAATCGATTAATGCTGGTACAGAGATAGTGTAATGGTTTCATTGGCATATATACAAGCCCCTTGTGCAATGTTTGACATTAATGCTGGTACAGAGAAAGTGTAATGGTTTTATTGGCATATTTACAAGCCCCTTATGCAATGTTTGACATTAATGCTGGTACAGAGATAGTGTAATGGTTTATTTGGCATATTTACAAGCCCCTTGTGCAATGTTTGACATTAATGCTGGTATAGAGATAGTATTATGGTTTCATTGGCATATTTACAAGCCGCTTGTGCAATGTTTGACATTAATGCTGGTACAGAGATAGTGTAATGGTTTCATTGGCATATTTACAAGCCGCTTATGCAATGTTTGACATTAATGCTGGTACAGAGATAGTGTAATGGTTTCATTGGCATATTTACAAGCCCTTTATGCAATGTTTGACATTAATGCTGGTATAGAGATAGTGTAATGGTTTCATTGGCATATTTACAAGCCCCTTGCGCAATGTTTGACATTAATGCTGGTATACAGATAGTGTAATGGTTTCATTGGCATATCTACAAGCCCCTTGCGCAATGTATGTGTGACTCTGTCTAATATCACAGTGATGGGTGAATCAAGCTTCAGTCACAGTGTGATCTTAGGCACATGATCAGAATGTTACAAATAATGTACCATGTCTGTCTCTGCCAACAGTATGTGTGACTCTGCGTAAGATTACACTGATGGGTGAATCAAGCTTCAGTGACAGTGTGATTTTAGGCATATGATCAGAATGTTACATATAATGTACCATGTCTGTCTCTGCCAACAGTATGTGTGACTCTGCCTAAGATCACAGTGATGGGTGAATCAAGCTTCAGTCACAGTGTGATCTTAGGCACATGATCAGAATGTTAGATATAATGTACCATGTCTGTCTCTGCAACAGTATGTGTGAGTCTGCCTAAGATCACAGTGATGGGTGAATCAAGCTTCAGTCACAGTGTGATCTTAGGCACATGATCAGAATGTTAGATATAATGTACCATGTCTGTCTCTGCCAACAGTATGTGTGACTCTGCCTAAGATTACACTGATGGGTGAATCAAGCTTCACTCACAGTGTGATCTTAGGCACATGATCAGAATGTTAGATATAATGTACCATGTCTGTCTCTGCCAACAGTATGTGTGACTCTGCCTAAGATCACAATGATGGGTGAATCAAGCTTCAGTCACAGTGTGATCTTAGGCACATGTCCACGATATTACATGTAATCTACCATCTCTGTGTCTGCAAGCAGTATGTGTGTCTCTGCTCATATTATTTCACTGTATCTACAGGCCAAAAACAGGCCACCTATATATAAACAAGACATAACATTAAATAGTAAATCGTGTTTGACACAAAGCAAAGCACATGTAATGTAAATGAGCCTTTTGTTGTATACTAGTGTTTATATTGTTTACTTATTGTAATTGATATGTAATATGTTTGTAGTGGTCTATAATATGTTAGTTCTTGTTTACCACAGATTATAATCATCTATACAAACAAACAAAAAGATGCCTTCTAAAGCAAGAAGAGAAAACATTTATAGAAGAAAATTAAGGTCTAAGGAAAAAGAAAATCAAGAACCAATCAAAATAAATTCTGCGGAGAAAAAGAAAAATGCTCCTGGTAAGCAAACTAAAAATTTTCTCAGGAACTTATTGAAATGTCAAGAAAAAAAAAGTTTTTGGGGAAAGAACAATGAAACACCTGTAATTACAAAGAAGACAGGATGTCCTTCTAAAAATGTTAGACCTGTACAAGGAGATGATATTTTGTATAAGAAAAGGAGAAGCAAGCAATTTACTGAAATTCGTAGACGAATGTTTTACAACAGAATAGTATCAAATTTATTAAAAAATTTAACGAGGTATAAAAATATACCGCTTTTTACAAAAAAAAAACATAGTTAAGATAGTGGATGAAGCATTTAAAGTTAAAAATAAATTGTTTAGTTTAGTAATGAATAGAATTCGTACACTTGATAAGGTAATCAATGTGTTAAAAAAAAATGTAAGTGGAGGAGAGTAATTAATCGAACTAATTTCTGTGATGTTTTTTCTGGAGAATGGAAGCATAGTTCAAGTTCTGAGTCATTTTTTAATGAAGAAAGTTACTTTCAGGGTAATGATTTGGTGCATGCATGTGACACCAGTGGTTGAGCATATGAGGTGAAGGACGGTTGTCCAGTTGAAAAAGAAGAGATTGTGCCTAGAAATACAGAAGAGGTGTTACCTGATGAAGTTTTAGGGAGATGTCCTAAGGCTCCAGTGTATACATGGAATTGTAGTAGTATTTGTAGTGTCTGACAGGAATCAATTGATTTGTTTTGCACTTTCTTACAGACATATACTAAGAAAAGTGTGAAACAAAAAATGAAAATTTTACAAGAGTCAGATCCTTGTAGAGTGAGAGAAAAAACACGTTTGCAAGGGCATTCACTGACTTGTCTTTCAAGAAAAGTATGTCAGAGTGTTTTTCACCATTTTAGGATGTTAGCAGTGCATCATAATAAAGTGAGGAAATTAGTGAGAAGGTTGTATTATGCAAAAAGTCCAGCACTTAAACTAAAACAGTTAAACAGTGCTCTTTTGCATGGAACTGATTTAGATGTCAAAACATTTGTGATGAAATTGAGTTTTGTTACTTTGGTGAAAAAGAGGTCAGTGCAGAAATTGATACAGTAATAAAAGGTAATGTAAAAGGGAATGTAGAGATTTTAAGTACAGAAACATTTGAAAATGAAATTATAAAGTTTAAGGTCAATTCAAGTGAAAGGCCTAATTTTTCTTGTGTTTGTTGTCGACGAACTCATTATAAGCATCAGACTAGATTAGATGATTTATATGCAAAAAGCGAAAAGATAAATAATAATGAGTGGAAGGATTTTGCAACTTATTTGTTGGTTGAAAATTGTTTTGATTTGGGCTCTGATCAACGTATTTGTACATATTGCTATAATAAATTAAATGAAAACAGAATGCCTGCTCGAACTGTTCATAATAATATGGAGTTGGTAGACATTCCTTCTGAATTGATGGATTTAAATACCTATGAGTCTATTCTGATTCAATGTGTGCATCCTTTTCAGGCTATTGTTCGCATGGAGCCTAAGACAGGGAAATTGCCTCCTTCAGATTTACAGAGAGGATTAAAGGGAAAAGTTGTTTATTTGCCTCTAGATTTTAAGAAAAATATTGATACAATTGGTGTCGAAAAAGTAGAAGAGGAACCTCTGGTTATTCTAGTTAATGGTGTTCCGACAAAAAGTAAGAAAATCTGGCAAGAATTAGTGGATGTTAGGAAAGTCAAAAAGGCAACGTTGTATTTGGTAAAAAATAATCAGTACTATAAAATGTGTGTGTGGAAGAAGAGGAAACAACTGTACAAGACGACACTGATGTCTCTGCTGGGCAAATAGAAAAAGTTGATGTCTCTAGAAGTGAAGAAATTTATGAACATTATAGTGTTCATCCATTGCATTCCAAAGGAGTAATGGGGAATGCTATTGACTTGTTTCAGATGAAAAAAGCCGAAGAAAGTCCCATTAGTCTATGGGAAGAAAGTTTGGAAGCTCGTTGTTTTCCACAGTTACTTCCAACAGGTGAAGGTGGACGATATGACGATCGACCTGTTCAAATTCCTGCATCTGAATACCGGACTTCAAGATTATATGCAGAAGATCCAAGGTTTCATCAATGCATTCCATATTTGTTCCATCTACTGTTTGAGGGTGACTTGTCTGGACTTTCCTATGCAGTAAACCATATACTGAAAAGTGGAGCACTTCTACAAAATGTTTCGGCAAGGGATTTTATGGATAAAGTGAAACTGCAAGACAGTGTTTTGGAATCTCAGCTAATTAATCTCATGGCATGTCAGCGTGGTACTAACGAGTATTGGTACCGTCGTCATGGGGAATTGAAATGTATGCTAAGAAACTTAGGAACTCCTACATGCTTCCTCACTCTTAGCTGTGCTGAGTATGCTTGGGAAGATTTACTTGAATTTCTACGAGAGGCAAATAAAAACATTGAAAATATTGAACACAAGACACCTGGAGAACTGTGCTCTTTGGATCCAGTTAATGTATGCAGGTATATCAATTATAGGATTGAAGCTATGATGTGTTTTATTACAAACAAAAAAAATCCTCCGCTTGGAGAGGTGTTGGATTTCTTTTGGAGAAAGGAGTATCAAGCAAGAGGTGCTCCTCAAATACATATGCTGCTATGGATTAAAGATGCACCTAAATTTGGAACAGATTCAGATGAGAAAGTGATGAGTTTCCTTGAGCAGTATTCTACATGTGCTGTTCCGAAAAGTACTGAAGAAAACAATTTAAGACACCAACTTTTATGCTTTCAAAGCCATCGTTGTGGGAAATACTGTCGTCGAAAATACAAATCCAAGGACAAGTTCTACACGAAATGTCGTTTTGCATTTCCACGTCCAGTAACATTGAAAGGAAGAGTCAACAATTTTATGTCTTCTCTACGACATACTGTGACAAGAAAATCACCCAAAAATACATACAACCTAACAAGAAATGAGGAATCCAAATTCATAAATGACTACAACCCAGTCATTTTGTCCATGTGGAATGCTAACATGGATATTCAATATGTGGCTGACAACTCTATTGCTGTGGCTCGATATGTGACGTCTTACATCACAAAATCAGAAAAGACGGAACTGAAGGAAATGTGGGAGGAAATTTCACATGAAAAGAGTCTAAGCAAGAAATTATACAGTTACAGTCTGAAGATGTTGTCGCATCGAGAAATTGGAGCATATGAATGTTCTGATCGGTTGTCATCAGCAAGTCTATATGCCAAATCTAGAACCATCATTTGGGTGCTGCAACACGAAACCGAGTTTTGAAATCTGTACAAGAAATAGAGTATTTGGCGGAGAAAGAACCGGACAGTACAGATATTTTGAAAACAAACATGTTGGATACATACTATCCAAATAGAAGTACTCATCTTGAGAACTCTTGTCTCTATGAAGTTCTGCAAACCTATATTTTTAAAAAGAACGTCACAGAAGACATCAATAAAGGTGTATATGCTGTAATTGGTTGTGAAGGCTGTCTAGTGAAACAAAGAAAAGGCCATTTGATTACTTTGGTCTTTTGCAACTCTTAAGCCTTGGCGTAGAGAAGAGGAACTACTTGGAGATTTTCTAACTTATGAAGATTCGTTCAATGCAACCAAGGATACGATAGAATGTCCTGTTTTTTCAAATTATCTGCAAATGTTGAACGAGGAAATACAGCAAGAAGCTACAATTGCAGCAGAGATTGCTAGAGACAGTTCTCAAGATAGTCAGAGTTCTGCTTCATTGAGTCAGGATCCACTAGGAGGACCAATTATACAAAATGAAGCTGCTACTGCCATGGATGAAGTTGAAAGAGCCATGGAACAAGCTCGGGAGGATGGAGTTGACTTAGAAGATTTGGAAAAATAACTAAACGTTGAGCAGAGACAAATATATGACGAAGTCACAGAACACATTGAGCATGGTTTATCTCATGAGAAAAAAGAGTGCTCATGTACATCATTTGTACATCATTTGTACCTGTCCGACTATACGTGAGTGGAGAAGCAGAAACTGGGAAAACTTTCCTGATTAAAGTGATTGCAACATATTTGCAGAAAACAATGGAGTCATCGCTCTCTTGTGTTGTTACTGCTCCAACTGGGTTGGCAGCACACAACATTAAAGGGATTACTTTACATCGCTTATTGATGCTGCCAGTGGAGCATGATAACAAATTACAATACCACAAGCTATCTGGAGAAGCTTGTTATGAAGTTTCAAGAGTCCTAAAGAAAATGAAACTTCTTATCATTGATGAAGTAAGCATGGTATCAAATGTAATGCTTGCTTTTGTGCATTTAAGAATGCAAGAAATTCTTAAAACAGACTATGATGTGTTATTTGGAGGCAAACACATCATTATTTTTAGAGATCTACTGCAACTAACTCCAGTGAAAGGACAGCCAGTGTTTAAAATGCTTACGCATGAAGATACCAGGAAGTGCTTAGGAAGCATTGGAAATGTTAACATATGGTTACATTTCAAATATGCAGAACTGCTTCAAAATATGCGACAGGCAAAGGATGAAGATTATAAAAATATTCTACAAGATGTAAGAATTGGAAAACTAACTGAGCATGGCAAAGAATCTTTACTTGGACGATTAATTTCAGATTTGTTTCCAAATGAAAATATTCTCCCAGAGAATATTTTTAAGAAAATTCCTGAAAACAAATCTGTCATATGCTTGATGCCAACTCTGGAAGAATGTTCAATCTTCAACAACAAAATGTTAAAGTTGGAAAATCAAGAGATTGTGAAACTGGAAGCTATTGATAAAATAGAACATGAAGGAGAAACTATTATTTTGTCAGAAAAGTTGAAATCAAAATTAGATTCTTTAGAGAAGACAATATCTAAAACTGCTGGTATGGAAAAGACTCTGTATGCATCTTTAAATTGTCGTATAATTTTACGACGTAATTTACATGTGGAAAGAGGTTTAGTAAATGGAGCAATGGATCATGTTGTGGATTTTGTGAATTACCAAAATAGTGATGGAATTGAAATTATAAAAATTTAATTTTGATGGTATTGAAGAAGTACAACAAATCAGTTGTTGTTCTGCCCGTTTTTTGCTAGTGAAAGATTTATTTGTCCGCAGAAAACAGTTTCCTGTTTCTTTGGCATATGCAGTAACTATTCATAAATCTCAATGTTTAAGTGTTGATAGTGCTTTGGTGAATATTGGAAATTCTGTGTTCAAGGAGGGTATGGCATATGTTGCTTTATCTCGAGTCAGAACTTTATCAGGATTGTACTTTATTGATTTTGATGAGACAAAGATTAATGCAGATCTAAATTGTGTAAAAGAATATAATAGGTTAAGAAGAGAGTATGCTCCAAATTTACCTCAATATCCTCTGTTTAAAAAGTGTGTGGTAGGCCGAAAAAGAAGAAATGAGAAAAATTGTAGTGAAGTTGTAGCAAAAAGAAAAAAGGTAGATGAACCAGTAATTGTCAGCAGAAACGAAATGGAGTCAGTTAAAGATGTTGTTGGATTTAAGTTTGAAAATAGTTCTGGTGTCAACTGCTATGCTAATGTTGTGGTTAATGTTGTTTTCTTTCTCCAAACTGTACAAGAACAGATTGCTGAAAATCGTGATCAAACACTTTGTTGTTCATTAAATTCTGTATTAGAGAAATGTAGCAGTGATAGAACAAAAATACAAAGAAATTCGAAAGGTTTTAGACATATGTTCTGGTCTAAATCAATTTACACAGAATATTCAGCAAGATTGTCAGGAATTTCTAATGTATATGCTTGTTGTTTTGCAAGATGAGGGTGTAGATGTAGAAAATCTTTTTGGCCTTTCTTATAAATGGCAACATGACTGCGACAATTGCTCCTTTTCAAGTAGTACTACAGTAGACACTGAAATATTTATATATATGACTTTACCAGACTGCAAAGCAGTGTATTTTAATAATCTAGTTAGAGAAGCAAATCAAAACATGGTCTGTACTCAATGTAAATCTGCAATGCTATTAACTTTATTTTTATGAAGAGATGGATAGTATGTTATTTTAATGTTCCAACGATGTAGACCTGATGGAACTAAATTGACATTAATTAAAAATGTTGTGGCTTCTCAATTATCAATTTCAGGAAGAACCTTTACAACTGCAGCAATTATTTACCATGATGGTCCTTCAACAACATCAGGACATTACACATGTTATTTAAAATGTCAAAAAGGCTGGAAGCTCTGTAATGATACTCAATTGACTTTCAAACAACGTTTGCCTTCTGACTTACTAAATTCTTACCTAGAGTTCTTACAACCGAAATTTTAGGGAAGGTAATTGGCCTATGAAGATTGCAGCAGTTAATATAACTTAGTTTGCTCTTCAAAATTACTTTCTGAATGAGAGTGATGAAGATAATAAAAAACATGTAGTTCTCATAGAGATAGTATATGTATATCATATAGTGTGTGCTGTGAGTATTATACAAATTATTTATAAAAAGTAAGCTAGAGGTGAAAATAAAACTCTTGTTCATAATGTAAAAGATGTGGGAGATTTTCTTTCAGAAAGTCGGGTAAATGAGAAATGAAGAATACTCTGGACTAATTTCCAAAGAAAAGGACTTTCCATATACTATTTGGCCTCGTGGAAAAGTGGATGGATCAAAAGTGAGTTTAGATATGTTTTTTAAAGTTTTACATTATTTAAAAAATGATTTTATGGGTTTTTTAAACACAATCATTTTGATTGTGGGTTTTTTTGCCAGCTGTTATATGATGAGTACTATTAAAGTCACTGTTTTAAGGGAAATTCAATATATTCTGAGAACAGCACAAATAAACCATATAACATGTTGTTGAAATTATTTTGTATTTTCTATTATTACATATATATTATTTTCCCATTCTCTTATGGTCACTTATCTATTTCCACCCTCTATCACTCCTCTTAACTCACACTCACTGGCCTTTTATCACTCTACCTCACCTCCCTTCCCTTATTCCACTTTCCTCACTTATTCTCATTAACCACTCCTTCACTGCCCTTTCCCTCTCTCCCATTCACTACTTTCCAGCTGTCAGTCACTCTACTTCACTCCCCTTCCCCTTGTTTTCTTTCTTTGTTTCCTCAATAATTCCCCTTCTCTCACTCACCTTAATACACTTCACTCACTCCTTCTCTCACTTCCTCTGTCCTCTCACATCCTCACTCCCTTTCCCTCACTCCCTGTCTCTTAGCTTCAGTCTCTCGATCTTCTTACTCTCTCACTCCTCTTCCGTCATCCTTACTCCCTAAAACTCACCCACACTCCCTTACTTATCTTTCTTTGCACTCTTACTCAGTTTCTTTCTGTCAGTGTTTCCTTCACTACGTCTATGTTCTCACTCTTTCACTTCTTTCACTTTGTCTCAAGCTCATTTGCTTTAATCCTCTTTTGATTTTCCTTTTGTATCACCCTTCGTCTTCTGTACTCACCCTCCCTCATCCTTGTTCCCTTACTTCAGTTCGTTCAGTTATCCTCAATCATCATCTTTAACTACCCTTCTTCTTTCTTTCGTCATGTACTCACCTTTTCCCAGTCCCTTTGCTTCACTTTTCTTCCCTTTCTTCCCTTCCTTTGCTCTCTCAGTCATTCTCCTTCCCTTACTCACCTTACTTCCCTTTACTCACTGTTTGTCTTACTCCCTCTATTCTCTCATATTCTTACTTGTCTTCCCTCACTCCCTCTCTGTTACCTTCACTCCCATTGTGTCCTCACTGTCTTACAAGCCTACATTCACACTCACTGAAATTCTATGCCTCATTGTCATTAATCCACTGTTATTCACTCCTGCTTCTCTGTCACTCACTCCCCTTTCTTTTCTCCCTTTCTGCCTTTAGTTTTCGTAATGCATATTTCTTTAGAATCTTACTCACCTTCAGTTTATTTCTCTCTCCTGCTCTTGTTCACTGTCATTGAATGTATCTATGTCATTATCCTTTTAGTAATTTGCTCTCTCTCTATTTCTTTTTAACTCTCTCTGAACTTCACCATTCCTTTGTTTTTCGTTCTGACTACTTCACTTCTACTTTATCTCTTACTAACCTTTTATGACTTTTAATGTTGTACTTTGTCTCTTGTATTGTAAAATATATATTATAAATATTCTAACTCTTTTTGTCTTTCACAGATATAAATTTTAATGGAAATATGAAATTAAGTTTACATTACTTATAAGGTAAGTTTGATATACAAAATTTATTTTCTCTATACTCTTTTCCTTAACCTCACTACTCTTCTTCGATGCTCCCACACCTCTGTTCTCTTATAGCGCTTGCCTCACTTATTCTGAATCCCCACGTTTACTCCCCTTTTTCACACTCTTCTCTTACACTGACCTTCTATCAGACCTTCTCCTTTACTTTCTTTCCTCTCTCTTCTCTTACTTCATTGTTTTACTCTTTTCCCTTCCTTTACTCTCCTTACTCCACTTCACTTACTCCTTCTCTTTCTTTCTCTGTCATCTTACTTCTACACTACACTCCCCTTCCCTCAATCTCTTTCTGTTAGCCTCATTCTCTCCATCCCCTTAGTCTCTCACTCCTCTTCTGTCACGCTCACTGCCTATAACTCAGCCATACTCCCACACTCACATTCTTTCAGACCTTCTCCTTTAGTTTGCTTCCTCTCTCTTTCCTTCCTTTGCTCCTTCACTCTTTTCTCTTCTCTTACTTTCTTATTCCACTTTACTAACACCTTCTCTTACTCTCTCTGTCCTCTTAGTTCTACACTCCCCTTCTCTCATTCTCTCTCTGTTACCCTCATGTTCTCTGTCACCTTAGTCTCTCACTCCTTTTCTGTCACGCACACTCCCTATAACTCAGCCATACTCCTACACTCACGTTCTTTCAGACTTTCTCCTTTACTTTCCTTCCTCTCTTTTCCCATCCTTCACTCCTTCACTCTTTTCCCTTCCCTTACACTCCTTACTCCACTTCAGTACTGCTTCTGTCAATCCCCCTGTCCTCTAACTTACTCACTCCCCTTTTCTCACTCTCTCTCTGTTACCCCCATTCTCTCCGTCCTCTTAGTCTCTCACTCCTCTTCTATCACGCTCACTCCCTATAACTGAGCCATACTCTCACACTCACCTTCTTTCAGACCTTTTCCTTTACTTTCCTTCCTCTCTCTTCCCATCCTTCGCTCTTTCACTGTTTTCCCTTCCCTTACTCTCCTTACTCCATTTCACTAATTCCTTGTCTTACTCCCTCAGTCCTCTTACTTCTACACTCCCCTTACCTCATTCTCTCTCTGTTAGCCTCATTCTCTCCGTCCCTTTAGTCTCTCACTCCTCTTCTGTCACGCTCACTCCCTATAACTCAGCCATACTCCCACACTCACCTTCTTTAAAACTTTCTCCTTTACTTCCCTTCCTCTCTCTTCCCATCCTTTGCTCCTTCACTCTTTTCCCTTCTCTTACTCCCCTTACACCACTTCAGTAACTCCCTCTCTCAATCCCTCTGTCCTCTAACTTACTCACTCCCCTTTTCTCACTCTCTCTCTGTAACCCACATTCTCTCCGTCCTCTTAGTCTCTCACTCCTTTTCTATCACGCTCACTCCCTATAACTGAGCCATACTCCCACACTCACCTTCTTTCAGACCTTCTCCTTCATTTTCCTTCCTCTCACTTCTCTTTCTTTACACCTTCACTGTTTTCCCTTTCCTTACTCTCCTTACTCCACTTCACTAATTCCTTCTCTTACTCCGTCTGTCCTCTTACTTCTACACTCCCCTTCCCTCATTCTCTCTTTGTTAGCCTCATTCTCTCCGTCCCTTTAGTCTCTCACTCCTCTTCTGTTACGCTCACTCCCTATAACTCAGCCATACTCCCACACTCACCTTCTTTCAGACCTTAACCTTTACTTTCCTTCCTGTCTCTTTCCTTCTTTTGCTCCTCCACTCTTTTCTCTTCCCTTACTCTCCTTACTCCACTTCACTAACTCCTTCTCTTACTCCCTCTGTCTTCTTAGTTCTACACTCCCCTTCCCTCTTTCTCTCTCTGTTAGCCTCATTCTCTCTGACCCCTTAGTCTGTCACTCCTCTTCTATCACGCTCACTCCCTATAACACAGCCATACTCCCACACTCACCTTCTTTCAGACCTTAACCTTTACTTTCCTTCCTGTCTCTTTCCTTCTTTTGCTCCTCCACTCTTTTCTCTTCCCTTACTCTCCTTACTCCACTTCACTAACTCCTTCTCTTACTCCCTCTGTCTTCTTAGTTCTACACTCCCCTTCCCTCTTTCTCTCTCTGTTAGCCTCATTCTCTCTGACCCCTTAGTCTGTCACTCCTCTTCTATCACGCTCACTCCCTATAACACAGCCACACTCCCTCACTTATGTTTCTTTCCTCCCTCACTCAGGGCCTCATTTATGAGAAATGATGCATCGCTGCGTGAAAGCAGCGATGCATCACTTCTCAGTGCGCTCTCCTTGCGACATTCCTGATGCGTCATATTTAATGTATGACGCATCATGTCGCAAGGAGTTACAGATACGTCAGTATTTCTGACGTATCTGTAAGCGCAAAAGTGACGCATTGCTGGAGTGTGTCACAAAAGTGATGCTACTCCAGCAATGCATCCTTTCACATGGGGCAAGCCCCATGTGAAAGGGCCTGCGTCAGTCTTACGCCTGCTGTGAGGCAGGCGCAAGATTTTGTTGCAACGGCGTCCTAAAAGTGACGCAGTGAAATCTCATAGATTTCACTGTGTCACTTCTACGACCCTTCCTTGCGTCAATACGCCCCCTTTGCATACATTATACCTGGCGCAGTTATAATGTTGCGCAGGGGTTTACAAAGTGACGCATTTACCTAGATGCGTCACTTTGTAAATATGACTCAAGAAGGCGCATTTTTTACACCACTGGTGCGTCACAAAAAGTGACGCACCGGCGGCGTAAAAGTGACGCATGGCCTCATAAATGAGGCCCTCAGTCTTCTACTCTCACTTTTTCTTTCACTTTCTCTGTCTCTTCACTCCCTTACTCACCTTGTCTCACACTCACTTGCCTTTATCCAGTCTGTATCTCCACTCTTTCCTAAACATCACTGCACTTTTCTTACCCTTCCACACCCCCGTTCCTTTACTACATTTTCTTCACTTATCCTCATTCCCCATGTTCACTCTCCTTCTCCTCACTCACCTCCCAAACTCACCTTCTTTCAGTCCCCCTACTTCACTTCCCTTCCCCTCTCGTCCCTTTCTTTACTTTCTCACTCATTTTCCTCTCCTCTCTCACTGCACTCCACTTCAGTTACTCTTTTTGATTTTTTTAAGAATACAGCTCTTTTTTGAGAATTGGAGGTAGTGCTAAAAATAACTTTTTTTTCTTCTTTTTTCGTTTTTTTCTCAACAAAAACAAAAACAGGGAATGTCAAACTACTCAACAGGAGCAAAAAAAAGAATCAAAATTAGGGATGGGGACGGCAGCGGTGGTTCTCTCTTGCTCGGACAATGTTCATAATACTTTGTTCACCATAACAAAGTAGTTCACCACAATCTTTACAGTTGTTTGTGATGCCATGAAAAACAGGCTGAATATTTGGAATCAGCTGTTCTGGTCGCACCCTCAACGATACAGTTACTCCTCCAGTTGAAGTAGAGGCACCATCCCTTGGAGCCTCTCGCGCCAGAGCCCTGACACTCTCCCGGACATAGTTCTGAGGATGCCTGCGTTGAACGTGGCGAATCATAGTGGAATTTCCGAATCTGTACTTCCTCGTGGGGTCTCCTAGGGAAAGTATAGTATGGCAGATCTTGCACTCCACCTTTGGAGCATTTACTTTCTTTTTATCAGCAGGTATTGAGAAAAATTTCCATATGAAGTGCTCCTTTACTCTAGGCTGAGGAGCCTCTTCTTCAATGAACCCATCTGAGTTCTCACTGCTACTGGTGGGTCTAGCAGCCATGATAATTCCAAAAAGGGTGAGCCGCAAAAAACAGGCCTTTCAGTCACAAAAGTGAAAGAAGAAGTGAAGGAAATGGGTGGGGTTTTCATTCTTTGTAAAAAAAAACTGTTAGAAACCAATAAACATTGTTATTTTAAGGTCACATGACTTGACGCGCTTACGCTGCGCGCACCGGAGTGCTTCCGGGGGCGCTTACGCAGCACGAACGTGGGCGCTTCCATGGGCGCTTGCGCGGCGCGCCTAAATGACGTTTTGCTAGCTTTACGGAAATGCAAAATCATTTCCATTCTGAAAATCAAAAATACTACTTTTATAAGTATGGTACTGAATGTCTTGCATTATTATCATCATTATCATCATCATTATCATCATACATATTTTTTTTTTACGAACGCAGAAATAGCGCTCTCACTGCACGCTCGGGAGAGCTTACCGGTGCGCGCATCCTGAGCGCTCCAAGACAAAATGGAACGGGTGAACTTACCGGTGCGCGCACCCTGAGCGCACCAGGAAAAAATGATTAAAAAAAAGAATGCATTGAACAAATAATTTTTTAAAAAAAAATTAATTATAATTAATAGTTATAAAAAACAGCTAATAAAAAAAGAATCATAGGTTACAAAGTCGATATACAAAGGAATTAGCTTTCAAAAAACTATGAAATTCACTGAAAAAACCATAGGTTTCACAAATGTTATAGTTAGGAATTAGCATTTAAAAAACCTTTGAAATTCACTAAAAAAACATAGGTTTCATAATCGTTATAGTTAGGAATTAGCATTTAAAAAACCTTTGAAATTCACTGAAGAAACCATAGGTTTCACACTCGTTGTAGTTAGGAATTAGCATTTAAAAAACCTTTGAAATTCACTTAAAAACCATAGGTTACACACTCATTATAGTTAGGAATTAGCATTTAAAAAACCTTTGAAATTCACTGAAACAAACATAGGTTTCACACCAGTTAAAGTTAGCTGAACATTTTACTCATACAAAACCATTGAAATTCCCACGTGATAGTTAGTTGGACTCACTATAACTCGCGCGCCCGCAATCCACTGCTGATGATGTCACATATTACATCATTCATGACATGGTCAGTGACATCATTGATTACATCACTGATGACATCTCAAATGACATCACTGATGAGTAAAATGTTCAGCTAACTATAACTGGTGTGAAACCTATGGTTTTTTCAGTGACTCACCTTAATCAGTCCTCATCCGCTGCTCCCGATGTGAATGAGGTACCATTTTGTTGTGTTTACCTTTTAGTGCTCTGCAAATTGAAGGTGTGGGATTGGCAAAAACGTCGCCAGCAGGACAAACAAAATTGCAGAGATTCATTTTCTATAGTTGAATTTCTTCTATTTTGCAAAGTATTCTATTCTCACTTTGAACTCATGTTCTCTTTTCTTTTTGTTTATGGGTGCTGTTCTCAAAAGTTGAGGATTATTTTATTGCAAAGCAACATTATTTTTTCTTATGTCTAATTTCTGAAATGATGTTGTAACACATAATCAAGCAGTACACCCCAATCCAATCCACTCCACTCCAATCCGCCTCACTAAAATCCATGCTAATCCAGTCAACCCCACCTTACCCCACACCAATCCGCCCTTCTCAACCAAGCCATCCCAGGCCAATCCAAACCATCCCATCCCACTCCATGTAAAACACTCACCCCAATCCAATTAAGTCCAATCATCCCAACTCACCCCACTTCAATCTGCTCCAGTCCAATGCTCTCCACTCGACACGCCAAACAGCCCTACTCCAATCCTAAACAATCTGCCCCATTCCAATTAATCTGGCACACTCCAATCTGCCTCTCTCCAGTCCCAAAATAATCTGCCCCACTCCAAGCCAAAACAATCTGCCCCAATCCAGTCCACCCCACCTAATCTAAAACAATCTGCCCCACTCTAATCCAAAAGAGTCTGCCCCACTCCAATCTTCCCCACTTAAATCCTAAAATATCTGCCCAACCCCGATCTGCCTGATCGAATCCAAAACAATTTACCCCACTCCAATCTGCCCCACTCAATCCAAAACAATTTTCTCCACTTCAATCTGCCCCACTCTAATCTGCCCACTTCAAACTGCCCCACTCTAATCTGTCCCACTCCACTCCACTCCACTCTACTCCAATCAATCCACCTTACTCTAATCCACCACAATCCATCCCACTCCAATCCAATCCACCACACACCAATCCACCACAATCCATCCCAATCTACCCCACTCCAATCTAAACCAATCTGCCCCACTCCAATCAGCAATAATCAAAAACATTCTGCCCCACTCCAAACTCCACCATTCCAATCCAAAACAATCCTCCTCACTCCAATCTACCTCATCTCACCCCAATCCAATCCACCTCACCCCAATCCAATCCATAACACTCCAGTCAAATTCACCCCACACTGATCCAATCCACCCCAATCTAGGCAAATCCAATCTACCCCACTCCAATGCAACCCATGCCATCGGACTCCAATCCACTTTACTCCAATTCAATCCTCCTCATTCCACTTCACCGATCACCAATCCACCTCAATTCAACCTAACCCAATCTAATCTGCCCCACTCAACCCAATCTACTTCACTCCAATCCACCCTCCCACATTCCAATCTAATTCACCCCACTCCTCTACATTCTGCCCCACTCCAGACCACCCCACTCCACTCTACTCTAATGTAATCCAGCCCACTCTGGTCCATCTCACTCCACTACAATTCACCTACCCCAATCCACTCCACCCCATTTCAATCCACCCCACTCAAATCTAATCCACCCCATACAGTCCACCTAACTTAATCCACCCTACTTCACTGCCGTACAATCCACCCTACTGTATACAATCCGCCCCACTCTACCCAAAATCAAATCAACCCCACCCCAGTTCAGTCCACCTCACTTTATCCAACCCATCCAGTCCACCATAGTCCAGTACACACCACACTCCAATTCAATCCACACCACTCCAGTCCAATTTACCCCACCCCACTCTAATCCAATCCACCTCACTACAAACTACCCCACTCCAATCCAATCTACCCTCCTATAGTCCAATTCACCCCTTCACTCCACTCTAAGTCACCGCACTTCAAACCACCCTACTTTAATCCAATCCACCCTAATCCAATCCAATCTACCCCAGACCAATCTAATCCACCCAACTCCAATCCACCCCAATCCACCACACCACATTTAAATCCACCCACTCTAATCCAATCAGCCCACCTAGTCCACCCACTCCAATCCACACCACTCTACCCTGATCCAATCCACCCAATCCACTCCAATACAATCCACCCCACTACCTCAACCCACTCCATCCTTTTCCACCCCATTCCACTCCACCCTAGTGCACTCCACTCTCCACTACTCCACTCTCTGACACTGCACTCTATGAAACTGCAATCTACGACAGTCTCTGCCACTGAATCACTGAACTCTACTCCCCTCACACAACTCTACAACACTCTATTTCTCGTACTCCACTCTACACACTCTACTCCAACAGAACCAGTCTATGACATTCTACTCCCTCACTCCACTTTAGGACACTCCACGCCACTAACATTTAGCTATGCTGAACAGCAGCCTCATTGGTATACCACACAGCAAAAAACACATTGCCAAAACCAGTAGGTCTTGTATGGCGAGACATTTTGGCTTTGCCAATGCTTGTTATAATTTGGTGTCAATCTGTTTAGTCGTTTCTGAGAAATTAGGGTTCAAAATGTATTTCTATAGTGACAGTTGGGCTTGAATTTAAAATAATAAGTGTTCCGATTGGTTGAGGGGGCTTTTTGGAGGGAGCCTCTGATTGGCCGGCTGCAGAATGAAAAGAAATGTTGCCCCCACCATTTTACGGCATGGAAATTTGTCCCTGCATCTTGAGAATGTTTCAGGAGGGTGCAGGGTGGGGTAGGGATACCCTAACCCCTTACCACTTATTGGAGTGGTCAAATGTCCAGTCAAAGCCTCCTGTTTATAACCAGTGCAGGCACTTTGGATGCTGCACCTACCCACTGCTACGAGCATGTGTTGGAGCACAGAAGATTCCAGCTCTACAGTGCAAGAGCTGGCTGGGACCACAGGGGATTTGGAGCTCTCTCATTGTCCCCTAATGACCCCTGCAGCTCTGAGTGCACCAGCTGGAACCCGGGAACCCACAAAATATAACAAATATATCAAAAAGAGTCATGTGTGGCACAGGGCCACACTGAAAGAGCAGAGCAGCTTAGGTACTCATAAAATATTCACTGCTTCAGAGATTAGCACTCCATAATGCCTTGCAAGGGCTTTGTTTATGGTATAATTTGTTCTTTGTGACACAGGGCAGGGGCAGGGGCACCACCACTGATTGATGTGAGTGTTGAAGGGGCTGTGGGGAGTGCAGCAGCCTTCAGGAACATTTTATAAAAAGCTTGCACTATGGGCCTGATTTAGATCTTGGCGGATCTGGTCCCGCCATCACTTTTTCAATGGTTTGACCTCCCGCCTTCTTGCAGTTTTGTACGCTCTATTTAGTTGTTGGAGTCTGCTCTATGAACGAAAGACCATCTGAGTGCTGCAGACACCGCCAGGATTTTTCACCGGCATCAGCGGCGTCATAGGGAGTAGTGGCTGTCAGCAGGAGTCCAGACAGATTTCCACTGAGCCAATCACGGTGTGCCTTTCCATCAAGGAAACTGTGGTGGGCATACATTCTACTTTGAGTTGGCAGAATCGAAGGAAATGAGTTCGCAAAATACTTTATTTTTACTTCCCACTTCCTTTTCCGTCTTGAACACCATTGTCCAGGTCCTTCCTTTGCTGCTTGTAGTCGACCATAAAGCTAATCAACTCTGTTGTCATCAGGATCTAAGGTAGGCTTCTTTTACACTTGTCTTACTATGAATCATCAATTACTTTAGCCTTGTGTATGTATACATTGCTCATACATACAATGTATGTGTCATGCAGTAGTGTTCATTTTACAACTTATCAAGGTAAAATGAAGTGTTTTGCTTGTGGTTACTGTGGGTGTACATTCAATAATGTTTGTATGTTGTTTGTGTGCCATGTTATATGGAAAAAAAGGGACAGAACACATTACCTAAATCTAATGTTAAAGGAACCACAGCATATAATTGTAGTGTCACATTAATAAGTAGTACTTACCTGTCTTAACTCCACCAGAGACTCACTCCGCCAGGAATCTTCTGCTAGGACAACACCAGCACAACGGGAAAATCTGAATAGGCTCGGCAAGTACTGTTAGTCAGCAGAAGAGTCCATGGCATTGACAGAGGTGCTCTGCTTACACACTGGTAGTCAGTCTTTTGATGCAGACGGCGATTCACCCAGCCCACATCTCAATACGGCAGGCGGGGCTCCGTCAGATCGACAGAGTACTTGTAACCACCACCACCGAGGGACAACGGGAGTCCAGCCAAGCTCTAAATCAGGCCCTCACTCTCCTGGCTCCTTGAAATCTTGATTCAGAAAAGGTTTTGCATTATATTCAAGCACTTCAAGAACTGGAACTTTTGCTCTGGGGCTCTGGAGTATGGTGGCCCCTAGTAGTTGGTCCTTAGGCTACACCCCTCGGTCTGGAGAGTGTAAAGAAACACTTTAACACATGTGAGTTGTCATTTTGAATATCAGTGTGTTAGTGACAATTTCATTGATAAACAATTCAATGTTTATACTGATAATTAATGTATTTTAATAGAATTATTGAATTGATTGCTTTTAATGATGGACGGAAACATGTGGGTATTGTTGGTATTAATGTAGTGACCTCTTAATGAAGCCTATAGGTCTGCCATCTATATTGATGTTAGGGCTAAGTTGGTGGTATTGTACTAGGATACGGCGCCTCAGGGGACTGTACACCTTTCAATATCTAATTCTCTATTAGAAACGGTGCTATAAGGAGAAGAGAACCACACTTCCTCTTCTAACATAGGCTATGCCTTTAAACATTTGAACGCTCCTTAGCACTCGTTACAGTATTTAGCAAAGATTTGCACATGTGTATTTCACTCATACATAAGTCATGCAATATTTAAAACACTAAAGGTTTTAGGAACATGTCTACAAATTCTGATAGTCTCTCTGTTGGTCCTCCTATGGCTGATATTATTGGCCTACCTGGTGGAGTGGTTAGGTGTTTGTGTACTTTTGGTACTGTGTAGATGCATGGGTACCTTGGTCGGTCTACTTTTAAGTAGGCTAGTTCATGGTCGTCTATGAGACCCGACCCATGCCATTTCTTCAGGAGTGTGTTAATGTAGTCTGTAAGTTTCCATATAGGGTTGTTTACTATTCTCTCATAACACTCATTGTTATTAAGTTGGGTGAGAATTTCACTGTCATAATCTGTGCTTCGCATTATCACCATATTGCCCCCTTTGTCAGCTTCCCTGATCGTGAGTGCTCTGTTCTTGCTTAGTTCTGAGAGTGCTTTTCTCTCTCCCTGAGATAAGTTGTCTCTGTGTATATGTGTAGCAGTGTTTTTGGAGTTATGTTTTTCAAGGTCACTCGTGACAGCTTTAAAGAATAAGTCTATATTGTTACCAGATGTAAGTGTTGGAGTCCATGATGATTTTTCCCTTAGACTGCTAGTGATGTTATAGTCCATATTTATATCTAGATCTCTCATAATTCGATCTGTGAGTAACACCTCATCTTCACAGTCAGTTAGTGATAGCAGTAGTCGGGTGTCCACAATGTCTTGAATACAATAATCACCAGTTGTCATCATACCCAAATTTTGCTGCAATTCTTTATTCGTTGTTTTGTTCATTTCGAAATGTTTTTTCAGTTTTAAACGTCTTGTAAATTTGAACAAATCAATTTTGGTTTTACAGAAATCACCAACATCATTCGGACAAAAACTCATGCCTTTTTCTAGCACAGAAATCATATCACTTGTAAGTTCAGAGTCACTCAGATTCATTACAGCTACATTCCTTATTTCTTCACATTCTGATTCCAGGACCTGGTTCTCACCCCTTGTCTGTCTTGACCTGTTGCCACCCCTTTTGCCTCTCCTTGTTTTCCTTGCTGTCCTATGTTCCTGTTCTCTCTGTCTCCCTTTTTTATTCTGTGAATTTCCAATAAAAAACTATTGTTAGGGTCAGTTGTGCCTGTAGCTCCCATCAGTCCCTCACTTTCACTTTCGGTTGAATTGATAGTGTCTATGGATGTCGAGCTTGATCCCACCGAAGTGGTTTCACTCTGGTTTTGGGTGTCTGTTTTGGGGACCAGGTGATCATATTTTTTGGCGAAGGTGAATACCCTCCCACTCAGGTAGTCACGTTCGTCTCTCTTCAGCTTCCTACTTTTTCGTAGTTTTATGTCTATGACATGTCGCTGTATTATATCGTTTAGTATAAGGTAATTTTTGTTGGTCACATCAGGCTGGTTGAGTTCCTTTATTTCTAGTTCTGGTTTGTCAATGTCAGCGTGTAGCTTGGCCACCTTTCTTTCACAGTTTTCAATCAGGATCATCATTAGGTTATTAGAGTTACTAGTTAGTTCTTTCTCCCAAGCTGTTAGGAGATCAGGTTCCAGGTCCTCATAAGTTGGAATGATTTGTGATCTGAGGCCTCTTGGAACTCTCTTAACTTTAATATACTGTTTTAAGGTTGCTGCGTCCCACCACCTGGATGTTTCATTAATTTTTAGTTTCTCAAGTCTTACAAATTTCTCTCTAAGACCTTCATTTCTGGGGGGTTGCATGTTCTGTCCTGTTGAGGTGCTAGCTTGCTGGGTTCCCAAATTATTGAATAGGTCTTCGGCCTCTCTGTCTCTATTTATTCTATCATTATTTGCGGAGGTCATGGTGGTCCTTAGGGCTGCCCCTAGTTTTGAATTGCTATTAGGGCTAAGTTGGTGGTATTGTACTAGGATACGGCGCCTCAGGGGACTGTACACCTTTCAATATCTAATTCTCTATTGGAAACGGTGCTATAAGGAGAAGAGAACCACACTTCCTCTTCTAACATAGGCTATGCCTTTAAACATTTGAACGCTCCTTAGCACTCGTTACAGTATTTAGCAAAGATTTGCACATGTGTATTTCACTCATACATAAGTCATGCTATATTTAAAACACTAAAGGTTTTAGGAACATGTCCACAAATTCTGATAGTCTCTCTGTTGGTCCTCCTATGCCTGATATTATTGGCCTACCTGGTGGAGTGGTTAGGTGTTTGTGTACTTTTGGTACTGTGTAGATGCATGGGTACCTTGGTCGGTCTACTTTTAAGTAGGCTAGTTCATGGTCGTCTATGAGACCCGACCCATGCCATTTCTTCAGGAGTGTGTTAATGTAGTCTGTAAGTTTCCATATAGGGTTGTTTACTATTCTCTCATAACACTCATTGTTATTAAGTTGGGTGAGAATTTCACTGTCATAATCTGTGCTTCGCATTATCACCATATTGCCCCCTTTGTCAGCTTCCCTGATCGTGAGTGCTCTGTTCTTGCTTAGTTCTGAGAGTGCTTTTCTCTCTCCCTGAGATAAGTTGTCTCTGTGTAAATGTGTAGCAGTGTTTTTGGAGTTATGTTTTTCAAGGTCACTCGTGACAGCTTTAAAGAATAAGTCTATATTGTTACCAGATGTAAGTGTTGGAGTCCATGTTGATTTTTCCCTTAGACTGCTAGTGATGTTATAGTCCATATTTATATCTAGATCTCTCATAATTCGATCTGTGAGTAACACCTCATCTTCACAGTCAGTTAGTGATAGCAGTAGTCGGGTGTCCACAATGTCTTGAATACAATAATCACCAGTTGTCATCATACCCAAATTTTGCTGCAATTCTTTATTCGTTGTTTTGTTCATTTCGAAATGTTTTTTCAGTTTTAAACGTCTTGTAAATTTGAACAAATCAATTTTGGTTTTACAGAAATCACCAACATCATTCGGACAAAAACTCATGCCTTTTTCTAGCACAGAAATCATATCACTTGTAAGTTCAGAGTCACTCAGATTAATTACAGCTACATTCCTTATTTCTTCACATTCTGATTCCAGGACCTGGTTCTCACCCCTTGTCTGTCTTGACCTGTTGCCACCCCTTTTGCCTCTCCTTGTTTTCCTTGCTGTCCTATGTTCCTGTTCTCTCTGTTTCCCTTTTTTATTCTGTGAATTTCCAATAAAAAACTATTGTTAGGGTCAGTTGTGCCTGTAGCTCCCATCAGTCCCTCACTTTCACTTTCGGTTGAATTGATAGTGTCTATGGATGTCGAGCTTGATCCCACTGAAGTGGTTTCACTCTGGTTTTGGGTGTTTGTTTTGGGGACCAGGTGATCATATTTTTTGGCGAAGGTGAATTGATTGCTTTTAATGATGGACGGAAACATGTGGGTATTGTTGGTATTAATGTAGTGACCTCTTAATGAAGCCTATAGGTCTGCCATCTATATTGATGTGGTGACCCATTGACAGACAGTAGGCCGGCCTTATATACAATGGCTCCCCTTTATAGTATAATGTTGATTCTGATATGGTGGGGGGTATTGGGATTATGGGGTTTAGGATCCACTTGGGTTCAAATGTGATTTGAAGGGTCACCAAATGTATTTCCATTTACCAGGTGTACATATTTGTAATGGAACGTGTAGTATATTGTAATGTGTGCAATAAAGTACATTTCCTTTTTACAAGAAAGAATAGTGGCTGGCAATAATTCCAGCAGGATTGGAAAGGTAATTAACAAAAAGTGTGGTGGGTGTTCGTTGGGGCCGTGCACAATAGGCAGTTGCCCACCAAAGGAAGGGGTGGGCGCAGGGCATTTGGCCGTGCCCAGACGAGGGATGGCATCGTTAGGAATGCTAATGAAATCTTAATTCGCGTTAACAATAACCTAGAAATTTACTGAAAAAAACATGATTAAAGTGACTTTATAGTTAGGTATGGTAATAATATTTTAATTTTTTAATAAACAAATACTTAGAAATTCACACAAAAAAACAACGGCTAAAGTGATGTTATGTTTAGGTGGAAATGATTAGAACATGAGCCACCAACATACACTGCTTATGAACTTTCATATTCAATTACTCAAGAAATGTTTAATTATATCACTGACGATATCTCCGATGACCTCTCGAATGGCATCATTCATGAGAACACTGTGAATAGTGGTAAGTCAAGAGCTAGTTAGTTTAGTAAATTATAACTGTAAAACTAGGGAAATTATAACTGGCGAATGTCAGTGCTTTTTCTAGTTTAAAATGTCACATTTTAACTGACATTGTCACCTAACTAGTACGTCATTTTAACTTTAGTTTTTTTCAGTGAGTATATATAGCTAAGGATATAGATATAGATATTGTTATAGAAATAAATGAAATTAGAGGTATAGATATAGATATATATCAATATGTGTTAAAACTCATATACCAAATTAAAAATTAAATATTTTTTTTGCAATCATTATTAAATTATTTGTAAGAAATCCATAATGTCAACTTTTAATAAAAAAATGCATTTTTACTTATTATTGTAAATTCATATAAAAATACATAACTTTTAATTGCATTTGTGGTATAGTAATTAAATGTAAATGCTGGAATTATTTCATTTTGATTTAAGATAATATTGGTGAATGAAATTAATATATTCCATTATTTAATAAACATTTAGGACCTCATTATGAGGTTGGTCGGACCGCAACCGTCTAGTGCTGCAGTCCTACCGCCGCATTAAGAAGCGCGGCGGTCAGAGGCAGCATGCAGAGGGACCGACGGACAATTCCGATAGGCTCAAGGAACCCGTCTGACCATCACTTGAAAAGTAATACCCTAAAATGGCACCACCATAGGGATTACGATTTCCCTTTCAGGCAGCCTTTCAATGGCAGTCCAACAGCCATTGAAAAGCAGTAAGAAATTGACTTTAGGGACCCAAGCAGGGCCCGTCCCTCTGCAGCCTCCACTATGAGCCACTGGGGGCACTATGGTGCCCGCCAAACTTCCATACCGCATACCAGGCACCACATGGTCCCTTGCACTCGGTGCATTGATGTTTGCAAACATCCATTTTCCAATTCAGGTTGGTCTGCGGCCCATTTCCGGCTGCAGCACAAGCTGCAATGGAAAACGTTATGTTTTCAACCACCTCATGGATAGCTGCATCGAAATTCATCAGATGGAACCGTCGACTATCAGTCAGATACTCGTCCGACCGGCACCATAATCAGGGCCTTTGTTTCATGAGTTAATGCGCTGTAACATTTGAGGTTATTTGTTTTAAGTTAATAATTATTTTATCTTAAGTTACATGTTTATTTAACATTGAAGTATTAGTAATATTGTTTAAAGAATAGATAAACATTATTATTTTGCCTATACCATCTGGAGATCTCTGCCGTGGTGGCAGAGATCTCCAGCTTAATGTGAAACATTACAAGTAGTAATTTTACACTCATAAATCCTTTCTGTAGGAGGCTCCACCAGATGGCTCAGGCATGTAAGTGTGCACCTCGAGTTAATGTTATACCTGTAAGGGAGCAATAGAAAAAAGTATTAAGTACTTCTAGGTGTAGTAGTAAACTGACACAAGTAAATCTACACATGTAATTTACATTTGTGAATACCTCCCATATATTCTGTCTTAAATGTCTCAACCCATGGAGTCTAGAGGGTGTAGACATGAAGTCCACTCTAAGGTCTGAATGTACACTCAGAAATGGTAAATAGTGAAAAAGCGTAGACTTACACCCAGGTATAGAAGTAGATTTTCACATGAGTAAATCTACATGTGTAAATTTAACTCTATAAATAGGTCCCAAATATTTTCACTAAAACTTACTGAAAGTGCTAACTATCATACCGAGATTTTGCAGACAGGTGTGAGTTAACATGCCAAGAACACCTCAAGTATGAATTCCTGAGAAATTATTACAGATAATGGAAGTGGTTAGAATGTTGTGTAAATATTAAAAAGTACACACCTTTTATTTCCAAAAAGCAACTTATTTGGAAAAACAGTATGTAGAAATCTCCAGATATCCTGTGTTGTGCTTGAGTAGTTGATTTAGTGCTGAACATTTCTGTGCATTCTCGTCTAGTAGTATTTCTAACCTCCATAGGTGCAGAACTGCAAGTGCCAGAATTAAAAGAAAAAACATGACTGAATGACCAATTCACATCTGACAACGAAAAATTTGAGATTTCTTGGAAAGATGCTTCAAGTAACAAACATAAAGGAGTTTCTACACCTCAGGTTCAAAATGAATGACTATTCACTTGAAAGAGACTGTGAAACGGCTGTAAATCCAGGTCCTAGTTGCTGGACACACGTCTGTGAGCGGCAGTGATGAGAGATCCTGTGCAGCAGACAGACATCATGACAAGCAGGCACTACATGGACAGGCTGTACAATATGGTGCAGGATAAGGATTATTATGCACACTAGATCAAGCTACTGTATGGCTCCCTTCTACATTTGATACTTTTTCATGCTGGTACTTTAGCATATAAATATTTTGGCAAAAGTGAAACTGTGAGTCAAACAAGAAAATCAACTGTGTGCCAAAACATCACACTAGGTTTAAGGTGCTACATATGACATAACCAGGGGTGTATCTTGTGACCCCCCTTTCCTCCCCCCAATAAATGCATTTTTGCCTGTTAGTTGGGTCAGTGGGCACTGAGTTGGGTCTACAGTGTCAGTGTCAGTTTTTCAATCCATGGCAAGAATAAAATACAAAACAGAGACCTAGTAAAAAGAGATAGAAGTGATTTTAAATGGCACGCGAAGTAGCAGTAAACTGCACACACAGGCCCTGCAATGGCAGGTCTGGGACAAGTTTAAAATGGCTACTTGAGTGAGTGGCACAACCAGTGGTGCAGGTGCATTAGTAGCATTTAGATTACAGGCCCTGGGTATATGGTATACCACCTTACAAGGGACTTATAAGTAAACTAAATATTCCAACCAGGTATATACCAATGTTAGCATGTTTTAGGGGAGCAAGAAATGTACATTAACACTGACCGGCAGTGGTAAAGTGCAGAGAGTCCCATGGCCAACAAAAATATACAGCAAAAATGGGAGGCAAGAGGGTGGGGGAACGACCAACCTAAGGATGACAAGTTCAACACTTTTCCTCCCTCAGCTGAAAGTAGTGGGGCAGAAAAACCTGGGCAGACGGTTAGTACTGGTGTGGTCTACTCTTGGTCTGTGTTCAACCCTGAAGTCCATACCCTGTAGGCCAATGGACCACCTTAACAATTATGGATTCTGATCCCTCATTTGCATGAGCTACCTGAAGGGCCTGTAGTCTGTCTGAAACAGGAAGTGAGTGCCAAACAGTTAGGGCCTCATTCTTTACTTACTTTATTTCGGTCAATGGCCATAAAAGTAATACAATTAGAACATTTCAAAAAGCAGATACAATGGGCCCGATGTAGGTGATCCCAGATTACCGATTCTTAAATACCGAATCATACCGATTCGATATTTAAGAACAGGCAAATGGGATGAAGGTAATTTTTCTTAAATAATTACCGAATCGGTATTTACCGATTCGGTAAATGGGGGAAACATTGAAGGGTGGCAGGGTGACACCCTGTTGCACCCCTCAAATGTGTATGGGTGCACATGTTGCAGACACACATGCCCTAAGGGCATGTATGTCTGCAACATGGCACTGTTGGAAAAGCAAAAAAAATGCTTTTTCTAAGGTTTTCATTATTTACCACCAACTACTAGTTGGTGGTAAATAACGAATGCTAGGATGGGAAAAGCACTCATTTGAGTGCTCCCTACATTTCAGATTCGGTAATTTACTGATTCAGTATTTTTAAGAATCGGTAAATTACCGAATCTGAAATGAAGCCACCTACATATGAAAAGCCTAATTCCGGTCGGTAACGGCCGAAATTCGGTAATTTCGGCCGTTACCGACCGGAATTACGCTTCCTACATCTGGCCCAATGTCTTTTAAAATCTGTGCAGATGCCCTGAATATATACTTTTTTTCTCAAAAGGAACAACAATGGCATAGGAACACGAAGACAAGTATAGAAGGACTGATCATAGACTAGAACCAAATATAGTCAATCATGCCTATGGTACTGATTATACATATCAATCTGTAACATTATATATGTGTGAAAAAAACAAATCAGAAGCAGTAAACCCTAGGAAGATAATACATTACTAGGCATGTCAATATTATTTCCCCCAGAATATCTGTAATTGAGAGCTGTAATTGATACAGCTCTGGTATTTGTTTTGTTTAAAAGTGGGATGCATCTCTAAGTCAGTTGTGGCTCTACCATTACAAGCCCTCAGTCGACAACTCATACAGCGATCCAACATTTGCAAGGCAACACGAGGAAGGAAAGTTAGAAATGGTCTCTTATTTTGGGGAATCCCCCAGTATTGTTTTTCTTCTCCTGCTACTTTATTGTGAAGTGCAGGTGGTTCATAGCATACACTGAAATCCCCACCCACAATCACAACTGCTTCTTCCCGTGGTAAGGTGGAGATATAGGATGAGGAGTTGAGTGTGCTACAAGAGTGTAGGCACATCCCTGTGGTGGGCACACTTGTGTGGTTCAGTGTGCAGGAAACAACACAGTGAATTCCAAATAAAGTTCAATTGGAGTTCCAAAAGTTCAAAGTTTCAAAATTTATTGGATATTATCCATTGGAATGTATTTCATATTTCCATCATATGAATCATCAAGCGATTGATTTTAGCGACATCCAAACGCTAAAAGGGCTCCAATGCATTTCGGACAGAAAGTCCTTTTTCAAGGAGCACTGCAACAAAGAATATACAATGGGTCCAAATCAATAAAGATACTGGAACAACAGAGTGGCAGATGTTATAATGGTGTCAAAGTGAATCAACCTCATGCACCCTTAGAAGTGGTTGAAAAAAGAATAGAAAAGTTCCCCTGATGTTCGAAAAGTGATGGGAAGGGCACAAAAATATATAACGTGAGAATTAATGAAATATGTGGGGAAAGTGGGGGCTAGTCGTCAAAAAACGAGTGAAGTGAAAAGCTGTGAACTGTGGGAGACTGTGAGGGTGGATGTGCGAAAGTGAAGCGAACTGCTCGGTTGTAAGCGAGACTTACGTAGTCGTTTACAGAGGTTCGGGCTGGGTGGCGGTCATGCTTTAATCGAAAGCGGAAAAAGGCAAGAGGTTATCGGAGCGGTGGGGTGAGGACTTACTTGATCTGAAGGTCGAACGAGAGTTCGAAAAACGGGTGTCGGGTACAGAAACTCCGCGGGGAGAATGCGGAGTTTTGGGAAGGAGTGGTGAGGTGATGGGAATAAAAAACGGACTGTTGGGGAAAAAATGGGATGCGAGGGAGAAGTGGGATAAGCGCGGCTATCTTGGAAAGGAGTCAAGGTGAAAGGTAAACACGGTGTTTAGAACAGGTGTGAGGTGAAACAATCAGCAAAACAGAAATAGAATGCAGCAATAGACGTCCGTTATAGATAACAGCTCAGTTCAGTGTGGTCATTGAGACCAAATGGTTTCTGCGACTGCAATCTATAAATCCATGTTGTTTCTCTTTGCAAAAGAGTTTTATTGTTGTCTCTCCCTTCTGTTTTTGGAACCATTTCAAGGACCATGTACTTGAGTTGGGCCACATTGTGGTTGGCCTCGTTAAAATGGATGGCTACATTAGATTTGGAGTTTCTGGTACGAATGTTAGACTTGTGTTCATTCAACCGAGTCTTAATTTTCCTGCTGGTCTTGCCCACATAGATTTTGCCACACGGGCACTTAAGGAGATAAATCAGGTTGGAAGAGTCGCATGTCGCGTCCACATTTAATTTAATGTTGAAGCCTCTCATGGGAGGATTTAGGTTATTGCCTTTAATGATGTTATTGCAATTGTTGCAATGGTAGCAAGGACGAGTTCCAGTGTGTTGAACTGATACAGTAGTAGTTGTGGTTTTAGAAAGAATTTCTTTAAAGTTCATCGGTCGGGTATAAGCAAAAATGGGGGGATCCTTGAAGAGGTCCCCGAAATCTGGTTCTGATGATAAAATGCGCCAGTGTTTAAGTATGATGTTCTTGTAGCTTTTGCTCGAAGTGGAGTATCAGGAGACGAGGACCATTCTCTGATCTTTGGTTTTCGGAATGCTCCGTAGAGCTTCTGATTGGGAGGTGGCAGAAGTACGTTTAATGGCCTCCTTAAGGATTTCGTCGGGATACCCTCTGTTGCGAAATCTTGCTGCCATAGATTGAATTTGGGTCGTTCTAATGTCTGGGTTAGAGACGATGCGGGTTACTCTTAACATCTGGCTATAAGGCAAGTGTCTTTTTAGGGAGTTCTGGTGGAAGCTGCTGAAGAGTAGAGAGTTGTTGCGATCCGTAGGTTTACGGAATAAATCAGTTTGGATTCCCTGAGAGGTTAATTTGATGAGGACATCCAGAAATGCTATCTCCTGGTGGTTGATATTCCAAGTAAATTCAATTCGGTCATCTTTAGTGTTGAGATCTGTCAAGGCAAGTTCTAAGTTCTCTTTGGAGTCTTTCCAAATGAAGAACAGATCATCGATGTAACGTACATAAAGTTTTAGGTTGTCCATCCAATTTCTGTCCTTGTAAATGTAATTGAGCTCAAAATTACCCATGTATAGGTTCGCGTAGGTGGGAGCCGCACAATTACCCATGGCCATTCCGGACATCTGTAGGTACCATTTCTCTTCGTATTTAAAGTAACTATGATATAGGGTATATATCATGAGTTCAAGGATGAAAGGTTTCAAAGAATCGCTAATGTCAGATTGAAGTAAGGCATGCTCCACAGCGTTGATCCCTCCTTCATGGGGGATGGAGGTGTAAAGGCTTTTTACATCAGCTGTGCATAAGATTAATATTTCGTTTTCGGAGATCTGTATGATGGAGAGCTTGTTCAAAAACTCTGTGGTATCTTTGACGTAACTTTGTAAACTTGAGACCATAGGTTGCAGATAACGGTCTATGAATTTCCCTGTGGGTTCATGGATCGAACCTCTGGTGGAAACGATAGGGCGGAACGGGGGATCCATCAAGTTCTTGTGTATTTTGGGTAGCATGGTGATGGAGGGACTCCTAGGATGTTCCACAATAAGATATTTTTTTTTTGTTCTGTCATTGATGATGCCGTCAGCTGTGGCTTTGTCAATGATTTTGGATAGTTCCATTTTGTAATCGTTTGTGGGATTGCCATCCAATGGTAAATATACATTAGGATCCATTACGTGTTCTTGCGTTCTACAATCGTAAAGTTGTGTGTTAAGGTGGAGATATAATCATTCAAAAAATGAATGACAGTGAAGTCAGCTGATTTGGAGACACTCCTGCTGTATACGTTCCAAAGAAGAATTTTGTTTTTTTCAGAAAAAGAGATTTCTCTGCCAAGCAAATCTGAACAGTTAATGGAAAGTTTGTTTGTTTGTTTGGATTTATATAGCGCTTATAACCCAGGGGTCTCTAAGCGCTTTGCCTTGGGAACCCGTCCTGGCTTTTCCCTGTGAGATAGCCCCTACAGGGAATCCCCAAGGTGAAAGCCAGGCATCCCGCCGCGGGTGGCCGTTGTGGAGATTAAGCAAGCTTAATGCCCAGAGTTGCAGAGTGTGAACCAGTGATTAGGTCAGGCACCGAAGCGAGAATTATCGAGTCCGTGGACATTTGAGCTCGAGACCCTGCCGCGTCGGGAATTGAACCCTGGTCCCAGGTCTGACCTCTGCTTCAGGGTCTGCCTGTTCTAACCAGTGAGCCACACTTCTCCAGTTGACTAACTTGGTACCCAGATGAAATCTTAACCCAAAATAGTAGTCCACCGGAGATTCTACCTGGCTTGGGCTGACATGCTGGTACAGGAAATGTTTTAAAGCCCTTTCTATATGAGGTAGAGATCTCCTACGTACCTTGAAACATAATTATGTCAGCTTATCTATAAAATCCCCCTAGTGCTCTTGAACAAGCTTGTTTCCTAGCCCCACAATGTGCCAAAATATCATTGTTGAATTGTTCATGTGTGGTGCATGCATGTCTGAGGGAGCACTCCTGCATGCTGTAATCATTCCTTGAGGAGCTAGAGCAAACCTCCCGTTGGTCAATCCTTCAATGAAAAGTAATGGCCCTTGGGCCCCCAGGAGTTGGGGCCATGCTATGGTTTCCCCTGATTGCACCCTTCAACACACGCTGAGCTGGATGTGGCTTAAGGAGAACATATGGGTATTTCACTGGGGCAGGAATATGAAGGTCGATGCCACATTCTTCAAAAATAGCCCATTCGGACTCTATGGCATTTTGTTGATCTGTTCTTTTCAAAGTTGTCTTGGTCACTTCCCCAATTGAGTTTAACATAGGCGGACCAAATTTGACACAATCCAGGTCTTCTGAATTTATGTTCTTAAGTGTGGGGATGAGAGAAAACAACCGCAACAGGTTCCCTCTATTGAGGGAGTCCATAGAGCCTTTCTGGATATATCAAGGAATAAAAAGAAGATCTAAATGAATACACTTCTCCTCCTCAAACCCTATAATGGTTAGAATCCTGGTGCTCATTCAACTGGGGATTAGGAATGTCTATGCTGGAGGCCCTGGGCTGGGCCGGAGGATTGTTGCCTGCAGCACCTTTGGTCTCACCTTTCTGAGACTGACTAAATAAGGCTTCCTAAAAAATTAAATCCAATTCCAATTGAGGCCTGGTGTCTTCCAAGAATCATGAGGATCTATCTATTCCAAGCAATAGGGGTGCTGGTATGCTCCAACGTGTCAATAGTACGCCCTTCCGGCCCCTTGTTGTTTAATTATAGATCTGTAAGTTGGTGGGCTCCTTTGGGGACCACAGGATTAGAGCCTGGAAATTCCAGGGTTTCCTATTCAGACTCCCTTTTGCTCTGCATAACAGGCGTCCCATCTGCTCCTATCACAGCAACTTCCCTGTCGAGGGTGGAAGCCTCTTGTCCTGCTTGTATATACGAATGAAGATAGCACAAAACCAGAGATGAAAGTCTTCCTAAAGGATTCGCATTGTAAATCAATAGGGATTTTCTTAGAAGCCCTCACTCACCACCCTGGGTGGTGACATGCTTCATCATCGGGTCCACCAGGAGAAGCCGAGTGCCTCCCTGGTGTGCTACAACGCCAGAATACTGCGGAGCTGGATTTTTGTGTGACAGTGATGTGAAAAATTACGTGATCTTAAAATTGTCAAAGGACTGTACCATAAAGAAAAAAATGTTATTCAATGGTCAGCCTGACAAGGTTAAAATAAGTGTAGGGAAATGTGCCAATTAATGTATTGGTTATTTCCACTTAAAGTGGGGTCGACATGTTTCAGCCCTTATGTGTGAGATTACTGGGCTTTCTTCAGGACCATGGGTAGTGTACCTCGGCGGTGTGGGCGCGCTAAGGTCCACCCTACCAGAGGACGTGAAAGTTAAAAACTTGCAGTGTAAAAATTAGTGCAAAAGACAAACCATCAAGTTGTGGGAATTACCTCTACTTTAGAGGAATCTGTATAGTCTGGAGATAAAAAGACATACAAACACAGAGGACAAACATAGAGTTAGAGAGATCTGATCAGTGATGTTGTCTGGAAGATCACTCTCTGATTATAAGTGCTTTGGCTAGTCAAGAAGGCGTGACCGTTGTGCCATATATGCTACGTTTGTGTCATCAAAGATGATGCTTCAAGCATGCAATATGGCAGGAGGAAAGGTCCGATCAAATATCGGACTGTGGTGACAACACTAGTGGTTAGCGATCAATTGGCCAGACGGTGGAGGCCAGTGGGAGTGTGTCCACCTATCGGATATGAATTACTATGTATCAGAGGGGCACAAAATAAAACAACATTCTCACACGTGGAGTAGTGTGGCTCACTGGTTAGAGGCGGCAGGCCTGAGAGCAGTAGTCAGCCTGGGACCAGGGTTCAATTCCCGACGCGGCAGGGTCGTGGACCTTGGTCAGCAGACTCGATAATTCTCGCTTCGGTGCTTACTCTAATCAGGGGTTCCACTCGGCAACTCTGGGCATTAGCTTGCCTAATCTTCACAACGGCCCCACCAATTCCGGGGATGCCTGGCTCCACCTTGGGGACTCCCAGCAAGGGACCATCCCACAGGGAAAGCCAGGACGGGTTCCCCAGAGTTATACAGCGCCGGGACGCCCCGTTGCTGGGGCAGCTGTGCGCTTTACAAGTATACTACATATACAAGTATACTACATTTACACTTGTGAATAAAAAGATCCACGCCCCATAGGTCTCGGGAGGTGGGTGGGGCGACAATGGGACACCCTGCAAAGGGACAGAGATATAGCAAAAGGGTAAATATAGTAAGAGAGCATAGGGTACTTAGCTCAGTAGAAAGTAGGTAAGGATCGCTCTTACGCCCGCAACGCCCAGCACCCGCTCAGCACCTAGCGTCTCCTGCTACCGGACCACCTGGATGGTCTCCGGCAGATAGGAAAACGCTAAAGAAAGGAGCCGGTGGGAGTGTGGGCGCTGTCGGGAGAGCATGGTCCAATCCCGGTTGGTACCCGGAGAGAGGCTTGGAGTGTCAGCCAATCACGCTCCTGTTTATCAAAAAGAGGCTTGGGAAGCACTCGGAATGCCAGTATGAGGCAACCCGAGTGAAAACAAACTTAAAACTTTATTTATCCTGGTAGAGGACAAAAATAAAATAAAAATTAGGAACGTGCATTATATTGTATGCTCAGTACCTGTAGACCACAAACCGCTGGATGTAGTTTACATCATGCAATGAGCGGAGTTGATCGTGGATCGAAAATAGAAATGAAAATACAATTGGGACTCTTCAAGTAAGAAAGAGGTCATGGATCAAACGTGACTAGAAATAAAATACAATGGGGACTTTTCAAGTTACAACGAAAAGAGGTGCTGGCAAGGGGTATCAGCCAGTATCTGCCAAATTAAAAACACCGAATACCTAAAAAGAGGTTCGGATAGGGAATTGTTAGATTCATCAAGTTAACATGAAAGCTGCTGGCAAGGGATCTGCTGGTGGCAAGGGGTATATGCCAGTGTCTGCCAAAGGGGCAGCACACCAAATAGTTCAAAGGGGCATATGAATTAAAGAGGCAGGGAGAGTCCTAGCGTTTAAGTACAGAGGACCATGGAATTTGGTCATTAACACCATGCGCGCTGCGGGTTTTCCTGCTGTGCGCTGACTTTTGCAAAAACCCGCAGTTCATGACGAGCTCAGCTCGTCATGAGCGTACGAGAGGCGTAACTCATGATGAGCTGGGATCGTCATGAGCGTCGAAGGTGTTAAGGCCAGTTAGGTGGGTCCCCAATCTGTAGACCCAACGTTGTTCCTTTTCAAAGAGAACATTGGCGGTGTTTTTATTGGTAGTGACCTTTTCAATGATGGTCCAGTGTAGATCGTTGGGTGTGTGATTTTGCTGTAGAAAGTGTTCACTCATTTTGGTAGCTGTCTTGCGACATCTGATGTTGCTACGATGTTCGCAGATACGTGTTTTCACCTTACGCGTGGTCATTCCTACGTATCTTTTTTGGCAGGGGCATGTGATAAGATAGATCACATTAGTGGAATTGCAGTTGCTATGTATCCTTTGTGTCCATATCTTTCCTGGTTCCAATGAGAGTTGTTTGGAATTTGTTGACAAATAACACACACTACAATTTGAACACGGGTAGTGCCCAATAATAGGGGGTAAGCCCCAAGCATCTGTAATTGGTCTTTCAATTGATAAGTTGGACACTGTAGAGTCTGCCCGGGTATGTACAAGGGAGTCCTTCAGACTTCTGCCTTTCTTAAAAGAGAACAGTGGTTTCTCCCAAGTTTTTTTATTGCTAGTGATGATTCTCCAGTGTTTATTTACCGATTTCTTCATGGCATCTGATAGACTGCTGTAGGTGGTTACACATGTAAGGGGGATGTTTGATGGTTTCTTTATAGTTTCTTCCAGGAGTGCTTCCTGTGGTTGGTTTCTTGCTCGTTTGTTTCCTTTGTCAAGGATGGTGGTAGGATATCCTCTTGATTTCAATCTTTCAGTGAGCTCATTTGTTTGAGCCTTGTAGTCTCTGGTATCACTACAATTTCGCCGTATTCTAAGGTACTGGCCGTAAGGAAGGTTTTCCCTGAGGGGTCTCGGGTGGAAGCTGGAGAACTCGAGCAAGTTGTTTTTAGCAGTCGGTTTGTAGTGCGTTCTAGTTTTTAGAATAGTTCCACTCACAGTGATGACTAGATCTAGGAACACCACCTCATGTTTGCTGAAACAGTTGGTAAATTTGAGATAGGGTCTAAAGTATTGACCCAGATCAAAAATTGTTCAAGAGACTGGTCGTCGCCCTTCCAGATAAGGAAGATATCGTCAATATACCTCCTCCATAATCCTATGGAGGATGAGAAGGGGTTGTTACTAGGCAAGATGTATTTGCACTCAAAGTCGTGGACATAGAGTCCGGCTACACTAGGAGCAAATGTGCTGCCCATTGACGTGCCTGTGCTTTGAAGATAAAATTGCCCTTGGAACTCAAAATAATTTTCTTTCAAGGCCAAAGTGGCAGAATTAAGTATGAATTGTTTTGGTGTTGTATACTCCCATGTAATGGAATCCAAAGCTCTCCTCAGGACTCTCAGGGTTTCATCCTGGGGGATGCTTGTATACAAGCTCTCGATGTCAAGTGTCACAAGAGTGATAGAATCTACTTCAAAGGTCATAGGTTCCAGTAATTGTAACAGATGTTTAGTGTCGATGAGATAAGTGGATGTGTTCTGTATTAAAGGCTTGAGGTAGTAATCACAGAACGTCAAGAGGGGTTCAAAAAGAGAACCGATCCCTGACACAATGGGTCTTCCCGGGGGGGCTCACATTTTTGTGAGTTTTGGGCAGGGTGTAAAAATATGGTATTGTTGCACCACCTGCCGTCAAGTAGTCTGCTTCATGTTTGGAAATCCATTCATTGTCTTCAGCTTCTTTTACTAAGTCTTGTATACGTGACTTCAGTTCTGGTGTGGGATCTGTTGTTAAGGGGGACTAATTGGTCCTATTATTCAGGAGGTTTTTACACACATGTTCATAATCTACTGTATTTTGGATCACTATCCCACCCCCTTTGTCCGCTGGCTTGATTGTTATGTCTTTGTTGTTTTTGAGTTTTTCCAGGGCCTGATATTCCAGGGCTGAGAAGTTTTTGAAGGAGTTGGGTATTGAAAGAGTTTCCATATCATTATACACCGCCTGTTCAAAAGCCATTATTTCGGCTAGGATAGAGTGTGGCGGAGGAACAAATGTAGATTTCAGTCTGAAATTTGTATCAAATAGAGAAGGGTCCGTCAAAGAGTTTTCTTTTGCCTCAAAGAATGCTTTAAGTTTCAGCTTTCTGAAGAAATCAGCTAGTTCACAATGGAGTCTAAATTTGTCTGGTCTATCCGCGGGAAGGAATCCCAGGCCTTTCTCAAGGACCTTTGTTTCTGTTGGGCTGAGAACTTTATCGGAGAGGTTTGTGACTAAGTTCACAGTGCACTTGTGCTTGGTGTTGGTGTTTTGCTGCGGGTGTGGTTGCCCACAGGGTCCTCCGATTCCCAAGTTACCTGGTTGTTGTTGACTCGTCTCCTTCCTCTGCCCCTCCCCCCTCTCTCTAAAAAAGGCATCTGGTGTTGATTTTGGGGAAAGTGGGACTGCATATAGGGATTCCAACCCATCATTGGGAAGGGTGGTGGTTGTTGAAAGAAAAGTGGGGGTGGGCCATTAACACGTGTGCCAGATGGTGGCCATCTAGGCTGTTGATTGTTAGAGTTGGATCTGCCTCTACCCCCTCGTCGTCCTCTCTGTTTGTGACCTTGGTAGCTTGAGCTATTACTGCTAGTTGAAGAATTGCTGTCAGAATCATCTGATTTGTTGGATTCTCTCCTTGATGGAGTGTAGTCAGGGTCAGAGTACGGGTATACTTTGTTGAACTCGAATTTTTTAAGGTCTTTTTGAAATTTCGTGACTTTAGATTGCATTAGCGAGTCTTTGTATTCGGTCATCTCTTAATTAATTTCATCAAGGCGTTTTTTGTAACCAGTTACAGTAGTTTTAAAATGTGATTCTGTTTTTTGAATTTCCACCAATAGGGCTTCTGAAAGGCGTAGTGCTGTTTTAATTATCAAGACCAGCCAGTCTCGAGTGCAGTGCCACGCTATCATCGCCCATTCTTTGCGAAATGTCGCATCATTGAGGAATATGCGTGGGGCATTAGTAACCAGAAGACCTCTCGGTGCGGTGTTAGTTGTCAAGTATTGTTTTAAAATAGTCCCATGTAATATTGTTCTTATTCGGTCACGTTTTTGCTCCGTGAGTTTCTCCCATTCTGAAGTGTGTGAGATGGCTTATGATATTGCTGGATCCGCAAAGAGGTTGGGATCAGCAAGTAAAGCATCTATCTTTGCCTCGGTGTAAGTGAGTCCTAGGTTCGCCATATTTTGAAAACAAAATTGAATTTTTTTTAAATTAAAGAGCGAGAAGCGGATTTAGTGGTGTAAGAAAACAATGTCCTCAGAGTTAGGAAAAACCACTATGCTTATCAACTCTCACAGCTGTGCGCTGCTTAATCAGTAGTAACAATATGAGAGTGAGGGAAAGGAGCACTCCCAGTCCCCGGGACAATCTCAATCAAACAACAAGAGAGTGTCAAAAAAAGGAAAACGAATGAAGATAGCACAAAACCAGAGATGAAAGTCTTCCTAAAGGATTCGCATTGGAAATCAATAGGGATTTTCTTAGAAGCCCTCACTCACCACCCTGGGTGGTGACATGCTTCATCATCGGGCCCACCAGGAGAAGCTGAGTGCCTCCCTGGTGTGCTGGAGGAAGTGTAATGGACATATGGATGGAGAGCAGGGGATGATATTTTATCTGTTTCGATGAAACAAAGATTGGGAAGATATTACCAGAACTCTCAGCTTCTTGTGCTTTATTGCTTCTAGATCTTTTAGAAGGTGGTGTGGATCGTTTTAAGAGATTTTGTTGTCTATTTTTTAATAGGTAAAAACCCTTAGCCCTTGTTGTCAGACTGGAGGCTCAGAGGCTGATCCATTTTTGAGTTACGTTTGTGACCCTCTCGCAGTAATCGGCATTTCACTCATTGAAGTGAACCTTTCCTTGCGCGCCCCATATCAGTTCTTTGCTTTAATAGCTGAAAAACCAGGTACTTGTTCCTGTATGTCAGGTGTTTGATAATAAACTTAAAGGGGAGTGGCGCCGCGGCCAGGGCGACTGACGCTGGAATCTGGGGATCAGGGTTCGATCCCCGGCTCCGGCGGCAGGTTAGCCCAGCACCATGTGACTCTGGGCAATAGCTTGCTTAATCTTCCCGACGGCCCCCAGCGCCTAGAGACCCTTACGGGTGATTGTGCGCTTTACAAATGTGGATTATTATTATTATTATGTTATGATTATGTCATACATAGTTTGATAGATATCCTTCACCAAAGTGGCATTTGATAGCTTGTCCTGGCTTGCTTTATTTGTTGTGGAGGCCTTGATTGTACCAACCAAATTTCACAAATAACTCTTGTCTTTTTCGTGAGTTGCTTTACCTCGGTTTCAAATAGATTAAGCTTGGAACCATTCTCTGCAAGATGAATTGCCAACAATTGGATTACGTCTAATTCTAGTTCCATTTTATTTGACTGCAAAAGTAGGGCTCTAACTATTGTGCCCTGTGTAGCTCTGCTTGACTCCATATCTTGGATGTGTGGTGTGGCCCGCGATGTCGAGGCTGACTCTGCGACTTTTTCCCTTGGTCCCCGAACCACTAACAGGATTAGCCCCCATGTTTCATGGATTTGGGCCTTAATGTTGGAAAGAAAATGGACTAACAAAGCACCCAGTTCCTGATCAGTAAACCTCCCCCTTCTGGATAATGGGTAAGCAGACTTTAGAGTTGGAGAAGAATTGCTTGTTTGAGGTGGCGATACCGTTGGACTCGTCCATTCCAGGATCCAGTCCAAGGATTGATGATCCTGTGAAGTGATTGTAGCCTTATTTGGACTTACCATTATGCTTGTGCTATCTACAGGGTTACCTGTTTTAGTAGAAAGACTGGGGGTGGCAGTTGATAGTGCTTCTCTTGTTGGCTCCTGCCCACCAGCCAGAGGCTCTACGGTCTCATGTTTGGAGAGAGTGAAAAGGAATCTGTTGGCAAGTCTATAATTAACTTGCATAATTTTGTTGTGCAGTTCCTACAAACCCTATATAGGATCTGCGCATTTTAGACAACATACACTGTAGGATTAGTGTTGTCCTCTTACCAGGGAGAGAATAGTTCTTGGCAACTACTGAACATGACAACCCTGATAGTGGAAACAGTGTACTACCTTTCGCTCAGTCACGCATGCTTATTTAGTCTCAGAGAGTTACACAGAATAAACGGTAGGTATTTTTTTTCAATAAGTATTTCTTGAACAGTCATTATTCTAGTGTAAAATGGGTGCGCTGAAACAATCATTAGACAGTAAAATATATACATGATTAGAAGCACTAAGAAAGTAAAAGGATGGTAGATTTCTAACATTTTGCTATAACCATCAGTACAGGCAGGTATATGAAATACATGTCAATAAAATGTGTACTCCTACGATGCTACCCTAACTAGATGTACCTACGTGTTCCTAGCATGCATGTAGGTGTTAAGCCAAGAATCCCTCTAGGATAAAGTCAACCCCATTACCTGAAGCGAGAGACTGTGGGACCCCGTCTTGGTATTATTATTATTATTATTATTATTATTATTATTATTATTATTATTATTATTATTATTATTATTGTTATTAGTATTATTATTATTATTATTATTATCATTATCAATATTAATATTAATTGATTCTTGATAGAGCGCATGGCTACCCTTAGGCATCCCAGCGCTGGTTGCAACCACAAGCATTTTCCGGTCTTAATGCAATTTCTGGAAAAGCCATGTTGTTAGATCTAAGCTGTAGAGGGAGTGAGTTCCATAGAATGGAAGCATTGTACGAGAACATACGCCCACCGGAGCGTACTCTCAGGATTTTCGGTACCTTAGCTTGGAACAGGTTGGCTGATCTCAGGTTGCGCGGAGGTCGATGAAAGGACAGAAGGGAACAGTTAATTTTGGGGCCTGAGCCCCAGAGGTCTTATGTGCAATGCAGAGTGGTTTAAAGATTATGCGTTCTGAGATGGGCAGCCAGTGCAACGCCTTCAATGCTGACTTAGCTGAGTATTTTCTGAGGATATTATGTAGCAGTCTGGCCGTACAGTTCTGCACTACTTGAAGTTTTCCTGTTGTGGCGTTCAGGGTGCTGAGGTCTAGTGAATTACAATAGTCCAGCCCGGGGAGTATCAGTGCTTGTACCATAGTTCTGCGTGCTGTTTCTGGGAGTGATAGTAATATTTTCCTGATTTACCTAGGATTCCAAAGCAAGTGGCTGCTACTTGTGCCGCTTGGTGGTCAAGTTTGAGTGACCTGTCCAGCCAGATTACTAGGCTGGGTCCAGGCAGTTCAGCCAGTTTATGTCTGTGGGGCCGCTTGCTGTTTTGCCAAGGATCATTAGTTCGGTCTTATCCCCATTAGGCTTGAGGCATGATTGGTCCATCCAGGTAACCACTTTTCCCAGACATGCTTCAAGGTCGACTGCGCTCCTCTTTATTATTTATTTATTATTTTATTTTAAAAATTTTATAGAGCGTGAACCAGACCCAAGCTAGGGTATCAGAGCGCTTTACATAGGGTGTAATGAGAAACTTTCAAAGGGGAAACATTGTATATAAGTAACAAGGAGTAACAACATTGAGAAAACTTATTCTGAAACACAGTAAAAAAAACAATCAAGTTTGTGTGGGTCATCAGTTCTCGTGGCAGCAATGATAAGAGTGTTCAGAACCCAAAAAAAATAAAAATAAAATAACCAATTAAGTTCAAGAAGGTCTTAATTAAGCGGACTAGAGCATAGAGGTAGCTTGGGCATTGCCGATCTTGTGACGTGGTTGTATTGATTTAAGGTAGTAATTTCCTCATTAGGAATGATTTTGTTTCCTTTTTGAAGAGAGGGATAGAGGAGATTTTTCTGATGTGTGGTGGAAGGGCGTTCCAAATTCTTGGGGCTGCCCCCGAGAATGCTCGGTTGGAGGTTTTAGACTTTTTGAAACGTGAAGGTTTCAGAAGTAGATTATTACCACTCCTAGAATGTTTGTTTCCTCCAGATAGGCTGCGTTTTTGGGCTAGGTACTGAGTGGTGTTGTGGTGCAGAGCCTTGTGTGTGATGCAAGCCTTTTTTAGGTGGATTCGAGCTTCGTAAGGTAGTCAGTTGAGTGCTTTCAGGTGTGGCGATATGTGGTCAAATTTTCTCGACCCCGTTATGATTCTTGCTGCAGCGTTGAGACAGGCTTTTAGAGGGGCGGTTGAGAGTTTGGGAAGCCCCGCGAGGATGGTACATTCGTACTCAAGTCTAGAAATAACTAAGGACTGGACTGCAGCTTTGAGGTTCACGTTCTCCAGAAATGGTTTCATTTTTCTGAGATAGCTGAGATGGAAGCGGGCATTTTTGGCCAATAAGTTGACATGGTTTTACATGTTCAGGTTCTTGTCTAGAGTGATTCCTAGTGATATGGTGGAGTCCACTACTGTTGGCGTGCAGTTCAACGCCGTGATAGTTTTGATCCATTCCTTTGTCTCAGTGGCGTTCTTAGGGTGGGAGATTAGGAGAAACTCTGTTTTTTGCGAGTTTAGCTTGAGGAGGTTGGTCGATAGCCATTGGACTGTCTTTTAAAGGGCTGTGTTCATTGACCTTATATCTTCGACAGAGGAGATCTTGATATGCAGTTGGGTGTCATCCGAGTACATGTGGAAGGATATGTTTTCCAGCTGTAATAGCTCGGTGAGTGGTTCGACGTATAGGTTGAATATCATGGGAGATAGTGTGGAACCTTGAGGAACTCCCAGTAGGTTAGGGGAGGAAGCTGAGAGACTGGTGTTGATCAAGTAGGATTGCGTTCTGTTTTCCAGGAAGGATTTGAACCACTGCAGGACTTTACCAGAGAAACCCATCCTGTATTCTAGTCTACTTAGTAGTTTGTCGTGGTTGACCGTATCGAAGGCTGAGGAGAGGTCGAGTAAAACTAGCAAGAGGAACAATAGTCCTTAGCAGACTGAAGAATGAAAAACCAAAATACAATATAGGCCACAATGGGTTACTATATGAATCCACTGTCCAGCCGGACATGGAGTTTTATTCAACGATAGTTAGGAATATAATCAGCAATTTCTGAAACACAGTTTCTATGATAGGGCACAAGCCTGTACCCTATATTGGGAAGGAAGTGTGGAAAACAATACACAACGTTCAAACAAAACAAGGTAACATAAATACAGGCAAAGACTTTGAGCTGTGGTAACTCGCATGTATTGCACTCTGTAGCGAGTTTAACCAAAAATAGGTACCACAATAGTTAGACACAATGGAAGACTGTGGCTCTATTTACAAGTGTCGACGTTTCGATCCCATGCTCATTAATTATTGGGATCATCATCAGGACTAAATCATAACATTTGCCTGGGAAAAACAGTGTTGGCCTGTTGGAGTAAAAAACAGGGAGGGAAAAGTACAGTGGTCTGTGAGAGACAACTTAGACATGTGATTTTACATTTAAGTAAAACAGCTAGGCAGCAAGACAATTAGTGACTTAAGTGATTTAGCCATACTAAGGGCACATTCAGCCGAACGTGCAGGTATGTGCTTTATTACAGATTTGTGAGATTTGGGTGTCTTAACTGAAATCGTGCGCCAACCGGGGGTGAACGAAAACCTGACTATGTAGCTAGCTTACATGAAAAATTCCCATATGGTGTATAGAAACAGCGGTTCGGCGGCATACTAACGTGAACATGCTGGCGTATAGCATACTGTTTTGGGTGCCTACGGTCCACAAACAAGGACACAGTGGTAGCTTCAGTGTTCGATAATACTGGAGAATGGTAACAAAAAAAAATAAAGTGATTACGCGAGGCTGTGGAATAAGGGTGCTTCTAACGACTTCTAGACAACCGTAGAGTACACGTTAATAACCCGCCCAGGGTTAGGGGAACTTTTCACTTCTCACTATAATCAGCCCATGGCTCTGATGTAATCAACTTCACTCGGCCAATTCACTGTCAACCTTTTTGATTCCAAAAGTTCTGTCAAAGAGTTTCTTTGGTCTATTTTTGGCCTTGTCTAGTTCTGATCTGAAAAAGTCTTTTTTTGTTTGTAGGATACTTTTATTGTAGTAGTTTCTCGATTTACGGAGAAGTTTGAGATGATTGGGGGAGGGATGTTGCCTCCATTTCCTTTCCGCTGATCTGAGTTTACTTCTCTCTTCATTTAAGGCTTAGCTGAACCATGGGTTATTGTCTTTTTCCCGAATACTTTTGAGTTTTGGTGGAGCGGCTTGCTCAAAGCCTTCGGTCATTATGGAGTTGTAGAGAGCTGTGCGGTCATTGATGT
The DNA here is from genome assembly GCF_964261635.1 of Lissotriton helveticus. Classification (NCBI taxonomy): domain Eukaryota; kingdom Metazoa; phylum Chordata; class Amphibia; order Caudata; family Salamandridae; genus Lissotriton; species Lissotriton helveticus. The sequence goes on along the minus strand of NC_136069.1, from coordinate 259,807,190 downwards.
CTAATCCGTTGTTAGTGGGAGTAAGAATCTTCTCACAGTGAGAGGCTAGGCTGTTCCAATCGATGTTTTTTGTGTCTCTTATCCACTGTTTATGCTTGCATTGTTGTGGGAAGATTTTCTTGGAGGCGGATGGAATTTGGAAGGTGATAATGTGGTGGTCTGACCAGTCACATGGCATAACCGAGAGTGAGTCAATAGCATTTTGATTAGATATGAACCAATCAAGAGTGGCACCCTTTGAGTGAGTCGGCATTGAGATAACTTGGGTCAGGGAATGGTCTGCTAGGAAGGTTTTAAGGGCGTTAACCTGCTTGTCCAGGGGGTTATCCCAGTGTCTCAGGGTGGTTGAGGGTTACCACCAGTTGGATGTCATCAGCATATGTCACTATCTGGGCCTACAGGCCACCAGGCTACCACACCCATCCTTCCGACTTCCTCATGCCTCATGCCGGGGTGGGATGCCCTTGGGGAGCCGGTAGCAGTATTAGTTATATGTCAGTTTCCTCCATGAGCCAAATAATTATTACGTGGTGGTTGGATACATCAATGGCTCAGTTAAGCTCTATAACACCAGTCATCAGGGTACAGTGCAAAGGCCAGCAATCACACATAGTCAAGGCAGCAAGTCAAATGCACTGGAGGATGTCTACAGGTGTATAGCCATGTGGATGGGTGTGCCTTTTCCTTGACAAGGCACAATCCACACTGGCCTACTGCTGGCAGCCTCAGCACCTGTTTCGAGGAGGCTGCAGGCTAAATTCCTGCCCACTCGCTGGCTCTTCTACCGTTTCAAACCATTTTGTAGTGAGACCTCCCAAAACAAGTTTCTTGGACATCTACAAACAAAATTGTAAGGCATCTTTTTTTGAATTTTTTGTGGGTAGTGTGCTTGTTATGTGTTATGCATTCTATGTATTTTTTGCTAATTAGTTTTAGGTGTTGTGTTTTAAGAGGTAGCAGTCGTTGGGTTCCCTGTTTATTTTTTTTAATGTATACTGTGAGAAGTTGGCCTGGTATATGATGTTCACTATTCTAGTGAGCACCTTGCACCAGTCCAAACAACCCTTATGGTGATGGTTGTAAAGTCTAACTTATAGATCAGCTATCCTAGTGGTAGCATGGACAAAGCAGTCTTAGGCTAACACTTCAGAGAGCATGTGAAGCCAATTGTTTTACCAATAATAACCCCTTGAATATCAAATGAAAGGACACCTCACAAGGTATATTTAAAATGTATATGTATTTATTTCTAACACAACCCCTTTGCACTCTTTATGAGGTCAGAGTTCGAGATACAGCACAAGTAACTTAAATAGCATACGTTAAGTTGCACAATTACAATTCTGCCATAGGGGCCTAGTAAACCATATACTAAAGAAGTGGTATAAGAACCACTGCAGGAATGGTGAATAGGCCTAGGGCCTAGGAAATCGGTGGGGCTACACTGAATAACCACAGGTTAGAAAGCAGGAGTCCCACAGGATGCGTGTGCAGTGTCTAAACACACACACGAGTTCTCACAGACTTAGAATGGGAACATACAGTTTAGGAAATAGTTGATTTTGGACAGTCCGGATGGACTTCGAGGAAACCCAGTTAAATTAGGACACTTGGATAGTTATTACCCACGGGAGCACCGGAGTACTCTTGTTACCTCACCCAGGGAAGCCGGGTGCATAGGTGCGAAGTTGTGTCGGGTTTCGTCGTCGATTCCTATGGAGAGCTGCGAAAAGATGCTGCAGGCGACCAGGAGGAAGATGTCCGGATGGATCCAAGGGTGGATCAGAGAAGTGAAGAACCTGAAAGCAGAGGGGACAGAGTCTGGGTCACTAGCCAGTGACCAGGATGGAACCAGGGCGGAACCAGAGGATGTTGAGCTGCGATCAGTGAAGAAGTGAAGCTTGTCTCTGCAGCCACGTGGACCAGGAGGTGTTGACGACAACCAGGCACTGCATATGGACTGTCCCATAAAGTTTCTCACTGTTGGCGGTGTCGGCTTCCGGAGCGGAGTCAACAAGCCTTGGCAAAGGCAACCCACGCAGGAAACAAAGATCGGTTTCTGATACAGACCAGCAATGTCTGTGGAGCTTTCCTTTTGTAGGAAAGCAGGAGCAAGCCCGGAGCAACCAGGCAAGTAGTGTTGTTTCAAAATGGAGTCTTCAAGATGGCCACTAGCCAATGGAAATTTGAACAGTGAGCAACCCAAAATACCCTTGAGGGCTTGGGTGATTAAGTAGAAGGGTAGAGTTGCCTTCAAGGGAATTTGCTTGAGCAATTCAAGTGTAACTTGAAGGGATAAATCAATAATCCCTATGTGAATTCAATTACACTAAATAAGTAAACGATTTTTTAGAAAACAATTCATCAAAATACAAAAATAACTACATAAATGACAAACACAAGCACAAAAAGGTGTATAGGAAAAAATAGAATTTATCAAGTGGTAAAACAGTTCATTTCATATACAGGTCTAATTCATTCAAAAAGTGGAATAGGTCTGCAGGTATACAACAAGCATGTTAATTAGTAACTCAACAGAACCTAAAAACACCTATCCAAAGGCACAATAAATAACAAAAAAATAAGGATGAGGTGGGGGTCGACGTTTCGGTCTCCTAGAGAACACTTTGTGAGACCATCTTCAGGACTGATGTCAGTTAGGAGCTGTATATTGACACAATGTAATCTTGATTTAACTGCTGGAAGACGAACAATTTTCGGGTTGGAACACTAATCCAAAAAGCAGATATGATTGATCATGGGTTTTAGTTCGGTTTCAGAGGCAACACGGGTCAGATGCCGAGCACATTCAGTTTAAAAATCGTGGTCCAACGTCATGCAGACACATCAAGTGAGTGAATATATACATCGGTATCCAGAATGTAGAAAAATGCTGAATCTCTAAGTCCAATTGTAATTAGTTTACGTGGAGAAGTACAGGCGTGATACGGTGAATGAAAATCTTGGTCACACGTCCGTAAAGTGGAACTTCAAGTAACTTGTTCGAATGGAAATCTTAGTCAAACGTCCGCGAAGTGGAAACTTCCGGTGACTTATTCAGATTCGGCAGTATTCTCTCAGTGATCGGCAAACAAGGGGTCCTGTTCGTATTGCAGAGGCAGGGGAAGAGGCCTCTACCTCTGCGATACGAGCAGGTCCCCTTGTTTGCCGATCACTGAGAGAATACTGCCGAATCTGAATAAGTCACCGGAAGTTTCCACTTCGCGGACGTTTGACTAAGATTTCCATTCGAACAAGTTACTTGAAGTTCCACTTTACGGACGTGTGACCAAGATTTTCATTCACCGTATCACGCCTGTACTTCTCCACGTAAACTAATTACAATTGGACTTAGAGATTCGGCATTTTTCTACATTCTGGATACCGATGTATATATTCACTCACTTGATGTGTCTGCATGACGTTGGACCACGATTTTTAAACTGAATGTGCTCGGCATCTGACCCGTGTTGCCTCTGAAACCGAACTAAAACCCATGATCAATCATATCTGCTTTTTGGATTAGTGTTCCAACCCGAAAATTGTTCGTCTTCCAGCAGTTAAATCAAGATTACATTGTGTCAATATACAGCTCCTAACTGACATCAGTCCTGAAGATGGTCTCACAAAGTGTTCTCTAGGAGACCGAAACGTCAACCCCCACCTCATCCTTATTTTTTTGTTATTTATTGTGCCTTTGGATAGGTGTTTTTAGGTTCTGTTGAGTTACTAATTAACATACTTGTTGTATACCTGCAGACCTATTCCACTTTTTGAATGAATTAGACCTGTATATGAAATGAACTGTTTTACCACTTGATAAATTCAATTTTTTCCTATACACCTTTTTCTGCTTGTGTTTGTCATTTATGTAGTTATTTTTGTATTTTGATGAATTGTTTTCTAAAAAATCGTTTACTTATTTAGTGGAATTGAATTCACATAGGGATTATTGATTTATCCCTACAAGTTACTGTGGTTCCTTGAATTCTGAACCTGTGTTTTAAATATCATGATTCTGTTATGAATTTGGTAACAGCAGACCGTAAACAGTGAGTTCAGCAAGTGCAAGTGTTTTCGTCATGTTACACCAATGGATTCACTGTGTATTTGAAGGTTTTGTTCTGAACCCTCGGGTTCCATCTTGTGCATAGCAGCCATTTTGTGGATTGCCCTTACAGTAGGCCCTCACTGTGGCAGAACAAGTATTTAAGGACATAACCTTAGCATGGGTTTGTGCTGACTCCTGCATGACCTGACGAAAGCTGACCCTGTTGCTTGAGGCTAACCTTGCCAAGCCAGTTCCTGCCCTTTAGCTGATCAAGATTATAGATCAGAGCACAGGACATTGTAAAGATTTACTACACACAAACGTGCCTATCTTACTTCCATCTGTTCCTGTTCCTGCCTCCACGAGCTATTTATGACATGGGCTGTGATCTTACTGTTTTGGGTTTATCCGGCCTTGTCAGCTAGAGAATGTACGCATTATGTGGACATTGTTTATGGCCTGGACTTATCTTGAAAGTGGGTTTGTCATCATACAGTGCTTTGTGTGCACGTCCTGGGAGTGACCAACAATAATGTACTTCAAAGAGAAAATGTGTGCCTATGGCATAATAAATGGTATAAAAGGTCTGTGCTGAGACCATTCGGGAGGCTGCCTCATTCAGTTGCTTTAGATGTGACTGGGCGACGTAGCCTCACAATTAATTGTAATAAAGATGTCTTTTCATATTTCAGATTCTCTGTTGATTTCTTTGCTGCTTTTGAATGGACTACTTATTGGTAAGACCCCTGAGAAGGAGTTTAAGGATAATTTCTAGTTCTTCAGTTGGCGCCCTAACGCGGGAATCATCAGAGAAGTGACTTTCTGTGGGAGTGATCGTGCCAGGAGACTGAAATAAACTGAGGAGGACAGAACAACAGGATTCTAGTAAGAAGGTACTCCTGTGCACGGGGTTTCTTGAGATTCTTTGATTCTGCAGCCCAGTATATTTCTGACCTTCCTGATTTTTGATCCTCCACATGATGTCACTCCTGACTGATAACCTTTTTGGGGTGAGTATTCTTAAAAAGACCATTAGGTCATGTAGAACTTGACAGTTAGAATCTGGATAATATTTTGATTAGTAAAAGTAAGAGTTAAGTATAAGTGGGTCGCTCCCAGTCCTTTGTTCTTTGATTCTTTGATTTTGATTGGTTCTTAGTTTGATTTGTCCTTAGTTTTTATTTGAATATTGCAATTTTCAAAAACCGAGGGTCTTGTATATTTACGAGTGTATCGATAGAGATAGCCCCTTGAAGTTTGAAGCTAGATTAGTGAGCTATAAGATGCCTTATCTTAGCAAATTTGGAGATTTGTGTTGGCCAACTTTGTATATGTTTGGATTAGCCGGCTTCCCCTAAAGGGGATATCTAAATAGGTTTAGATTTAAAAACATATTTCTTCCTTGGTGATTTTGTATCCCCAGGGAATTAAAATATGACATAATACAAAACAAGGATCCTTTGTTCTACTCAGTTTTATGAATGGAGATATGCAGAACAATTTTTTGTGTTCTGCCAGCCAAAGTTAGTGAATTAAGTGTATTGTGGCTTCGTGCACATTGGGCTTTGGGCTGTGTTTTTTTTTTTGCAGTCTTTTGGAACCCTATTGCGACGTGCTTCTTGTAAATATGACTTACAGCTAGTATTTACAAATGGCTTTGTTTTCGTCCTGAGTGTCGATTTGTGGGTTCAATGTGTGTTTCAATGTCTATGTGGTTTTTCTCATTAGTGTAACTTCAGTAATAGCTACAGCGCTGTATTGTGTGTCCTTGAGTGTTTGAATTCTTTCTCTTTATGTCTGCAATGAGCTCTCCATGTGTGTTTGTTGGTTTTCTTGATGTTTTCAGTCTGTTAAGTAAAATGCTGGTTGGTTAATGTTGAGTAGAAACTTGAGTAAAAGATACAGAAATGAAACATGTAATGTGCTAAGATGGGTATGTGTTGCTCTTTAGTTTGTAGAATGAGCAATTGTGCACATATACAAAACTGCCATTACACGCTTAAAGGATAAAATTAGGAAAAACATTCAATAGATATAAATAAGGCCCCCAAAAAAAAAACGAAATTGTCTATTTTTACAAAAATAAATACATTTACAGCATTTTCCTTAGATGCACTGTATTAGATGTTCATAGGCAAACATTTCAGCTGCAGTATATTTGATAGGAATGTTCATTCAGCCAGCATTTTTCCAGTTAAACACGGGTGGAATTTTGCATAACCGTCCTTTTAAATAAATGTGGCGCAAAAATGTGACGCAGGAATGTGACGCGTTTTAAGTTTGGCATATGCGCTTAGGTTTGTGAGTTAATGCATCTAAATGATAGGCAAGGGATGCAGCGGGCTCTTATATGTAGAACAATCACAAAAAGGAATAATTGGTTTTATTAGAAGAAAAAATTATTAATTATGAAAAATAATTATTAAAAATAAGTGCTACAAAAATCGTTTTTTAATATTTATAAAGCTTAACACTCATACTATGACCTCCTAGCATTAAAATTTGATTTAAGTTATGTTGCATCACTAAAATGACAAGCATTCGTGTGTATAATTTCCCCTTGGCATAGGCGCAAGCAAGCTCATTATTATAAAGTATAAGTTATTATTTTCAAATGCCTGACTCAAGGGTTATGTAATAGACATTCTAGTAATACATATTATGCAAGAAAATTGTAGGATATTCATTTTTTAATGCCCAAAATATGAAAGTCGATTTTGAGTAAAAGCACTGTTTAAACTGCATTTTGCTTTCATTTAGAGTACTTTTTTAAAGTGTCTCAGGCTTCAGTAAATGCATACATTTAGGTTTTGATATATATTTGCAGGTTGTGCCTTCTTATGATTCAGTGGGTTAATGTGCCAGTACAAAGGCTTGTTTTTATATCAGGGTTGAAGGTTCTAGCTTCAGCTAGGCCTACGGAAAAGTTTGTTCATTTAAGACTGATGAAGTGTGTACCATAGGATTGCAACAAGCATTTACTCTAAAAAAACTGGTATGTGTGTTATTAGGTTTCGTGAATTTTTCACAGTAAATGTAGTTTAATAATCTGGGAATAGAGATAATTTTAGCGCCTAGAAAAGAGAAATTAATTTTCAAAATAGAGTGAATTATTACAGGTTAGGAGAAATTAGTTAGGCCTTCTGGCTTTGACAAGCTTCAGTGTGGCAGAAGCTGAGGGCTGAGAGAATTGCAGAGGCTGGCTCGAGCCACGCTGCTGAGATGTTATCTTTTAGTTTCCCTGTAAACAATGGAGAAGGCTGTTGTAGTAAAGTCACACTACACAGAGGTTAAAGATGAAAGGTTTATTCAGTGTAAAACATCAGGTGCTCCCAGCTGGGCGGCAGATCAACACATCAACATTCCAAAGCTGCCTCCAGGCTGACAGCTCGGGGTAAACCATGGTCGGGGAGAAAGGAGGGGGGAAAGCGAGGGAGGGTGAAACCATTAGCTAGTTACAACACATCTTCCTCCCTAAGAGAACAGGAGAGGGGTGGACTCAAGGGAAAAGGGGACAGTGAAATTCCGTAACCAAAGGTCCAAGAAGCAGACACTTTCCTAGGTCAGGGCCTAGGTAACAGATGCAAGGCTAACAACTCTAACTTGGGCGCTCACCTCATGCTATACTGCCTGTGCCAGGACGGGGTGGTCCTATTCCTGTGACTTTCTCTTCTCTGCCCCGGCTCTAGCCCTCTGTCAACTGACTCTGCTCTATCCTCCCTTAACGAGTCTCTTTTGGTAGTGACGGGTACCACTCTATCTTGGCTCCACACCTTCCCGTCCTGCATCACTACAACATTGCTCTTGACCTCCCTTATCCTCTCTGGAGCATAGAACCTGTCCTCACTTTTTCCCACCCTGTTTGGCCTCCTGATGTACACCATCTGTCCTCTACTGAGGTTCTTTTCTTTTGCACCCCACTTCCTGTCGTACCACTCTTTGTACTTGTCTTGCTTGTCTTCAATTCTCTTCTTCATATCCTCCGTATCTACCTCCAGGTGACTTTCTCTCCCCATCCACTGTGGTGACAACTTCGATCCCGCCTTTCTCCCTCTCATTAGCTCGAATGGTGAGTGTCCTGTGGTGGAGTTGGGGGTGGTATGGTAAGCCCATAAAGTTTCCATTACCGCATCTTCCATATTTTTCCCTGACTTTCCTGCCAGCTTGATACTCTCTTTCAGTAAGCGGTTTGCCCTTTCCACCTTGCCGTTGGCCTTAGGACAGTACAACGGCGTGCGGATATGGGAAATAGAACAGTCCTTTAAGAATTCCTTCATTTCCTCGGAGATAAGCTGGACCCCATTGTCCGTTATTAACGTTGCGGGAATCCCTTCTCTCATAAACACCTCTTTAAGGAAACGTATCAGAGACTTAGTGTTGATGTTCACTACAATTTTGTGAGTTATCCAGTTGGAATAATAGTCTATTAAAACCAATAGGTACAAATCCTGTGAGCCTCTACCATGAATGGGTCCCGTGATATCAAATCCCAGTTTTTTCCATGGAGCTACTGGGACTTCCACTGGAATCAAAGGGGAATGCTTGGTTACTTTTGACTTGTCACTGATGCTACATGCGTAACAATCACGTGCCTTCTCCTCCATTTCTCGGTCCATCTCCGGGAACCAATAGTCTGCTCGTAATCTTGATTTGCACAAGCTTCTGCCCAGATGGCCTTCATGGGCTAACTTGATGACCTGCTGCCTCACTCCCTCAGGCGGAACCAATTTTCCCGATTTCAAAACAAAGTTCGCCTCAACTGAGAGGTCGTCTTTTACATTCCAGTATGGTTGGATTTCCCTCTCCATATCTTTGCACTTCTGTGGCCATCCCGTGACTATGTACCTCTTCACTTTCCTCAATATTTCATCTTTTTCCATATGGTTTTCCCACTCTTCTTTCATCATCGCAGCAACACTTATCTCGAAGATGGTGTCCTGCACCTTCTCCTCCACTGTTTCGCTGTGAACCGGGTACCTTGAGAGAAAATCAGCTACTCTGTTTTGTTGTCCTGGTATGTATACTGCTCGAAAATTATATCCCTGTAGGCCCAAAACCCACTTTGCAATGCGTGGGGTCATTTCCTCCATATTCTTCTTGGTGAACAGAGGCACCAATGGCTTATGGTCCGTATGCACCTCGAATGGTACTCCCCACACGTAGAACTTGAAGTGTTTGATGGCCCAGTATACTGCTAGCGCCTCCTTTTCCACTGTGGAATAATTTGCTTCCGGGGAAGTAAGAGTTCTTGATGCGAAAGCAATTATCTTAACTTGCTTCTCTTCTCTCTGCGATAGGGTCGCTCCTATTCCCCTGTTGCTGGCATCTGTGGTTATTATTATTTCTTTTTCCTGATCAAATTTCCCTATGAAAGGTGCCTGAATAATGGCATTTTTTATGTCTCTGAACGCCCTTCCTTGCTCCTCACCCCATTCAAAAATGCTGTCTTTTTTCACCAATTCTCTCAAAGCATGAGTTCTGATGGCAAAGTCTTTTATGAACTTAGCCATGTACTCCGCCAGACCCAGGAATGACAACACTTCCTCTTTGTTAGTTGGCGTGGGTGCGTCTCTGACAGCATTGACCAAATCACATTTAGGTTTGATCCCTTCTTCGGATATGGTATTGCCCAAGTAATCCACTGAGCTCACCCCCAGTTTACATTTGCTCAACCTGGTGGTGAACCCTACTTCCTTCAACCTCCTTAGCACTCCTTTCAAGTTCTCGCTGTGTTCCTCCTCATTTGAGCCATAGATTAGTATGTCATCTTGGAAGCACATTGTCTTTCTGCATTCCCTGAGGATGTGCTGCATCACACGCTGGAAGGCTGCAGCTGCCGACGCCAAGCCGAAAGGCATCCGTAGAAATTTGAAATTGCCGAACCGGGTAGTGAACGCCGTCAGAGACTGTGATTCAGGGTGCAGCTCTATCTGGTAGTAGGCCGATGACAAATCCAGTACGCTAAAGAATCTGGCCCCTTGTATTGTGCTCAACATCTCTCCAATTCTCGGGAGGGGGTACCGATCTATCAGAATGTTGGCGTTCAAGTCTCTCAGGTCTACACACTGCCTTATGTTCTTTCCTCCATCCTTGGTCGTAAGAACAACCGGAGCCAACCAAGATGAGGTCTCTATTTCCTTGATCACCCCTTGGCTGACCAATTTGTCCAACTCATTTTTCAAAGGCTCTTTCATTCGTAGGGGAATGGAACGTGTTTTGTGTATAGCTGGGACAGCTCCCTCTTTGAGTGTTATCTTGCGCATATAATTCTTTAGCACCCCCAGCTTATCACTAAATACTTCCTTAAACTCCTGAGTGAGATCTTCGGCCACACTGGGAGGTTCCACTAGCAACACTTGTTCACTGTTGTTAGGGTCAAGCTTGATTCCTAGTTCCTTCTGATGCTTCCAGCCCAACAGATTTGAACCTCTCTTGGAGACGTACACTTCTCCTACCGTGTGCCTGTCTTTGAAGGTTATGCTCATCCTTGTCATTCCCTCTAGTGGTATGCGCTCCCTGAAATACCCTACTGGATTTATGTCAGCTTCCTCTAGGACCACTCCGCGACCTGCAAACTTCTCTTCAAACACCCTCTTGTCTATAAGTGTGTATGGGGAACATGAATCAGCAAAAACATCGATTTTCTCCCCATCTAACGTTATTTCACATTTGGGGTATTCATTACATTCATTTTCCTCATCATCCCCCACCTGGAATATATACGTTTTTTCTCTCCCCTCCTCAATATCAACATTTTCCACCATATGTACTTTTGGGTTGGAATTCTTGCACACTTTAGAAAAATGCCCCCTTTTGTTGCATTTCCTACACAGAGCATCCCTGGCAGGACACTTCCAGTTGTTCGCTAGGTGACTTGGGCTACCACATTTGTAACAAAATAATCCCTGGGGATTGTTGCGCTGACTATCCTTGGCCTTCTCTCCTACTTTACAAATATTCTCCCCTTCGTGTGCCCCTTTGCTCTCAATTTTTTCCCTTATGGCTCCCTCATGTATGTTCATCTCCTTCATACACATGGCCGTGTGCTCTAACCCTTTAGCTATACTCAGTGCTTCTTCCAGGTCAGGATTCCTAGTAAGGAGTTCCTCTTGTATCCTTGAATCATTCGTGCACCTCACTATCTGGTCTCTTATAATAGAGTCAGTCAATGCCCCAAATTCACACGTGGCAGATAAACCCCTCAGGACTGCTACGTAATTTGTGACCTTTTCATCCTTCCTTTGAGCCCTTTTGTAGAATTTGTGCCTCTCCAGCACCACATTCAGTTTAATTTTAAAATGTTCTTCCAGTTTCATTAAGGTATACTCATAAACATTTACCCCCTCAACCTCCTCTTGTTCATCATCTACTAGCCTGCCCGTTATGTCCTCAAACACTTTTCTCCCATGTATGCCCAAATTATGCAACAAAATATGTTGTTTCCTCACATTGTTATAATTTCCACCCCCTATTGCTATTAGGTAGGATTTAAAAATCCCTTCCCATCTTTTCCACGGTATTTCTGGTTCCCCAAGCTCATTAAGGAAAGGTGGGGGCTGGCTCATTCCTGCACCTGCCATGGCCATCCACAAGGTAAAATTTCTGACACTATACGCTAATGAGCAGATGGACCTAAGGCCTATGGATAATGGAAAAACAAATAAAATTTTAGCCCTTTATAAAAATGGATAAAATACTATTAGGCTTGTAACATAAGTAAAGAATGATTGTAACCCCTTCACCAAAAATAAGAATACCACCATGAAATGTAATAACAAGCTTTCACTTCATAAACTGAGGAGACTACACTAGTCCTCTTTCTGTCTCTTTGTTTTCCTTTATTGCTCGTCCTGAGCGGGAACTTCCTGTGGTGACCGCCTTCGCCTCCCAGAGCCTCGCTGACGAGAACGCTGTATTCCTCCCCTTCCGTGCTCCTTGCACTTTGCCTACCGGACCGTGTGGAAGAGACCCAGAATGAAAGCAAAATGTTCCTGAAGAAACAAAAGATCGTCGCAACGGGGCAAAGGAACACACACGCGCCCCTCGGCAATGCTCACACGATCGCTCGCTGAACCACTTCTCCTGCGCAGGCAGCGCCCGATTCTCCACACTCCTTCGCCAACTCCACACAGACACGGTAACGGGCACGTCGCGAAGGCCAAATGAATGTCTCTCCACACACCACAGCTCACCTCAAACAAGTCCCTTCAAAAGCGGTAGCGGAGACTCCTCAACGGTGAATTAAGCCACACGCCGCACGCCACTTGCCTGGCACCGGTTCCTCGCTCAACTGGCAGCCACCAGGAAGTAAATCCCTGGTATACTCGTAAATCACTCCTCACCACAACCGAATGAGCCAGACGGAGGTTCCGTTGCACGATGCGGTGCTAATCTTCACCTTGGTACGTCGCTGCGATGTCGGAGGTAGTCGTACATTAGGGTAAGTTGATCACCGTTTAAACTCTGCCGTCCCAGTATGAAAAGCTCCAGGGGGGTGCACCACGCTGACCCTGGCTCAGCTCCTTGACCCTCGTCGCCAAAAAGTGTAGTAAAGTCACACTACACAGAGGTTAAAGATGAAAGGTTTATTCAGTGTAAAACATCAGGTGCTCCCACCTGGGCGGCAGATCAACACATCAACATTCCAAAGCTGCCTCCAGGCTGACAGCTCGGGGTAAACCATGGTGGGGGAGAAAGGAGGGGGGAAAGCGAGGGAGGGTGAAACCATTAGCTAGTTACAACAGCTGTCATGTTGACATTTGTGACCTTTTAATTAGGACTTTGCCTCCGAGAAATTCAGAATGACCTTGCTGAATGAGCCTCTAAAGGTGGGGTTTCTGGTTTCTCCGTGAGAACATCAATAAAATGAAAGAACTTAATTTAATAGGGAAAATAAAAAGGGGTTTCTTTGAAAGTCCCAAACATCGTGTTAAATGCTCTGCAGAACTGATACATTTGTGTCTCCACGCTAAGAAAAATAATGTTTGCTAGTTGCGTTTATTTGACAGAAAACGAAGTGTTGCATTAAGTCTTAGATAGAAAATAAGATGCAGCCCTTTTCCAAAATTTTGAAGGCGACAGGCTACAGGCCTAAGTGAAAATGATTTGCTAATTAGGAATTATTTTTCACAGTGGAAATTATAGGTGCCAAATTAATATGGAGTGTTAGTGTAACCATTTCTTTTAGAACGGTAAAAATAAGGTGGCTTGATGTTGCGAGGTGAACTGACAAGAGAGTAACAGTTAAGTAATGAAAATTTATTTTTGTGTATGTTAAAATGTTTTTTTTTTGTGTTGTGTATTTTTCTGCTTCTGCCTACAGATCATTCATGGATTGTTCTAAGGCTGACAAGACACGTGAGTTTGGTTGGTTGAAATGAGATGTGTTTTTTTTGCGCAACTCCTTTGAAAAGAAATGTCCATGCGTTTTTCATTTTTGTGTATTTTGTTCTATCATGAATTGTTCTTGCTGGTTCTGTGTGTCCGAAAGTTGTATTTGACAGCAGATACCCACTATTGGTGATCTACTGTCAAACAGGAGGGTATCTTTACACGGTATTATGCGTCACCGCTCATTTATATATGCTATCGTTTTACAGCGAGTATATCTGATGGCTTGACGTCCGTTTTGTGCGTTTTTGCATGTTTTATGTTGTATGTTGCTGCTTAAGAAATTATTACAAAAACACCCGTGTTGTTGTGAGAGGACATGTATGACGATACGTGTCACTGTCAACAGTCGGGTAAAATTTTTCCATATTGTGAACCAGACAGACAACACTTCACCAGTGTATGTCAAATTTGGCTATAAGTATTGAAGAAAAATAAACAGCAAATTGTGTCATTTGTAGTCACGATACTGCCCTTTCCTGTAAGGAACAGGCAGCCCTAAAATTATATATCCTGATTGGACGTAAGGATAAATTATAGATTTGTGACTCTTGTACATGGTGACCTAATTTCTATTTCACATTAGTCAGTTTTATTCTGCTTCCTAACTGGCCTTTCTATGGCTCTGGACCGGAAAGGAAACCAGGTTTCATTTTTTTCTCCCTGAAGAGAGAACAGGAACATTAGTTAGGATTACCGTATATGGTGTAGTTGCCAGCGGTAGAGTTAAAATTTGTGTAACTTTGGTCTTTTGTGTATCCCCCGTACTCTTGGTGCTGTGTCACATGCCTGAGGCACCCAAGCAAACTCTTGTTCTTCCTATAGATTTTTCTTTTGTTGCTTCTCCCCTGACTGATGTCGCATCATGCTTAGTTATTGGGGATTTTAGTTGTGTCCTAGTTCCATTTCCCTTTTCCATATTCCTTTCACCAGTCAGCCCATTTATTATTATGGGCGTATTGTTTATGTTCACACTTCTAGACTGCAGTGATGTATCAGGGACCCCCCATGTTATGTATAATTCCCTTTTGTATGACCAGACTGGTTTTCAAGAATTTTCATCAGGCCTACTTCAATGTTTTTTCAGACTGACTGTCGGGGTAGTGATAGACTGGTTAACTGACCCAATATTATAGTAAGACAAGTTTTCCATCTCGATAGGAGATATCTTAAGTTTACCTTTTGAACATGACGAATGTTCAATGTCTATTTTAATTCTTCAGTTCTCTTCTGTTCCTGCTGCTTTAATTTTTGGTGGGATCAGATGTGTTCTAATCATGCAAATACCAGGACTCTCTAGTTCTTGTCTTTTTGTCTGCACATTTGATCATTAGCCTTTGTATTGCATAGTGCACTTGATGCACATTTTTTTAAAAGGACTTTTCTTCATGTCCTTGATAATCTGTATTATGTCATTTCTCTATTTGAGATGTTCTAGATAAGGAATTTAGGAACACCTAGGCTTAATCATTGAGGAAAATATGTATTTACCCCATTAGACAATGCCACTGTGTGAGGACATCCATTTAGATTCCCATGGCGTATTGCCACTCCCTTGCCGATTGCAGGCCACCTGCTTGCAGTCCCCTTGTTAAAACCCATGAACTGTTTTTTGTGCTTGATTTGAAGGAAACTAACAATTGTGTTACATTTCCTATATCACTAGGTTCTGCGGGATCTTCCAGAGTCAAAGGAAGAGTGATACCCTGCAGACCTGTGATCGAGACTAAGCCCACTCCCCATCAGTGACCGCTACAGATGAATGACAGACTTCTTGGCTCTACAATTCCTGCAACCAGAAAGTCGCGAGGCTGGACAGCGATCATCATCAATGGTACCTCCCAAGCAAGGCATTTGCTTCATCGGAAGGCGTTGCAGAAGAAAAAAAAAAGGAGATGGTTCCTTGTTTGCCACAGAATGAGAGCTTCTGTTTGTTTGAGCTTTCTACCTGTTATGTGCTGGAAACCTCTGACAGTGTACAGTCCCTTGAGCCCTTGGCCCGAGTTTTGGCCACACACACACCTCTTTTCCCTTTGCTCCGACGGAAAGGCACTATATTCTGGTGCCCATGAGAGAGCAGCTTGAGCGTCCTCTGACACTAAATAATGAGTGTTGCAGTCTGAAAGTGCTGCTGATCTTGAGAGGTTGTTTCTCAGTAGTGCTTGGATCTGCACGAGATGTTTTGTGCCCATGATCAATGAAGAGCACATCATTTGTAGTGTCTGCCACAAAGAAGAGACACTGGTGCATTGTTTTGAGACATTGAGACTTTCGAGTGAGCTGTGGGTGTTTGCCAGGAGGGCACTCCAACTAAGCAGTACTTTTTCTCATGAAAAGGCCTGAATCGAGAGGCCCAACGCGGAAGAAGACAATGGAAGCGGATTTGATGGACAATAGAAGCCTTCCAAAGAGGCTTAAACGGACTTTGGGCACAGTTGCAGATATAGACTGAGTTATTGCCTATGTAAGGGCAAAAGGATGGTCTGTGGTTGCTTGAATTCTGAACCTGTGTTTTAAATATCATGATTCTGTTATGAATTTGGTAACAGCAGACCGTAAACAGTGAGTTCAGCAAGAGCAAGTGTTTTCGTCATGTTACACCAATGGATTCACTGTGTATTTGAAGGTTTTGTTCTGAACCCTCGGGTTCCATCTTGTGCATAGCAGCCATTTTGTGGATTGCCCTTACAGTAGGCCCTCACTGTGGCAGAACAAGTATTTAAGGACATAACCTTAGCATGGGTTTGTGCTGACTCCTGCATGACCTGGTGAAAGCTGACCCTGTTGCTTGAGGCTAACCTTGCCAAGCCAGTTCCTGCCCTTTAGCTGATCAAGATTATAGATCAGAGCACAGGACATTGTAAAGATTTACTACACACAAATGTGCCTATCTTACTTCCATCTGTTCCTGTTCCTGCCTGCACGTCCTGGGAGTGACCAACAATAATGTACTTCAAAGAGAAAATGTATGCCTACGGCATAATAAATGGTATAAAAGGTCTGTGCTGAGACCATTCGGGAGGCTGCCTCATTCAGTTGCTTTAGATGTGACTGGGCGACGTAGCCTCACAATTAATTGTAATAAAGATGTCTTTTCATATTTCAGATTCTCTGTTGATTTCTTTGCTGCTTTTGAATGGACTACTTATTGGTAAGACCCCTGAGAAGGAGTTTAAGGATAATTTCTAGTTCTTCATTACACTTGAATTGCTAATAGTTGCTCAAGCGAATTCCCTTGAAGGCACCTCTACCCTTCCACTAGCCAATGGGCCAGCAACCGGGAAGACATGTCAAGAGGAAATGCAAGAGCGGGCCCCACGCGTCACTCATGGAGTGTGGAGGGCTGAGCTTCGGTGCACTTACGACTCAGTATTGGGGGTTCTGAAGTCCCAATGCACTACTTCGAGGACACCTCAGAAGCTTCACAATTTAGCAAAGAGCAAAATGGCCAGGTGTCCAGTCCCACGTCTCTCATGTCTGCAACGGGTCTCAGCTTTGCTGGAGGTGTGGGTCTGGGTCAGAGAAGTCTGGAAGTCCAGTCCTGTGAAGCAGGGTCATTGGGATCCTTTGGGAACGACGGCAAAGCAAACTGGCAAATCGCTAGGTGGTGCCTGTTTGCACAGGGTGGTCACTCCTTGACCACAAGGGAGATTCTTCAGTCTTCTAGTTGCAGTAGAATGTCGAAGGTCCAGAGTTTCGTGTCAGAGTTTCAGTTCAGGATAATCTAAAGTCTTTAGACTCAGCTCCTAGCATTATACGAATTAAAGCGGCTGGATTACCTGCTAGGTCCCTCCTATGGGTGGGACCAGGGAAGGGGGTGTTTACACCCCTTTCCCTTTGTCCAGTTTCGCACCAGAGCTGGGGCTGGAGTGCCCCAGCAACTGGTTTCATCCGGACTATGCATGGAGCACCTTGTGTGCCACAGGCAGTGTCTCATTCCTTTCAACCTACACTGCCCCAATACACTAAAGCCTGTCTGAGGAGGTGCTAGCACCTTCAAGGCAGGAAGCCTATTGTCCAAGCCTCCCTCGCTGGAAGGGCACCCAGCTGCAGGAGGTCAGACTTGTGTCTGTGGCAGCAGCATCCATTTTGTGATGCTGAGGCTCTGTTTAACTTTAACCGGGTAAAGCTACAACTATATGTCTTCTCCCTCTAGAAGGGTGGAATGCTACCCCCGTCGCCAGAACTGGCGAGGGGGTAGTATTCCAAAGTATATGACACCCTTCACGACATGGTATGGCTATATCATAGAACAGCTATAAGGACATGGTTCCGAAAGCTGCAGACAGGCTGATCTCATGCTAGAGCACCATCTCACATAAAACCAAGCACTCTGCCTCTAGGATTGGTAGGGCATGCCATAGGAGTGACTTATTGGTATATATGTGTCTATATATAATGGTAGGTATAGGAATACTATACCTAAGCAAGGGGTGATTACACAACCTTGCCCCAGCTGAGTGATCAGCCAGTTGTGTCAATTTGGATGGCCAGCCAGGGGTGGCATAATTCATGCTGCAGCCCCTGGTAGGTCTTGGATGCACCTATGCCCTGGGTACCTATGGTACACTATACCGGGGCTCACAAGGTGACCCAATATCCCATTAGGTATGTACCTAAACTACATGGAGTCCATTTTACAGTGAGAGCAGATAGCCTGGGGCCCTGATTAGCAGGATCCCAGGCCAACTAAGCCGTAAACCAGCTAAACACTAGACAAAATGTTGGGGGTAACCATAGTCAGATATCCATCCTCCTACACAACCCCCCCCCCAAACGAAAGGAGATAAGGCTATCCTTGACCAGGTAAGCCTCTATTATCTGAGTGGCCATATAAGGAGGTACCTGCACTGGCATGGTTATCCCCTGTCTCATGGTCCACTAAGCAATCCCTCACCCGAGGGGTATCAGAGGGTCTCCACCATAGGGAATCTCTACCTGTGGTGTGTTTTGGCAAAGTAAGAGGCGGGTGTGGGGATGGAGTACTGAAGTGAGGCTCCACTAATATAGGGCTCAACTTCCTCCAATCAACTCTCCACCATGTATGCCTTTCTTTCCATGACTGAGTTGCACTGTGCTCTCTGGGTCAACCTCTGGCTACCTACAGCTGGAGGCTGTGTCCCTTTTGTGGGCTTACTGGAGGGACAGGTCAGGTTTGGGGCCACTATGTCCCAGGTTTGGCTTTGCCCAACAGAGTCCATCTGGGGGAGGTTCCTAACTAAGAGTAAGGGAGTTTCCTCAGGAGTTTTTGGAATTTTCACCTGGCTAGGGCTGCTAGCTTTGGTGCCCCTAATCTGCTGATGGGGGGTTCCTGTGGACAGGGGGCCCTTTGGGGTCTACTGGCCTCCCTGACCTCCACAGCCCTGGGCTGACTGAGGCAGGGTAGAGAGAGGGCAGGTTACCTGCTCCAGACTGGGTCCCACCTTGGAAGTGTCCACTGACATCAGGGGCTATGCCAGGCTAAGCCTGACCACCTCTGGGGCAGTTCCTTCACAAGGGGTAGGGTCAGTTCCCTGATGAGGCTGACTCTCACCTAATGTCTGGTGGGAGGGAGACTTTTCTTCCTCTCCAATACTCTCTGTCTGTGTAGAGTGATCCATAGTTTCAGGCTTCACAACACAAAAATCTGTTTGAGTTTGGGCTGCGACCATCACAGCCCTACCCACCTTTTCAGGAAGGAACTCTGTTTGCGTGTGGTCTGTGATCATCACAGCCCTGTCAACCTGTTCAGGGAACGAGTCTGCTTGAGATTGGGCTGAGATCATCACAGCCCTTTCAACCTTTTCAGGGAGGAAATCTTGAGCTGGGGCTGTGGCCATCACAGCCCCACTAACCTTTCCAGGAAGACCTACCATTTTGGAATGGGTTTCTTGTTCTACCTCAGCCTAAGCTGAGACCTCTAGATCATTTCCCAGTAGACAATCTACAGGCAAGTTTGTAGCCACTGCCACTCTCTTTGGGCCAGTGACACCTCCCCAGCTGAGATTTACTACTGCCATGGGATGATCTTTCTGTACACCATCAATATTGACCACCTGGTATGTGAACCCACTTAAAAGTTGTCTGAGGGGACTAGGCTCTCAGTCACCATAGTGATGCTAGCCCCTGTGTCTCTATAGGTGTCAACTTTCTGACCATTGATGAGGGGCTCCTGTCTGTACTTGCCCAAAGTGTTGGGGCAAGCAGTGAAGTTGGCAAACCCCATGCCATTCTCACAGACTAGAGTTGCTATGCTAAGGGACCTGGTTAGGCCAGAATCCACTTGAGTTCCCCAAGTAAACCCAGCCAAATTCTTGGGGGCACTCCCACCACCTGGGGGATTACTACTAGTAGTAACAGGAGATTTGGGCGTAGTACTTGGTAGAATATTTTCCTTATTGCTGGCCTTGGGGCAACTGCTGTCAGTTTTCCAATGGCCAGGCTGCTTACAGACATGGCAATAAGGTTTCTTAATGATAGAGGAAGGAGTTTGGGACCCACCCCCCTCAGAGGGTTTTTGGAGCCCTGTAGTGGATTTGTCCTTAGATTTATCCCCACCTTTCTCTTGAGGCTTGGTGTTATCTTTCTTTTAGTCACCACCCTGATTTATAGGCCTAACCCTGGTTCTGACCCATTTGTCTGCCTTCTTACCCAATTCTTGGGGAGAGGTCAGATCAGAGTCCACTAGGTGTTGATGTAGAAGCTGGTTCTGACAATTATTAAGGATCTGCTCCCTCATAATCAAATTATACAATCCTGTATAGTCATGTACTTTGCTGCCCAATAACCAGCCCTCCAGAGCCTTAGTAGCACAATCTATAAAATCAGTTCAGTCCTGAGTCTGTGTCTTCTGGGTATCCCTGAACAACAACCTATATTTCTCAGAGGTTAAGCCAAACCCATCAATCAGAGCACTCTTCAGGACTGTGTAGTTGTTAGCATCCTCATCACTAATTGTGAGGAGCTTGTCTCTACCTTTTTCTGAAAAGGAGAGCCCTAAGATTGCTGCCCACTGACTTTGGGGTACCTGCTGTACTTTGCAAGCTCTCTCCAAAGCAGTAATCCACTTGTGGATGTCATCCCCAACTTTGTAGGGTGGGACAATCTTGCTTAGGTTTCTATTAGCATAGGACCTATCTTTATCCTTGGGGATAATGCTGCCACCAGTGGGTTCTACCCCACTTAATTTCTGCTCTCTTGCAAGAGCAAGTCTTTCTTTGGTGATGGCAAGTTCTTGCCTCTCAATCCTCAGATTGACTTCTCTCATTCTGGCCTGATGCTCTTTTCTCTCTGGGCAAGACATTCTCCTAACAGCATCTGACCCTAATGAGGCACAAGAGTGGCGAGACTCCATGGATAGGGATCTCCTCCTTCTGTGCTCAGAGTTAAGCCTGCTTGAGGGTCTGTGTGGGTTTATGCCTCATCCAGCCCCATATAGGCTAAAGTTAGGCTGGGTACGTGTTCCCACTATAACCTGACCATCAGTATCCTCCTCAGAGTCCTCCTCTTCCAGCTCATCTTCATCAATAAGATCAGGATCAGGGGTATCCTCTGTTGAGGGCTGTCCCTCATCTGCATTAACTGGTAGCCCTGTGCTAGAGGCCTTTGAGCATCATACTCTTCCATGAGCTCAATCACATGTCTGAGGGTAGGGTTGGAACCCTGTTGTAACCTTCTAGATGTGCACAAGTGCCTTAGATCATGGAAAGTTAAGGTACCATATCTGGAGTATATCCTTACAGGTTCTACCTCCACTGCGAGAGATCCACTTGGTTCTGCTCTCAGAGACATGATCTAGTGAGGTATGGTGTGTGGACCTACCTACACTAAGTGTTACCTACTAAACCTCTCTAGAAGTTGTAGTCACGGTGTGCTAGGCCCTTTGCTCTACAACAACTAAGTTCAGTAGAACTTAAGTATTTTAAGACTTGAATTATATGTACATCTAGGTACCTTAATGTGATCTTTCAAATGATATCTCAAGATATTATGGTAAAACAATCAGCAAGCTCTTATCCCAACAGCTGCACACCAATGTGAGAAGTTGGCCTGGTATATGACGTTCACTATTCTAGTGAGCACCTGTCACCAGTCCAAACAACCCTTATGGTGATGGTTGTAAAGTCAACCTTATAGACCAGCTATCTTAGTGGTAGCATGGACAAAGCAGTCCTAGGCTAACACTTCAGAGAGCATGTGAAGCCAATTGTTTTACCAATAATAACCCCTTGAATATCAAATGAAAGGACACCACACAAGGTATATATAAAATATATATGTATTTATTTCTAACACAACCCCTCTGCACTCTTTATGAGGTCAGAGTTCGAGATACAGCACAAGTAACTTAAATAGCATACGTTAAGTTGCACAATTACAATTCTGCCCTAGGGACCTCGTAAATCATATACTAAAGAAGTGGTATAAGAACCACTGCAGGAATGGTGAATAGGCCTAGGGCCTAGGAAATCGGTGGGGCTACACTGAATAACCACAGGTTAGAAAGCAGGAGTCCCACAGGATGCGTGTGCAGTGTCTAAACACACACACGAGTTCTCATAGACTTAGAATGGGAACGTACAGTTTAGAAACTAGTTGATTTCGGACAGTTCGGGTGGACTTCGAGGAAACCCAGTTAAATTAGGACACTTGGATAGTTATTACCCATGGGAGCACCGGAGTATTCGAGTTACCTCACCCAGGGAAGCCGGGTGCATAGGTGCGAAGTTGTCTCGGGTTTCATCATCGATTCCTATGGAGAGCTGCGAAAAGATGCTGCAGCCGACCAGGAGGAAGATGTCCGGATGGATCCAAGGGTGGATCGGAGAAGTGAAGAACTTGAAAGCAGAGGGGACAGAGTCTGGGTCACTAGCCAGTGACCAGGATGGAACCAGGACAGAACCAGAGGATGTCGAGCTGTGATCAGTGAAGTAGTGAAGCTTGTCTCTGCTGCCACGTGGACCAGGAGGCATTGACGACAACCAGGTGCTGGATACGGCCAAACCCATGAAGGCTCTCGCTGTTGGCGGTGTCGGCTTCTGGACCGGAGTCAACAAGGCCTTGGCAAAGGCAACCCACACAAGATATAAAGATTGGCTTCTGGTACAGACCAGCAAGGTCTGTGGAGCTTCCCTTTTGCAGGAAAGCAGGAGCAAGCCCAGAGCAACCAGGCAAGCAGCGTTGTTTCAAAATGGAGTCTTCAAGATGGCCACTAGCCAATGGGCCAACAACCGGGAAGACGTGTCGAGAGGAAATGCAAGAGCAGGCCCCACGTGGCACTCATGGAGTGTGGAGGGCTGAGCTTTGGTGCACTTATGACTCGGTATTGGGGCATATGAAGTCCCAATGCACAACTTTGAGGACGCTTCAGAAGCTACACAATTTAGCAAAGAGCAAAATGGCCAGGTGTCTGGTCCCACGTCTGTCGTGTCGTCCACGGGTCTCAGCTTTGCTGGAGGTGTGGGTCGGGGTCAACGAAGTCTGGAAGACCAGTCCTGTGAAGCAGGGTCATCGGGATCCTTTGGGAGCGACGGCAAAGCAAACCAGCAATTCGCTAGGTGGTGCCTGTTTGTACAGGGTGGTCACTCCTTGACCACAAGGGAGATTCTTCAGTCTTCTAGTTGCAGTAGAATGTTGAAGGTCCAGAGTTTCATGTCAGAGTTTCAGTTCAGGATAATCTTAAGTCTCTAGACTCAGCTCCTAGCTTTATACGAATTAAAAGGGCTGGATTACCTGCTAGGTCCCTCCTATGGGTGGGACCAGGGAAGTAGGTGGTTACACCTCTTTCCCTTTGTCCAGTTTCACACCAGAGCTGGAGTGCCCCAGCAACTGGTTTCAACCGGACTATGAATGGAGCACCTTGTGTGCCCCAGGCAGTGTCTCATTCCTTTAAACCCACCCTGCCCCAATACACTATAGCCTGTCTGGGGAGGTGCTAGCACCTCCCAAGGCAGGAAACCTATTGTGCCAGCTTCCCTCGCTGGAAGGGCTCCCAGCTGCATGAGGTGAGACTTGTGTCTGTGGCAGCAGCATCCATTTTGTGATGCTGAGGCTCTGTTTAACTTTAACCGGGTAAAGCTACAACTCCATGTCTTCTCCCTCTAGAAGGGTGAAATGCTACCCCCGTTGCCAGAACTAGCGAGGGGTAGTATTCCAAAGCGTATGACACCTTACACAACATGTTTTGATGAAGCCAAACCAAAGTTAGCAATAACCGCGAGGATTATAATGCACTTAAGGGTATACAACCTTTACAACGCAACTTTTACAACGTCCTACCATTACCACGCATTTTTTACAATGCAGGATCCATTACAACGCATACCATTACCACGCATGTATTTACAACGCAGGTACTTTTACAACGCATACCATTACAACGTAAGTATTGGTAAGTATATTATTTTATTACAAATATTATTTGGGTTTTTGGGTAAAGGGGTATTTTTAGGGTTCAGGGTCAGTTTTGGGTTTTTTGGTAAAGGGGTATTTTTAGGGTTCAGGGTCAGTTTTCAGTTTTTGGGTAAAGGGGTATTTTTAGGGTTCAGGGTCAGTTTTGGGTTTTTTGGTAAAGGGGTATTTTTAGGGTTCAGGGTCAGTTTTCAGTTTTTGGGTAAAGGGGTATTTTTAGGGTTTAGGGTCAGTTTTCAGTTTTTGGGTGAAGGGGTATTTTTAGGGTTCAGGGTCAGTTTTCAGTTTTTGGGTATAGGGGTATTTTTAGGGTTCAGGGTCAGTTTTCAGTTTTTGGGTAAAGGGGTATTTTTAGGGTTCAGGGTCAGTTTTCAGTTTTTGGGTAAAGGGGTATTTTTAGGGTTCAGGGTCAGTTTTCAGTTTTTGGGTAAAGGGGTATTTTTAGGGTTCAGGGTCAGTTTTGGGTTTTTGGGTAAAGGGGTATTGTTAGAGTTCAGGGTCAGTTTTCAGTTTTTGGGTTAAGGGATATTTTTAGGGTTCAGGGTCAGTTTGGGGTTTTTGGGTAAAGGGGTATTTTTAGGGTTCAGGGTCAGTTTTGAGTTTTTTGGTAAAGGGGTATTTTTAGGGTTCAGGGTCAGTTTTGGGTTTTTGGGTAAAGGGGTATTTTTAGGGTTCAGGGTCAGTTTTGGGTTTTTGGGTAAAAAGGATCAGGGTAAAAATTAAATATAATTAAATTTAAATTAAATTAAATTAAATTAATTAAATTAAATTAAATTAAATTAAATTAAATTAAATTACATTAAAAATTAAATATAATTAAATTTAAATTAAATTAAATTAGATTGATTAAATTAAATTAAATTAATTAAAATTAAATTAAATTAAATTAAATTACTTTATATTAATTTTAATTAAATTAAATGTAAAACAATATTATATACTTACCAATACTTACGTTGTAATTGTATGCGTTGTAAAGGTATATGCGTTGTAAATACATGCGTGGTAATGGTACTTCGTTGTAATGGATCCTGCGTTGTAAAAATTGCGTGGTAATGGTAGGCGTGGTAAAAGTATGCGTTGTAACGTCATACATCCCACTTAAGAGTATATAGTATGGCTATATCATAGAACAGCTATAAGGACATGGTTCCGTAAGCTGCAGACAGGCTCAGCTCATGCTAGAGCACCATATCACATAAAACCAAGCACTCTGCCTCCAGGATTGTTAAGGCCTGCCATAGGAGTGACTTATAGGTATATTTGTGTCTACATATAATGGTAGGTATAGGAATACTATACCTAAGCAAGGGGTGATTACACGACCTTGCCCCAGCTGAGTGATCAGCCAGTTTTGTCAATTTGGATGGCCAACCAGGGGTGGCATAATTCATGCTGCAGCCCCTGGTAGGTCTTGGATGCACCTATGCCCTGGGTACCTATGGTACACTATACAGGGGCTCACAAGGTGACCCAATATCCAATTAGGTATGTACCTAAAGTACATGGAGTCCATTTTACAGTGAGAGCAGATAGCCTGGGGCCCTGATTAGCAGGATCCCAGGCCAACTAAGTCAAAAACCAGCTAAACACTAGGCAAAACGTTGGGGGTAACCATAGTCAGATTTCCATCCTCCTACATATACTTATTAAAATATTTATGATTTCTTAGCCTGTGTGCATTTTGTTAAAATCGAAATTTCTCATTGATTACTAAAAAGTACTAATAGTAACATTAATAAATAAATTACTTTTGTTTGTTTTTGTTATTTATGGTTGTATTTTGCTTTCAGTTGGAATATTTTGATTTTTTAGAGTAGTGTTCTCATTTTGGATTGTAGGTATAGGTATGGTTGTTAATTGCATTGTATTATTTCATACATTTCTTTGGTTTGTTTTGATTCTTTGGGTTTTAGTTGGGTTATAGATTATTCTATTCTAAATAGATGGCAGCTTTGTTATTTATTCACAAGTTTTTTAGAAATTGGTAGAGTATACAGAAATCGAGATAGAGCAGTATAATGTAGGGTATCATAGGTTAAGTGTGCCTTGGAAGGATTTGTGCCACACTTCCACTGTGATATTTGTTTTTCCTTGCTGTGCTATGGTACTTTTATATCTGTTCCACCATGATATCTGATACTTGTGTTAGCCCATGTATTGTGTACAGTTGGAAAAAGGGCTTGGGACATGTCGTAAAAGTCCCATCCAGCATCCAGCAATGACATTGTTGCAGTTTTAATAGATTAGTTACAGTTCCGAATATTAATAATTTTTTTTCACTGCTTTTATTATCAAAAATGAAAATTGGTTCTTTATTTAAAGTCATAGATTGTTCAGGGCTAATGATAACTTCGTTAAATGTTCTAGGAATTGGGGTGGAAGTAGTAGTAGACTTTTTAGTATGTGCTATAGTTCTATTCAATGAGGCTACTGATAGCATTTGTGAAGTAGCTGTTTTAGGAATGTTGGGCAGCTGCTCTTTTAAAATGACACTTGTTGGTTTTTGGGAACTTGTGCCAGGTTCCTTTATTGTTTCCAATGCCTCTCTGACTTCTATTTCTGTAATGTTCGGTGGGTGGTTATGTTCTCTAGTGTACAGTACTGTTGCTTCCCTTGTTGTAGCATGCCCGTAACATTTATTAGAGTAGTATTTACAGCATTTCCAGTTAACTTTTAATCCAAATTGTTTTTCCTGCATATAAGTGTATCCCATGTAGCACAATAACATTTTTCCTTTCTGGCATTTCAATAAATTCAGCTCCTTCAGTCATTTTGATGCAGGCAAATCTATGAAAAATGTATTTTATAGTTATTCAATATGTTGCTCTATCCATTTGAATTTAAACAAACAATCATTTGTTTACAATATACTTCCAACCTTGTTTTTTATGTATTTGAGTCAGATGATGTTTACTCTTTAGTTGTGGAATGTTCATTCTGTATTTATTTTTGTCTGAAAAATAAAAGTACATTCATTTTATTATTTGTTTCTATATCTTTTATAGGGGTGGGTAGGGGGTTTGGGATTAGTTTTGAGTTTGGGTGGGTGTTTAATCTGTTTATCTAAGATAGTTTGGAAAATACTTACTTTGTTAGTTGTATCTTTTTTGGTGTTTTCTGTAGTTTGTTTGCTTTAGAGTTTTCTGTAGTGGAAATATAAAATAGAAAGAAGACATTGATTAATTGTTAGTTTATCTATATTATTATTGAAAGTTTTTTTACTTTTAGTATTATTGAGTTTTATTTAGTTTACTTTCTTTTGATAGAGTTTATTGTTGGTATATGTTGATCTTCTTATGTGTGTAGTTGAATTTCTGCAGAGTTTCTCCTTCTTTAGTTTTCTTTTTTTGGGTGTGGAATAGGCATGACGTTTAATTGTTTATATAGTGTTTTGGATGTTGTAATCTCGATTGTATATGTTTAATTTGAATTTTGAGTGTTTCTATTGGTTAATTTGTATTTTTTTAAAATGTTTTGGTAGTTAGTTTCCAAATAGGGAAAACGCTTATTATTAGTAAGTTTGTATAATTTTGTATATATATTTAAATTGCTTTTGTTTTATGTTATATTATAGAATTAAATTATGATAGTATTATTTAATATTAATAATGTTTAATGTAGTAATGTTGTTAATAATGTTTTCGTATTTTCTTGTTGTGTTAATGGATTTTTTATTGTAGTAAAACTGTTTTTTGTAATCATTAATTTTGTAATGTGTTTTTAGTAATTTTTTTATTTTCATGTCTGTTTAATTTGATATTTTGCATAGTTTTATATAGTCAATATATTTAAAAATACAATATTAGTGTTGCCGATATAATTGTGAATTATATTTTTTACCTAGTGAATGTATTATAATGAAGGTCGATATTTTAAAACTTCGATAAGTTTGTTAGCGATATTTGTTATGTCGATATTTATGTACTTCGATATTGTATGTTCGATATTTTGGTAAGTTTTTAAACAAGTATATGATGTTGATATTAATGTTATCGATAATTATGTATCGATATAATTGTAGCTCGATAATCTGTCAGTCGATATTATGTCAGTGATTTGCTATACAGACTGTATCCTGGCCCTGTGGGCTTCCAGGACTCCACCTATTTTTGGTAACCAATATGTGCAAGGAATCTATACACTGTGGCCTTTTGATGTTTTGGAACTAGGATAGTTTAAATCCCTTTTACTTTACTTTTTTCATGTGGGTGAAGTGTGTTGGACCTTTCTGAGTTAAGCTGTTTTTTCTTAATAGCAAATTCCATACAGATGTATTTGTTAGTTACAACAGTACCTAGCTTATGGTAAGCGAGTGTGTGTCACAGGAGTTGATAGCTATTTCAATCATGGGGAGGTTATCTTGAATGACACTTCATTACACACATACGTACAGCAGCTTCTGAGCTTAACTAAGAGTTAGAGTATGGGACATAGTTGTCAGAGAGTGTTTGTGTGTAAAGTGATATGAAGTGTGTTGATATGTTCAGCTGGGGAGTATCACCTGCGAACACTGGCACATACACACGCTCTCTGACTTCTGGGTTGTGGTAGAGAGGATCAGTGTAGTGATGCTTGGCTTTGAAACTAGTTTATCTTGTTTGTCACTACAGGAGTTTGAGTGGCTAAAGATAACAGAGATTTAGGGGGTTCTCTGAAAGCGGCGTATAATATGTCCATGATGGCACCTTTTACAGACATGTAAGCCATATATATATGATTTGCATTTGATAGCACACATGGCATTTTATTTCTTATGGTATTGTATAAGATCTAGATTGGTGACAGTAAACATTATATTGTATCTAAGAAACATAAGTTATTGTTATTGACAATGGGTGTTATTTGCAAATCATTTTGGTGGCACAAGTATAGCTTCATTCCATAGGTATTTGCAGTAGGTTCAGTTCTGACATGAGGAGAGTGTGAATGTAGTGTTTCGGATATTTCAGCTATTACTTCTGGGACAGTGGTAGATGATGCTGCTGCAAAGTAAGCTGTCTGTCTGTTCCTGAGGGTGATACAGTCGGTTCAGAACGCTGCCGCCAGGGTCCTACTTGGGATCCCTAAATCTAAATCCACCACTAATGCCATTCGCCATCTTCACTGGCTTCGGGTCAGAAATAGGATCAAGTTCAAGGCCCTTTGCATCGCATATAAGGCCATTCACAACGTAGGGCCTGAGTTTCTCAGGAATGCCTTCGTCACTTACGCCCCCCAAGAACACTCAGTTCCTCCACGGCCCTTTGTCTCACAGTTCCTCGCACTAAAACCTCCTCCTGGGGAGACAGACACTTTCTTGTTGCCACTGCCAGACTCTGGAATACCCTCCCCTTCTCCATCAGAAGTAGCCCCACCCTCGTAATTTTTAGAAAACAACTAAAGACCTGGCTATTTAATCAGTGAGTCCTTCGTGTGCTCTAGTCTGGTTCACAGTCCTATGCACCGAGACACCCCAGGGTATTTGTGCGCAATACAAATTTCCTAAACATAAACATAAACATAAACAGTCAATGCAGATTAGGTGGAACCCTTCTGTGTAACTTCGTTTTCAAAACTGCCGATGCTATGCACCATCATTCTCCAAACCCATTCATGGCCTGCTATTCAACTGTCTGTGCCCACTCCTCCAATGGACCTTCCCACCCCTTTAGTTGGTACTTTTCAAAATATATCTTTTTACCCTACGCCTGCGCAGCAACAACCTCCTTCAAGGTGCACAGCAGAAACTCAGCTGGACCCTCAGTCCTTGCACCCAGCAATTTTAAGAATGGTATTCGGGTCAAGGAGGATGTTGTGTGCCAGTGTATTGGTATCAGTAGCACATACATTTGTGTGTGCATGTATGTTATGTTGCCATACCATGTGGCACGTATAGTAGAGGTGAGCTTACAAAACATTTTTTTTCAGAATTATGTGTATATGCACATTTTTAGTCCTTCCTCCATGTTGGACCTGTCCCTGTATTTTCTTTTCAAACTCTGGTCACTAGATGCTGAGATTCCCCCTCCTTTCCTCATGCTGACCATTCTACAGAGCAGTTTTTTATTGGTGAACCATAAATGTGTTGTAACTTCAATGTCTAAGGGTAGGTGTGTCACATACCGGCGGTGACGTTTGTGATGGTTTTGATTTTGCAGAAAATCGAGTAGGAAAAATAGCGGTATGACGTGCGATGCCCTCCGTGTCTGGGCAAAGGGTGGGTCCGTCCTGCACCCATCAGTGACTGACAGAGGCTGGTATGAGCCATCCCACTTTTATCTACTCAATCACAATTACTGTTATGCCCACCTTTATTACTATCTGGGGGCATCCTGGGCAAGCGCAACCCTACTGCGCCCCTACAGCCTTCTTCAGGATTTGGATCCCTCTCAAATGGGAATATTCTGCACACCCCTACATTCAATACCTCTATATCCTCAGGTATGTGTGGAGAGTTGTAATCAATCAGCCGCCTTACTTGTTAGCACTGTTACTCTCCTCAGGAATATCCTGAATTTCATCTGTTTTCTCCAAAAAACGGAATAGTGGTGGGAACGTCTCCCTTTAGTCACATTTTTATCAAGGGACTGCCATTGGCCTCTTGTCATCAGCTACCGTAACAATGGAGGGTAGCAGAAAGACCCATCTGTATCACAACATGCAGCATAGCTTCTGACCAATTTTCTAAAGGCATCCAAAAACAGTAGCGCATTCTGAACAGTGGCAATCTGGCTATACCCAAACTATTGTTCTCCCACAGAAGAGGAAAAAGCATGAGGGACATGCTGGTACACACCCTCCCACGTACAACAGACATGAGAACAATGGTAAAATTTAACACTGGGACAATACCAATAGGCCATTACCCATGCAGTACCTGTAGGGTCCACCACCTCACCAAGATCACTAAAACACTGGTTTTCAACAATGGAATGACATGGCAACTATGCAATCTAACGAATTGCAATTCCCTAAGAGTTGTCTACCTCATAATCTGCCCTTGCGATTTGCATTATGTAGGTATGACCACTTGAAAAATCAGAACCAGAATATGTGAACATCGCAGTAATATTAGATGTCAACATACAACAGCTAAGATGTCATCCCACTACCTGGAATTCAACCACACACCTCCTGATTTGAAATGGGTAGTCCTGGAATACATAACAAATAAAGAAAATTCTGAAAGGAGGATTTTTGAAAAAGAGCCGAGATGGGTCTTCAAACTAAAAACTGACACCCAGGGCCTCAATGGCAGCATCCTATGGGTCCGTTTCTCTGATGTGTTTGTAGTTTTCACTCTATTCTTACACTGCAACAACCATCTTTTTTGAGGGTCCATCATACTTAGGCAACTAAAAGCAGAAGGACCGGAAACACAACCATCCTATGTCACCCCACACACTTGAGACAAACGCCATTCTAAATCCATCTGTATTTGGAGCGTTACCTTACTAATGCTTGTCAAGTACAAACATAAGAATCAAATAGTTGAAAATCCCCTTTCACTATGATGAGTTTTTGAAAAAAAATATATTAATACAATAGAAAATCTCTGCAACTAAGAATATACCAAGCTCTTCTTGTTGTCTACACCAAAGGTTTGATGACAATTCCATCATTCACTATGATTTTCTCCTAAAATCTTTATGAGATAACAGTTTTCAGAGTCTGAAAAAATGCACCAATGGCCCCGGTTGTGTTCGGAAACGGACGGCCATTTTGTAGACACCGAGCGGTCTAGCTTTTTTGGACACACGTGTGCGTAAGTTACCCACTATGCGTCTGTTTAAAAAGCCTCCCCGGGACACACACTGTTAAGATGCGGCCTCTGGGGATCGGATATGGCAAAAAGGCAGAGGACGGCCTTGATGAAATAAGTGAGAAGGGTGAGCCCATTCTGAAGTTATTTCACCACATACTTTGTTAGCAAAATTACCCGCCACGCGGGGTGGTCATTTTCCCTCTAAGGAACCAGATGCTTTCTTTTTAGCTAATCTCAAGATGAGGCCATGATTTTCTTCTTTTTGTAGGGTGTTACTACAGGCCCCCTCCTCCTGGACAAGACCATGATGCACTAGTACGGCATCTTTAATGTATGTAATTTCATATAAGTGTTTGTTTTGTCTTGTTGTTATGTACCGCCACCTCATGAGTCAAGGCGTTTCTCAGCCACTTTAAGAAATTATAGGCTGTGGGTTTAGCATGCATTTACACACAATGTGGTCACTTGATCTACATGTTTTTAAAGCACTTCCACACTATGGGGTTCACATCATTACGTTTACATGAGAATCAAGGTATATCAGCTTATGGCTGACAGGTTTTTAAACTCTCCACTCTTTATCATGTTACAGCTATGGAGTGATGTTACAGTTTACATTAATATCAATCGTATGTATGTTATGTGATTTCGCATGGCATGATAATTATTGTGTTCCTATTAAGGACATTGATGCGTAGCACCAACAGGAACTAGTTTCCTGTAGGTCCTGACGAAGAGCCAATAGGGGCAAGGCTCGAAACATGTTTACCGATTTGAAGAGATAAACTCATTGCAATCTATTTCTACCTAGAGAACCCCGCTGATATTAACCATACTGGCTAGAGGCAGGGATAAAGTAGGGGTCCTATTAGTCAGTCCTATTAGTCAGGTATTTTTAACTTGATAGCACAAACACAGTCTTCATCATAGATGTTATTTCCAAGTGCTCTCGCATATTCGCTTATTTGTAGCACGATGTGATCCATAGTGGAACCCCAATGATGAAGCATGCCACTAAGGGGCAACCCTGGTGGGTGAGGAAATTCTAAGAAAAACTATGCTTTTCTAACTTTTCCATTGCGGTAGAGAATTTGCCATTTTCTTAGCCCTTCCCCCAGCTTGGTTTTTCTATTGTTGAGTATATTTGAGCAGGGTGAACCTAGATTTCCTCTTCCTCCCCCCTTTTTTCTGCAAAGTATATTGACAGTGTACAGCTGTGGGAGCCTCCCTATTCCCATTTTTTTACATATTATCCAAGTATTAACACAAGACATCATCTAGATCACCACAAAACATTGCCAAAGTTACAGGTCTGACCTTCTCAGAAGAGGAGGTAGAAAGAATTCTATCAACTGTGTCTCCAATCGATTGGAAAGTCATTTCAGGGACAAGCACAGTAGGCCTAAGTTGGTATGAACTAACGGAACTAAAACGGGCACAGATTAAAACTATGATACACGGCATAATGATGACGGAGCATCTTGAGCAAATGCTGCACCACGAGGTCTCATAGTATGGATTGAACCTTTCGTTTTTCAAAATGAAAAGACCTTTAAAAAGGATAGGACTCTTATATCTTGATACTACACTAGAGACTAGCTAGTTTTAATCATAAATAAGCAGCACATCTATCGCAAGAGATGAAGAAGAAATACATAGCATTGAAGTCTGTTTAAAATCATACAAGTCGGTGGCAGAACTGAAGAAAAGACTAGAAGAACTTAATAAACAATGAGAACATTTGGTGACCTTCTAATGGAAACCAAGTTCCAGAAATTCAAAAAGGATGCAAAAAACTTCTCACACGAACACGTATATCCCTATATTAGAGAAGATTACAATACCTCTGGAAGAAATCCAGGTTATAATACTTACACGGACTGTTCGGGCTCTGGATCAGATAGCTCGGATTCCAATACCAACAGGAGAGGGCATCAAAGAAACAGGAGGAACAATCACAAAAGAACAGGACATGCATATGGACATATATAATGCCCACCACCATTCCCTGTACTGTTCTGCTATGGTCCTCTCCCCCCTTTTCAACATCACCAACATGACTACTGGATGTCGGCCCAGACACAATAACCAGGTTATTCCAGACCACAAATGCCTTTTTTAGGGCAAGGCTGAGGACAACAGAGGGGGAGAACGAAGAAGGGACAGCATTTACAATGGACCGACCCTTTGGAACAACCCAGGATGACCAACAGGAACATGGACTCAACCAAGCATCAGGTACGAACAACCACCCAGTTTAGTGGTGAACTTAACAAACAAGACCTTGTAAGAAACACAATTTGGCATTTTGGAAAAAGGACTGGGTTTCGTGCCAACAGCGAGCCTAAATAAATTTAAGCTTGGTTGCAAGAACAATTAATTTATCCGGGAAATCAAGTTGAAGTTTTTCTTCGCAAACAGACCTCCCTAGGATGAAAATCAAGGGGACGCAGACTTAAGACCAAAATCTTCCTTCACCCCACAGAGCTCTGATCTACCAGTGGAAATCCTAGCCTTTGAGAAGGCAGTTTTGAAACATATTGGCAAGATTGACCCCAGAACCATCAAGGTCTTCAACAATACTACTATGGAAGAACAAGCAGCCATCCAGGAACTGTCCAATGACAACAACATTGTCATAAAACCTGTAGATAAGGGGGCGCAATAGTGCTACAAACAACCAACACCTGCCAAGAAGAATGCCTCAGACTCCTGAGTGATGAAAGGAACTACAAACATCTGACAGAGGATCCAACGGAATGCCTTAGAATACAAATCATGAGAATGATAGAGGAAGCCTTGACACATGACTGGATCATGCGAAAAGAGGGGGAGTTCTTAATCAACACTAACCTCATCACTGTATATTTCTACACCATCCCTACGATCCATAAATCATTGACAAACCCACCATGACGACCCATTGTATCAGGGATTGGCTTCATGTTAGAGCCCCTATCAAAATCTGTGGGTGCTTTCCTCAGACCACTCATCCAGAGCACTGACATGTATCTAAAGGACATAAAAGCAGTTCTATGCCTCCCACAGGAGGTTCCTTTCAAACTTGGCACCAACAACATTCTGATTGTACTTGATGTTGAAAGCCTCTACAACAGTTTACCTCATCAAGAAAATCTTGATATCATCGAAAAGGTCCTTTTTGAAACAGAATGGTGTTATCATACATCAAAACGCCTAGTACCTGAATGTTGTAGGTGGGCTCTTACAGAAAACTTTTTTCATTTCGAAGGCATGCTGATCCTCCAACAACACGGGAGCAGTATAGGGAGCACTTTGCCCCTAGTATAGCATGATTGTACGTACATCACCTGGACACGCACAGAATTCTCAATCTGACGAACCCCTTTTTCCAGCACATAAGAGCATGGAAAGGATACATTGATGATATTCTAGTGATCTGGGAAGGCAATGGGTCAACAGCTGAGGAGTTTCTATCATGGCTCAATGCACAAAACTCTTTTCTGAGATTCCCTCATACCATGAGCAGGAAGGCACTGGTCTTTTTGGATCTAAAAATCATTGCTGAAGAGGGTTTTTTGAAGACCAATACTCATGAAAAACCAACAGCAAAAAACTGTCTGCGTTTGTATGACAGTTTCCACCCCAGACATCTCACAGGAAAACTACCTTCTGGACAGTTTCTAAGGATCTGTAGAAACTGCACTGAACTCAGTGATTTTAAGGCACAGACTGACCAACTGACCAAGAAACTGATAGCTAGGAACTATCCCAGACTGATGTCTCAAGCAAGTAAACGTGCTTTGAATAACCATTGAGATGCTTTTCTAGAACCCAGCTCCACACGAAGTGACCAAAAAAAAAGACCCACCTCTATCACAACATACAGCATAGCTGTTGACCAAGTCTATAAAGTCATCCAAAAACACTGGCACATTCTGAAATGTGGCAATCTGACTATACCCAGACCCATGTTCTCCCACAGAAGAGGAAAAATCCTGAGGGACGTGCTGGTACACACCCACCCACATACAACAGACGTGACATGGGGCACAATTTAACACTGGGACAACACCAATGGGCCACTACCCATGCGGGAACTGTAGTGTCTGCCTCCTCACCAAGGTCACTAAAACAGTGTTTTTCAACAATGGAATGACATGGCAACTATGAAATCTAACAAATTGCAATACACTAGGGGTCGGATGTATGACGCTTGCATTTTATGACTCACAAATTGCGCCGCTTTGTGATTCGCGGTTTACGGATCGCAAATTGCAATGTACAACATGGGGTTGCAAATTGGATGCCCTCAAAAATATTCATGAGGCAAGCACAATTTGCGACCCCATTGGGAATGGCTAGCACTCCCAAGGATGGTGGGAACTGCTTTTTACATAAAGCTGTTTTTTTCATGAAAGGAAAACTGGATGCATTTCAAAAAGAAAAATTAAACTTTTCAGTTTCAATTTTTAAGGGCAGGCAGTGGTCCCTGGGACCACTGTCTGCTCTTAAAAAATATTTTTGCACCAATTCACAAAGGGAAGGGGATCTCTGGGGAACCCTTCCTATTTGTGAATGGTTTACCACTTACTTAAAGTAGATGGTAAATTGAAAGTGATTTCAACAAAGGTACATACCATTTGGACACGCTATTAGGAAGAACTGCCCTTGGCACGCCCCTTCCTAATAGCGAGTCTCAAACGCTATTTTGCGAGCCTTTGACTCGCAAAATAGCGTTGGTACATACCACCACCAGTTTTTGCGGACACGAAAGAGTTGAACACCCTTTTGCTACTGCAAAAAACAGTGGTACATCTAGCCCTAACAGTAGTCTACCTCAGAACCTGACTTGCAATTTGTACTATGTAGGTATGACCCCTCGAAAAATCAGGAGCAGAATATGTGAACATTGCATAACATTAGATGTCAACGTACAACAACTAAGATGTGATCACGGTAACTGGAATTCAACGACACCTCGTGATTTGAAATTGGTAGTCCTGGAATATATAAATAATATAACAAATTCTGTAAGGGTGCTTTTCAAAAAAGAGTGGATATGGGTCTTCAAACTCAAAACTGAAACCTGGGCCTCAATGACAACATCCTGGGGGGGGGTCAGTTTCTCTGATGTGTTTGTAGATTTCACTGTATCCTTACACTGCAACAACCATCTTTTTGAGGGTCTATCATACTTAGGCAACTAAGAGCATAAGGACCGGAAACATAACCATCCTAAGTCCCCCCACACACTTGAGACAACCACCATTCCAAAACCATCTGTATTCGGAGCGTTGCCGCTACCAATGCTTGTCAAGTACAAACACAAGAAACAAATGGGTAAAAATCTCCAATGACTGCGAAGCATTTTGTTGAAAAATATATATTAAAACAAAAGAAAATCTCTGCAAATAAGAATATATCAAGCCTCTTCTCAGTATCTACACCGAAGGTTTGATTACAATTCCATGGTTCACTATGATTTTCCTATAAAATCTTTATCAGATAACAGTTTTCTGTCTTTGAAAAAATACACCAATGGCCCTGGTTGTGTTCCAATATGAACGGCCATTTTGTAGACATCGAGTGGTCCAGCTTTTTTAGGCACATATGTGCGGAAGTTACCAGTTACACGTCTGTTTAAAAAACCTCCCCGGGACACACACCGGTAAGATGCAGTCTCCGGGGATCTGATTAGTCATAAAGCCCATGGACGGCCTTGATGAAGTAAGTGAGGAGGGTGGGCCCATTCTGAAGTTATCTCACCAAATACCTTGTGTTGGACCTGGGACCTCCAAGTCACATAAGGTAGCTTGGCACTAAGTGGGAAGGCCTAACTCCAAGGAACATGTGCTAAGTTTGCGTCACACCCTTCAGTTACATAACATCCATCCACTCAAAAATAAGGACACTACACCAATTGTGGAAAAATACGAGCTGTTTTATAAAAGTTCTCTTAGATCTTCGTCTATAACTGTTCCACAGTTCAATGTAATTAAGTTTTCACAATTCCATTCCTTTTCCACATTGACAAGCATATCATTTATATCTTTCAACAGGTTTTGTGCAACAGTAAAGTTCTCCAGAAATTGCTTTTATACCTCCTCCTTGAGTTCAGATTTTTTATCATACAATTAAACCATACCACCACGTATTTTCATTTCCAGAAGAGCAGGCTAGCATAAACTGTTCCCCAGATGACTCAGGATTAACAATTTACTAGGAAACCCCACCGGTTAGAGAACCCTTACTCCTGATATGGATAAAGAAGGTTACACACAACTGTAGCTGAAGGAGAACAGGCAAGTTAAATCACATTGGCTTTTGTCATGTCAAATCCCCTTAACCAAAGAGGAGTCTATGTCTTACTCATGTGCAGCCCTGCCCTGAAAATTCTCCACTTTTAGCTCTCCCTCCCTACCACCAGTATCTACATCAGTCTCTACAATGAGTCAGGTGGCTCGTTATTGCTCCCTTTCACCGCCGACCTTAATACCTGAATATTCCTGGAACCAGCCTGGGTTGTACAGAGGAGAACCTTCTTGTTATGCCTAGATATAATGCTGCCCAGTCCTTCCGTTCTGTTAGAACTTGTGGGCTAGTCCGGCTGCTCCCCCCACCTTCCCGGCTTACTTGGCCGTGTAGCTCACGAGGTCAGACTCCGTCCGACCCTTTCACCTCCAAGGGCCGCTTTCGCTGTGAATAGGGGTTCCCTGCCCTCTCCCCTGTCAGGAGAGCAGGCGTCCTTACTGGTGCGACACTCGGCAGCCCTCAGCACTTCCCCGGCAATCGAGCAGGCGAACCGTAGCAACGCGTCCGGCAAACCTCCTCGCTCTTCTCCTCACCGACTCCTCCCACGGGGCTCTGCCTTCACCCGACCTCTTCCGGTGTGCTCACGCCTCCTCACCCGGCATCAGGGTCTTCCGGCAGCAGTTCTCTTCCGCGCGCTCACGCCTCCTCACCAACTCCTCCCACGGGGCTCCGCCTTCACCCGACCTCTTCCGGTGTGCTCACGCCTCCTCACCCGGCATCAGGGTCTTTCGGCAGCCGTCCTCTTCCGCGGACCTCACCGAGGGATGGTTTGACCGCAGGGCAAATCAGCTGTGCGGTAAGCTTTTTTTCACAGCGCCTCAGCAGGGGTTGGGGCCAAACTCGCGGCTCCGTCAGGAAGTTTTCCCCCAGTTAGCAGAGAGGTCCAATTTAGCACTCTGAGGCGGTGACACGCCAGGGTCAGCTGCACCCCACTCTTCAC
Organism: Lissotriton helveticus; assembly: GCF_964261635.1. Lineage (NCBI taxonomy): Eukaryota > Metazoa > Chordata > Amphibia > Caudata > Salamandridae > Lissotriton > Lissotriton helveticus. The sequence goes on along the minus strand of NC_136069.1, from coordinate 259,768,379 downwards.
TCCTCGTTGGGCATTCCGGAGCAGGCAGGATTATAAGCTGGGGCAAGTGTGTTCACCATGGAGGCAGGGTTCGGTAGACAGACGAGGGGGCACGTCAGCATAGAAGGGCAGCCTGCCCGAAGGTCGATCTCTCCCCTCTCTGTGCGTGCTCCTCCTCACTGAGTCGCCTTGCTCCTGACCAGTCCCACTTCACACTTTCACTGCCCAGCACTCTAAAATGGCCGCTCTGGTTCTGGCCTTATATAGGCTAGCCCTGGCCATCAGAACCCTCCAGAAGGTTCTAGTACCTTCCTAGTGTAACCCTATGGTCCCTTATCTAGAGGTGACAGTTATGGCAGTTTATGGCGACAATTTTGTGGGTCTTACAAATCTAGTCAGAAGAGGCACCTAGGCCTCAGGGAAAAGGACTACGAGGGTCAAAGAGCATCTAACCCCTAGCTAACACCGCAAAAATTCAGTGGACATAAAAATTAAGGGATTTGAGGGGCAAAAAGGGGACAAAAATAAATAAATAATAGGAGGGGAGGTCTTTCTTCCTCTAAGGAACCAGACGCTTTCTTTCTAACTAATCTGCTGCTGAAGGCGATGAGTTTCTTCTTCTTATAGGGTGTGACTACAGGCCCCCTCCTCCCTGGCAAGACCATGACACACTAGTACGGCGTATTTAATGTATGTAATTTCATATAAGCGTTTGTTTAGTCTTGTTGTTATGTACCACCACCACGAGTCAAGACGTTTCTCAGCCACTTAAAAAAATTATAAGCTGTGGGTTTAGCATGCATTTACACAAAGTGTGATCACTGGATCCAAATGTTTTTAAAGCACTTCCACACTAGGGTGTTCACATCATTAGGTTTACATGAGACTCAAGGTATATCAGCCTACGGCTGACAGGTTTGTAAACTCTCCACTCTTTTTTCTTGTTGCAGATATGGAGTGACATTACAGTTTACATTAACCTCAATCATATGTATGTTATGTGATTTTGCATGGCATGCTAATTATTGTGTTTCTATTAGGGACATTAAGGAGTGGCACCAATAGGAACTAGTTTTCTGTAGGTCCTGACAAAGAGGCAACAGGGGCAAGGCTCGAAACATGATGACCCATGCGAAGAGATAAACTCATTGCAACCTATTTCTTCCTACAGAACCCCCTGATTTTAACCATACCGGCTAGAGGCAGGAATAAAGTAGGGGTCCTACTAGTAAGGTATTTGTAACTATATAGCACTTACATTCCGCTCCGCCCACAAACACTGTCTTTATCATAGACGTTATCTCCAAGTGCTCCCGCGAATTCGGTTGGTCTTAGCTCACCTTGATCTGTAGCGGATCGGATGAACCCCAATGATGAAGCATGCTGCCAAGGGGCAGCCCTGGTAGGTGAGGGGTTTCTAAGAAAAACAATGTTTTTCTAACTTTTCCATCATGTTGGAGAATTTGGCATTTTCTTAGCTTTTTCCCCTGCTCTGTTTTTCTATTGTTGAGCATCATACATGGGCACCATGCCTTTACCAACAAAGAACATAAAAAGCCTGGGTGTCAAGACTGACAATCAAGTTTTTGCTATCAGTATGAATTTCTGCAGTGGTGTCGTCCTACAGACACTACACTAAAATCTTAAGGGTGATGACGCAGTACTTAACTTATGAAAGTAAACATCCATTGATGACTGCACTAATTGGATCATGTTAAGATTACACAAATGCACTTTTTCTGGAGGCCCTCAGGTTCCACGTGAAAAAGCTTTAGGTTATCAAGAGCATCAAAGCCACATTGTTGACTGCTGCTTCACCTGTTGATCATGCTACACCTTTTCTTAACTCCACCACGGCCAGTCCCAAGCCCGGCTGAGAAAGGAGGAGCTACAGAAACATGAACCAAAAGACATTCCAGCCTTGGGGAGAGAGGAATCTTCTTCACGGAGAGCTATTACGCCTTGTGCTGAAAGCCAAAGATTCCTGGGAGCCACAAAGCCAATACACCTGCTTTCGACAATCAACATCAGGACATGGAATGTAAGTACCATGAACGAGACAGATAAGACAGTTCAAGTGGCAGCAGAGATTAAAAATATAACCTGCCTGGCTCGGCATCAGCAAGACCAGATGGACACAGTCTGTACAGAAAAAACTGCTTCCAGGAGGAATGCTGCTGTATTCTGGACTTGAGGTAGAGAACACCCCACATATTCAGGGAATAGCACTCATGCTAACACCAGCAGCCAACAAAGTTCTGATGGATGGGAAGCCACTGTCCAATAATTATCCTAGCGACCTTCTGCACAAAAAAAGAGGATCAACATGAATGTTATCCAGTTCTATCCTACAAATGACACCAAAGAAGAGGTAAAGAACAGTTTTACAACAGACTCCAATCCATCTTGGAGAAATGCCATAGAGAGACATTACCAAACTGATGGGGGACCTCAATACCTAGATTGGAAGTGACAACATTGGGTATGAAGTGGTGGGCAACCATAGCCTTGGTGACATGAACGAGAATGGTGAATGACTTGCAGATCTCTATGCTCTGAACAGTCTGTTGATAGGTCCTCATCTTGTTGTATAGCTCCTATATATCCATATTTCGTGTTAAGTTAGCATAGGTACATTTCAGATTTAAACGCCATTTTTCCTTTCTTGCAACTTCTGCACACGACCCTTAATTGTTGACTTAGCTTTCAACCTAGTGGTTTGCCGTGGTGAATGTGAGAATAATATGTTATTGCTCTGATATCTGCTTTGTTTAATAAAACATGTCTGCACGGAGAGTGCTGAAGTTTCAGGAGCAACACGATATGGAATTGTTATGAGGTCTGATCTCCACGCCTTCATAGTCATAACACAAGTGCAGCCTTTGCCAACTTGGGCTTGAGGCGGGATTGATATTGCTTTGCACGAGAATTGTTAACACACTTGATGCGGTGCACATGCAGAGAGAGCTGGTGTATGCTGATGTGATTCCTTCATGCTAGGACACTAAGGTATGGGCCCGCCCTAAAACAACCCAAAGAGACCTTCTTAGATAATAATATAATATATGTGTTAGGGAGGGTGAGATATAAGTGTTGTTAACTCTTATTCATTACAGCATGTTAACATGCTGTCACCATTCGCTTTTTATGTCTTAGTAACTATGCTGATAATTTTGCTACTGATAATAAGTATACTTGTATTATCAAAGATACTGCGCCTGAGAAGACGGCATTAGTAAATAAACATTTCAAATGCACATGTGTCTTCTTTACTCCATGATCTGGTTTGTAATGATAATATAACGAAAGAGTGTTCATGAGTCCCACGTACCCTGAGGTACTGTAAGTTCATGTTCTGGTTTGTCTAAACATTGGGTGTTTGATATGTCCAATGAGACACTGTAGCTAGCTCGGTAAGGGGTGAGTTGGTTGCTAAGGTAAGTTTTGGGACATCCTAATTTGCCGAGGTTCCACTCCTCTGTGCACAGTTCTGTGTGAGTACAGAAACCCTGCAACATGGCGCCCAACGGTTTCGGTGGTCTTATATCATGACACTCGAGTAGTTTATCATTCATGCCTTAACCCCTTCACATCCGTTTCCGGAAAACGGGGTGTTGGTGAAACCTACCTATTTTTTGAAATAGGTCTTTATTCAAGCTTGATTCTTACTCAAACGGTTTCTTTGAATTACTACCCAGTTGTGCTACAAAGTATTCTTTGTGTTTTCTTGTTTCCAATTCTGTAATGGCGGCAGCGGTGGCTATTGCGCAGCATAGTCGCGTAGCGGTACGCAACCATCTTCAGACGTACCAGGTCCCAGTAGATGGGATGGCTGTGATTTTCGTGGTAAGTGCAGATCCGGCGTTTCCTTACGAGTTGTTTTACTCTTGGGTTACGTTTCCGGCTGTGGACGCTAATTCTGGTTTGTTCCACTCCTACACCGCCTCGGATGTCCCGGCTGAATATACGCCATACAGGGCTTTGGAAATACCTATTGATCATTGGCAGCATCGAGTTTGGTTTGATGGCGCCCTCCCCCACTCTTTGTCCCCTGCGAGGTTAGGTCCACTCTCAATTCCAGGTACTAATTGGCCTGCGTTGGGTGGCTTTACCCCGCACCCGAATCACGGGGCTTGTACCCTGGCAGAAATTCGCAGGCTACATGTAGTTTCCATTTCCGTGATTCGTGCTTTAGTGCAATACATCGGTCGACATCTTCCTGGTGGTCCCCAGGGGGGTGCGGCCGCTCCCATGGAACGAGGCGGAATGCGTCTCAATCCAGTGATGGTAAATTCGGTTTTTGGTGCGCGTCCTGTTGACAACGATGACTTCCCATTCTGGCTAGCAGAGAAGTTTGATCAACTGGAGGCGGTTTTTCCGAATTCTACTCCTGCTGATAAACATAGAATGTTGACGATTACTCTACCGAAGGATATTACTCCTGAACTTGCTGACTGTGACAGCTGGGGAAAAACATTTGCGGCAGTTTATACAAGGTGCTTCGGCACCCCGTCTATGACTGCCCTGCCTGAAATCGTTAGACGTGTTCAGAATGATCACGGTCCAGAGGCAGCGGTTGAATTGGGTATGCGCCTGTGTGGTTCTTTTGAGATTGTAAGTGATCTCATTCTCTCCAATGTTAAAGGAGATGCAGTTAACTTTCAGGTGTCGAATGCTTTGGCTGCTCTGCCCGATGCCGACAAACCCCGCCAGTTAGCAAAGATTGTGGTGGCCGCTTATAAAACGATTGGCCGCACAAGTAGAGGTCTGAAATATTTTCCAGTGAAGGAGAAAAAACAACCACAGGGACAATCTGCAGTGACAGATGCCCAGCCCAAGTCCAAGAAACAAAATTGGCCTAAAAAACAGACACAGGGGAAGCAGACAACGCAGACTCAGGGTACTTTTCCTGCAATACAAGCTCCTGCGCCACCCGAAAAAGTTTATGATTTGCGCGACCGCGCGATGATTAAATCACCTGATCGTTTTCAGGGTTCTGATCAACGCTCTCCTCGTTCCTTTCAGGACACATCGGCCCCGAAAACCGGTGGAGGAGGAGGGGGTGGACGTGGACGTGGTGGCCAACAAGGACGTGGTCAGTCCCGCCAGACGGACGGCGCAGTGAAGCAGGAGGATTCTACGCCTAGGCGTCCGCAGTTTGCGAAAAAGAAAGTCGCAGCCTTAACAGCGCATCGATATGCCACAGATAGTGAGAACGCGGCTTCGGAATCTGACGTGGGCTCTGACCTTGCTGGACAGCGCGGCGGAGATAACCATAGTCAGAGAGGCGCTGCGTCCACTACTGAGGGTGACAGCGACTGATGTCTACGTTGTGATAGAAACAGCGGATACGAGACTTGCTCCCCCTGAAAGACTATATGAAATTGTCCTGTTAATTGAAGGTGACATACAGCGTACCGTTAAAGGTGTATTTTGGGAGAATCTGTCCTCTACATATGATATTTTACTTTCGGAGGCTGACTGGCCCCCGCCTTTTGTGCTCGCGGCGCCGCGAGGGGAGGAGGTAATCCTACCCAGTTTCGCGAACACTGTCTCGAAAGAGCATGCGCAGCATTTTGCAGAAGAGTGGGCTCGGGCTCTCGCGCCGGCTCTGTACCGTAACCAATGTGGTTGGGATAAATTGTCGCCTTGCCACGAAATTCCGTTGCGGTCTCAGCCGCAGCCTCAACCTCAATATCCCATTCGGCGTGAAGCAAAATCTTCCGTCGCGGAAATCCTTGAACAATTGGAATATCAGGGAGTTATTGAAACGTGTGTGTCACCGATGAATAATCCCCTTTTTACTGTGAATAAACCTGACGGATCATATCGTTTGGTTTTGGATTACCGGCATTTGAACTCGCATTGCCGTAACTGTGCAGTACAGAATACCCACGGCTCTGCCCTAGTGGATAGTCTCGTGCGTAAGCGTTTCAAGACAACGCTTGACATATCCAATGGTTTTTATGCCCACAGATTGGACAGCCTTAGCTCCCAATGGACCAGTTTTACAAGCGCTGGAGTCCAAAAGCAATTCCGGCGTCTTCCAATGGGCTACAAGAATAGTCCTGGTGTATTTACCGCTCGAATTGACTCTGCTTCCCTTGCCTCGAAAAAACCCTCTAAAATTGCAGTATATGCTAGCCTGTTTAAAAAACATTTTTTGATACCTCCTTGGATATACATTTGGCTGGTCCTTTTTTCACTGTACCTTTTTATGTCAATTGGTTTTGTGTTTTATTTTTTCCGGATTATGAATGGACACTATGTCGAGGAGAGAACTTGCATTACTCATTTAAATGGAACTTTGGCCCCACTTTCCTCTTCACATTCTACACATAGATTAAAAAGAGACTTGACTTTGGTTAACATCACAGCGTGGCCTGTTCTGGATGGAATCGCGTGGGATGCAGTTCGTTTTCAGATTCATGGCCCAACGGAAGTCGTTAATGTCCCTAATGTACTAAGAGTTAATATGGGGGATGTGGTGAAACAAAACATTCGTTCTGATGATTGGGATGTTAATGCTGTGGAAAGTTTGTTTTCTGATTTGAAATATTATGCTGCTTTTGATGCTGAGGATTTATATTTAGAATCTGCTAATTATGGTGAATTGTTCTGTTACCAACATTATGGCAATCACTTCTTACACAAGACATCTTCCCGAAGGGATGCGGTTAATTTTACTCAGTGGGAACATTGCCCAGCACCTACACAAGGGAGTTCAGAAACGTTTCTTAAAAAGTATACTTATTTCACTGACTTTAATCAGTCCAATCCCGAGTCCTTTTATTTTAAATTTAACAAACAGCCACTGTCCAAGGTTCGACTTACAAATACAAAATTGTTATATTCAAAGGCCTTCCTGGATCAATTAGTTACTGGAGGGTATGAGTTATGGAAGGATACCATAGACCTTAAATCAGTTTGGGGCTCAAGGGCCTGGCAGGTACAAGGCACTGAGGCTTTGCACCGTGCATGTCTCATCCCAAATCATATGTTGTTTTTAAATGAAACCATTTCCCAGACCACATGCTTTGGATTGGCTACATCTAAACGGTTGAACACCCCGTCTTTCCCGGAGTTGGAGGAATATGAGAATTGGAGTAATTTTACTAAATTGTCCATTAGAGAGATACAGGCTCTGCTTCTGAATTCCTCCTTTAACATTTCCAGTATGAACCCCAAGGGTTGGGTGCTTTGGCACCGTAGTGCTGATTCTTGCCAAAAGAGATTTTTAAATATGACTGACGGTTTTAAGACTGTTAGATCTGATCCCCGTTTTGATTTGAGTCATACTGTCACCTCTTACTCTGTGGGCAAGTTGTGTCAAGCTTGGCTGAAACATTCAACTTTACCTGCGGTTAAGTATCACCTTTCCAAACTGAATGCAGACGTGGATTTGAATGATTTCATTAAGGGCCCAGCTAGTGGAAGATCGAAAAGGTGGTTATATGGTGTTTACAATGAAATTTGGAAACTCTCACAGATTGAGGCTGCTTCACGCCTTAGGGCTATTGATCAGGCAAATCTTGAGAAAGTGCTTGCAGTGGTTGACAATAGCATTAACGTGCTTTCCTCTAGAATTTACACATTAGATAATATTGTGTCGTCTGTTGTTGATATTGTGCATGATGAAGTGTCTGTATTATACCATGGTCAAAATCAATTACGTTCAATCATGCAGTTTGCATGGACACTACAGACTCTAAAAATGGGTAAAGTTCCCTGGGGATACATGAACGTTTCCTCTTTATTTGCACCGTTTAATTTGACAGACAAACAACGCTTGCTTTCAATGCGTGATGCTTCCTTTTCTATGCTCCATATTGAAAGATTGGAATCTTTACCTTTTTCTGTGGCAGAGACCACTGCTGCGACGTGGCTTATCCACGGTTTAATAACGCTGCCTTTTGCTTTATATAAGTTTTCTAATTGTATGAAATATGTGCCAATAGGTCGTTTTGAACCCTTAGGTAGCGGTTTTCTTCATGAGGTCTGGTCACTCCCATACACATACAGATGTTTCAAGGATGAACAAGAAGTTTATCTAACAGGGGATGAGTGTACTGAGACGCCAGATCATTCTTTAATGTGTAGACACATACAGTTACACGGTTCATGTAACAAGGACAGACCGAATATGGCTTGCGTTTTACAGGGCACGCCAGTTCCTGCTATCATCCCCACGTTTAAATTGTTAGAGAATGGTAGTTATTTAATGCTCAATAATGAAAACTGCTGTGGTTTAATTAAAGGTATAGCTTTCATAGTAACGGTTAGTGAGCGAGTTATTTGCTGCAGAAATGTTCTTTATCCTCCCACACGTGAACATAGGGAGTCTTCCATTTGGCCACAGATACCGACCTTGGGAGCAGAATTCAGCGGCATGGCTAGAATAAGAGCTCTATTGTCCCAGAAAGAGGTGGCCTTGAGCTCGGCCCGTGAAACTTTCGTGCTTCACATTGCTAACACCCGCACGGAGGTTCAGGCTCTTTTAAACACTGATTTGCCCTTGCATTTCGGAGCCATGGTCCGTTCTATCTTTAACGCATCCTCCACAACGGGCCTAGCACATTTTTTTAAAGTTGTTAGCGGTGGTCTCGTGACTTCCTTTGAGAAGATTTTTGGAGTCATCCCTGCTTTCTTCCATTCTATTTTTTCATCCTTATTTGGAGGGTTCCCATTTTTACTTGCTTTAGCGGCTGGCGCATTGGTGGTTTTCTGCCTTTTTAAATATGGATGCCCTTCCTGTGCAAGACCACGCACAGCTACTACTGACGCGGTTTCGCAACCGCATGCTTGATTACTATGGCACACTGCCGTTAGCGACTCTAAGCACGGCGTTTGGATTATCTTTTCGGTTCTCCTATTTCACCTGTGTCCAGCCTGTATTTCGCTGTCTGACCTGTGATTTCCTTTGGGCCATTGATTTGTGTCTCTGCGGACCAGTATCTTCTGACGTCGATTTTGATCAACTGATGAGTCCTATCATTGCTCACGAGTTGGTTTGTTCTGACGAAAGGATTATGGCCTTGGCGGTGGCACATGGACTAATGGGTCCCTGGGATGTGTTGTCGGCAGCGCAAAATTTCTTGGAACTAAGTTTTCTTGAAAACCCACCGAGCTGTCCTCTGATGGTTATAGAGGATCCGGTGCTGGAAGATCACGTATGTTCCTTTCATCTTTTAAATTGGATGGCTGAACTGTTTTCGGATGAGGACAGTGACTTCCTCCTGGAGGCTGTTGCAGCTTACTTTTCATATACAGTCTTATCATAGACACTGACCCAAATTGACATGCTGATTGATAGCATTTCCTTGATTTTATTGACTTTTGGTCAAGACATTTTATTTTTGCTTGCCTATTGGCTTGAGCCACATTATATTTGTGGGCTATTTTTTAGCATTAGTTTTTATAATTGAATTTTTATTCATGCTCGTTTATAAATGGATTCTGCTCTCATGTGATGGCACTTCTGTTATCTTATTTAGTCCGTTCTCGGATCATGGGGGGGTGTTGTATAGCTCCTATATATCCATATTTCGTGTTAAGTTAGCATAGGTACATTTCAGATTTAAACGCCATTTTTCCTTTCTTGCAACTTCTGCACACGACCCTTAATTGTTGACTTAGCTTTCAACCTAGTGGTTTGCCGTGGTGAATGTGAGAATAATATGTTATTGCTCTGATATCTGCTTTGTTTAATAAAACATGTCTGCACGGAGAGTGCTGAAGTTTCAGGAGCAACACGATATGGAATTGTTATGAGGTCTGATCTCCACGCCTTCATAGTCATAACACAAGTGCAGCCTTTGCCAACTTGGGCTTGAGGCGGGATTGATATTGCTTTGCACGAGAATTGTTAACACACTTGATGCGGTGCACATGCAGAGAGAGCTGGTGTATGCTGATGTGATTCCTTCATGCTAGGACACTAAGGTATGGGCCCGCCCTAAAACAACCCAAAGAGACCTTCTTAGATAATAATATAATATATGTGTTAGGGAGGGTGAGATATAAGTGTTGTTAACTCTTATTCATTACAGCATGTTAACATGCTGTCACCATTCGCTTTTTATGTCTTAGTAACTATGCTGATAATTTTGCTACTGATAATAAGTATACTTGTATTATCAAAGATACTGCGCCTGAGAAGACGGCATTAGTAAATAAACATTTCAAATGCACATGTGTCTTCTTTACTCCATGATCTGGTTTGTAATGATAATATAACGAAAGAGTGTTCATGAGTCCCACGTACCCTGAGGTACTGTAAGTTCATGTTCTGGTTTGTCTAAACATTGGGTGTTTGATATGTCCAATGAGACACTGTAGCTAGCTCGGTAAGGGGTGAGTTGGTTGCTAAGGTAAGTTTTGGGACATCCTAATTTGCCGAGGTTCCACTCCTCTGTGCACAGTTCTGTGTGAGTACAGAAACCCTGCAACAATCTCTCAGGATTCTGGGAAGAGCTTTCTCTTGCGCTCATGTGAAGTATAGGATTATCAAGGCCACGGACCGGACGTGACCGAATCTAACTGTTTGGGTCGACCCTTGACAATTTCCTGGTTTTGAATTGTTTTTTGCACTCATGACATGGACTCTGGTACTTTGAAGGAGTATAAGGAACATGAAGGATACTAGTACGCTAGCAGATAAGATTTTCTCCCAGTGACATGGTATGGAACTCAGTATTTTCTAGGACTTGTTTCTTCTGATCCTCCCTGCTCACCTTTAACTTGCCATTCGTTTGGCCTTGAAAAAGTCTATAGGACGAAACACATGTCGGCTGCCAGTTTGTTTCACTGCATTGATAAGAAAAAGACTGGAAAATAAAAGAAAGAAAATCTGAATTGGACTACCTTGGATTACTTTTATTGTTACTAACCTACAAACTTCATGGACTGGTTTCTGTGTGCCTCTGTAACTGTGTATGTAAATAGTCTGGTGATAGGTGGTAGTGTATTTCCACACAAAAGAACACACAAGGCAACGTTGGTGTCACTAGACCAATCAAGAGAGAATCAGATGAACCATGTCTGCATGGTGAAAAAGGTCCGAAGGTCCCTGCATGATGTGAGAGTGATGAGAGGAGCAGATATGGCATTAGACCATCACCCTGTCATGGCAAGGCTAAAGCTAAAGCTGATGAAAGAATGGATGGAAATGACAAACTATTGACAGGGATATAACATAACCCTAGTCAAAGATGCACAGAAACCGAGTAAATACTCAATCACCCTTAGTAGTAAGTTTCAAATCCTGCATGATCTAGTGGCCCCTTTCTTCCCCTCTTCTCAGAAGGTGGTAATGTATTTCGGTCTTGCAACTAAATGTGCATCAGCGCCTCTACAACCTGAATGTGAACCAGAAAATCACACTATGAGTGTAATTGTGAAATAACTTGAAAATGATAAAATTGTGTTGTTTCATTTACTGTTAGACTGTCTTTCATCAGAATCAAAGCTATGGAATTGGATTAAGAGATTTATGCAGTAATACACCTTGCATACAAGGGTACGGTCTGGTTGCAAATGCTATTCTCTTTCTAATGGTTTGTAGTTTAAATGTAACATTTTAGCATGAGTGGAATGTAAGGTGACTTGTGAAAGTTAATATAGTTGTACTATGTATTATATACTATATGTTTTGGGAAGTCAAAATGTACTATGAATCTTTAAATGATATGGCACGAAAATGTGCTTATAAATGTTCAAAATATGAATGTTACAAAAAAGTTTATTAAATTAATAAATTAGTTTATTTTATATGTCTTGGCTTGAGAATACATTACTATGTCAATTGTGAATTGTTATACCAATATTATAATGTGTATTTGGCAGCTTTTATAGTGTTTCCAGCATGACAATTTGCCTGTAAACAATATGTATGTCTATGGTATTTCTATTGTGCAAACCTAGCCACGAGGCAGCAGAGCGCTGTACAAGGTCAAGAGCAAGCATACAATCAACAAGTGTAAGGAAGGGTAGCTGGGTTACGGACAGTAAATGAATTGGGAAGTAGTGCTCTTTAAGGAGGTGAGTTTTCAACTCTTTCCTAAACTGGAGCAGCGTTGAGGCGGTCCTGATCAATGCAAAGATGTTTTTCCAGATCTTGGGTGCATAGATGGAAAAAGCCCACTGCCATGTTTATTTTCTTCTTTTTTACACTTCTTACACTGCAGTCTGATGATATTCTGGCTGCAAATGTCCTGAGAACTAAAAGAGAGGGTAAGCTTGCCTGTGAGATAAGTGTGGGTTCTGGTATCAGTGGCTTTATAATAATGCAGCTGGTTTTCAAGATGGTCTGGGCTGGCAAGGAATACAATTGAGTTCTATTTATTTAAGAAGCTTAAAGAGTGCGCAGTTATACAAAAGGGTCTCCCGGCGCTATCGGCAGACAAATAGCAGGGGCACAGCAAGGCAAATGCCTAAGGTGGCAAAGGCTCAGTCAGGGCAGTTGAAGAAAATTGTTTTTAGGTTCTTACGGAAATGAAACACTGAGATACATTTTCTGAGAGCTACAGAAAGATAATTGCAGGGTCTTGGACCTAAAACAGTGAAGGAGGGCCCATTAAGACATGCTCTGCGAAACCTAGGCACAGTAAACAGTGCGAGGATAGCTGATCTCAGTGCTCGGGTAGGGACATACGGAGACACCAGCTCTTGGATAGACGAAGGAGAAAGGCTGTGTCTGATACAAAACATGTAACATAAGGCCTTGAATTTATTCCATTTGTCAACCTTCAGCCAGTGAAGTTTGTGCAGCAAGGGAGAGACAGAAGAATATCTCGGCAGTCGGAAAAGCAGGCGGGTGACCGCCTTCTGGATGATCTGCAAGCGATGAGTCTCAATCAGCACCCAGATGCAGTACATTCCCATAGTCCAATCTGGATGTTACCAAGGCCTGTGGCAATGTTCTCTGAGAACTTAGAGGAATCAGCCAGAGTATTTTCTTGAGCCAGTTCAGGATGGAAAATCAGGAGGCTGTAAGCTTGGAGCCCTGCTTTGTCAGGGAAAGATTTTTATTGACAATAAAACCGAGATTCCTAATGTCATCCACCGGTGCAGGTAAAGGCCCCAGTATGACAGGCCAGTGCATGACTCCCCAAAGTTCAGGGCTGTTTCCCAGGATCAGGACTTCAGTTTTAATGCCGTTAAGTTGAGGGTGTTTCTGTTCATCCAGAGGGCGACATTGGTCAGGCCTTGCTGGAGAGGGGAAGGGTCCTTGTTTTGAGCATCAAATAGTGCAAAAATAATCTGAGAATCATCTGCATATGAAAATACAGTGAGACCAGACTCTTCAATCACGTCCATCAAGGGGCGTAGGTAAATGTTAAAAAGCAGAGGGCTCAGAATAGAACCAAAGGTGAGTGTTGGGGTAGTAGAGGTGCTGTTTACTGATGGGATCTGAAATGTTTGATCTTTCGAAAACGAAGATAACCACTTCAAGGCAATGCCTGCAGCCTACAATCTATCCAAAAGAGCGGAATGTGAGACTGTATTGAACCGCACTTAAATCCAGGAGGATAAGGGCGGCTGTCCCACCAGAGTCAAGTTCTTGCCTCAGATATTCTGTGACTCCAAGTAGGGCGGATGCGGTGCTGTGACCCACCTGAACCCAGACTGGGATGAATGGAGCAGATTGTGGCCAGTACCAAAGGAGGTGAGTATTAAACATAGAGAAACAGAATTGTCCTAAAGTTAGACCAGCACTGAGGGTCCAGGTCCTTCTTCTTGAGCTGAGAGAGTACCAAAGCATGCTTCCAATTCTGTGGCACCACACCCATGATCAAGGAGGAATTAAGGAAATCCAAAACTACCATGAGGGCCGCCTCCTCAAGCAATGTAAATATTGAAGGTGGGAGGGGATCAAGCGGGGAGCCGGACTTGATGTGATGTTAGTTTGCAGTCAGCAAAGATCCAAAAGGGCCCAGGCAACGATTCCCAAGGGCTTGTCTTACTTAACTGTGTACTGTCCCCTGGATGTGGGACCATAGGCCCGAGTTGTTGAGACATAACAAATGACGGTGTCACAAACATAGAAGCATCTGCTGCTAGTTACAGTGAATTAGCTCTACTTTGTTTCGAAAAAACAAGGCAAGTTCATCACATTGTTGATGGAAAAGTGAGGGGGCAGTGTGAATGTGCTAGGTGAGGACAGATCCTGTACTACTTTAAACAAAGGCTTTTGATGATTAAGAGCATTGGTAATCAATTCTGTATAGTAGACAGCCCGTCAAGATTTGCAGGAGGCATGATATTTTTTAAAGGCTGCTACATATTCATCCTTGGCCTCGGATGCATAATGTTTCCTCCAGAACCCTTTTAGGGATTTACAGGCCTTTTTTTCTGAGCTCAGCTGTCATTAAACCAGGTTGCCGGAGGACACATTCTGCCCTGTGATTTAGATGATCCAGGCAGAATTGAACCAGTGGCCCTTTTGAGCCGGTGGTGTACAGTGATTTGATCAGTACCCGGTGTAGAAACCAGAGCAGGGATGGTATGTAGAAGTAGTTTGTTTAATTTCATTATGTCCAGTTTAGCACAATGCCTATTAGTAGTTTGTCATGTCGACCAAGTGAAGGAAGGGAAAGGGACTGTAATATTGAAAGGTACTGCGAAATGGGCAGTCCAGCAAAGTTGGAGCGGGGGTGGACCGAGAGGGAAGAGACGTTAGAGAAGATAGGATCCAAAAGATAGTCAGCAATATGGGTGGCTGAAGAATTCAAGAGAGAGATTAAAGCATCTCAAATCCTCTATCAGGGTTAAGGATAGCTTAGTTTTGGGGTCCTTATAGATGCAGATTAATGTCTCCAAGCAATGTAAAACTAGGTGCCCGTAAAATGTGTGGAGCCAAATAATCTGGTAAGACTGCACACTAGTTATTAGTCAGTCCCGGGGGATGGTAAATAAGGTCCCCTGACAGGGTGAATTTAGGTGAAACTAGAAGAGAGAAATGAATCGCCTCACAGTTAAGGATTGGAAGGTCTTTAATGTTACATTTATAATCCTTTTTGTAAATGATGGCAATGTTACCCCCATACTGTGAGGTCTATTAATCCCCGTGAGAACAAAGTTAGCAGGGAGCGCAGAAATTATATCAGGTAAGGAGCCATCATGGAGCCACATTTCAGTTACAAAAATTATATTTGGGTCCATATCACAGAGAAAATTAAATAAATGGGTCTGATTTTTAGGGAGGGAGTGACAATTTGGATTGAACCACCTGAGCAATTTAATAGGGGGTGGGCAAGCTTAGTCCTTCGCCTTGACCTTCCTGGTTAAGATAAAGCGATACCAAAGGGGATGATGGACGGAGCATTTGAGCAAATCAAACACTCACCCCAGTCAACTGATCTGGGTTTAATCCATCATCTTTCTTTAGCTCACTCCACCACCCCAGATCACACATGGCCATATGCAAATCAGTCTGACCCTGTGCCTCATGGGAACAGTCCATCCCAAACTGCCAAGCCATGTCTTCCCTGGACTGGAAACAAGCATCCTCGGACCAGTTTCGGGTTCATAACCCTCATCAGCCAGGCTATCTTGAATCCAGTGGCAGAGTGAGCAAGGGACCCACGTCTGGGCATATCCTGCCAACTTAGGGTGAACAAAGCAATACCAAAGGGGATGATGGACGGAGCATTTGAGCAAATCAAACACTCACCCCAGTCAACTGATCTGGGTCTAATCCATCATCATTCTTAAGCTCACTATACCACCCCAGTTCAGACATGGCCATATGCAAATCAGTCTGACCCTGTGCCTCATGGGAACAGTCCAGCCCGAACTGCCAAGCCATGTCTTCCCTGGACCGGAAACAAGCATCCTGGGACCGGTTTCAGGTACATAACCCTCATCAGCCAGGCTATCTTGAATGCAGTGGCAGAGTGAGCAAGGGACCCACGTCTGGGCTTACCCTGCCAACTTAGGGTGAACAATGCGATACCAAAGGGGATGAAGGATGGAGCGTTTGAGCAAATCAAACACTCACGCCCAGTCAACTGATCTGGGTTTAACCCACCATTATTCTTTAGCTCATTCCACAACCCCAGTTCAGACATGGCCATATGCAAATCAGCCTGACCCTGTGCCTCATGGGAACAGTCCAGCCCGAACTGCCAAGCCATGTCTTCCATGGACCGGAAACAAGCATCTTGGGACCGGTTTCGGGTTCATAACTGGTGGACCGCCAGTCCACCCCATTACTCACACACCCAGAAGTGGGGGCGTAGCGTTGCAGGCAACCCCTGTTTGCTCAGGTCCTCAACAGCCCGTAAGACTAACGGGTGCCGTCGCTCCTCAAGAGGCCAACGCGAGGACCATCCTGGGTATACTTGGCCTTTGCACTCTTGTGGTGCTCGTGCAGAGGGTACCCCTCTGTACCTTACCACCTCTGGATCGCCCTGTAACTCCGCCTGCAACACAAAATAATAAATTAGACAAACACATCCCCACCCCCTGCCTGTACGTCGGGTAAGCGGTGGGGAGGGAAACAGCGTCAGGGCAGCAGAACAAAGAGGGTGACCAGTGGACGGGCAAGGTATAAGTACCTCGCCCCCTGCCTGCCCGGAAATGATGTGGGCATGTGGACCCTTGAAGGTCCCAAAACACTGAGCGGCTGACTCGTGTGCCATCGTGTGGCACTAAGTGGGGCCACCCTCTTAGGAAGGCCCTCTCGTGGGCCCGGGCCAGTCCTGCAGAACAGCTACAGTGCTGCCTGCCTGGAAATGCTCAGCCAGGAAAGGTGTGGACGTGCCCTGTGCCCTCCTCACAATCAGCAATGTTGCCCCAGTGGACCGGAGCAAGAGGTACAGACAAAACCCAAAACGCTGCATATTTTTCACACATTACTGGTGCCCTTAGGAAATCGAACGAACTGAGCATGACCTTCCTCAGGGGTTTCGAAAGAGGTTCCGGGCATTTTTTGTCACTATTCAAAGAATCGTTATTTACTTTAACCTTGTACGTCTATTTCCAAACTGACCGATTAGTCTTCAAGTGCCCTTATCACGCACCTCCACCAGATCCTAGCATTAGGAGCCCCCTACTTTCTCTTACTAGCTTGAATGGCTTAACAAAACGTTTTAACTAGTTACTAAATTTTTGATGTGCTTTTTTGTCTTAGGTTCTATTCTGACAAAGCATTGTTTAACTTCATTCTTTAAAAAAATGCATCATGGATCAGGAACTACCTTTATTGAAAACTTTATTAATTATGTAAACTGATTTATTGTCAGATAATGCGTCACCTTTTTTTTACAGTGGTTGCGAAATGTATTTCAAGTTTTTATCTGGTGCAAAAATGTATATATAATAGGGACTGAAACAAAAGCTGTCTGCTTTACTCACTAATATGCTTGCAGGAAAAATGGAAAGTGACTCTTTTCTACCACTGGGCACAGCTTCTGTAACCTGCCCCGTGGAGTTAGAATAATGCAATCACAACCAGGAGCAAAAACATTGTAGTTCCTTTCATGATGTTGTGATTGCAAAATTAGAATTCATGCCATGTGATAGTTGCAAAATTAGAAAATATTTGCTGACTCACTTGAGAAATGAAAGAAATAAAATGTGGTTCAGGAAAATGCTCAAGTCCTGGCTCTATCCCACTAGCTCTCTTCTTTAGCATTAGATAAGCCTGCAGAGTAGGACTCACTGAATGCTGGGAAACTACGAGCTTTACAAGTCATTATAGGATAGCATTTCTTAATATATACTTTATTATGTTTCTGATTTGAGTGTTGGCAGATTCTCTGATACTACATAACCAACATTAATATCAATATTGAAAGAGGTTTTGATGGCATTAGCACTTGGACCAAAACAGTCATCTGAAATACATTTGATCACCGGAAATATTGAATGACCCATAGTGTGAGAATTTCTGTCTCAATCTAAAGAAAAGCAATATATTAGAGACGTAGACCAGGTGTATGTACAGCTGATCACAAAATACTGCTCTCGATGTACCAATAGTATTTTTGTGACCAGTATCGTAATTTGTGAAGCGACCTAAGTACTAATAAATTTGATTTGCAAATTACTAAATCGTAGTGGGTCACAATTCGACCTACATTGAGAATGTTAATAAGGTAGTTCGTAAATTGTGATTGCTTTTAAATCAAGCATTTTTTTTCTCTTCAATGCCACCTGGTTCCTTAAATGAAAACGGGATGCGTTTAAACAAAAACATTGCTAAGTGTAATTTTTCTTTTTATCAGTAGGCATTGGTTCATTAAACCACTGCCTACTCTTAAAAAATAATATTTGCAACATTCACTAAGGGGAAGGTGTTCCTAAAACCCTACTGGTATTTAGTTGCAAACCTCGCCGAAATTGCTATTCAGTAATGTGTTACTGAATCACGATTTGCGTTTTATACGTCAGAAAAGCCTTTTTGTGTTCACAAAAAGCCTGATTCTATGAATGGGCCCGCTTGTAACTGCAAAAAGGCTTCCTACAGCTGGTTCTCAAAGATTTAATTTTCTCATCTAAGAAGAGAGGCCTCTAAATTTAAGTCACTCCCTTTAGCACCTTGAGCTGAGTCCAGTGTTTTCATTGGAATGATGCTGGTATCAAAAACAAAAATTAAACTGATTCACTGTTAGACAACTCCAGAACACCTAATTCAAATAATGTTATAATACATTTGGAGAGAGCTTGCTTGAAACATGGTTATGGGTGCTTTAGGAAATCAAAACCATAAAACTTAACAGTGACCGGGGATGAGGTCGGAAAGTAATGATTAAAAAGTCAGATTTGCAGCTGGTGTGTAAAACAGAGTAGAGTTGTTTCTGCTGTAGGAAAATGATGGCCTTCATAAGTGACCTTTCTGGTCCTGGTGGTGACAATCCTGTGGATCAGAAGTAGCCTTGCGGCTAAAGTTGCTGACTTTGGAACTGGTTCGAAACCCAGCCTCTGCTCAACATCCTGTAACACGTATCCTGCCCGTGCTTAAAAAAAAGGGTGTTCTAAAGTCCTGGGGGTAGGTTTGCACTATATAAAATTGTAAAAAATAAATGAGTAAGTATTGGTTTGCCGATCTGTGAGCGCTTAATGCTTGATAGAAGAGAAATGTATTTGCTTGAAAGTAAGGCGGTCTTATGTGTGGGCTTTATGGACAACTCATTGAACTTTATTAGCTACCAGAAATTGAAGGAAAAGCGGGTGCAGAGAACAAAGTACTGGCGACATATGCACTCTTCTTTTCATCTTGTAAGATTTGTGCCGCCGCATGCAGAGCAAGGTGTGGGCACTATCATATGCTCCCTAGAGATTCAAAGTAGATAGAATTCGCTTGGGCAAGAAATGATTGAATGACAGTGATCACAACTGGCATACAGGGCGGCTCCTCCGCTATGGCAAGGGAGCGCCACCCAACTGCTTTTAAGCAGCGGACTGCAAAGTAAAGGAAACATAAAATGATAATAACTTTGAGTTATTATCATTTTATGTTTACTGCTGCTTTGGCTGCTCTGTTCTCAGAGCAGGGCAGGGCAGGAGTGGTTCGCCCACTCCTAAGTGTGCAATGACTATTGGTCGGCCCTTTCGGGCCTCCCAAACAGGACCGGACTGGGAACCACAACCGGCCCTGGCAAAGTGCTCGGCCGGCCCCCCTCCCGACTCATGGGGGTTAGAGGTGCCGCCGAGCTCCTTGCCGGGCTGGTGTTTGGCCGATTTTGGTACAGGCCGATTGCCCGGTGCCCGCTATGGCCAGTACAGGGCTGCTCCCAAACCAATCATGCACACTTTCCCCGTTCTCTATGCAGGCTGCATTACACCATGCGTGGAGAACAACAATGACTTGCATTGCAGCGTTGTGATTGGTCAGTGGGACCTGGGCGCTAACCAATCACAGCGCTGCATTGCAGTGTTGTGATTGGTCAGGGGAGCCTGGCTGTTCTTTCTGTTCCCCAATCAGATGAGTAGAGCAGGATTTGATTTGATTTGATTTATAATTTTATAGACCGCGCGAATGCCCATGGGCATCTTGGCGCTATGACAAATCAGAGAACTCCAGGTCGACTAGCTGGCACAAAAGAGCCAAGTTTTCACTGCTTTCCTAAAGGAGAGCAGGGGTGGACTGTCTTTGATAGATATTGGGAGAAGGTTCCATATCTTTGCTGTTTGTAAAAACTTCTCCCTCCCCATCTGGCCAATCTGTGTTTAGGAACCTGGATTAATTTGGCCTTGCTTGATCTAGGAGGCCTAGAAGGTTCATACAGTTTAAGATGGGTTTTTAAAAACTGCGAGCCAGATCCATGAAGCGCCTTATAAGCCAGGCAGAGCGATTTAAACTGCACTCTTTTGGTGATGGGGAGCCAATGAAGGGTTTTTTAATTTGTGGGCGATTGGCTCATGTTTGGGAATGTCCAACACCAGCCTTGCGTCTGCATTCTGCAGGCGTTGTAGTTTTGCGAGAATTTGGACCTGTGCCCCAGCATACAAGGCATTCCCATAGTCTATCCTTGACAAAGCCAGGGCTGTTACCACCGTTTTACGGGCGTCTGTTGGAATGTAAGGCAGGAGCTTTCTAATCATTTTCAATATGTACCAGACTGATGAAGCCAGTTTGCTAGCCTGTTAATTCAATGGGGTTAACCCAATAAGTCAAAGGCCCTGGGTATCAATTAGTATAAAGAAACAATTTGGTCCTAGACGTATCTTAAAACACAAATTCGTACATCAATTATTATTTACATATTTACAATTCATCTAGTTGGACAAACAGAAAGGCCTACCCATACAAGGTCGTATACATTTATAATACAGGGAAGGGACAAGGGCAGGGAAACTAAGGTGCAGGCCTCAAATAATGTGGGGTTCAACCATCGACGTTTCGACCCTGGCGCAATAGTGGGAGGATTAACACCTCTGCTGCTGGTCTTCTTCATGAGTGGAAAGGTGAGGACGGGAAGGGACAGGGCGTGGGAAGCAAACAAGAATGACCAACGAAATTATGGAGGTCGCGCCCGACAGGAAACGATATTAGGCTGTGCACAAGACGGGAAGTTTGAAGAGCCGCCAAGGAAAGTGTCTTCCTTAGTGAACCGGGCACGTCCGTGCTGCTCGGACGTGCTAGAAGAATTGTAATTTTAGTTGAACATAAATTATGAAAATTGTCTTCTGAACTATTTTTCTTTTCAATTCACTTGAGCACCCCCTTTTTTGTACACTCTCACTGCATCTTGCAGTCTCTTCTTTTTGTATTTAAATTTGTTTTATTAATGCTGAAAATAAATTTGAAATATATTGACGTACTGAATAAGAATTGTTTTCGATATATGGAAGTTGGGTACAATTCATTGATATAGAATTCTGGCTGTTTATAGAATTTTATCTCCTTTTTTTCTGGGATATATTTCCCCATATGTAAATAATAATTGATGTACGAATTTGTGTTTTAAGATACGTCTAGGACCAAATTGTTATTTTATACTAGTTTGCTAGCCTGAGCATCAAATGAAAGTTTGAAGTCTAGAGTCATACCCAGGTTTTTCACCTTGTTTGCTGGAGCTGGGCAGTTGCCAAGGCTGTCTGGCCACCACTCAGGGGACCATATGTTTGGATCTGCCCCCAGCAACAGTACTTCACTTTTATCCCCATTCAACTTCAGGCAGGTGTTCGTCATTCATTGTTTGACCTGTGTCATACATGATCTAAATAAATTTATTCGCTGTCTCTTTAGCATCGTTGCTGATGGACACCACTGAATCACTGACATAATATTGAAAGACACAATATCGTCCTACAAAAATATCGACACACAAATATCGGAGGCATTAATATCAACATCCTATACATAACTAAAAACGTACAAAAATATCGGAAATTAAATATCGACCTAAATACACATCGATCTCACTAATATCGACCACATACATATCGTAATATTTAAATGTCGACTAATAAAAAATATACAAACTAAGTAAAAATATCGAGATTTAAATTATCGACAACAAAATTATCGTTAAATTAGAAACATCGAAAATATTTACTAATATATAATAACACTTTTTAACATTAAAAAATACTATTAATACAAATGTAAACATCTCTCATAACAAACTATAAATATATTTACATTTTACAATCAAAATATATTGAATTCGATACAAATGTAACTAAAACTATTAAAAAAAATTATATAAAATTATCTCACCAAAATATTAATTAGCGTTTGCCTTATATGGAAAATAAATACGCAAACATAATTTAAAAAATACAAACTAACCAATAAAAACACTGCAAATATAAATTGACCAATAGCAAACTAATTACTAACTCCAAACCACTATATAAACAGTTAAACACTAAACACAAACCACTTGGAAAAAATACGACTGGAGAAAATACTGTGGATAAATTCGACTACACCTACAAGAACATCAAGATCCAACCTACAATTCAGAGGATTAAAAGTAAGTAACTTAACTAAAGTAAATGAAGCTAACTGCTAAAATGTAGAAACATGATCCAATAACTAATACATATCTATTTGTTTGTTCTCCTACCACTACAGAATACTCTACTAACAAAGAACAGACAACAAAACTCAGAAAACCAAGATACAACTAACAAAGTAAGTATTTCCAACGATTTTTATAACAACATAAAATAAATCTAAACTAAAACTTATAGCATAAAATGCAACTGCAACCGAAAATATTATATCAACACAATTAACACAAATAAATGCATTATTTTTACAGATAAAGAAAATACAGAAAATACAGGCCCCAACTAAACATTGGATACATTCGACTTCAACTACAAGACCATCAAAACCCAACCTAAAAATCAGTAAATAAAAAGTAAGTAAATAACATGAACTCACTGAAACTAACTGCTAAATCGTAAAAAATAACAAACATATTCCAATTACTGATGCATATCTACTTTTTATTTTCTAGCACCACTACAGAATACTCTACTGACAAAGAACAGACAACAGGACAGAGAAAACCAAGATACAACTAACAAAGACTTTTATAAAACCATAAAATAAATCTAAACTAAAACATATAGGCAAAAACTGTAATTGCAACCTAAAACATATATCAGAACAATTAACAAAAATAAATGCATTTCGTTTTTCAGGTAAAGAAAACACAGAAAATACAGACCACAACTAAACAGTAAAACATCAACATCAAAGATTAAATTGGCAAAAAGGTAAACATGCACGATAGAAATGTTTTTAAATTTTATTTAATATACATACATCTATATTTCAAATAACTATAACATATATTTCTTATAGATTAACAAACAACAAATTGACAGAAAGAGCTGAATTTGTTAGCAGCCAAAAAGGAAAACTATTACTCTGCTACATGGGTTACACTTATACCCAAGAAAAACAATTTGGAAGGAAAGTCAATTGGAAATGTTGCAAATATTACTCCAACACATGTTATGGAAGGGCAACAACTAGGGAAGCAACAATCCTTTATACCAGAGAACACAACCACCCACCAAACATAACAGAAATAGAAGTTAGAACAGCATTAGAAAACATTAAAGAAGCTAGTACAGGTTCCCAAAAACCAACAAGCGTAATCTTAAAAGAACAGATTCCTCAAATACCTAAAACAGCCACTACCCAAATGCCACATATAGTTTCTCTCAAAAGAACAATATCACATACCAAAAGAACAACTACCACTACCACACCACCTCCTAGTACATATTGTGATATAAATTTAAATCCTGACCAAACTATAACTTTAAACAAACGACCTTTTGTCATTTACGACAACGAAAACAATGAGAAAAGACTAATAATTTTTGGCACAGCCATTAACCTCATAAAACTCCAACAAACCCAATATTGCGGCCAGGGCGGAAAAAGTTTAATATGGTGGCGGTGTCAGTTCTCCCTCCGTTTGTCATCTACGGTGTCTTTGGCGGGCCTGCTGATTTATCGACCCCCTGGAGCCCTGGGAAATTTCCCTAACTCTTTCCTTGAAACAACTACACTTCTTGCTTCCTCGACTACCAACTTCGTTGCTCTTGGGGATTTTAATATCCATCTTGATGACCCCTCTAACGCCCCGGGAGTAGATCTGCTGGATGATCTCAAAGCTTTTGGGATCTATCTGGCCAACCCGGGGGCCACCCATGAGAAGGGACACCTGCTGGACCCCATATTCTCAAACCTGGACCACCTTAATTCATCTCCTGCGCTGGCCCTGCCTTGGACAGACCACTTTTTGGTGTCCGCAGTGTGGCAATTTGATAGCCTAGCTGCAAGGGTCCCAAGGGTTTACACCTTGGAAAGAGCTTGGTCGAGGCTCCCGGTCGATACCTGGGCGGTACACCTGGAGGCAACGCGGCCCCCTCCTGGATCTAACCTGTTAGTCGCGGAAGCGAATTTACACATCTGGCTTACGGATTCGTTAGATATCCTCCTACCCAAAAAGAAACAACTTATGAAGGGGAAGAGAGTGGGTTCGGCGCCCTGGTACACGTCTGAATTGAGAACAATGAGGAAGGGTTGCAAGAGGTTAGAGCGGTCCTGGAGGAAAGACTGGAATGAAACGAGTCGGAAAGAATATCGGGTGGCTCTGAGTAGATATAAATCTGCCATTCGGGAGGCAAAATCTGGATTCTTCGAGGAGAGAATTGGCTCTGCGGCCAACTCTTCTAAAGAGTCATTCAGGGTTATTAAGGAACTACTGAATACCTCCGAACCTCAGATCATCCACGAGGACCCACGCAAAAAATGCACAGAATTGGCTTCCTTTTTTAAAACAAAAATCGACAATATACTGGCTTCCCTTCCCCGGCAAGCTGAGGTTTCTTCCCTGGGTGACAATTCCAGCTCTCAGTTTAGGATGCGATCAGTAGAGCTGGCCTCTTTTGGCCCCGTCACTATGGAGGAAGTTCTTTCGGTTTTGAGAACCATGAAGAGTGGCTCCCCGAAAGACCCGGCACCTATTAAATACCTAAAACAGGTGGCCTCTACTATCGGCGGCCCAGTGACGGACCTTATAAACTTGTCCCTCACTCAAGGGGTAGTACCCCCTAGTTGGAAAAGGGCGGTGGTTAAGGCTCTTTTAAAGAAGCCTAATTTGGACCCCGCCGACCTCGCCAACTTTAGGCCTATCTCCCTGCTGCCGGGCCTTAGTAAGGTGGCGGAGAAGGTGGTGAATTGCCGCTTGTCGGACTTCTTGGAGGCCAACTCCCTCTTAGGCGACTCCCAAACGGGTTTTTGCCCTGGTCAGGGGACCGACACCGCCCTGCTGGCGGTCGTGGAGAATGCTAGGAGCATTTTGGATTCGGGGGGATCAGTGGCAGTGATCCTCCTGGACCTCAGTGCTGCTTTCGACACCGTGGACCATCAGGTGCTTCTCCAACGGCTGGCGGGGGTGGGGGTCACTGGTCTGGCCCTCGAGTGGTTTGCTTCCTTCTTGGAAGGACGTACATTCGAGGTGTGGGAAGGCCATGAAAAATCATCTTCAATCCCTCTCCAGTGTGGTGTGCCACAGGGCTCTTCATTGAGCCCTACTTTATTCAACGTCTACATGGCCCCCCTGGAGAGTGTGGTACTGCCGCTGGGTATTAAAATCATCAGTTATGCTGATGATACTCAGCTGGTGGTAGGCCTTTCCCAGTCGGCTCACCATCCTGACCGGCTGCACTCGTGTTTGGAGAAGATCTATACATGGATGTGCAGCTCAGCACTAAAGCTCAATGGCTCCAAGACTGAGCTGATGCTGCTGGGGAACTCTTTTCCATCTCTGTCCCCCAGCAGCTGGCCCGATTGCCTTGGACCAGCACCCACTCCCAAGCAGGAGATTAAGAGCCTGGGGGTGTGGCTTGAGCAGGACCTTTCGTTTAAAACCCATGCTAAAAAGACTGCTGGCGTGTGTTTTGGCCTGCTCCGCTCAGCTCGGAAGCTTCTACCTCTGCTTCCAGCGGCCACTAGGAGACTTCTCATCCAGGGGCTTATCATCTCGCGGCTGGATTTCAGCAACGCGCTGTTCCTGGGTGCCCCAGAAGCCACCTTGAACAAACTACAGCAAGTGCAGAATGCGGCTGCCAGGCTCTTGACAGGTCTCCCCAGGCATCAGTCTGCTCGCCCCGCGCTGAAGGCGCTGCATTGGCTCCCTGTGAGGGACAGGGTGAAGTTTAAGTCACTCTGTATCGCTCATAAAGTCCTGCAGGGGGTAGGTCCACCTATTCTGGGGGAGATGGTTCAGCCTTATAAGGCCCCTCGCTCTCTCCGATCCGACCATCAACATCTTCTGCAGGTAGGGAGGGTGAAGAAGGCAAGAACTGGTGGCAGAAGGTTTTCTATAAACGTGGCCACCCTGTGGAACTCTCTTCCCCTACATCTACGTTCGGAAGCTAGCCTTCTTCGGTTCCGCAAACTTTTTTAAACTTTTTTGTTCGCTGCTTAACTTCCGCACTATTCTGGTAGTTTCATTCTCTGGTGAGCGCTGGGATGCCTAATGGTAACCAGGCGCTATACAAAACTCAGAATAATAATAATAATAGACACCGCCAGCCATATTACAATGGGCTGTGTGTCATGCCTTTCCGCGGCGGCAATGCCGCCACGGAAAGGCAGGCGGTGTTCACTCTGGGGGCCCCCTGCGGGCCCCCAGAGTGAAGCAGAGTAGGGATATGCACACGGGGGGTACCTGTGGTACCCCCCCACATTTGCATTAACAAAGCGGCAGGTGCCTGCTGCTTTGTTAATGTAAATGCTGTAAATCATTTTTAGTATTGTGGCTGGTGGTGCAGAGTGCACCCCCCACCACAATATTAAAAATACAGGATGTGCCCGCCACTGTGGCGGGCACATCCTAATACCCCCCACGGGACCCCCGCCCTTATGGCGGCGGTCCCGTTTGCCGCAAAGCCCGCCCGCCATCCTAATGGACCCCTTACTCTACAAACAAGCCTATACAACGCCAAAAAGTACGTACATACACCATTCGTAAATACAACATATCCAAATGCCTAATACAACTAACTTACTTCTAATCACACTAAATAGTACCAAACTACTATCAAAATTAATTTAAAACACACATAAAACATATAAAACAAACCTTACCTTCAGCGACGTGAAGTGTCTCTCCAAATGTGAGCTTGTCTTCATCCAAATGACACAAAACCACTTAAAGTGGTTACAAAATAAATGACCCAAAACTAAATAAAAAGATTAACGTAACAAACATATTATTTAATGTTTAAAAATATTCCTTTACTAATTAAATATAATTTACTATTCCCACTCAAATCTACATTAATTTGGGGTAGGTGCTGGACACTAATTAAATATAATTTACTATTCCCGCTCAAGTCTACATTAATTTGGGGTAAGTCCTAGACACTAATTAAATATAATTTAGTATTCCCACTCCAGTCTACATTAATTTGGGGTAGGTGCTGTACACTAATTAAATATAATTTACTATTCCCACACCAGTCTACATTAATTTGGGGTAGGTGCTGAACACTAATTAAATATAATTTAATATTCCCACTCCAGTCTACATTAATTTGTGGTAAGTGCTGGACACTAATTAAATATAATTTAGTATTCCCACTCCAGTCTACATTTATTTGGGATAGGTGCTGGACACTAATTAAATATAATTCACTATTCCCACTTCAGTCTACATTAATTTGAGGTAGGTGCTGGACACTAATTAAATATATTTTACTATTCCCACACCAATCTACATTAATTTGGGGTAGGTGCTGGACACTAATTAAATATAATTTACTGTTCCCACTCCAGTATACATTAATTTGGGGCAGGTGCTGGACACTAATTAAATATAATTTACTATTCCTACAACAGTCTACATTAATTTGGGGTAGGTGCAGGGCACTAATTAAATATAATTTAATATTCCCACTCCAGTCTACATTAATTTGGGGTAAGTGCTGGACACTAATTAAATATAATTTACTATTCCCACTCCAATTTACATTAATTTGGGGTAGGTGCTGGACACTAATTAAATATAATTTACTATTCCCACTCCAGTCTACATTAATTTGGGATAGGTGCTGGACACTAATTTAATATAATTTACTATTCCCACTCCAGTCTACATTAATTTGAGGTAAGGGCTGGACATGAATTAAATATAATTTACTATTCCCACACCAGTCTACATTAATTTTGGGTAGGTGCTGGACACTAATTAAATATAATTTACTATTCCCACTCCAGTCGACATTAATTTGAGGTAAGTGCTGGACACTAATTAAATATAATTTACTATTCCCACACCAGTCTATATTAATTTTGTGTAGGTGCTGGACACTAATTAATTATAATTTACTATTCCCACTCCAATCAACATTAATTTGGGGTAATTGCTGGCCAAAAAATAAATATTTATAATAATACCAAATAAATTTTTTATAATAAAATTATATAATATACTACAATATTATAATAATTCTTTTTAAAAACAATTATTTTTTCCAATTTTTAAATATTTTATCAATTATACATTTGTAATTTTACAACTGTTTTATGTTTTACCTATAATATAGACTTTTTCAAAACAAACACAACCCTTAACCACTATAAACAGTAAAACTCAATCTAATGTAAAATAATTTAAGATTTACTTTCTTATTTCAATTTTTAAAATATTACAAATGTTGCTATAGTATGTACTTTTTATAAACACACACAGCCCTTATACACTAAAAACACAACAAATCAATACTAAATTAAAAAAACATATTTATCAATTTTAAAATATTTCTAAAGATTTTTTTTAAAATTTTTATATATTTTCTTAAAAAATTAACTATTTCCAAAATTATACAACCCTTATCCACTATAAACACTACAACTCAATCATAATTTTTACTAATTATTTACATTTTATTTCATTATAAACATTTTTTTTAATTTTTGAAATTTTGTAAAATTTAAAAATAATGTTTTTCATCATTCACCACCCTTACACTACAAACACAACAACTTTAACCTAAAGTTTAATTATTATTTTTCAAATTTTAATGTTTTTTTAATTTAGAATTTTTTCTTAAAAATGTTACTTTTTTGAAAAAAATACAACCCTTATCCACTATAAACACTCCAACTCAATCATATTTATTTAAAATTTAAAAAAAAAAAATCAAAATGTAAAAAAAATAGATTTAAAAAAAAATTAAATATACAGTTGTGAAACACTCCCCTCCATTACACTATAAACATAACTCAATACTAAATAAAAAAATATATTTTTTCTAATTTTAAAAATAGTTTTTATTTTAATTTTTTTATTTTTTCTTAAAAATGTAACTTTTTCTAAATAAAAACAACCCTTATCCACTATAAACACGACGGGGCCCATTAGGATAGCGGCGGAAACAACCCCGACCGCCATAGAGGCGGAAAACAACCGCCCACCATGATCGCGGAAAAACCGGCGGTCGAATTAGGATCAACCGCCACAAAAAACCGACCGCGGCGGTAGCGGTCGAAATAAAACCGCCCGACGCGTGCGGTGATGCCAAAACTCCGACCGCGCCGGCCGGAAAAGCAGCGGAAAAGACAAAACCGTCCACAGGTAAAGCGGAGACACCGCACGGGAAATTACGATATCCCCGAGGGTGTGGCGGCCGGAGCCGCCGACACCGACCGCCGCGGTCGCACTCAGGAGTGAATGGGAGAAATGGTGGTCAAGCAGCAGCAAAGCCATCGCTGTGGACGAACATGAAAAACATGGCGGTCGATGTGAAAACACCGCAGTGATGCCTAACATTGCATAAACAAAGTAGCCCTGCACCCAAAATATACAACACACATACACAGAAACATAAATAACGAAAATAATTATACAGAACCACATAACCACTCCCACAACACACCTGACAACCTAAATCCAATTGGACACACCCACACAGCTGAGTACAAAGCCACCCCCTGCACTGACCACAATCCTTTGCATCACTCCAGAAGAGAAAGCCATACACCACATCTGACAGGAGAGGCAAAAGAGCACAGCACACACACCCACCCACCACCACCATCAACACCACCATCACACCATCACAAACAAACCCCTCCACACAACACACCTCACACATCATCACCACACCCCTGCACCCACACACCCCTGCACCCACAAACACCTCAACCCCCACACACCATGACATCACAAAAAATGCACAAATTCACCGAGAGTGAGTTGACAGTCATGGTCAACGAGATTGTAAAAGTAGAGCCACAAATATTTGGTAGCCTGGTCCAACAGACACCATTAGCCGCCAGACCACAAATGTGGGAAAGGATAGTCCAAAGGGTGAATGCAGTAGGGGCCACCCCAAGATCCAAGAAGGAGATCATGAAGCGGTGGCATGATCTCAAGAGGGTTGTTAAGGAGAGGAGGAGCAAGAACTGGACGCTGGCAAACGTGACTGGCAGTGGCCCTCCCATCCCACAGAAGACATTCACACAATGGGAGGAGAAGGTGCTTGCCATCCTGCTTCCTGAGAGTCTGATAGGAGTAGCCGGGGGAGCGGAGGCTGGTAAGTACAGACAAATGTTTAACACCACAATGAGAATTACCTCCTCGCAATACCCAAACACCATTACACTGTCCATCCCCACCCAACATGTAGCCAGCCACCCTGCTTAGGAGGCCTGTATGGGGGAGGGAGGTCTATACAACAACTCACACCATAGCCCCTGTACCACAGCTGAGCAGCTTGGAGGCCTCCCCACCCAGGAGCATGTGTCAGCCATTGCACTGTTTAACAAACAGACTCACAGGTTTTATTTGTTGAGATTTATAGAGATTTATAGAGCGCAGCGAATACCCTAGGGCGTCTTGGCGCTAGTAAATTCCACCAGTCCACACTCGTTGCATGAGGCTCATTGGTTGAATAACCATGTTTTTAGGAGTTTCCGGAATTGATAAAGGGACGAGCTCGTCCTGATGTTGTGCGGGAGGGTGTTCCAAAGTTTGGGGGCAGCCACTGTGAAGCGACAGTCACCCCAGGAAACTTTCTTTGATCGTGGAATAACTAGGTGATGCAAAGAGGAAGAGCGGAGCTGCCTTGAAGGTACATAAAGTTTCAGTTGGTCTTTAAGCGAATGTGGTCCTTGATTGTTTAAAGCCTTGTAAACTATACACAAAGACTTGAACTTAATTCTATTTTCGATTGTGAGCCAATGATACTGCCTGATTATTGCTGATATGGATTCAAATTTTGAAGTTCCTGAGAGCAGACGTGCCGCCGCATTTTGAATTGATTGTAATTTGTTTTTGACCCTTACCTGAGCGTTGAGGAAAAGACCGTTACAATAATTCAACGCTGTTAGAACTAAGGAACTCACCAAGGTTTTGATTAAGGTCTCCGGAAGAAAGGGTCGAATCTTTCTGATCATTTTCAATCTAAAGTGTGCCGTTGAAGCCACTTTGTTTGCGTGGTCCATGAAACTGAGTCCATCATCGAAAATGACGCCTAAATTCCTGACTTTTGATGTGGGGGTGGGAGGGGAACCAAAGGCAGCTGGCCACCAGTAGGAGGACCATGCTGGAAGAAGCGGACCAAAAATAACTACCTCGGTCTTCTCCGAATTAAGTTTGAGGCAGTTAATTGCCATCCATTCTCCAATTGCGAGCAGACCGTTTTTAAAGTTTTGCGCTACTTCTCCTCCATCACCCTTGATAGCCAACACCAACTGCGTGTCATCCGCGTACGATGTTAGGCTCATCCCATAAGCCCTGATGACATTGGCAAGGTCCGACACATAGATATTGAATAGTGTCGGACTAAGGTTGGTAGCCATCTTGTATTGGAGCACTGTATTGGGGTGGGAGGCCAGTCTCACTGCTCCCACCATTCCCCCTGTCCCACACCCCAGCAGCATGGAGGCCTCCCCCACCCAGGAGCATGTGTCAGCCACTGCACTGTTTAACAAACAGACTTACAGGTTGGTAGCCATGTTCATTGGGAGGGTGTGTGTGGGATGGAGGGAGGGAGGCCTGCACTAACTACTACCACCATTGCCCCTGGCCCACACCCCAGCAGCATGGAGGCCTCCCCCACCCAGGAGCATGTATCAGCCATTGCACTGTTTAACAAACAGACTCACAGGTTGGTAGCCATCTTGTATTGGAGCACTGTATTGGGGTGGGAGGCCAGTCTCACTGCTCCCACCATTCCCCCTGGCCCACACCCCAGCAGCATGGAGGCCTCCCCCAACCAGGAGCATGTGTCAGACACTGCACTGTTTAACAAACAGTCTTACAGGTTGGTAGCCATCTTCACTGGGAGGGTGTGTGTGGGATGGAGGGAGGGAGGCCTGCACTAACTACTACCACCATTGCCCCTGGCCCACACCCCAGCAGCATGGAGGCCTCCCCCACCCAGGAGCATGTGTCAGCCATTGCACTGTTTAACAAACAGACTCACATGTTGGTAGCCATCTTGTATTGGAGCACTGTATTGGGGTGGGAGGCCAGTCTCACTGCTCCCACCATTCCCCCTGTCCCACACCCCAGCAGCATTTGAAGCTTCCCCCACCCAGGAGCATGTGTCAGCCACTGCACTGTTTAACAAACAGACTTACAGGTTGGTAGCCATCTTCACTGGGAGGGTGTGTGTGGGATGGAGGGAGGGAGGCCTGCACTAACTACTACCACCATTGCCCCTGGCCCACACCCCAGCAGCATGGAGGCCTCCCCCACCCAGGAGCAACTGTCAGCCATTGCACCCTGCACACTCACCTAACAGGTACGTACCTACCGTAATTCTTCATGAAGTGTGTGTGGGGGACCTGCATCTAGAAAACCAACAACAATTGCACGCAATACATCGAAATTCAACATGTATGACTCCATGTGGTCCCTCTGCACTATGAAATGTTACACGGTGTTGCCATAAATTGTACTAGTGATGACTGCATGCATATATAACTAGTGTACAGACAGATGATGACATGCAGATGACACAAACTCTGACCACTCCCCATCTACTACACAGGTGATGAAGAACTCACTGCTGAGGACCACACCAACGACCAGCAGAGCCAGTCTCCACCCCCCGCACATGGACTCTCAGATGTGGACTCCCAGGACAGTTTGGATGATGAGCTTCAGGCCGGCCCATCTGGTGTGCCACAGACCCAGAGGTCCCAGGCCCCTATCCTCCCCACCACCACCTCTGCTGCAACAACAACGCAGCAGACCCCTGCTGTCATGGCCTCTGCCTCCACCACAACCACCACCACCACCACCGCCACTGCCACTGCCACCAACACCACCAGTACCACCAGTACCACCTGCAGCACCCTCCCTGTCCCTAGGGATGACCATCCCACAGCAACACCTGTGGAGGGCAGGGAGAGAGTACGTGGCCCCCCAGTGGTGAGGGAAGATGTCCGTGGCAGCAGAGCAGGTGGGAGGGCCAGGGTCACCACCAGACCTCGGAAGGAGTGGACACCATCCCTGGACCA
Organism: Lissotriton helveticus; assembly: GCF_964261635.1. NCBI lineage: Eukaryota > Metazoa > Chordata > Amphibia > Caudata > Salamandridae > Lissotriton > Lissotriton helveticus. The sequence continues at coordinate 259,734,934 of NC_136069.1, read as the reverse complement.
CTTCACCAGAGTTGTGCAGGCCTATCAAGAGGTCCAGGGAGAAAGTGGCCAGTCTGATGAACTATTAAGGAAGCTCATCCTGCTGATGAGATCCATCGATAACCGCCTGGGACAGATGGTGGACCTCATGGGCCAGCAAGTGGCGTTGTAGAGGGACATGCCTGTGTCCCAACCACCACCCCCTTCCCCTCCTGTTGTGCTGCAGGATGACAGTGCACCATCCTCCCCTGTGCCAACAGAGAGGGGCGAGTCCTCTGACGCCGCTGGCCATTCAGCAGGCCCCCCACCGCCAAAAAGATCTAGGGGGCGTCCAAAGAAGAGCCTGGGAGTCTCTGGAGGCAAAGCACCTGCCACACGCCAGTCACGGAGCCAGCCGTGAAGACAACCCTCTCCCCAACTACATTCACTGTTTGGACTGTCTTTCCCCACATTGCCTTGGCAATGGCACCTCTCTGTTGGACTGGGTCACCACATCCATGTGGTGTCTACTCTTGCATCTCTGCGACCATGACTGTCAACTCACTGCTCATTCCCCACCTTCATGTAAATATTCCCCCACAATTCACATGTCCACTCCCAAAATAAAATACCTGACACTCCAGATTTTGTGTTTGAATTCTTTAGTGCATTGTTGATAATGTCCATGATGTGTAAAAATTATGTACAGTATGCAGGGCAGGAACACTCTGTAGCACCTAGGAAGACACAACAGAACAACAGTCACTGGTCTCATTGTGGCAACACACACAGATCACTGCACAAAAAATATCCAAGACATCACAGGCATACTACACAATGTCTAGCAGATGTGCACAAATACGGCCCAGCATACATCTCCGTATGGAACATCAATTTCACTAATACCACATATAGGTGACAGAACATGTGCCTATCGGTTACATGGCCAGGTTGTGCAGCATGCCATAACGATCTTGCACACCTTCCCAGGCGAGTATGCCAGTGCGCCTCCGGTCCTGTCAAGGCATCGGAACCTTGACTTCAGCAGGCCGAAAGTCCGCTCGATTACCCGTCGGGTCTTGCCATGGGCCTCATTGTAGCGGATGTCTGCTGGTGTCCGGGGATTCCGGAGTGGGCTCAACAGCCATGGCCGACTGGGATATGCTAAGTCACCTGTGAATGACAAACACACATTGCAATGTTGTTCAGCCAGAGTGCAGCAAGTGACACACAGCACGCCGTAGCAGCAACATAGTGAAACTCACCCACAATCCAGGCACGTTCGGGATGCAGATTCTTCATCATCCGTGGCACCATGCTTTTCCTCATGATGTACGAATCATGGGCCGAACCGGGATACTTTGCACACACATGTGATATGGTCATGTCCGCAAGGCACACCACCTGCACATTCATGGAGTGGTAGTGTTTGCGGTTCCGATAAATGTGCTCCGTCGCCTGCGGTGGCAACAGACCTACATGGGTGCAATCGATGGTACCGACTACATGTGGGATGCGCCCAAGGGGATAGAAGTCACCCTTCACAGCAGCCAATTCACGTCCCCTGGGGAAATTTATGTAGCGATTGCGATACAGCATCATGGCCGCAAGAACATCCCTCAGCACCATGCTGAACATGGGGTGCGACATCCCCACTGCGTTAGCCACGGTCTCCTAGAAGGAACCAGTCGCAAAAAAGTAGAGTGCTGCCATCACCTTGTAGGTGGGTGTGAATGCCGTAGGATAGTGACGGCGAGGCTGCAGGTGGGGCTCCAATAGATCACACAGGATCTTCAGTGTTGGTCTGTCCAGCTTGAATTTCCTGATGATTGCCTCATTCTCCATGTCCTGCAGCACTGTCAGGTGACGTAGTAGATTCGGCCTCCTCCTAGTTGAGGAGTGAAATGAATATGTCAGTGACAAGCATCATGAGATGAGCATAGCACAAAGCATCAATGATGTAATGGGAAAACAACGAGTGCCAGAGAGATGCATGGCACATCAGGTTACATGGCTGGCCAATAGCTACACACAGAGGGCACGCCTCTCCAGTGACAATACACAAGTGCCACAAACACATCTGGGACAGTGAATGCGGATATAATGGATGAACAATTCACATGTGCAGACAAGGTGCAGTAAGACCCGCCAATGTTTTGTGACTTACCATGTCTATCATACCCATCTGCTGTACCTGCCACACCTCAATGCATCATGTAAAGTCGGAACACATTCATCAACACAATGATCACAGTAGCAGGGACACTTCCGGTTGTGTGCATGAGCAGTTGTGAATGCACAAGTCTGGTCTGATACAATGCAGTGACACCAGCCAGGTCAAGGTCTGCACTGACCCACAACACATTAAAAGTCACAACATCATTTACACCAGCTGAAGTCTGTCAATCATCATCAGCCACCAAATTTCTTACTTAAATGGCTGAACCACAGGCCAAAGTGTCTCACACTGAACGTGCGTCCACCTGTGGATGACATGGCTGTGTGGCATCGTGTGTACAATGATGTGCCCTTCACCATGTTGCTGCAGGGTGCTGATACAGTGTCCTTGATTGACATACACAGCAATGTGTACGAAAATGGCAGTACCTACCGCCGGTCCCCTGCGGTGTGACCCCAGCACCACCCCCTTCACAAGTGCGGTAGCCATTGGCATATGGACATGTGTATATGGCGGTGGGTATGCTCCGCCGCATGAGTCGCGGTACCTACCGCCGGTCCCCGGCGGTGTGACCCCAACACCAGCCCTTCACAAGTGCGGTAGCCATTGGCATATGGACATGTGTATATGGCGGTGGGTATGCTCCGCCGCATGAATCACGGTACCTACCGCCGGTCCCCTGCGGTGTGAACCCAACACCACCCCCTTCACAAGTGCGGTAGCCATTGGCATTTGGACATGTGTATATGGCAGTGGGTATGCTCCGCCGCATGAGTCGCGGTACCTACCGCCGGTCCCCTGCGGTATGACCCCAACACCACCCCCTTCACAAGTGCGGTAGCCATTGGCATATGGACATGTGTATATGGCGGTGGGTATGCTCCGCCGCATGAGTCGCGGTACCTACCGCCTGGCCCCGGCAGTGCATCCCCGCCATGGGGCATTGCATTCAGCCAATGGCATCGATGATCGCGGTGGCATGATGCAGATTTGAAAATCGCGGAAGGTGTGCTCCGCTACCGCGGAGGCGATCATTGGATGCTTTTGAATGATGCACCATCGCGGTAGTGCACCCCGGGCACCCGCGATGCGTCACCGCCGTGGAGCATTGCATACAGCCAATGGCAGCGATGATCGCGGTGGCATGATGCAGATTTGGAAATCGCGGAAGGTGTGCTCCGCTACTGCGGAGGCGGTCATTGGATGCTTTTGAATGATGCACCATCGCGGTAGCGCACCCCGGGCACCCGCGATGCATCACCGCCGTGGAGCATTGCATACAGCCAATGGCAGCCATGATCGCGGTGGCATGATGCAGATTTGGAAATCGCGGAAGGTGTGCTCCGCTACCGCGGAGGCGGTCATTGGGTGCTTTTGAATAAGGCAGACTGGACAACCAATTGTAGCAGCTTTTAAGCTTCCTGACGACCCCAGGGGGCTATAAATCTGTGGGAGTGAGCCTCACATTTCCACTGCTCACAGAGCCTGCTGCCTGGGACCCTGTCCTGCTGCTTCAAGAGCCTGCTGCCTGGGACCCTGTCCTGCTGCCTCAAGAGCCTGCTGCCTGGGACCCTGTCCTGCTGATTCAAGAGCCTGCTGCCTGGGACCCTGTCCTTCTGCTTCAAGAGCCTGCTGCCTGGGACCCTGTCCTGCTGCTTCAAGAGCCTGCTGCCTGGGACCCTGTCCTGCTGCCTCAAGAGCCTGCTTCATGGGACCCTGTCCTGCTGATTCAAGAGCCTGCTGCCTGGGACCCTGTCCTGCTGCTTCAAGAGCCTGCTGCCTGGGACCCTGTCCTGCTGCCTCAAGAGCCTGCTGCCTGGTGCCCTGTCCTGCTGCTGCCCCAAGAGCCTGCTGCCTGGGACCCCTCACAAATCACTTCCGCCACAGGTCTGCCATATCCACAGGGATGTCAAGAACAGATAAGATCCGTGCCAGTCCATTTACGAGTGAGGAGTTGGATGTCCTTGTGGACGAGGTGCTGGCCCAGTACCCACGGCTGTTTGGTGGTCCCAATGTTGTGGTAAGTCACCATGAAGGGAGCTGTAGGGCAGGGTGGTGTCAGACGTGTAGTCGTGATGCTGCAGTATATGCTTGGGGATGTGGGGTGATGATATACACTGACAGACAAGCTGTATCCAGGTCAAGGGAGTGTGTGTGTTGCAATGTGACTCTTTCCTAGGCCTGTACTCATATGTGTGAGTGGGGTGTGTTACATTGCCGGGCATACAGAACCAACGGTTGTTAGCCTTTTAGATGCCAGGACAGTGAACGCTTGTGAGGACATTTCAGGTGCGCCTCTAGTCAGAGTCAGTGTGACCCACAGAGTAGGTTCAGTGGCTGCACAGCCAAACATTGAACATCAGCCAACTTACATGCTACAGTTGCTTCACACTGATTAGTAGATATGCCTCATCAGTGCCCTGTACAATTTCTGAATTACACACTGCTGTCGATACATTTGTGTTGAGGCATCATGCATTTGTGGGAATATCATGGGGACTAGGAACCACAATGTGTGCATGCATTAACTAATGTTTATGCCATGCACAGTGCCCTTGTGAGGGTACCCCCAGTTCGGGAGGGAGGGAGGTCACTGTGAGTCCTGAGTCTGTGTCTGGCTGCTGTAATGATAGATGCTGACATCTGACATTGTGCAATTGTTCATTTGCCCTTATTTACTCTCATACCTGCAGCTCAAGGTACACCAACGTAAGGCTGTGTGGAGGGCCATAGCAGCAAAGGTGCGAGCCCTGGGGGTATCAAACAGACGACACACACACTGTCACAAGAGGTGGGACGACATCAGCCGGTTGGCTAAGCAAGTGGCAGAGATGACCTTGGGGATGGTACCACGCACAGGGCGTTTGGCACAGCGCACCATGACTCCGCTGATGGGACGCATACTGGCAGTGACCAATCCAGACCTGGATGCACGTCTGAAGGGGCATCAGCAGCAAGACAGAGATGGTGAGTATCTGGGGAGGGAGAGTTTGTCTGGGAGTGGATGGATGTGTACAGGGCCTGTGGCAGCGGTGACACATGTGATGTGGGTGTGTTGCCATGCTGTGATATGTGATGTGAGTGGCGACTGTGATGTGTGCCTGTATGAGGCATTGGGCCACCATGGCCTTACTGTTCTGCTCCTGCATGCAATTCTCAGTCCTTGACAGATTTTTTGTGTACACATGGTCACTCTTCTTTGTGATGGTGTGGGGAGTCCATATTGTGGTGAACTGCAGTGTCCACTTAATGAGTGTGAGACCATGTCTGTCTACTATGCATGCACCGTGATGGTTGAGGCCCACACATCCGACGATAATGTGAAGCCTGATTGGCACATGGTGATTGCTATGGCCTAGTTGGCATCGTGGCATGTGTAGTCAATACAGGTGTGTGTGGTCCCTCTGGTTCCCTGGCAGGGCTGTAAGCGGTGATGTGTGTTGTGGCTATATCATGTCCATGGGGCAGGTCAATGTGGGCTGGGGGAACAACATCCATGGGCAGGGTGTAGTACTGTGTGGCATGGACATGCCTCACTCATGGCAGTTTGGCTGCATGCCAGGCACTGTTGTGGTCTATATAGTGTGTAGATGCACAGTGATTGCAGGGTGTGGTGGTTATCATGTAGCTCTAGGACTCTACTGTGCTGCATTGATCTGAAATCGTGTGACCAGATGATGACACTTACACAACCCTGTTTCTCTCACTAATGCAGATTCGCAAGACACCACGGCGGTACATGATCCTGAAACAAGTGGTGGCGAGACCAGCACGACAGGCAAGTGAGACTGAGCCAAGTGACACTGAGCACACCAGCGCTCCTGAGGGTGACAGGAGTGTGCATAAGGAATCTGTGGCTGAGACGAAGAGTACCACTTCATCAGATGCCAGCGGGGATGCATCCCTGTTAGCAGGCACAGGGGATGGGGAGTCTGCTGCAGCATCTGACACCCAGCGGCCACTGCCCAGCCTCCCATCCACTTCCTCTGGTGCTGGCCGTATCCGTGTTACTAAAAGGGGATGTGTAACATTCACACATGGCACCGCTGCCCCTGAACCTGTCCCCCCTGCTGCCCTCGGTGCAGAGTGCGTAGAGCTCCTGCGCTAACTTTGCGTGGGCCAGACCGCCCTGCTCAATGCCTTCAGTGCCCACGAGAACAAATTAGGCCAGGTTCTAGCATTCATGGAGGGCATACACTCTGACGTGGGTGGGCTACACCGTACAGTTCAGTCATTGTCAGCCACAGTCACGTCAGCCCTCCAACAGGCACATGCTCCCATTGCAGCTCAGGTGCCTGTGACATCCACCCATTCAGTGGCCACATCAGATGACAGTGACCACTTGGGACCTACGTCAACTAAACGTTACAACACTAGGAGCACAGGTCAGACCCAAACCAAACAATCCCGTCCACAGTCTCCATCCCCAAAGAAGAGCAGGGCCCCCCCAATATGCACAGACAAGGTGAAGTCACAGAAGAGCAAGGCCAGAAGATCATTGTGGCAGACATCAGGCTCACATGCTGCAGAGGCATCACCAGAAATGGACTCACCTATGCCCACAGAGGATGTGTGGTATGTAATGGCTACACCTGGGGAGAGCACAGGGACACAACCACCCACCACATCAACCCCAAAACGAAGTACATCGAAGCAGGTGGAGGATAGCCCTGTTGTGACCAGCCCAGTCATTGAGGTAGAGGGGAGCCCTGTTGTGACCAGCCCAGTCTTTGAGGCAGAGGAGAGCCCTGTTGTGACCAGCCCAGTAATTGGGGCAGAGGAGAGCCCTGTTGTGACCAGCCCAGTCTTTGAGGCAGAGGAGAGCCCTGTTGTGACCAGTCTAGTGATTCGGGAAAAGGAGGACAGTGTTGTGTCCAGGCCAGTGATTCAGGAAACGGAGGGCAGTGTTGTGACCAGCCCTGGCAAGAACGAACAGGAGGGCACTCTAGACACCACCTCTGGGGGAAGTGGAAAGGTGGGCACTGTAGGGGGTACACCTTCCAGAGAGGGTAAGGTGGTCCGGAGGCGTAGCCAGCCCAAGTGTTCTGCAGGATCAAGCACATCACCAGAGGGAGTGCCAGTGTCTGTCCCTGATGTGGGACAGTTGGTGTGTGTGCCTGTTGTGTCACCACCACTTCACATCAATCCCAAGACAGGAAAGCCATTTCATGTTCCCAAAAACTGGAAGGGCACCCCTCCAACCTCTCCCACCCACACTGTGTCAGGGGTGTGCATGACTCCACCTCCACGTGCCACAGTGCCACCTGGTCCACACAGCCCTCAACCTTGCAGGCCCTCTGTTATTACCACATCACATGGGCCTCTGTCACACCAGTCAAGTGGGCCTGCTGTCCCTGACACACAGCCAGGTCCCAGTCCGCATGACAGCCAGGAGTGAGTTGTCAACACCCTCATACGCCTGTGCCCCACACAGGTGTGCTAGTCAAGACCATTGTTTGCGACCTGGGTGTGTTGCTGATACTGTTGCTCTGATGTGCTGTACTCTCCCCTGCCAAGGACTCTGGGCCTGTTGCCCTGCTGTGCTGTACTCTCCCCTGTGCAGCCTCTCATGTACTTGCTGTCTCCCCTGCCAAGGACTCTGGGCCTGTTGCCCCGCTGTGTTGTACTCTCCCCTGTGCAGCCTCTCATGTACTTGCTGTCTCCCCTGACAAGGACTCTGGGCCTGTTGCCCTGCTGTGCTGTACTCTCCCCTGTGCAGCCTCTCATGTACTTGCTGCCTGACCTGCCATAGACTCTGGGCCTGTTGCTCTGATGTGCTGTACTCTCCCCTGCCATGGACTCTGGCCTTCCTGTTTGTGTTTCACCTGTGCATAGTCTCTACCATTTGTACATGATTTTGTGGCTTGCTGTTGTCTACTAATGTTGTATTGCTACATCTGTGCAATATATGAATAAATACAGTTACTTCTGGTGTGTGTTTTATCAGTCTCCCTGCTGATTAAAGTCCTTTTCTTATTTGCATTTGCTTGACTGTGTACCATGCTCTATTTTTCAGTTCACCATTGCAAGGCTCTTTGTGGCCATCTGCATTTTAGACAGGGGTGACAGGGTCTTCAGTCCATTCTGGGCCTGCTGATGTTGTACTCTGTGATGGCTATTTTACAGGCCATCTAATCAATGGAGAAAGATCACTTGTCCTGCATAACCAGGGTATGCAGTGTTCGTTCTTACCAGTCCCAATATAACCCTCATGCACGTGTGTTAGATGGCTGTTCAAGCGGTATATCTTGGTTCTCCGCTTTCCCTCACACATGTGTGCATAATCATCGTTTTTTTTTATGTACTCTCCACCAGGAGGTTGTACCCTTGGTTAGGAACAGTAGTGATCAGTGATTCGTGTGTGATATAGTGAGGTGAAAGGAAATTAAAAATCTCTTGTTACCAGATTTGTATGTTTATTGGTTCTGGTTTGGAGATAATAAAATTAATTTAAAGTGAAGGAGAGTGATTATGACTCTCTCACATTGTTATTTGTGAAGTAGGTCGACATGTTTCAGCCCAACTGACCGATTGGCACACAAGGGCTGAAACATGTCGACCTACTTCACAAATAACAATGTGAGAGAGTCATAATCACTCTCCTTCACTTTAAATTAATTTTATTATCTCCAAACCAGAACCAATAAATATACAAATCTGGTAACAAGAGATTTTTAATTTCCTTTCACCTCACTATATCACACACAAATCACTGATCACTACTGTTCCTAACCAAGGGGACAACCTCCTGGTGGAGGGTGCATAAAACAAACAAAAAACGATGATTATGCACACACGTGTGAGGAAAAGCAGAGAACCAAGATATACTGCTTGAACAGCTATCTAACAGACGTGCATGAGGGTTATATTGGGACTGGTAAGAACGAACACTGCATACCCTGGTTATGCAGGACAAGTGATCTTTCTCCATTGATTAGATGATCTCAAACTTAAGGAAACTGAAAGATCACTCATTCCTTCTCCCCCCACTTTGATTTCCTATTTTACAGGCCATGCAGTTTTCTTGTTGGTGATTTGCTATTGATGCATACACTGTTCACAGGTCACCTTGGGGGACACTGGCAGCACAGGGTGTGCAGCTGTTCAGTGGTTTTGTAGCTGTCTGTGATGTCATGAGGTATGTGTGTGTTTTTCTTTCTGTGTGCCCAGGCGTGAATGTGTATGGTCATCTTGTGTTGGACCTTAGTCCTGGTGCCATGGCTTACATGACATTTGTGGTGTTGGGTGTAGCAGAGGTGTGCAGTGTGAAGCGTGTTAGTTTGTAGTGTATGTATGTGTGCCCCTGTATAGTGTGAGACACACATGTGTCAGCCAGGAGTTGTATGCCTGTTGTTTGTTTAGTCATGCCCTGTGTGGATGATTGTATGCAATTGTGTGGGCTGTGGGGAGTGCACTGGTGTTGTGTGTTCCTTGTCAGCCAATCCTGAAGTGCCTGTGTCCCTGGTTGTGTGTTGTGTGTTGCAGTGTGTGTGTATTGTGTTTGTTGTTACAGTGCTTGTTGGTGTGCATGGGGGTGCACGGCATAAGCACCTGGCCTGTGGCTAGCTCGGGTGGGGTGCAGTGTGGTTTGGGGTGGTGTGTCCCTGTGATGTTGGTGCCCTGCCCATGCCTTGGTGTGGCCCTGCCTTCTGCATAGTGCGCATGTGTTGACCGCGGCGGTGACGTGACCGTGCCCGGAACGTTGCTGCTGGTTGGCGGACGTTGTGTGTTCCGGATGCTGTGGGGTGCCTTGTTGTGAGGTGGGTGATGTGTGGGTGCCCATGTGGATGTGTTGTGCCCCCCAGCAGGATGCCAGTGTGGTGCTTGGGCCCTGTGTCGGCATGTGTGTTGTGTGGTGCATATGTGTAGTGGCGTACCTGCGGCGGTATCCGCGGCGGCCCATCTGGCGATAGTGTTGCAGCAGGTACATGACCGGATGCATGTGGAGGGCTGGGTCCATGGGGTTCATGTCAGGTCTCGGCGTTCGTGCTCCGCTGTCGACTTTCCGCCTGCTTCAGCTGTGCGGTGTTTCCGCTGCGGTGCGTCTGCTTGTTTGGGCCATCCTAATTTGTCGAGCGGGGCGGACGTCATCGGTCGCGGCGGAGGGTCTTGATAGGCTCCCGCCGCCGCGGTGGCGGGCGCACTTTGATGGCGGTGCGCGGCGCTCCGCGGCGGACGGGAAATGGCCTGTGTTTACCTACCCTAATGTGGCGGACGTGAGTTCCGCTGCTCGCGGGCGGAAAAAGCTGTTTTTCCGCCCCGCCACCACCCGACATCCTAATGGACCCCTAAAACTTTATAAGCATTTTTTTAAAATTTTTACAATCTTTTTTTGTTTTAACATTTTTTTTTTAATTTTTTTTTTTTTTTAATTTAATATACATTTTTAAAACACTCCCCACCCTTATCCCCTATAAACCCAACATCCCGCTCCTAAAACTATATATGATTTTTGAACAAACATGAACAAATTAAATTTTTTAACACATTAAAATTACAAATTTACAATAGAAACAAACTATATTAACATAATTAAACACATTACTAAATACTAAACATTATCGATATTTTAACACAACTATATTTTATCATTATATATTTTTACTTTCAATATTAAAACACACATACTATAAACGATATTTTGGTACTCGATATTAAATATTCCGATATATATTACCATTGATATTAAAACTTCGATATTCTGTCACATCGATATTTAAATTTCGATATTATGTCTACTTACCGGACACCACTATCTGGGTGTCGTCAGCATAGGAGAGACGTGGGACCCAGCGCGGCAAGGTAAGTGTTTATTTTAAAATTGTTTTTGTTTTTAACATCGTGCACTATCCCCGTTCCCGCGGCTGCACCCGCCCCTCCAGCCACGAACCGTGCCAGATACCACTGCTGGCATATGCCTAGAAAGTTAAACAAAGAGGTGAATGCGGGTGAACAAGGTGCAAGTCAAAGTTATGTATTGGGCTTCCAGGAACAGGGTGGTGCCCAAGAGTCCACCTAAATACCACACCACAATCAAAGGATCTTGAAGGCTAACCAATATATCTAGTCATATAGTTGTGTCCCATTCCGCGACTGATGAAGCAGAGTCAATTAAAATGTTGGTTTTGATAGAGTTCAAGTTGAGGACTTGTTGGCGGTCCATCTCCTGGTGATGCAGAAGGATTCCTTTTAAAACAAGTTTTGATTGGTGAGATTTTGAGCACTAGATAGCTTAAAAATAAGCTGAGTATCATCAGCATACTTATGAAAGCATATCCCTGCTGGGTGGAGCAATTGGGCAAGGGGCCTCGCATACATATTAAGGGGAGATGACTGAAAGATCATATATCTTTAAAGAGTATGGGGGAAGAGTGACCACCTATAATATTCTTCAAATGAAAGATGTTATCCTATTTAAGACTGTACCAGTGATACCCGCTGCTTCCAGTGTCTTATGCAGGATGGTGTGGTCAATTGTATTCAATGTGACTGATAAATCTACGAGAATTAACAAGCTAGTTTCTCGATTAACAATAAGCTGGCAAAGATCACTGAGGACTAGCGGAATCATCAGCTTGGTGCTATAAAATGGACAAATGCCCCCTTGCTGCCAGTCCATTAGGTTGTTAGATTCTGTAAAGTCCCGAAGCTATCACAGAGACACTTTTTCCAGAGGTTTTCCCATGTAAGGAAGCAATGACTTGGACCCCAGATTGTTCTCGTCATTGTCTTCTGTGGTGGGCCCCTTTTGCCCCTCCCACTTTCAAGAAGGAAAGGTCGATGGCCCAATCCTTTTCAGGCAACGCAGTGAGAATCTGGAACTCACTTCTGCCTAAGCTCTGGACCACCACCTCTTTCCGGGCCTTCAAAACTGACCTCAAAGCTCTCCTCCTTCAAAGACACTTCCAAATTTAATTCACACCCTCTCTATTATCTGAAGGAAGTCCCTCCTTTATAGGAAATTCTGTTCTACATGAACATAGAAAGGCCTTCCCAATGTGTTCTTGTGGTTTGAGAGTCTTCCATTTATTGCAGTATTATACTTCTACTTGTATTGTGTATTCCTTTGTAACATGCACACATCACTTTCCTTCTTGAAATGTATCGTTTGCTACCTCTTGTATTTTGTTTGCTGTTGATACATGCACAATTACCACCATTTCCTCATGTAACGTAACGTTTGTTCTTGAGTTTTGAGTATCTGCCATTTAGTGCAGTATTATACCTTTATTTGTACTTTGTACACTTTGGTAACATACACACGTCACTTTTTTTCCTTTTGTAACGTATAGTTTGCCACCTCTTGTATGTGTTTGCTCTTGATACATGCACAATTGTCACTATTGCCTTATGTAATGTAACGTTTGCTCTTGTAACATGCTGACTTGTAATTTTTCCTCATGTTTCACTACTGTTCCTATTGTGAAGCGCTATGACACCTTCGGCTAAAGTCCGCGCTATATAAAAACGCATAAAATAAATAAATAAAGCAGCAGTCTCACTATGTAAAAGTGACATGCTTTAAGGAACTGTTAAAGAGGGTCAGGAGGAGTAATAATGTTAATTAATATTATTGTTAGGTAATGCAGTATGAACATACTGTATTTTATTATGACTCTCTCTAGAGAATTAATAAAGGGGATAGAGGGAGTGTGTCAAATTCTATCATGAGTCTTCAAAATATCAGGTTTTTCTACTATATAATGTCATTCAGACCACCTCAAACTGTATCCAGATTGTGTGTCCACTACTTGGCATAAGCAATCCACTCCACATAGAACAAAGCCCACTTTGTCAATAACAATCATCAACTAGAGTTCCTCATAATAACATTTTCCTCCAAGATGTGCTGTATGAGGGGTATCATTGTCTAGTGCCTAACGCATGGCCTATGCAGTCATTTGTTATTGTCTATGATCTTCATTCCTACAGTACAGTACAGTAAGACACTGTGACATTTAGCGATATATTCTGCTATACTGGAGTTACAATATTTATAGAAGTTGAAGGTTCAATTGCATACTTTATGAGTAAAACTGTGGTTTGCCTCATGCAAGGACATGCGTCATAGTTGCCTCACCTGTAGTCGCACATTGCTGGAGGTGTGCTCCATTAATTAATAATTAGTGTCAAAGTTTCAGGAGGAATTGACAATGTTTTTTTTCTTTTACACTTTTTTGTTCTTATTTTGTTACAGCTCAGTATCCATGCATTTTCCAGGTGCACTGTGTCCAATTATGTGCTAGAAATTGGTGGGGAATAACAGGTGGTTGCTGCCTCTCATGTTCTTGTTTTTCTCCTTTCTACTCAGGAATGGATGTATGTGCAGGGTATATAGGTTAAATAATGCATACTAAGGGGTCGATTCCGATTCGGGAAAAAAAACGTCCGTACGATTTGTATCCGGAGCCCTCTCCGTACGAATCGTACCCGTCCGTCCGAGTCGCGAAGTACGATCCGTATTCCGTGAATCTGTCCGAATCGTCACGATCCGTACGTATTGCAAGGCTGAAACCGTGTACCGTACGACTCGTACACATACCGTACGACTCGTACACATGCCGTACGACCCGACGAGTACGATCCGGACCGGGGTATGAGGACGCGATTCATACGGTCCACGTCAGGTAAGGGCGAGTCGTACGGAAAATCACACAAACACATACACACCGTATGGTCCGTACCCCCCATGATTGCAGGGGTACGCACCGTACCCCTGAGATCATGGGGTGTACGAGCCGTACCCCCATTGTACGATTGGTGTACGAGCCGTACCCCCATTGTACGTTCGGTGTACGAGCCGTACCTCATGTACGATGAGGGTACAGCTCGTACACTGATCATACAATGGGGGTACGGCTCGTACACCCATCGTACATGGGGTACGGCTTGTACACCCATCTTACATGGGGTACGGCTCGTACACCGATCGTACAATGGGGGTACGGCTCGTACACCGATCGTACAATGGGGTACAGCTCGTACACCGCTCGTACAATGGGGGTCCGGCTCGTACACCGATCCTACAATGGGGGTATGGCTCGTACACCCCATGATCGCAGGGGTACGGTGCGTACCCCTGCGATCAGGGGGGTACGCACCGTACCCAGGGGGGGGCCGTTCCGTACCTGTTTCGGTGCGAACTCTGCTTTTACGGCTGTTTTCAGCTCCCGTAGAAAAAGGGTTGTACGGTGCGTACCAGACACGTATCGTACTTGCTGGGTCGTAAAAACCAGCCGCGAACCGTACAGATGTCCCATACAGCGGGTTCCGAGGGAGAATCGTACGGAGATTAGAGTTGTACGGTGTCTTGTACAACTCGTACGGAGTACGGCTCCTGGTACGAATCGTACTTCGTCGTACGTACGGGGGACGTTGCAGGGTACGATTCGTATGGGAAAAACGCTCCGAACGGCTATTCGGAGCGGTTTTTCCCGAATCGGAATCGACCCCATTGTGGGGAGATCAGTTCCTTTAAGCCTACCTTGCAATTTCAATCCTGTAGCAGAATAATTGTAATTTTAATCGCAAGCACAACTAGCCTGAACAGCACATGGCATATTTCAGCATCAACATAATATTTTATCTCCACTGTGGGTCGTTGAGGGATCCACATGCAATATGGACTTAACTCCCTGGCCTCTGCGTTTAACACAGATGAGGCACCTAGAGCCAGTCTCGATGATGGAATTGAGGAACTCATAGCCAGCTCCATAAACCAGTAAGGTCCAAATCACAAGTAGAGTGGAATAACAGAATGAAATTCTAAGTGCTCGGAATTGCTAACACCAGCCAGAAACCAAGCATGGAATTTCTGCACATACAAACTAAGGGGAATATTATCAAGAACGGAGTGAAGATTATCGCCGCTTTAGTGGCAGGAAACTGCTGCTCAAGCAGCGATAATGGGCTTGATAAGATGCCATAGAGAATTCCCATAGAAGCCCATGTTCACACCAGAACATGGGCTTCTATAGTAATTCACAGTAATTCACTAAAGCGGCGATAATTTTAACTCCGTTTCTTGATAATATGCCCATAAATATTTCAGAATGAGGAATAACTGAAGCACCAAGTTCACTGGCTGATATTTTACATGAATTACTAATTCTGTTTGGTTTAGCACAGGCATTTACTGCCTCCGCTAAGCAAGTGGTAAATGTCCGGAAGGGGTAGGAGCGTAGAATGGGCAGATGGTGGGAGGATGTGGAAGGGAAAGGGAAGAAGTCGCCTGGCAGCGGGGAGCATTACATGCTCCCTGTGCCTTGCATGATTGTCAAGAGGGGGGCTAGAGAATGGCAATGCAGTCCTTCCCAAAACAATTTGATTGGCCCTTTTTTCCAGCTGGCAATGACAGGTTCAGTATTTCCGCACTCTGAAAATCCAGATGCAAGAACGCCAAACCACTGACAAGTGTGCGCACCGGAATTTCATGCACATCGTTCAACACACCTTGTAATCAGGGTCGTAGACACAAAATTTATGACTGAGAAGTAATAAATAGTGTGGGTGTTTTCAAATATTCATTCACGAGGCACAGTTGAAAGTACATTTACAATGTACAAACAACAGGCTGAAGCTAAAACTATTTCCAAAACTGTTTAAATAATTGACTTATTTGTTAAGGTTCTATGTTGTTCCTCAAATGTTCAGTTCGTTGCTCTAATTACTTAATGACAAATGTCATTTTACTTTATTTTACTTATCCTCATCACTTTATGAGGGAGACTGTCCCACATATAGGAAACATGAAGTCGTGCTGTCTCCTTAATTCTGACATCAAAGGGCCTGATACATAAAGGAAGTAGAAAAAGCATGGGTGGATATCCTCAGCTAGACTTGCACATAATTTTCTTATTTTCTTGAATTCACAAACATTGACAAACGTACACCTGAAAAGCTGTGTCAGGCACAGGTTTTCAGGTGTGCTTAAGCGAAGGTCATGTGGCATTCCCACCAGGGATTCTATTTCCATGGTGGAGAGTTCTCAAAATCCGGAGAAGTTTAAAAAAGTTAACTAGGATTCCCTGTGCAAATGCAGACTTTTCTTTCTTTACATAGAAATGGTGTTTCGAAATTGGGTTGTAGGTTGGCTGGAGAATGAGCTCCAGTCAAGCAGCAAACAAAATCCAAGTCATGGTAAGAAGCAGGCAAACCCTTCTACTCACCCTCTGGTGGCTTGGTATAAAGCAGTGAGGCTTAACTTAACCACAATGTGTAAAGTATTAGTGTAACACACCAAACTGTAAAATAGAGAAAAAAAACACTTAAAAAGATTCCACAAAAGGTTAGAAAAATAGAACTTAATTTAATACATAAAACAAGAGCAAAATGACAAAAATCCAATAAGTAGAACTTGAGTTATGCATTTTTAAAGAATAAACTGTAAAATTGTGCTTAGAAGTAGGGATGGGCGTAGTGTTCCGCCCCGTCCACGCAGTGTGGGTAGTGTTGCCTACTTCGCGATTCGCAAAGTAGGCATAGTAGGCAACACTACGCACACGCCATGGAGGAGCGAAGTTGCCTGCCACCCTCCTCCCTCCCACCCTCTTCTAAATGCCCTTAAAATCATTTAAAACATTCTAAAACTAATGAAAACGACTTACCTGAGATGCAGCGTCCCGGGGCTCCCTCTTCCTGGTTTCTCGCCGACTTCTTCCTCACAAATGCGCATGCGCGGGTGCCCGCAATTGGCAGTATTTCACTATCAGGACATGCCACACACATTGGCTTATAGTCCAGCAGTGAGTCTAATTCAAAGCTCTATGCCTGGTACACAAAGCATTGCATGGTGGGGGAGCATTGACATGCGGAAACTCTTTCTATGGTACTCCTCAATGTGGGATCTTAGCTCAGCTAACATAGGAGTAGTTCAGGTCCCCAAAATGTAAGGGCCAGATGGGGGGGAAGAAGCCTATCCTATTGGGCAGCCAAACTATGGAACAAGTTGCCGGTCTCTACTAGGTTAGAACCTAATGGACTCCTGTTTAGGAAAATGGTTAAGATGTGGCTATTGCCCTCAAAGTGAATTGCTATTATCCTTGAAACAGCACATGCCACATGCTACACTCAGCGCCAAGACGCCTCTGCATTTGTGTGCTCTATATATACTTTACTTGCTTACTTACATCAGGGCATGTCCTACCTTTCGCATACACTGCACCTACCTTAGGGGTGAATCACATGCAAGAAAAAAGAAGGTTAGGGCCTGGCAAGTTGGTGCACTTGCCAGGTAAACATGGCAGTACTAAACTGCACACAGGCCCTGCAATGGCAGGTCTGAGAACCTTTTGCAAGGCTTCTTGTGTGGGTGGCTCAATCAGTGCTGCAAACCCACTCGCCACATTTTATTTACAGGCCTTGAGCACACACAGTGCACTGTACTAGGGTCTTAGTAGTAAATCAAATAAGCCAATTATGGAACAAACTAATCCATGACAACAATTTACAGAGGGAGCATTTGCGCATTGGCACTGAACAGCAGTGGCAAATTTTCCAAAGCATCTAGACCAGCAAAAACAAGGTCCAACACACCATCAAAACACAGGAGGCAAAGGCAAAAATACAGGGCAAACCCATGCCAAAGGTGCCAAATCTAACAGACTCCTTCCTTCACCACTGGACACCGTAGTTTTTCTGCATCCATTCTTGCTAGTCTCTAACAGCTGTTTGGCCTCCAAGTCTAGATCTTTGAGTGTGAGTTCATGAGCTAACAGGATTTTTCTTTCCTTTCCTAAACTCCCTATCAGCTTTCCAGTCCACCGGCTTCTCTGGGGACAAAGTTTGGAAGGACACATTGCTTTCTGCTCGGGGGGGGGGGGGGGGGGGGCATCTCCAGTTCTAGAGGCAAGACATCCGCCTGTCCTTTGTGCTGCATCTCAGGACCTGCTCACAGGCCTCTCCTTCTTCCTCCTCATCATTGCCTTATCCTGGACCTCTATCACTACCAGTGACAGGTGAGCTTCTCCTAAGACCGTCAGAGATTTCTGAAGCCATAACCTGCTGGTGCCATCTTGCTTGGAAGCCCTCATTCCTTACATAACTCCATGAGCTCAGGCACCACGTAGATCTCCAGTTTAGTGAGCTCAAATTAAATTTTTTCAGCTATAGTCACAGACAATCAGGTAGGATGAGAGAGTGAATTTGGAAGAAGAAAAATGCCAATTAAGGTGGAATTTGAAAAATAAACAAATTAGTCTTATCCATTGAATAGTAGTGTGAACTAAAATACTGTTTGGCACCGCTGATCACCAATTTTAGAAATTGGGTTGTAGGTTGACTGAGATATGAGCCATAATCAAGCAGAAACCACAATCCTAGTCAGGATAATAAGCAGATAAAACCCAAATGTAACATGTGCTAAGTCTAGCTCTTCACTATTGAGAAATACACTTGTACAATGTGATAAGGTATTCCAAAGTCATTCTTTTAGAGAGACAGGCTTTGCAGTAGTGAAAAACAAATTTGAGTGTTTTTCACTAGCAGGACATGTAAAACTTAAAAATACATGTCCTGCCTTTTAAATACATTGCGAGAAAAGAAAACAAGGGAGACCCTACTCACGACAGAACCAGGGTAATGTGTTTATCCAAAGAACAATGGTTCCTGTGGCATAAATACTTGTACAATTTATAATCAGTACAACAGCTAAATAGCACTTTAGTTTATCAGAGAGGGGTTGGCAAAGAGAAAAGCTCATACCAATTTTTAGAAATTTCTTTTGTATTTCAAGTAAGACAGATAATACTGTAATCATATCAGTGACATATATACAACAGTGCAATGTGTCCCCAGTGATATTGTGAGCGAAAAAACACAAAACATGAAACAATAAGTGGTCTGTACAATTTTCAGCTATAGATGTTTACAAAAAAGGAAAATGACCAAACACGATAATAGAATCAATTTGTAATCAGTGACTATCTACAATCATAGAACATTGTGTTTATAGGGTTCATTTCATATGGCGTCGACGGCGTTTCGACCCGTTGGATGAGGGTCTCGTCAGGACTAAGCAGTGAGGGACATCTAAGGGGAAAAGTGAAGAGTGTATAAATATGTGTAGTCGCATTAAGTAGTAATTAAATGTGGACTGAAATTCAGGAAATGTACCTCGTGGTGTCTTTAAATTACGCAACCCATGCGTGAAGAAATAATTAAAATGACTTACAGTGAACCCAGCCGGGCACTGTCGGGAAGCAAAGCAAGGCGTTAATGATCAAAAAGGGACTTCAGAATTTACATTCACTCAGAATTGAGGAGTTGTCATGCAGTCTGACTTACCACTGTGGTTGAATAAGTGGTAGTCCTATATTGAAGGCTAGCGGTCAGTACCGTCAAAACGAGGGATAAACAGGAAAGTGCCTGTTAACAGAAAGCGCCTTAAGGTTAAATCATAACCTGGATAATGTTGGTAATATATATTGGGCGCAAGGGGTGTTCCTACCTGCTCGCCAAATGTGTCTGCTCGATCGCGTGTCTCCGGGCGTCTGTATGGTAACAGAGTTAGTTCCGGGTGCAGACGTCATCGCGGTTATAACGTGGTGCGCGGAATGCGCGCGCAGTCATTATGAGGAGAGTTCATTGTTTACAAACATGGTTCGAATATGCCCGCAGTGTCATAATGAGGATGATTGTTGTTTAGAAGCATGGTCTCTGACAGTTTCATTGTTTGAATTTATACTTAATCAATGGTACTCCACGTATTTTAAATATTTACAGCAGCATGTACAAATCTCTGCCATCCCCAGCTCTGTGCAGACAATCACCCTATTGGTCTATAGGGAAGAGAAAAAATCCAAAGTTGGAACAACGAAGGTCCACTTGTTAATTTAGTGATATATTCCTCTGTGTACAGTGGTGCATCTTTCTCTGCCATCCCCAGCTCTGTGCAGACAATCACCCTATTGGTCTATAGGGAAGAGAAAAAATCCAAAGTTGGATTTTTTCTCTTCCCTATAGACCAATAGGGTGATTGTGTGCACAGAGCTGGGGATGGCAGCTGGGGATGGCAGAGAAAGATGCACCACTGTACACAGAGGAACATATCACTAAATTAACAAGTGGACCTTCGTTGTTCTCTAATTTACCCGCTAATACTAGTAGCCCAAGACAGGTACTAATTTAGAAGCTAGAAAAAGCAAAGAAGAGGCACGTACGAACAGAATTACATGCTCGTATGCTCACTGACTATTTACGTGCAGGCATAATTCCACAGGGTCTCCAAATAAGGAACGTACCAGGTATCTTCAGGGAAGATCCTAAATTTAAAGGCAGTTTTTGTGGCATTTCTGTCACATGCTCACGACACTGGATGGTTCTCGGTGTCGAGACCGCCATAGAACATTCGAAAGCCGAGCTCATGGAAATAGAGGAATTAGAGAAAGAACTCCTGGGCGGCGACGGGGTTGCCGAGGCTAAGATACTCCTGGATAAACTAAACAAAACTATAGATGAGTTTAATTCTTTTGAATTAAAAAAGAAAGCAGACAAAGTTACAAAGGATATTAAATTTTATAACAAAGAGAGAGCTTTCCCTTACTTGAAACAAGATTATTTTGTAACTTTCCCAAATCAAAATAGACAAAATACTTGGGGCCGTTTTAGAAAAAATCAGCCAGTAACGTTTTCGGAATCATCAGGAGGCTCAAGTGACTCTGATGGTCAAGCAGGGCCCAGTAACTTCAATCACCAGGGCCAACCTTTTTTAGACAAAGGAGGGAAGACCAACAAAAAAAGAGTCTGGCACCAATATTCAGGGGAACGCCAAACAAGAAACAAGCACTATCAATGGGGGCCCCAACCATATTAGAATCTGTATCCAATCCTATAGACAATATGGAAGTAATACCTATTTTTAATTTGTCTAAACATACATTGTCATCTTCCGAAATCTCCTTGTTGAGTAAAGGTCTCTCATTTGTCATCACAGAGAAAAGCAATTATTTCAACTTAAAATCTGAATTGTTTCAGTTTTTCAGGAAAAATTCACCTTAAAATATTCTTTAAAAATCGCGAGTTTACCAGCCATGAATCAACAACTGGTCTAAAACTGCCTTCTACTTTTTACCCTACTAACAGTATGATGCCCCCTGAGTTACTCACTTTTGAAAAACTGATTCTAGAAGGGGTAGACAACTTGAAGAATAGTAAACAATTTACACCATACAATATCTCTCTGTTAGAGCGTCGAGCTCTCGAGAATTTAAAAAAGATACCTCAATAATACTCAAACCCGCAGATAAGGGTGGGGGTATAGTTATACAAGAAAGAACTGATTATGACATTGAAGTAAATAAACAAATTTCTGAAGAGAAACATTTCAAGAAACTCCACCATAACCCTGTAGTTGAGATTCGAGAAAAAATTGTGTCTATCACCAAAGAAGGACTAGACCAAGGTTTTATAACTAAAAAGGAATTTGAGTTTTTGAATTCAACAAATCCAAGAACCCCAGTCCTATATACCCTCCCCAAGGTGCACAAAAGTGTAACAAACCCACCCACCAGGGAGACCAATTCTATCAGGATGTGGTTCGATTTTAGAGCCAATTGGCAAATATATTGATTTTTTCATAAGAGATTACGTTCCCCTACAAGCAAGCTATGTTCGTGATACAATGCATATGATAAATCTAGTGGAAGACCTGGCATATAACAAAGATACAGACTGGCTGGCGACTCTAGATATATCCTCACTCTACACTAACATTCCTCAAATTGATAGTATTAGCTGCATTGAACATCTTCTTGACACTAGATCACAACCATTAAACGTACCTACTTCTTTTATAATTTCATTACTAGAAGTGGCACTTCAAAGAAACTATTTTGTATCTAATGGCCAATACTATGAACAATGTGGGGGCACGAGCATGGGAGCAATTTTTGCTCCAAATTTAGCAAACATCTATATGAACAATGTCGAGAATGGCTTTGTCTTGAGTGACCAGAATCCTTACTATACCAGCATTAAATGCTGGTATAGGTATATAGATGACATTTTTCTTATCTGGAGGGGGAATGAAGAGGACTTTGAGAAATTTGTTATGTACCTAAACACTGTACAAACACATTTAACCTTTACATCTACACTACAGAAAGATACTATCCCATTCCTGGATCTGAATATTCAACATGAGGATAATAAACTCTACACATCTCTCCATAGAAAACCAACTGAAAAAATACACTGCTATTATACAAGAGTCAACATCCTAGAGCTCTAAGAGATGGACTGCCCTTTGGGCAATTTTTAAGGATCCATCGAAATTGTGCTCGACGAGATGACTATTTAAAAGAGGCAGAAATATTAAAAAATAAACTACTAAAGAGAGGCTACCCGAACAGATTAGTGAGGAGATCACTTAAACATGCCTGGTACTGCCCCCGAGAAGAACTATTGGTCACTAGACCTAAGAAGGAAATGGAGAAAATTGTATGTGTCACCACTTTCGGGATTCACACTAACAAGATCCGAAAGAATATTTTAAAAAATTGGAACATCATTAAAAGCATTGACCCCCAAATTGAAGTACCCTTGTTTGCCTATAAGAGAGGGAAAAATTTGAAAGACTACTTGGTTAGGTCATCCACTGAAAAAATTACAAAGAAAGGTGGCACGCTAGAATCTTCTTGGAATCTCCCACCCATCTTGGGCTATCATCCCTGTGGCAATTGTGTGATTTGCCCTCTGAAAGAAAAAAATACCACCTTTAAGCATGGCAGTCACGAACACACACTTAAGTTTTTCTCAAATTGTAATACACGCAATGTCGTGTATTGCATTTGGTGCCCCTGTGGCTTACCCTACATTGGGCAGGCACAACAACCAGTGAAGGCGAGAATAGGCCAACACCGTAGCCGCATAAGAAAGTCGGTTCTGACAGCACCCCTGGTAGGTCACTTCAAAGAAAAAAATCATTCTGCAGACGAGATGAGATGGCAAGTCATAGATACTGCAACAGTGCCAGAGAGAGAGGGGGAGACATTACACAAATATTACAACGACGTGAGTGCCACTGGATTGATAGAATCAATTCAATCAATGAGGTGTTAAACTCTGCAGATGAATGGAGGGGATTTGTGTCTACTCTGGCGACATGATTACACTCGGTAAAAGCAACAATCTCTGAGTAAGAACTGTATATATGAGCAAAAATGTGGATTGAACTCTGTTGATGAAAAGAGGGGATTTCTATTGGCCCATGCAATGATCACTAAGTAAAAATCTACAATATCGTATATACGTGATATAATGTTTCTACTTTGTGCGCTGTGTATTACAACAATGTTGACATGAAGTATGGGGTATTTACGAATGTCTTGTATATTTTATTTTCCCTGGATTATAAAATCATGATTGGTACATGCTGCTGTAAATATTTAAAATACGTGGAGTACCATTGATTAAGTATAAATTCAAACAATGAAATCGTCAGAGACCATGCTTCTAAACAACGATCATCCTCATTATGACACTGCGGGCATATTCGAACCATGTTTGTAAACACTGAACTCTCCTCATAATGACTACGCGCGCATTCCGCGCACCACGTTATAACCGCGATGACGTCTGCACCCGGAACTAACTCTGTTACCATACGGACGCCCGGAGACACGCGATCGAGCAGACACATTTGGCGAGCAGGTAGGAACACCCCTTGCGCCCAATATATATTACCAACATTATCCAGGTTATGATTTAACCTTAAGGCACTTTCTGTTAACAGGCACTTTCCTGTTTATCCCTCGTTTTGACGGTACTGACCGCTAGCCTTCAATATAGGACTACCACTTATTCAACCACAGTGGTAATTCAGACTGCATGACAACTCCTCAATTCTGAGTGAATGTAAATTCTGAAGTCCGTTTTTGATCATTAACGCCTTGCTTTGCTTCCCGACAGTGCCCGGCTGGGTTCACTGTAAGTCATTTTAATTATTTCTTCACGCATGGGTTGCGTAATTTAAAGACACCACGAGGTACATTTCCTGAATTTCAGTCCACATTTAATTACTACTTAATGCGACTACACATATTTATACACTCTTCACTTTTCCCCTTAGATGTCCCTCACTGCTTAGTCCTGACGAGACCCTCATCCAACGGGTCGAAACGCATTCGACGCCATAGGAAATGAACCCTATAAGCCCAGTGTTCTATGATTGTAGATAGTCACTGATTACAAATTGATTCTATTATCGTGTTTGGTCATTTTCCTTTTTTGTAAACATCTATAGCTGAAAATTGTACAGACCACTTATTGTTTCATGTTTTGTGTTTTTTCGCTCACAATATCACTGGGGACACATTGCACTTTTCTATGTTGTATATATGTCGCTGATATGATTACAGTATTATCTGTCTTACTTAAAATACAAAAGAAATTTCTAAAAATTGGTATGAGTGTGCTTTTCTCTTTGCCAACCCCTCTCTGATAAACTAAAGTGCTATTTAGCTGTTGTACTGATTATAAATTGTACAAGTAATTATGCCACAGGGACCATTGTTTTTTTAAATACATTGAACCTGGCTCTCAGGATTCACCCGGGCCTACCTTAGCAGTGACATACATGTATAAAAAAGGAAGGTTTGGGCCTGGCAAGGGGATTATTTTTCCAGGTCAAAATGGAAGTGTAAACTGCACACACAGGGTCTTCAACAGCAGGCCTGAGCATTGTTTTGGGGCTACTTAAGTGGGTGGCACAACAAGTGCTGCAGGCCCACTAGTGGCATATCATTTACAGGGCCTGGGCACATGTAGTGCACTTTACTAGGGACTTAAGTAAATTACACATACCAATTGGGGGTCAGCCAATATTACCATGTTTTAGGGGAGAGAGCACATGCACTTTAGCACTGGTTAGCAGTAGTAAAGTGCACCGAGTCCTAAGGCCAACAAAAAAGAGGTCAGAAAAAGTGGAAGAGGAAGGCAAAAGGTTTGGGAGTAACCCTGCAGAGAAGGTCATTTTCCCACAAATTTGTTTACACCTGCTGGAAATGTGTTTATGAATTCCTGATAAGGAGATAAAAAATTACATTTTGGTGTAAACCTATGTTTACGACCAAATGTCACTTTGGGAGTAGGGCCCATATAGTTAGATCTATGCCCTGGGGACAGTAATACTTGACCTTGTACCCAGAATTATTGTTTGTAGGACCCAAGTGGCAACTTAGCAGACAACGACTGCACAGTAAGAACAGAGAAAGTCAAGGTAGCGGGGTCAAGTGTAGGGTTCGTCATAATGAATATTACCACTAATGTATCAAAGGATTACCACTTAGTCCCTCTTCCTCTGTTCAACCCGAGCTTAAGGGTGTACCAAGTAGTGACAAGCCTTGCTCTTAGGACAGCTAGACTCCTCTGCAGAATCCCCAGGGCCTCCCCCACTTCTGGACACTTGCGGGACATACATAGGCTCAGGGTGGAGAACCGTATCAAGTTCAAAACCCTGAGCTATGTGTTCAAAATCAAGGCAGGCACTGCCCCTCAAGCACTTGTTCATCCCTATGTTCCTTCCCGCCACTTACGATCTAAAACCATGGGCAACTTTGTTGTGCCCAGGGTCAAACTCTCCAGAATGGGGGGGAGATCTTTTTCCTACCTAGGCCCTTCTCTCTGGAATACTCTGCCCTCTAACATTCGCAAAGAAACTAATTATATCCATGTGAGGATGCGCAGTCCTTGGAGACTCCGATAGAACATTTTGCCCGTTGTTTCTCTCCCTCTTCCCTTCTGTGTCTGCAGCCCACTGCCGAGGACTACTATCCCTTTAAATCCCTCGGCTTTCCAGATCATGTGACGGCGTCACATGACTTTGACTCCTTGAAGACGGAAGACGCCAGAGGAGGCGTTCGTTCCTTGGGATTTGGCGAGAACACGAGGCAGGAGGAGAAGCTCGTCCAGATCTTCGTGATAAAGCCCTGGAAGGAACCCGAACAGCGACAGGACCAGGAGGAGGAGACCGGACGCACAGAAGAACACCCGAGTCCAGATGCGAAGGAGCAAAGAACAGAAGGGCAGCCAGACCCTACCAGACAACGCGGAGACTCCCGCCACGGCCCAGGATGGTCGTGGCTGTACAAGGTACGAGGCCACCTTGGTTTTAACTGTGCCCGCGTAAGGGAAAACCAGAAGGGATGGGGTGTAAGGGAGGGAAATCCCTGAGGCCAAAATCGGGCTCCAATACAAAAAGAGACCCCCTGCACAAAAACACACTGGTGACGGTATCGCGTGAAAGTCTCCCTGCACCCCTCGCTCCCTGTGACATTTCTAGATGAAAAATACCTTCCTTACGGTTTTCTTTTCGTCTTTTGTTCTTTTTCATAAACGTTCCTGTCCCTTACTGAGTTGCTGAAGCCAAGCCAACCCTTACACTGGACTACACCCAGGATTTCTGACTCAACCAAGAAAAGGAAATAAGGACAGGACTACAACTCCCAGAATTCCTTGTTTAAGACATACTGTGCTGGCGGGTGGGTTCAGGCTGAGGGAGGTGGTGAGCTGGTCGGAGGTGATCTTGCTCCAGCTTCTGTGGGGAACCTGTGGCGGGTGGTGGTGAGTCGTGGTTCTTCTGAAGCTGAAGTGGACGCAGCTGTGGTCGGTCCAGTGGAGTCCGGTGGAGTGGCTGAAGGTGATGTGCTTGCTGGATGAGAAGACGGGATCAAGCGTGTGTCCGGCGTAGTGGGTGGGGGTGTTCACCAGTTGCTTGAGTCCGAGGTTGGCGAGGTCGTCCAGCAGGGCGGCGGTGTTGCGGTCCATGTTGTTCTCCAGGTGGAAGTTGAGGTCCCCTAGGAGGATGTAGTCAGCGGAGCGGAGGGCATGCGGGCTGATGAAGTCCGAGATGTCTTCGCTGAATTGTGTACGTGGTCCCGGTGGTCTGTAGACGAGTGTGCCTCTGAGGGTCGTCTTTGGGTCGGTGTGTATCTGGAAGTGGAGGTGCTCGGCGGCGGCGAAGGTGTCGTTTGAGTCGGTCGTGATGCGGATGGTGTTCCTGTGGACGATGGCGATGCCCCCTCCGGTCTGGTTGACGCGATCCCTCCTGATGATCTTGTACCCGTCCGGGATGGCGATGGCGATGTCGGGGGCTGAGGAGACGTTCATCCAGGTTTCCGTGAGGAAGGCGACGTCTGGTGATGTTGCGTCGAGGAGGTTCCAGAGTTCCACGGCGTGTCTGTGGACGGAGCGGGTGTTGAGCAGGATGCACTTGAGGTGGTTGCTGCTGGTGCTTGGCTTGGCGGGGGCGGTGCAGGTTCGGAGGGAGGTGAACTTGCAGGTTTTGCAGGCGAAGGGTCCGTGGATGCGTCTCGGGGTGGCTCGGCAGCAGGCGGGGTTCCGGCCGGCATTGAGTGCATTGAGGGCGGCGTCGTCGTAGGTCAGTTGGGTAGTCTTGCATCGGCGGGGGCCAGGGGTCCTGGCACTGGGCGCGGTCCAGGCGCGGACGGGCACAGACGGGCTTACCTTTGGCGCGCCTTCGGCGCACAATCGGCGCGCACGCTGCGCGTCAACGCTGCGCGTCAACGCTGCGCGTATGCATGGGCAACATAAGAAGGAGCCGGGAGGGAGGAGCAGCTGGGTGGCGGGAGCGGGGTGGCGAATGGGCAGGAGGGTGGCGGGGCCGCAGGGAGGCAACGGCGGGAAAGGAGGGCAGGGGGCGGCTCAGCGGCGGCTGGGTCGTCCTGTCCTGTGGAATGTAAACAAAAAAGACAAGGCAGCAAAGATGGGGAAACGAGGTCACAGCAGGGTGACAAACAGCAGAATAGATAGACGAGGCAGCAAAAACGAGGGCACAACAGGTTAAGAAACGAGTCAGAAAAACAAGGGCACAACAGAATAAAGAAACGGGTCAGCGAAATGAGGGCACAGCACAATGAAAAACGAGGCAGCACACGAGGCAGAAGAGCGAGGGCACAGCAGGCATCAAGGCAATTGAGGCAGTAGCAGGGGTGTGTGGGGGCGACCTCGCCTGGTTACAGGCTCAGCGGTCGCTCCCTGCACCTCTGTGCTGTCTCCTTAAGAAGGAGCCGGGAGGGAGGAGCAGCTGGGTGGCGGGAGCGGGGTGGCGAATGGGCAGGAGGGGGGCGGGGCCGCAGAGAGGCAGCGGCGGGAAAGGAGGGCAGGGGCAGCTCAGCGGCGGCTGGGTCGTCCTGTCCTGTGGAATGTAAACAAAAAAGACAAGGCAGCAAAGATGGAGAAACGAGGTCACAGCAGGGTGACAAACAGCAGAATAGATAGACGAGGCAGCAAAAACGAGGGCACAACAGGTTAAGAAACGAGTCAAAAAAATGAGGGCACAACAGGTTAAGAAACGAGTCAGAAAAACGAGGGCACAACAGGTTAAGAAACGAGTCAGAAAAACGAGGGCACAACAGAATAAAGAAACGGGTCAGCAAAACGAGGGCACAGCACAATGAAAAACGAGGCAGCACACGAGGCAGAAGAGCAAGGGCACAGCAGGCAACAAGGCAATTGAGGCAGTAGCAGGGGTGTGTGGGGGCGACCTTGCCTGGTTACAGGAGATGATGGACGAAGTGCTGAAACATTTCAGACACTCACCCCCCCAGTCACAGATCTGGGTTTAATCCATCATTGTTCTTTAGCTCACTTCGCCACCCCAGTTCAGACCCAGCCATATGCTGCCAAATCTGTGACTGGGGTCAGTGTCTGAAAAGTTTCAGCGCTCCACCCATCGTCTCCTTGTGTTTGCTTTGTTCGCCATAAGATGGCAGGGTATGTGCAGATGTGGGTCCCTTGCTCTCTGTGCCATTAGATTCAAGCAAGCCTGGCTGATGAGGGGTGTTACCCCGAAACCGGTCCCAGGATGCTTATTTCCGGTCCAGGGAAGACCTGACTTGGTAATTTGAGATGGACTGTTCCCATGAGGCAGTGGGTCAAGACTGGTTTGTATATGGCTGGGTCTGAACTGGGGTGGCAAAGTGAGCTAAAGAACCCAGATCTGTAACTTGGGGTGAGTGTCTGAAAAGTTTCAGCGCTCCGTCCATCATCTCCTTGCATTTGCTTCATTCACAGAAGTACACCAGTAAAACTGCATCAGGTGCAGGTTTTCAGGAATACAAGAACTGGCAAAGTCATTTGCTCAGCATTTTAAAGCTGAGATGTATTGGTTTTACCAATGCCTGTTTTTGCTAGGGAATCCGCCTCTTCTTCTTCTTAACTAGGTAGCACTGTCTATAGGGATGCATTTGTGTCAACTACAAGAAGCCCAGTTCTTGCCATATGATGTGCTATATAAAAGACAACTTACAACAAAAAAAGAGTGGCAAAATAAATGTTTTGGGGCTATCCAATTACTCAAAGGTAGCTCTACTACATTCCCAAAACATCACTTGTAGTCAAGAAAAATATGAATCTGGTTAAACATTCCCTTTGTTGACAACTTCAAATCAGAGTTAAACGAGTTCCTGTCTGGTGAGCTGACTCTGTATAGTACTGTGGAGTTGCGTCAGAGACACAAGTAGGATTTTAATCATGATCCCGTGCCATCATGGCTCAGAGACTTCTGGTGAAAAGGGACGTGGAATCTGTGACCGGACTTTTTATTCAGAAGGTAGGGTGGAGCTTTATGCTGAGAAAGTGGATAGACGAGGGACAGGTGCTGTCAAACAAGCAGAGTCTTTATGTTACAAACTCCTGTGGGGCTTAGGGCCTTAGGGGTTCTAAGTGGGTCGGTATTTCGAGCTGTGTGGAGTTTACTGCACCCTGTAATTACCAGGTGCAATAAAGTTCTCTCCTTCCTTAAATTTTGACAGGTCAATACTGACGAAAATTATAAGCGAAAAGGACAGGGGGGCTTATTTACAAGTCCCTTGCGCCACTGGGGCGTCACTATTTGTGATGCACCGGTGGGGCAACCTGCTGCCCCATACTTACATGGACAAGAAAAGCCACCCTTGCATGGCTTTTCCTGTCTTTGTAAATATGGCCCCTTTACATGCAGCACCTTGCGTGACTGGGGCATTCCTTGGGTGTTGATGTGGATTTTCCCATGCAACACCCATGGAACCTGACACATTTCCAGATTTACCAGAAATCGTAAACCTGGGAATCATGCATCTGAATGCTATGGCTCCCTAGAGGAGGCATTGAGAGGCTCAACGAGGAGCAATGTTTTCATTTCTCCTCGTTTGTTTCCTCTTTCTATGCATGCTTCATTCTGCAGCACACATAGAAGGAGGAAATCACATTTTGTGTTTCTTTATGTGCAGGAAGGTGTCCGGTGGAGTGGCTGAAGGTGATGTGCTTACTGGATGAGAAGACGGGATCAAGCGTGTGTCCGGCGTAGTGGGTGGGGGTGTTCACCAGTTGCTTGAGTCCGAGGTTGGCGAGGTCGTCCAGCAGGGCGGCGGTGTTGCGGTCCATGTTGTTCTCCAGGTGGAAGTTCCCTGCACCTCTGTGCTGTCTCCTTAAGAAGGAGCCGGGAGGGAGGAGCAGCTGGGTGGCGGGAGCGGGGTGGCGAATGGGCAGGAGGGGGGCGGGGCCGCAGGGAGGCAGCGGCGGGAAAGGAGGGCAGGGGCGGCTCAGCGGCGGCTGGGTCGTCCTGTCCTGTGGAATGTAAACAAAAAAGACAAGGCAGCAAAGATGGGGAAACGAGGTCACAGCAGGGTGACAAACAGCAGAATAGATAGACGAGGCAGCAAAAACGAGGGCACAACAGGTTAAGAAACGAGTCAGAAAAACGAGGGCACAACAGGTTAAGAAACGAGTCAGAAAAACGAGGGCACAACAGGTTAAGAAACGAGTCAGAAAAACGAGGTCACAACAGAATAAAGAAACGGGTCAGCGAAATGAGGGCACAGCACAATGAAAAACGAGGCAGCACACGAGGCAGAAGAGCGAGGGCACAGCAGGCAACAAGGCAATTGAGGCAGTAGCAGGGGTGTGTGGGGGCGACCTCGCCTGGTTACAGGCTCAGCGGTCGCTCCCTGCACCTCTGTGCTGTCTCCTTAAGAAGGAGACGGGAGGGAGGAGCAGCTGGGTGGCGGGAGCGGGGTGGCGAATGGGCAGGAGGGGGGCGGGGCCGCAGGGAGGCAGCGGCGGGAAACGAGGGCAGGGGCGGCTCAGCGGCGGCTGGGTCGTCCTGTCCTGTGGAATGTAAACAAAAAAGACAAGGCAACAAAGATGGGGAAACGAGGTCACAGCAGGGTGACAAACAGCAGAATAGATAGACGAGGCAGCAAAAATGAGGGCACAACAGGTTAAGAAACGAGTCAAAATAATGAGGGCACAACAGGTTAAGAAACGAGTCAGAAAAACGAGGGCACAACAGGTTAAGAAACGAGTCAAAAAAACGAGGGCACAACAGAATAAAGAAACGGGTCAGCGAAACGAGGGCACAGCACAATGAAAAACTAGGCAGCACACGAGGCAGAAGAGCAAGGGCACAGCAGGCAACAAGGCAATTGAGGCAGTAGCAGGGGTGTGTGGGGGCGACCTTGCCTGGTTACAGGAGATGATGGACGAAGTGCTGAAACATTTCAGACACTCACCCCCCCAGTCACAGATCTGGGTTTAATCCATCATTGTTCTTTAGCTCACTTCGCCACCCCAGTTCAGGCCCAGCCATATGCTGCCAAATCTGTGACTGGGGTCAGTGTCTGAAAAGTTTCAGCGCTCCGCCCATCGTCTCCTTGTGTTTGCTTTGTTCGCCATAAGATGGCAGGGTATGTGCAGATGTGGGTCCCTTGCTCTCTGTGCCATTAGATTCAAGCAAGCCTGGCTGATGAGGGGTGTTACCCCGAAACCGGTCCCAGGATGCTTATTTCCGGTCCAGGGAAGACCTGACTTGGTAATTTGAGATGGACTGTTCCCATGAGGCAGTGGGTCAAGACTGGTTTGTATATGGCTGGGTCTGAACTGGGGTGGCAAAGTGAGCTAAAGAACCCAGATCTGTAACTTGGGGTGAGTGTCTGAAAAGTTTCAGCGCTCCGTCCATCATCTCCTTGCATTTGCTTCATTCACAGAAGTACACCAGTAAAACTGCATCAGGTGCAGGTTTTCAGGAATACAAGAACTGGCAAAGTCATTTGCTCAGCATTTTAAAGCTGAGATGTATTGGTTTTACCAATGCCTGTTTTTGCTAGGGAATCCGCCTCTTCTTCTTCTTAACTAGGTAGCACTGTCTATAGGGATGCATTTGTGTCAACTACAAGAAGCCCAGTTCTTGCCATATGATGTGCTATATAAAAGACAAATTACAACAAAAAAAGAGTGGCAAAAAAAATGTTTTGGGGCTATCCAATTACTCAAAGGTAGCTCTACTACATTCCCAAAACATCACTTGTAGTCAAGAAAAATATGAATCTGGTTAAACATTCCCTTTGTTGACAACTTCAAAGCAGAGTTAAACGAGTTCCTGTCTGGTGAGCTGACTCTGTATAGTACTGTGGAGTTGCGTCAGAGACACAAGTAGGATTTTAATCATGATCCCGTGCCATCATGGCTCAGAGACTTCTGGTGAAAAGGGACGTGGAATCTGTGACCGGACTTGTTATTCAGAAGGTAGGGTGGAGCTTTATGCTGAGAAAGTGGATAGACGAGGGACAGGTGCTGTCAAACAAGCAGAGTCTTTATGTTACAAACTCCTGTGGGGCTTAGGGCCTTAGGGGTTCTAAGTGGGTCGGTATTTCGAGCTGTGTGGAGTTTACTGCACCCTGTAATTACCAGGTGCAATATAGTTCTCTCCTTCCTTAAATTTTGACAGGTCAATACTGACGAAAATTATAAGCGAAAAGGACAGGGGGGCTTATTTACAAGTCCCTTGCGCCACTGGGCGTCACTATTTGTGATGCACCGGTGGGGCAACCTGCTGCCCCATACTTACATGGACAAGAAAAGCCACCCTTGCATGGCTTTTCCTGTCTTTGTAAATATGGCCCCTTTACATGCAGCACCTTGCGTGACATGGGCATTCCTTGGGTGTTGATGTGGATTTTCCCATGGAACCTGACACATTTCCAGATTTACCAGAAATCGTAAACCTGGGAATCATGCATCTGAATGCTATGCCTCCCTAGAGGAGGCATTGAGAGGCTCAACGAGGAGCAATGTTTTCATTTCTCCTCGTTTGTTTCCTCTTTCTATGCATGCTTCATTCTGCAGCACACATAGAAGGAGGAAATCACATTTTGTGTTTCTTTATGTGCAGGAAGGTGTCCTTTTCTGCACATAAACAATAATGAAAAAAATGACGTTTTACAACTTCTATGAGTGCTGCATGAAGCAGCACACATAGAAGTTCCAAAACGCTATTTCAGATTTCATGAAGGGACACCTTCATGCATATAAACATCATTCCCCTTAACATCATTTCCCTCACCGCAGGCACCCTTGTACCATAGTGCAAGGGTGCCTGTGGTGGTGCATGGGAGATAATTGTGTGCCAGCGCCGGGGAGAGCAAAGGGATCTGTCATATGGTTGTAGATACGACGCATCTTGACCCTGTGCTTCAAAATTAACACAGCACGGCACAGCCAAATGGCTTGCGCCACCGCGCTACATTAATTCTCGTAAATGAGGACCTACAGAATTTACCGTAGCATGCAGATTTTGATGCTGTAAGCATCGATATCACATAATATTCCACAAAAAGTAGGGACAGTTGCAATTTAATTTATCGCACCTGTTAAATTTAGGAGTCGGATGTTATTGGATGAACTAAATTGACTAGCACCCCCACCCCCGACCAGCTCAGAATCATGGCCGCAGAGTCTATGTTCCGTTCACTTTAGCTCTCACAGTAAGACTGTAATAAACACCCACCAAAGTTGGCGATGTTTTTAAAGTGTTTCATATTAATATACTAGCTTACCCGTTGCACGTTGCTGCGATCTCCGAAGAAAGGAAATTCAAGGAAACTCGCTATGATAACATTCAATTTACATTGTGTCATTTTTATTGAAATGTATTCATTTTAATATGGAAAACTTTTCAAAGTGTCGTTTTAATTCTATGTATTTATTCGAGTGCTTGTGGATACACAAATTTTTGTATTTCCGTTTGGTGCGTACATCAGTATTCGAAAGATTATGAGGGCCCAAGTGGCCGATATTTAAAAAAATGTTATGCCAGAAACCTTCGCTGGAGTGTACTCAACAACTTCCCAAAGTTTCCTGGCGATCAGATGAATGGTGTTTTAATTCTATTTATTTATTCGAGCGCTTTTGGATACACGATTTTTTGTTTTTCCGTCTGGTGCGTACATCAGTATTCAAAAGTTTATGAGGGCCCTGGGGGCCCGATATTTAAAAGAATTTATGCCAGAAACCTTTGCGGGAGTGTACTCAACAACTTCCCAAAGTTTCATGGCGATCGGATGAATGGTGTAGTAATGCATAAAGGACAAACAGACAGACATACATACATTCGTTTTTATATATATAGATTACCTACACTTTCCAATGGTTTCCAATTAGTTTCAGAACTGTGTTCCTACAGTGTCTTAGCCTCACAAGAGTACACGTGAAGACATTGGCGTTATTTTGTTTCTTTTTTTTATAGCTTTTAACGTTACATACTTAGAATCGAGACTTTAAATGTGAAGCCTATAAAGATGTAAAAGTGAAGGACAAAACTCTAGATTTACTTCTCTGTGAATGGAATGTTTTATTAATTCGTTGCAATTCAAAAGCAGCTATAATGGGAAATGGATGAAACTAGGGTTTGTAATTGTGCATGCATTCCCACTCGCCTAAAATACCTGGAAAATCGGCCCGCAGCTAAATGAGACGAATGCACAAAGCAGGACACATCGCAATCTCACGCTTGCAGTGAAACTCAAACGAGTTCATCAGTCATGTTCTAAAACATTTAGCCTCAATTTTTTAATTGACAAATGCAGTACAAGAGAACATTTAGTCTGATGTATTAAATTGCTAAAATGTCATGTGAGATTTAATTATTCTATTAAACTCTCGTTAAAATGATTTGTGAGAAAAAAACGTAACATATTTTGAGGCGGCGGGATGAGTCCCACATTACACTTTCATGAGATCAAGAGGGTGACCTCAAGATAACATTGTGTTCTACACCTGGTGCAGCGAGCACACAGGCTTGCATTGAAGGGATTTTATTTGCAATTAAGACTTGCAGTATTAATTAGGCTATGAGCGAGCATGAGCGTAGAAACCGCGCACCACAAATAGTTTAATTACAACTTTCAGTCGCGGGCTCACATCACTCAGTAGCAGATGAACGGTGGGGCTGCAGCAGCGCTGGGACCCATAGCGGGAGAGGCAGGATGCCAGCCGAGATAGAAATTAGCAGGTGGAGGGCTTTTGTAGCCCACAGGTTCCCGTCCCTGTGCTTAATTTGTAAAATATTAAGTGCCAGGGCCCTGACCAGGAGGCCACTGTAGCTTGCACCACCCATCGCCCTTGTCTTCGCTGCCAAAACTACTACGAAACTTGTCTTGCGCCTGCAAATGGCTGGGGAGTCAGGTATTAGTCATTTCTAATGTGTATTGCATTCACAAACACCCTGTTCTGCTCATCTCTGAATTAGATGAGCAACACTACCATGTGGCAGACTGTCATAAGTGCAGTGTTGACAATTACCTGCAGGTGCCAGCACCCAAAACCTATTAAGTGCTGGTGCTAAGCACCGGAAACCACAGGCTCAAATTAAGCACTGACCTTCCCAGTCAATAAAGCTTAAACATCAATGTCTTCTAGTTGCTTCTTCTGAAGCATGTTTGAAGAGTGCTGAAAGTCTGTCATGCAGTTCCCATTTGCATGTGAGAACTCTAAAACTAACAAAAAGTTAGATGTAATGGCCCTCTGATGCATGTCCAGTCAAAAGTCTTTATTTGGTTTGAGACAAACCATAAAAAAGCACGATAATTTAATCATAATAAAAACAATTACTATCCTACAGTACATCAAAAGAAAGTTTGTACATTAGAAGGGTAAAGTGACTTTGTGCATAGAATACAATCGCCACAGGTCCATATCCTCTCCTTCAGTTAAAAAGTTCATTAAAAAGAAAATATATAAACAATATATCTTATTTCCCAACAATTCTCCTGCAGATGACTACAGAAATCATAAAGCATAAAGCACACCTCGTCAGTCTGGAGCAACTGCAAAAAGTGTAGATGCAGGGGCTCTAAGAAGGGGTGAAAAGACCAGAAAGCCTCCTTAGCAAGTAAATGGTCTTTTAAAGACCTGTGAAGTACTCAGGTGCGGCTGTGTGTGTTCCCAGGAAGCTGTCTCAGCCCGGGCTGACACACACGACGGTGGGGCTGAAGCCCTTTCAGCCCAATGGGCGTTGCACGCTTGCTCTAGAGTACCTGCAGTTGCTCCAGACTGCTATAAGCACAGCGCCAATAATATGGATAGGGGTTAACTGCTTCATGGGTGGGCGCAAACCATAGCAAAAGGCTTTTTAAAATTTGTAATGAGGCCCAAGTCAGACATAAAGGACACGAAAGTGTCTAACAATTTGTTAAGGCCCAACCCATCCTGGCCATGAGAATGCAATTGTCCCTGAACATAAGGACAGGTAACGGCGATTTCCTACCATGGGTGGGTCGGCTGCTGCAGCTATGAGTTGTTCATTGAGATCATTCATATAAAAGCTAAGGAAGAAGGAGATGCAAGAGCACGCAAAACAAGATGGCCAACGCCTGCTGAGCTCGATTTTCACAATTTTTGGGCTAATTATGACAAATTCTTGCACAAAATGAGGTCGCTGTAATATTGAAGTGCATACCTAATGCTGTGAAGTTTTTCCAGGTCTTTTCATCAGTGGCAGTAGTGTTTTATCCCTTCCTGCTTCAGCTCCCAGCCCTGCTTTGAGGCAATGCCCGGCTTGTCTGTCAGGGGGGCGGAGGAAGTGAAATGAAATGAAATGAAATGAAAAGTAGATTTATAAAGCGCGGTTGCTGCCCAGGGGCGTCCAAGCGCTAGAGAACAGAATGGAAATAGCTTGACAGAGGTAACTTGCTGAAATTACTGAGGGGGGTTAAACAGGAATGTCTTCAGCTGTTTTCGGAATGAAGAGAGGTTGGGGTTGGATCTAAGATGAAGAGGGAGTGAGTTCCAGGTCCTGGCGGCATTATAGGTGAACGCCCTGCCGCCCGCCCTTGCCATTTTTTATTCTCGGAGCTATAGCCATGAAGGCCTGGCTAGATCGAAGGTTTCTTCTGGGTTGGTACTGTTTTACTAGGTCGCGGGTAATCATAGGACCTGTGCCCCAAAAGGCCTGATGGGCAAGACACATGGCCTTGAAGATGATTCTCTGACGCACTGGTAGCCAGTACAGGCTGATCAGTCCAGGTTTGGCTGATAGTCTGTGTGGAAGCTGTAACAGTGTGCGGGCCGCACAGTTCTGCACTATCTGTAGTCTACGCAAGGTGTACTCCGGGGCGCCAAGGTAGAGGACATTGTTGAAGTCTAAGCGGGACTGTATCAGACCCTGGATGGCCACCTGCTTTGCATCCATAGGTAGAAGAGGGAGGACTTTCTTTAGCATCCTAAGAAGGCCGAAGCAGGTAGCCGAGAGTTTTGTAGCCTGGATGTTAAATGAGAGGGTCTTATCCAGCCACACCCCAAGGCTCTTAATGTTGTCCTTAGGTACTGGAGGGGTGCCTAGACAAGGGGGCCACAAGGAGTTGAAAAAGGTGGGGTTTGAGGGTCCCAGGAGCATCAGCTCCGTTTTGTCCCCATTGAGCTTAAGGGATGACGAAGTCATCCAGCCCTTTACCTCCTCTAGGCACTTCATTAGCCCACCTGACGACGGCAGGTCGGCCTCCTGCGCCAAGGAGACCACCAGCTGGGTGTCGTCCGCGTAAGAAATGATCTTAAAGCCAAATGGACGAACAACCTCAGCCAGTGGTCTCATATAGATGTTGAAAAGCGCAGGGCTTAAGGAGGAGCCTTGTGGGACTCCACACCTCAACGGCCTACTCATGGACACTGTGTCTCCATCAAATACTTGAAATGATCTGTCACTCAAGAAGGATTTGAGCCAAAGCCAAGCTCCATCCACTATTCCGACACTCGAAAGGCGGCTCAGCAGGGTGTCATGGCTGACCGTATCGAATGCCGCGCTAAGGTCAAGGAGGATCACTGCCACTGACCCCCCCTGATCTAGGATTTTTCTGGTTTCCTCTGTGACTGATAGGAGGGCAGTCTCTGTTCCATGTCTGGGTCTAAAACCCGTCTGGGTGGCATCTAACAGCTGGTTGTTTTCAAGAAAATTCACCAGCTGGAGATTGATGTACCTCTCAAGGATTTTGCTCACCCAGGGGAGCAGAGAAATTGGCCGGTAGTTGCTAAAGTCAGAGGGATCCAGATTGGTTTTTTTTAGCAATGCTCGGACCATGGCCCGCTTCCAAGCGGGAGGGACAGTGCCAGAGGTGATGGATGCTTTCAGGAGGTCCATAATGGTTGGTAAAGTGACCTGGGATGCTAACATCATGACATCTGGAGGTGCCGGGTCGCATGGAGACCCAGATTTTACCTTGCGGGCCACGGATTCCAAGGTTTCAAGGTCTAGAGGGGGGAAGTGGTCCAGTGTTGGTAGGGGTTCTGATAAAGTGTCTCCCAGATTTGTTTGGTCCTGAGCTATGGGGACAATGGCTGTAGAGGGTAAGGATGAGTAGATTTTATTAACTTTTTGGTGGAAAAATTCTGCCAAGTCGTTGCAGTGGGCTGTTGTTTTTACCTCGTGCAGGCTAGAAGATGGAAGTTTTGTACGTTTTTTCAGTATTTGAAAAATTTCCTTAGGTTTGGATTTTGCTAGTATGATTTTATCAGAGAAGTATACAGATTGGGCAGCTTTGACTTCGGCTTTGTAGGTATTAATTGCCTCTCGATATCAGATTTTTTCCTCCAAAGAGTAATCTAGACGCCATTGTCTTTCTATTTTCCTGCATTGGCGTTTCTTTTCCCTGAGAGCCTCTGAGTACCAGGGGGCAGTTTTATGGGAACGTTTCAGCGTTATTTTACTCAGGGGGAGAGTGGCTTCAAGGGATTGTGTGATCCAGTCTTCGTAAGCCTGGTTGGCCAAACAAGGATCCTCATTGTAGAAGGGTTGATCACTTGCGAGCCTACTTGCCCATTCATCGGCTGGTAGCCGCGCCCAGGATCTGGCGTGTCTTATCGTGGCTCTCACAGGAGGTGGCTTAAATGTGGTCCAGGTAAAAGGCACCAGTAGATGATCAGTCCACGGGAGGGAGATTGGTAGCCCTACCACAAGGTCTGCACAGTTACTGAACACAGGGTCCAGTAAGTGGCCCTTAGCGTAAGTCGGGGTCTTCAGTCGTTGGACTAATTATAGAGCAGTTAGGTCGTCTGCAAGTGTCGTAGCTGTATGGTCCAGAGCAGTATCAAAATGAAGAATGAGATCTCCTAGCAAAGTATAATTAGAGGCAGTGCTAACGCGTTCAGCCACAATCGAAGGAAGAAGATTGTGGAACTGTTTGGCGGGGCCCGGGGGGCGATATATTACTGTTCCCGAGAAGCAGTTATTAGGGGAGAGTTCCAGAAGTGCTTAGGAGAAGGCCAGGCTTTGGTCTAACCACTCCCACAGTCAGTTTTAGCTGCTGCACCTTTCATTTTTTCAAGATTTTCTCAGTAATTATCACTCTAATTTCAAGTATTTCTCAGCAATTATTACATTTGTCTTATTTCTATATTCCTTGCAAGTTTATTTATTTAAACAAAAGCATGGATCATAAGAATGCGCAAACACTTTATAACAAAAGGAAGCAACATGTTTCACCTCCTCCTGTTAAATCTAAGATGGTTGAGTCAAGTGAACCTTCTTTATCATTGATTCTTGACAAAATTCAAGCTCTTCATGCCAAAGCAGACCTAATTGCGACAGAGATAAAAATGTGTGCAAAGACATGGCTAGTATGTCAATGAAAATTTCTGATAATTCAATTAAAATAAATGACAATAAAGTTTAAATAGACGCTTTTTTTCCACTGCTCCACTGCATGTTTGCTCACCTTCTGAATATGGAAAATCGTAATACACAATATAATTTACGCATTTGTAACTTACCAGAGGATGTTGAAGGTTTCAATTGCAGATTATATTTGGAGAATCTGATTCCAGGTGTTCTAAACCTCAAATTTCGAGAGAAATTTGAAATTGATAAGGTGCATAGGATTCAATCACATCTTAATCCATGCCACACAAAACCTCGACAAATGATTTTTAAAGTTCTTCGCCACCATCATTTGGTTTTGGTAAAAAAAGCTGCACGAGAAATTCCTTCTTTGATGTTCAATGGAAATAAAAAATGTATTCACCAAGACCTTGCTAAAGAAACTGTTTCTATTTGCAAGGAATTTACTGCTCTTCGTCCTCAGCTCCGAATTCTTGGATTTAAATATGGTCTTTTTAACCCATCAACAATGCTCATTTGGAAAGATACTTTCTCTAAATCCTTCGACCGACCTGAAGAGTTACAATTGTTCCTGGATCAGCATTCACAGCATTCAATGGATACTCATGACTCTGCTAAGTTTTATGAATTTTCCTGACAATTTTTATGGTTATATTTACAGGGGGCTCCAACAATTTCGGTTATGCTTGTAAAGTGTGTGTGCGTTTCATTCTTGTTATTAACGTTTAGTATTTGTCGTTTTTCTATGTGTTATTGTTTTCTTTTCCGTTCCCCTCTCTCTTTTTATCATCTGTTTTGGATTTACTATTTTTCTCTCTCTACCTACATCTTTGTCTCCTCTTCTTGACCTTATTTTTCTTTCTTTTTCACTATGGCTCGTATTATTAGGATAGTTTCTTTAAATATTAAGGGACTACGTCATCCTGTTAAACGTATGAAAATGTTAGATTATTTGGGTAGTTGTAAAACGGATATTTGCTTTATACAAGAAACTCATATTGATGCCAACATTTTGGAGTATATGAAAAAAATGGGTTGATAGTATTGTTTCATCTCCTGCAAATGGCAAAAAAATGGTGTTGCTATTTTTTTTGCAAAAAGATTACATTGCCAAATTCTCAGTACATTTTCAGATACAGATGGAAGATATGTTGTTGCTAAAATTAATGGTCATGATTCGGTTATGTTTTCATTAAACGTTTATGATCCTACTGCTGATGATCCTCACTTTTGATTTCTCCTGTCAACTGATGTTGTCAAATTAGGTAAAGTTCCTCTTATAATTGATGGAGAATTTAATGTTATATCAGATCCTTTATTAGATAGATTATCTCTTACTAAATTTCGACCTCCTAAAGTTTTTTTTTGCTTTTAAATAATTTCTTCAAACTACAAAGCTAGTTGACATTTGGAGATTACATTTTCCCACAGAATTCTTTTTACATTTTATTCTAACCCGCATAATTCTCATTCTAGGCTTGATTATGTATTAATTTCCAGACAACTTAGTAACTCAGTGGTTACTCCCAATATTGGTAATATTGATATTTCGGATCATGCCTTAATTTCTTTTATTTTGAAGTTGAATTCTAATGTTGTAATTCAATCTAGATGGAAAACGAATACGAGTGATGTTCTTAATGAACAAAATAAACCTACACCTTTAAATGCTATACATGATTACATTCCTCTTAACCCTGAAGGGTCTACTTTTATGGTGAATAGATGGGACACCTTTAAAGCTTATAATAAATAATACAACTTTTAATGCCAATATTACAAATTTAGAAAAACAAATTGCAAAATATTAGAGACTTTTTATTACAACTAATGAACCTCAATACAGATTCAAATTACAGAAACTTAGATATGAGTTTAACTCAATACTTAGCAAAAGAGCTGGTATTCAGCTTTAAAATTCTAAAGCCAAGTTTGCTTTTAGCCAATTATTTACGCATCAAAAAAGATAAAACACAAATAAATTCAATTCATGGCACTAATGGTAAAATTGCTCAATCCCAAAATGATATTGTTAATGAATTCCTAGATTTTTATACTACTTTATATAACAAACCTGATTTTGATGATGCCTCCTTAATTGATTCTTATTGTAGCAAATTGTAGTTTACCCAAGATTTCTCAATCAGATAAAAATGACTTGACATCCCTATTACTCGAGAAGAAATTCTATTTGTCATAAAATCTCTTTAAAAAATATTAATCCCCTGGTCCTGATGGTATTCCCGCTGAATTTTATAATGAATTTCAATTACAGCTTATCCTTCATTTATTTCAGCTTTTTACTTTTTTGGTTCTACAGGAACTACTACCGGTTCTTTTACTGAGGCTTTAATTATTGTTTTACCGAAACCTAATAAAGACCCTACTCTCGTGTCAAATTATCGCCCTATATCTTTAATATACCACGATTGTAAATTGTATGCAAAAATACTTGCTTCTAGATTATCCTCTGTGTTAGATTCTATTATACATTCAGATCAATGTGGTTTTATGAAGAATTGATATTCAGCCAATAATACTCGAACCCTGTTGCACGTTATTGAACAAGGATCCACTTTATCTCTTTCATCAGGAATTCTAGCATTGGATGCTGAAAAAGCGTTTGACAAAATTCACTAGCAATTTTTATTTCATACTTTATTATCATTTAATTTTGGTGACATATTTATTCGTATAATTTCTGCTTTATTTTCTACTCCTACTGCTCGTTTATTTATTAACAGCCACATTTCTAATCAATGTTCTGTTTTCAGAGGTACAAGACAAGGTTGTCACCTTTTCCCCCTTTTGTTTCTTCTTGGTATCGAAACATTACTTGTTTCTATAAGAAAATGTGATAATATTACAGAAATAAATATCAGAGAGGTTATTTTTAAACCTTTAGCATATGGTGATGATGATTATTATTTATTAGTGTTCCTTTATCCTCATTCCCTTCATTACTTGAAATTATTTTGTTTTATTCCACAGTTTCTGGATATAAGTTAAACACTAATAAAACGGAATTCTTTCCTCTAAATGTTTATTGTACTCCTGATATGATACCCATGAATGATATCATTTGGCAAAAGGATACATTGAAATATCTTGGAATTGAATTTTCCTCATCTATGAAATCAACAATATCATTAAACTGTGACTACATCATAAATTATATTAAAGATAAAATAACCAAATGGTCTTCACTTCATCTTTCATGGTGGGGTAGAATGCATTCTTTAAAAATGACTATTGCACCAAAAATATTTTACACTCTTGCCATGATTCCCACTCACTTTCCTTTAAGGTTTTATAAAACTGTAGACAAACTCCTCTCCACATTTCTTTGGAAAAATAAATAGTCTTGTATCAGTTATGAAAAATTAAAAGTAGCTAAGTGTAATGGAGGCTTTGGATTACCAGATTTTTTTTTATTATCACAAAGCTTTTATTTTAAAAAAAGCTCTTTTTGGATTAACCACTCTTTCATAAATAATACCACTACTTGGCTTTTAATTGAAAAAACTTTAATAGAACATTTTCCATTACCCACTTTGTTATCTATGTCTAATAAATCTGATTTTTTTCATAAATCTGTTATTTTAAAATCCACCAAGCTAATTTTTAATGGTTTGGATTTAATTTTTCAATCACCGATTATCACATTATGGTATAACCCAGTCATA
Organism: Lissotriton helveticus; assembly: GCF_964261635.1. Lineage (NCBI taxonomy): Eukaryota > Metazoa > Chordata > Amphibia > Caudata > Salamandridae > Lissotriton > Lissotriton helveticus. The sequence continues at coordinate 259,691,232 of NC_136069.1, read as the reverse complement.
ATACGTAATAGAAATGTTACATTTTGGTCCTCATGGATTAAAGCTAGTATTTTCCACCTTAAGAATATCTATCAGAATAATTCTTTTTTATCATTTGAAGTTTTGCAAACAAAATTTCTTTTACCTTCTGATTTTTTAAATATGATTCATTATGTAACTCTATTTTAGATTCATTTCCTCATAGTATTCCTTCTAATATTAAATCTGACTTATCAATTCATATTGAAACTGTTTCCACTTTACCTCATGGTGTCTCTATTTAATATAAAAAAGTCCATCTCTTAAGTTACTAATATTAATGTGATCTCAACTTTCTGTAATAATGAACTTTCAACCAATTTTATTTATGGTCCAGTATTACCCTTCACAAAACCTTAGCAGTAGAATATATTAATGATATGGGCCGATAGCAGTGGGGATCGCTCCTTTCCCCCTTTTTGAAAATTGGAACAATAATCACCCTGGACCAAGATTTTGGGGGACCAGCGTGACTTACGCAGGAGAGTACACAGGTCAGAACCAAGGCCCAAAAAGCCAGGTTGTCCTTCAAAGGCTCTACAGGGACTGTGTATGGTCCACGCACTTTATTATGCAAGCATCTATTCAGTCCTTAGATAAAGTTTTTGGTGGTAACTCTTCATTGCTCCGCTCTGTATAGGCAAATTATTTTTTGTGTGGTGCTACGCTCGCTACAGGCTGATTCATGGATATCATACAGTTTGGTAAAATAGCTAACCCATACTTGCTCAGGGATACTCATAGCAGTACTAGTGGTAGGGGAATTTGCTAAAAAATGTGCATCAACATTCCTCTAAAACTGTTATGCATCATTTATGGCGCAGGCGGCAGTAAGCTGCTCCAAAGCCTCCATTTTATTCTCCTCTTTCTCTTCTTAATTGCTTCTTTGTAAAGCTTTCCACAGCTTTTAATTTCTACCAGGTCCCTTGCGGAAGTTTTAACTGCTTTAATGAGACTACCGTAGGCTTGCTAACAGGATTTGTTGAACCATTTGTTCAACGTGGAGCGTGTTGGGGAATAGGTGCAGTTAAATGATTAGACACCTGTCTACAAATCTCCACAAAAGCTCCCTTTGCATTTCCAGGAGTGATCCAAGAAAGGCATTTGAATCCACATCGTCCCATTTCTGTTGCACTGTGCCTCCCTGTGTACTTATATTCAATCTGTCCAACTGTTTTATGTACCACAGCAGACAGTCCTACGCTAAGACTTAAGGCCAGAGTGTTATGATCGCTCAGCGATCAAAAACCTCAAACTTGCACACCTTCCTCTCCCATGTTTTTCAAAGTGCAGTGAAATCAATTATAGACACTTTTCCTCTGCCCGTAAATGTTACCTGGCTGAGGACTTCTTTACGGGCCAGATCTAAGCTTAAGATGAGATCCTGAATCTTCAGTAGCTTATTCAGTTTGTCGCTACAGAGGTTATGGACAAAGTGTGAGAGATCACATAAGTCAGGATCAATCCCTCCACATATATTGTCCACCCCAAAAGATCACAATCTCATGTTAAGATCCCCACCTCACAGTATCACAACATTTTGTTTCAAACCCATTAGCAACTTGTCCAAAGCATGGGCAAATAACTTAATTTTATAGTGATAAAAGTTAACAAGTTCCACTAAGGGGGCCCTGGCCACAGTACATTATGTGATGTGGAAAAAATGAGAGTCCACATAGAATGTAAGTATTTGTGCTCCCATTTTGACACTCAACAAAGTCAAGAGCTTACCACTATGATGCCCAAAAGATGATATCTCTGCCGGAGTAAACACTGAATAGAAGATATTGTTATGTGTGTGATTTCGGGACCACGTTTCCTGCAGACAAATAATCTGCTGACTAGTAATTAATGTTAACAAGGTGTTTTCATTGGGTTTGTCATCTAATCCTGCAATTTTCCAATAAACAATACTCAGGCCTGGAATCAAAGTGCAACATTTTCATTGAGTGGCACAACCGGGTCATTGTTGAGGACTTGAGTCAGGTTGTGGGTGTAGAGTGTAAAGCAGCAACAACAGTGGCAATACAACTTACAGGTATCCGCGTGGGTGGGTCTAAGATCTGTTTCCTCAGTTTGACTGTTGACAAGTAATGGGTAAGTCCATGCATAACAATACCATCATTCGAGGGGGCTTGCCTAGCACAGTTGTTGCAGCTATTTTCTCAACTGATCCGATACTGTCAGCAGATGCCCCAATAGCAGTATTTGCCTTCATATCACAAGGCAGACCGGCTACCTCCTCTAAGATGTCGAAATGGTTACATTTTGGGATAATGAAATTATGGTTATTTTCTAGGGGTTGGCGGAAAATTCCATTCCGCTTGCGGAATTTGAGAAATTTCGGCATATCTGTGTTCCGCGCGGAAATATCGAAACTTCGGCGATCTGCGGTAGAACGGAATTCGGGGGTATGGTATTAATTAAACCTCACCAGGAAGTACGTACAGATATAAATAAAGCAGGTGCCCGAGTAGAAGCTCGAATTCGGTAATGCATTAATCATCCCAAAACCCTTGTGAGGCTGGGCAGGTGTGCTTTCTCCCCATATCTATCGTCGTAAATTAGCTGTGATGCTTGATTGATGTCTTTGCATCCATGACTTTCTGGAGCGCAGTCCCTGTGTAGTTCCTGTGAGCAGAAGGTTCTTTCTCCTCATCTGCTGCTCTGACCGGTTGCTGACCTTATATTTTGTACATTTGGTCCAGGTTTGCAAAGTTATTGGCGGAGCCAGGGCTTATGATCTATTTTTTAAATAAATGTAAAAAACAAGATACGTACCGGTCACTACAGTTCTCCAGCACTGGAGGGAGAAATTTCCCAGCTCGGAAAAGTGAGAAATCTGTGCACTTCAGTCAAAGTTCATTCAATGCAGTTAATTCGAGGGTAAGTTAATGTTTGATATTCCGATTAATGGTTTTCTTTAAAGCTCACGCATGCTTGGAAGGCGGAAAATGCACAGCTACAAATAACTGGAGCAGAGAAGACAGGTGTTCCCTCTTAATTACGATCGATGGTGTGTGTGGGTGCAGAGAGCGGACAGCGGGCCTGGCAATGCATTCAGGATGGATTCATCAAACAGATGTTCAACACTAAAGCCGTAATTTAGACCTGAGCGCTAACTTTCCGGAAACTTTGCTTCGTGGCTCAGGCGGAAAATTCTAAGGCAAATGAGGTGGCATTTTTTCACCACAACACGTCAGCCTCGTAGTTCACGTGTATAGTGCACAACTCTTTTCTCTTTAAATTCAGCTTTTTGTGGTTTTTGCTCACGGTCACAGAAGCTCAGCACAGAAGCCTTATTTTGCAGAACCCACTCGCGGCCACCACAATCTGCAGCCCCCATTAGTTCTGTGTTAGATAGAGTCTGACTTGGCCCCTGAGACCCTGTAAAGATTACAATGGGCACAACAAGAAATCTCCGCGAGCACGCGAAATTACACATGCTCGCGGAGATTTCTTGCCGTTTCACAGAATTTTGCATAGCTCAACTACGCAAATTCCGCCCACCCTTATTATTTTCTAGGTGAGCATCTAGTTTGAGCATCGGGCCTGTAAAAGAAACTACAATGACAGGCCCAGGTACCGAAATAAAAGTGGCCCCATTAGTGAATTAGATACCTTTGTAAGTGGCCAATGCCTGCAAAGTGGGGCAGTTTTAAACTTGTAAATAAGCCCAGGCTTAACACTCCGCTCCATTCATGGAATTTGACAAATACAGCAATTCCGCGTTCCACGGAGAACACAGAGTTACCGTTAAACTTCGCATTCTGATACGGAGCAGAGTTATTTTTTTGGTCCGCAGGCTCGAAATGCAATTTTGCGGGAGCAACTTGCCAGGTGTTTGTGATTGCCTACGAGAATTTCAGGGCTGTTTGCAGACGCCATGATATTTGCTAACTATCCGCGTGATCCAGCAAGATTTTGTGTTCGCCAACATGTCATTCAGGTGCCCCAGCGACTTCTGACATAACTTTTCTGCTGTACACGATACTGAATACGCAGGATCTACTGTGGCTGCAATCTGGGGAAGATTCTCTCCTCGAGCAGTATCAAAATCTTCCTCAACTGACGATTTGGAGTTAAAAACTTCCTCAAACTGACAATTGTCCTTTTTTTGTGTGAGGAGTCTTTGTTTTTTTACCTGTTTTTCACCTGGAAGGAAGTAACTCAGAGTCTCCAACTTCCTGTCCCTGTCCAGCATGCTTCCCCAGTGCTTTGTCCAGCTCTGGTCATTTTTCATTTGGATTTGGAACTGGGAGGATCACTCTTTGTGTCTGCTGCATATCCCATTGGATTTAAGGACTTTGAATTTGAGATTTCACAAGTAAGTTTAAAAACTGATGTTGTTTGTTTGATTGGGGACATGCACCTGGATTTATTTGTACTTTTAATAGATTTTCTAAGTTTATTGTGGTGGGTTGCCTGTTATTTCATTAAGGGCCTAGTGATTTCTTTGCATTAAATGTTTCTTTGATTGTAAAGGAAAAATGTTTCTCAGTTTACTACATTTTCTGCATGTTTTTTAATACATTTGAAATTTTGATTGAATATGTGGTCTTGTCTGCCAATTGGCCTTTCAGTCAGCAGGCACACTGCTGGTTATGGGTGTATACAACAGCAGTTTCTGTAGTGTTTACAGCATTTAGGCCATGGATGGATTTGGATTGAAATACAAAATGTGCTTTCTTGTGGTTTTTATGTTTTTTTTTCTCATGGAAACACTGTATAGGTGTCAAGACTAGGTAGGGTAATGCCTTTGAAGGATGTGTCTTGTTGAAAACATTTGTTTTAGCCCAATAATGTTTGGTTTTGGCATTGCTGAATTATTTAAATTTTCTTTGTTTTACCATGCCTCCTTTGTCTGGCCAGTGTGTGTGTTTGCCATTGGCCAACATTTGCCATTGTTACAGATGCCATGAGGCCACTGGCCAGGGGCCATTTTATATAGTCACTGCACTGTCCCGGCCTATGCCTGCATGTGTTGTTTGATTGTTTTACAGGCCTCCTGCCTCTTGTTGTGACCATGTGGCTGGCAGCCATTTATTTTGTGTGGGCAGCCAATTTCCTTTCCCCTCAGGCCTGCATGCATTCTTTGTTGAAGGCCACCAGGGGCATATTAGCAAGAACCTTGTTAAAAATATCGCTGTTTTAGCGGCACGGCGATAATGGGCTTGCTAATATGCGTTATAGAATTCCAAGTGTGCTTTTGCCATAGGCCTGCATACATTATTTGTTGTAGGACTCCAGCTTCTTGTTGTGACCATGTGGTTGGTGGCCATTGTGTGTAGGCAGACAGTGTGCTTTTGCCATCAGCCTACATGCGTTCTTTGTTCTAGGCCTCCACCTTCTTGTTGTGACCATGTGGCTAGCAACCATTTTGTGTAAGCAGCCAGTGGGCTTTTGCCATAGGCCTGCATGCGTTATTTGTAGTAGGCCTCCAGATTCTTGTTGTGACCATGTGGCTGGTATCCATTTTGTGGATTCAGCCAGTGTACTTCTCTTATAGGCCTGCATGTCTTCTCCTTTTTCCCAATGAATGCCTTCCTATTCAGTGTTGTTGTTGATGACAATGTGGCACTGGTTGGCAGCCATTTTGTGCATCCAAACAAATTCAGGCCTTTTTACTATAGCTGCATGGATGGTTGAGTAATGAGATATGATTTTAATACTAACTTATTATTATATCTTTGAGAATAACTTCACTTATGTATAATTAGTTAAATGTTTCCAATTTCTTTTGCTAATTTTTAAACTATTTTTTCAATTTTTTTGTCTTTTGTACAATTAAAAAAGATTGTTGATACCATTTACCACTAAATCTTGCTTCAATCAAATCAACCCCATGTCTGCTATAGATGCCCAACCGCATTCATTGTCTAGCGATTATTCCTTGCATTTTCATTTGTCAGGTGTACCTCCATCAGAGTCAGTGGCACATCACACTTCTTGAGTGGTGTGATGTCACATGCCTCACATAAAGCAAACGGTGTCTTCTCTTTGCTGTTGTTGTTTTTGCTCTCTCTTATTCTTCCTGAGTGGTCAATCACTATGAAAATAATTATATGTTGGTGTGGTTTTCCGTTTTACGAATGAGTAGATATATTGATACTGTATTGTTAATTAATGGAGTAACAGCAGTGACCACACAATAAATTATATTTTTGTGTTTGTTCTACTAATTGAACAGCAACAATGCCACGTTTCACTGATGTCCTTCTTGCTTCTTTTCCTTTAGGTGCACGACAAGATGATAACAACAAGAGACAACACAACACTCACAGTACTGCCAGAAAGATGGCCTGTGCATGGCATGACGCATGAGTGACCCACACATCAGACACCCCTTCAACTTGTGAAGCTAAGTATCACTGTTATCTATCAGTTTCAAGATAGCCCCAAAGAAAGGTACCTCTGCTAAGCCTAAAACTGCAACCAAGAAAATATCCAGTGAGAAGAAGAAGAAGCTTACCACCACCCACCACTGGTATATCCCCCAGATGTTTTTTAGAAAACAAGAAATTGTGCATGCCACACCGGCCTCTGGGGAGGAAGCTGGGAGCAGTACCCCCAAATGAGTGGACCCCCCCCCCAATCTAGGCCCAAGCCTATGTCTGTCACAGAGGCATCCAGTCTAACCACGGCAATGCCAACGAGCAGTGATGTTACCACCTCCTGGTCTCAAGATATCACCTACATCAGAATTCAAATTCAGGCTACTATTCCCCCATGATTAGGCCGGAGGGGCAGTATGAATGCAACAACCCAGTGGCACGTTTGTACAACGTAAAGCTGGCTAACATTAGCGCTGGACCTCCTTCCTTTTTCTTTTGTTGAAGGGATGGCTTTTCTTGAATTTGTGGCAGCCATCTGCCCAAAATGGAAAGTTCCCAGCTGGTCCTATTTTGCCAGAGTTGCTATACCAGAGCTACATTACGATGTGCTTGAATTGCTTGGACAAGCTTTGCAGCAGAGTGCTGCCCACACTATCCACCTGACAATAGACATGTGGACCAGGTGACAAGCGACTGATTACATGTGCATCACTGCACACTGGATCTCTTTTGTGCGGGCTAGAAGAAAATTATCTGCAGGTGTTGACACTGTTGAGATTTTTAATGCTGCTCTGAAACATGCCACAGTAGCAAAGTTCCCAATGAAGACATTGCATATAGCTGCAAACATTTTTGAAGACTTTAACAACAAGATCCTTGAATTTCTGCGACCAAGAGGTCTTAAGATTGGATTTGTTGCCACGGACAATGGCAGTAATATAGTTAAGGTCATGGCCAATGGTAGTTATTTCAGGGTCCTGTGTTTGGCACACTGCATCAACATCATTATACAGGACTTTCTCCACAAAGAAGACCAAATAAGCAACTTACTGTTCACCTGCAGATGATTCTGCACTCATTTCAGCCATTCATTTAAAGCCCGGAAACAACTGTGTGGCGTAATAATAGAATGCCTGTTAAAGCACTCATACAGGAGGTGCCAACACTTATTACATGCTTGCACGCCTGTTTGAGCAGTACAGACCTATCAATGACTATGTCTTGCAAAGAGGAGATGCAACTGTAAAAGGCATTATCATTGAGATGGTTCCTTTTTGGGAGTTCACACGGGAGGTTAGCAAAGGGTACAGTACCATGGGCCACGCTATCCCATTGTTGCACATGCTACAGGAACAGCTAAAGGAGGTGCCTGCAACTTATGTAGGTATGGAGGAAAAAAGATGCATATGACTTCGTGGAGAGCTTAATTCTTCACTTGTCTGCTAATACAATGGTGCAAATAGACATTGTGTCCTACATTAAATCTGAGCCACAATTCTTGATCCACGGTACGGATGTTAGAAAATACAAAACATGGATAGCTGAGCAAGGCAGGGAGCTAGAAAAAGAATGGCAGGGAATTAGAGGCCCACTGGCTCAGGGCACAAGACCTGCGGTGCAGCCTTCAAGTTCGGAACCTGAGGGCAGTGCTGTTGGGTCACAGCAGCCAAAACCAATGACAGGAATACCATTAACAACACTAAGACCAGGAACATCAGCCTCAAATCTGCAACTGAGTGGTTTCTACTGGCAGGGCTTAAGTCCAGCGCAGAGGCGAAGGCAAAAGAGGTCGAGCAAAGTGAAGCACCAGCAATGAACATTGAGCTTATGGTCCAGGCCTACCTGGATAATGCAATAGAGGTCTACCTTGATCAAAACCCTTTGGTGTATTGGTATGGGACGAGGTGCCACTGGCCCATGCTCAGCAGTTTGGCAATAAACTATCTGGCTTGCTCTGTAGCCAGTGTCTCTGCTGAGCAGGTTTTCAGTGCTGCTGGTGCTGTTGTCACAGTGAGAAGGGTCAGTCTCTCACCCCAAAATGTGGAGAGATTAACCATGATCAAAATGAATCAGCACTTAATACCGCCGAATTGCGCCATATGTGAAGTACCACAGGAGGAAGATAACGGAGACTCAGGTCATGGAAGTAGAGTGTTAGATGACCTACTTATGGGCGAACCACCAGAGTTTGAGGACAAGCTCTACTTCCCTGACTACTAGACTTTTTTTCTTTGACAAAAATATAGCTATGGAATTATAAGTGTGTGCCTGACTGTCTGGTTGACCAATTTATCCCCACTGACTTACTCTTAGACACATGTTCATTGCCGAGTTGGAGTTGCAACTGCGTGCAGTCAGTGAAGAAGTCTGACTCCCGACTCGCCCTCCAAAGCCATTTCCCTCAAGCCAGACATTAGACGGAGAAAACTAACAAATGAGTGCCTGCCTTCAACCCTGGGCCGTGACTATCTAAGCTTTTTGACCCTAGAGGGACTGCCCCACTCTCATGTAACATTTATTATTTGATTTGCACTGGCAATTCTCTGCTTCGTGAACAAACGGAGGATCAGCTTCTGTAGTGTACCACCAATTGATCACGGTGAGCACTCTGGAAGAACAGGTAAATGCTGGCATGGATTGCATGCTGAGAGATTGTTGTTTGTTTTTGTAATATGTGAGCTTGTTGTGATATGTCATCATCAATGTGTTGAGTATAGATTGAGAAGAGATAAGATGAGTCATGTGCTGGCAGGCAGTGTGAGACTGGATGTTTGTTTGTTATGCTTAATGTGTAAGTGATGAATTTGAGATTTCCAAAATGTTGGTGGCTTGGCCTTCCAGCATCTGATCAATAATTTAAAATTTCCCCCGAAGGTTATCTTTTTTCCTTTCCTTTGAAAGATTGGATAGCGAGATTCCTCCTCCACACAGTTCACATTACACATTGCTTTATTTTTTATTGTTTTAAGCTTTTTATTTACACTCCTCAAAGACTCATACCTTACCAGTCCTTTCAAAGTTTGTAAACAGAGATCTAGTCTACACAAAAAGTGACTCAATCTTTCCCTTCTTGTTGTTCAATAACAAAATTGTACTACTACAGGACGATATATTGTATTTTGAGTCAGGACTCTGTTGGTACGGAGTTGGACACCATACTCGGGGTCAGACTCAGGAAGATCAGAGATGATGGAATGGCTCAGGGAATGGGTGTGAGCGTGACTACTGCGAGAACTGACACCAGAAAAAGATGAAAGTTTTCAAATTGACTGAAACCAACCAATTTGGTGGATGATGACTTTGAAGTGGCCTAAAGGTAAACAACAACACCAGACCTACACAAGTCTGTGTAGTGATGGTGGTGAGTGGTGTGACTGACAGTGGTGCGTTGATTTTCTAATTGATTGGGAAAATGCTATGCTGCTGTGTGTGTGCTCACTGCTCAGTGCTGCCTGGCTCCAATCCGTCATTTAATCCAAAGCTAAGTGTGTTTGGGTTGGGGGCCTGTAGTTGCAGTAACTGCCGAAAACAGAAATTTAGCCATGCTGTCTCTGAGTCTTTGCTTTTCAATGTAGAGGCCCTGGCCTTTACCCTGCATCATACTGGAAAAACAATGTAACATACTCACACTTACCTTACTAAACCGCATCCACCAAGCACTCAAGATTGACAGACCGTCCAAGAGGAATGCAGATGCAACTCCCAATTTTGCTGTACTGTATCTTTTTTATCTTTAATCATCATTACAATTTGTGTGTTATGTTTGTTACTTGACTCCTATGGATATTTTAATTTTATTGGATATCTTTCAAAGCGCGGTGCAACAGTAACAGAACATAATGTAACTTGGGTCTATCTGGGGGCAGACAAATCATTTCATTTAGTTTACCTGTACTAGTACTCATCATCATGCATGCATTTAATTTTCCTTCCGTAACAGATTTATGATGGTCGGCTGCAAGATGAATGTGTTGTCCTTGTGTAGTGTTTGTCTTTGTCAAATCTTTCCCTCAAATCCCCCTTCACATCCATTCATCAAACCCCTAACCCTCTTACCCCGGGTTGTGTGATTTATTGAGGTGTGACTAAATTAAATTTACACCATTAATTGATCACACAATTGGTGGGGCGGATGTGGTGAAAGCAACACCAACTCAAGCCATGGCAAGGATCTTCTTCTACTCTAAGTATAGCCCACACAAGCAGTATTATTATATATTAGATTGACCGCCCATGAACAGTATTAAATATTTACATTTTTTTCAGAGGAACATAATTCATAATTGCCAGCATCATCATCCTTCCAGCACTAAAGGTTATACTTGTCCACTTCACAGCTCGAGTCGATTTCAGTTTGTAACTTTTAGTAGCTCACCATTTGGATTCTTTATTTTACTTTAGCATTGCTAATCATGTTTTTGACAGTCTTCTTCTGGTGTACTACTAGTCATACGCTAGTCTCCCTCTAGTGACTGTCTCAATTTTTTGTGCAAAAGCTTGCATATAAAATGTCATTAACTCTGTTTTTTATTTCAATTTAATTAGTTCCCTGCTAAGAAAATGCTTCATCCTACAGTTTGAGTTCGGCTTGGAGGGAGTGGAACCTCGCTTCTGGATCTGGTGAAATGAAATTAAATTAAATTAAATGAGGGTTTTTATAGAGCGCGTGTATGCCGTGACGTCTTAGCACTTAACTATCAAAAATACAGAGTAAGGAGAAATGCAGCTGGTTATGTACAGCTAAAACAGCCATGTTTTGAGATCCCTCCTAAACTGAAGTAGATTATTTTGGGTTCTAAGATGCAGGGGCATAGAGTTCCATAGCTTCGGAGCTAAAAATCGGAAGCTTCTACCGCCCCACTTCAGCGTCTTTATTCTTGGAACTATAAGTAAGGATGCCGAGGTGGAGCGGAGAACTCTCTGTGGAGCATAACGCTCAACATATTGTCTGATCTGTCCTGGTCCTTTTTCGTGCAATGCCTTATGTAAGATACACAAGGACTTACATCTAGCTAAGATAGGGAGCCAGTGCAGTTGTTCTCGAATTGCATGACTAATGGAGCTGAATTTGGGTAGATTCAGTAGTAGTCGCGCAGCTGCATTCTGTAGAGTCTGCAGTTTATGTGTCACACTTTTTTTGGCTCCAAGGTAGAGTGAGTTACAGTAATCGATTTTCGACAAAATCAGAGCTGTGACTACCCTTTTCCTGAGCGGCATAGGGATGAAAGGTAGGATTTATCTAAGAATTTTCAGGGTATAGAAACAGGAAGAGGTAATGCTGTTGACCTGGTCTGATAGGGAAAGATGATCGTCAATTAGGACTCCAAGGTTTTTTACCTTTTTTACGGGTTGAGGGCAAGATCACGCTGTATCAGGCCACCAAGCGGAGTTCCAAAGTGAAGAGTCCCTGCCAAACCTTACTACTTTAAGCAACTGCTTTGCATCCAATTGATAATATGGCTCATGCATGAGTTAAAACGTGCTGCCACATCCTCTGATAAAGCAGTCAGTGAGACGACAATTTGTGTGTCGTCAGCGTAAAGCCAAAGGAGTGAATAAGCTTTGCCAATGGGGCTACATATATGTTAAACAGGGTGGGCGAGAGTGCCGAGCCCTGAGGTACCCCACATGGTATAAAAAAGGAGGGAGATTTGTGCTCATCTAATGTCACTGTTTGTTGTCTATCGGCTAGGTAGGATTGAAGAATGCCTGCAGCCCTATCTGTGATACCTATTTCTGCCAGCCGCTGAAGAAGTATATGGTGATCAACCGTGTCAAACGCGGCGGATAAATCAAGCAATAATAATATTGCCTTCCCGCCCATATCTAGTTGCGCCCATAAGCTTTCAGTGGCTGTAATCAATGCAGACTCGGTACTATGCCGTGGCCTGAAGCCGTGCTGTACTAGGTCTAGTATATCGTTTGACTCTATAAAAGTTAGCAGTTCTTCATTTACTGCTCTTTCTAGAACTTTAGAGGGGAATTGTAAAGAAGTAATAGGCCTATAGTTTGCCATTTCTGAAGGGTCCAAAGTCGGTTTTTTCAGAATAGGTTTTATAATAGAGTTCTTCCAATACGTCGGGAAATGTCCTTGATCTAGAATGTTATTCAGAAAGGTTGTCAGGACCGTGGCAATGGCTTCCTGGGCCATATGAAAGACCATGGCTGGGCAAGGGTCCAAAGGGGAACCTGAATGAGTTGTCAAGATGAGTTTATCAACTTTTTCCTGTGTGAGATGTCTACACTTTTTTAGGAACACTTGTGTGCTTGATGCATCCGAATTTCATTCGACTAATCTAGTCTCATATAAGTCAGTAGAAAATTTGTTGTATACTTTTACTACTTTATCGTGGAAAAAATTGGCAAGTTTGTTGCAAAACTGACTTGTTGATTTAAAATGTTTAGTATTGGCAAGCTTGGATAGTTTAGTGACTGTCTTAAAGAGTTCTCGAAAGGTATTTTTGGAAGCCATGATTTTCTCAGTGAAATAGGTAGATTTTCCCTAGTATTCAATGACTAGTCAGAAAGCATTTTGCTACTGTCTACTATTACCACCATGGCACCTTGGGAAACCATGCAGCCATCAATTTGCCTAATCACCGGTAAGTGAAGAACTGTGGGGAATTGCTGTTCCACAATAATCTATATACTAGGGAAATTCAGACAGCTGAGTCCTTAGGGGTTAATATAGTTGCAGACTTTAGAGACTAGGAGAAGAGAGTAATTGGACAAGTGAGTACAATTACATTTATATTTACATAACTATCTGTTGGTGTGTTACACTATCGGCAGATTTTGCCTGGCTGCAAGCCTGCATGGCAAAGGAAGTAATGCACAGTAAAAGAGTAGACCCTAAAAAAGAATTAAATCATATGTACAACCATAAAAATGTATTTCCCTAATAAATAAACTAAAGCCCACAACACCTGGCCCACCCCTCTCCCTAACCCCAACAAATGTCCAAAGAAAGTCCAAATTGTCCAAACAAATGTAGTTAAAAAAATGCCAAAAACTTCAAGAGTCAGATTTTCTCAACTACCACATTCCCACCCTCTCCCCAACAGGTACCACACACCAAACAAAAGATTAAAAAGGGGGCAAGAGACCTAGCAGCGGGCTAGGACTCGGAACTGCCGCTCCAATCGGATAAGCTGCTCCTCTATCCTGGCTTCCATTTGCGCCGTCCTCAGGAGCATGCGGTGCTGAAAGGCTCTATAGAGTCTATGGGGGAGCAGCAGTGGTTGATGAATGGCAGGCAGATGCCTGACTATGGCGCTGTACAACTGGAGGCACCGGGGCCTGGCTGAGGCCTGGGGCATTGGAGGCTCAGCTGTTGCTGCCTCCTCCTCCTCCAGGACACAGATATTCAGCCCTGATGGCTCCCAGCTTCCTTTGCCGGGTCCTGGCTGCTATCTCCTACCGGTTGGGTTGTAACTGTGAGGATGATTGTGGATTGGCACAAGTAGCTATATCAAGAAAGAAAAAAGACAAATTGTAACCAATACTCTTAGCAAAACAGTAACACATAAAATGATACAGTGGTACAGTAGCACTAGCAGTTTATAAAATGTTCTGGTATCCTCGATTCCTCAGCCCATTTGATTTTGATGTGATTACAGTTCCAGGCATTGAGCACTATAGAGTATACCAGTATTCTTCTTCTCTCTCGTTTAGCTAAACATCCTAGACAGGCATACTTGTGTCATGTTATACTTTGCTAGTGTCTGTAGGTGAGGCAGCTGTACTACACAATTATCTCTTTTCCTGTTATGGCCATGCTATGGTAAATCAAATTCTCACTTTTACTTTCACCCTGACTACAACAAGGCAGATGAATAGTTACCTATATATAAATGATCTAATGGCTCAACGTGAGGTACTACTATTGTAACCATGCAGCCCACATTAGCAAAATACCCTGGGTAGGGGAGTGGGCCTTGGAGGGAGGCAATTGATGATAATAAGTGGGTAGGGGCAGGGCCGTTTCTATCATTAGGCAACACTAGGCAGCCGCCTAGGGCGGCAAAATGGCTAGGGCGGCAAAAGGGGGGAAAAATGTACTTAATAAGTATTTACTTTCTTTGCCCTGAAGCTGCCCCTGTGAGCATGCCCGTGCTTAGCGCAGGTCTTCTGCTCTCAGGACCTTGAGCTTGTGTCTGTGTCCCCGACTTTGTTCCACATTATGCTTGTTGAAACCCATTCCAATGGTCGGATCACCGTGTAACCTGACAGACTTGGGTACGGCTTGTTTGGTTGCTGCCTCTGAGGGCCCGCGCATACAAGTGTCCTGTCCAGCAGGGTCACTCCTCACCAAAAATAATCTGAGAAAGCCCGAGCGCGGAAATCATAGTCCACACAGTCCCACAGTCTGGGAGAGGCCACCTGGACAGCAAGCGCACCGGCGGCCCCCGGGGTCCAGCAGCCCATGGCCTCCCTCCGCACTGGCTACTTCCCCGACCCAGCAGCTGCTCTCTGTGACAATGCTTCCTGCGTCATTTGCTTGGTTAAGTACTTCACAGATCCGGTGACCATAGAGTGCGGGCAAACGTTCTGCCTCTCATGCCTCACTGTTACATGAAGCAGCAGGATTTAAACATCTCGTGCCCGAGGTGCCCGCACAGGTTCGGCCAGAGGAGCAGGCCCAACGAGAAGCTCCTAGCTGTCGCGCAGGCCTTTCGCCAGATCAGGATGGAGGCCTCGGCAAGGCCGCAGATGAGTTTTTGTGAAGGCCACTGTCAAATCAAGAACACTAGTGTGTGTCCAGTGTGCTGGGAACCCCAAAATCATAACCGCTACACTGGGGACTCTGAGGAGATAGGCGACAAGCAATATAACGTACAGTAAAGTATGTCATCGCTTAGTCAACAAGTTTTGAAGTAGTCAATGCAAGCAAGATAATAGTACAAGTACACAGTCTTGGGTTGTGGAATTCTTCCCTATGTTCCTAGGTAATGAGGAGCCCTCTGCCAACAGGCCACCGTAGAGCCTTCTGCATAGGCCATCCAGGTGCCACAACCCACTAACTGTGCCCTGAAGCTGCCCCTGTGCGCCTGCTCGTGCCCTCTGTCACCAGACCCACGAAGAGCCCTCGTCGTGCCACGCACCATACCTCCCAGATGGAGACTTCTGTAAAGCAGAAATTATTAAATGCCAATCCCCGGGAGAAAGATTGTAATGAAAAATGTAATGCTCTCATTAAAGCAACGGATAATTCTGCTTTCTGTGATCACGACCCTGCGGTGTTGGTGCAGGGGAGTGGGCGGGGGAAGGGACTGCGATGCACAGAATTTTAAGTGCAATGAAAAGGCTTATTTCCTTTTACGCACAAAGAAAATCACTGCATATCTCTCAAAAATTGCACCATCAGTAATACGTGTGCGCCCACACTTGCATTCCGTGCAGTGAAGCATAGCAATGATTGTCATTATAAAGCACCTACAGCCAAGGACCTGCAGCTTAGAAGCGCACTGGCTCATGGGTTTTTATTTTGATTACCACAGCTACGTGTTACATATGTTAGCTGCCCAGAACGGCTTATAGTCTGAATAGGCCCTAAATGATCCATTGATAGTGCATTCTAGTTATGCAAGCGCCCTAGCAGCAGGCGTTGAACCCACTGTACTATCCTTAGCTGGTGAGTTGGCAGAAGGGTAGAACTATCAATGTTCTCTTATTTTGTCATTTTTACACATAGCAAACGATTTGTATTTTGACAAGCGTTACTGTGCGCTTGAGGCCACACTAATGGAACAATATGCATTATGTAAATGACTTCTAGCATAAATAAATGGGAGGCGAGGAATCCTTTTATATTTGCCCTCTCATCTAAACAAGCATTTTCAAAGCCATTAGGTTTCACCAGCGCAAAAGCTATTGTGTTTGCCCGTGTCTATTAGCCATGTTGTGCAGCAGCTTGGAATGGAGAGGAGGGGCATAGAGTGGTGTGGCATGGAGTTGAGTAGAGTGGAATGACGTGGAGTAGAGTGATGTAGAATGGCGTGGCATAGAGCAGAGTTGAGTGGTGTGACGTGGCATAGAGTTGAGTCAAGTGCAGTAGACTAGAGTGGCGTGGAGCAGAACATTGTGAGTGGAGTGGTGTGGCGTAGAGTAGGACTGGAGTGTCATAGTGGAGTGTCATAGAGTACAGTGGCGTAGAGTAGGACGGTGTAGTGTGGTTCTGAGTAAACTAGAGTGGCACTGACGTAGAGTGCAGTGTTGTGGCATAGATTGCAATGGCCTTAGAAAACGCCATTGAAGTTAGAAGAGAGAAATTTAAAAACAAAATAAAATATCATGAACAGTGCTTATTTAGTTATTTAATGTTTGATGTGTTTTATTGTTTAATGTTGAATGCAAGTTATTTTATATCTAATGCATTGATTTCTTCTGCCCTGGATGACAGGGGGAGAGAGTGATGGTAGTAAAAGGGAGGGGGCTGCATTTTTAAATTCTCGCCTAGGGCGGCAAAACACCTAGAAACGGCCCTGGGTAGGGGTACATAATATATGTTTTGCTTGAAAACTGCTGTGAGTCAAGGGAGTAGTCACAAATACAACCTCGCTCAAACCTTTGATTTAAAAACATTGATAAAAAACATTCCTTGTTTACTCTTCTTCCCAGGGATTTTTCAATTTTTCACAGCATTTTTCTTCTAGCATTATTATTATTCTTCACCCTTGGCTTTGCTACTCAATCACTGTTTAAGTTTTACGTTTCCTTCATCCCGTCTTTACTATGAATACTCGTACCATCCATCCATCCAAACATGGCTATCATTCTAAGCAAACCTTTCACCAACATACATTTGTCATTTGAACCACCCATGCATCCTTGCTTTGACTCATCAAACTGCCCAGAGGATTCCTTTCACCCATGCACTTTCAACCACGCAGGCAGGCATAATTTCTTACACCTTTGACCCACCCTTCACCCACCCACCAATGCATGAATTCTATCAGCCACCTATATCCATCATTTCACCCGTGCATCCTTCTCTGCCAGTCATATTACATTTCACCTTCCATCCTTTTTTCCCAGCAACCCACAAAGGTCTGAGTCTTCTTCATGAAAATTTCTCTGCTGAGTTGAAGATAGAAGAGGCCATTAGTTATCTAATTCTGGCTGTAAATGCTAATGCTAAGTAAAGGGGGTGTTTTTAACTGTTCACAACTTAGCCTCACTCTCAACATTATAATGTACACCCTTGCAGTGAGTATATAAATTGTCAATAAGCAAGCAATATTACTTACCACCACCCACCACTGCCGCTAGCACACCCCTGCAGCTGCTGCATATGCTCCCTGGATGCACCGCCGTCCCCTTTTTTCCCTGGCACCGTTTCGTCGGTATGCTAGAAAAAACATTAAGAAATAAGAGTGGCCAACTGACGAACAATCGGACATAAGGTCTTCTTGGTTGGCTAATGTAATGATGCCGTCATCCTCATACTTTGTTTTAGCCAGGGTGCATGGTAATCAGTTCACTATCAACTGTTGCTAATAATACCAAGCCTAGATAAGAAGAAGGCACATCTTTGGGGAGTCCAACATGACCATGGCCACTCTCTTGTTTTACTGATTGAGCATAAGAAAGTAAAAGAAAGCCTTCTCATCTCAACAAACATGCGTAGAATACCTTTCTTGGACATGCATTCTGCAGAGCAGAGTAGTAGTATTGGTAGTAGTACTAGTAAAGTAGTAAGGACCTATGGGTTCTCTGAGTTTTACAGTACCACCAATAGGCAGTCCACAACATATTTATGGGGAGAGGGGAAAGCAGACTGAAACAACAGAAGAAAGGAAGCGACAGACAGAGGCAGTTTAAGATGAAATACAGACATTAGAAATATGAAATAACTTAGTAAATAATAGGTAGGCTGTCCGGTTTTAGGTTTAAACCTATTATAACTGATAAAACCCACTGGAAGGGAAATAGCCCTCCCCAGTGTAAACATATAAACACTGAAAAAACCTGCACAACCAGAAACTGAATGCCATTCAAAGAAAGGAAAAGGAGAGTGAAAGTCATTTTTATTTTTTTCCTGAAACGCCCAATACAATGTAACTGTTATATAAGGTAGCAGTAAGAAAGAGTGAGCTAACATTATTCTGCTTGAGTTTTGTTGTTTAGGGATGTCACTAAAATATTGTTTCTTTATCCTTTTTTCAGTTTTGTGGTCTTTGGTCTGAAGATACAGGGGTTAGAAGCATGTTTTTGGTGTTGTTTATTTATTTTATAAACTGTAGAGAATCAGGAAATATCTAAATCATATTTGATTTTTTGGCTACGTTTGAGTGTTTCACTGATAGGAAAAATGTAGGTTTCACAAGAATCTTTCCCAATATGTACCCTCATGTTTACTCACAGAGAAGGGATAAAAAACCCAGATACATCAGCCCCCTTTTCTAGTGAGTCAGTATTGATAGTAGGTGAAAATCCAAACACCCCAGGTTTTATACATTCAATGTAAGGTATAGTGACAAGCATATGTGAAAAGAGTGCAGTCACAAAGCATCTGGGATGCTGGTGAAAACATGACACATATTTTTGGAAAAGATGGATTGCAGTGTCACTTGGAATGTTGCTGCAAAAAGTTCTTACCAAGTTCAACAAAGATTGGAGTGTTATTGTTTGCATTTACAGTGATTCAGCTACGTATATGAAAAAGTTGTGTGATGACCTGTCAAAATCGATACCTGAGCTGTAGTGCTTCCCTGTAAGGGATCCTTGCCACGTGTTAGATGGCAATCTGAAAGCATCTTTACACTCTTCAGAGTTAATGAAGAATGCTATTGACTTTTTAGTCCATTCTGGTGCACTGTTTTGTTATGCATGGGAACTAAAATACAAATATTTCTCATTTTGTGCTTTGTGTGGCTTCAAAGAAAGACCCATCCCAACTGTCACTTACCTGCTGGTTCTCAGCCCTAGAGGCCATGAATACTATATTATCCACGTGGGAACCATTTACAGAACTTTTGCTGAGTGATGATGCAAACTGCAAAAAAAGGTGAGGGTCTTTGGATCCATATTGATGGTGATTTGAAAAAAAGTACACTGCTGCATTCTTGGATGTTCAGCATAATTCGTGTAGATCTGAAACATCTCCTTGAGAGTAAGCGGGGTGACACTTCTAGTGGCTTTGGCACTGCAACATGTTCCATGTTAGAGTGCTTGCCACTTGGAAAGCAAAGAAATGTTGAGCAGCAATTCAGGAACTTTTATCTTACAATGAATGAGAAATAGCCATTCACCAACCATGGCATTTGAAGTCAATGAAGCCTCACTGTGGTACCCTGCACAAGCTATAGATCCCTTCCGATAAGGGACATTTTCTCCGGAGTTTCAAAAGTGCTGCCTCATTTATGACCGCTTCAATAACTCTGAGGTCATATGTGCCCTGTTCAACGCATATGTTGCAGAACCGGTCACAGAGAATCACAATCTTCAAGTTCATCAGTATTTGCATGGAAAGCTATGCCAGTGGCCAGAGTTAGCAAATTGTGTACTGGCTATTTTGGTGTTGCCTCTCTCAAGTGCCAATGTTGAGAGGGCCTTTTCACAGATAAAAGTTTACATGAGAAGGAAAGAGCGAGCCTACATGGCCAAAGACTCAATGAAGTATTGTATGATGTTCTACGATATGTTTGATTTGTAAATATAAATTTGGCCCTCATATACTGTACGTAAACTGTCTATATACCATGCACTATCAGTGCAGAAAACAAGCAATAATAAAAGTAAAAAGTTCCATAAAGACTGGCAAAACACTGTTCCTGTTGTTTTAATGGCGCGCAAATGTGTAACCACTGATAACCACTGTTTTTCTAAGGTATTGAAATCACTGGTAAACACTGATAAAACCCCACCCGAATTTACCAAAAATAGAAACTGAAAACAGGAAAGCCTAATAATAGGATAATTCAGGGATAACACGATTTTTTAATTGATAGATCAAAGAGGGTTTGGGAAAGAAATAAAATGAAGAAACAGGTAGAAAATAGTTCAAATTAGGGAGCAGTAACAGTTAGGGGAATATATATTAATATTAACAACAGGAGGACTTACTGGGGCCAGTAGAGCCATCGGCCGAGTAAGGTTCTTCCTGCTGGGAGGCACCTCCAGCTCCCTCACCCCCTCCAATGACCTCTTGCTCCTGGATGCTGATGCATGTAAGACATAGTTAAAGAGACAAGAAATAATTGGTGGTAAATAAATAATCGCTCTAAAACAATTTTTGGATAGGAAACGGCAATTGCAATAACATTGAACTTTCCTAAATCATATCGACTAGTAGTAGACTAGTATCGTGGACTGTCCTAATGAATCCACGTTTCCTGAACCTACCTAGCTCACCTATTCCAAATAAATTGAAATAAATTTCAACAAATTATATTTGCTTCTAAGTTTCGATCACATTTGCAATCGTTCTCAACCCCTCTGACACCAGGCCAATTCACTAAGTCTGCATTTTGTCTTTAAATACATAGATGAAAACACTCATACACCAAATTGATTGTTTACTTGTCACTGTACAAGCTACAAAAATGCTCTAAGAAATGAAGTAAGAGGACGCACACCGCTAAATTACTAATACTTACTATCTTAGTAGTGACAGGACAAAGGAAATGAGTTTCTCTGTAGTCTGCATTACTTAACAGAAGTTCTTACATAATCACCCAAAGCGAGAGCAAAGTTGTAAACAAGTACAATTAGGTAGCGCCGAGCACCTGCCTAGAATAACAATTACATAATTCAGGATTTATTAACATTACGTAACTTACCTGCATGTGAGCAGCATGCTTGCTATTTGGGAGAAAATGTATTAGCAATAACATTGAACACACAATAATAATAATAATTAGCTCCTCACCAAGCCCGGCAACCTCAACCCGTAGCAGGTCTTGCTCTCAGTTCAGGATGTCGGACCACCGGTGCGACATCTGGTTGTGGGTGCCTG
Source organism: Lissotriton helveticus (assembly GCF_964261635.1). Lineage (NCBI taxonomy): Eukaryota > Metazoa > Chordata > Amphibia > Caudata > Salamandridae > Lissotriton > Lissotriton helveticus. Next base: position 259,669,920 of record NC_136069.1, on the reverse strand, counting down.
GCGCTCCCGGAGCCGGGATCCATGCCTGCCGCCTGCTGCCAGGATAGAAGGGAGGTGGTACTGAAAAACAAAAACCAGCAATGCCATCTCCACATCAGAAAACAAGGTCCTGGGTTGCACACCTTACGTGTGCCACCATCCCCAAGGAAGATGGCTCTTCTTTGCCACCTTTTTAGCATGGGTCTCTGCCATGATGGTGGGGGGCTGGGGCGGAAAAGAAAATGTAGAAAGTATGATAAAATTAAGGGAAAAGAAGGAAGGAAGACAAAAAATAGAAAGCAAGTAATAGAGAAACCAATACAAAACTCACTAAAAAACACACAAAAAGTGGAAAAAAAGTGTAAAATATACACTTAAGAAGACTAAGGGAAAGATAATAAATAAAAAAGATCAGAAAAATGTTTGGGGAAAGAAGGATTGAAAAGATCCCCCAGCACTATCACAGAGAAGAAAACAAGATGGCTGTGCCGATGCGTGACCGCACGGTGCAGTTCGCGTAATATCCCCCCCGAACACGCATTCTTCGTTGCCGTAAGCAACTCTGCCTTCTCACAGAACTCCCTGTAGAGCAGCAGAGATACGTGAACTCCGCCCAGGGATATTTGTAAAGACAAGCTATATACATGTTTTGCAATCTGTGGAAGGCTGAATGGATTTTAGCTTGCAGCCTGTAATATTTGCTTTAATATCAGAGATCTCAAAAAGCAAAAACCAACCCAGCAGACCATAAAACAGGCCCGCAAACAGTCAAAAACACAATGACTTGTCAGATCATCCCATCGGGCACTGCCTGATTGCCCTATAGGCCAGCCAACCCTATTTATTGACCTGGTTTTATAGACCTTTGGAACATGCCTGTGCCCCAAAAGCATGACAATATTACTGTCACCTTTCTTATGGTGGACCATCAAATGCATTTCTCCAGATGATCCAACATTGAAGATCTATGGGTTCAACTAGCTGTTGCATCAGGCTGTATCACTGAGATTATCTTACACTATCTTGAAGGTTTATGTAGAACGCAAAGCCACAGAGCTCAGTCAAGGTTCAAGCTCTTCCGAATGGTGGCTGGACGTCCAAGAGAAAAGGGCACCCATCTGAGCCCCAGTCAAACAACAAGATCTGGGGCCCTTTTATTTGATAGGGCACACTTTTTCTTTTTTTGCACCACTTTGTACCTTTAAACAGGTGCACCGCGTGTAAACAGGAAAAGTGCGCCTTATCATGTAGAATGTGCTGCCCTCAGGGCAGCTATGAACTCACTGTTTAAAAGATGCTCTATGTTTCTCTGTGCAGGCGACAACCCGCCTGCACTTTTAAAAGGGATTAGAGATCCCCATGTAGGCGGGCGCAGTTAGTGACTTCACCTGCTTGCAAGGGGATGTCTAGGAGGTCCATAGGACCCCCTTGCCCCCTCCAGAGGGCTGCCATTAGGGGGGCGCACTTTAGTGCGCCACTTAAGTCCCTTTGTGAATTGGGCCCAAAGGGTTTGTATATCAAGGTAGGATCACAGAACTTTATGTGCACAATATAAGCTGCTTTAAACTGAGTCCTCTGCCTCACTGCAAGCCAGTAGTGCTTTAAGCAAGATTCAGTCAGATGGTCGAACTTTTTAAGCACTGCAATTACTCTGATGGAAACGTTTTTTATGCACTGCAACTTATAGTAAGCTTTCCCTGTTAGTCCTAGGAATACACAAGGTTGCACTAGTCAAGGCGTCAAAAGAAGGCATGTGGTGACTTTTTTTCTGGCAAGGGCTTGGGAACGAACTGGAGAATTTTCCTTATCAAGTGCACATTACAAAAAGTGCTGTAATAACTGGCATGTATGTGTTCACTGAGTAAAAAGCACGTATTATTCCAAACTGCAAGTCATTTATCCTGCTGGAGGCAGTGAACAGTGAGCCATTGAAATATGGGGTCTTGCCTTCATCTAAGATCATGGTTAATTAATAGTAGATTGGTTTTGCTCAAATATAGTTCTAGCCCCAGCCGTGCCTGGATGTCTACCAAACATAGGGTTAGGTTACGTTGAGAATGAGTACAACACAAAAGAAAACGGGTGAATGGGGAAAGTTTGCTGCACGCCGGTTTACATTGGGGAACCTGTCTCTGTGGATCTCTGTACTCGGAGGTAACCTTCCTATCGGGAAAATATTGGACTACTTAGTCCCTGGATATATGGGACAAGAACTGCCCTTTTGTGTTTGTGTTTGGACGGACAGGACACTTTTGAAACTGATTAATACGTCATATGTTGCATTTCTAATTTTGTTGTAGATTGTGAATGGGGAGTTATTATCTCTGGATTTCTACATTACAGCTTCATGAAATTTCCAGGCCCTGACGAAGTCATTTGGTTTGGATGACCTTGACGAAACACGTGTTGGCAGTGGTTGTTTTTGTACGTGTGAAGATTGGATTAACCCCACTAAAAGATCAAAGAAGAATAAAACGGAAAAACTCACAAAAATTGGGACTTGATATCTTGATTGAACTACTTTTCTTTAGCTCAGGATCTAATGTTCATGGTGTACGTTGAGAATGATGTGCCTCTTTATCAAGACTAGCTAAAAACTGCATATCATCGGCATATATAACTGTCCAGTAATCATGATGTTTAATTAACTGCAGAAGGGGACAGTCACTGCAATAGCCGCAATGGATGCAAGTCCACGGCATTAGAGTGATTTACCAGAAAAGAGGTACATCAATTGACAACCAGCCGGGTTAACCATGAGAGTCTCTAGTGGTCTTAAAACTTTAAAATGCTGTCCCTGCTCATGTAAACAATACATTAGGCATCCCTGCATGACAAACACGTTTTCTCATATCTATTGTGTACAAATGGCTGCTCTGAACATATTTAGCAATGTAAACGGTGTAGATAGGCTCAGTTATCCTTTTAAAATTTCAGTCAATTAGGCATAATGGCAGCCTGGATTTCTTAAAAATGTTGAGTTTCCACAGTGTCATCCTTTGTTAGAAATAGAGGGGGGACGTTGAGGGTTAGAGCCCTCCACCCACCAAACCAAACACATTGACACCTACTTCCAGCTACGACATGATTGGGGAAAAAAGAAATTTCTGATGGCCCATTAAAGAAAGGTTTACTGACATTCTTTTTCCATTTAGTAAAAACCCAGCACTGTTTTAGCATGTTGTTTGTCTCTGTTTCCTAGGGGCTCCTCTATGCCGGAGCCTGGAGCCCCCACAACCCTCGAGGTCAATTGAGGCCCCACTAGAAGTGGCCTGACCCCCAGTTTAAAGACCTCTGCTTCGAATCAAGTTGCAGGTCCAAAATAATCAGCCCCCTCCCCCTCGTCTGTGGTAGTACGGAGTTCATCCACCACATATATCAGGGCTGTTTCTTTTCCACTTTAGATTGAAACTCCGTATGAGCCTGTTCAGGAAGAAAGTTATTTTGCTACTAGTTTTTCCATCTGCTTTCCAGGTGCTGGGAGAATGGTTAATGCCGAGTATTTTTTAGCTACCCCACCAACCAGATTTTGGGGCAAATGTAGTATTTTTTTGGTGTGTCGTAAAACTATTGTGGGAAAAATGTAACTGTAAAAAATTGAGTCAAAAATGTTGTCTTCTTTGAAAAATAAAGTGATTGAAAGTTGTTGCTATTAAAAATAGAAAAAGTTTGTGCCTTATAGATTAAAGGTATGTGACTAACAGCCTGATTCATCAAGCTTAATTGCGCTCGCAAAGGGCCAGATTCTGAGAATCTGGCCCTTTGCGAGTGCAATTTTTGCATTTGGGATTCATCATCCCAAATGCAAAAATCGCTATTAAAGAATTCGCATATTTGCGAGGAATTGCATTTAAGGAATCTCTATTTGAGATTCCTTAAATGCAATTCATGAACCATTTTAAAATACCGAAATCGCTATTTTGGGCCGCTATTTACCGCGAGGTCAAACCTCGTGGTAAATAGCGAAAACTTAGAAAAATGCATTTAAATGCATTTTTCTAAGTTGCATGTTACACACACACATGTCCTTTGGACATGTGTGTGCGCAACACCAATGTAGAATACATTTCAGGGGTGCTACAGGGTGTCCTTTGGACACCCCTGGCACCCTTGAAATCGCTATCTTATTTGCGATTAGCAAATTGCTATTCGCAAATAAGGAATAACTCCCCATTCATTCCTATGAGCCTTTAGGCCCATAGAAATGAATGGGGAGTTATTCCTTATTTGCGATTAGCAATTTGCTAATCGCAAATAAGGAATGTGTAGGAATCGCATTTCTTTATGCAATTTCTACATGAATGCCGTTTTGCAAGTCCTTAATAGCGATTCCTTATGAATCGCTATTAGGGGCTCGCAAAACGGGAGAATGATGAATCAGGCTGTATGTGTACTGGGAGTAGGAGCAAAGGAGCAAACACCTCATAAAGTAGAGAGAAGCATTTACGGAGAGATGGGGAAGAAGGTGTAGAACTAGTAATGGGTCTATCTGATTCATGGAAGAGTAGTGTCAATCGGATGTAAGGGCTTGGTAGGATTCAGGGACTGGTAGCGTTAATTGGCAGTTAAGGGCTTTTAGGCTTCAGGGAAGGATAAGCTTAATAGGTTGAAAGGCTTTTTTATAGGGTTCAGTGAAAGGTAACTAAAATGGCTGGTTTGGGTTTTTAGGGTTTAGGCATCGATAGCGTAAAGGTTAGTGAAGGGAAGTAAAATGATTTAGGTACAGAGAAGGGCAGAATTAAGGGATAGTAAGGGGGTATTAGGGTTCGGGGCAGAGTAACATTAGGGTGTAGTTTGGGCCTTTGGTGTTCACGGTGTGAAGCAGAAAATGGTAGTAGGGGTTTTTTAGAGTTCAGGGAACACTAGTATCAAGTGGTAATAATGTTTTTTTAGGGTTATTGGAATGGTAGCCAAAAGAAGAAGTAGGAGGGGTTTAGGTTCAGGAAGGGTAGCATTAAGGGATAGTAAGAGTTTTCAGGATTCAGGGGGGTAGCATTTGGAGGTAGTAATGGTTTTTGTAGGCAAGGAAGGGTAGCATTAAGGAGTAGTAAGGGGTTCCAGGGTTCAGTGAAGAGTAGTGTTAAGGGGTAGTAAGGTGCTTTAGGGGATTGGAAATGAGTGTATATAGGGGTAGAAAGGGATATTTCACATTTAGCGACGGTTACTGTTGAGGCGTATTAAGGAGATGGTAGAGTTCAGTGATTGGTAGCCTTAAGTGGTAGTAAGGTGCTTTTAGTGTTCAGTAAAGGGTTTTTAGAATACAGGGAAGGGTAGTGTTATGGGGTAGTACGAAGTTGACAGAGTGCAGGCAATATAGTGTTACAGGGTAGTAAGGTACTTTTAGAGTAAATGTGTAGTAAGGGGTTTTAAGCATTTAGGGAAGAGTTGCATTAAGGTGTAGTTCAGGGTTTTAAGGCTTCAGGGGTGGGAAGTATTAAAGGGTACTAAAGGGATGTTAGAGTACAGTTAGATACATTTAAAATGCATTTAATAAAAAAAGGGCCCAATTCACAGAACTAATCTGAGACAAAATCATAAACTTACTACTTTTGGTATTCAATGAAGGCATGTACTACTTTCCGTATTCAGACTTTACTACTACTAAATGCCTTCTGTGAATACCAAAAGTAGTAAGTTAAGTTTAACCAAATGTAGTAAGTTTAACCAAAAGTAGTAAGTGCATTCTGTTAATTTACATACACAACCTCCTCTAATCAGAGAAAGTGACCTTTCAAAGATATAGTTGAGCCTCGCTCACTCTTCCAGAAACATTAGAAACATGAAAAATTCTACATTTTAAGATCCAGAGAAAACAAGACTGTAAAACTGTTCAAATTAAGAGTGTTTTACAAAATGCTGAAGGATACATTTTTAGCTTGAACTGCACAGACAACCAAAAACCGTGATCATTTTAAAATGTGCAATGTATAAGAAGTGCAAGTGAAGCTGAAGCATAACTAGTCTCGTCTAAAATTATTTAGTATGATTAATGTAGCTCAGTTTTATTGTTTATGACTACTTATGTTAACTACACACACTTTATTAATTTTAAGTTCACGAGTAATCACATTAATGCCATACATTAATATAAAAATTATATCTTCTGGAAAAAAGTACACACTAACCGTGGAGTGCCACAGTCGAGTGAGTCATTAACAATTCAGTCAATTAAGTGCTGTAGATTATTTACCTATGTATATTCAAGTAGAATTCGGCTACTGGTAATCTACATAGTAAACTAGGCAACGTTAATAGAAAATTCTTCAGACCACTGCTGAGTAGACCAGCTAATCAAACTTCTTTTGATTTAATTGGTCGATTAGACATTCAAAAGTAAATGTGGTTTTAATGTTCTCGACGTATATATGCTCTTACTGCTAAACATAACTTTTTGTGTATGTTATTTTGCTGAAAGAAAAAAAACACATGATCCTCACTCAACTTTTGGAGGGTCTATGAACAAATGCTTGGGGTGGAGGCGATCTTAGTTGTCGAGGGTGTCTTTCACCATCGAGCCCGATGAAGATTTTTACCTTTGGATTTAGACAACATTTTGGATGTCAAAAACCTCCAGCAACATGAAGCTGCAAGCCGTAACTGAAGAGGGCTCCATGACACCAGATACCATTGCTTGGAGGTTCGATTGACTGGGATTTGCTGCTGAGGAGAAGAATGTAGCTGAAGCTACCGTGACATCAGGCCGACCGATGATGCCCCATGGGCAGATCAGTCTGCAGGTAGGTCCCGGTCATCTGTCAATGAATTAAGGATGAGTTGTGTGTCGTCGGTGTAGGATATGATGTTGAGTACAATGGTTTTGGAAATGATGGCCAAAGTTGGCATACATGTGTTGAAAAGGGTGGGTCCTAGTCCTAGTGGTATTCAATAGCTAATTTCCTCAGGTTTGGAGGTGAAGGGGGAAGGCAGACTTTTTGCGGAAAAAGGTTATCCATCTGAGAGTGACTCCTTGGAAGCCTATGTTGTGCAGCTTTGTGATTAATGTGTGGTGGGGGACCTTATTAAAGGCTAATGAAACATCCAGGAGAATCGAAGATGCAGTCTCTCCTCTGTCAAGTAGGGTTTCGATGTCCTCTGTAGCCTTGATGAGAGCTGTCTCAGTGCTGTGGTTGCTGCGGAATCCGGATTGGGAGGAGTCGAGTAGGAGGTTCCGTTCCAGATGTGAGTAGAGTTGTTGGTTTGGCTGGGAACAGGAGCAGAGAGATTGGTCAGTGGTTCTTAAGTTTGCAGGGATCTGTCAGTGGTTTCTTTAGTATGGCGTTGGATGTTGAGTGTTTCCAGTCCTCAGGAAAGATGGCCATGGCAATTGAGGTATTGGACAATGTAATAATAATAATAATAATAATTTCTTTATTTAGATATATAAAAACATATCTTTAAAAGATTCTTCCAACACATTAAGTACAATTTTACAGATTAAAAAAAAAATAGAAAAAACAAAATAACATTTGGCCTTTCTTATCAGTGCTTACTGCGACGTATCAATTTAAAAATTAACACTCCCGGACAAAGCAGATGAGGTTAAAATACTTATCGTTCTACATAGTTATCAGCGAAGCCTTAGCCGTTTCCAATTTTTCTAAAATGCTGTAAACTTGCTGAACGAATTTGGCCAATTTTATATTTAAAACAGTGTTCTCTAAAGACAGAGCAGCAATAAGGGCATGCCTGCATGTCCGGACTCCCAACCTGTTCCATTCTGGCCTGAGTAGGCGTCTGCGTGGAAGAGTAAAAAGAGGGCATATGCAAAGCACGTGCAGAATGGTTTCATTTGCTGCCCCACACCCTCTGCACATTAGATCGTCCCGTTTTCAACGCCATGCTGGGAGATTTTGAAGGAAACGCCAGTCTCCCAATCTAAGGGCGATCAGACATCGCTTTAGATAATGAGAAAATGTTGCCGAAAGATAGTTGGCCGGGGATAGTCGTTTGTAAGAGTTGGCTACTGCCCAAGCATGACTGCGTTTCGCAAGAAGGGTTTTGTCGATGATCAGGGATTTCAATCTTATACATTTTTTGATTGTATTTTTAAAGACAGTCTGGCTTGGATTAAGAGCCCAGAGATCCGCAGCAGACATTCGTTGAATGTGGTAATTTAGGAGGCGGCCAAATGATCCCCCCGGGTTGTTCACACTGATTTCCTTCCAAACTAGGAATTCCAGGGTACCTGCTTCTGCCTGTCTTAATTTGTGGATCAGCTTAAGATATGAGCCAACATTGGAGGCTTCATAATTAATTAACCCCAGCTCTAGTCTGACCTGTGCTGGCGAGGAGGAGCTCGGCAAGTGAAGCAATTTCTTGTAGAGTTTGGTTGTAAGTTTGTTTAAGGTAATGTTCATTTTACCCTTGAAAATCTCTATGCCATACGAGAGTGTAGGGCCGATCTTTGCTCTAAGCACTTCCAGTAAGGGCAAGACAGGGGGGCCTGAGAGTCTCCTCGATAACTTAGCCAAGGATACCAATAAGGCTGTAGCCTTGGCTGCAATTGCAGTGTTCTGTTTAGTAAAACTGCCCCTGGAGTCAAGATGGACCCCTAAGTATTTGTAAGATTGGCAGATTGAAAGGCTTTCTTTATCTTTCGACCAGCCTCCACCGCTGTAGCGTTTTTTGCCAAACGGGACAATCATAGTTTTTTTCATGTTAATTTCTAACTGGTTGTTAGCCGTATATTGCATTAAGGCATCAAGGAGTATTTGTAGCCCCACTCTGGTGAGACTGAACAGTGCCAGGTCGTCGGCATATAAGATATTGCATAATGCCGTACCTCCTACTTTGGGTGGGTGGCTGATTACCTTCTCTAGAGTGCTTGACAGGTCAGCAATGAATAGGTTGAAGAGGAGGGGGGCCAGCACGCATCCCTGTTTGAAACCACGAAAGGTCGAGATTTTCCGGGAGAGATGCGAGCCAGACCCTAACTTCACTCGAACCCATGTGCTGGAATACAGCAGGATAATTGGATTCAGAATGTTGTCTGGGATTCCCCACTGCCTCAGTTTTTGCCAGAGTGCTGCCCTGGGCACCCTATCAAATGCTGCTTTGAAATCAACAAAGCAGCAAAAAATCGACATGGAGCTTGAAGGAGCTTTGTCAATGATGGTGGAGATTGTCAACAGGTTTGTCATTGTACCTGAGTTAGGAGCAAACCCTGTTTGATTCAAGGGAATCAGATTGTTATCCTTTGCCCATTGTCTAATATCTTCCAGAATGAGGCCTGCAAAGTGCTTTGCCTCTATATCCAACAGGGCGATTAATCTGTAATTGTTCGGATTGCCTCGTGCTCCAGCTTTATAAATAGGATGAATGATAGCCCCTCTCCAAGAGTCCGGAATTGTTTGAGAGCTCAAGGTATGGTTAAAGAGGTTTGATAGTACCATAGACCAGAAGGGGACGTCGGACTTGAATAGCCTTTGTGGCAGGCCATTCGGGCCTGGTGCTCCATCTTGTCTCCCTTTTGTCAGTGCTTTGGCTACTCTTTCTTCAGACAGTTCATCAAGTGTGGTAAACCCTGCATTAAGTCGGGTGGGGTATTCGGTGCTACGCCCATGCCAGTGTCAAAAGCCCATGTTGATCCAGGGCGGCCAGGGTGGTCTTGTGCCTGGAAATGTTTTGTTAGTTATGAAATCCAGTCTGCTTCCTGAATGTTCGCTGATCCAAACAATGTTATTTTTGGATCGGTGCGGTTGACAAGTGACCAGAATTTCCTTGAGTTCTTTTGCTTGCTTTCCCATACCAGTTTGACCCAGAATTGAGATTCCTGGGCCCTTTTCTCTTGGGCGACTGCCCTCCTAAGTGTCTTTTGGACGTGACGGTATGTAACGAGAAAGCTGCTGTTCCCTGGAAATTTTGATAACAACCTCAGTGCATTGTTTCTCGTTCTTTTTAGAGATTTTATAATGGGGAGGGCTGGTGCTCTTACTCGTGGAGTATGATTTGGGCCCTGCCTTATCACTGGGTAAGTACTGATCAGATGTGCGCATAACTGCGACCATATTACTGTTGGGGAAGCCACTTGTTCTGGAACACACATGATAAAGTCCTTGCTTGTTCTTAAGATGCTCTGACAATTGAACTCACTCCATTTCATGCGTTTTAAATTATCGGAATGTATTCCTTTGTAAGTAAATGGTGCCTTTTTATGGAGGGCAAAATTTGTGGTGAAAGAGATAGCCAACGGCCTGTGGTCACTTTCTGACCTAGGCAGAACGGAAAAGCTATCCAGATTAAACAGGAGTTCCGAATTGCAGATAGTAAAGTCCAAGTAGGACTTTTTTCTTCCATTTGACCAGGTCTAGTTTGGGGGGGAGTCGCTGGCCGATCTTCCATTCACCACCAGGTAACCTGCGTTGTAGAGTCTCATCACGGTGACCTCGCCTAAAATATTGGAAACTTGCACAGGAGGTTTGGATTGGGGGATAGCCTCAATGATGCTGGTCATGTTGGGTCCTTCTGAGTCTGCTGTGTTCCCCTGAAATAGGTTTGTATTAAAGTCCCCTGTGATAATGCGGTCCGTGTTGGGATATTCTGTGGCTATATCATTCATAATTTCACAGAGTCTGGCCAGGTGGTCTTTTTTTGTGCAAGAGTAATCGTTGTCTGCTCCGCAAGTTGATTTTGACCCCCAGTAGCCAGTCTTCTTTCAAGTAAAGTTGACTGAATTCGCCTTTTAAGTTGTTGGATATGTATGTGGACAGCCCGCCTTTGGGGTGGCCGAAGCGGCTGTCCCTAAGTGCCGGTTTCCGATATTCGATAAATTCTTCTATGGGCGGCCCACTAATTCCCAGGTTTCCTGTAGGGCAATTGCCATATATTCCCCCAGGAAAGCCATGGTGTCTTCGTTTAAGGTTTTTTGGTGTAGGCCGCTAATGTTCCATGAGCACACTGAGAAGAGTGTCCCCCCTTTGCTATTATCCGCTTTGTGCTGTAATATCCCTGCTGGGAGGAGTGAGTTGGATGCATTGTGTGTTTCTGCGGGTGACCCAGCTGCCGATGGTCAGTTTGGGTATTTTGAGGCCAGTACTGCAGGCAGCCATCCCCAGACGTGGTCTAGTTCTTCGTTTCTCACCACTATTTCGGGACATTTAAGTTCTGTATCAGACCCTGAGGCATTTTTTAAAACAGAGAACGGCTTCCCATGCTCTTTGTGTTTGGTAGGGGCCGACTGGCTGGGTGTTGGCGCTCTGGATAGCAGCGAGATTGGATACCCTGGCGTTGAGTAGGGGTACACTCTAATTCCCCAGTTCCGCAGTGTGGCCTTATGTTCAAGAAAGGCTCCTGCCCAGCCTCCCTGTGCAAAAGTTACAACGGTGACCTCAGAGGGTTGGTTTCCTCGTGGGGGGAGGAATTCAATGGATTCGATGCTTTTCGTGTCCATACCTGCTAGCCCCGGTATATCCCCTGCTAATTTCAACAGATTTGATCTGTTAAGAATGTCGTGCCGCCCCTTGGATTTGTATTCAGGGGCTAGTAAAATCCGGTGACACGATAGGTCATCGCTTCGCGGCTCTGGTGCACTTGTCGGTCTGGAGACCGCTTTTTCGATTATTGCATCTGATCTGTTTTTATGTGACTGCTGTGGTGGTTGAAGGGGGACCCGTTTTGATTGTAATGTATGACTGATCCGGGTAACTGTATCATTACAGATAGTTTTAGTAAAACTTAATTTTAGCGTTGTGTTTTCATTCACAGAAAGGGGGAGAGACGTTAAAGGCCGAGATTTTCCTGCTGCTGTCTCGTGCCCAGTATTACTTGACCTGGCAGGGGTGGCCCCTATGCTTATTACGGGATCACTGCCCTCTGCTGTCGCTGCCAGGGCAATTGTTTGTGTTCTTTGACTCTGAGGACTCCTCGCCGGTTCTTGAATTGGTGAATCCGGTGCGGCTCCGTTGGGGGTTATTATTGGGTTTGTCGTTGGTTCCACTGTGCTGGTTTCTTTGGGGGGGGGTTTATTTTCGGCTATCGAAAAAATGGGAAAGAGATCCTGATGGACCAGGTTGGAATTCGCCCGGAGCTTGTTTCTGGCATTGCATTGGCGCTTTCGCTCTCTCTTGCTGCAAGGAGGAATGGGCCCCGGGGGGCCGGGCCTGATGGAACGGGCGAGGAAGCCGAACTGTTGTTTCGCCCATCCGCAGATTGGGCATGCTGGATTGTTAGCCCAATTGGTGACGGGAGAGGGCCATTTTCAACCGTCGATGTTGGTTTTATTGAAGCGCTCTGAGCATGACCGTTCATCGGTGATGGGCGATTGATTGTTCCTGTGGTATCCGCTTCTTCTTCCTTTATTTTTATATTTTTGTTTCCAGGGTCCTCCGAAGGTTTGTCCAGTTCTTGATGTTTGGGGAGTTGCAATTCGGCTAACACGTTTCCACCCCTCAGCTGCTTTACTTCCCTGATGATGGTGGAAAGGCAGTCTGGAAGCAGAGAAAGGGAGTCAATGATTGGGGAGCAGCAGCATGTTGGTTGGACAAAGTTCGCAGATGCTTGGGCCCTTAAAATGAGCGAGTTCAGTTTGTCTAATTTGTCGTCAATCCCTGACGCGAAAAGTGCCAGGGTGTTTAGTAAGTCTACCTGCACCTCTAGTTTTACTGAATGGTAGTTGAGTGCGGTCACAGTTTGTTGGAGTCTGTAATAATTGTGGCCAGACACTAGTCGTAGTGTCCTCTTCTATATTAGGTTTTTCGTTCGGAGTGAGGCTCAGGCTTGGGGAACTTGGGGTGGTCTTAAGGAAGAGGGACAGATCCGACATGAGTTGGTCATTTACAGCCGGCTGCACTGATTGACTTTGATATGGAGTCCTTGTTTGGCCAGAAGACGAGAGTAACTTGTAAAGAGGGCTCAAGTCTGTTGGTGCTACTGGTGTTTTTGTTATTGATGGGGTTAGCGAGGTTAAAAGTGGATGACAGCCGTTGGGTTTCACAGGCCCAGCTTGCCCGTGGATTTGCACCGTCGTTGTTTGCAGGGGGAGGCCCGTAGATGGCTTGGACGGGGTCAAGGACACCAGTCCAATGATGGGAGATTGTGAGAGTTGTAGCGGCACAGGGGAAACCTCTATTGGGCACATGGTGTCTTCCAGCTGTAATTGCGGTAGGTGGGAGGACCCATTGTCATCTGCCAGAGACGTGGAGGGTCTGCCTGGTTGAACAGGAGCGGTTTGGGTGATTTCCCTGTTATTGTTAGTACGAGTGGACCCAAAGATGTAGACCTCTGGCGGCTCTTTTGCTGGCATCGTCTCCAATACCTAGTTCTGCGCTGGTACTTGGCGGTCGAACCCCGAGTGGTCTGAGATTGTAGAAGTGGTTGCCTCCAAAGTTTGCGGGTGTTGCTCTAATGATTGTATTAGTTCCGCGGTTTTTGATGGAGTCTTTCTGAAAAAGTCCCGTAGAGTTAGGCTTTTGGATTTTTGAGGTTTTAGTATATGGTTGGCGTGGGCTTGTACCCCAGCTGCGTCTGATTGCTTGGGCTTCCTTCGCTTGGGCGCAGTGTACTTTCTTTCTTTCCCAGATCTCATTGCACCGAAGTGGTCTTGGCTTAGGGCTATTTTAGCTGATCGCAGGTCCGGCTCCGCTGCTGCTTTGGTGCAGGGGCAGGATTGTTGGAGGATGGTTTTCTAGATTCACACTTCGGGGGTGACTGTGTTGGCAGCTCTCTGTATGGCTGTGTCAATCTCCAGCGGATGGCACCCCCATGCTCACTTAGTCCTGCTCAACCAAACCACCGCCATCTCCTGCCCGTGCCCGTAGACACCACTCCGAATCACCGCTCCTCTCTAGGTCATTCAGGCCCAGGGACACTGGAGGTTGCGTGCAGTGCGGCCCCCTGAGAGAGGGGGCTCACACCTCGAGACCTAGAGACGGGATGGTCCAGCAGCGGTAAGCAGGCGAGCGCCGGGCAAGGGGGTCAGGGGGCAGCCGGCTCAGGACCAGTGCAAGGGGAGCAGCCCCAGGGCTGGCGAACTCGCTTTCCCAAGTCAGATAAGTGGCCAGCAGAAGGAGGAGCGGCCGCGTGCAGAGGCTGCAGGACGGAGAAGGCACCGCCGGCACCAGACCAGAGGTCAGGGAGCGCCAAAATGCCGAAAAGCCGAGCACGGGATGCCTCGAGGACCAAGGGAGCACCACTCAAGACCAGGGGAGCACAGCACAGCGTAGGGCTGCTGCATCCACGCTATCTTGGGGAGGGGGGAGGGACAAGCAGAAAACCGCCCGCACACCCGGTCGAAAGAAGGGTGTGGCTGCCTCCTCCCAGTCGACCCAGTCGACCCCTACGCCCCAAAACCCCCTTGCGTGAGCTTAGCCGCCCATGCGGCCTTACCACTATCCGCCGCTCTCCGTTGGCCGCTCCACTCGGCTCCTGCCTCCTGCCTCACCCTGGTTAACTCAGGCTCCAGCTCCGGCGCAAACGCTGGCTCAGACCTCTCGGCGCACAGCCTCCACCCTGGCAGCCTCTGCACGCAAGCCGCGCCACGCTCCTCTGCTGACACGCCCACTGACGAGCCTCGTGAGTCACACTGGTGGTGCGCGGCCAAATCCTCAGACACTACTGAAATAAAGGTTTTAGGACCAGACGCATAGGATAATATAGTCACTGCGTTATGCTGTATAATGCTGCTTACCGGATTTTCCGCCGGGTTTTCCACACGCTGCTTGTATGTGGCAAGAATTTAGCGGGACTATGGCAATACTCCGTTTTCGTCGTAATCGCTGTTTTTCCCAGTTTTCCACTAAGTCCCCGCTTTCTGCTCATGGCTCATAGTCTCCAGGAACTCCTGAGCTTGCCTCTAATCAGCCGAGCTGCCCAGGCTCTCCCTGGGAGTAGCAGCCCCCTGCAGCCCCCAGCAGGCTTTCCGCTTACACCGCTTACACCGCTTTTACCGCTTACAGCCACCTGGGCCAAGACCTTCAATGCCGACCGGCCGGAAAGCAGTAAGCAGGCAGGACTGAGCAGGACACAGAGTGTAGGACGCAAGGTGCAGGGTGCTGGGCGTTGATTATGGGCATTGATTATGAGGTGCTGGGCGCTGGGCACCCCTGCAGACTTTCCGCTCACCCCCTGCTGGACCTCCTTTGCTAGCTGCCAGATAGCGGGTAGCGGAGGCGGGCGCTGGCTCCAAGGGGCTGTAATTCGTCTCCCTCTGCTCGCAACGTGGAGAGTGGAAAGTGGATCAGCTCGCAGCTTTCCGTAATGCTCTACTGCACTCCTCCGCGACTCGCACCGCAACTCTCTGCTGCTCGCGGGCTCAACACGTCCTCAACACCCCCAGCTACAATGACTCAATTCGGCTCGGCTCAAGTCAAAACGCCGGCTTGTGGTATGTTGCTGATTCTGGATTCATCTAGGATGAAGATGGTGTGAGGAACTGGGTTGGTTGGGGCCCATGAGTCTACCAAGTTCGTGATGGAGGCGTTGTCCTGTGGGGAGAACTGGCCCCATTTGGTAAGTCATATGTCTGTGGTGGTAGTAGGGTCATTGTGTTGCTTGAAGAAGTCAGTGACCTTGGGCTGGGGTTTGAAGTTTCTGTAGATGTTGGCAATCTTATCGTGGGAGAAGTTGGCAAGATTGTCACTGTGAGGGGATAATGTTATTTGTTGCAGCTGAGGGGTTGGAGAATTCCTTGACGATGTTGAAGAGTACTTGCTGCTACTGAGGCTTGAATTGATGAATGAGGTTAAGGCCTTTTTCTTTGATTATTTCAACTGTCTGTTGTAGAGGTTGAGGGCTTTCTTGAAGGTGCTCTTGTTGGTTGTGTTATGGCTGGTGTACCATTTACTTTCCAGTTGTTTACTGTGTTGTTTAGCGGTTCTGATATTTTCAGTGTACCAGCTAGCCAGCTTGGTGGACCTTCTCTGGGTGTTTTTGCTGAGAGTGACGCTGTTGTTACAGCTGGTGATCCAATTTTTGCAGCTTCTGATGTTGTGATCTAGGTTGTTGGAGGAGGTGGGCAGCTGTGGTGTCACTGGATCAGGCAGGAACTGGAGGCCACAGACAATTGGCAGGCTAATGCCCGGGTACCTCTGTCAGTTCTGCTAGCACTTCCAGACCCATATCTGGGTCTGGAAAGTTCTTCTCTTACCTTGCAAGGGGTTTGGGGTGACAAAAGACTAGTGCCAGGTTCCTTTGGGTGTGTGCTGGAGTCAGCCTTTTGAAATATAATTGGGGCAAGGAACAGCTAGGCCTCAACTATCCTGGCAGGATGACCCATCCTTCCAACAACTAGTCCCCCTTTGTCTCACTGTCTGGGAGGAATATACATAGGCCAACAGCTAAGCTAATCACAGTCATGTGACCATGGCAGCAGGCACCAGATAGTTTAGGCAGAAAAAGACACATTGCTAAAAGTGGCAATTTCTGAACTGTGACTTAAAGTCTGATTTTACCATTAAAAAGGATTTTAAATTACAATTAATTTGATTCCAAACATGACATTCCCACCTGCTCCCATTCAAACGTTAGCACTTACTAAATGTAATAAGGTTATACCAATGTTATCGAATAGGAGAAATAGCCCTTCTAGTAGAGCTAAATTAATGTAGTAGTTTTCCACTACCAGGACATGTCAAACTTAAAAACACATGCTGTGCTTTTTAAATGCAATGCATTCGCACTATGGGCTTTATCAGCCTACCTTTTAGGTACCTTATATATATCAAAAGTGAAGGTTTAGGCCTAGCAAAAGTGTTATTTTGCCAGATTTAATTTGCAGTTTACAAACTGCACTACATAATGCAATAGCAGGCCTGAGGCATGTTCTAAAGTGCTACTTAAGTTGGTTGCACAGTGAATACTGCAGGCCCACCAATATCATTTAATTTACAGATCCTGGGAACATGTAGTACCATATATTAGGGACATATACATAAATTAATTATGCCACTTAGGTGTAAGTCAATCATACCAGATGTTAGGGACAGAGACTAGGACTTTAGCACGTTAACACTGGTTAGCAGTGGTAAAGTGCACAGAGTTCAAATGCCACAACATTGGAATTAAAAAAACAGGAGGAAAGGGAAAATGTTTAGGGGAGGACCACACCAAGAATGACAGGTCTAACATGTATTTTAAAAATCCAGCCTTTACATCCATAACTGAACTAATAGAGAGGCAAATGCACTGTAAGACTTTCAGACTGGTTTGATGATTTTGATGTGGTATGTCATGCTCATGTTTGTAAACAGTGACTGGAGCTGTCACTAATCACAAAGATTAGGTTCTGAAGAGGGTGTGGTCAACAGAAGAGCTTTTGAGATACTCGATTTAAGTTTAATGTGTTGACCAAAAATAGGGAAATATCAGTGTTGTGACTTGGGAAGGGCCTTTAGGTTCCTTATGGAGAAGTGGGGTTGAAGTCACAGTATGACGTGACTATACTATTCCAACAGAGAAATGTTACAAGCATTCCCTAGGGGTCACAGAGAAGATTTTGGAGCATTCCGACATTTATATAGGGTATACTGGCTTGATCATGTGTGGTAAGTACAAGGCGACATATTGGTCCATCACCAGAACGAGATATGGGACAGGATGACAAAACATTTTTTACTGTTCCTACTTTACGTCCACGGAAGTAGGTTAAGGCAATGCTTGGCACAAAAATCTTTTACCACCCTTTTATGAAAACTGGATTCTATGGATGGTAATGCGTGACACATATTTGTTCATATTTGCTATGTTTCATTCTGTTGTCCAAGTGGTGGGTTCTGACTTGTATTGTGCTTTGGTCTTTTTGCTCTCCATCATTGTAACATGCTTTCGCTGCGTTGTACTGCAATTTTACTGCTTTGACTGTGTTGTTGTGATGGACTCCATTATGTTCTAGTTGTGTTGCTAGCTTGCTTTATGTTAGTTAATGTGTTATGCTCTGTTAGTTAAATTAGATGTGTCAATAAATGCTACTACATTTTCAGCCAAAAGCAACACAGGCTTTAAGAGGACCTTTGACAAGCAACCATTCACCACTATCTAGGATGATAAGTAGCACTGCTCCAGCTCCTCTGCTGCTAAAGGCACACATTTTGATGAAAATTGTTACGAAAACTAAGTTGTAGGGGGCGTGGTCAACCATCATGGTTATGTGAAAGTAATCTACTGAGCCCACCGATTGCTGCATGGTATCTGCAGGAAGAGTGGGTGCCTCTAGCGGGTCCATCGACATGGACGCAACATGGCGGCTCCTGGAGTGATGCTGCATCTGTCTCCAGCTGGTGAGTACGAGATGTTCTCCCCATGACTTTGGTGGCTCTGGTGCAATGACAGGGGATTACGCATGCTGGGGGGCCACATTGGAGAACTGGAGAGACTTCTGTGCCCTTCTTTACTCCCACACAGAGTAAGGCTTGACCCTAACATGGCAGGTGCCACGAGGTGCTTCCCAATCTAGCTGGCAATTCGGGCAGCGGAGGCGGCTCACTACTTGACGGCAGACTAGGAAGGGCTGCTCCCTACCCCTATGCAATGGGGACCCCAGTTCTGCATGATCCCTGCCACTCCCTGCTGCACCACATAATTTACTATTCTGGATGGAAGATCGTGGGGAACAACGCTCCTACCTTGATGCTGGAGTCCTCCCCCTGCAGTCATTTGGGCACGTTGAAGGGACCCGCTCTCATTGACATTGGTCTGCGGTGCCCCAAGGTCCTTGACAAATCAGGATGCTTACCTCATAGAGAATTAAATAGCCCTGGCCCCAGGGCATCAGCGAGTAGTGTTCCGGTGTACGTCAGGCTGTGGGACATCCTTGGGCTCCTGGTGGTTACTTGGCTGTCCTCACCCTTGTGGACACGAGTTGGGCTGCGCCTTCTCCTCAGTCCCTGAGGCTTGTTCTCGACTGGGTATTTGCAATTAGGCTCAGACAGAAAAGGACGAGCCTGCTCTTCCCACCTCACTGGGCCCTGAGAACCCAATGTTCTGTCCCTCTCTTCAGTATCCTGCGACCCTGTGATTGAACCACTCATTGGTTACAGGATGGACTCCTTACCAGTAACTCACAGGCCTTTAACTTGATTCAGTCTTTATGCCGCCAAAGAAACAACAAGAGCTTGGAGTCTCTAACTACTTTTCCCAGACGCCAGTGGGGGCTCTGTATCTGACCCCAGAGATCAGTAGAAACATGACTTTGACGAAAGAGGATCTCTTATCCTCTCTAAGGACTTTAAAAAAGAAATTAGGGATGCACTAAAAGCCGATCCGATCATTTCCCTGGAATCCTTACGGGCAGATATTAACTTTCAGATCTCCTCATTGCAATCTGACATAGATTCAGTGGGTGCTCGTGCGTTCAACCTTGAAACAAAACACCAAGAGCTCAATTAGCGACTGGACGCATTAGAGTATGAGACATGTCAGATGAAGGCACAGTTGCAGGCAGCCTTCCTCAAGTGTGAAGACTTGGAAAATAATTCCAGGAGGGATAACATCTGCATTCAAAGTATGGAGGAGGAAGCAGAGGGGCCCAATTTGGAGGCCTTAGTAGTGGGCATGTTTTTGAATCTCCTAGGCGACGACCTGAAGAGGTGTGGCTGGTGAAGGTCCATAGGGTTGGCCTGACGACCTCAGGAGAAGAGAAAAGTCCTAGAGACAGTCTTACCAAGTTGCATTCTTTTAAAACTAAGGAGCTGATTCTCCAGGCAGCATAGAGGCAGGACTCAGTGACGTTCCAAGGTGCATCATGCTCAGTGTTCCAAGATATAGCCCTGGCACCCTGGTGAGATCTCTACATCTTAAGATAGTCACCAATCAGCTACACAAAGAACATATCAGGTATCACTGGACATATCCTTCTGGAATTGCCTTTGAATATCAGAATAAACAGCACCACTTCAATATGTGACAGGGAGCTATGACCTTACTTGGCATTGACATGGCAGCGTCCCAGAATGTTGTAAGTGAGAGGAGAGACTCACCTGGATCTCAAATGCACCCCAAGAATGGAGGACACTGGCAGATGCAGCGTAGAGGGAATGTGCTTGCAAATGACTGATATCTGAATAGGCCCTCTGGGGCCTCCATTTTGGAGCTAGTCAAGAGGACATAAGAAGTGAACCGGGGGGTTGGGATGGCCCTGGCCTTTGCGTGGGATTAGCCAGGCTGGAGGGACCTGCAAAACTTTGATTGAATAATGGACATTATACTTTCAATGATCCGATTGAACTTGTAGGGTGAACTAGCAGACATGGACCAACGATTGCAGCATATATGAAGTTTAAGATAAGATGCACTTTCTATGGGAGCTTGGGCTCTCAGGATGTTGTTACTGTTTTTCTTTTATATGATGTTTATCTCTTTTGTGTGCATGTGGAGATTCAATGGAAGGTTGGAGGTGGTCTGGGAGAGGAATTGGGGGGTTGGCTGGGCTCAGATGAATGTAAGTTACCAGTATGACATTCCTGGTACATCTGAACTAGAGAAACGTATCCACGCCTACAGCATCTATGGCTTTAAATGTTAGTTCCTGGAATATCAAAAACGTTAACTCTCCAGCGAAGAGGCGTAAGCTTTGGAAATGTTTACTAAAACAATATTTTGATGTAATAGCTTTACCGGAAACCCACCACAGTGCATTGAGAACCATAGGCTGAAGCACAAATTCTACCCACTCATTTACACATAATCGGCAGATACCAAACATAATGAGGTGGCTTTAATGTTTTACTCTTCCCTAAAATTCTAAATTATAGACATAAAGATTGATAAGGAGGGAAGAGTCCTTATGGGTATAGGCTTCCTCGGAGGATGCAAATGCACAATAGCTACGATTTATGCCCCTAACTCTGGCCAGGTGGACTTCATCCTTCATCTCCCAACTCAGAGGGGGAAGTCTTGGTGATTGGAGATTTCAACCTTATATGGGAACCTACACTTTACAGTATCCACCACATAGAGCATACGTGGGGGACCTTTTCACAATCTTCTAAACAAGCTACAACAGCTCGGCCTCCTTGATGTTTGGTGCACATTTCATCCACTGACCAAAGCCTACACATTTTTCACACATGGCCATAAGTCTTACTCCAGGCCCGATCATATCTTCCTCAGTCAATCCCTGCAGCATTCAATCACTGCCGCCACCATTTTTCCAATCACGATCTTTAATCATGCTCATGTAGAGGTCACCCTTACATGGCCGGCTCAGAAAGCATCCTTTCATACATGTTTTTTTTTTCACATCCCCTCACACGGGATTGTCTTTTTAGGGATAACATCCGTAACACTATTACAGACTGTTTTCAGATGAACACTCCCAAGACACTAATTATTGCACAATCTGGGATGTCATTAAACAGTGGAAAGGGAGAAATGTATCTCATTGATGCCCACCCTCACACAAAACATGAGATAGACTGGATTTGGAGAAGGAGCACCTCCAGGTCAAACAGGCACATAAAAAGAATCACACTTTTTTTTCAAGGAAAGGTAACAGCACTGAGGCAAAATTAACACCATATACACCAACAGGGCAGAACTTACCTCCCTTCATCTGAAGCAGTCCACCAACGAGTGGGAAAACAAGATTGGCACTCAGCAGGCCAAACAAGAAAAAGACTATATCAGACAGATCAATGGGGTAGATAGGAAACTAGCCCTCATGGAGGAGTGGAAGGCTCATGCCTTTCGTACCTTTTATAAAACTCTTTACACAGTTGCCATTGTCAACTCCACTGCACAATAGGCATACTTGGCAGGAGTGAACCTTCCTAAGATATCTCCCGACCACCACAACCTTCTGGAGGACCCTATTAGTGAGAAGAAGCAGAAAGCTAATGACTCCCTTACATTGCACAAATTCCCTGGACCTGATGGGTACACAGCCTAGTTCTAATAGACATTTAGTTCAAATTTGTTTCATGCTTGGCTTGCCTTTTCAATCACTTTTCCTAGACACAGGTGGTTACCCTTTCCATGGGAGAGGCTCTTAGATCTGTTATTCCAAAATCGGGGAAAGACCCAAGCAAGTGTTCATCATGTAGGCTCTGCTTAACGTTGATGCAAAACTGTACACTAAGAGTTTAGCTAATTACTTGGAAAGGGTTATGCCATACCTGATCCATCCGGATCAGTCCGGCTTTATTGGAAGGTGACAGCCCCATGATAATTTAAGATGTGCTGTCCACCTGGTAGAGAAACGAGGCAAGAAGCAGATACCTTCAGTGCTTTTAGCACTAGACACCGAGAAGCCTTTCGACCAGGTGGACTGGACCTTTCTCTTTCAGACAATGCATCACTTTGGTTTTGGAGACAGGTTTCTTTCAATGGTCAGAGCTAATTATGCTAGCCCCCTTTCTAGAGTTCTGATTAACAGGATGGGTTCTACATTTTTCACATTAGAAGAGGGTTCAAGACAAGGGTGTCCTCTCTCCCCTCTCTTGTTTGCCCTGAGTATTGAGCCCCTAACAGACAAGATATCGGCATGCCCCTAATCTAGGGTCTACCCTTTGGGTCCAATCATCAAAAGATATACTTATTTGCGGACAATGTCCTCTCAACTCTTACTACCCCTCAAACCTCTTTGGCGGCCCTCCAGGAGGAACTTGGGGTGTTTGAGTCTGTAGCTGGCTTTAAGGTTAATCTCGCAAAATCCTTTCTACTTAACTTGACAGTGCCGGTAGGAGAAATGGAGAAGTAGGCCTTCACTGTGCCCTTTGAGCTAGCCAAGAAGGAATTCACATAACTGGCCATCAAGATCGCCCCAAGAGTTGCTGATCTATATCAGGCGAGTTTATCCCCACTCCTTCAGCAACTACGGCAGGACCTTAGGAAATGGACGCTGCTATACTTGTCATGGCTGAGCAGTATTAACGCCATAAAGATGAATGTTACCAAACTTTTTATATCTTTTTCAGGGACTTTCCATTGACGTCAATAGGTCCTTCTGTGCTGCTCTTCGAACTATGAGTACTGCATTTCTATGGCAAAATCGCAGGGCCCCACTACCCATAAAGTTGTGGTACTCCCTAAGGAGGCAGGTGGTCTGGCCCTTCCAAATTTTCCTCTCTAGTACAAGACGGCACAATTAAGAGTAGTGACAGAATGGTTTTTAAAGGAATCTCACTGGCTACATATGGACAGAGCGATCGCTGGTTGAACAATTTGGGATTTTCTTTGGAAACCAAAGTCAGATTGTCCGGCCAATGCTTATCTAAGCACTCCAACTAGCACTACTCTTAAGGTATGGTATGTGGTTGCAAGCTCTCACGGTTTGATGACCTTTACCTCTGCTCACACCCCTATACATTATGCCAAGGCTCTTATGCCGGGCTTACTACTGGCCCCTTGGATCTATTGCAAGAGGGGGTTGTCTCACCATCTCTGATCTTTTTCCTGGATGGGACCACCTCACATTTGAATAATGCTGTACTGACTTTAAACTGCCTGCCACAGAATACTACCACTATACTCAATTAAAACATTGGGTAATGCAACTGGAGATTCAGCAAGCTGCAACTAGAGACTTACTTCCCATGGAGAAATGTGTATGCTTTGTACGGTGGGCACGGGGTTGTATCTCCTTCCTATATTCCCTCCTTGCCTACAGTGTTGAACGCCGCGCCTCGACACCAGGCCCTTTGGGATCAGATTCTAGGGAAAAATAAGGCTCCGGAGCAGTGACAGTGACTTTAGAGTGGCATCCCCCACAACGGGTCTCAGGGAATCCCATTATAAGTTCCTCTATGACTGGTATGTGCATACTGTGAAATTACACAAAACAGAGAGGCGGTGGTCTTTTGGGGGATTTCTGCCATATTTGGTGGGACCGTCTCACGATATGACCCTACTGGGCTGAGATTTTAGCACAGATGTAGGAAATCTTGGGTTACCCCCTCCTCCACATGCCATAATTTGTAATGCTAGGGTTACATGAGCCATCCCTTAAACATCGAACCATGGGGGAGCGATATATTGTGTGGCTAGGCCTGGGGAGGTTAAGATGACATTGGAGGCAGCTTGGAAGAGAGTGCCCCCTCAGTCTCACAGTGGCACTCTCGCTTTTGGCAAGACCTCACTATGGAATGCATGATGGATATTTTAACAGTTTCCCTTAAGAGCTTTGACACATCTAGGGTCCCCTGCTAAGGTTTCTCTCTGTCGGTCTCCCTCTCTTCTGTCCCACATGCACCAGTGCATTACATCTTTTCCAGACCTAAGTCTAGACGATCTTTGGGGCACTCTCGGGCTGATCTCCCCTGGCAGCTTGTTGGAATCTTCTGACGTACCTACTTCCACCTACCTCCGAATTGTTTCCAACCTGACCGATATATACATGAATTTCTTTGTGTTTCCTTGTTTTCCCTCGGTTTGAGGGATGCTGGGGGTTGGGGTTTATATGGGTCGCTATCGTTGACTACTGTAGTAGGCTTAATGATGCTATGGTAACTTGATACCCACTTAAAAAACATGTATACTGGCTGTCCTTTATGTATGCGAGGCTGTATTGTACTTTGGAGTTGATAACTTTAATGAGGTCTTTAGCCTTGTCATCTGGTTGTATGTACTGATTTGTGCCCAAAAACCAATAAAGACAGTTTGAGAAAAAAACAATGTTGTAAGGGCCCCGGGTGTTCACTTAGTGTGATAGGCCCCTGATGCTGATAGATGCTTCACTGTAACAGAGGCCATGTTGCTCAGCATGGGCTGATGTTACCTATGCTCCTTAGGAAAGGACCTATGACAGGGTCATGGATAAAAGAGCAGATTGTGGATCATTATGGAGTGTCAGGTTATGGGTGCAGGTAGTGTAGGAGACCACGCGAGGTGTAAACTTAGATCAGATTCAACTTTCCTATTCCAGTCTTCTTAATGAAGGCTCATCTTGAGACATTTTCCATCTTGCACTTGGGGCGCTTTCATCTGTGTCTAGCTTTCAGGTTAATACCACCAGTTTTCACAATAATAAGGATTTGAGTTGCTCTTGCAAGTCATCACATGGCAAACCAAGTCCTTTATTGGGATTTTCAATCCACGCAAGGGGTTGTTGTGCTGCCTTGTCTGACTTTGCAAAAGGAATGTATTGCGATGTTTTACGTTACATTTTGTTGTATTGAGCATTCAATGGCTGGAGCATGGACATTCCTGTGCATCCGACTGTGGAATTTGATGCAGTCCCAGATTGACTAAAGGCAATAGACCTGAAATTGTGCTAAAATGGTGGACCGACCACAGAGAGGTGTAACGAGGAGCAATATCTTTATTTCTCTTTGTTACTCCCTCTTTCTATGCGTGATGCATTGTGCATCATGCGGAGAAAAAGGAAGTTGCCTCTTAGGATTCTTTTAATGCAGAAAGGTGTCACTTTCTACCCAAAAGCAATCCTGCCTTTAACGCAGGCACCCTTGCAGCATGGCGCAAATGTGCCTGTGTTTACACTAGGCAGCACACAGTGCGCTAATGCCAGGAGAGAGCAGAAATACACTGACGGGCACATGCATCAACGATAATTGCATTCGCAAACGGTGCGAATCGCAATTTTCGGCCGTTTGCGAATGCAATGATCAAAATTGGAATGCATCATGTATTTAGCAATTTTAGGAATCGCAATCATGTTGCGATTTCTAAAATTGCGATTGCATTTAAGAAATCGCAATTTCAGATTTCTTAAATGCAATGCATGATCATTTTTAAATTGCGAATTAGCAATTTGGAAGCGGTAAATTAGCATGAGGTTGAACCTCATGCTAATTTACCGAAAACCTTCAAACCTGCACAAAAATGCATTTTTGAAAGTTGCATTTTACACACACACATGTCCTTGGTACATGTGTGTGTGTCAATTGCACTTAAGTTTAGTTTCAGGGGTGCAGGGAGGGGTTCTTTGGACCCCCCCCCTGCACCCTTGAAATTTCATT
This sequence comes from Lissotriton helveticus, assembly GCF_964261635.1. Classification (NCBI taxonomy): domain Eukaryota; kingdom Metazoa; phylum Chordata; class Amphibia; order Caudata; family Salamandridae; genus Lissotriton; species Lissotriton helveticus. The sequence goes on along the minus strand of NC_136069.1, from coordinate 259,644,097 downwards.
TTCAATTTGCGATTCGTAAATTGAAAATTGCAAATTGTAAATGCCTTCCCATTGATTCCTATGGGCCTCTTGGCCCATAGGAATCAATGGGAAGGGTTTCCCTTAATTGCGATTCGCAAATTGCGAATCGCAATTAAGGAAAAATACCGAATCGCAAAAAAAGTTGTGATTTTTTCATGCATTGCCGTTTGCGATTTCTAAATTGCGATTCCTTAATTTTCGCAATTTAGGAATCGCAAACGGAACCGTTGATGCATGTGGCCGTTTATCTTAGTAGATATGGCAAATTTCTGCTCTCTCCCTTTCATGCAACATAACTCAGCAGCACGTTGCCTGGCTGTTTGCATTGCATGACATTTTTGTAAATCTGCCCCCTACTCCTTCATTCTCCTGGAGCTCTGAGCTCTGCCTTAGAAAAGCAGTTTCAAGAATATGGTACCATAAGCATAGATAGTCTGACCTCACATTAGAGGTAGGTGCAGAATGTGAATAATAAAAAAAGTTTGCATGTTTCTCATACAAATGCTAATTGTGTGAAGGGGCACACATAAACACAAATTACTGTTGCAATAAAATGGAAACAAAGCGAGCAGAACAAGTTTCTTCAATGAGCCTTTCTGGCAGCTGAAATACACGAGCTAGCAAAGCTGCATTGCATTAATGTCAATTTGACCCCAAAATTGCATTTTCCAATATAAATCTGATGTTTCCCATTATCTTTTATAGTAATATTAGGCAGCTGTTCGAAAGATTATTGCCCAATCCTTGGAGGTGACCTCAAACACTAGAGGAACTTTTCGGTGAATTAGGGTCTTCATTAAAAGTAAATCTGTTGACCAGATGCCTTAGGTTTGCATTGCACTGGCTGCTTTCTGGATGAACTCACTGAGAAGAGGGCTCTATATGGCCTGCTCTTAGCACAGAGCTCTTGTCGGATATCGACTGTGATGAGCTCGCTGTGGTCTGCGAACAGCACTGCAGAAAATCCAGTGAGGGGTTGGAGAAGCGCCTCAGAATTGTCGGTCTTTCTAGACGCTTAAGGCTTTCAAAATATATTTAAAAGTTATTCGCTTTCATTGAGATTGCTACTTTTTTGGGAAAAAAGTGAGGCAACGTTGTTTTCGCATGTGCTTATTAAGGCAGATTTTGAGTATGCGGTAAAATAACGCCATATTAGTGGACCCTCCAAGGTTGATTCCTACTAGCATGATAGTACCAGTAAGCCAGTGCAATTAAATATGATAAAATCGTAGAAGAGGCACTCGTGCCCGTTGTCCAGTATGTTCATTGCATACTGTCGATGTATGCAGTTATAATTTTGAAGCAACATACTTGCAAAGATGATAAACTTTGCAAATTCACAAAGCATTTTAATTCTTTAAATAACATTCTTTTCCTTTTTTTAAAACGTTGCCACCTTTGTGAGGCTATCTATGAATGTGGCAAAGGCGTCTTTACAGAGTTTTCACACCACTGGGTGTTCAATCCCTGGTTTTAGCCCCCAACTCTAAATGAGGGCTTTGTCTTGCCCGTGAACCTATTAATGGCCTTCACTATAAATGAAGTACTTGTCACCCTTTTGCCAGAGAGTTCAGTCAGAGTCTGCCCGCAAAATGTTTATGCGTAAGGTTTGCGTATTACATACATCTATGAAGATATGCACATCATCATAGAAACACAGTCCTTAGATATGGCAGGAACTTGTTATGAAGTAATACCTAAAATTATGCCATGATTATTATTCATATTTCTCTTTTATTGTCCCCATTCTTGGACTCCCAAAATCGGACACCTTATGGTCAGTCCTGTACGAGACTTCTATAACCTCTTCGGGCAAGAATTCCTCATACTTTGAACCAGATTTGCATCACAAAAGTGGCATAAACAGGCAAAAAGTGTCTTAGGATTTACTTTCCAGCACAAATCTTGTTTCTGCACTGGAAAGTAGCTTACAGTAGGACAATGTTGTGCTATGCTGCCCACATACAAACGTGAAAAAGTATTAAACATAGTATTGTGTGCTAGAAGGACAGCCTTCCAGTACAAAACCCTTGTTAGACATCACAAACAATAGAGTGGATTCATCTTTACACTCACAGCCTAGTCACTCTTGTGTATTCATCTATGCAGATAGCCACTATGCATCCATCTCTGCACTCACCTCATACTTCGACATTTGTGTGCATGGTATCTTCATATGTGATATTACTTGGTGCATCTATAGAGCATATTACATTGATACACAAATATATTGCAACAAATACACAACTAGTGAAATACGCTTACACCAATTGACTTTGCAAACCTGTTTCACGTGGCATTGGCCTCTTTGGTGCTTTAGCTGGCCAGGACTAACAACAACAGTTTTTTATATGAACCAATTCATTTTATGTACCTAGGAAGTATAAGGACTGCAACAGCTGCTCCGGATGCAACCAGTGACATATAGGTTATGCATCATTCGCTGCAGCAGCTGAGATCTATTTATATATGGGGCAAGAAACAAACTTTGGCCATGTCATGAAGGTGTTCGTGTGTGGAGGGCGCAGCTGTGCGTCTGTTTTTATGTGATTGCACTTTCTGCAGCGCATACATTTCACTCTGCATTTTAAGAGTTACTGCTTGCTCTGCAGACTGCACGGGTCGGAAACAATGAGAGGGAATAAATGCTCTTTGTTTCTGAGATGTTAGTTTGCTTTAGAAAGTGCAATCGCATAAAAGCAGGGGCACAGCTGTGCCCTGCGCCAACGCACACCTACATCATGAGGCCCCTCTTGCTTTGTTTATTGCGCCAAATAACAAGTCAGATCCTTGCTATGTGGCACAGGTAAAGCTGATCTCCATTCTTTATACAGAGGAGAGGATTTTTCAACACTTGCTTTGGCCAAGAATCTTTGGATTTTAGTAATATTACACATATAATACACTCACTGTTAAGGGCTTTTAGCCAGTCCTCGTCCTGCATTGGTCTTTTGTTGTGTCATTCACATTTTTGTATGCCCACTCCAGCACATGGCATGGGACAATTGGCTAGTCCATTTCAACCACTGGCTCACTTGACTCTGAGTGAGACATTCTGGTCTCCCGGACGAAGCACAGACACACATACTAGGTAGCTCCCCTCAGTGCCAGGGATGACAGTGTATGCTTTTTGAGACAACTAAATTATCCTTACTTTTAGGCAATTTGGGGCTGATTTACAATGAACTAACGCAGCACGGTGCAGCAAGTCATTTTTCTGTGCTGGGTTAGTTTTGAAGTACAGGGATGCAACATATTTACAACAATATGTCGCATTTCTGTGCTTCCCCCTAAGCTTGTGCACAAACTGCTGCCATGCGCCGACGCAGTCACCCTTGCACATAAACAATCAGCAATGGCATTTTACAACTTCTTTGTGTGCTGCATTAGCACACATAGAACGTGTAAAATGTTATTCATTTAAAGGATTGTTTATGTACAGGAAGGGACACCTTCCTGTACAAAACAATCACTAGTGGTCATTTCCTCGTTCTATGTGTGCTGCAAAATGGTGCACGCATAGAAAGAGGGGAAAAAACAAGGAGAAATGAATACATTTCTCCTAGTCGCGCCTCCCTATGCCTCCCCTGGGGAGGTGTAGCATTCAGATGCATTTCCAGATTTACGATTTCTTGTAAATCTGGAAATGTGTCTGGTTCCATGGGTGTTGTGTGGGAACCGCCTTTTTTAGGCCAGCGCCGAGGCCCCAGAAAGGGAAGAAATCGAAGAGGCACGCAGGTCCATTGGAATCAACCACCGGAGACCGCACCGGGTGTATCAACCCGGAGTCAAACAGCCTCCACCAGCCGGGGAACCTAGTAGTGAACTTGTCGGATCACCCGCTAACGGAGGCCCAAGAGAACGTTCTGTCCAAAGGTCTAGGCTTTGTTCCCACGAACAAAATGGACAAATTTAAAATCTGTCAGGAGATAAAAGAGTTCGTGCGGAAACTCAAACTCCGAGCATTTTTTCAGGACTCTACCAATGAGGGTACTGATCAGTCAGATACAGGGTTGAAGAAAAAGTCAACTTTCACCCCGTTAGACTCCACCATCCCTGTAGAACTGTTGACTTTCGAGAAAGCAGTGATGAATGACATCGAGAAGTTACCCACTGGTGATAAAGTCACCTTTCAAAACACTTCCAGACAGGAACAGGCTGCTCTTCATGAACTTGCTAATAATCAAACTATCGTGATTAAACCAGCCGACAAGGGTGGGGCCACAGTTGTACAGGCCTACAGTAACTATGACAGGGAATGTAGGAAACTGTTGAATGATGGACGTAACTATCAAGTGCTAAGGGAAGATCCCACTGAAGAAGTGAGGATCTCGATCCTGATAATGATCGAGGAAGCCAGAGCTCATGATTGGCTAACCAGAAAAGAGAGTGAATTTCTAATCCAAGACAATCCGAAAGTACCCTACTTCTACACTATACCCAAGATTCACAAGGACGCCCCCTATCCACCTGGGCGTCCTATAGTGTCCGGCATTAATTCAATCTTGGAACCGTTATCTAAATTTGCTGACGCATTTCTTAGACCCATTGTCCAAACTACGGATACCTATCTCAGGGACACCAAGGCAGTCCTCCAAGTGATCAATGAGATTTCCTTTGACCCAGTACACGATCTCCTTGTGGGCCTTGACGTAGAAAGCCTCTATACAAGTCTTCCACATAGAGAAACTTTGGAAATAATAGAGGAAGTACTATTCTCCACACCTTGGGATTACCACACCCCCAGACAAGTGGTCCTTGAATGCATTTCCCTATCTCTCAAAAGAAACTATTTTCAATATGAGGACACGTACTACCTTCAGAGACACGGAACCAGCATGGGGAGTACTTGTGCCCCCAGCCTGGCAGGTCTATACGTGCATCACCTGGAATCTACAAAAATTTTGAATCACATCAATCCCTTCAGGCATCATGTACTTACATGGAAAAGGTACATTGATGACATATTAGTCATTTGGAGGGGAGACTTAGATTCCGTCACTCAGTTCATGAACTGGCTGAACCAACAGGACCAGTTCCTCAAATTCACTCACACGGCTTCCAATGAAAACCTAGTTTTTCTCGATCTGAACATCTACCCCAAAGATGGTAAACTTGAAACATGCACTCACTTTAAACCAACAGCCAAGAACAGTCTGCTCCTTTACAGTAGTTTCCACCCACGACATCTACGTGAGAATCTTCCGTATGGACAATTCCTTCGCCTACGGCGGAACTGTAGCAACATTAGTGATTTTAAGACACAAGCGGCTGAATTGGAGTGCAAACTTCTGAACAGGAAATACCCCAAAAACATTGTTCGTAAAGGCCTCAAACGTGCCCGTAATAACAACAGGGAAGCTCTGTTGGAAGACACTGAGACAAAAGAACCTGATCTACGCCCCATCTGCGTAACAACTTACAATACCAACTCCAATCAGATCACAAAGATCGTGAACAAACATTGGAGACTGCTATCCTGTGGCAAACTGAATTTTCCCAAACCTATGTTTTCACATAGAAGAGGAAAGAACTTGAAAGACCTACTGGTCCACACTAGACCGAAAGGAACAGGAACAATTGAACCCCCGAGACTCACAGGGGTCAGTGGACATCACCGATGTGGCTCTTGTGTATCTTGCCAATACACACATAAGAGCAAAAAGATCACATTTTCCAACCAATCTACATGGGAGCAACGTGCTTTTACTAATTGTAATAGCCGTAATGTGGTGTACCTGATCACATGTCCCTGCAACAAGGAATATGTTGGCATGACCAGCAGACCCGTAAAGATTCAAATGGGGGAACACCGCAGCAATGTACGCTGCATTAGGACAACAACCAAAATGGCTGCACACTTTGCCACCATAGGACACAGTGTCCATGACCTGAAATGGACAGTCATCGAGGCTTTCCCCAATGACAAAGACCTTCTATCCAAAGAACAACGCTGGGTGTACCGCCTGGGGACACACCATACGGGCCTGAATGACGATATTCCTTGGGCCCAACTTAACACCTAGGGTGAATTAGATTCACTGAGAGCAAAGGGTGTCCTCCTTTTTGCAAGTCCATAACTGATCTGAGCCTGTCCAAACCAAATCAACATATATAGATTGGGTTCAGCAATCTATATTTATCATTTGAATTTTTCAACTGCACTAATATCTTTCCACCGTTACTGACTGTATCTACTAGGTCTTTAAAGTCCCCTGGCATAGCTCCACACAAGCTTGCCTTTCCGCCTTCTGCAACCAAGGAAGATCTACGCATGCGCGCGGGTCGCAGTGAGAGTGCTACACACATGCGTGTAGAACGGGCCAACCGGCGCATGCGTCCTGGCCGATGAGAGCGCACTGTTCCCTTGCACGTAAGCGGGCGAAAACAGATCTCCCGACTTTTTTACGAGAACTGAGTTACTGCGTACTCATGCTGACAATAGATATTATTCTTAGCCCTTTAGAATCCAGGCACTCGTACTTATAACCCATTAACGAGTACTTATACAGAATCAAAACGAGCGGTGCATGGCCATCCACTACTGAAGCATGGCCGCCCGAGTTACTAGACCTTGGGCTCCATTTATTTCGGCACGCCTTCCTTACTAATTGGACAATTAACCAATTATTCCACCCTATAAAAACGTGCCGATCTCGCCTCCTTCACATCCACGGAAGCCACAGACGAAGGAGGAAGCACGACCGTGCAGGGGGCTGAGTAAGTACGGCATAGCCGTTCAAACAGGACGAACTTTTAGCCTCAGCTAGACCCTTGTTCTTTGATACTTGAATGGGCAGAAACAAAAGACTCAGTGTATTCCTTGTCTTTTCCCTTTGTAGCTGGGACCCCACATTACCCTTCTGTCTTGAGCTGGCTCATGAGGCATTGACTCCTCTAATGATAAGTATGCATTTGATAAACCTCCCCTCCTGGCTAATAACCTCTCTTACGTGCCACATTTCTGTGTGTGAGTGTATGTATTCTCGGAATGTGCTCAAAGAAAATGTTTTTTCACCACTTAAAAATTTTTTTCACCACTTACGCTTGATCCCAGTATCCCTATCGGTATATATGTTTGTGTGTCTCTTTCTCCCTTACAGGTGTTTTAGAGTTAAGCGCACTATGGGATTGGCGCAATTATAATAAGTTTTTCTTATCTTGCAGGCATACTACATTATTAGTGTGACAGTAATAAAAATGTGTTGTAATCATTAATTGTAGCTACACACATAGGTAAACTTGTTTCACTTTTTTGTATATACATTTTTTCTACCTCTGTGGAGAAACACTAGTGAGTGACAGGGGGATCATCCCCTAGGTCCTGACGAAGAGGCTTCACGCCTCGAAACATGTTGACCCACACAGGAGAGAGAGCCCATTAACCAGCTCCATCTCTCCGCTTCACTTTTCTTTTAACAATACCAGCCAGTGTTTAATAAAAAATATTTTACCACTAGGCCAGGTATTTTTTAATAACTCACTCTTTATATCACTCCTGACCCCACTGACACTCACTCCCAACACATAGCACCCCCATCTAAAGGTGCTCCAGCGTAGTCGCTTGTCGCAGCACTGCCCCGCCCCGCAGCGGGACGGGAAGACCCCGATGATGAAGCATGACACCAAGGGCCCTTTTGGTGTGTGAGGGGTATTTTAACAAAGAAGGTGTATTCCATTGACATCTGGATATACACCCACCCAATGCGAGGTGGACCCTTTTGATTAATAGAATCCCTGATAAGAGGAGGACGTGCCCACCTCGGTGCTCATCGGCACCACCTCTTCACTCCCCCTTTTTGATTTTCTGAGTGTTGTGTGGGAACACCAGCAGCAACACTCATGGAACGCCCCTTTCATGCATAGTGCTGCGTGTAAAGGGGTCGTATTTACAAGGACAGGAAAAGCCACGCCGGTGCGTCACAAAAAGTGACATACTGGCAGCGCAAGGGACTTGTAAATCTGCGCCTTTGTTTTTATTTTGGTGAAGGCCCGGCATCTCCTTCAACCATAACACTATACAAAAAATATGAAAAAATAAAAAAAGCTTTGATAAAGCTAGAAAGGCTGACAGTCAAATCCATACCTGCTGGATTTACTAGTGCTTCTATAACACTGCTGTTTCCACATGCTCTGCTTTTAATCTGCAAGCTAAAATATATCTGCTAAGGGGGATGTTATAAATTACAATTTGCAACCTGTGCTAATAATCTGTGAGGTGGTAATGCAGGCCATTTTTATAAAAAAATGTCCTCAAACAAGTCAAATTCGCATTGTGCAACGTGCTGCTGAAACCACATGTGCAGAAACATTAAATCTACTCACAAGAGTATTAAGAGATCAAGTATGTGACCGGTGCACACTGTATAACGCAGCATAGCTGATTAGCACCAGGGTGAATGGGTTCTCTTCATAAATGGCAGTCACAGTTATGCTGAGAATGGCATGCACTTACATAATTAAGGTGCATATCATCTAGTTTGTTTCAGTCTTTGCACGACACTGTTGTTATCTTTATAGATTCAAGTGTATTTTATTCTGGTATTACACCCTACAAATAGATGAAATATGTGGTTAATATTCCGCCTAGCCTTTTCGATTTTAAAGATAATTGAGGCATTCTTCCTATTTACCATGGCAAATTACAAGTACTGATGCTACTCGATGCAGTAGAACGTCATCAATCTGTAGCCCAAGATGTTTGGAATACGATGCTATGTATGAAGCTGCATAAAATGTTTCATGCTAAGTACAAAGATGAAAAGTGCATGCTAATGAAATAAGGCCCCAGTTCCTCCCTTTCTCTTGGGACTTTCTCTCTTAAGCTCCTGTCCCTCCTTTGTTTTACCTCCTGTTGATGGGTCGTGGATGTTAGGGCCCTATCCATCTCTTGGATGCACTTTTCTCAGGATGTGGCTATGTCTTATTTTTCAGCTTGGACCAAGATGGTCTCCTGCTCTATGGCCTACTCTATTAGGTCCTCTTTCGCTGATCAGTTCCTAATCTTCAGAAGAACTCAATTTATTTCCTGAGCTAGCTCACTGGATGCGGGAAGTGATGGCTTCTGCCACAATGTACGTTTCCGCCTGTGGAGCTCACAACACATAGGGTGCAATGTTGTCTGAAGTCTTCCGCTTTCTCAAGCAGAGGATATCCTCGGGGCTGCTGACTAGACCCACACGGCTATCTTCAGTACCTTCTATCTGAAACAAACTGAACTAATTGCTGAGAAAGTCCTGCACAGGCTGCAAATTTGCATGTAGTACCATCACATTATCTTGCATTAAAATTGGGGTTTTCCTGATCTTAGTGCGAAAGAAATCTACATTTTTGTTAAATTATAATATGTTCCCGTGGTTTTGGCACTGTTGATGCTTTCTTTATGATACACTGCATGTCATTGGATTGATGTTTCTTGTTTTTGTTTAATTTTTGACCTCTTTTCAAACCCCTTACATCTGTTCTTCTGTTTACAGATTCGTCATAATTTCTGGCAGCTGATACAAACCAGGCACCTCCTGAGAATCGTTTCTCGATATGGTTCACATTGAACCAACTCCCCCCCCCCCTCCCCATCCCACTCCTGTTTCAATCTGTGTGTTTCTTCTCAAGGTTAGCTGCTCCAAGGTAGCTGATTCCCAGCTTTTGCTGCTGTCTAGTTCAGGGAGAATGACTTCTTGATGTTGTCTGCACGGAAGAGGCATTAGTTGCTGCTTCACATGGGCACAGACAGTGACTTCACAATGTGACATCACAGTGTGTTCTGACCACCTGTTTATTGCTTTTGCTGATTCATTGTCTTTAAATAAATCTTTGATATCATGTCTGATAAAGCTAGGAAAATCCACATTTTCAGAGATTATGTTGACCATTAATACATCCTCTGCTGCATGCAGTAAGGTATAACGCAAATACCAACTGGCTCAGTATTCTTTGTATTCTAACACTAAAATAGACAAAAGATAAAGAAAATTACATATAGGGCTTTTCAGGGATGGTTTCTCCATAAGGGCTCTGAGGCTGTGCCCCTCTGAAATCCCTACATGTTTACTGCAACAAATATGAACTAGATTAATTTATTTAGAGATGCAATGGTATCTCTAAACAAATCGATGTATTGAAGTCTGGGTTGTCTGTCCCAAGCTGCCTGCCCCTCCTCACTCTGAAGCAGGAGACAGAAGCCAGGCAGTTAATCAACTTTCTGCAATGTGACACACATGGCAGGGCTTATCTTTCTTAAGCCCGTCATTGCCGTTTTAGTCTATGGTGGCATCCAGTGTAGGCCAGTGATGCTGTCAGAGATGCGGTTTCAGGGGATGTATGACGTTACAACGCATACTTTTACCACGCCTACCATTACCACGCAATTTTTACAACGCAGGATCCATTACAACGAAGTACCATTACCACGCATGTATTTACAACGCATATACCTTTACAACGCATACAAATACAACATAAGTATTGGTAAGTATATAATATTTTTTTAAATTTTATTTAATTAAAATTAATATAATGTAATTTAATTTAATTTAATTTAATTAATTTAATTTAATTTAATGTAATTTAATTTAATTTAATTTAATCAATTTAATTTAATTTAATTTAAATTTAATTATATTTAATTTTTACCTTGTACCCTTTTACCCAAAAACCCAAAACTGACCCTGAACCCTAAAAATACCCCTTTACTCAAAAACCCAAAACTGACCCTGAACCCTAAAAATACCCCTTTACCCAAAAACCCAAAACTGACCCTGAACCCTAAAAATACCCCTTTACCCAAAAACTCAAATCTGACCCTAAACCCTAAAAATATCCCTTTACCCAAAAACCCAAAACTAATCCTGAACCCTAAAAATACCCCTTTATCCAAAAACCCAAAACTAATCCTGAACCCTAAAAATACCCCTTCACCCAAAAACCCCAAACTGACCCTGAACCCTAAAAATACCCCTTTACCCAAAAACTGAAAACTGACCCTGAACCCTAAAAATACCCTTTTACCCAAAAACTGAAAACTGACCCTGAACCCTAAAAATACCCCTTTACCCAAAAACTGAAAACTGACCCTAAACCCTTAAAATATCCCTTTACCCAAAAACTGAAAACTGACCCTGAACCCTAAAAATACCCCTTTACCCAAAAACTGAAAACTGACCCTGAACCCTAAAAATACCCCTTTACCCAAAAACTGAAAACTGACCCTAAACCCTAAAAATACCCCTTTACCCAAAAACTGAAAACTGACCCTGAACCCTAAAAATACCCCTTTACCCAAAAACTGAAAACTGACCCTAAACCCTAAAAATACCCCTTTACCCAAAAACTGAAAACTGACCCTAAACCCTAAAAATACCCCTTTACTCAAAAACTGAAAACTGACCCTGAACCCTAAAAATACCCCTTTACCCAAAAACCCCAAACTGACCCTGAACCCTAAAAATACCCCTTTACCAAAAAACCCAAATAATATTTTTAATAAAATAATATACTTACCAATACTTACGTTGTAATGGTATGCGTTGTAAAAGTACCTGCGTTGTAAATACATGCGTGGTAATGGTATGCGTTGTAATGGATCCTGCGTTGTAAAAAATGCGTGGTAATGGTAGGCCGTGGTAAAAGTTGCGTTGTAAAGGTTGTATACCGGTTTCAGGCATCAGAGTCTGAATTCTTGTGTGAGGACAGATGTCTGTCATTCACAGGTATAGATCCCAACCTTTCTCATTCTTCACAGGGTAGGACTGAATGCGAGCACTGTACGTGAGATTTGACACCTTATCCTTTATAATGGTAAGCATTATAATGATTAATATTTGTTGCATATGTTGTTCTGGGACGCCTGATCATGCTACCCTCCCCCACTGTGACATCCCAGGCCCTGGCTGTAGATTGCTGGCCCCTTTAAAAGTGGAGCTGCTATATTTGCTCCCCTGTGAAATAGATTCAAAATATGAGCAGGGCTTTTGTTGCCTTGCAAAGTTGATCCAAATATCCGAGTCAAGCGCAAAGGGGGAAATATGTGTTTAAGCAAAGACAGCTACATGCTGTAGGGTGGTAAAACTGGTTCTATTTTCATGCCCTCAGCATTAATTCCATAAACGTGGTTTGATTTACGAACAATGAGTACTGAAATCCATAAGTTGATCGGTCAGCGATTCAGTTCATCTTATAGCAAATTATTTACTTAATCTAAATTCCCCAAGAGTGTTAGCTATTTCATCATGTTGTGTTTCTGCATTTTTCCGTGCCTCTTATTACTCTTGTATAATGCCTCCTTTGAGTTGTGCCAGGTATTTATGAGGGGCTTTGATTGAGAGCTCTGAGGCTGAAGGCAAAGCAAAGTGCCTGTCAGTGGGTTGGCCTCTTGCCAGAGCACACAGAACAATGGTCATGTATTCAGTTGCAATTGATATTCTGTGTAAATGTGTGTTAAGTGGGCACACAGATTTAAAAATATTTACAAGGCAAAAGAAAAGAAAAGAAAGTGCTTAACTGTTAGTGAGTGCATGTTAGAAACTAGGTTTGTGGTTGGCAGGTGTATGCATCCTGCCCAAGCAGGAACCACAGTACTAGTCGGAGTAAGGCACAAACACACCCTAAATTAACCTGTGCTCACCCCCAGTAGCTTGGCACAGAGCAGTCAGGCCTAACTTAAGAGGCAATGTAAAGTATTTGCGCAACACTTCAAACAATAAAACATAGAAAACACCACACAAAAAGATACAACACCTTGTTAGAAATATTGACCTTAATTTAATTAACAAAACAAGGCAAGCAAAATCCAATAGGTAGAGCCACTTTAGGAATTTTTAAATAATAAACTGAAATTTTGTGTTTAAAAACATAACTCACCAAGCAGGGCTATCTGATCGTAGCAGACCAGATCCAATCCAAAGGTTCAAGCCAACCACGATAGAGCTTAGGTCGTATGCAGCCGCGGTCGGTAGGGGAGTACCTGCCGGGGCGGTGACGTGGGGAGAGGGAGGGGCAGGTTGGGGGTTAGTAATGTATGGATAATGGAGGTTTGCAGGTAAGTAAATATTTAAATAAATCAAACGAATTTCGTTGCTCGCACTGCATTGCATTTGGGGATGCAGTGCGCGCAACAAAATTCGTTTGATTTATTTAAATGTTTACTTACCTGCAAACCTCCCTTATCCATACATTACTAACCCCCACCCTGCCCCTCCCCCTCCCCACGTCACTGCCCTGGCAGGTACTCCCCTACCGACCGCGGCTGAGCGTATGCAGTGACCAGGCTTGGCCTGCTGAAAAAGTACCTTAGTTGCATCGTCGTTGAAGACGAGATGTGGGGTGCAGATGAAGCAATGCATCGATAACAGTCCACAAAAGGAAGATGACGCATCTGTTCCGGAACTCACAAAGGCGACAAGGCATCCGCAGTGGGGATGATGTGCCACACAGCAGTGATGCAGTGATGTCGATCTTCACAATGGTTGCGATGCATTAGTGCTGAACCTTGCAATGTCGGCAATGCGTCCAGGGTGGAGGAGATGCACCAGTACAGAGCCTTGCGTCAATGGCGATGCATGGATTCTGCTTGAGCAGCACTTACATCCACTTCCATGGGCCCAGGACTAGGTTGGCATCACTTGGCAGGGCAGACTGACAGATGGCAGGGTTCAGGTGCTGAGGCAGGATAGTTGGAAATTTTTTATGTCCCTGAGACTTCAATCAGGAGGCAAGCCAGCAAGCCCTTGGAGTCACTCTGGGTTCAGGTGATGTAGGTCCAGTCCTTCTCAATCAGGCCAAAGGGGGAGCAGGTCAGCACAGCAAGAAAGCATTTCTTCCCGAGCATCAGTCCAGCAGAGTGGTAGCCCTTCAGCAGCACAGCAGTCTTTCTTCTTGGCAGAGTTACTTCACAGGTCCAGGAGTGTACTGAAGTGGTTGTGTCAGAAGTCCATTTCGTATACCCAGTGGTGCCTTTGAAGTGGGGGAGACTTCAAAGAAGGGCTTTAAAGTGCACAGAGGTCTTCCCTTCTTGCAATGGCTCTAGGCTCACTACAGGGTGGTATGCAGCCCTGTGTGTGGGGACAGGACCCAGCCTACTCAGATGTTAGTGTGAGGCTCACAGGATGAATCCCATTGTGTGAGGCTATGTATAGGGAATACACAGATCCCAGCTGTAACCCACCTCAGACTTGTATTGGAAGCAGTCTGCAGGAACAGCAGAAAAATACCATCCTTCTAAAAGTGGCATTTTTAAAATTGTAATAATAAATTCAACTTTGCCAATAAAGAAGAAGTATCATTATAATTGCTAACCATGAAAGCTCTTCCAATTGGGAATTACAGCTTATTTAGTGTAATAAAGAATCCAAAATGTTAACCTATGAGAGGGGTAGGCCTCACAGTAGTAAAACACAAATTTTGGAGTTTTCCCTACCAGGACAAGTAAAACTTAAATATACATGTCCTACATTTTATTTACACAGCACCCTGCCCTATGGGCTACCTAGGGCCTATGTTAGGGGTGACATATGTAATAAAAGGGGAGTTTTGAGGCTTGGAAAGGGTTGTATACGCCAAGTCGACATGGCAGTGCAAACTGCACACAGGTTCTTAAAAAAAGGGCTACTTAAGTGGTTTGCCCAATCAGGCCCACCAGCAGTATTTAGTTTACAGGCCCTGGGCACAGGAAGTGCACTTTACTAAGGACTTATAGGTAAATTAATTGTGCCAATTCCAGATAAGCCAATATTACCATGTTTTAGGGGAGAGAGTGTGTGCATTTTAGCACTGGTTAGTAATAGTAAAGTGCTAAGTAGAGTCCCAAGGCCAACAAAAACGGGATCAGCAAAATTGGAGGCAAAAAGTTTGGGGGAAGATCACTCTAAGACGGTCAAGTCTAACATGTGACCCCACCCCCAGCTGAAGAACCTGGAGAGATAATCAGCATTGGTTTGGTCCACCCCTGATCTGTGTTCCACCGAAAAGTCCATTCACTGTAGGGAGATGGGCTACCTCAACAATTTTAAATTCTCACCCCTCATTTGCATTATCCACCTGAGGGGCCTGTGGTCTGTCTGAATCTAGAAGTGAGCCCGCAAGAGGTATGGTCTCAACGTCTTCAGTGCCAGACCACAGCAAATGCTTCCCTTTCAGTAGCACTTCACTTCTGTTCCCTGACAAGTAACCTCCTAAAGATGAAAGCTACAGGTTGGCTTAGGCCCTCGTCATTAAGTTGGGAAAGTACTGCCCATATGCCATGCTCTCAGGCATCAGTTTGGATAATTAATTCCCTGGAAAAGTCAGGGGCCTTGAGCACTGGTGCTGTGCACACGACCTACTTTCGGGAGTCAAATGCTTTCTGGCATGCCTTAGTCCAGATCACCCACATGGGCTGCTTCTTAGAAGTCAGCTCAGTCAAGAGGGCAGTAATGGCAAACTTAACAAACCCCCTGTAATTACCTGTGAGGTCTAGGAAGGCTCTCACCTCAGTCTGAGTCTTTGGGGGCTCCCAGGTCATGATGGTTTCTATCTTGGCCTGGATGGGGATGCACCTACCCCACCCACTAGGTTTCCCAAGTACAACACAGACCCCTGCCCTATCTGGCACTTACTGGCTTTGATAGTCAGACCTGCATTTCACAAAGCCTGATGTACTCCCTGCTGGTGAAAAAGGCAGTCCTTCCAGCTGCTACTGCAGAAAGCTATTCCATCCAAGTAAGCAGCACTGAAGGACTCCATACCAGCCAAAACTTGGTTCACCAGCTTCTGGAAGGTGTCTGGGGCATTCTTTAAACCAAATGGCATCACTTTAAAGTGGTAGTATCTTTCTGGAGTGGAGAAGGTTGACCTCTCCTTTGCTCCTTCGGTTAGGGCAATCTGTCAGTACCCTGAAGTAAGATCAAAGGTACTCAGGAACTGTGCAGTCCCTAACCTGTCAATCAGCTCATCAGTCTGGGGCATGGGATGAGCATCAGTCTTGGGACTGAATTGAGCCCCCTGTAATCTACGCAGAACCTGATTTCTGGTGTAGTGCTTGGTGTGGAAGATTTTAGTACCAGCACTACAGGGCTGGACCAGGGGCTACTAGAGGGTTCAATCACCCCCAACTCCAATATCTTGGATACCTCATCCTTGATGCTAGCCCTTACTTTGTCAGACAGCCTATAGATGTTCTTCTTGATAGGGAGGCTGTCTCCAATGAGTACACAGATGTGTAATCCCCGGAGTGAGAGGAAACACATAGGAGAACTGCCCCAGCAACTACTGACAGTCCCTCTCCTGTTCAAAAGTCAGGGTAGAAGAGAGGTTTACACCTTCCATTGACTCATTTTTCTCCTTTGAGACTAGGAGGTCAGGGAGAGGCCCACTCTCCTTTTCCTCCCCACCATCTGTCACCAGCAACATGGTGAACTCCACTCTTTCAAGGCGTGGTTTGAGAAGGTTGATATGGAGCACCCTATGGTGGTGTCTGGGGGTCTTGAGGTCCACCAGGTAGGTGACCTTCCCTTCCTCTAAGCAATCTCATAAGTTCCAGTCCAATGGTCTTGAAGGGTGTGGGCTCCATAGGGTAGCCATCTGGCCATAACATTGTTTCTTCACTTGCTGGCTGGCCTCTAAGTTTTCAGAAGCTTGCTTCCAAAACTTGGCCATCCTGGGAGCTAGCTCCTACCCCTCCCAACCAAACTGAGAGGTCCCCTTACAGGATGACCATACAGAAGGTCAATAGGGCTAAATCCACTCCCCCCATCTGTGGTACCCCTCCGTAAGCAAAGAGCAGGCATGGTAAGAGGACATCCCACTTATGCCTCATAGGCTCAGGCAGGCCCTTGATCATTCCTTTGAGGATCTTGTTGAATCTCTCAACAATCCCATATGTTTGTGGATGGTATGGTGTGGGAAACCTATAGGTAACTCCACATTTCTTCCACACTGATTACATATGAACAGACATGAAGTTGGTACCCTTGTCGGACAGCACTTCCATGAGTAAACCAAGTCTGGTGAAAATCCCCATTAGGGCTCTAGCCGCTGCAGCTGCAGTTGCGGTTCCTAGAGGTATGCCCTCTGGGTATCTTGTGGCATAGTCCACCAGTACCAGCATAAACCTGTTGCCAGAGGCTGTTTGGGGATCCATTGGTCCTACAGTGTTGATGGCCACCCTCTGAAAGGGGGTGCCACAACAGGTGGGGGATTCAGGGGAGCTTTCAGATTCTGCCCTGTCTTCCCGCTGACCTGGCAGGTCAAGCAAGTCCTATGGAATGTGTTTGAGAAAAACTTCATCCAGGGCCAGTAGAAGTGGGGGAACAAAGGTTGCAAAGGTATGGTTCTAGCCCAGATGCCCTGTCAGGTCATCTCATGAGTCAGCTCCAGTAAGAAAGCCCAGTAGCATTGGGAAATTACCAGTGCCCTTATTGCCCATGCACAGGTGCCTTAGGTTCACTATATAGGAGATTTCCCTCCCAGTAAATGCAGTGATTAGCAGACTTATCACCAGCTGCCTGGGCATTGGTCTGTTGCCTCATGACATCCAGGGGTTGGCACTCTTGCTGTGCCTTGCAGAACTCCTCCCTGATGGGTCCCCCTCTGTTTTCCATCCAGCAAGTCCAGGTAGGTCACCAAGGGAGGCAATGTCTTCCTCAATGAGCTCTGGGGCAACCTCCTCTGGTGCCCCATTCACCTCAACAGGGGCTGGTTTCCTATGCCACTAGCCCTTCCCTCTTTTGGCCGCTGTCTGTGCCATTCGTCCAGACTCCAGACTTTTTTGACTCACTTCCTGTGCAGCCATGGACCTGGTGGTTGCATAACCCCAATCAGGTAACCCTAACATTTACAAGTGTGACCTGAGGTCCACTTCCTTCCAGGTAGTGTCCTCAAGATCATTCCCTAGCAAACAGCCCACAGGCATGGCAGGGCTAACGGCAACTTTTAAAAGACATGAGACTCCCCTGATTCACATAGAATAAGGGCCACTGGATAACGTCCCTCCCAGTTTTCATCTACTACAACCTGGTGGAATGTATTGGGTAAACTCTCATCTGGGACCTCCAGCTAACTCCTTACCATAGTCATACTGTCTCCTGTGCCCCTCAGAGCTTCAACACTGTACCCATGAATGTTGACCCGCTGCCTATACTTTGCAGTACTGGAAGGCATATATGCTTTAGGCACAATCTACAGGTCACCCAGGGACACTAATCAAATCAAATCAAATCAAATCATGGACATTTGTTCAGAGTACATATCACTCGGACGTCTCGTGGCACTTGCAGACAGCTCTGAAAGATTGCTTGTTTAGTTGTCAAACAGCCATGACTTTAACTTCTTGCGAAAGCAATTGTGATCTGTGATTGTGCGCAGATTTATGGGCAGTTTGTTCCAAGATGCAGGGGCAAGAAAAGAAAAGGACCTTCCTCCACTTCTGGCGGTATGGATTCTGAGAGGTGTAAGTAATGATTCATTGCTGGAACTCAGGGTCCTACAAGGCTCGTACCAGCTTGGTTTTTTGGATCAATATCCCAGACCAATTTCATACATGTTTTTGTGTATTAAACAGAGGATCTTAAATTGAATATGTTTTCTGACTGGAAGCCAGTGTAAAGATCTCAAACTGGGAGCAGAAGGGCGTTCTAGGTGGGAGGTCGAGATCCAGTCTAGCTGCGGTGTTCTGCAGAATCTGAAGCCTTGTTAGAAGGCCTTCATTGATTGAGGACAACAAGACATTGCCATAGTCTACGCGGTTTATTATCAGTCCCTGGACTAATGGTTTCCTGGACTCGATAGGAATCCATTTAAAAACCTTTCGTAGACTGTGCATCATTCCAAAACAGGAACCAATTATATGGTTGATCCTAAATTCCGAACCGTCTGTTTTCAGGTTTGACAGGGGCCAAGGTTAGGGGGCCAACAGTCATGATACCAGTGTTCTTGAGCCTTACCAAAAAGCACTATCTCTGACTAGTCACCATTTAATTGAAGGTGATTTGTGCTCATCCACCTATCAACTTGGGACATGCATTCTTTGAATCACAGCCGTGTTTTTGCTGGATCTGGGCCAAGAGTGACCAAGATCTGTTTATCATTGGCGTATGATACAACATCAATGCCGTGGGATCTGATCACCTTGGCCAACGGTGTCATGTAAAGTTTAAAAAGAGTCGGGCTTAGGATGGAGCCCAGTGGCACTCCCATCTTAACTGGTCTGTTACAAGAGACAGTGTTTCCCACCTGTACCATTGTTGTTCAGTCTGTTAGGTAACTCTTGAGCCATTTTAGGACATTCCCCTTGACACTAAACTCCCACAGCCGATATTCTAGAATGCTCTGGGAGATGGTGTCAAAGGTGGCTGACCTCTGTCCAAAGATAGCCTGATGTTATCTGTTACCTCGAGCAGTGCTGTCTCCGTGCTATGAGCAGCCCTAAAGCCTGACTGAAAGGGATCCAGTAGCCCGTGGCTCTCAAGATGAGTGACGAGCTGTTGGTTTACTAGTGATTCCAGCATCTTCCCAAAATAGGGGAGCAATGATATGGGGCAATAGTTCAGAAGGAGATTGGGATCGGCCGTGGATTTTTTTTTAATTGGCCTGACCCTGCCAGCTTTCCATAATTTCGGGAACTCAGCTTGATGACCTGTTAAATAAGTCAATAAGACTAGCCAACAGTACCTGTGCGATAGTTGAAGAAATTTTGGTGGCACAGAATCAGTAGGCGAACCCGATTCTATTTTCTGCATAGCTTTTTCCACTCCTTCAATGTTGTATTTTGAAAATTCTGCCAAGATATAAGGGGGGAGAGATTGTTGTTTTCTTGAGGCGGAAAGGAGTTGTGGATGGCAATCATTTTGTCATCAAAGAATTTAGAGAGAGTCAGTCTATTCCTGAGAGTTGGGGGTTGGTGCCTGAGTGAGAGGTGTTGGAAATACTTTTGAGCTTTGGTAGAGCTCCTTACAAGAGTTTGTCGCCTTATCTATCCTGTTTAGGAGAAACAATGTTTTTGCTTGTCTGATGTCCTACATGTTATTGCGGTGGATGTTTTTATATAGTTCGCAGTCAGTTACATCTCTGGTTTTTCTCCTTTCTGCTCTGCTGTCCTGCAGGATAGCTTCACTATCTTTAATTGCTCCGTGAACCACGGGGCGATCCTAGATTTAACTTTGACCCTGGTGAGAGGTGCGATTTTGTCTAATGCAGCCGTAATAGCTTTATCAAAGGTGGTTGCTGCCAGGTTGATGCTGACCTCCAGGCTAGTATGAAAGAAACTGAAGTGTTTTGAAAAGAGAGATGGAGTGAGTTTACACCATGACCTTCGCCATATTAGTTCATTTCTAGGGTTAGCTTTGGTCATATTTACTGGGATAAAATTTTTTAGTAAATAATGATCTGTCCATAATAGTCGGGTGGGGGATTCTACTGTGACATGTGGAAAATTTGTAAAGAGGAGATCAAGCGTGTGACCTGCAATGTGGGAGGGACCTGTTACCAGTTGGGCTAATCCTAATGTATTCATGTTTGTAATGAGCCGATCTGTGTCAGAATTCTGCAAAATTTCAGCATGATAATTGAAATCTCCTATTAAGAAAAAAAAGTCAGAGGCCAGTACTTGCTGAGCGATAATCTCAAGTAATTTGTTTGGGAAATGGTTTTTAGGGCCTGGAGGTCTATATATTAGAGCTCCCCTCCCGGTACCCTTAGATAGTCCTTCTATCCTAAAGACACATAGTTCTAATTGACCTGAGCTTACGGTTTCTAAGGAGGTAATGGTCACTCCGGAGACAGTGGCAATGAGTAGACCTTTTCCTCTAGTCTCCTTTCTGTCCACTCTAGTTATGTTATATTGCGGCGGAAAAGCCGTATGTACATCAGGGTGTTAGGAATCGTGCTGGGACTGGTGCTACTGGTATGATTTGTTTCATATGTAACCTACCCAATGGTCCATTAATGAATCATGTTCTCCTGCCCTCTTAAATACTATTTGCAATCATGTGTACTCTGGGTGCATAACACTTGTTTTTACCAATGCTTTATTGTATTTGTGTTTGCTCTCTTGTGCCCCCTACATGGTTGATGGATACCTGGGTACAAGGCATTAACGCAGCTGTGGGCACGCTGCAATCACGTGTCCCAGCAGCTGACATTGTCACGTTCCTGTACGATTCCTAAACACGTAACTGAGGCTATAAATAGCCACACCCACCATCACGCGGCACTTGGCTTTCTGTCTTTGTCACAGAAGTGTTCTTGAGGATCGATTTGCTGCATTGGAGTTTGGAGAATAGGATCTTCTCAACGCCTTCCTGGAACAACAGATCGTCGAGTAACCCTGGGCGCAGTGCTCCGCTCCGTCCACGGAGTGTGCGTAGTGTTGCCTACTTCGCGATCCGCAAAGTAGGCGTAGAAGGCAGACTACACACATGCCGTGGCGGAGCAAAGTTGCCCACCCACCCTCTTTTAAATGGCCTGATAGTCTCTAAAACCATAATAAAATTAATGAAAAAGACTTACCAGAATGCTGCGTCCCGGGGCTCCCTCTTCCTGCTTTATCGTGACTTCTTCCTGACAAATGCGCATGCGCGGACGCTCGCGCATGCGCATTTCTCGAAATGCGCATGTGTTTGCACCCGCGCATGCGCATTTGTCAGGAACAAGTCGCGATAAAGCAGCAAGAGAGAGAGAGCCACCGGACGCCGCATCGCTGGTAAGTCCTTTTCATTACTTTTATTATGGTTTTAGAGATATTCAGGCCATTTAAAAGAGGGCGGAAGGGAGGCGGGCGGTGCGTAGTGAGCGTACGCGAAGTGTGCGGGGGTGCATAGATTCCCCCCCACTTCTTGGTGATCCGCGTAGCCCCACTACGCCCAATACGCCCAGGCCTATCGTCGACCCTGGCTGCACGCTCCTGAAACAGCTGATCGTTTCTTGTGTCATCTACGAGGACCCAGCGTGTCAATTTCTTTTCATCGCTATAAGCCAGCTTCAGCAGCATTCCGTCCAGACGCCCCCAGAGCTACCTTTTAACTTTGAAATACAGTGTGACTTGTTAATTTTAATTGCCATTTCTCTCAAGTGGATGCACTGAGGGAATTCGAGTCCCAGGACATATTGTGACATTAGCAACTTTGAAAACAATGGTTAGACATTTTATTGAAAAAGCAGTCATACTTTCCTCTGAACAATATTGTTAAGGAGTCTAAGCTGTCATTAGATTTCCTTCGTAACAGAGACACTGTAATTTTATGATTTTCCATATTTTCACCATAATTAAGGTGAGTGTGATTCTGAGTCCTAAATGCCAATTAAGGAATGAAACTGAACACAAGACTATAATATGTTGTTTTATTTCTTAGCAATGGTGTTAACTAGTTCTTTGAGAGGAAACCGTAGTACCTAAAAGAGTGAACATATCCCTGTTAGAAACTAAAGGTAATTCATATGTTATTAGTAAGGTATATGTTATTAGTGCAGTGTATAAGTTAATTACATAGGAATAGATAGGATTTTAATTATATCTCTTGACATCTAGGTGCCGCTCCTGTTAACAAAAATCCGGATCCTGGCAGGCCCAGGTAGTAGACGGTGGCAGTCTCATTTTCTCTTGTTTCGTCTCCTTCCAATTCCCCTTCCCTTTTTAGACAGCAGCCAGGGCTCCTGTAAATCAGTAGCGCTGAGAGTTGTTCCAGGAGGGTTGAGGACCAAGCATCGCCCCTACAGACGCTCCTGGAGTTCAGGTGAGTGGCTGGTCTCACAACTTGACACAGGAGAGGTGTGTTCGTGTAGCCAAGCTTCCATAACAAAGCAGATATCCGGGCCTCCATGTCTATGAGGCTCCATATCTCCACCAAGTGTTTCAGGATGGAGCGTGCGTTAAAGTGGATAGCCTTTAATGATTTGAGAATTATAGCATGGTTTGAGTCATGAGATGGTTGCACTATGCTTGGTAAAGCAGGTTCTATTAAACATGATATATCTTGAACTCTGCTAGTTTTTTTCTTCTAATGTAACTGAGGGTCTGAGGTAAGAGTTATTTAAATCTTTTAACTCTTGACTGGAGTATTTTATTGGTGCCATATTATTTACTCACTAGGGTAACCTCACTGACTCCCTCCCTTTACTGACTGAGACAAACTCCTCACCAAGCATTAAACTTGCCAATCTTGGTGTCATATCTCCAGTGAGAGGCTGTGCCCTCTTGGGATTTTTGGGATCCCCCTTGTAATGCCCATGCTCATAGCACTCATAGCACTTGGGGGGGGCCTTGTCCTGATTCAAATCAGGGAAGCTATTTTTCTAGTGGCCAGATTGGAAAATGGGACCCTTTCCTTTGAAAATTATTTTGGGGGCCTTGCGGGAACTCCTTATTTTTTATCTCCCCCTCCTTCTTCTGGTGGGATCCCTGATCATCCTTTTGGGAGCCCCCACCAGATGCCTTTTTGGACTCTCTGGTGCTGGCCCAGAGGTCCGCCACCTCAACAGCCTTTCTTGGGGGTCAGTCAGCTGGCTGTCAACCAGGTACTGGTGAAGCTCTGTAAAACAAATACCAAGCATGTGTTCATTCAGAATCAGGTTAGGCAGCCCAGTATAATCTTCTACCTTACTGTCCCTCACCCAGCCCTTCAGTGCCTTGCTAGAATATTCTAGGAAGTCCACTCAGGTCTGTGTGGGAAGTTTGTGACTGCACCTGAACTTCTGTTTGTACCTCTCAGGGGTCCACCCAAACTTACTAATAAGTGTGGCCTTTATGGAAGTGTATTGTGTCTGTGGGCATGTACCTTCACAAGCTACCCCCAGTACCTCAGGAACATTTTGCAACCTTAGAGCCACTTATTAATGTCATCCCACACCTCATGGCTGGGTACCCCATCCTTGGGGATGCGGATATTCCCTTCTCCAGTGGACATTGCAGGTAAACTGCCACCATTACTGCTGGACTCCACTTGCAGAGCTTTGATGTCCAGCTTCCTGAGGCTGAGCTCATGGGCCATTTGCTTTTCCTCTATTGCCCGCATTCTTTCTTCCAGAGCTCGCTCTTTCTCCAGCTTAGCAAGCTCCTACTTATGTTTTCTCTCCTTCCTCCTGTCCTCCAGGTCCTCTGGGGACAGGCTCCTAGATAACACACTGTTCCTTGCCCTGGGTGGAATCTCCAATCCCAATTGGATCCCAAATTAATTGTAAGTAAATATTCAGATTGCTTTAGGGCAGGAGCTTTTAAGCTGGCTCCTCTTAAAAATTACAGTAGCAGGCTGTCAGCTCCTTGATTTTCGACTCAGCTTAAGGAATTAAAGCAAAAATGCAGAAGGCAGAAAAGATAATGGAGAAGAAACTATCTCAAGGAAGAAAAGGATGGATACAATAAGTTTATTTATGAATACAAAAAAACTGATTGCTATTGAGAAAACCAAATATTTTCCCCCAAAAATTAATGCAGCAAAGAATTCTACAAGAGAATTTTTCAAGACAGTCCAGGACCTGTTCTGCATATCATATAACCGCGCCGAGCCCCCTTGTCAACTTTTCTGGGATGAGCTAACAGAATTTAAAAAAAATAAAGTGGAGGAAATTCATGTCAAATTAAACTCTAATGACATGGCCTCAGCTTTGGCATCAGTTGGAATTGATGTAGCTCTCGAAAAACATATTTTCTGTAACTTTCCACTTCTTACAGAGGAAAAAGTAGTCAAACTATGGGCCAAACAAGGTTAGGGGCTCCATTTGACTCCTGTCCTCCAAAAATAGTTCACAAAATAGAGCCAGATTCCGATGCGATTGGAATGGCTCCGACCCTCGGTCGAAGCCATCCTAACTGCATCGGACCTGCCCATACAAATTCCTTTCCGACCAAGCCATTCCGATAGGCTCAGTCAGACAGGAATCTAACTTGGCTTTCCAGGTGGCTTCCGACAGGCTCAGAGAGCCCGTCCGCCATCCGGAAACCCTTCAGTACTTCCCCGGCCGGATCTTTCTGGCTGAGGGAGTATGATGGCAGTTTACCACTGCCTTTCTATGCCGACCTTTCCGACATAGCTATACTGACATAAAAAGGTTCCAATTGGCATATTAACCAAGGAGCCCCATCGCGTTCTCTTTTACTCGAAAAGGCTCCCGGACGGCATGGTGACTGAAAAAGGGTAGTACGGCCTACCCTTTTATCAGTCACCATGCCATCTGGGACTCTTGTCAATATAGCTGAACATTCCGCACTATGGAATTCTATATGTCCTGGGGCTCTTTGGTTTACTTGCCATTTGGGACCCTCTCAATATTAAGAGGAACTAGTGTACATCCAGGGATTCGCCATTACGGACTCCCCACTCACATTGATTCTCTCTAAAAGGAATATCTTCTACAGACGCCTTTTCACAGTCCTTTGCCCATAACAGAGCACCATTGCGTGTGCCCTGGGGTTTCTTTGACTTGTGGAAATACATATTGATGTTACGAACCCAGGGGATCCACGGCATAGTGTTCATATGACAATATACGGTTTTAACATTGACGCTTGGAAGGAGTGGACTACACTTGAGACCTTATTGGATTATACATTTGAGACGATCCTAGTTGGAGACATTACACACTGATGATAATCGGTTTTGCACTATACACGTCCTAATACATCACGAGTAAGCCCTGACGAAGTTCCCGTGGCACTAGGGAATTAAATGCTTTGGCTGTGTACCTGTTTTAACCAAACTACATAAATAAAGAGAAGATATTTGGATAACGCATGTTTCCCGACTGACTTCACTTAGAGTGCACCTTCCTTTTTTTGTGGACTTTCTCTGTAATTGACATCCCGCAGAAGTGGATGCCGAAAGTAGCTGCACTCGTGCAAAAGTATATGAAACTGATGGGACTTAATGGGCTTGACCTTGGTCTGCTGCTGCATGCTTTCTTGTGTTTTGTAATGCAAGTCCTATTGCACCTCTGCCAGCAATGTTAGAAATTGCGTTTTTGGTTGGTAGAAGTATGCACCCTGTCAAAGAAGGAACCACAATCCTAGTCAGGGTAAGTCACAAACACACCCTAAAATAACCTATACTTACCCCTTGGTAGTTTGGCACTGAGCAGTCAAGCCTAACTTAAGAGGCAATTTGTAAAGTATTTGTGCAATGCTTAAAACAATAAAGCAGTGTTAACACCACAGAAAAAGGTACCAAACCTGGTTAGAAGAATAGAGCCTAATTTCATGAACACACAAGACCAAAATAACAAAACTCCAATAAGTAGGACCGGAGTTATGAATTTTTAAAGAATAAACTGAAATGTAGTGCTTAAAAGTGCTAGACCAGGTCAAACCCAAACCTTCATGCGGACTGCATTGGATACATGGACCAGGCTTGGCCCTCTGAAAAAGTATCTTGGTTGCGTAGTCGTCGAAGAAAAGATGAGGGGGTGCAGATGAAGCGATGCGCCGGCGACTGTCCACCAAGGGAAGGCGATACATGAGATCCAAACCTCGCAAAGGTGACAATGCATCTGAAGTGGGGATGATGCACTTTGCAGCAGCCGTGTATCTATGTAGAATCTCGCAATGGCTATGATACCTCGGTGCTGAACCTCGCAACAGCAGCAAAGAGTCCGCAGTGGAGGAGATGTGCAGCTTTCGAGCCTTGCTTTGACAGTGATGCATGGATTTTGCTGGAGAAGCACTTAGACCTACTTCCAAGGGTACAGGACTGACTTGGCACCACTTGGCAGGGCAGACTCATAGATGGTAGAGTCCGGGTGCTGAAGCAGGTGAGTTGGAAGTCTTTTATGTCCCTGAGACTTCAATCAGAAGCAAGCTTGCAAGCCCTTGGAGTCAGTCTGGGTTCAGGTGATGTAGGTCCAGTCCTTCTTAGGCAGACCAGAGTGGCAACAGGCAGCAGGTCAGCACAGCAGGAAAGCAGTTTTCCACAGTGGCAGTCCTTCAGCAGCGCAGCAGTCCTTCTTCCTGGCAGAGTCTTCACAGGTCAAGTAATGCACTGAAGTGGTAGGGTCAGAAGTCCAGTTTTCCTTATAGCTAGTTGTGCTTTGAAGTTGAGGGGACTTCAAATAAGGGCTTTAAAGTGCACAGAGGTCCTCCCTTCCTGCAATGGCTCCAGACTCACTACAGGGCAGTATGCAGCTCTTTGTGTGGGGACAGGACACAGCCCATTCAGGTGTATGTGCAAGCCTTTTTCCATCTCCTCCCCATCCTCCCAGGATGGCTCACAGTGTGTGTGGCTATTTAGAGGGAATGCTCAAACCCTACTTGTCACCTACCCCAGACATGTATTGGAAACAGGCTGCAGGCACACAGGGCTAAGAGCAGAAAATGCCATCTTTCTAAACATATGTGTGGACAATCTATCCAAGATGGGATTATTAGAGCAGCATTTTCTCTCCAGGAACAAGTAAACCAATGTTCTTGTCTGTGTGTTTATTTCCTCTTATTTTCTAAATAGTTCATATACACTTTTAAACATATCTTTCAGACCACATCCCAAATATCAAGCACATTGTTGCATTTAAACAGACATGAATACTTTCATCATTACAAACATATGCTACATTAAACAATTAAAAGCAAAACTCAAAAAAGTGCTCTCAAAGTGCTTTCTACTTCATACCAGTCTTGTGATAACCGTAAACTGACGTTATTAAATACAAAACTCAAGAAGTGCTTTCAAGGTGCTTTTCACTTCAAGCCAGTCTTGTAATGACCGTTATACAGAGGTTAAAATCATCAGTATTGTTTAAGAAATTTGCCTCTTTTTTAAAGTGCCTCTTGGGGGCTGGAGGATCACTTTCTGAAAGTAGGCCTTCTAATTTGTTGCGATTGCCTACTGTGTGGATTTTGGTTCAGGTGTAATATTCCCCAAGTATTTTGATTAGTTTCAAACCCTTTATTGATTTTAGGTTTTCCTCTGGACTTGGACTGGTTGAATTCTTAAATCTATTTGGGTTCAACAGTTGTGTTGAGCTTCATGAGGCATCTTCCGCCTTTTTTAGTTTCATTGTGTGGATTACTTCTGCCTTCTGAAACAGGTTGTTTTATCTTTGAGATGTTTTATTCCTGTCATGTGTCTCTCCAGCGACTTCTCTCTTGGCTTCCAGTCTGTGACAGGGGAGCATTATACCTAAACTCTGATTCATGTATACATAAGTGGAATCAAAATTAAATGGATAGCTCACACAAACATGTAATGTGGCAACACACGGGCAAAATTCATCAATCCGTACAGCTGATAAATACACACTGAACCCACAAATACCTTTGCTCTTTTTTCAGTCCAATGGAACCAGCTACGCACCATAATGGGTTTATATTGTCTGCAAACACATGTCACAGACCACAGATGTTTTATTTACAAGACTCATACACTAAACACAGTTTACACCTCCAAGCAAATGCAAGCCTATTTGATTCCACGGCTAGTGTCCTGCTAATAGAGAATACTGCTAGAAGGGCCTGTGTTTCTTGTTTGCAGCAGTAGTACATATCAGCAATGGTGTCTGTCCGTTTTGGGAGGATTCTTCAAACACACAGCATGTCCTTCTTTGAGTTCACATGCTTAGCCATCAACCATAAATCGCTTCCACGAGTGGTGATGGTCTGTGCTAACTTAAGTTCAATAACTGGTGCTTAGAAACATGGTCATTGACTAAAGAAAGTCTTGGTTGGATTTATGCCTGAAATTACCATAGCGCACCAAGAAATCACATTTCTCTCTGAAAACCTTCTTTTGAGTCTAGTGGATGCCAGGCATCTACCAAAATGTCCTGTCCATCCTGTAAGAGTGTGTACATGTCCATGCATTCTGAGTGGGGTGGACAGGACATCCACATCTGCAAACACTGCCTTAAGCCTTGAGTCTTCAACAAGTTGTCATTATTCATGATAAGTACATAGGTCTCCGCATATGGATACAGCCTTGTAGGACCACACTCCATGTTCCCAGGATCTGTGCACAGGATACTGTTCACTGATCCACGTTTCAGTCATTTATAACAAATAGGTTGTCCACATCAGTGAGGTGACTCTTTCGTTCATAATTCAACTGGAAGCTCAGGATACAGGCTTCGGCACACACACTTGTTACGCTTTTAAATTCTTCATTCATTCTGAACTGCTGGTAATTACTGTAGGTGAATTCCATCCTATCAGTTTTTAGGTCTCGCCTAGGCAGCTCCTGCGCTGTTTCTTTGAGACATGCTGAATGCCAGATACGGGCATTAAGCTCCACCCATGTTCCGCTCATGTTTTTAATTGGCTCCTTTGACTGTCTTTGGAAATGCTTTTTTTATTTGTTAATTTGTTTAGTAGTCCCTCCTTTTCTACTGTTGTAACCTCCCATAAGGACTGCCCTTTTACACATAATCTTACGCTGTATGTTTTAGTTTAAGTTTGTGGCACTCTTTTCTAAATCACTTCATCATAGCTGGCATTGCAGGCAGGACAGCTACAGAATTCCATGACTGCATTTCCCCCAAACCTAATGGAATTTTTTATTGTATTTGCATGTCTCTCTTTTCTGTGTGTGGTCAGAGTTAAAATTTCTTACAAGCGCCTCAGTTGTTCCTTTTTAGGTCTCAGCCTAGCGATACACTGCGCAGCAGTGTTCCCGCAGCCAGAGACCTCTTGGCAGGGTTTTGGCAGGGTTTTGTAAATGGACCCAGGATTTTGACATGCGCGTGCGTGTTATTTTAGTTTTGCGGCCTGCTATTGGCCTTTGTTAGCGTGGTTGTTTTAAACATAGCACACAATAGGCCAGAGGCGGGCGCACATCTATTGGTGTCTATTACGAGCATTTCTGCCATATGCTTTCAATTATCGTGCTCAGCCATGGGCGAGATAATTGAAAGCATATGGGCACGTGCACACCAACACTCGCAGCTTTCTTTTTTTTAAAACACGTGCCTGCCTCCTCGCTGAAGAACAATAGAGTTTTTTGGATTGCCTGCTACGTTTAATGGACTGAGTCGTGTCTGAACCCCCCCCCCCACCTTCCTTTTTTCCCAAATATAATTTACTGGGTTTAAAAAAAGAGAGAGCAAGCAGGAAGCCTTTCAGGTCCCTTGCCTTTGACGTGCATCAGAGCAGAGATAGCCTGGCTGATGAGGATTATGAATCCGAAACCGGTCCCAGGATGCTTGTTTCCGGTCCATGGAAGACATGGCTTGGCAGTTCGGGCTGGACTGTTCCCATGAGGCACAGGGTCAGACTGATTTGCATATAGCCATGTCTGAAATGGGGTGGCTGAGTGGGCTAAAGACTGGTGATGGATTAAACCCAGATCAGTTGACTGGGGGTGAGTGTTTGATTTGCTCAAACGCTCCGTCCATCATCCCCTTTTGTATCGCTTTGTTCGCCCTAAGTGTGGCAGGGTATGCTCAGATGTGAGTCCCTTGCTCACTTGGCCACTGGATTCAAGATAGCCTGGCTGATGAGGATTATGAATCCGAAACCGGTCCCAGGATGCTTGTTTCCGGTCCATGGAAGACATGGCTTGGCAGTTCGGGCTGGACTGTTCCCATGAGGCACAGGGTCAGACTGATTTGCATATAGCCATGTCTGAAATGGGGTGGCTGAGTGGGCTAAAGAATGGTGATGGATTAAACCCAGATCAGTTGACTGGGGGTGAGTGTTTGATTTGCTCAAACGCTCCGTCCATCATCCCCTTTTGTATCGCTTTGTTCGCCCTAAGTGTGGCAGGGTATGCTCAGATGTGAGTCCCTTGCTCACTTGGCCACTGGATTCAAGATAGCCTGGCTGATGAGGATTATGAATCCGAAACCGGTCCCAGGATGCTTGTTTCCGGTCCATGGAAGACATGGCTTGGCAGTTCGGGCTGGACTGTTCCCATGAGGCACAGGGTCAGACTGATTTGCATATAGCCATGTCTGAAATGGGGTGGCTGAGTGGGCTAAAGAATGGTGATGGATTAAACCCAGATCAGTTGACTGGGGGTGAGTGTTTGATTTGCTCAAACGCTCCGTCCATCATCCCCTTTTGTATCGCTTTGTTCGCCCTAAGTGTGGCAGGGTATGCTCAGATGTGAGTCCCTTGCTCACTTGGCCACTGGATTCAAGATAGCCTGGCTGATGAGGATTATGAATCCGAAACCGGTCCCAGGATGCTTGTTTCCGGTCCATGGAAGACATGGCTTGGCAGTTCGGGATGGACTGTTCCCATGAGGCACAGGGTCAGACTGATTTGCATATAGCCATGTCTGAAATGGGGTGGCTGAGTGGGCTAAAGAATGGTGATGGATTAAACCCAGATCAGTTGACTGGGGGTGAGTGTTTGATTTGCTCAAACGCTCCATCCATCATCCCCTTTTGTATCGCTTTGTTCGCCCTAAGTGTGGCAGGGTATGCTCAGATGTGAGTCCCTTGCTCACTTGGCCACTGGATTCAAGATAGCCTGGCTGATGAGGATTATGAATCCGAAACCGGTCCCAGGATGCTTGTTTCCGGTCCATGGAAGACATGGCTTGGCAGTTCGGGCTGGACTGTTCCCATGAGGCACAGGGTCAGACTGATTTGCATTTAGCCATGTCTGAAATGGGGTGGCTGAGTGGGCTAAAGAATGGTGATGGATTAAACCCAGATCAGTTGACTGGGGGTGAGTGTTTGATTTGCTCAAACGCTCCGTCCATCATCCCCTTTTGTATCGCTTTGTTCGCCCTAAGTGTGGCAGGGTATGCTCAGATGTGAGTCCCTTGCTCACTTGGCCACTGGATTCAAGATAGCCTGGCTGATGAGGATTATGAATCCGAAACCGGTCCCAGGATGCTTGTTTCCGGTCCATGGAAGACATGGCTTGGCAGTTCGGGCTGGACTGTTCCCATGAGGCACAGGGTCAGACTGATTTGCATATAGCCATATCTGAAATGGGGTGGCTGAGTGGGCTAAAGAATGGTGATGGATTAAACCCAGATCAGTTGACTGGGGGTGAGTGTTTGATTTGCTCAAACGCTCCGTCCATCATCCCCTTTTGTATCGCTGTGCATCAGAGCACAACATTAGAACAACATGAAACGGGTTCATGGTGCTGCTGACTCTTGCGATGCTGTAGGTGTGCGCTTGATCACAGCGCCTTCTTGTGCTGGTACCCCCGGTGCCCTGAACCTGCTGCCCAGACCCCCACACCTGCCACTGACCCGGCACTGAGCTCCCCCATTAAACCTCTGTTTGCGGGGTCAGCAGCTGAGTGGGTACTGCTGCGTTCAACTGTTTCCTGCCAGCTGCCTGTGAATGCTTCCCTTCCACTGAGGTCTGCGTGTTAGTCCAAGTTTCTGAACTGCCCGGCACATGTTTCGATCTCACAGTCTCGCGCTGCGTTTCTTTGGAGCCTTGCGTTTTATTTTGCAGATTGTGTACATTTTAACCCCTTCGCTGCTGCTGCCGTCGGCCGTTGGACGTCGCGCAAGCTACCTCCCTGGTGCTGCGCACGTCCAACGGCCGACGCGGCCGTACCCGTTTTTCCGAACGTTCAGCACTGGCGCTGAACGTTCGAAGCAGCAAACGGGTTAAAGTGAATTAACGCGGACAGCTGGCGCTCACACTGTCGCAATACATAATTCAGCGCTCAGTAGGTTTAGCAATGAGAGATTCTACAGCGGGGTGCCTCGATAGGAAAGATTTCCCTCACAGGAGTTGGGGCTAGGGGTTCTCGGGGTCTTCAAGGCTCAGAGACCTTTAGTGGCTGTGCTGGGTCAAGGTTTGCAAATGAGGTGGGCTTTTTATGCACTCTCATAAACGCTTGCCTGCCTCCTCGCTGAAGACATTAAAGCAACATGAAACGGGTGCGTGGTGCTGCTGACTCTTGTGATGCTGTGGGTGTGCGCGTGATCACAGCGCCTTCCTGTGCTGGTACCCCCAGTGCCCTGAACCTGCTGCCTTCACCCCCACGGCTGCCACGGACCCGGCACTGAGCTCTCCTGTTAAACCTCTGTTGGGGGGGTCAGCAGCTGAGTGGGCACCGCCACTATTAACTGTTTCCTGCCAGCTGCCTGTGATGTTTCCCTTCCACTGAGGTCTGCGTGTAGTGTGATAACTCTTGCATCTCCTGGCAAGCAGGTGCAACCAGGAGCCAGGGACAACACCATCTGTTATAAGTCCAAACTTAATAAAATAAATGCATGTTTCAATTTATTGAGTCTCAAAAAACATTTTGGTACTTTAGTAGAGACGTCTTTGTTTCACAGTAGTTTGTTTGCCCCCGTGTCTGTTTTATTATGATGTACCACGCAAAAGTCATATGATCCCGTAATGGAATCCATCAGTCTTCCAGTCCAGAGTGAGAACAAACTCTGCGTGCCGTGCCTGCGACTGAGGGAATAAAAGCACTGTGGGGAGGCACACCCCAGCCCGGACATTGAGCTCATACTTGCATATCGCCCCCCTGTAGAAGAGCAGACAAGCTGATCGGGCCCCGACAGAACATCAGAGGCCCTGAGGTGCACATGCTACAAACTTCTGAGGCAGGCTGTGCCCCGCAATCAGGACATGGCATGGCACCCACATTTATATGCCAGGCATGTTCAGCCAAGGATGTAGTGGATTAAGGAGCGAGATCAGTTATCAGTATTTAATATCAGTATTTAAAGGGAATGCCTGGCGGGCTCGTAAAATGGCAATCGTCAAGCACTACTGTGCACGGGAGAGAAGTGTAACTTTCAGGAAAAGCACCCCCACAGAGCTCTCATAGGGAGTAGTGCGCTTTAGGTGGCTTGGGGAACTGGTTGGGGGGCCACAGAGACGCAGGACACCTGTAAGCCATAAAGTTGTGAAGGCAAAATTTACCTGAGACTCTCTGCCATTTTTTACATTAGAAAATAAACAACTCTCAGGCCTTATTTATTGCACATCATAGAACAACATTTTAAACTGCAATTTTGATCCACATATTTCTATTTACATATTGCAGGTCACAGTGAAATATCTTGTGGACTTAGTAAGGCATTCGATCTCCTACTTTCAAAGAAATCCCGGTTGACCACCTTACAGGCCATTTCAGTACAGAATAATGGACTTGGATCTGGGAGAAAACCCCAGGGCCCTCCAAAATGTTCTTTTACAAAGCAAGCTCACCCACTTCTCTATAGGAGGAGTTTGGGCTACCATGTAAGTTGTTCCCCTTTAACAACCATGCTGGAGCCAATATAAACACCCCCTAGTGTAAGCACCATCTCCCCAGGGCCATGTATCTGTAGCGCACCTCCCCAGCCCTGCATTATATGCTGCAGCACCATTGCCTCAGCATGAGCTAAAGCTTTAAAAACAAGCATTTACAATGCAACAGGTCTCACATTATTAAAGTTTGAGCTATTGGCATTGTCAATGACAATGCCTTTTATATATTTGTTTTTAAAACCTGCAATCGTTGCATAAACACGCACTTTGAAAGTATAGTCCATGCTTATGATGAGCAAGGCTGGCAGTAAAAGAGACTGCCAGCCTTGCTTCTCATAAGCATGGACTATAAGTACAAAGTGCTTGTTTACACACCAATTGCAGGTTTTATAAACAAATTAATAAAAAGGCATTGTCATTTACAATGCCAATAGCTCAAACTTTAATAATGCGAGACCTATTGCATTGTAAATGCTTGTTTGTTTATGTTATTAGTTTATTATTACCTTAAGGGCCCCTTTATTTGTTCATGATTGGCGCCGCTTGCATAGCTGAGCACCACGCTTCTACACATGCGCCTTTAATTGTGAACTGCGCCGTGCAACACCTCCCCTGTTGTTGATTCCTTCCCATTCCCGAGTTTGCATGGCAACACTTTGACTTCAAATTTAACTCCACGGAGCCGCTTTCAATTCTCATGTGAGGAGTAGCAGAGGTGAACGCCCCAAACACAAATCATGGCAGTGTGCCTTTATTTATTTATTAAAGGTGCAGCTTTCACTTTAAGCTTGTATTTATTTGTTCAGAATCAGCGCCGCTTGCAGAGCTGAGCACCGTCATTTAACACACGCACCTTTACTTCTGCACGGCATGTGTGCAACTCCTCCCCTGTTGTTGGTAGCTTCACGTTCCTGAGTTTGCTAGCATGTTGCAACAGGGCTCCGTAACTCTCCACATTGGAGGCTTGCAGAGGAGCAAGTGGCAAGGGACTGGTCGGGAATCTACATTTGTTTTAGAAGAGGAGGGTTGGTATTTCACACCCACTGTAGTGTTCTCCGACGCGGGGTAGCGGTGCAGTCTACCCACATTGGAGATGTTACGTTAGTGCTGGCGCGTGACGGCACGTGCCAGCTATAAATCAAGGAGGCGTGGCCCGGGGAGGCAGTCAGGACTACGCAGAAATCACACCAAGGTGTCCCGAGTGTTTATTCCGGCTGCAGCGCTAGCAGCACGTGCACGAGCGGCCCCTCCCCCACTACACTGGCGACGAGGGGCAGAAACAATCCCATGCAGTGCAGGGCAATCAACCTAATTGGCTGGTGATTAGTGCCATCAGTGAACCTTTGATCAAGGCCCTGGGCCCACGGAGTGCAACCTGGTCTTTGCTGGCCTGCTGTGTGCCCCCAGGGGAGTCTACTGTGCCTGAGGCAGGCCCTGCAGCCCTGAATGTGCCTGGATGAAAGGAAGGCCCTCCCTGCACACCCGGTGGAGCCCACTTGTCTGTGTGTCCCAGCATCCTGAGAAGGGAAGAAACTACGGTGAGGCCTAGGTCATACAGGCCACGGGAGAGGACCCTGATGGCATCATCATCGCCCTCAGCCAGGCAGTTGCTAGTGTGCACAGGAGGTAAGGAGTGCACGTGCCGCGAGGTGTGACTACATCTGCGCCAAGATGGCGTCGATCCCTGCCATTGAGCCCTTCGTGGTGGACGGGGCACCCTCATCCCTTGCCCCATGATGGAAAGACTGGACCGATCGCCTCCAAATCTACTTTAAAGGGGCGGGCATAGCCCGAGAAAGGTGCAGAGCCCTACTCCTCCACCTCGGAGGCAAAGACATCGACCGCATCTACAAAACCCTGGTAAAAGCCACACCCAAAGCATACATCACGCTTCTCAACGCCCTAAAGGCGCACTTCGAGCCGATGGTGAACAGGGACTACGAAAGACAAATTTTTCGCCAGACCAAGCAAGAAGCGGAGGAATAGTTAGATGCGTTCCACGGGCGCCTAAAAGAACTGGCCAGCACGTGCGGATTCCGCGACAAACAAGAAGAAACCGAGGTCAGATAATACAAGGGTGCTACTCATCCAAACTCAGAGTAAACATTCTTAAGGAGGATGGCAAATCTCTAGCGGACATTCTCAGCCTTGGCCGGTCAAAGGAACTGTCGCAAGCCAGAGCATCCCACATGGTAGCGGCCCTCCACTGACCCATCAAGACGGAACAAGTCACTGTGGTGGAAAAGGCGAATGTGGTGAGGCCCAAAGTGCGCCAAAACGCAGGAAGAAGATAGCAAGACAGGAAGAGGGAATGCGGTTACTGCGGAGGCACACCCCATCGCATGCAAGACTGCCCAGCGAGAGGGAAAAAGTGCAGTGCATGCGGATGGATGAACCACTTCGCTGCGGTATGCCGGTCAGCGAAATCAAGGAAGGAAGCAGCACAGACTATAGCTGAAGAGCGAGACAGAGAGGACATGGATGACGATGCGGGAGACTACCCGGTCCACTATGTGTTCGCAGTTGATCAGCCTCAATGGAAGAGATGATGACTTCCAAGGTGCAGAATTAAGTTCCACCACCAGGAGGTGAGAGCCACTATTGACACTGGGGCCTCGATTGAACTAATGGCTGCCAATGTATATAATCAACTAAGTCCACGCCCACCCCTATGCGAGGCAAGGATCAGAGTATTGGCGTACTGCCAGAAGACACCCATCCCGCTCCTGGGATGCTTCAAGACTGAACTGCAACACCAGGACCTCAAGACCCCCACCATAGTGTACGTGACCAAGGAAAGAAGCGGTATGTTGATAAGTGGACAGTCAGCAGAAGAACTGAGGCTAATATTGTTCACCATGGAGGTACAAGAGGAGGAACTAGAGGCCATCATGGAGGAGTTTGAAGACGTCTTTAAAGGTATTGGATCCCTAAAAGGGAAAGAAGTCTCTCTCAATATCGACCCGTCAAGCCAACCGGTGGTGCTGAGGCACAGGTGCATTGCATTACACCTGCGGAAGAAGGTTGAAGGCGCTGGAGAAGCAAGGGATTATCAAAAAGGACAGCGGGCCCACCTTGTGGGTGTCCCTGATCGTAGTGGCACGGAAACCGAAACAGCCAGGGCAAGTCCGCATCTGCGTTGACATGCGCCTCCCAAACGCCGAGGTGAAAAGGGAGCGTCACCTAACCCCTACCAGCGATGACATATTGGGAGAATTGAATGGCGCAAGGTGGTCCTCCGGTCCGGCTATCACCAACTACCACTACACCCGGACTCCCGATACATCACCACCTTTTCTACGCACATCGGTCTCAGGAGATACCGACGCCTCAATTTCAGGTTCTCAAGTGCTGTGGAGGTGTTTCAAAACACCATTCGTGAAGTCCTCAGCGGGGCTCCAGGAGTCTTAAATGTAAGTGACGACCTACTCATCTACGCGTCATCGGTAGAAGATTACCATCGGAGACTTCGTGGGGTTCACCAGAGGATCAAAGAATCCGGACTGACCCTACACAGAGAGAAGTGCCAATTCTTAAAGAACAAGATCAGTTTCTTTGGCTACACATTCTCGGACCAAGGAGTGGCCCCAGACCCCAACAAAGTGCGAGACGTACAAAAAGCCCCTGCACCATCCAATATCTCGGAAATAAGAAGTTTCCTGGGAATGGTGAACTTTTGCAGACGCTTCGTCCCAGATTTGTCCAACCTCACGAAGCCCCTCAGGGAACTGACAAAATCCTCCACCACATGGCAGTGGGGCCCCAAACAGGAGCAGGCCTTCAGGGATACCAAATCAGCCCTGTCGGCAGATACGACAATGTCATACTTCAACCCGACCAGATCCACCAACGTCGCTGTGGCCCATATGAGCTCGGAGCCGTGCTCACACGGTTACAAGGGAATGGAGAGTGGGCCCCGATAGCATACGCAAGCCGCTCCCTGACAGACATGGAACAGAGATACTTGCAAATAGAACGAGAAGCGATCGCCATCCAATGGGCCTGTCGGCACTTTAGCGTCTACGTGTACGGCCATCCATTCACAGTGTCCACAGCCCACACACCCCTTATCCCCCTGTTCCAATGGTCAGCGTACAAACCTCCACCGAGGATTGAAAAATGTATCCTTCAACTGCAGATATACGACTATCGAGTGGAATACAAACCGGGCTCGTCCAATCCAGCGGACTACCTCTCGAGGCATCCCAGGGCAGCCACCAAAGCGGAAGAAGAGGATGCCGAAGACACTGAAGAATACGTTTGGTTTGTACCGGAAAGATCCCGGCCACTGCCTATGAGTCTCGAGACCATTGTAGAAGCCACCCGGAGTGATGAATGCCTGCAACTGGCCATAAGCGCATTCCAATCGAATGACTGGCACCCCATTCAGTCCACCATGACCAGACGAACGCCGCAAGCAAAGACCGTCCTGGAATCAATTGTGCGGGTCAAGGATGAACTTTTGGTCGACAGCAGGGGTTGTCTGCTCCAAAGGCCGCGACTGGTGATACCATCAAGCCTAGCTTAACAAGCAGTAGACCTTGCACACGGGGACATCAAGGCTTGGTAAAGACCAAGAGCTGGCTGGGAGCCAAGGTGTGGTTCCCAGGGATGGGCACACAGGTTGAACAAACAGTCAGAACATGCTCATGGTGCCAAGCAGCGGGCCAACCGGATCGCCCGCACCCAGTCATCATGGAAGAAAACCCCCAACGACCATGGGAGTACGTGATTGTAGACTTTAGACACGTCCCAGATGGAAACTACGCACTGGTAATCATCAATGACCACACAAAGTACCCTGAGGTTGAGATTGTGGGAAGTCAGACAGCCACGGAGGTCGTTACCAAGGTTGAGAAGACCTATGCTACCCACGGAATATTCGAAGTGGTGAAGACAGACAACGGCCCACCCTTCCATGGACAAGAGTTTGCGGACTATCTCAAGGCCTGGGGAATTCAGCACTGGAAAGTGACCCCGCACTGGCCTCTAGCAAATGGGGAAGTAGAGAGGTTCATGCGTACTCTCAACAAAGTAATACACATTGCGCAAGCAGATGGATCGCCGCTCGAGAGGGCCATATACAGTTTCCTGAGAGAATGCCATTTGATACCCCATCTCACAACCGAGGCAGCTCCGGGACCGACGAGCATGGGCCGCGTAGTGCGAGACACCATCCTGCATCACTCAAGCTGGACCCCGTCTCAGATTGACGCTGGAAGACCCTCGCCAACTGGTCCAGCTCCAATGACCAAGCCAGTGCCAACCGACTGGCCCGGATGTCTGTCATTCAAGTGAGAGACCGAGTCTATATCAAAGACAGATACCCCGGGAGCAAGTTCCGGCTTCCATTTGAGCATAGACCTTGAACAGTCATCCGCAGAACCGGCACCATGGTAACCGCCCAGAGAGGAACGGAGGAAGTCACACGCAACATCTCTTTCTTCAAGAAGGTGCACGCCAGAACTCCGGACCTGCAGGTGTCAGAGTACATGGACGCCAGACCACGTCACCGGCGGTGGAGGAGGGCCCAGATGGAGGTTACGGGACAACCCCCCCTGAAGATGATAACCGATCAGACCAGTGCACACCTTCACTGCCAGGAACGCCAGCTGGAAATCCGCTGAGTTCCCCTGCGAGATCCCAGGAGAGCGAAGCCTCGCAGGGAATAACCCGATCATTGCCATCATCGCGGGGAGAGCACTCCAGATATGGCCTGAGAAGAAACCCAGCTTCATCCTCCCGGCCGGCCGATTTTATGGTGTGACGAACCTGGGACTGGAATTCTGATGACTGGTAACAGATCTACATGATCACTGTTTGTTTGTTATTTCATAAAGGTTGGAAGGAATGTAGTGTTCGCCGACGCGGGGTAGCGGTTCTGTCTACTCGTGTCGGAGATGTTACGTTAGCGCTGGCGCGTGACGACACGTGCCAGCTATAAATAAAGGAGGCGTGGCCCAGGGAGGCAGTCGAGACTACGCAGAAATCACGCCTCGATGTCCTGAGTGTTTATTGCGGCCGCAGCGCTAGCAGCACGTGCGCGAGCGGCCCCTCCCCCACTACACTCACCACCCCTTTGAGGTCGCAGCTCTTTTTTATTTTGTTTAAATAACGTGAAATTAAGCTTTGTTTCCAGTGTCATCACTTAATCTCACCAGTGCTGAATTCCACCACACTCGCCCCTCCCACAATACTGCTTGCCCGTCCCCACGACCCCTCTAAGATCACTGTTTTTAAATGTTCCCTTCTGCCACATAATCTACTGTGTGCTCTACTTATAACTGAAAACGTTCAGGCTTCCCTTGCATGTCTCCTCCCCTCTTCCTGTGCTCACTCTCCCTTTCTTTTAGCCCGTACATTTCTGCTCCCTGCTCTACACCACCCTCCCCCTTTTAATCTCTCCTCCCCTGGCGTGCTGTGGGTTCTTTCGGACAGCAGGAATGCGGTGCTTGCTTAGCACTAGGGGCCCAATGGGCTGTACTTTTAAAGCCACATTCCCAAACTGCAACAGGACTCATACCTTCCCCGATCCCTCAAGTACTGGATACTCACTTGTACCAAACCATAACAAACATATGGTTCACTGACAATTCAGAAGCCCTGAGATATTAGTTAAGGGCACTTGAAATGTGCTAAAAATAAACATCTTCATAAGTAAGAAACATTTCCATTGCAACGCCAATAGCTCTAACTCTAAAAAATGCAAGACCTTTTGCATTTCAAATGCTTGCTAGTTTGTCTAGTTTCCCTTTGCAGACAATGACCAGCCAGCCATGTGTGGATAGATCTCGGACGTGGTCCAAGGGTTCAGCCCATAGGCGAAATTTAAATGGCTGCATTCATCACTTTTTTTCTGTCTGTACTCTTCCATAATTTTTTACTAATTAAGAATATTTTCGTATTTTTGCTTTTGTAGCACATCACCTAAACCGTGAGTGAAAAAATGAAAACTTCTACATAGATTTGCAAAAGTTTATTAAACCCATTTTGCCGGCAGAATTTCCACTTTTACCTAAGCCTGGGATTTTCAGAGGACTCGCTAGTTCTCTATATGCGAAAAGCGTTCACACCCATAAATAAACAGACTCCATAAATTCCGAGTTTTACAAAGTAAAGGGTAATTACCAGGCGTCACATCACCTTGAGTCTCATTATGCAAATGTTCAAAGGGCTGTGCTGCTCTGCTTAGACAAATATTTATCATCTTTTAAAGCTTGAACTGGAAAGGCAAAGCAGACGGTGTGTCAGCCTCCCATTTATCATGCACCGTGATCTGAACTGAAGCCGCACAGAGGATAACATGTTCATCTGCCGGGGGTGCTACATCTGCCGGTGGGCTGCTGCTCCCGGCGCAGGAGGCTTTGCAATTCTGCGCGGATGGCGGGGTCATAACGTTTTATTGTGTTTTTAATAGCACATAAAGCGCGTACACTATAGCAGAAGATGTGTCATAAACAATGGTGATTTATAAATTTATATTGATGCCTTAAAATCAAAGAATCATTGACCCCTGAGAAACAACTGCGGCAGAGAGCCGGTAGCGCGGCCTGCGCTCATTGGTATAAACATATTGATACAAAACAGAGGAATGCACAGTGTCTGAGGGTGCATCCTCGCGGGAAAGGTGAAGGTGTGGGTCAAGTATTAAAAAAAAAGCTCAAAACGATTCCCGGAAAGAAACCGAAAAATTGGTCCCGTTTCGAGAACTATTTGGGCCTGTTTCTATAATTGTTTTTGTTACGAAAAATAACGGCTTCAATTTTGCTTCAAACTAAACAATTTTAGCATTATTTTACAAATCCCTACAATTTATTGTTGAATTTCACTTCTTACATCTTTCATTGGATACTGTTTTTGCTTGGTAGGTCTGGCAACAGACAGCCTTTGCTGTTAACTAACGTTTATGTTATCAA
Organism: Lissotriton helveticus; assembly: GCF_964261635.1. Classification (NCBI taxonomy): domain Eukaryota; kingdom Metazoa; phylum Chordata; class Amphibia; order Caudata; family Salamandridae; genus Lissotriton; species Lissotriton helveticus. The sequence continues at coordinate 259,602,089 of NC_136069.1, read as the reverse complement.
TACATATTTTTAAAAAACGAAATATTTAACAATGGCTATTGGCTTCCTTGGCTCAAACCTGAGCAGCTATTAGTGGGATGGAGCGCCTCATCAGTTTTGGATTAATCCATTGCGGATATCTACATTTAAAAAAATGTCAATTCGCATACATTCAATTTATTATAAAGCTGCCCCTCTCCTGTTCCAGTCTCAGAGAGGATAGCCAATGAGTCAGCGCCATAACACATTAGCCTTCTTAAATTAGGAGTTTTTACAGTGGCCCATCAACCTTGGAGTCTAAATGGATTCTCCTCATCCAAGATGGGCGGTGAGTCAATGTTATGACGTAATAGCCATCTTTCCTCTCACTGCCATCCTATTCATCGCCATTTCCGGCTCACACAGTGACTCAGCAGATTCTCTGAACGCTAGTTTTCCTCATTACTGCCCGTGCCTCTCTCTTCAGCCCTCTCTATGCCTAGCACATATGTGATTCTTTAGAACATGACAAGCAGAGTAACTACACATTTTCGGATCACCGAGCACCCCACCTCAGAGGACTGTCACCCTTCCGCACCACTGATAAATTTTACACAGACCAAAGTCCTTGGACTGATCCTAGTGAGTCATCTTTCGAGACACTTTCAACATATCGGCACTTATGCAACACCTAGCCCTATCCTGAGGGTAGGCAGTGGGCAGTGACTATGAGGGATACTGGTATATTAAATACTAAACGAACAGAAATCTACCTAACTCATTTAATATTTAATATTCCAGCAGCCCTGCTCTTACCACCTGCGGAGGGCCTATAAAATGCCACTCCATACCCACAGCGACCCCACGCATCAATTGCTTGTCTGTTCAGGCCCCCTCAGGATATCAATCAGAGCTAAAGTCCCTTGAAGGCTAAGGCTGGCCATATATGGGAGAGACATACATAAAGGAGAGTTCACAAGATCATTCTCAAAGTTGATACAATAATGATACTGGCTGGTCACACCCTTTCAGTTAACTTGAGCTCATGCTTTTAATAATTGGTTAGAAGCCAGTCTTTCACTCACACCTGTGTGCCACCCGAGTTCTTTTCTGAGATTCACGTATGCCTGAGAACGGAACCTTAAGCACATAAAGGCTCTTAAAGCTATCTCTGCCAGAGCTAAATAAGTGGGTTGAGGATAAACTATTTTTTAAAACTCAACCTGCCATACAAACACATAATTTTCGAAGACATCATTCACTGTAAGTTATTTTCACATAAACATGTTTCATATTTTAAACTTAAAGAACAGCCCAATTAGCACGTTTTGAAAACACAATTGTCTGTACATTTTATCTGACCTCTGATTTGTGATTCACTGATAGAGAAATTGTAAAATAACTGTGTGTGTCTGTATGTATTTGTGTGTGTATGAGTGAGTGTGAGTTTGTTTATATGTCTATCTGTTTGTGTGTCAATATAATCCTTTAAGATTCATAGAATCTCACTCTCAGCTCTTGACAACATTCACATTGTTCTGCTATCCTCATATTTATTTGTCTGTAACAGGGAGGGCAGAGTTGTGGTACAGTCTCTCAATCTATAGTGAATGAACCTGTTTTAGTCTTCCTGGATTCATGTACCCAATCATTTTTTACCAAGTATTTAAAAAGTAGGACTCTGTTCGGAGGCTTAGTTAGCTCAGAAGCAAGATGGACGCTTCCACCTGAAGCTCCTTTGCCGCCTTCTGACTGCCACCCACAATATGCTGACAACGAGGAGACCAATCTCTTCTTCTGGCTACTGATCCTCTGGGGGACAAACTATCCCGTCCTAGCTTTATTTTCATTATTGTATGCATATCCAATTTCTTTATCTGGTGTCTAAATGTATTTATTTTGCAGTTCCAACCTGTTCTTCATCTCTTGATTAGCTCTATATTCTCTCATACCCTTTTTACTTTTTCTCCCAATTTCATCTTGTTCATCTTCCTCCATCCCACATTAGTTGTCTCTCTCTGGTCATCTCGTTTTTTTTAAAACCTTTCAGTTTCAAAGGTAGTCCTTGGCTGGCTTCTGTCTAGTGTGTTGGTGATCTTCTTTAGTCTTCTAGAGGCAGGACCAAGATAGCGTTCAGAGCAGACATGGAGTGAGAAAGCTCCACTTCACAAGGCCACCAGATATTATACTGCCGTCTCTCCGCCCCACTCCAGGGGTGATATGAACCACCACAAGTCATTCAGCATGAGGGATCAGTCGGAGATGAGACACTGGACGATCAATAGCACCAGGCTGAGGCCTGCAGCACGGCCACTGCCTGTGGACCTGTGGAACGGTGCCTCTTCCTGGCTCCAAGCAACCCTCTCTACCCTCCCGAGAAAATACCGGGGGTGTTGAAGAACCCCACAAGCAGCCCTATCCCCCTCTAAGGCACTGCGCTGGACCCATCTTTACTGATACTTGGGGTACAGACTCCTACCAGCAGGCAACACTGGTCAACCTGATGGACCGGCCACACCCCACTCAAATAGTGGGGAAAAGATCTATGTGAAGCCCATGATGCAGCTGAGAGACCATAAGAGGGCCCTTCACCGGGACACCAGAAGGTGGGGTGTACATTAGCAAGGGGGACCCGTCTGCTTGCAACACGCTGCCAGAAATGAGACAAGCAGGAAGCTGAGGCACGGCTGTGATGTTATCGCCTCTGTTCCTCTGAATTAAGGGAGAGCCACAGTCACTGGAGTGGTGCTGTCCCTCCAGCCCAGCTTCACACGACAATGGTGAAACAGTGACCGCCCCCCAGGAGCACCATGGATGGGGGAGGAGATCCACGCCAGCCCCCCCACCCCTCTGACTCAGCGGATGCACACAAGGAACCCTTCCCCACCCACAATGCAGGCACAGGGGAAACACTTTGACAAACTGCTCCAAGCCATTAAGGATGTGAAAACCACCCTGGAACCGAAGCTTGACGCTCTGGTAATCGACATGGGCCTACTATGAGCTGACCAAGCCAACTTCAGGGACAAGGTGGAGGCGAATGAGTCAACACTGGTCAGGCTGAGCCCCACATTGAAGGGGGTGCAATCCCACATGTAGGTGCTACAAAAATGGAAGTCTCCCAACTGTGCGCCCGAACAGAAGACATGGAGGGCCATTCACAAAAGAACAACATCCGCCTGGTGAGACTACCGGAGGGGGTAGGGGATCTTGGAAGACTGTCTACCGAGGTTCTCTTTTTTAGTAAAAAATCCCCCCCCCCTGCAACCCTCTGGTGGCCTACCATTTTGAATCCCCCACCCTCTCCCGTGAAGGCAGCTCGTAACCTGGGCTTTATTTTTGACAACTCTTTGTCCGGAAATGCCCAAGTTAACAAAGTGGTAGGGGCCTGTTTCTCTAAACTCCGCATGATTAGAAAAATCTTCCCCTTCCTCCCACTATCCTCACGCAAAACCATAGTCCAGGCCCTTATCATCACCCATCTGGACTATGCTAATAGTCTATATGCAGGTGCCCCGCACTATCTTATTGACCGCCTGCAAATGGTCCAAAATGCGGCAGCCCGGCTCATCGGGAACATCCCTGCCCGTACTTCAGTTAGAGCCTACCGAGAAGAACTCCATTGGCTTCCCATTTTACGACGTATAGACTTTAAAATCATGACCCTGACATTTCGGGCTATCCATGGTACTGGCCCACTTTATCTGAAAAAGCGTCTCAAGATCTCTGTTTCAGCCAGACATCTTAGATCCAATAACCTCCGTCTTCTGTTGGTTCCTAGATTCAGGCTTTCTCGGACTGGCGGCAGATCTTTCACCGTCACTGCCGCCAAGCTCTGGAATAGCCTCCCCCTTGACCTCAGGTTCTGCGAATCTGAGCCAGCCTTCCGCCGCAAACTCAAGACCTGGCTGTTCACTAGGCGGTAGGACTTGGAACTACCTACTCCTCACCGTTCCCCTTTTTCTCTGTAAGATATGATCTTGGTTACTCCTCATGGGGACAGTCATGTAATTTTAGCGCCGGGACACCTCCATCGGAGGTAGCTGCGCGCTCTATAAGCTTCATAAATAAATAAATAAATACTCCATACAGTGCTGAGGGGCAAAAGGTCCACTTTTTTTCTGTAGAACCTGCCCACAGAGCCCATAGCATGATCACTCTCCTAGGCTCATCGCCTCAACCAGTGGTGGCTTGTCTTTTTAATTACTGGGAACCAAGACCATATCCTCCAAATTTTCAGAACCAAGTGCTCTTGGCGGATCGACAACGGGAAAGTGTACATTTACATGGATTATTTCACGGAGGTGCAGAAACTTAGAAGTTTCTTTTTGACAATTAAACAAAAGCTACGACAGCTGGGACTGAAATACTCCTTGATATTTCCGGCTAAACTACGAGTCACAGATGTGAATACAACTTTCTTTTTTGGGTCACCGAAGGAGGCCTGTGAGTGGCTGGAGGCCAGGAGGGTTTCCCCGTTGTCCATGCAATCAGTGTTGAGAGTTGAGCCTGCGCAAATGGCTACAGCCACACAATCTGCCTGGGAGGAGCGATCAAGCTGAATGGGAGAGGGTCAGGGCGGTGGCAGAGTTGGAATCTCAGCCCTCCCCAAGGCTCGGTTGACTCTCCTGATCAGTAACTGGCCTGCACCCTGCAGTCTATCCCGGCAGAACTCCAATCAGGTCCGGAACTTATTCCAATGACAAAGGAACATGTGATATAACTCATGGTACAGTAACTTGCCTATCTGCATGTTATCCCCCCGAGGACAGGTTTGGAGAGAGTTGGAGCCCCCTCACCGAGTAGGTGGGTGGGCACATGTCACAATATAGGCAGAGGGCTTCATTCTAACATACTGTCACCCCGCCATTGTCTCTTCCTAGAGAGACTTGCCCATATCGAAATGGAACTTGTTCTTTTATCACTTCCTGAGTTTAATGCACGGTTGCAGAATGGTTCTTGATCTGACCAGGGAGAGGGATTTGTGTAAATAGTTATATGTTTATCCTCTATGGACCTACCATATCCTTGTCCTTCCCATGTCTTTGTCTCCTCATGTAGGAAAATGCATAGGGCTCACCACCAGGCATGGCAATCTCTCTTGACCTCAAGAAAGCCATTGACACCCTGAGATGGGCCCAATCTGATGGAAGTGCTGAGGCGCATGAGACTAGGACTGTAGATAATGCGCTGAATAGCACTTCTATACACCAACCCGGTACCAAGGATCAGCATGAGCAGAGAAATCTCTCAGCCCTCGAGGTGCACAGAGGCACCAGGCAGGGATGGCTACTGTCGCCACTCATTTTAGCCCTGGCTTTTGTCTTCGGTGCCCCAAGTGCGGGATCCCAAGCAACGCACACTGGGAAGCTATCTCATTATATGCCGATGATGCAGTGGTGTACCTGAGGGACACATACAAAGATCTCCTACAGGTGATGGAGGCCTTGGAGGACTTCGGCAAGGACTTGGTCCTACGTCTAAACAGGACAAATTCCTGTCTGTTCCCCATGCGTAGCCTCATACAACCAGAGAGAGAGGCGTTGCCTCCGCTGGTGCTTGGATGGCGACTTGACATGTTCAAGTACATGGTCATTAATATATATCACTCAGGCTCAGACTTACACCAGCATAACCTGGGATTGGCGGTATCCAGTAGATTCAACTCCCTGATGTTTTGGGCTACCTCCCACTTTCACCAATGATTAGGGTGACGATAGCCAAAATCCTGGTGCTCCCCAGACTACTATATTAGTTTGCTGCCCTCTCGATACTCATACCTAGATGCTTCAATAGAGAATTGGACTTCATACTTTCTACTCTGATCTGGGCGCCTGGCTTTAAGAGGGTGGTGCTTCGCTAACTGTATGCTCCCCCTAAATGGGGTAGTTTGGGTATGCCGACCTACGACCTTTAATATGCGGTGACCCATCTACAGTGTCCAACACGCTGGCTTTCGGCTGCCTCCAACCTTGAGCACGAGACCATTCACAGGGATGTTGGTGAATGTGCTCTAATAGACTGGCTTCTGGATCTGGAACGGACTGTATTATGCCCCAACAGGCTGACCACAATCACTAAGCGCTGCTGGCTCAGGTATGTCAAACACGGGGCTGGCCTGGAGCCGTACTCACCGAGCTTATCACTGTGGGCCCTGCCACCTTTGGGTGGTTATACAAGCACCGCAACACTAGATCATGGAGTGTGGCTGGACTCAGCATGCTGGAAGACCTATATACCCATAAGACCCTTCTAACTTTTCAAGAGTTACAGGAATAGTATGGCATAGACAAGGGCCTGTTCCTGACCTATATCTCGCTAACAACCACAATTGGATCATTGTGGGGTCCAGAACATAAGCAACCAGAGCCTTTCCCTCCTTTGCAGACACTGCTTACCCATGGCAATGCCAGATGGGCGATCACGTTGCTGTACAAAGCACCACTTAACACCCAAACCACTCTATTCCCTGCTCTCAAGGCCAAATGGGTGGAGGCCCTTAGCCAGGATATCACAAACCGGCAGTGGGTTCCCAAACTCGAACAAGGACACAAAGTATCTAGAAACACTCAATTGTGGTATACTTAATGTTTCTACCTGCACCAGACCTACCTCGCACGACCATGCATCCACCGCATGTTCCTGACATCTGCCCCAAAGTGCCGCCATGCCCATGTCTAAAAGCTGACTTCCAACATATGATATGGACCTGTCCCATAATAGAGCAATTCTGGGCAGTGGGTACAGCGACTCGAAGGGACATCACTGGGTGGCGCAGCCCACTGACCGCCTGCAGTGCATCCTGGGTATATCAACGCACACATGCAAAAATAAGCACATCATAAAATTCATCGACCTGGCATGGGGGGTAAATGAAACAACGGATAGCTATATTCTGGAAATCCCCATGTCCTCTGATGCTCCCCCAATAGTAGGCTAGCAACGGAACCTGCTTAAGTGGACAACAGCAGAGGTCTTAGTCTGGCACACAATACTCGAACGTCTGGAGGGCACGCCAAGTAGTGATGCCTGGAATGCATGCATCGAAAAATTGACAACCTTGCTGGACACTAGACCCCCTGGGGGAGGACGTTTACTCCGCCCTTGAGTACCGGGAACTCAGAGGCCCATACCCTCACCGCCCTATTGGTATATGTCATGAGCCTTATAAATGAGGCAGCACACCCCATGCCCCTCTTCCTGCCCACCCAAGTCACACCACAGAGGTGTTGACACCGATACTCTCCTCCTACCACAGACAAAGAAACATAGGTTCATGGAGCCACAGTTCTGTATTTGCGCCCTGGTTGTGGAGTTCACATCAATATCGTAGTAACCAGCAACATGTCCTACTCAAAGGGAACATGTTCATCCCCCTTCTCCTCAGCGGGACGGTAAGGGGCACACACAGCAGTAGATGTAGTAAATGTGCATGCACTATGTGACCAGGCAATCATGGCGTCCGAAGAAATTCTGTTGTTACCTATATTAAGTGAACAATTTGAAGCATCATTTTGCCACCACTTTTAACCTCTTTTCCGGATCAGTGATGTTTGCCCACTAAAAATGTCAATAAAGACCCACTTGGAAAAAAAATGCTTAGTGTTCTACATTGTATCTGATTGTCAACTTTTAGAAGAGGTCTTTAACTCACAGAATTTATCAATGATTGTAATGCTTATGTTTATGTAAAGATTTTAGAAGTAACAAGTTTATAGACACGACTCTGGATGAGAATATAACTAGATAATTAACTATAGAAGTTCCTTCCTGTAATCTTGTATCTAAATAGAAAGTGAATTTACTGTGAGTTGTCAAATGAAAAAGTCGATGCACTGCCTTTGTGAAAGTAGGGAAACACGGATCAAGTTGGGTTTAAGCAGTGTATGTGTTAATATTATCGGGCTTGTGTGCTTTTTCTTCTGAACTAACCACATCAGAAATGTGGACTTAAGCATGTTCATTCGATTAACAGACATTCATCATTAGTGCGCATCGGGATTAGAATGCCAAGAGCCAGTAATCGCCATATAAACCAGAGGCAAATTTCTCTGCTGCAGTATCATTTCTGGAAATAATTCAGTTTGATATGAAGGGCTGGTCGTAGCAAAAGCCTAATGCATAATAATGGGCAAAGGCCTTCATTCTGTTCGCCACAGGATTAGTGGTGTGGCTATTCTGCATCAGGTATTGTTAATATTTGGGGTGTTGAGAACTCAGAATACAAAATGACTGATGATTTCCCTTTCAATCGTCTCCCCTCTAGATACAAAAGACGATGGCCCCAGTGAGTTTATGACTGAGTTGTGGGAAGAATAATTAGGGGAAGGGAAAAAAGACACTGCTAAGAAAGAGGTAAACACCTTTCTTCCCTGCTATATCATAAAGGGTAATCGTATTGGACTCGGATGAGGAAAATTATCCATTATAGTACACCTATGGACTAGGAATTATCGCACTGAATCCCATATTGAATTTCAGAATTATGTGCCTTTTTCCAGGAAATGGTTCCTCCAGGTTTGACCTGGTAGATTTGCCCTTAGAAACAAATAAGGGCATATTCTCAAGGAGCTATCGCCGAGTTAATGGCACTTTATCGTAGCCAAAGTCGCGAAAATGTATCGTCCCATACACAAGCTGGTGCTAACAGCCCAAAGCACCAGTTTACCTGCGATAGCAGCCGCAAAAGACATTGCCACAGATGACCCCCACAACAATCGCTAATGAGATGCAGAGTAGGCGTTCCAGAGCAAAAAGCCCACCATTCTCAACGACCAGCCAGTTCGGCGATAAGATCACAAAACATGCGATAAGGCTCGTTAGCAGCAGGAAACTAACACCTGTTCAGACCTGGTGTAAAGTCGGACCACAAATGGGAGCCATGGGCAGAGCCACTCCTGAAGAACAACAGATGCCATGTCGACTATGTGGTAGCCCCAAAGAAGATCTAATACATATAATTTGTCATTGCAAGATGATGACCAAGGAACGGATATATTTCTTAAAGCATATCTTTCGGATTGAGAGGCTACGAACATGTAGATCCGCCATTATTGGAGGCTTGAATGCGACTGCCCCTTAAATACATTGCAAGCTGGTTAAGTTCTTGCAGGCATTCGAGAAACGTCTAAAATAATAGGAAGATTTTAACTGTTAATGAACCACTCTTTGCCTGACTGTTTTTATCTTGATCTGAAGGAAAATAATCTGGTTTTAACTCTTGTTCTTACTAAATGTTCTTTCTCCTTTTTAAAGAGAATCTTAAATATTTTAATAACGGTTGTGTGATGTAAATCAAATTGTTACGGTTTTAATTAACTAAACAATAAAGATTAAACTTCAAACTTCAAACTTCAAACAGATGCCATGAAGCCACTGATAATGCAGCCCGGAAATCCAAGAGAGCCACAGCACCCACCACCCCCACGAGCACCCCTCCCCACCCCCTCCTCCAGACAAAGACATGCCACATCAACTACACGGAATCATATACCAAATATTCCGCCTGATGTAGCACAATCAGATCTGGTTACATGCATGTGTCGACACAAAAATGAGCATCACACATTCACCTTCAAAGCAACAAATGAAAATGTATTAAAACAAGCACAGAACAGAAATGAAGACACATGGCGGCACCCCTCAGGACACTCGGTACGTCACAGCCTGCAAGACAGAAATCATGATGAGAAGGTGTGTCCTGCACACATCAAGGGACAGAGAGAGAGCGAAGGAGAGATTGGGAGAGAGAGATAGACAGACAGAGAGGGGAAGAGAGAGATAGATGGACAGAGAGGGGGTGGGAGAGATTGATTGACAGAGAGGGGGAGAGAGAGATAGACGGACAGAGAGCGATAGATGGACAGAGAGGGGGAGAGAGACAGAGAGAAAAGAAGAGGGTCAGGCAGAGAGAGTGCCGCCACTGCGCACCCAAGCCACACTGCTCACCTGCTGCCACCAGTGTGTCTCCAACCACGTGCCGGTATGTAGCGCAGTACACCAGGTCCCACATCTGAGACAGACCCGTCATCCGAAACAGATTCCAGATACCTGTATGGCAAAGTACATACAATAGCACGCGACATCATCCCCTGTCCACCCCTGCACACCCAGGCAGCTGCACCCCTTCCACCCCTGCACACCCAGGCAGCTGCACCCCAGCCCCTCCAGCCGCCCAGCGGTGAATGCCCGCACCTGCGCACCCAGGCAGCACCACCCCAGCCCCTCCAGCTGGCCAGTGGTGTATGCCCCCCCTGCGCACCCAGGCAGATGCACCCCGGCCCTTCCCACCGCCCAGCGGTGCATGCCCGCCCCAGCGCACCCAGGCCTCACTGCTCACCTTTCGCCACCGGCGTGTAGAAATGAGGGCCCAGGACATGTCGGTGCAAGCCCCGAGCCCGGGGCCCACGGACATGTCACCCTCCACATCATGCAGCTCCGCTATGCGGGCCCTCAGGTATCACATTTGGTGCTGGGTCTTGATTTCTCCAAGGGAGAGGACATACTAGTGCACCTGGCATCATCGCAGGCTGCACACCCGCTCAGCACTTAAGGTGCCCCAACCTCAGTGCACCAAAAGTCACCATCCCGTGGCGGTGTGGCTGTGCCTGCCGCAGTGTATCCAGTGCCACCAAGGAGTTGGCCTAATGGCTAGGGCGTACGACCGCAAATCTGGGGAACTGGCTTCGAGTCTTGGCAATGACGCTGAACATCCTGTGATTCTGGGCAAATCACTTAATCTCCCCTTGCCCAACAAAAATGAATGTGTCCTCATGCAATGCAACTGGTGCTAGGTAAAGCGCTCTGATACCCGATTCGGCTCAAGTTCGCGCTATATAAAGCTCTGTAAAAAAAAAATAAGTCTGTGGCCCGCTAGTCATGGACCCTCTATGATTGGGTATTGTGGTGCGGACGCCATCATGTCACCTCCGGACCTGTGAAAAGTGATGTCGCAGGCCCCTGTGCCCCCATGCCTACTTGCACACAACACAGATACACCCTGAGAGAGGTTGGAAATGGCGTCGTGCACGTGCGCCTGGACCTTTTTATTGGCAGGGTCACATGTGTTGTGAAGCGTGTGCTGGATGGGTGTGGTGTGGGTGTAGAGCAGTCATGAGACAGTGGCTATGGCATGCTGACAACTAGACCTGTGATCAACAAATCACTACAGGGGAGTCCTGGCACATTTGGCGTTGTTGTACCCCCCTTGAGCTTAGGCGTAGTGGGCTGGCCTGGCGTTTGCCAGTCCAGCGTAAGGGTTTGACTAATGACCCTGGGGCTCTAGGCGTGGTTCTGTACGGGGCTGGACAAGTAAGTAACAAATGCGTGTGTTGCTGTTGTTGTGTAGCTCCACCTGGACAACATTCTGCAATGGGTCACCCTGTGACCTAAGTCCAACGACATGAGCCACATGGACGTAGGGGGAATTCACTGACCCTACATTCATAAATACTACCACACATGAAAGACCCTAGACATGACACATCTGTGTGATTTGGAATGTTTAATGCACATTCAGTTGAGTATTGCATCTGGAGCAGTACAGGGCCATGCAAACCCCACTTTACAATGTTGGCCCGTGGAGGGCCAGCCAGAGTCCTTCAGGGAATGACAAGTCCAAAGGAAGAGGAAGACGACAGTCCGCAGTCTGATTGCTGTGTCATTGGCGATCACACAGAATATGGCAGTTCATTGCGAGGTCCCAGATGAGTGTTGCAGAATGTATCAGGGTACAGTGGAAGGTGAGGATGCAGAGGGCAGTACCAAGCTGTAACCAGTCATATGGCGGAGATGAATGCTACTGCATCCTTCTAACCACTATGGCGCTTTGATCCTCCTCCTCATCCTCTACTGTTCCATGTGCCTCACCTGGGGGTCATGCTGGCCTTTCTCCAGCACTGTGTGGCAGTGACACCTCAGGGGCCGGAGGTGGAACGTCGGCCGCACTGTGTGGCACTGACACTTCAGGGGGGGAAGATGTGGATGTGGTGGGAGCAGCAGCATGCATCAGCGCCAGGCCTTGTGGCAGCAATGCCATGAGGATGGTTTTGAGGTCATTGAGGAATCCAGCTACCACTAGCTGGTGTGCATCCGTGGCAGCCACTCTTTCCGCATTGGCCCGCTCCATGGTCTCCATGAGCTTCCGTATGTATCCCACCTCCCGGGCGAGCTCGATGGAGCCACTCTGACTAGTCAGTCGTTCTTGTCTCAGAGTCAGGACTCTGGCGATGTCAGCCATGGTTCGTTGGGGAGCATGGAGTGGACTTTGGGTGTCCGTTAGGGACTGTGAGTGGTCCCTGATGGGACTTAGACACCCACGTATGGCATCTAGTTTGTCTGCCATGCAGTCGAAGCCCACCCGCACCTGTTCAGCCAGCTGCTCCTGGCATCCCAACAAACAGCGTTGGAAGGCCATGTGTTCTTCGCGGGGGTCCTGGGAGGCAGCCGTGGTGGTGGGTGCTGTCTGCTGTGTGGTCTGTGCAGGGGGTGGGGTCTCCTCGTAGCAGCTGGGCTGCCCTGCTTCTGGGAATGGGCTGCGGACGCTCTCCACGAGCTGCTGGCGGGCGTCGAAGTCGAAGCTGTGATGGTCCTCTTCATCTTCAGAGAAGAGAGGTTCGGGCTGCTCTGCCATAAGTGTTGATTGTCCCTCTGCAATGTGAAGTGGAAATGCAGTTTAACAATGTGTTCACATGTGTGTTGTCACATTGTACATGTTCACATACAGACTGCATGACTGTGTACATCGTGGCTGTTTAGGAGGAGCTGCCTATTTGATGGTGGACAGTGGGCATTTCAACAACAGACGTGTGTGTGTTTGTACTTGTACATTGTCACCTCACATGTCCCTGCAATGCCACCTGTGATTGGCCAGTGTCTGCACCCAGTCGGCACTAGTTGTGTCCTGTGTTCTGATGTGGACGTGTTGCGGTTTGTGCCACATTGGTGTCAGTGTTGATGTGCTCTGCATGTTATGTGTGTGTGCTGCATTTCGGGGGGTGGCCCCTGCTGCTCTGTTTTGCTGCCCCTTACCCATTTTCTGCGATGTGTCCTTGCCTTCTGTGTTTATACAGTGCTGAGATGTTGCATTCTTGTGTACATTGTTGACGAGTTTCAACTTGGTGTTGCGCTTGACGTCATTCCAGCGCCTCTTGACCTCTTCCATTGTCCTCTTCAGCACTCCCACTGCATTCACCTTGTCCACGATGGACTGCCATAGTCCATTTTTGGTTGCCAATGACATAGTGGAGGTGACGAGCAGTTGTTGATGTTGTTCGACCACCTCCGTTATCAGGATCCTGTTTTCCTGCGGACTGAAGTGCTTCTTCCTACTCTTCTTCTCCTTGGCCTTCCCTGACCCCAAGGTCCCAGGCAGGTCCTAGGGGGGCTTGTGGGGTTCTCGTTCTCCTCTGTAGTTGCTCCGGCAACATCCATTGTGCTTCGCTGTTGTTTGGCATTTGTTTGTCAGTTTTTTTCTACTTTTATGACGCAAATGGGTTGCAGGCTTGTTGCTGGTTTTCGCTGATTTTGTTATCACAATTGGCTTCATCGCAGGTTTTTTTGCGTTTGCGTTTCGGATTTTTGCGGTGTGGGTTAACATGCTGAAAACATATTGGCATGAGGCTGATGAAGTTTTACAAAATATTGCAAGCTTCGACAAAGACCTATACCTCTCTAATGTTACCTCTACTGTGGATGATACCTATCCTTTTTTTACATGATTGAATTTGCAAGTCTAGATGAAGCAAATCCCCTGTACTTAGATGACCCCTTCTCTAGCAATGAGAACATCCAAATTATCTTCAGTACATCACATGGCTGCACCCCAGGAGCTGATGGACTGCAGTGCAGTTTTGTAAGTAGATTGCCCAGATACCGCACCCTTATCTACTGGAAATGTACTTAAAGGCTAGATAGTCAGGAATCCTACCCCCTCGCTCCGTGAAGCCTTGATTGTGACAGTACTTAAGCCAGAAAACCACCTGATCAACCCAACTCGTATCATCCGCTATGGATGATTAAAATTGACAAAAAAATTCTCTGCAAAACTGTTTGCTAATAGAATCCTTCCTTTACTTACAGGGCGAATAACAGCTGATCAATCAGGTTTTATACCTCAGAAATCTACATCTACATTCACCAACCTAGGTACAGTCTTTGCCTTGATCTACCAGCCACACCTCAAGCGTAATGCGGCCACCGCATTCCCGAATGCTATTAAGGTGGAATACCTCAGTACTTAAATGGATTGGCTTCAGGAGCCAGTTGAATCAGACTCTGGTATATTAACAATGTGAAGCACATATGTCAAATTGGGCTGACCTTGGTGTTAGTGCATATATCAAGAGGGACTAGGCGGGAATGTCCACTTTCTCCAATCCTATTTGCGATCAACTGGATTCCCTCACTGTCAGGCTAAGATAGGAACATGCTGAGAAAAGTCTTAGATTTACCACTAGATGCCTCGTATCATTGTGTGCTGAAGATGTCACTCTTTTCCTTCTCAACATTCCACCCATCATTACCGAATGTATCATTTTTGAGTCAGATATCTCTATTAACCAGTAGAAAACAGTGATTTGTATCCTTAGAGGTTCAACATTTCAATCCCCCCTCAAGTACCCTCTGGAGTGGCATAGCACTTTCAATAAATACTTTGGAATTAGTATAAGTAGAGATGTTGACACTGTTTTAAGGGAAAACGATGACAGAGCTGTCACTATCCTAGAAGACCAAATCATTAAATCAATCAAACTACTTCCGCCTCTCGCAAGCACGATGGCCATAGCCAAAGGGTCGTCTTCCTGAGTTTCTGGTACTTGTTCAAAAATATATCTATCTGTATTAAGCAACATTTCTTTAGCCTCCTGCACTCTTGCATGTTCACACTAACATAGGCTAATAAACAACCCCAGTACAAGTGGGAAACAATTACTCCACCCTCTGATGCAGGTGGAGTATCCGTCCCCCTCAAGCTGTACTAGGTTTTCACTCAGGCTCATTACACAAGTGTTTGGTATCACACTCCATGCCTCCAGCCACATATTGCTACTAAAATCAACATAGCTTATGCTGTCCCACTCAAAACTGTAATTTATAAATCCAATACATTCCCTGGAGAAGAGATGAGCACAATTCATTACACTGCATAGGCTTCAGAAAGACTTTGGTACAGGGCCCACTTAAAACAGCTGAACCCATTAGGAATCCCACTAAATACTTCTTACTTGAGAACCTAAGACAATGAAGCAACTCACACACTTAAAGCCCCATACCATCAGAGATCTCTGTTTCATGGACTACTTTATCTCTGTCACCCACATAAGATAAATTCACGACCACATTCCACTAGGCTTGTTCCTGTAAGAAATTGGGTTATTAGTTGTGCAGGATGTGAGTTCTGTGCAAGTAATAGGTCCATAATTGTCTCATTATTGAAACCAAGTACCCCACTGTAGCACTTGACTATCTCATGGTAGCGAAGCAAGGCCTGCTCAGGGGAGTGGCATGGGCTAGAAAACTCATTTTGATGGCACGCAATAACAACACCCAATGAATCATTGTCCAGTCAGTGCTTTTTTGGAAAAGGAAGAGTACATTTATTACACACAAACTACTAAATACTATGCACCAATCTACAAATATGTACATCAGGTAGATAAAAAACCTTTGGTGACATTTTCAAATCACATTTGAAGGTTAGTGGATCATGACCCCATAATCACAATACCCTGTCATTTGTACCAGATGCAACATCACAATATGGGGGAGGGGGGGGGGGGGGGCATTTTAAATGAAGCAATCCTATCGGCTTTGTAAAGGGATAAACACATAAAAGTAAAAGGCAGGCATATTGGCTTTGTCAAGGGGCCATCATATCAACAATCTTTCTCCATTAAAAAACAATGTGATCCATAATCATGTTTAAATGCATTCATCCTTAATATAATAATTGCAATGTTCACCAATAAACATTGTTAATACACAATTCTAAATAAAACATCTTGTAAAAGGTTTTCAAACATATATTAAAGTCTTTCCTTTACAGTCTCCAGGCCACATAATGCAGATGTAAGACCCAACACTAGGACTAACTACACTTAAAAGCACAAGTGCGAAAGCTCCGACTCTCTGAGTGCTTGAAATGGTGGTAAGCATCCCAGGTTATGAATTTAGTGAACCAGGAGACTTGGAGTTGAATTCTATTGAACATGTTTGAGGCCACTCCTTTCACCCCCCAACAACACTTCTGTACGTTATTGGTGCTGCCCTTGCCCCTTCTTGGGGCACCACAAATTTGTAATTGTAATTGTCAAGGTATTTGTAGAGCGCACTGCCACCAAGCGGTTTCCTGGCGCTATTACTCATACTGCTTTGGAACCCTTCCTGGCTTTCCCTGTGAGGTGTCCACTCCTGGGCACCCCCAGGGTGAAGCCAGGCATCCTAGCTCTGTTGGGGCCAGTGTGGAGGTTAAGCAAGCTATTGCCCAGAGTTGCAGCGTGGGGCCCATGATTAGAATAGGCACCGAGGCGAGAATTGTCAGGTCTGAGGAAATTGAGCCCAAGACCCACCGAGGCGGGAATTGAACCCTGGTCCCGGGCCAGAACTCTGCACCGGGGTCTGCCGCTCTAACCATTGAGCCACACTCCTCCACCACAGAGAAAGAAGCAGTGCAAAAGAAAGCCAACGAGGGCCATCATTGGGCTCTCCCTGCCAGAGCAGTGAATAAATGATGAGCGGGTCTCCAGTGGCTTTGTTTGCTGAAGCGGCCTCGTGTTGCATGTATTCTGGGTATAGTCTTATTATTTTAAGGATGCCCTGGCCCCACCTGGGACAGCTACCTCCTAGAGGGTTCGTTGGAGGCTTACGGGAGACTACAAGCAACCCATGACCCCACTACCTCCCCACGCATAGGTCCCTCCTGGTGCGGCGCACGGGAGCCAGCTTAGTGTTCTTGTCCCCCTTCGCAGTCAGCATCACTGGGTTGCAGCTGCCTCAGGTTCCTGCCCCCACAAACATGGGCACAGGTGGGGTAGAGGAGGTGCCCATAATGCTCCATGGGCCTCATTTATGAGGCTGTGCGTCACTTTTACACCGCTGGTGCGTCACTTTTTGTGATGCACCAGTGGCGTAAAAAATGCACCTTGTTGCGCCATATTTACAAAGTGACGCATCTAGGTAGATGCGTCACTTTGTAAACCCCTGCACCACATTATAGCTGCGCCAGGTATAATGTAAGGAAGGAGGGCGTTTTGACGCAAGAAAGGGTCATAGAAGTGACGCAGTGAAATCTATAAGATTTCACTGCGCCATTTCTAGGACACAAATGCATTAATTTCTTACGCCTGCCTCACAGCAGGCGTAAGACTGACGCAGGCACTTTCACATGGGCCTTGCTCCATATGAAAGGACACATTGCTGGAGTTGCGTCACTTTTGTGACACACTTCAGCAATGCGTCACTTTTGCGCCATACAGATACGTCATAAATACTGACGTATCTGTAACTCCTTGCGCCATGATGCGTCATACTGTAAATATGAAGCATCATTGGTGTCGCAAGGAGGGCGCAGTGAAAAGTGACGCATCGCTGTTTTTACTCAGCGATGAGTCACTTTTCATAAATGAGGTCCCAGGTATTCATTCCTCCCCTGGAGCAGATAATGAACGTGGTTGCGCTTTGCCACTCCGTTGCTTTGTCTGTGCAGGCCCTTCATAGCGGAGCCCCAACCACCACTGCACTGGGCCTCTGGCAATGAGTTCCCTTGGGATGAAAACAAGTCTGAGGTGGGGATGACAAGCATGTTGCCTCATGGGGTACGGTAAATAAATAAAATAGACCATTGCGCCAATCTCATCCGACCCTGGGGGCAATTAAAGAGGAATCAGGAGGACCACCATGTCCTGGGCATCTCGATTTCAGGGTCAAAGGTGAAATATTTCTAGGTGCATAACTCCGGCCCTAATGGGCCACTGTTGATGATCCTGGGCTTGTTTTACTCCTGGTGGCACGCACAGCCCATCAATAGCATTTGTAACAGACCTCCTGGCCTTTAAAGGGTGTACTTTATAGAAAGCTAGGTTTGCTGGCCTCTCATTTAATAGATCCTGGTCCTCCTCTCTTGCTAGAAGGGGCATAATGTGCAGCCCCTCTGCTACGAGTCACACTGCAGAGCCCCAGAGTCTCCTGGCTGTCTTGCATAGCACTTGGGGTGTCAGGAAGTTGTATCTACCCCCAACTGGTTCTCAGGTGGGATGAGTGGGCCAGTACCACTAGCCCTGGAGGGACCCATTTATTCCTGGGGTCATCTGGAGACAAAGTCCTTAGCAGGACATCAGGTGGCTTCTCCTTACAGTTGTCCATTACTCTGCTGTTGTCATCTTCCAGGTCCAGGGCCTTACTCTCTGTCTCTCCCACGTGCAGGGGTTTATAAGTGTAGGTGGAAAGTTCTAGAACCCATGTACGCCTGGCCAATCCTAGGATTCCACTGCATCCTTTCATTCCCATCTCAACCCTCCTGCACAGCATATGACAGAATCCTTCTCCTCCATACAGAGCTCCGGTGGCCAACCAGAGGTTTGGTTATATAAGTAAGCTACCCCTCCTGTGTGGTCACTCTAAATAAGTTCTGGGGCAGCTCATCTCACACTGGGCATGGTGCCTGACTGACTAGGAGGTCAAAGGAATAGGACAGACCCAGTGTTACCTACACATGCTTGTGACGTGGTAGGTCCCTTTAAAGTGAATCAAGCTACTCAGACCCCTCATCATCCTGTCAAGGGAAAGATAACACCGCCTCACATCCAAGGCGCACTGTCCTTGTCCTGGGAACAGTTTACACCTCACTACAGGTGAGCAATCCAGCTGCCAGTTGACAGGAGAAAACTTACATAAAGCCTTTAGAGGCTGTAGGCAGGAAAGTAACACTTTTTTTTAAAGTGCATTTTGCCTAATAGTTAGACAAAATTTGATTTTATCATTAAATTGGATTTTGAATAACTACTAAATGTGTCCTTGAATTAATATTGTAGCTGCTACCAATCTGAATTTAGCATTTATTTAATGAACAATGTAGCCTAGTGTTTTCAAATGACAGCAGCCACCATTGCTACAGTGAAAATAGCTTTCAGGTCTATTTCACGGTAAGAACATATGAAACATGTGAACCATTACATTTTTACATGTTCCACTATTAAATACGATGCACCCTAACCTATGAGCAATAAGGCCAGCTTATGGGTGGTTTATTAATATTTAAAAGGAAGGGTTAGGCCTGTCAAAAGGGAATATTTTGATAGGTTGAATTTGTAGTTTAAAACTGCCACATACCCCGACCAAGAATAATCCAATACTACCTGCATTATTTGATAACGCATACTTTCAGAAATGGTATAATGCGGGGGTGGTGAAACTGGGGGATCTGGTAACCCCAAATGGGATTCGGCCCTTTTCGGAGCTTACAAATCAATTCTCGCTTGAGGGAAATCAGGTCTTCCATTATATGGCAGTAAAAAGCTGCCTGGATCATAAAACTGGTGGCCTAGTGGGCTTTGACAAAATTGAAATGCTGGATAAAATCCAGGGAGTAAAACCTAAACGGATTGGGGCGATCTATACTACCCTGAACGATAAAATGCCCGACGATCTGGCAAAGATAGACACCAAATGGCAAACCAAGTTAAACACTGACCAAAATTTCCTCAGTAGGGCCCTGAAATCCGCCCACAAATATCTACTATCCACGAAGCTACAGGCTCAGTTTTATAAAACAGGGTTTTTCCTATATATTACACAAGGCAAAATAGTGAAGTGGGGAACCGGTAATGGTACCCTCTGTCCTAGATGTCGGGAGTTTGCTGCAGACCAGATCCACATGTTTGCCACATGCCCAAATCTTGCACCACTGATAAACCAAATACAGATCTTTTTGGGTGTGATAGTGGGACAAAATATTCAACTAAACCCATCACTAGTTCTACCAGGGCAGGATGACACCACTCAGGCCGGGGGACCCTTAATCTTTGTTGCTATGACTATATACCGGATCTGCATAGCCGCGCATTGGAAGGACCCGAACCCCCCGTCTTTTTCACAATGGCAGGCAAGATTGTTGGCAACCTGCAAGCTAGAAATGGCGATCTATTCTAAAAAAGGGAAACGTGGCAAAAAAACTGGGCTGATAGTCTGGGAATCCCTGGGTAAATGGATCAAGGGAGCACAGGAGTAATTCATTTCGGGGCTCGGATTTAGGACAACTTCCAGGCAGGATATAATGAAACGCTGGAAACGGCTAGGTGGCATGCATTTAATCTAAGTAGTATATGGTGGTATCCAAACGAAAATGTGACAGGATGTCTACTAGAATTTTCACTGCCTTTGATTATCTTCTTCCCTTCCTCGCTTCACTCTTCTCTCACTTTTCATTATGTTAGGTCTTTTCTCTTTTCTTTCGCGCTGAACTCCGTCTTTCTTTCTCTGCTTCTTTTTTATTTTCAAAGTATCCTCGATTAGTACTGTATAAAGTTGCCGGAGTGGGGGTTGGCAGTTATGTGTTTATGTGTAAGTGTCTATGACTATTATGACTATGACTATTATTAAGTAACTCTTTGCCCTACCTCAAGGTCTAAATTGATGGACGGTTTTTGACTTGATTTGACTTAATTTCTTTTTCCTAATGGTGTCAGGCGAGGGGGGGGGGCGCTGGTTAAATCTGTCGTTGATTTGTATTGTGGTATATTGCATAATTGAAAAAAGAATAAAAAAATGCTTCTGATTTACTTGTATAACATGGTTTCAGAGTTCTCACAGGAAAAAACAAACTAATAAATATGGTTACATATACACATAAAGTATTGGTGACCAATTAACACTTGTGAAAGAAAACTATGGGAACTGTATTTCTAGGAAAAGAAGACAAATCAGGGAAATAGGTGTAAGCAGAAAATCATGAACTCTGCAAGTCTGTGATTTTAAACTGAGAAATATTAACACTTTACACTAGTGCAAAATCACCAAAATTGATGCAGTCCTGTATTAAATGTTAGACTGGGCGGAGTCGCGGAACTCCGCAAAGTGACAAAAAGCTCTGCCAAGCTACATGGAGTTCCGCGAGCAGCTGAGTGCATTACCTTGCACCGCTTGTGCTTATTTTTAGTGCCTGGTGTTTGTTTCCTGCTGTAAAACCAGCACAAACAGCATCACGCGAAGCGCAAGAGGGCGCTGCTTCTTTCTGCTGCTCGAGTACAAGTTCTACTCGAGCTGCAGCTTCCTTAATGCAAACAGAAGGTTTCTCAATGCGATCGATAACAACCATCCACGACCGCCAGCGTTGAGAAATCTCGCTAGTAAGCAACATACCATAGTGAGCGCGAGCAAGAAAAAAAACTCTTTTATGCGGAGCAGAGTTTTTTGGAACTCCATAAGCTCTGTGGAGTGCGGCAAACTCCACAAACGTGGTGGAGTTTACTGACTAGGCCTAATAAAATGTTGATTTGTTATTTATTACCAGCATAACACCTTATTTGGGCTGGACATTTGACAAAAGACTAATACAAATTAGTGCTATGCATTATTTTGTGCTACTTTGCATTAATTGGGCAATTCTTAGAGATACATGGACATTCCCACACACCACTCATGGGTTTTTGATGCAAAGCCTTATCAACATTTGTAGACAGGGCTTTATGTTTAAAATGTGCATGTGTGCTACAATGTACAGCACACATATAATGTAATGAAAGTTTTAAAGGATGTCTGAGCATAGAATTGTGTACAGAAAGGCTCCACTTTCAGTTTAAAACCTATGGGAGATATCACCACATGGTGTGTGAGTGGAGAAAAGCAGCCTCATTTTGCACAAGTGCTAAGAAAGAGATCAGCAGTACCATATCTCAGAGATATGGCGCTGTCACATTCTCTCCCTCTCGCACAACCTAGTGCAGCAATTTTAGTTGATTTCTTGCGTTGCATCAAATATTAATAAATCTGCCCCTTTGTACTGCCCTAGACTTCCTCAAGTTTCTACTGACTTACACAAGCTCCTAGCAAGCCATTATTTGGCAAGGAGAAGAATGGTATTCCACTATTTCCTAATGGCACCAAGTCACAGCTATGATTTTCAAAAATCCAGTACAAAGAGTTCTTTTGCAGTGGATGGTCACTGTAGCGCGAAGTGCTGATAATGTGTTGCCAGGCAGTTGCTGGTGATCACTATGGTGCGAAAAGCCGAGTTCACCAGAGCCAACAGACCTGTTTGCAGTCACAAAGAGCCCAAAACCTCAGGATTTCTCCTTTTCTTGAGGAGAGAGCTCAACTCATGCCACACCAAGGGTCCAGGACTTGAGGGGCACCACTTGGGAATCAGGATGTCACTCCAGCAGAGGCCAGCAGGGCTCAGGCAGTCCCAGTTGCAGGTTAGCTGGGCAGACGGAGGGGGGAGGGTCCTTCTCTTCCTTCTCAGCAAGCAGGGCAGCAGACAGCAGGGCAGGAGAGTAGCAGGGTAGCAGTCCTTCTAGGCAACAGCTACATTTGAAGCCTTTCCAATGAGGTTGATTCCTTTGTACCTCTGGCCCATTATCCCTGATATTTCAGCATCAGCCGGAGGTGTGTATATTTATATGCTTTTGATCTTGTAGAGAACCTTAATAAATTCTTGCAACACAATAATGCAATCAAATCCTGTGTTTGCGATAGTGAATCAAACTTTAGGAACTTTGATGTATTTTCATGACCTTCATATAGCAAATTGCAATCTTTTTTTAAATTGCTCTGCGCAAACTCAGAATATTGTCTCATGATGATGTTAGTCTACTGATATAACAAAGGCAAGCACGCAATCTAAGGGGATATTTTTTTTTAAAGAAAAAAGACAATTATCGTGTGCCTAGTGAGTGGTTGTGACCAGCACTCCTACGTCAGGATAACAGAAGAGTCAGCGACCCTGGCAGATGTGTCTTAACGTACTGTTTTTTGAAAGTGCGTTAATTCCTAAATGGCGAGTTCAAGTCTAACTAAATTATTTCAACTGCAATAGGACTAACGTTATTGCCAATTTTAGGCCACATGATCACCATCCTGGGAATGTGCGATATTTCAGCCAGGAGTACTTGCAATTTGTCTTTGGTGACAGAGCACGGTGTTAGAATGCTAGAATTAATGCCCTGACACTGTGCAATAAACTAGGCG
Source organism: Lissotriton helveticus (assembly GCF_964261635.1). Taxonomy (NCBI): domain Eukaryota; kingdom Metazoa; phylum Chordata; class Amphibia; order Caudata; family Salamandridae; genus Lissotriton; species Lissotriton helveticus. The sequence goes on along the minus strand of NC_136069.1, from coordinate 259,578,950 downwards.
AACACATGTTGTAAATAAAAGCCTTCCTGCTTCTGCTCCAGCGAGTCCTGCACTTCGTCAAACAGTTACTTTTACCGCACCAGGATGGCTGCGTCCTTTGAGAATGCAATCAAGGTGAGGCTTGAATGAGATATAGAAGGAAACATTATATTGAATAGCCAATATGTTTTCTGTGTTCAGATCTGGCACGGAGTGCGTTAATATTCCTGCAGATATATAATATGTTTTATGCAGCAAACTCTTTAAAGGACAGACGAAATGCCTCGGCACCGATTCCCATATGAGCGATACTCTTTGAAATGTGTCTGCAAGTTGTCTAATAAAAAGTTTCTTTTAACACTCCTTGTTCGTGGAACCATGAAAGAGAAACGTTTATCTTCAAATGAAGGTACCTTTACTGTTTTAATATTGATGACTTGAAAAACAATGCTCGCTCGCTCACTTTCAATATAAAATAACGTTTCTTTATATTGTGCCCGTGTGTTCCACATTGCGCTGCATTCAAGGCGATGAAGTTGCCTGCAGCATCAGTAGCACAAAGCGATGGCCCTGTCATCAGTTTTCTTGAAAAGTCTACAAAGTTATAGTAAATGGTTCTCAAGTACAGCAGCCGTAGAAACACGCAAGAACAAACACAGTAGAGGAAATGGAGGTTTAAGAATAGAGCCCTGATTCCGAGTTGCACGATACTGGAAGGTCCGTAAAGTAAATTGGAGAGGTGTCTGCTTCTGAATAGTAGGGTTTAGAAAAGAAATCACTTATCTGCAGGCCACAACCTCTCCTCCGACCTTCTGTCCACTAGCGTGGAAGCAGGAAGCACCCAGGCTCCTATACTCCCCTAGCCAATCACAACGCTGCTATCTCCATTATGACAGCAGCATCATGATTGGTCTCAGTGGCCTAGTTTGCCTTTCAGACAGAGACTGGGAGCCTTGGACAGTTCTCCACTTGGCTGTACAACACAGCCGGGTGGGGTGGAGAAATACTAAAGTACGCATGACGGTCAGGGCCGGTTTGGGAACTGAAACTGGCCCTGGCAAAGAGCTGGCCGCCCCCTGGGGGGCTGCTAGCGGAAGGAAAGCTTAGTGCCGCTTTTGTTGCTGGGGCCGATATTGGCGCTATACTGCAAAACAGGCCCAGTAACAAAAATGGCACCCCCAGGGGTCTAAAACCGCCCCCACCCTAGAAGCGCACCGGGGAAATGCCTGGTGCCCGCTACAGCCAGTCCAGCCCTCATAACGGTTTGCCCAGCCAAACTTTCATGCACATTTATGGTGCATCATACACTCCTCCCCATGAAACAGCCTAGCCCCACCCCACCCAGTAATAAAAACAAAATTGGTGCAGTACTGTACGGAAAAATTAAATGATAAAAACATTATGTTATTACCATTTTATTTTTCCTTTTTGCAAGTGGGGTGATGCTTCTCCGCGTTAAGGACCCGCTGCTGGTAAAATGTGAATTTTTCATTACTGTGCTGTATACCAGTACTGTATAATTACAAGTTGAGACCCATGGGTTGGGGAATTCCCATATTGGACTGAATTTGTTAGTTGTAAACCCACATGGAATTCCCAATTTAAAGGGAGCAGGGGGAGGAAATGCAAACATTTGCACTGCATTCTCACCCCTTCCAGAAAAAGAAAATGCAAAATAATGCTTGGCTGCTGCTGAGTTTTGTAGCCAAATTATTGCTCGGAAAAATCAGGTCACATGTTCCTACATTCATACTTTGATCACCGTATGTTGAATTTTATTGTTTTGGGTCTTGTTTTACACAGATAAATATTAGATATTTCTCTAAAACTGGTGTGGTGTCATTTTGTAGTGTTTTCACTGTATACTGCTAGTTATGTGCAAATGCTTTACTCACTGCCTCTGAGATAAGCCTGACTGCTGGTGCCTAGCTACCAAGGGGACGAGCAGGGGTTATTGTAGGAGTTTAATTCCCTTATCCTGACCAGAGTGGTGGATTCTACCTGGCTTAGGCACATACCCTGGCCAACCAGAAAACCAATTACTAACAGTGATGCAGCGATTGAATAATGGGGTTCATGAAGATGCCCAGTATTCCAGATTTTCTTTGAACATGGCGGGAGGCCATTTGGTCCCACGGCACTTTCTCGTATGCCCCTGGCAATACCATCTAGAACCTGAATGCAGGCATAGGCTATCGATTCTGCACTCCACCGATTTGATGGTCCCTTTTTCTGCACCAGTTTCAATCCCAGCAGTTCCGGCTGCTAAATACACTTCAACTTGTGTGGTTGGTTGGGCCATTCGTGTGGAGGTTATGTCATCAGTGAAGGTTCATCTAAAAATAGTCATGAACAGAGAGTCTTAGTGTCCATATTTCCTCTATGTAAAGCTTTCTGGTGGCTGCAATTTTTGCAGATAGGCCCATCTCCGTTGGGTTCCATCTAACAGTTCTGAACAGTTCGCATAGTTCCTTTTTAATGGCCCTTACATAAGAAGGAAGCCTTCTGCAAATTTCGGTTTTTCCAGTGAGAGCCCGTGCTCTCTGTGACTGGGTGAAGAATTCATTGATCATATTTTTTGCTATCAGTTACCAGGCTGTGCTTGAACTAAGACCATTTGAACTGTTGGCAATGCACCTCAAAAGTCTTCACAGTGACCCCTTTCCATTTTAGTCTATTGTGATTAATGGTTGGTGTTACAGAGCCTGAGTTGAGGCTTTTGGTTAGCAGCGGGCAGTTTCAAAATGTGTGGATTTTCATCGCTTTTTGGGCGGGTGTTGATCCTAAAGTGCTACAAGTATCCAAACTGGGGGGAGGCTAATGATGTTGGAGTCTATGATTGAGCATGAGTTCGAGGCAGAGCAAGTCATGGCGGTTGCTGATCGTCGCTTGTCCTTCCATTCAGTGATATAAGGCCAGCTTGAAGACATACACTCAGAATCTTTTCCGCAAAACCGTCACGTCTCCTGGTGGTGGAAAACAGTTGACGTGGAATGCACCAGAGGTCGTCTTGCAGCGGCGTGGTCTTGTCTCCTTGGCGGTTTATACAATAAGTTTGAGTTGAAGATGCCGGATAGGACCATGTGAGACCCACCGTGCAGCAGACTTAGATCTGTTATTATAGAGTCTAGCTTAGGTATGATCTTCCAAATGTTATGAGGATATGGATGAATATAAATATTAATTAATATAAGGGGTGCCTTAAGGTCACTCGTCCATTTGCATACAAGTACAGCCATGATCTATGGTTCGTGAAGGATAATTTCTTCAGTGGCAACATCCAAGTCTGAGACGGTATAAATGGCCAGTCCGCCTTTTGGGCTTGCTTTTTCATTCATTTTGGTTGTTGCTGAATAGAACCCCGAGTACCTTAACAATGAATTGAGGCACTACTCCATGTTTCCTGCAGCATGATTACATTAAATTATTGTCAGTATGTAACCCCTTTACATCGTCGACTCAGCTGCTCATGCCTTTTACGTTCCAGGAGCATATTTTTAAGCCAGTTTGCGAGCCGAGGCATTTGGTCGAGTGCAGGACTGAGGGTCATTTCGCTGTTTGTTTAATTAAGGCTGTTGGCAGCCATGACCAACCTGGTGCAGTGTTGCAGGCTTGAAGCTGCATCTGGTGCCTCCCTTGCATGCATTCTGATCTCATGGCTGGTTCTTTGGGCTGGCTGCTACCGCCAGAAGCGCTTTCTCAGGTTGAAAAAGGTTTCTTTTGAGCGGCCTCTATTGTAATTAGTTGTGTAGCAGGATCTCAGAACAATTACTGAGTACACCTCAGTCCCATATTTTTTTAGCTATATTCCCCAGTTTTTAAAATGGTCCTTTTCATGCCATATTTGGATTGCTTGATTTGGCGTGGACATTGTTATAAGAGTTGGTTCCTTGGATTGCTTCCCTCTCTGCGGAAGGAACTTGATGCTTTGTCTGTACTTGTAAGATGGGCAAGGGGTATCCCTTAATCAATCAGTATTTGTTAAGCTACTCACCCGATAGGGTCTCGAGGCGGGTATGTGACTTCCCAGTAGTTTTAAAATATTTCCCCTGTTTAAATTGTCTTGGGGCCTCTTGAGGTTTATTCAGGAAACATGACGATCATGTTAATTGAATGATTAGTTGGTCTTGTGCTTTGGGCTGTATCGGTGACCTGTGATGCCTTAATACATGCATCTAGGATTAGTGGTTGTGCATTCACACCTGTGCTCTTCTATCCAGGGATGTGTGATACACTGCGGAGTGGTTGGAGACGAATGCCCAATTGCAAAGGAAGTTCTGGTTAGACTGTTTCATAATGCCTGTGGTGGTCATTTACCAGTTTTAATTTGGTGATCCCCATGTTGTACGAGAGGCTCTCTACAGCAGTTATGGGGTTCCTTGATTTGGGGTATTGGATTACAGCGTCAAATCTCTTTATATGGCATAAGAGTGTATTGATTGCTTTGGCAATTGTGGTTGTCTTTATTGTCAGGGGGAATGACTTTATCCTTCCCTGCCAAGGAGCTGGTGTTCATGACAGTTGCTGAGAGCTTCTGCCATTCTTCTGAGGAGTTACTATTTTCCGGGTTCAAGGCAACATTAGTTTGTTGGAAGCCCATATTAGTGTAAGGGCAAGCCATATTGATGGGAGCCTGTGCCAAGACCCTCTAGAATAAACTTTGTGTCTGGTTTTCACCTGCTAAGGTGGCAGCCTGGGATGGACCCTTCTGTTTTTCATGTCTTCCCTCAAAGATTGGGTAAGTTTTATTCGTTTTATTGGTGGATCTTTGATCAGTGGTTGTTTGCTGCCTAATTGTCTCACTTTGTGGGGGGTTTCTTTTGGGCGATGACTGTTGATACAGGTGCTTGAGAGCATTCTCCCGATAGACTGCGTTGTGCTGTGATCTCAGTGCTCTCCACCTTGTCTGAGAGTTTGAAGGATTTCACTTCCGGGCTTGCTGCTGCCAGCCATGCACTTGTTCCTATTGGCAAGGAACCCAAATTCGGGTTCTGTGTGTATCTTCGTTATACACAAGGCCTTGTGAGAGCCCCACTTTAAAAGCGGTGGTTGGGGCGGGTTCTCTGGTTTGGGGCTCTGTGTGCCCTGGTTTGGGGCTCTGTGTGCCATTTGAGGTGGTGGGAACCATTGAGGCCAGCGAGGGCATGTTTTGAGGCCTCTCCTTGATCTTTTGACCAGCAGCATCCAAAGACAAGGTTGGGGCGTTGGGAAGAGGATACATTTGGGGCTGAATTTTTTAGATCATCCACAGAGCTGCTTCTGTTGCTACTGCTGCATGTTGAAGGCATTAATGTTGAAAAGGTTTCCAGCTTAGAATCAGTGATGATGGATGCAAGAACTTCCAACAGAGCGAATAGTTTATTGAGGGTGGGTGAGCAGGCATACTTTCCTTTCTGAGGGGATGCCGAAAGGTCCGATCCCAATGTTGACCCCTGAACTTGCACAATGAGTTTTTTAGCTTGTCCAACTTGTCATCAATCCCTGACACAAACACCGCCACAGTGTTTAGGGTATCCACTTGAATTGCTAATTTTTCTGAGTGAAATTTGAGTGATTACACAGTGGAATTGAGGGTTGTCAGTAGTGCAGGCCAGCAGTCATATTTCGAGCTGGTAGCTAAGTCTGGGGGTTTGTGAGATGTGGATTGTATCCTCTATATGCAAATGGTGAGAAGTAGCAATGGAGGCAGCGGGAAGTTCTTCAGATTTGTATTGTGCCTGTCCTGGCTGCTTGAGAGCTGATCTAGTGCAGGACACCCTTGCACACAAGGGGGGGGGGTACGCTTCCCAACTTTATCTGCATCTGCTTGCTTGGTGGCAATGTTAAACTTTGCTGTGTTTTCAGCGTTATTCACAGTAAAGTTGGTGTGGGCAGCTGGCAGAGGATTAAAAAATCGAAGTATCAGAAGAGGGGTTCCGGGCTTGGGGCTTTTGGATGCTCATGCTGATAATGTTTGCAAAGTGGAGGGTTGCTTGTGAGTATAATTTACTTTTATCGGTGGATTTGATTCCCTTTGATGGGCAACTCAGCGTGCCCTGGCTCCTGCTGAGGCAATCTGTGGGTGCTGGGAGTTTCCCTCTAGGCCACTTTTGGGATCTGTGGCCATATCTTTACCTCCTTCTGCACCAGTCTCTAACAGTAATACATGGATAATATGGCAGGATATTACCTTTTGATGTGAGCTGGCCGTGTCCTTAGCCTTATCCTTACGTAGTCATGTGCAGTCAGATTTGTTAACATGTTTTGCTGTGACAGATGGTTTGCTTCAGGGCTTTGGGGCTTTGAGACTTTAGGGGTCACAAAATGACCAAATGACCTCTGCTGATCTGGTAAAGATATCGACTCAAAATAACGAACTAAAGGATGACCTCGAGCGATTGGAAAATCACTCTAGGAAAAACAATCTGAAGTTTCTAAATATCCCGGAAGCTCTTGAGGGGACGGACATTAAGGGGTTTGTGATGTCCTTACTAAAAGGTACAGTTTTGAAAAACTCCCCAAACATTGATCCTGTACATGAAATTCAAAGAGTTTATTGGGATCCCGTTAACAGAAATCTAGGAAGACAGAAACCCAGGAAAATACTGGTGAACTTTTTGTCCTATTCAGTCAAGGAGATGCTTCTAACTGCTGCACTCAAGGGAGGTGTGATCTCTTTTACACTTCCAGATCTTACCCCCTTCTCCTTCTCTATTAGATCTGATATCTCCCATATAATTGCAACGAGACAGTGGGAGTTGGGGAAGAGGTTAGCAGAACTAAATAGTTTGGGGGCTTAAGCTCAATTGAGGTTTCCTGCCACACCACGTGTGATGTGGAATAATCACATGCAACTAATTCGTACAACTGAGGAGGTGGACGCCCTTATTGTTAAGATCCAAAAGGAAAGGGAGGGCAATGAAGGAGGGATCAGAGGCTAAGGGGTCTTCGGCTTCAGGTCCCAGGTTCTTAGAGCTAAGTATTACTTTATAAAGGCTACCCGAGGGAGGGGCGACCGAATAGGGTTAGCCTATTGGAAGGGAGGGTTCCTCAGGGTGAAGGGGGTCACGGGGGGGCATTTGGTGGGGTTCACTGGGTGGGGAGCAGTGGGAATAAAAAAAAAAAATATTTCTCATCTCATGTGAATTCTAAGAAATGCTGTCTAACTGGGGGAAGGGGTTCACTAGCCGATGGCAGGTAATCTTAAAAGGGACAGTAAAATCTGTTTTATTTCTTGGAACATTAATGGTTTAAGGTGCCCAGGCAGGCAAAGGTTGCTATTTAAGTACCTAGATTTCCCCAGCCCAGCTCTTTCTTCTACAAGATACACATCTGACTTCTACAGAATCTCATTCTATTTTTTTTAAAAATCCCTTGGATAAACTGTTTCTGTTTCTCGCAACAATCAATTAACAGCAGAGGTGTTGCAATCTTGGTGAAGAGGGGGACCCCCTGTGTAATTAAATCTGTTCAGACAGATCAAATAGGGAGATGGATAGTGGCGCAGATGGGCTTTGGGGGATTAGAACTAGCTTGTTTTTCCTACTATGGCCCTAATGTGGATGATCCCTCATATATCTGTAAGTCGCAAGCTAAACTGATGAAGGCGACTCCCCCTCTTAATTATAGGAGGCGATTTTAATGTCCTACTTGACCCAGTTAAAGGTAGGTCTAATTTGAGTCGTGTAATGGGGGCTCCGAGATCCCGTTGGGCCATGAAAAATCTGTTATTTGACATGGACCTGGCAGATGTTTGGAGTGCCAAGAGGGGAGACCTCCAGGGGTTTACATTCTACAGCAAAAAATATCACCATTCATCAAGAATAGATTATATCTTAGTCAAAAGGGAAGTGGTAGACAATTTACTCGAGATATCTGTATTACCCAGTCATCTCTCCGATCACGCACCCGTTTCATTTTCATATTTCAGGAAAGGTAAGTTATCACAAACTAGATGGACGTTGAATAGGCTAATGTTGTTAGATCTTGGAATTATCCAGTCCATTAAAACATCTTCCTCCGAATATTTTTCATTAAATATGGGTTCCACGACCATAGACTATGTATGGGATGCTTATAAAGCTAGCCTGAGAGGCATGCTGCATGGTCTAATAAGTTCCTAAAATCTATTCTATTGAGGAAAGGATTGTGAAATTAGAAGCAGAGAGGAATCGCCTTAATCAGGAGAGTTTAGTTAGACTGGTACAAGTTCAAAAAGACCTGGAGGGGCTAGGCAGGAGCTTAGGAGTATGTTGGACCAGAAGTGTAGGGCAAAATGGCTTGCGAAAAATATGCAAAATTTCGAATATGGGGAAAAAGCTGGCGCTCTTTTAGCATGGATAACCAGGATGGATCGATCAAAAAATAACATCAATGAATTGATAATCAACAATAATGGAGATAAATCTAGCAAGGTAGAAGACTTGCAAATGTGTTTTCTCTCTCTTTTTTTGGATCTGTATAAGATAAACCTGGCCCCTCCCCAGGACAAAATATATCCTTGTATAAGGGGCAAATCCCTGCCCATTTTAACTGAAGCTAGTCGGGCCTTTGTCGACACCCCTATAACCGTAGAAGAGATTAGGAATCAAATAAAGAGGTCTAAAACAATAAAGCTTCTGGACTGGATGTTCTTCCGAATGAAGTTTATAAACTTCTGTCGGACGAATTGACCCCGGCACTATGTACTTTATTTAACTCAGTCTATAACCCAAAAGGTGTGGCCCCTAGATCCTGGAAGGAAACTACCATCGTTTAGATACTGAAGCCGGCAAAAGACCCAATAAAGGCTGATTCCTATCATCCAATGTCCCTGCTGAATGCCAACTATAAGATCTTTATGGGCATTCTGGCAGGGAGAATGGCTAAATTGGTTCATAGTCTGATCAATATTGACCAGAAGGGTTTTATCGCAGGGAGGTACATCCAGGAACAGACACAATTGCTGATTGGGAATATAGATTTGGCTGTGGTGAGAGCGGATCCCTTGGCGGTGGTGGCCTTGGATGCGGCCAAGGCCTTCGACAGGGTTTGCTGGAGGTATCTCTGGGAGGTCCTCGAGGGACTGGGCATGGGCCCAGTCTTTGTCCAGACCTTGAGGAAATGCTACCAGGGAGCCTCCGCAAAGATCCTGCTGAATGGCACTCTTACCCCTAGCTTTGACATCCAGAGGGGAACCAGACAGGGGTGCCCCTTATCCACTCTTTTATTTAACATATATATCGAGCCTTTAGCGCAAGCCATTAGTTTAGATGATTTAATCTGTCTGTTTAAATCACAAACTTATCATTGCAAGTTAGCATTGTATGCTTACGATATTATTATATATACTAGTGATCAGGAGGCAGCTATTCCAATGCTCGAACCACTGTTGGAGGATTTTGCCTCTATTTCGGGCTATCTAGCCAATTCCTCCAAAACGGAAGTGATGTATTGAAACATCGACTATAGGGCAGGCCCCATTAGTAACAAGTTTAAGTATTTGGGTATTAAAATTGTCAAAGATCTGAATAAAATCCCCTTGATCAACTTGGAGAAAATCATAAAGGAAATCGACCATTTCTTCGCCAGATGTAGAAATCTTTCCTTGACAATCTATGGGAAGGTCAACTTGGTAAAAATGATTATTCTCCCTAAGTTGACCTACTTGTTTAATGCAGTTCCTCTGGTATTCCCTAGTAAGAGTATCAGTAAGATCCAGGGTAAAATCGGAAGTTTTATCTGGGGGGACAAAAGCGCAAGGATGTCCCGGAAAAAGCTGAGGAGGAGGCTCACTAAAGGTGGGTTGGTCCTCCCTGACATCAAATGGTACTTAATTGCCTTTCAATTTAAGGGTATTAGGATGCTGCTTTCAAACCCGGATGAGACAACATGGGGCAGGCTTCTGAGTTAGATGGCCATGGTCGAGAGGGCAAGTGGAGGAGAAGGTTTTCTATATAAGTTTGGGGCCCCAAGATACTTTAAACGTGTGCGTCTTAAGGTCCTTAAGGCCGCCCTGGAAACATGTTATAAAGTAGGACGCCGATGGGGTATTGGATATTTCTCTGCTTTTGCTCCCATATGGGAATCCCCCGGGACCCCACTGGCGATACCAATTAAGAGAGCGGGTGTGGCAAAGTGGTTTGACTTGATGGATATAGATGGAATTCTTCCATGGCAGGTTTTAAGAGCTAAGATAGGCCCTGCTCTCTCTAAGTTTAAGTATTTTCAACGTAAGTCATGGTACAAGGCAGAGGTTGGTGAATTAAGAGGAATTGGGAACTTGAGCGGCTATTGCAAACGTCCAGCCAAAAAAGAAAGAGATATTCATGTGGTATACGAGGATTCTCGGTGCAGATGACACGGACCTTCCACCCCAATCATCGATCTGGAACCAAGCTCCCCTTGAGCCTAACATTGAAGATTTTTTTGAGCCATCCTTAAAATTACTCTATAAACACGTCAAACGCAGTCAGAACGACCAACCGCCAGGCATCCAACAGGCTCCTTGAGCCCGCCCGTGCGTTGGAGGGGAATCATATCCCTACAACAGTAGTGGTGCCTACCAGGCATCACCTTAGGGATTATGCTGTCCCTTTCTGCCATGAAAAGGCAGGGGAAAAAGTCTTTGGGGGCCCGTACCGGGTCCCCTTCCCACCTGGCCCTAAGCTCTGGGTGTTGGAGGGCATGCATGGTGCCTGCCACGTATTTTAGGAATACGTCAGGTATCTCATTTTTGCATTGCGGTGTGTGCTGCAGCCATCAGCACCCGCCAATGCCAAATATATAGACATTGCGACCGCCGTTGTGGCAATCACTTCGTAATGCCTCTTTCAGGTCCACAAAAAGCCTGTCGGGCGGTCCTGTTTATGATAGGGTGGCACTCGCCATCCTAATCAGCCCCTAAGTAACAAAACACAGATGCATTCACAAACCTGCGTTGATCCTGAGTGCACAAATTTCACGATGCAGCTGAATGGTATGTCCTTCCCATGGATGCACCTCATAACCCATTTTTCAGATGCTTGAGAAGGACTCCCCACTCTTGCTGTTAAGATGGAGTCCGAGATCTTCCCAAAAGCTCTATCATTAACTCCTTCGGTGCTCATGTCGAGCCCAGCTCGTCATGAGTCACAGTGGGGCTGGGCTCGTCATAAAGCTGCGCACCGCCCACACGCAATTGATTCCCCGCCTGTGTGGGAGAATTAATCAGACGAGCACAGTGGAGCTGTGCTCGTCATGAGCACAGCTCCACTGTGACTCATGACGAGCTGGGCTCGACATGAGCACCGAAGGAGTTAATGATAGTAGCTTTTGGGAAGATCTCTGACTCCATCTTAACAGCAAGAGTGGGGAGTCCTTATCAAGCATTTCCCCGTGGACACCCCCACCATCCCTCGCAGCGTGGGGGAATTACCCCCCCCCCACAACAAAGGGGTTAATAAAGGTAAAAAAACGAGCTGCTAGTTTCCTTTGCTGAACCTCTTTATGATACAACTAAGGCTACTCATAAATGTAGAGTAGGGAACTTAGACAGAGGCTAGAGAATCCGTAACTACCTAAAGAGGGTCGGCAAAGGAACCCTCCAAACCTCAAAATGTAATCATTGTGAATGGAGCACATGAGGGCATAGGTCTGGTGTATGCAGTTCTTTAGAAAAATAAAAATAAAAATAGAATATTGAGATCCAGGCCATGCCACACGGCCCTGTCCTCACTTCCAGAGATGAATGAGGTCAATTTTCAATCATATTTCACAGTGTAAAACTTGTCCCTGGGGTCTGCGTGCATGCAGCTCAGTCTGGTGTTTGAAGCAGAGAAAGGAAGAGGCCAAATGTATAAAAAACAGTCTGCTGAAGAAAAGTGCAACATATATAAGAAGGCGGGAACCACCTCGGGCTAGTCCTTTGGGCACTCAGACATAACTTATAATCAAAAGATGAGGGTGCTTAAACCTCTTTCTGTGCTGAGAGGAGCACCCCAACGCAATCAAGAATGTGAGTAGAAAAGTTTTACATTTTATTGAACAGAGAAAGAGGTTTGACTTCGAAGTGACCCTTGGATGAAGAGCTCCCCCAGGATTCTTACACCAGATCATATTTCAAATGTGATAACCAGATTGATAACAGTGGGCTCTGGGCGCTTCTCCTGCTAGTATTTACTAGCAGAGGGTTGTCTTTCACAGCACAAATTAATCAGCCCACTGACTCCTCTCCCAGGCTTCTGATCAATCTCTGCAGCACACATTCGAAAAGCTTGATCAATCTCCGCTACAGGCTCCAGCAGTGCATAACTCACAGTTAATAAATAAACTATGTGCATTCAGAGGCGCTTTGCTGTCCAGATGGTGCCTGCAGGAAGAAGCAGAAATATAAGCAGCTCACATATCAGTGTTAAAATGTGACCAAAGGCTGAATGCCCTCTGCAGCATCCTTTTACACAGTTATAGGTCAGAGATACAGGATACGCTATTACGAGGAGTCCCTTATGAAGAATACTCACTAAAAAGGTTTAAATTCATTGAACTCTATGCTTATCTCAATTAAGATGCCACTGTGTGCACATCTAATCCGGACTCTATTGCCCCACATGGATAAAAATGGAAATCAAATAACAAATACAGCTGTATCGGTATCCATGGGTGGTGGCCTCTTTTCTTGTGATGCACCAGCAGAAATTGTAACCACTCCAACAAGGGTTCAGCACGCTCTTAATGGGCATGCAGCACACTCTAGGTGGGCACAATTTAAATTTACATTTTTCATCTAGGCATTGACTTTAACAACTGTTTTTATAATCCAATCCCTGTTGTATGTTTCCTCTCTAAAATGAACCCATGCTTTCTTTACTCTTTCAACCGAACTATGGTTTATTCACACTTGGGCTCTTATTTTGACTGACCGAAAAAATGGGCTGGTATTTTCCCAGCCCTGGAGTTTGTGATATTACCTGGTAACTCCGGCGGTGTGGACAATCTAGCCATTACAAGTTAACCCTGAAGATCCACTAAGAAATTTTGGCCTGCACTGGCTGGCAGAAATGTAGTTTTATTTAGCAGCTGAAATCTCCAGGTGAAAGTAAACAGATCCGAAGGGGTCCCGCAGGTCTCATAATTCCGACCTGGCCACTTGTAATGTCTCTGTGAATTTGTGGATCCTGCGCATTTGAAAGTTTGTCAAAGTCGAAGAGCAAATAGAAGGTTACTAGATGACTTCAGATTATCCGGGACAATATGTCCTAGTCCTGGGAATGGAAGTTAGTCACCCTTTGAGGCCCCTGCCCAGGGCACTTGGAATAAGATGATTGCTGTGAGGAATCCAAATGAATAAAAAAGGAGATCTTTCCCATTCTTGATAACAAATATCAGGCGACTGTTTTATTTTGCAAAAGTAAATTTGAAAATATGCTATTTTGTTTAGTCTTAGCAGATTTAAACATTTATGACATAACATGTTTTTAATTTTTGCGGTCTCCCTTAAGATTGCTTAAAATATTTGTTGCCACAGCACGGTAAACAATATTTCTGTACTTCAAAGAGTAGGCTTCATTGTCCGTTTGGCTTTGCTGTTCCTGATTAAATGGCTTTGGTCCCTATTCTTACGTTTGTCCCATCTCTGGAGCCCTTATGTTTCACTCGTGCCTGTCATTGATTGGCTGTTTCCCAAGAGACTTTTTTTTTACTCTTATTTAGCATTTATCAGTAAATATGAGAGGATGTGCTGCTCCTCTCTCGCGCTCTCTCTCTCTCTCTCGTGCTCTCTCTCTCTCTCTCGTGATTGAGCATGTGCTTGAGCTTTTTTCCTCACTCGTCCATATCTTTTAAAACAGCTGCCATAGCAGTGTCAAATATATCCAAGTGAGAGCATGTCTTGTCCTCAATGAGAATATGACGCACGTTGTTGCAGGAGATTATACAGTTCAGTTCATCTTACAACCAGGCTTTGCAGCTTCTGCAGGTATTCATGTTTATTTTTGCAACATATGGGAAAGAGGGTTGATGTTCTTAAGAATGATAAGGCAAGGGGGGCGTTGGGTGTTTATAGTCCTCTTGCTGGTCCACAGTCTGGCAATGTGGGGAAGAAGGGTGATGTGTGCCATAGAGTTGGCCTTCCCTGAAGATTTCTGCCAGGTCCTTGGAGATGCCTGTGGGCCTTCAAATGTGGGGAAACAGATGCGGATCTTACCTGTGCACCCACGTGGTATTTCAAAGGGAAGGGATAGCCTGGAGTTTCTGCCAGACCTTCCAGAGAAACTAGCATGGTCGTTTTATGTGGAAGACAACAAATGTGTTTTTTTCATACACTAATCTATTGTATATTAAATGGCCTGCAATTATTCCAACAATTACAAGAACACTTATCAAAGAGAATAAAAAGACAACACAAAGAAAAAACCTAACACTATAAAAACATGATCAAAACAACAGAAGAAGATAGCATCTGTTAGCACGGTTGCCAAAACCACGCGTGGCTTAAGAACGCAGTCAATACCATGACTATGCCATTACCACGAGTCCCAATACAACGCAAGTCATTACAACAACTCGCTTTAGGGAAGCACTGGAGTTTGGAATAGTTTAAGTTACTATTCCAACTCCAGTCAGTGTACCAGTAGGGAAGGTGTTGGATTTAAAATCCAACACCAGTCCAACACCTCATTCCCTAAAGCAAGTCGTTGTAATGACTTGCGTTGTCATGAAACTCGTGGTAATGTCACAGTTTTCGTACTGACAGCATTGTAAAGACAATACATTGTAATGCCTCTGTTGTAATAGATGTTTATTCTCCTTAACTTATAATTATTACGTGTGTGATACCTAGACCATCAGGTCTAGGTATCAAATTTCACTCCCACTTTGGATGAAGTAGGGCCCGAGGTAGGCATATTTGAGAAAATAGTTTACACCCAAATACAAAACTCCACTGTTTGTCCCTAAACCAGTGTATAATCTGAATTAAAGAGGAGATTCTGCACATCACACAGGCTGCCTTAGATAGAGGCTCAATCTGCTCACAAGAGCTTGATTACCTGAACAGACCGTATTTTAACATCCCAGTTCTATATGGGGCACCGAAGTTGCACAAAGATACCATTAGGCCACCCTTTAGAACCATAGTTTCCACCAATGGGTCTTTAACTGAACCACTGTCGAAATATGTCGACAAGCATCTTAAACCGCTGGCAAGTGAACTCCCAGCCTTCATCAAGGATACGGATCATCTCATTAGGAAGATTGAAGGGCTCACATTTAATCCATATACTGACTTCCTAGTGTCCATGGATTTAGCGGCACTCTATATGAATATCCCCCAGAGGGGGGCCCTGGAGGCAGTGAAAAGTGCACTAGAGAAGTGAGTATTGACGCGGCTTGCACTCCGAATGTCGCCAATATCTATATGGGGTCCTTTGAGGAGTAATGTATTTTTAATGAAATTGCTCCTGTGTATGAGAATATACATAATTTGAATAGATTTATCAATGATATCTTCTTTATTTGGCGTGGCCCGGAGGAACAACTTCAAGAATTTATTCTTTGGCTCAATTTATGTGATGATCATTTGAAGTTTAGCCCCAATATTATTCGGGATAAGATCGAATTTCTAGATATCTGGATAATGGCCACTGATAGTATAATTGAGGTATCACTGTACTCTAAAGCCACAGCCAGAAACACCATACTTCCATACGAAAGTGTCTATCCGCGCAGCCAAAAAGACAGTATACCATTTAGTAAATTTTTAAGGCTGCACAGGAATTGTACCAACATCAGAGATTTCGAAATTCATACTACTGAATTGAAAACTAAACTCCTCAATCAAGGGTACCCCCCAGAACTATAAGAGAATCTTACAAAAGGGCGAAATATTATAACAGAGACACCCTATTACAAAATAAACCTGCCACTAATGTAGACCAATTGGTATGCGTGACACGTCATTCCAATTTTAACAAGAAATTACGTCAAATCATCTCTTCCCAGTGGCACATCCTCAACACCAGTGACCAAACCAAATCAATGCCCAAACCTGTGTTTGCATTTCACCGTAACAATAACTTATGTAACTCTTTGGTCAAATCACATTGTGAGAATACCAGACAATTTGTCCAGAAATCTATCAGTGGGAATCTCCCCATCACTGGAACTCATAGATGGGGCAACTGCACGCTCGTGCTACAGCTATTGTATCAGCAGAACTAGAATGGGGTAATAGAAAATTTGCATTGAATGAAATGATCAACTGTAGAACATCCAATGTTGTATATCTAATACTATGCCTGTGCCAAAAAGGGTACGTGGGTGAAACTAGTAGGGAGTTCAGAATAAGATTAAATTAGCATAAATCATCTATCAAAAATAAACGTAGAGGAGTACCCCTAGTAGAACATTGGATTGACAAACAACACTTGGTCTCCGACATTAGATGGATTATCTTGGAGAGAGTACACAACCCCAAAGATAAAAACATTGATGCCCTGAGGAGAAAAAGAGAGGTATAGTGGATGTTCACTTTACAGACAGCATCTTCAGGACTCAATGAGCATTCACCGTGGGAGAATGCTTTGCTCTGACTGCTGACCCATGGCCTTAATTTCTGTATCTTTCCGTATTAATAAGTTTGCCTCCACAGTTAGCTAGCCCATTGCTGTGCGTGGGCTCTGCCTTTTATATTTTCTTTAATTTGACCATTTATCGTTTCATCATGGGTCGATTCATCATTCCCCGTACTGGTCGTTCCTGATAGTGATACTAGCATGGTCATGCAGGGAGTGTTTCCGCTTCTTGTATCCAATATTTTGCCCTACTAGACAGCCAGGAATGTTGCTTTCTTCCTTTACCTTATCAGTCGGCGCCTGGCGGCTGCCATCTTGGACCAAGCTCCGAATGTGTCAGACATTCGTAGCTTTAAATTTGCGCTCTACTATTCTCGAGTTCTGGTCTCAGTAGTCAGGTTTCACTTCCCGTCCTATCTTTCTTTCTACTGACCTTGTTAGTATATATTTTGCAATGCAGTCATAATCAACACTAAAGTATAATTAGGGCGACCTGCCAGTAGTCACTTTTCTTTTAGACTGGGCATAATCTTTCAAGTCTTCGTGTGGAACTTTACATTTTGTATCATCGGGTCCTACAAGAATACATATTCTCATGTCACAGTTATATCTCGTCCCGAAACTCAATTGATGGCAAAACCTTGAAATCTCTGAGTTCACCTTCGTCCTGGCCCTGTCAATGGCTCTGGGGTTCACCGTCCCTCTCCAGATCCGGCGCGGAACTAATTCTGTCCATAACACATGGCAACTAGACCATTGCTGGTTAATTAAAGATAAATCCCTCTTCATAGCCCGCAGCAAGACCTCACCTTTTACCCCACAAAGATCTTTCTCTCCCAAGTGTATCAATAAAATATCCGGACATAGGCCCCTCACCATCGCCTTATTCAAACATGGAATGAGTTCCCTCCAAAGCATACCCCCTTTTCCCTTCCACACAATATTAAACATTTGGTTATTAAAACCCAACATTATTCCAAAATAACTTTGGCCCGCCTGAACCTGGGACCATTTGATGAACGAATGCCCCACTATCCAAACCATCACTTCTTTAGACTGGGGCCCAGCCACAGAACCTGTAAAGAGAAACATACAATGAATCTCAAAGCAAAGAGGATGACGCATGTGCCTCCCCCGCATTGCCCCTCACATAACGCTGAAAACAATTTGACGACCAGTGCCCTAACCGCATGATTTCCCCTTGGGACCATCCCCTATTAGGCGCTTCAGTCGCTGCCCCAATCCTAAAAGAGTGAGTTCCATATTGCTCCCCATCCAACCCGATCTTCTGCAAAGCTTTACGCAACACCATGCGCAGTTGGTATGCTATTACTGGTGCCCCATTGATGTGCTGAAAAACGGGATCGCACTCTGACCCCTCTGACAATGTCTTCCAGCGACGAGCCAAAGGCAATGGACACGTAAACTTAGGAGTCCTCGCTTCCAACCAAACCCCTTTTCCCATCTTCTTCTGATCGGTTTTAGAACTAGAAAACCAAATATGCACACCTTCTTCTGAAAAGAACACTTCTTGCCAATAAATTCCCTTTTTTGTTTTGGTACCCAATAGCTACGAGACTCAAAAACCTCCAAAAAATATGAATGCCATCAGAGCGGCAAACAAACAAGCTTCAAAGTCATCCCTGCAAACTAAAGGTAAAACTTCCAACAAACGAGCCAAAATCTGCCACGAGAAGGGAGCACGAGACAACTGAACACCTCCACGCTCCCTAGCCCAACCTTCAAGCATCCTCTTCCCAACCTCGCCAGCCGACGGAGAATAGCCCCAAAAGAGTTTCCCCATAAAAGATATACCTGCTAACTTCCCTGCGATGGTCACCCGTGAAAGACCTCTCTCTATAAGATCCAAAATGAACTGTACTACATCTTCAGAACGACACCAAGCTTCTTCCCGCCTACATGCCCCAGACGCTAAAAATTCCTTCCATGCCAAGGAATATGCTGTTCGCGTGGACGCAGACAAACAACCTACCACCAGTTGCAACACCCTACATTGCCTACATACCACAGGTGTTCCGGCAGTGGGGTCGGTGTCCTGTCTCCTTGGCAAGCCCACGGAATCTCCCCCACTGCGAACGAGACAAAGCATCAGCGATGTCATTGTCCACACCAGGAATGTGCAAAGCTCAAAATGTAATGTCATGCTTCAGGCAGCCTAGCACAAAGACCATATTAACTTCTAAATCTGTTCATCTCTAGCTGACTGCTTGTTGACGATCTCAACCACGGAATCTCCCCCACTGAGAACGAGACAAAGCATCAGCGATGTCATTGTCCACACCAGGAATGTGCAAAGCTCAAAATGTAATGTCATGCTTCAGGCAGCCTAGCACAAAGACCATATTAACTTCTAAATCTGTTCATCTCTAGCTGACTGTCTGTTGACGATCTCAACCACTGCCATGTTGTCCACACGAAAAAGAACCTTCTTGTGTGCCAGTTCCCCCCCAAAGGGTCAATGCCACTAACAATGGGAAAAGCTCAAGAAATGTTATGCTCCTCCCTCCATCCCTCCAGTCTTGTGGCCACTTTTCTGCACACCACCTGCCTCGCCAATATAGGCCAAAACCGTCACTGCCCGCTGCATCAGAAAACATTTGCACATCCCACTGCCCATCTTCCTCTCTGACCAGTGGCACACCATTAAATGAAGTAAGAAAAGCGGACCACATACGCAAATCCTCCTTCACTCCCGCTGACAAGCGGACACGGTGGTGAGGCAAATGCTGACCAGCCAAAGCTCTGCCCAATCGCCTACAGAAAGTCCTACCTGCCCTGACCACCCTGCAAGTGAAGTTAAGATGTCCCAGAAACACCTGAATCTCTTTCACCTTCACCTTCTGTTTTGACAACATACTAACCAGCAATTCTAGCATTTTCAACTTTTTGTCATCCGGCAAGCAAGCCCGCATTGCCACTGAATCAATTTAAATACCCAAAAATGATAAAACTGTAGCAGTTCCCATTGTTTTTTCAGGAGCCAAGGCACACCCATATCCTCCATGAGCTCATGGAAAGTGTCCAGAGCTGTCTGGCACTCCGCGGAGCCCGGGGGACCAACAAATAAAAAATCATCCAAATAGTGTGTTACCATGGTGTGACCTGTGCGGTGCGTGAAATGCCATTGCAAAAATGTGCTGAAACATTCAAATAGAGCACATGGAGCAACCCATCGGTAATGCTTTGTCCACGTACCATTTACCCTCGAAATGGATACCCAGAAGATCCCAATCATCTGAATGGACTGGAAGCACCCGAAACGTAGACTTAATATCACATTTTGCCATCTCTGCGGTTGCGCCCGCGGTCACCACTAGTGACATGGCCACGTCAACCGAGGAATATGAAACCGAGGCAGCCTCCTCATCAATGAAATCATTCACCAAAGACCCCTCAGGCCATGACAAATGCTGAATTAGCCTGTATTGCCCTTGCTCTTTCTTGGGCACCACTCCAATAGGTGATATTATCAAGTTATCTATTGGCCAGTCATCAAAAGGGCCTGCCATCCTTCATGCACTTCTTTACAAAGTTTTTCTCGCACCACCCTGCTATGCTCCGCTGCTGACTTTAAGTTATCTACCCACTTTCTCTGCCTTGGTCCCTGATAACCCAAATGAAATCCATACTGAAAACCTTGCAAAAGCTTTTGTTTCACCCCCACATCCTCATACTCCCATATTGCATGTTCAAGCTTTGACAGCCTAACTGGCGTAGTAGCCCTTTGACCCAGCGCCCTGCTCCCCTCTACCACCTCGTCCCCCCTGAAATTGCTGTGAGGTGCCAGATGTACCTGCACCTGTCTGATTCCCTTGCTGACTACCTTGCGGTTTAGGTCCCCAACATCTAACAAGGGGATGGCGCTTACCACAGTTTGAGCATTCGTGTCTGTACTTACAGTACTCCCTAGTGCATAATCCTTTATTGAAGTCCCAGCATGCCCCAATTCCAGTCTGTGTAGTCGCTCCGCTTCCCACCCCACCCCGGGTGGGCTTCCCCTGAAAGGGCCGATAAATTAACGCCAACCCGCTAGCTGTAAAAATGGTCTTGCCGCCTGCAGCCGCTCCCATGGTATGCTGCCATAAATCTGTATCTAACTCCCCCCATTTTGCTTCTGGGTCCCATGCCATTCGAGCCCAAAACTCCTCATTGTATTGCGCCCATGCATAACCTCCTCCAGTAATCTGCGCTTTCCGAATCACATCCATATATTTAAAGATAGACACGTTGCGCTCCAGGAATTTCTCACAATATACGCTTGCATAGATTAAGAACGCTGCCGTCCAGTTCTCAATATTCAACGGCACTTTAGGGCACTTAGCCAATTCATACTCCTCCTCCTTAGAACCTTTCTTAGACCTGAACTCCATGTGCAGGAGTTTCAATATCTCAACATACTCACCCTTCCATGTGCGCTCCTTGGTTGCCAACATTAGATGAACACCCAACGGCTTGGTTACCCCCATGTAAGGCAGCTTTTTAATTTTTAATTCCTTACTATCAAGTGGCTCTTTAACTCCCCGGCTGCAACAGTATTAGTCCCACTCTCCACCTTATTGCCCAAGGCCACATGTCCATCCTCAGTGCCCACTCCTGTATCCTTAACATATTTACCTTTGAGCAGTCTCCCCTCCAACACCCCCCCTCCACCCCAGTCCCTACAGACACCATTTTTGGTTTGGCATGTGTATGAGCTGTCTCACCTGGCTCTAAAGAGGCTGCTCTAGCGGACTCCGACTGCCGTGCCGATAATTCCACCCAGTCCCTTGTCCGAGGAGCCCTCATCAAGGGGCCATGCTCTCATCTGTTCCTTGGCTGCTGTACCACTCCAGAAACCTGTAAAACACTATGAGATGCGTGAGAGGGCCCTCCCCCCTCCATATACTGAAATTCCCCTTCCTCTGGGCTGCCTTCATCATAATCAATCAAAATCGGCTCCACCACCTGAAGCCCCTCATTATCAAATTCAACCTCACAGGTCCTACCAGACCCCGTACTACCAACACTGGCCCTCATGGACTCTGGGCGTCCTCCTGGCGAGGGAGCCGACTGTACCTGCCGGTACTCCCCCAAGCGTTGACTCTGAAGCTCCATAGCCGATGATAAAGTAGACCACCTAGACCTGCTATTCGTTGGGGCCAGCGAGGTCGCGCCAGACCTTCGTGTGCTGACCGCGACGGGATCCCTCAGTGGTACGGAAAGTGCAGCGCAAGGCTCCACCCTCCCTTCACCTCGGCGCAGTTGGGCAGAACCGCGCCCTACCGAGTCTGCGGCGCCGCGCTGATCTGAATCCTGAAAAGAAAAAGTTTGGACTGATGTGCTGGAACCCCTAATTAAAAAAACTGACTCTGGCACCTGCTAACTAGACACCACCGGACCCGCTGACCGCCTTCTTAACCGCCCTGACTGCACAATCCTGCCCGTACTCACCACTGGGAAATATGACCCCCCTTCATCAACATCACTCCAATCCAGCATAGTCCCCACCGCTGCTGAAGGTTGGCCCCAACTCCTGCCCACCCTAGAAAGAATACTCTCCCCTTGTCACCTCCCAACTGGCCCACTGAAATCCAACCGGCCCCCCAGATACTCATCCCGGTCTTACTGTTCCACCCCACCATGGCCCCGTACTCTTGCTGACCAAGAAGGAGAAATATCCAATCCCTCCCAAGCCTGCCCACCACCTGCTGGCTCCAAATCCCTTTGCACCCCTATCAATGAACTAGGAACAACACTTCCAACACTCTCAAAAGGAGACATTACGCGTGCCCTCGCTGGTGCATCCATAAAAGCACCATCACCACAAGAAAAACTCTCCCTAACCTGCCCTGCACAAATACCAGAAACTCCTCCTTTTACCATCACTCCCCCCTCTACCTGAGCCCACTCACCACTCCCCTAGAACTCCCCCCAACTGACAACACGCCCCCTCAAAGATGCTGGGGGAGAAAACAATAAAGTGCTGCCCAAATTACCCTCATCCTCCCATTCTTTTCCAACCCCCTTCAATAGCACGTGAGACACATTCCCCTTCATTCAAAGGTTGGGCCGGCATTACATTCAAAACACTTACAGGCCTGCTATAATGCATGCCTTCAATGCCCTCTGGCCAAGCAGTTCTGTGACCCTCAAATGTAATGGGCCGAAAAGTAAGACTCTGCTCCCTTCCCACCTCTTCTTCACCCGCCCTTCTTCAAATTTCAAAGAATCTCGCCGCGCGCTCCTTCGCGCATCACCAGAGACAGGCTCCGACACACGCTGGGCGGCCAAGAGCAAAGCTGCAAGCTTTCTGTTCCCCCGCCGACTATTTACTGGAGAGGCGCCCGTCCCCTCTCTCTGTTCACGGGGCCAGGCTGCCTCAACCATGCTCAAAACATTTACCGGGCGCGCTAAAGAGGCCTCGTCTTCACTCTGCGCAGGCCCGTCCGACGCACCAGCAGCGTCCACGCCCCTCCTCGACCCGCACATGACAGGGCCGGTTTCTGAGTACGGGACCGGCCCCTTTCACTTACCGGGGATGCCCGCCGCCGTTTAGGAGTGGTACACGCTGCTACGGCAGCAGCTACGCCAGCAGAGGCCTGACGAGGAGGGCGCGCCGACCCCCCGCCGACTACAAGATCCATTCTACCGGCTTCGTTCAACAAGCGAAGAGCCTCCAAAACTCTGTAATCTTCCATACTCCAGGTAAAGAAAACGACAAATCTGCTATCTAAACCTAACTGTATTAAGAATAAATGACTATAAAACAGCAAAATCCCTAAAAATGTCTGCCTAAGCTCCCAGCCACCAGCTCACCAAACCTAAAATGGTGGCTGGGAGCAGGAGGCCAAAGCATTTATGCTTGGGCTCCTTTTGGGCTACCTACTATAAAAAAGGCCAATGCCTAAAATGGCCGCTGATCCTGCCTCTAACCCTCCCCCCACAGCCCCTCCCTGCGGTGGGCTGCCCCCCCCCCCCAATGCCACCCTTGTGTCCCAGCAATACGGTACTGTTCCCGGTTTTTACCGGTGTAGACGCATGGAGCGGGACCATAGTTACTACAAATATGAACTTTCAAGATTTCTATGTACTGCAAGCTGTAAGTTTTTGTTGTCTTTATTCAGGCCTTTGGTCAGTAAGAGTTTTAAAATGGTTTCAAACATTCCTCCTTCTGTTTCCCTTGTAGAATTTGTGACTCCATCATTATTCTGACCATGAGTATCAGATATTACACCGGTAGATATGAGACATGTTATTCCAACTTTCAGTTTGCTAGACCAGTGTTGGGGCATCCTTCATATGTTTAAAACTCGTTTAGGTCATTCCCCACTTTCTCCTTTCAGACGTATTGTGCCTTATCTACTGCTGCTGGATGTACAGCTAGCTGGGGAGTCTCCTAAACTCGCAATTGACTAATGGTAAGAGTTTTCTTATTCTAGGGCTTTTCTCTGAGGACGAGTCTTCATGTCTGCTAAGAAGATAGGGATATCCTAGGACATTATTGAATCATAAGTCCACCCCTCAAATTAGCGTGCACATCTAGGGCTCCATTAGGATATTGGGCGGATTGCCTCCGCCAGGGTGGTGGTGGCCACCGCCACCCTGGCGGAGGCAATCCGCCCGACAACCACTCTCGTTTTCCCCTCCGCCTGATTAGGATGGCGGAGGGGGCAATGGCGGACGGAAAGACCTTCCGCCGCTTTACCGCCGCGGTCGCCCTGCGACCGCGGCGGTAATAGATTAATATGGTGGCGGTGTCCAATGGACACCGCCAGCCATATTACGATGGCTTACATTAGGGGCCTTTCCGCTGCGGCAATGCCGCCACGGAAAGGCATGCGGCAATTGCTGCGGGGGCCCCCTGCAGGGCCCCCAGGTTGGCACCACTGTCAGGGGGGCACATGGGGGGTACCAGGGTACCCCCCCACATTTGCATTTGCAAAGCGGCAGGCACCGCGCGGTGCCTGCCGCTTTGCATATGCAAATGCGAAAAAGCATTTTTTGCATTGTGGCGGGCGGTGCAGAGTGCACCGCCCGCCACAATGCTAAAACTACAGGATGTGCCCGCCACTGTGGCGGGCACATCCTAATTCCCCTCACGGGACCCCCGCCCTTATGGCGGGCGGTCCCGTTCTCCGATAGGGTGGCGGGCGGACAATGTCCGCCCGTCATCCTAATGGGGCCCCTAGTTTGTATAGGCAGAGGATAGGTAGTTCCTTAGATCGTATTGTGCTCGTACTTCTGTTAAAACACTCAGTCTTTTTTCATTGAATCATAAGTTTGCCCTTTACACTAGCGTCTACCTCTCGTCTATATAGGCAGAGGATAGGCAACTCTCTATGTTTGTATGTGCCCAGGTATTTGAAATAGCATTCAGTTTTCTAACATCGGTCTTTTTTCTTATCAGGCCTATTTACGGGGATCAACTCATGTAAGCTATTTGGCTCCACTTGCGTAATCGCTTAGAGAGAGTCCAGCTCTCACTACGCCGTATCTTTCGAGTTGCAATACTATGCGTGAGTAATTTTTTTTTCTTTTTTCTTTTTTTGCATGGACACTTGGAAAAGGTGGATGGCTTAAACCTTTCTTCATATACTTTTTTCACATACCCTCTTTGTCGTTCTCACTTTTTTGTGTTATTATAGAGACTTTTCAAGCACCACACTATGGGAGTATGGCCTAAGCTTCATTATGGATTATTACATTATTTTATTAGAATTGTACTTATTTTAGTTCTCCATTGTTCCCACAGATCTATTTATGGAACTAAACTCAACTTAACGCTATATAGAGCCCGTTGTGCACCGATTATAAGAATCACATCTGAAATTTGTGATTGACATCACTTCAACTAATGTACAATTAATCTACGGCACCCTGACAAAGGAATCTGGGGCTTCATACCCCACTCCGAAACGCGCGTCAACGCTTTTTGTCTGTTTTTAGCTTATATGTTCAAGTCAGGTATTTTTGATATGTATTGAATTGTTTAGTTATGTTTGAGAGTATGATAGTGAATGGCATGACAGGAGTTGTATGTTTGATGATGGCTGAGTGCCTAATGTGAATTTATTTGTGTATTTATTCTTGGGGCTCTTATATATTATCAAGTAGATGTACCACACATGAAAAAATTAGTATATAAACATATTTTTGATGAATAAAAAAAGTAAGAAAAATATGAATCCTTGTCTTGTGGACAATGTGTTTTCTGGTGGTCTAGGTATCACACGCCTAATAAATATAAGTTATGGGGGGTTTCATGTTGTTGTTCTATTGTACCCTGCTTTCCTCTCCTTATATGTTAGGATCCAGGGACCCTCCTGCTTTTTGCATTGTAATAGATGTTTCCCACAGAAGAGAATATAATGCTATTGTCTGCCAGTCTGGGGCAATGCACCCAAATATTATTACAAGTATTTCCACTTATAGAGTGCACGGCTACCCAACAGGTTTCCTCATGCTAAGCATAGGTAAAAATCCTCGCTCTTCTCAGCTGCTTAGGATGGGCACAGCCCGCTACTTGGCTTCTGTTAAAGCCCATGGACATTCCCTCTGAATGGCATTCTCCTCTCTAGCTATCAATTAAAACATGTTACAGAAGCAGGTAGAAATGTTTGATCAGACAAAACTTGTTTCTTACACTGTTCTTGAGAAAAAGTTTGAGAATTATACTTGTTAGACTATTAACAATGACAATTCTGCATTCCAGCTCGTATGTGTAAGGCTTCTGCATTTTATTGCCAAACAGACAAATCAGTAATACTAGAGGTACAGATACAACATGGATATACAAAATGGAAGCATATGAAACATCATAAGCCTGAATTAATGCATAACCCCATATTGTTCTACCCTAGCAAGGTTCAGGGGTGTAAATGTACTAGGGCCGATTCACAAAGGTTAACTGAGAAGACTGATGTGTCATGGCTTGCTGTGCTTCCATGCTGTGTGCTGTTACCCTGACTGGCTGTTGAGTAATACACATACATTCCTTCAACCCACACTGATTCCATTGGCAGTCTGACGGCCCATCTGTTATGAAGTTACAGGGACATTCAGACTTATGACCACCCAGATTTACCACCTCCCCTTTTTAATTTTGGTGTTTGCATACATAGTGTAAGTAATTGATTAGTAAGCATAGTGTAAGTAAGTGATTAGAATAGGTTTAGTGTAGTTAGGTTTTAGCTTTTAGATATTTTAATACATATATATATGTAATTTAATCTGTTTTTATGGTTTTTAGTGAGTGTGGGGGTTGATGTTTAGTGCTTGTATAAAAATATATATATATATCTTTGTTTACCTTTGCATGTATAGCAAGTCTATGTTTAGGTGTAGTTGCTGTTTGTATTGTGCCAACTATGGGCCCCATTAGGATGGCGGGCGGATTGCCCCCGCCAGACTGGCGGTAGCCACCGCCGGCCTGGCGGGGGCAATCTGCCCGCCATCCTTGCTGAAAAGACCCCCGGCCATATTAACATGGCTGGGGAGTCCGTGGTGGACGGAAAGACCGTCCGCTGCTTTTCCAGACCGGGGCGGAAAAGAGTTTATATGGTGGCGGTGTCTATCAGACACTGCCAGCCATATTAGGATGTGCAATTTTCAATGCTTTCCGTGGCGGCAATGCTGCCACGGAAAGGCATGCAGAGTCTACTCTGGGGGCCCGTTGCGGGCCCCCAAAGACTCCGGGGGTGGGGGTGCACATGGGGGGTACCTATGGTACCCCCCTCAGTTCCATGCACAACATGGCAGGCACCGCGCGGTGCCTGTCATGTTGTGCATGGAAGTACACTGCATGCCTTCCTACCATTGAGGCAGGCGGTGCTGAGTGCATCGCTCGCCACAATGGTAGGAATGCTGGATGCGCCCGCCACTGTGGAGGGCGCATCCTAATGCCATGCACGGGACCCCCACCCTTATGGCGGGCGGTCCCTAGTACCGTGAGGATGGCGGGCGGGCAAAGTCCGCCCGCCATCCTAATGGGGGCCTTTGTGTGTTAAGGGGGTAGGGATGATGTTTAACATGTTATTATTGTTTAGTGTTTAATATAGTTTAGAAATACATTTTTTTCTACTTTCACAAAATCGTAATCATTTCCTAATTAAGAGCTGTTATCATTGAGGAGTTTGAGTACATGATGCAGCTATTGCCTTACAGCCTTTGAAGGTATATGTTGCTTTGTGAGAGGCCTATGGTCAAGAGTTAGTCTACCTCACATCTGAGACACTTAAGGACTCTTTACCATTATATAGGCACTGTAAATGGTACTCTCTGTGTGATTTGACACGCAGCCCAATACACATAGTCACGGACTGTAGCGCTGTGTGTTAAAGAGGTTTCAGCATGTATAGCTGGAATGGTTTTGTCACTACAGATTACAGATTTCTGGCTGTGCTGGGACACACACTGGCACTGCCACTACTGTACACACCATTGTGCAAGTGAGCCATTGCTGTTGGTGGATACAGGTCATGAAAGTGTCCACACCTGCCTGAAGAACCTCTAACACCATTGACATTGACTACTTGCTGAGTGTGGCACTTCATGCATCTCACTTAGTTTGACTACTTCCTAAGTTTCAAGCAAATTAGTCTCCCAAGTGCTTTTTCCCTGGGGAGTTGTTGCTTTGTTTCTGGTTCTGTGGTCCTACTCCTATGCAGTAATATATGCGTACTTTGTACAATAGATGTCATGTGTGGTTACATTCACCTCCAAAACATGTGAGGCTTCTTATAGGCAGAGGAACACATTTATCCAGTGTAGCTTTATACACAATGTATCAGTTGAAGCAGATTCCAAGCAATCATCCCTTGCATTACTTGCATACTGATATCCAAGGTTAGGACTGTCCTAGTACATCCTTGTGTGGCACAGGTATGAAACTAATCACGAAGGAGTATTGGCATGAGTATCTGCCTCTTATTGGTGCAACCATGATAATATATGTACTTTAGGATCTCTTTAGTGAGAGCATTGATGCTGTCAAATGTGCTTGATCACATAGTCATGTTCACTGAACTTGGTATTTGTGGATGAGAGGAACAGTGCTATTGGCTCAGGTGCCCCACAGACCCCATTTTTAGCAGGTAGCCATTTGTGTGCTTAGTAGGGCTTTTCACTGTGTATCAATCATGGAACTGCACCTTATTGTCACACCATGATGGTCCATTGGGAGACAACACATTCCTCGTTTTGCCCTTGCAATACATGTACTTTTTGGTGCTTATCCAAAAAGAGCAGGTGCTAGTGAATTTAGATCACTCTCCTTGAGACGCTAAGAAGTGGGTTCTGATAATACACATCCACCATGGTATTGTTAGTCCTTTCTGTAACAGACATATGGAAGTGCATTTATTTACAAATGTAGGTGGGTAAGCTTGAGCATTTTAGCAGTGTTTGGTGCAACAACACCAACATTCATAGTGAGCAAAGGATGTCCAGACAGAAGACTGAGCAAGTATTGGTAGCAAGGGATCTTAGGTACCGCACCACTACATGTGTTCCGTTAATTCAATATTTTGATTGGCTTCTGATGGTTGACCACCTCAAAAAGCTAGCTACCAATGATAGCTTTTCATTTTCCGATAATATAAACAAATTGAGAGGCAGCTTTTAACAAATAAAATCTAATTCAGCATATTGTGTGTTCATAACAAATGGATGGTACAAGAGTTCTTGTCTTTGCTTGAATTGATTCTTTTATTCAATATCGTCTTATTTATAATCGACAGTTCAGTACAGCCAACACATTTTCACCCAACATTTGGGATACACCTGTTGTTTGCATTGCGTTATGTGCCGTACACGGGCATGTGGATAGAGCAAAAAGAGGATTTGACTTTGGATCACATTCTTAATAAACATATCTAATTAATTATTTGGAGATTCTGACAATGGAGTCTAACTTCAAGTGCGGCACCACCGCAGACCTAGCACCAAATGGGAAGAGTTTATGAATCTCTAGAAGCAACAAACTTGGGGGTCGATCAGGATGGCGGACGGAAGAGCCACCGCGGCCCTGGAGTAGGCGGAAAAAGCCTTTTCCGTGTCCGCCTGCCGCGGATACTCCGTCCGCCATATCAGGATAGGAAAACGTGTCAAATTTCCGTCCGCGACGGAAAAACACGCTCCGCCGGCCAACTACACACGACCACGCGGCGGACGGAACACATCCAAACGCTCCGCCGTACGCACTGACGTCGAAGACCGTCCCCCAAATCAAGATGGCGGAAAACACACATAAAACCGCTGCGGAAAAACAACCTGTCTTAACACGGCGGAATCCCCACAGCGAACATAGGTGACACAGCCGAGATACCCACCGCAAGCTGACCACCACCATGGACCCGGCGCTACACGCTTTCCCGATGCTCTTCGCGATCCACCACGTCCTAGTCATGGCCTACTATGGACGACGACGCAGGTAAGGTACAAACCATTGGCTGTCTGGAGGGGAATACCAGCAAGGGACGTGACGTAGGGAGGGGGAGTGTCATGTTACCGAAACCACTGATGAGAAGCATATACGAATACACATTAGCAGGACGCAAGCAGGAATGACAACGACAGACCACGAGACTTGATAGACTACCTTTATTGTCAAATAATAGGGGTCAAATCACAGTGTATGCGTGAACATGGGCAAAGTGGGCACCAGAGCAGGTACAACATAGCAGGTAACGAGAGGGCAGCATGCAGTATCAGAGCATCAACAGGGCATTGTGCATTACAGAGCAGGTACATCAGAGGCAGGTAACGAGAGGGCAGCATGCAGTATCAGAGCATCAACAGGGCATTGTGCATTACAGAGCAGGTACATCATAGGCAGGTAACGAGAGGCCAGTATGCAGTATCAGAGCATCAACAGGGCATTGTAGAGTACAGAGCAGGTACATCATAGGCAGGTAACGAGAGGGCAGTATGCAGTATCAGAGCATCAACAGGGCATTGTAGAGTACAGAGCAGGTACATCATAGGCAGGTAACGAGAGGGCAGTATGCAGTATCAGAGCATCAACAGGGCATTGTAGAGTACAGAGCAGGTACATCATAGGCAGGTAACGAGAGGGCAGTATGCAGTATCAGAGCATCAACAGGGCATTGTAGAGTACAGAGCAGGTACATCAGAGGCAGCACGTGAGAGGGGCTAAGTGCATCAACAGTCCATTGCACAGAACAGCTCCATCAGAGGCAGCACGTGAGAGGGGCCAAGTGCATCAACAGTCCATTGCACAGAACAGCTCCATCAGAGGCAGCACGTGAGAGGGGCCAAGTGCATCAACAGTCCATTGCACAGAACAGTCACATCACTGGCAGCACATGAGAGGGCAGAATGCAGTATCAGAACAGCAACAGGGCAGTGTGGCCAACAGAGCAGGTACATCAGAGGCAGCACGTGAGAGGGGCTAAGTGCATCAACAGTCCATTGCACAGAACAGCTCCATCAGAGGCAGCACGTGAGAGGGGCCAAGTGCATCAACAGTCCATTGCACAGAACAGCTCCATCAGAGGCAGCACGTGAGAGGGGCCAAGTGCATCAACAGTCCATTGCACAGAACAGTCACATCACTGGCAGCACATGAGAGGGCAGAATGCAGTATCAGAGCATCAACAGGGCATTGTGCATTACAGAGCAGGTACATCAGAGGCAGCACAACTACGTGTCCCTACCAACCCGTCACAGGGACCACAAGAGTGCCACGCAGTTCTCAATGGACACACCATGTGAATTAACATTTGAGTGAAGTGTACAGCACGTCACATCACAGAATCAGGGGGGACTGCGTGAACTACCTGCCTCGGACACACTGGCAGCACCAGCAACAGGAGTGTGAGACACAGCCACAGCCCGAGTGACACACACATGGGCCACGGACCCAGACACACTGGCAGCACCAGCAACAGGAGTGTGAGACACAGCCACAGCCCGAGTGACACACACATGGGCCACGGACCCAGACACACTGGCAGCACCAGCAACAGGAGTGTGAGACACAGCCACAGCCCGAGTGACACACACATGGGCCACGGACCCAGACACACTGGCAGCACCAGCAACAGGAGTGTGAGACACAGCCACAGCCCGAGTGACACACACATGGGCCACGGACCCAGACACACTGGCAGCACCAGCAACAGGAGTGTGAGACACAGCCACAGATGTAGTCACTGACACGTGAGCCACTGACCCAGACAGACTGCCAGCACCAGAAACAGGAGTGTGCAACACAGCCACAGATCTTCTAACTGACACGTGAGCCATAGACCCAGATACACTGCCAGGACCTGCAACAGGAGAGGGCACAACTGACACTGTGCCACCATCTGATACATGAGAGTCAACTGCACCGGCGCCACTGGGACAACTGAAATGATGAGCCACAGGGCTGTATGGGCCAGGAGGCAGGGTGGGCCTGGGAGCTGGGGATAGCTCACCTAGAGCCAAATCGGGGTTTGCAGGTGTCAATGGTGTGTGTCTGCGTTTCTTAGGGAGGTGTGAGTGCACCCTGGACAGGACAGGACTGCCAAGTGGTGGGGACTCCAAAGAATCACCACCCAGTATAGGTGGAGCAACTGCTGCCGGGGATCTGGTTTCGGGGGACGTGCTGGAGCCTGCTTGTCGTTTGCTCTGTGCCTGCCGCCTGGACTCGGAATGATGTGTAATGGGGGATGCAACAACAGGGGACACCCTCCTCTGCTTCTGACTGGCCTGGATGGGAGTGGAGGTATGGGGGGACTCCGCCGCGGAGACATCAGTTTGGCGTTTAGTAGAAAACATCAGCCTCAGTGCAGCCAGGGGTGAAGTATGGCTGTCCTTGATTGCGCCATTGTCCATGCTAGATGCCTTGTCCGTAGGATGTGCCTTATCCTTAGGTGGAGTGTTGTCTCTGGATGTAGCCTGTGCCCTGCTCGCCGCCCTGTTCCTGCCAGCAGACTTGTCGTCTGTGGTGCACCTGCCTCCAGCAGACACCTGCTCCCTGTGTGTGTCGCTGCCCTTGGGAGTGTTCCTATCCACTGCTGTGGGCCTGCTCTTGGGAGTCTCCCTGCTCTTAGTAGGTGCCTTAGTCTTCTCACTGTCCTTGGGAGTGTTCCTATCCACTGCTGTGGGCCTGCTCTTGGGGGTCTCCCTGCTCTCAGTAGGTGCCTTAGTCTTCTCACTGTCCTTGGGAGTGTTCCTATCCACTGCTGTGGGCCTGCTCTTGGGGGTCTCCCTGCTCTCAGTAGGTGCCTTAGTCTTCTCACTGTCCTTGGGAGTGTTCCTATCCACTGCTGTGGGCCTGCTCTTGGGGGTCTCCCTGCTCTCAGTAGGTGCCTTAGTCTTCTCACTGTCCTTGGGAGTGTTCCTATCCACTGATGTGGGCCTGCTCTTGGGAGTCTCCCTGCTCTTAGTAGGTGCCTTAGTCTTCTCACTGTCCTTGGGAGTGTTCCTATCCACTGATGTGGGCCTGCTCTTGGGAGTCTCCCTGCTCTTAGTAGGTGCCTTAGTCTTCTCACTGTCCTTGGGAGTGTCCCTTACCTCTGCTGTGGGCCTGCTCTTGGGAGTCTCCCTGCTCTCAGTAGGTGCCTTTGTCTTCTGACTGGCCTTGTCCAAGGAACAGTCCATGGACATGTGAGTATCCCTTGCCTTCGGAGTACCTTTCGTGTTGAATGCCTGTGTAGCTCCGGAAGGCATGTCCCCCAACAACACTTGTGGATCCTGTGTGTGTACTCCAGTGCATCTGACGTCGTCTACGTGAACAGATTTAGCTGATCTAGGGGATGGGGTCTGTGCCCTGCGTGCCCTGACGTGCTGTCTGACGCTGCTTCTAGTGCAATAACCTGTATTTGAGTCCTGCTCTGAATAATCACTACCCCCTGAGACATCCAGCGGTGTAGATGGGGAAACAGAAGTAGCACCCTGTTCATTCGACTGTACTATTGCAGACGACACACTGCTTGCCAATGACTGCACTGTCCTGTGTAGACCTGCAAGATCGCCATGCATCCCTTCCATGAATGCCACCACCTGCCCCAACTTCCTATCATGATCCTGGAAAGCATTTGTCATATTGGTCTGACCCACACACAGCTGTCGCAGCAGATCAACGGCCTCAGCACACAGTGCATTTTGGCTCACCGTGGCAGGGGCAGCGGTGCCTGCACCGAACGCCACTCTGCTCCCCCTACTCCTTCGGCCACGAACAATACATGGTGCAGTTGGCGGAAGTGTGGGCCCTGTGTGCTGTCTTCCGACAGAAGGTGATGAGTGCCCACTCCCAGTCTGTGACAACAGTGCAGGCTCACCAAGAGTGTCCGACGAGGAGGACGATGGTGTCTCCACATGCGAGTCCTCAGGGACGGTCCTGTCCCCCTCTCCGGCGCTGGCCTCCTCCGTGTCAGTCTGCGTGTGTGCGAAGTCTGAGCCGGACTCATTTCCTCGGCTACTCTCCACCGTCTGTGGCTGAGTGTCCTCTGTCAAAGCTGAAATGCACAGAAAAGATGTGTGAGTCATGGGCACACTCACGTACAGAAGGAACAGGATAGCCAAATCACATAGCAGACAAAGGTTCATGAGCCCTCAGCCTGCACATGGCCCACCCCTACCAGTCATCCTCACATTTTCTGCCATGGGGACATGGACCACTAGGGGATGTGCTTTAACACTCAACTACTAAGCAAGTGGCGTGTCAACATGGCGGACCTGGATGTCAAATGAGTACCACCCAATGGGACCAAAATGCCATCACAGGCATACATACGCAACACGGAACTCAATGGTGTGTCTGTGCACCAATACATGCATAGCACTCACAAGTTTCCTACACAGACAGTATGCTCACCGCTAGTTTGCTGTTGATCGGCACTCAGACGTTCGGCCAGTTCAGGATGCGTCACTGCAATGATACGGTGCATGAGAGGGGTCATGGAGCGTCGGGCCAGACGGGGCGTCCTTGGAATCAGGCCCAGTGTTACTTCCGCTACATTCTTGCTCAGCCTGGAAATGTCGTCCCAGCGTTTGTGGCAGTGTGTATGTCGTCTGTTGCACACCCCCAATGCCCGTACTTCCCGTGCTATGGTCCTCCACAGGTCCTTGCGAAGGTGCAGCTTGACCTACCATGATGGGAGACAAAAGGGTTTAAGTCAGTGGACAGGTGGCCTGTCACACACATAGGGGCAAGACGTTACTGTCAGCAGCCATGCACAATCAGGAACATATGTCTAGCCCACACTACACAGCTAAGATATAAATAGGCCTGATCATTTGGCCCCCTCATGCACACCAACATGTCCCACACTGCACTTACCACCCGTCCCGGTGCGCCGTAGAGGCGTCCATAGTTGCGGAGTACACCGTCCACGAGGACATCAAGCTCCGCGGCGGTGAAGGGTCGAGACCGGATCTCTTTGCCTCTCGACATGGCAAGATCACGGAGTATGGCACTAGAGCAGCAGTCGGTGGTCAGCTCAGCAGCAGCAGCAGGTCGAGGTGATGGTCACAGGCAGCAGTCGGTGGTCAGCTCAGCAGCAGCAGCAGGTCGAGGTGATGGTCACAGGCAGCAGTCGGTGGTCAGCTCAGCAGCAGCAGCAGGTCGAGGTGATGGTCACAGGCAGCACTGGTCCCCAGGGTAGGAAGTTTCATGTTGGCCAAGACACATATATAGGGCCCTCAGCACGTGTCAGTGGCATACGTCGCCAGCAATTGGTCAGCCCTGGGAGCGTGATCGTGAAATGGGCCAATGACTGGCCCTGTTGTTGCGGTGCACAGCTTCCGCTACTTGCGATTGGCCGTATGCGGCCAGCGTCCCTCTTCCCATTGGCTGCATGTGCAGGGACCGTGACGGGCACACATCGGCAACCGCACGTGCAAGCTTCAGGCACGGATGCTTCAGTTGCAACAATGTACTATCACTGGCGCCTCCATGGCGGGGCACGTACACAGCGGGGGAGGTGCAGGCCTATACACCCTGCAGATGTACTCAATGGACATGCCAGTTCATGACCCCCCTTACAGTCACCTTGCATCATCCACCGTACACCGGCCGGAGCGGCCGGCCCATGAACATCCGCCGTGCCCGGCCATGAACACAACCGCCATGGCCGGGACCGGCGGTTGTTCATGGCCGGGCACGGCCATGGCGGTTGTGTTCATGGCCGGGCACGGCGGTTGTTCATGGCCGGGCACGGCCATGGCGGTTGTGTTCATGGCCGGGCACGGCGGTTGTTCATGGCCGGGCACGGCCATGGCGGTTGTGTTCATGGCCGGGCACGGCGGTTGTTCATGGCCGGGCACGGCCATGGCGGTTGTGTTCATGGCCGGGCACGGCGGTTGTTCATGGCCGGGCACGGCCATGGCGGTTGTGTTCATGGCCGGGCACGGCGGTTGTTCATGGCCGGGCACGGCCATGGCGGTTGTGTTCATGGCCGTGCACGGCGGTTGTTCATGGGCCGGCCGCTCCGGCCGGTGTACGGTGGATGATGCAAGGTGACTGTAAGGGGGGTCATGAACTGGCATGTCCATTGAGTACATCTGCAGGGTGTATAGGCCTGCACCTCCCCCGCTGTGTACGTGCCCCGCCATGGAGGCGCCAGTGATAGTACATTGTTGCAACTGAAGCATCCGTGCCTGAAGCTTGCACGTGCGGTTGCCGATGTGTGCCCGTCACGGTCCCTGCACATGCAGCCAATGGGAAGAGGGACGCAGGCCGCATTCTGCCTTTGGGAAGTAGCGGAAGTTGAGCACCGCCATGGCGGCGCCAAATATGTGATCTTGTCAGACGCTGCACCGTGATGTGTTGTGTGCAGTTGCGTCATGAGGGATGTGAGCGTGATTGTGAAAGGTCATATGTCATACAATATAGCATGTGTGTCCATACAATGGACATCGGTCGGCACACAATGGCCAACAGATGTGCATTCGTACGTGTTGACGTCGGGTTTGACCCTACAGACGTTGTTACATCTTCACAACTACACAGTACATCACGGCTGTGTGGCCAATTCATGCATCTGTTGTCGGTTTATTGTTGTGTCGAGGTGACTACAGTGGTGGTGGTACACATGCATTCCGTGTATGTGATTTATACGTTCTGTCACCATGCATGTCATTACCGTATGCACATCATCATTGGTGGTGGCATTTGTGCTTGATGACATGGCGTGTGTAAACTTATCGTTTGTGTGCATGCAGTTGCATGAGTGTCTGTGATGTGTCTACGATACATTAGGGTGACGACTGGAGTTATGTCAGTAAGGTACACATGTGATGGAGTTGTACACGTATGCGTCGTTTGTACGTTGACCTAAGTTACATCTCTCTCCCACACAGGAGGGCTCCAAATGTGCATCGCCCATACACTCAGCTGGAGGATATGGTAGACGAGGAGGTGATTCGGAAATTCAGGCTGGATCGACGTCGGTTGCTGGAGCTTGTGGCTCAATTGGCTCCTCATCTGCAGCCACGTAGAACGTATCCTGGCTCGTTTACACCCACTGCAAAGGTCATGGCGGTACTACATTTCTTCGCTACTGGCACATTTCAGTATACAGTTGGAGGTGCCGGGGGTATGTCACAGGCAATGTTCAGCACGGTTCTTCGGGATGTGTTAACAGCTATGATGCTGTACAAGGATGAGTACATACATTTCCCACGTCCGGAAGAGTTGCCAGCTGTCAAAGCTGGTTTCTATGCACTGGGCCACATACCTCACGTTGTGGGCTCAATTGATGGCACGCACATCGCGCTCATTCCACCACGGGCACGCGAACAAGTGTTCAGGAATCGGAAACACTTTCATTCGCTGAACGTGCAGGTGGTGTGCCTGGCGAGCAACATCATCTCCCATGTGTGTGCAAGATTTCCTGGATCCGCACATGACGCCCACATCATGCGAACCAGCAATGTCCCACGACTCATGGCAAATCTGCCACCCGGTCAAGCGTGGCTTGTTGGTGAGTGTGCAGTGGGGACTCTTGTGATCTCTGTGTTGCATGGGGTACCCACCATATCTTGTTCTGATGTTTGTCTCTGTCATCCCCCTACATAGGCGACTCGGCTTACCCAAACCGGCCCTGGCTCCTCAGTCCCCTACGTAATCCGAGGACGGCGGGTGAAATGCGGTACAATGAGGCACATGGAAGGACACGGAGAGTCATCGAACGTACCTTTGGACTGCTGAAGTCTAGGTTTCGGTGCCTCGATAAGACCGGAGGGGCACTGCCTTACTCACCAGGAAAAGTATGCAAGATCGTGATTGCCTGCTGCATGCTCCACAACCTGGCAGTACGCAATGACATTGAACTGCTGTTGGACCCTGAAGACGAAGGAGTTCCTCGGCCTCCCATCCCACCCATGTCGACTGATGAGGATAGTGGTGAGGAGGAAGGTGTGGACCAGAGGCGCCAGCTCATTGATCGCTACTTCCCTTGAATGTGAGTATCTACCTCTAGTGGCGGTTGACAATGCCTCATGTATGTTTTCTGGTGTTGTGTGGATATGGGGTTATTCAGCTGGGTGTGGTTTGTGATGGTTGCACATGTGTGTCTTCATGTCTTTGGACATAGGAGTGTCCATGATGTGTGTGCTCCCATCCCATGCTTGTGTGATGGTTGTCGTTTGTGTAATGTTGCTGTGCATTGTGTTGTGATGTGTGTGAATCTCTTTACTGACGTGTGTTTGCTGTCTCTGGTTTTCTCTAGGTCACTCCCGCAGCGCCATGATCATGTGCGACTATGATCCCTGTACCTGTTTACGTCTGTATCTGATGGCAATCATGTGAATAAACATGGAGGCAAAACATCATTGTGTGAGTAAATGCAATTTATTGACAGGTTGTGCTTTTGTGCTGGTGAATATATACAAGTAAGTGGGAGGGAGGGAGTTGGAGTTGTAGGTAATGGCAGATGAAATGTCCGTGCTGACACCACATTGGGGGGTGTCAGGCTAGTCCAGCAGACCAGTGGCAATGATTGTCTATGTGGGACAGGATGGTTTGCAGGGTGAATGTCTGGCACAGGCAGTGGCATTGTCAAGGTCGTCCCCTCTTGGAGCGTGTGCCTGGCGCTCCAACACTGCTCTCAGCAACTTCCTGCCTCGGCCGCCCCCTCCGTCTCGGAGGTGGTACAGAGGCAGCTGGGAGGGCAGGTTGGTGATGGGCCACATCCGTCGCCAGGGGCTCAGGTGGTGGTGGCGGCGGTGGAGGCGGAGGCGGAGGCGACGGGGGAGGCGGAGGTGACGGTGGCGGTGGCGCTGACACACATGGTGGAGGAGGGGGGGGGTTGTTCCGGGCAACCCATTCCCTCCACATCGTTGCCTGCTGGCCCATGATCACCAACATCTGGCCAAGGATGCCAGAGATCTCGCGCAGGCTGTTGGTGTTGTCCACTGAGTCCTCGTGAACACGATCAGCGTTTGCCTGGGACCGGTCGTATGAGGCCTGGCACCTGGCAAGAGCTTGTAGGGACTGTGCCACTGGCTCGGGTAGCTGTCCCTCCTCTGACCGGCGGTGTGTGGGTCGCCTGATTGGCAGTTGTCCCGTTGCCTGTGTTTGTGGCCCACTCACCCTGCTTGTGTGTGGGGCCGTTGGACCAGCGTTGCGCGCTGGGTCATGCTGGGTGGCACCGGCAGGAGTCGTGGTGCTCGTGGTAGTGGTGGTAGTGGTGGTACTGGTGGTACTGGTGGTACTGGTGGTGGTGGGGACTGTGCAGATCACAGAGACGGGTGCCGCGGGAGTCACACATGCGACGTTGGTCGGTCCCGGGAGTCCCTGTGAGCCAGATGGCCCTGGCTGCGTGCTTGGTCCCGCTCCATCCTCCGCCCCGGAGCTGCCTGTGTCGTCGTCGGCAGAGAGTCCTGTAGGTGTGGGAGGCGAGGCTGGCGGCCGGGTACTGCTTTCCCCAGTCAGTTGACGATCACCTGAGGGACAAGATCGAGCAGGTCAGTAATGTGGACAGTACATGGTTACATTGATTTGTAGACATTTCTGTTTCCTGTCGCACACACCCCACCCTCCACCACCACCGCCACCCTCCCCGTGCACATGGGGGCCTGTTGGGAGTTGTAGTTTGGGCCTCTCACACACCCCACCCTCCACCACCGCCACCCTCCCCGTGCACATGGGGGCCTGTTGGGAGTTGTAGTTTGGGCCTCTCACACACCCCACCCTCCACCACCACCGCCACCCTCCCCGTGCACATGGGGGCCTGTTGGGAGTTGTAGTTTGGGCCTCTCACACACCCCACCCTCCACCACCGCCACCCTCCCCGTGCACATGGGGGCCTGTTGGGAGTTGTAGTTTGGGCCTCTCACACACCCCACCCTCCACCACCGCCACCCTCCCCGTGCACATGGGGGCCTGTTGGGAGTTGTAGTTTGGGCCTCTCACACACCCCACCCTCCACCACCACCGCCACCCTCCCCGTGCACATGGGGGCCTGTTGGGAGTTGTAGTTTGGGCCTCTCACACACCCCACCCTCCACCACCGCCACCCTCCCCGTGCACATGGGGGCCTGTTGGGAGTTGTAGTTTGGGCCTCTCACACACCCCACCCTCCACCACCGCCACCCTCCCCGTGCACATGGGGGCCTGTTGGGAGTTGTAGTTTGGGCCTCTCACACACCCCACCCTCC
This sequence comes from Lissotriton helveticus, assembly GCF_964261635.1. Taxonomy (NCBI): domain Eukaryota; kingdom Metazoa; phylum Chordata; class Amphibia; order Caudata; family Salamandridae; genus Lissotriton; species Lissotriton helveticus. Next base: position 259,538,853 of record NC_136069.1, on the reverse strand, counting down.
ACCACCGCCACCACCACCACCACCCTCCCCGTGAACATGGGGGCCTGTTGGGAGCCATGGACATGTTAGTGTGTTGGTGTCCGACGTGCATGGGTTGGGGCGTGGGGGATGTTTCTTCTCAGTTGTGTGAGCCTGACCATGTCGTGCTGATCGTGGTGCTTGGTTTGTACTCACCAGTCTCTTCTCCTTCGTCAAGGCCGTCTAGGCTCTCTGGGTGTAGTATCACCAGCACCTTCTCCTCCCAATCGGTGTAGGGTATGGGCTCCGGGGGTGTGCCACCGCCAGTAAGATTGGCTCTGGCGTGGTTTTTCGCTCGGATGCCCTTGACCCTGGTCTTAAGGTCATGCCACCGCCTCTGAATGTCGTGCTTGGTCCTCGGCACAGTCCCCGACGCATTCACACGAGTGACGATCCTGTCCCACATGTGGTTCTTTTGCGCCACGGTCGTCTGCTGGACTTGGGCCCCGAAGATGTTGGGCTCCACACGGATAATTTCATCTACCATTACCCGCAACTCTGTCTCCGTGAATTTGGGGTTTTTTTTGGGTGCCATGGTGTGTGGTGCTCAGTGTGTGAGTTGAGTGAGTTGGGAGGTGCAGGTGTGTGGTGTGTGATGTGTAGGATTTGTGTGGTGGGTGTTTGTGTGGTAGGGTGGTGGGTGGGTGTCTTCTATGTGATTTTATGTGAGTTAGCAGTGTCTCGAATGGCCCTCTTGCTGGCAGCAATGCTGTGGTGCAAGGGATTGTGGTTGTGTGGGGGTGTCTTTTTATAGTCGTGTCTCGATGGTTGTTGGCAGTCAGGTGGTAGGTGGGCGTGTTGACTTGTGTGCATTATTGGATAATTGGGACGTGTCATGGTGGCTTGTGCTGGGGGGGGGGGCCTTGTCAATGTTCGTATGTTTGCTTAGGACTTGCGGTGCACTTTCATACATTTGTTAGGCGCTAGGGATGTTGTGCGTGTTGGCCTTCCGCCCTGATGCTGTGGTTCTCGTTGCATTGTTTCCGCCGCGGACGTGGATGGCTGTGAGTTCCGTTGTACGGGCGGATTTATCCTAATTGCGGCCACGGAGTATTCTCAGGGATGGCGGTACATGTTTTATTTTCCGCGGTCATTTCCGTCCGCGGCAGTGGTTGTTCATTGGACTCCGTCCGCCGCGGACGGACTTGGTTGTGTTCCGTCCACCGCGGACGGTGTTGGTTGTGTTCCGTCCGCCGCGGTCGGAGTTTCGTGACATGAATATCCTAATCCCAACCGCGGTTTCTCCGCGGCGCTGCCGGGAGTAAAATTTCCCCCACCATGGCGGACAGTACCCATTTCCGTCCGCCATCCTAATCGGCCCCTATGTTTGTTTCTCACCCTGCAGAAGCCCAAATGTTGGGCGAAACGTGCTGACTGTACTGAACTGTCGATTATAAGTAAGAAGATATTGAATAAAAGAATCAATTCAAGCAAGGACAAGACCTCTGTTATCATCTGTTTGTTATGAGCAAATCAATATGCTGAATTAGATGTTTTGTTTGTTAAAAGCTGCCTCTCTATTTGTTTATATTATTGGAAGATGTCCAGACAGAGTCCATTTGGGAGATATGTCATGCAACATGTAGAGTTGAGGAGAATTTCGGTGAGGAGGTACAAATTACCACTAGGGAAGGTAGGCCACTTCAACAGTCCACAAGTAGATAAGATAAACAGGTTGTCAAACAAAATGGTACAGTACTGGATGGCATAGGATTTGGCACAATGATAGATGCAAGACCACTGGGAATCTGGCAAGGGAGAACAGACAAATGCTACCTGGCAGTTCTCCAATGGAAACTGGGGAAGTCCACATCTTCATGTCAGGTTGGGCAGGTTTAAGGTGCATGCAAGATGTGCTGCTCTGTTCCAGTTGTTTTCCTTTGTATTGTGGGACATGTAGTCCTGGTCACTCATGTTATACATTCCACTACAAGTCCCAATATTCAAAGGACAACCTGGACTGGGGCAGTACATCACATATGGACCTGACAAACTTGGTAGGTTTGGACTGGGCTGAAGAAACTGTCACTGGGAAAAAAACATACATTTATGTGATGTACGATTTAACATGTGAGACATTCCTGCCCTTTCTCTAGCTCACTGCAGAGTGCAGTGCAGCAAAATGTCTTGCTATGCTGCACTGCATGACAGTTTTAACCATATTGTCTCTGGTTGGCTCTTACTCTGGACCTCTTCCTGCCCCTCTACCCCAGCACCGTTCTGTTCTTCGACTCCTGCCACCAACTCTGTTGGGATGACTGATGCCACCTGCTCCTACAAGGCGTCCAACTCTTTCTGGCCCCCAGTTCCTCCTCCGGTCCGCGTGGTTGCCCTAAGGTTCTTGGCCAGTTTCACTGTGGCCCTGCACCTATGGTCATGCCAGCACTTCTTGCACTCCAGCACTGTTCTTTTTGTATGGCCTACACTGTTTGTCTTATCCACTAGGGACTGCCAAATGGCTTCCTTCTTACCTAATGGCATTTTGAAGGTGACAAATAAAACGTGTTTATTTTTTGTTACCTCAGATATTAAAATTTGGTTCTCCTCCTCAGTGAAATCGCTCTTCCTTTTCCCCTGGGGTTCTGTTTGGACATCTTGGCTGGTGTTGAGGTTGTTACCCTCACTGCTTGTGCTTGCTGCTCCTTCCATTTCTTGCTTTTGATTGATGTACACTTTTTTTGTCTGTAATACGTCTCTTTTTGAGGCTTTGCGCTGCACAACACACTCCTATGTGAGGCAAAGCTGCTTTGCGGCATGTAAAACGTGTCTTACGATCTACAAATCGGCTTTGCTTCTCATTGGGAGCCGTTGCGTTACAGCACTTTGCGCCATCCTTCCCATCAATGCGTCAATATTTTGGATGCACCATGGCTCCTTATGACATGGTGCACCATGCCCCAATGCCCCAAATATGAGAGATCCATGTAGTTTTAAAGTGTTGTACCGCAGTGCAGCCTTTTCTGATGCATCGCTGCATTAATGTAGTGCTACGTCAGTCCTTATAAATATGCCCATATGTGCTGTCACTCAGCAACCGGTTGCCAAGCATCCTCATCCAGCAACTGATTGCCATACTATCCTTACGAGACATCTGCCATATCGAGGCATAAAGGATTATATAACCTTGTCCTTACTTTTGAGAGAGGAAGCACCATTTAAACACCTGGGAGCTGTGCCCATCGCAAGAAGATTCCCACAGATTAACCAGTGTCTCAGTCACGTGGGCCGTAGCACAGTATAAGCATCCATTGTGCATTGTGGCAGATATACTAAAATGTACGGAATATAATGTTTGGTATTTTTATGGTTTATACTGTGATTTAATTTGCCTTTCTTAGTGGTTACATTTGTATCATGACTATTGTTTGCTACAATAGGTTAGGATAGAGTAAATCCTCAATATGATAAATGCCTTTTATGTGTAGTGACTTGCAATGTCCTTACCTTTCAATGAATATAGTCCATTGGGTTGGACCTGAGATACCTGCCCATTGTTCCGTTCCTTGCAGAGATAATACTGTACCTAAGACTGATATTCACAGAACAATACATACACAGCAACCATAGTTGGGGTCTTCGTTTATTTAATAAGAAACCTAAGCATACATTATTGCTTCATGACATATGAGTCACTCTAGTGAGTTTTTTGAGTAAAAGTGTTTGTAGTATAATGGAGTTTATTTCCTTTTCATGCATATACTCTAGTGTAGTCTTCTTCAAAGGTTCATACAGTCTGCCAACAAGGTAGCTTTCATTTTTGTACCATAAGACATTGCAGTAGTTTATGGAGTGCGCAGTACCTTTAAGAACTTGTTATGAGTGAGTGAGCTCTCACTTTACAGAGCGAGTTCTCTTGTCAAAAGTAAATGAATTCCAGTTGCTATGTTTCTTTTTAAGTTATTGCTTTATGGCCCACGCTGCTGTCCTGCAGCGGTTGCTCAGTCTTCGCTGGGCATCTGAGGCATGTGGGCAGGCTACATGTGAGCTTCCTATTTATTGCCTTGTACTTCAGGAAATAAACACTGTGCTTATCTTCGATTTGCTCCTGAAGTCTCTATGTAATATTTGGCAATGGTTCATCAAGAAATTTGGGAAGGCAGTAGGCAAATTTCCATTGGTTAAAATAGGTATAATTGCCTAGGTTGAGACGAGGATCTGGGCGAATGATGGGGTAACCTAAGTAATGTACACTTGGGATGTGACCCCATGCATAGCATTATCTTGTTCCTCTGAAACACACATGGACTTAACAATATATTGAAGCAGCAGATATTTAGGGAAATAACATATCGGTACTCAATCTTGTGTTTCCAGGAAACCTGGCTGTGCAGGGAACCCCCACAAATGGGTGGGTTCCTCAAAGTACACCAGAAGGTGTTAAATAACATAGCATGGCATCCCTTGGGGGATGCTTACGCTGGTAATAATCAAAATTGCCTTACAGGTATGGGAAATTGAGACACATTGTAAATGGCTGTTGCCTGTGGTGTAAAAAGGTTAAATGTCAGGGTGAGCCAGTAATGCATCATCATTTTCAATATTTATTTACATGCACAAAACCTTGTTAATTATACTGAAAATACAGAGCTGTTTAAAGAAGATATGGTAAATATAGGTGCACAGTACCCACACTTGTTAGTCCTAATGTTTAATTTTAACCATAAATTGGTTCCCAAGATGGCAGACCAAAAGTATGCTGATTTACTATCTGTTTTTAATATACATAGTGCTTACTTTCCCGTAAACAAAGCTACAGGAAGGGATGTAGCCTAGTTAGATTACCTTACATCAGATGGGTTTCTAAGTATTAATGGCCGGCTGCCAGCAGACATTCCAGCAAGGAGAACCTTCCAGGATGACAATTATGCCCAGAAGATTACGTATTTGTGCAGTCATGGGTATTCCATTTAAAGAGGAGATTTGACGTTCTACAAACAGAGGGGAGTGACCACTATCTATTAAGTATGGTCCTCAATCTGGGCATTGTTCCAAGAAAGTCAAAGGTACTCTCTATAAAGTTTCAGTATCTGAAACGGCTAAGGACAAGAATCTCAGAGAAGCATCTACATTTATTGAAGGCACTCCAACACAAGTTAGGGCATTTAATGTTGAAAAGGTACCCTCTGATTTTTTGCTGTGGAATGAGGATATAATTAAAGAGGTTGCTGCACGTTTAAATGTTTTTTTTACAATTTTCAAGATAAAAGTAAAATTGAGAAGTATCCAGGAATAGCTGGTTTGATATAAAATGGAGACTTTTAAAATGGAGAATAAGAAAGCTTGAAGATATACATGGTTCTCTAGGAATGAAGCAGATTTATTATGCCTTAATATTCTAAGGAAAGAGTTTAAAAATCTAGTGGCAAGTAATAATGGGGAATTTAAAGTGGAATGTTGGAAAGCAGTGCTCAAAACAATAGAGTCAAACAATCTAAGGAAATTCTGGAGGCTGGTACAGAACGGGATAGGCAAAGCCCAGGGCAAACTGTATCTTTGGGACACGGATTGTGAACCTGCATATTAGGAGCCTGCTTTGCTGAAGGGAAATAAACCTTGAGGAATCACCGCTACTCGCATACAGGGGCCGGGACTGCGAGACCCAGGGATCTCCGCGCACGACCAACGCAGCGCACTTGGTGTCTCTTCCCGCCCCTGCTCCTCCCTGCTTCTACCGGCTATTTCCAGCTTGCGGCCCCCACTTCGCGGGAGCCGCTCGTAGCTGTATCTTTGGGACACGGATTGTGAACCTGCATATCTCTGCAATTAGGAGCCTGCTTTGCTGAAGGGAAATAAACCTTGAGGAATCACCGCTACTCACATACAGGGGCCGGGACTGCGAGACCCAGGGATCTCCGCGCACGACCAACGCAGCGCACCTGGTGCTCCTCCTATTTAGTCCCGCCTTCCAACGCTCAGCGGGACACGAGCGGGATGCCGGACGAAGCCCGGACAAAGGGCGGACAGTCTGAGACAGTCCGAGACTGACCGTGACTGGGCTGGGCCAGGATCCTTATCAGTCATTTTTGTGGTCCATCTGTGACATCTTTACAGTAAGACTTATTGCTTTCATTCTTGAGACCCCTTTTGTGCTTTTGTTCCATCGGCAATTGTTACTCTTTGCATATCCTAGGGTTACTAGTATGAGCCCGCTATTATTTTACTGTGTGCAATATGTCCAAACAAAAATCTTCTTCTGCTTCTAATACTATGGACAAAAACCTAGTGCAGGTTGTGAATAAAATCAACAGCACAAGAAGGATATCACTAGGCTTGAGTTCTCCACCTATTACCCTCACACAGAGTCCATTGCCAGAACCTAACATGGTAGAAGGTCCAATTCAGGTGCATAGCAGCGACATTTCGGATATTGTGTTTCCTTCTGATGACAATTCCGATCAAAATACACTTATTGCTGTTAATTTAGACAACGATTCCCTAGACCAGTCAAACATGATAATAGAGAATCCCCCCCCCCGTGTCCAAGCCTATAACTAGAGCAGTTAGAGCATGTAGAAAGGGTCAGAGTAAACGTGGTGGGTTACGCTCTAGTAGGAAAAGGACTGCCTCTCCACCTAAAAATATGGCAACAAAAGAGGCAAATGGGGAGCATGGTGGGAAGGAGATATTGGAGGACGACCAAATTAAAAAACTAGTGAGCATGATTGACTCCAAGATCAAATGTATTATTAAACCGTTGGTAGCTAAAATCGATCAGCTAACAGCAGAGGTAAACAGACTAGGGGGACTTATAAACAAGTCTGTGGATGAGGTGGGTAATACACCAATTTTAGTTCCAAACAGAGTTGAACAAACAGTGTAAGTCCCAGGGGTTGGGCCAGTGGGTAGTGAAAAAGTGGTATTAAATCTTCCCCCTACCCAGTATCCAGTACCTAACGATGTGCAGGTAACAGCCAATGGAGACCGTCTACCTAAATCTACTGGGACGGGTATAGAGAAAGGCCCGGTTCAACTCATTGTAGAGGCCTCCCCCCTCGTCTTGGTCTTGGCCAATGTGCCTCCCTTAAAGCCGGGTTAAGTGGAATCTACATCCTCCCTGATTAGCAAAGCATTTTACTGGTTATATAATAATATGATGATATCCCCAGGGGGCAAACAACAGCTAGCTGGGGAAATTACTATGGCAAGAAGGGTGGACTGGATAGGGAATAGTGTCAAAAAATTTAAAGGAGATTGCGTCATTCTTCATTTTTTAAGTCCAGAAGTACTCCCTGAGATCCTGAGAAATCTTTGTCCCCCTCAACGCAGGAGCACAGACATCACCCCACTAACCCTGGATTTTTTTTATCGTAGAGTTAGCACAGCGAATCCAAATATTCTAAAGACAAAGTGGAATCTGGTGTCAAATAAGTGGGGCAGTGGTCCCCAACCCAGTGAATGGGGTATTAGTCTTGAAAACAGATTTGGGGCATTGTCAGATTTGAACGAATGCGATTGACTTGAGAGGATAGACAGGGTAGTGTCAAATGAATTAGTCGAGCAAAAAAGAACAGATATTCCTATAGACGAGGGGATTGGTCTTATAAATGCCAACCCCTCGACCCCAGGGAAACGGGTAGATGATACAAATATTTTAACAAATAGTAACGAGAATGAATACCCTGAGTCACAGTCGGTCCTCACCTTGACAATACCATGTTTTGCTTCTGGCTTAGTAGCATCTCCACCCGAACTACTGAGTTATCATTGTACAAATTTAGAACCAGAACCAGGGTTGGAGGATGAATCACAAGGTACATCACCATCGTATGTCCCCTCAGGTTTAGTAGCAGAGGAACTAGATGAGGCAGGGTTGTCTTTTCTTTCCTGGAACATTGCTGGAATTAATAGTAAGTTGTCATCACCAGAATGGTGTAATTTTATAGACCAATTCGATATTCTACTGTTCCAGGAAACATGGTCAGTGACCCCAGTACATCATCTAGGGTATCTTAATTTTCAAATCCCAGCTAAAAAAAATCCTAAGGGTCGCCCTTCAGGAGGCCTGATAATTTGGGTCCGATAGACACTATGCTGTAGAATTCAGCAAAGGAGTTCTCCACTAGATGATATCTTGTCAGTTAATATTACATGTGCTAACGGACAGGGGGTGGTTATATTTAATATCTATGCTAGGGGAGTAGTGGGAGGCAAAACATCAGAAGTAATCGCCGCTCTTGACCTTGAGCTCGAAGCACTCCCAACACAGCTGTCTTTTATCGTTGGGGGTGATGTTAACACCACATTCGAACCGCTTGGCCAAGAAGATCAAATCCTAGCAGAAGAGGAGGATAGTAAGTGGGGTGTCCCCCAGCTAGAACTTCCCGTAGTTAGAAAGTGGACAGCAGTGGCCATCCAACTTAAGGCCCTATGTCTAGTAAGAGGACTCAGAGCAGCTAATGGACGCACCGCATCAGATCGCCTGGGGAATAAAACATTTGATAATGGTAGGTCCTCTAGCCAAATAGACTACTTCTTAGTGGATATCAGAGAATGGCATTGGTTGATTGATATGGCTGTAAAAAACAGGATGGAGAGTGACCACAATCCTCTCTGTATGGTTTTTAAAGCAAATATGGGGTTAAGAGAATTAAATCATGGGGGTGGCAAAGTCACCTTAGATATCGTAGCCTCAAATAACTTGCGCCACATAAAATGGGGTGGACTAATTGAGAACACAGAGAGGTTGGAGGAGCTTAAAAAAGTGGTGGTTGAAGAAGTGGGCAAGATAAATCCACATGCTACAAATCAAAACTTCCCTGAAATTATGCTTGAGGCTCACACGAACCTTTTTATCAAGCTCCAGGAGTTTTTTAAGAAGCCGATAAAATCAGATAAGGCTCACAAAAAATTACCCAAAACGGGATGGTATGACAAGTCCTGTAGAGCAGCCCACCAGAATCTCAGCACCGAACTTAGAAACAAGAACATCCTAGGTGTGAGAAAGGCGAGGGATATATATAGGAAGGTACAAAAAGAGGCCAGGAAACCGTGGGATGAGGCTCACTGGCGTGATCTTAAATCAAACATTTCAAGGACTATCTGGCTGTCTCCGGAGTGATCTACTTTTGAAGTACATTTGGAATATGAGAACGACAAAAATTAGTGAACACTATTGATTACATTGTGGAACTTTGGCAAAAAATAAAACTTTATGCATGAGGAATGTTTTCCTGATTTGACAAGCAGTGCAGCAGACGGGGACGCAAACAGCGAACTCGGTTCTTCTCTATTGTTAGATTACTGTGTTGGGACGAACACAGTCCTGCTTTGCACGCAACCATTAAAAGGATAACAAAAAGGATGAAACGGAGAAAGTATTAAAAAGGGAAGGTGTGCACACGCTATTTTTTCAAATGTTTTTTCAAATGTGATCTTAAATCCGCCTGTGATGCTAAGAATCAAAATCAATTCTGGTCCTTGGTCAAGTGGGATAGAGGGGGTGTGGCTCAACCCCCACAAAACAATGTAGCCAAAAATCAATGGGTAGACTTCTTCAAACACAATACGCTCGTGATCTAGCGGAAGGAGAGAGTATACTACCTCCTACAGGTTTTTTACCAATGCCAGCTATTTACTAAAAAAGATGTTAGCATTGCACTAGATTATGTGACAGAGGGCAGAGCTACGGGTATGGATGCCATACCTGCTGATGTTTTTTTAAGTGATCGTCCATCTTGGTGTCAGTACTTTGAGTGGTTAGCTAATTCTGTGGGCATGGGTGCACCAATACCGACCACATGGAAGGGTACAGAAATTATCCCAGTTTTTAAAAAGGGAAATAAATCAATACCTAGTATTTACAGACCTATCAGTCTTATAGACTCTGCCCAAAAGCTAATAGGTCGACTAGTACAAAACAAACTGCAATCCTGGTTAGAAGCTAAAGATATTTTATCCCCTTATCAAGCTAGGTTCCGTCCTTGTACGAGCTCAGTTGATCAGGTTTTCTTTTTTATAGCTCTATACTGGCGGAACGTGTTGCTAACTAAAGGGACTCTATACGCTGTGTTCGTTGATTTAAAATCAGCTTTTGATTTAGTTCCTCGTTCCAAACTTTGGAGGGTTCTTGCCGAAGTTGGGTTGGCACCGGAACTGTTGACGCTACTCGTCCGCTTACATGAGGATAACTATGCGAGAATCAGGTGGGGGCCCAGGGTGAGGTGACAGAAGCATTCCCTGTCGAGCGTGGGGTCCGGCAGGGGTGTGTCTTGGCACCCACACTGTTTTCTATCTACATCAACGGCATTGTAGACCACATAAGCCGTTCTCCCACTAATGCTCCTGTTTTAGCAGGGGCACGCGCGCCTGTCCTCATGTTTGCGGACGACACGCTCCTAGTTTCTCGAACACCAAGTGGGCTCCAGAGGGCAGTCAATGCCTTCGGTGAGTTCTGTCAAGCACGTGGACTTGAGATAAACACCTCCAAATCCAAGTTCATGTGCTTGAACCAGCGGAACACTTTCAAGGGCTCAATTAACTTTAATGGCACTCCCCTAGAACAGGTTGAGGCTTTCACGTACCTAGGGATATCCCTTCAGTGTAACATGAGCTGGAAGAATCACATTGACATGGCTGTCTTAAAATTCCACCAGCTGGCGGGCGTAGTGGCCCATAAATATGAAGCCTCGTTGACAAAGCCAATCACCCCATGAAGGTGATCAGTGCCTCTTTATACGGCTCGGAACTTTGGGGATTCTCCAACTTGAAACAACTAAAACTAGCGGAAAACAGGTTTTTGCGCTGTTTGGTTGGGGTTCCCCAAAGTACCCCAACCGTAGCACTGGCATATGACTTAGGCAGGAAAAACATTGAGGACTTGGCACGGCTACGACCCTTGTTATACTGGAGACGCATTATGACCACTCCTGAACTGGAGCATTATGCCACTGCCCTAAAGGATATCATTAGGGCAGATCGCTTCCATTTGATCCCGTGGTTAAAGGAACTAACAGCCTGATTCATCAAGCCGAAATCGGCTCGCAAAGGGCCAGATTCTGAGAATCTGGCCCTTTGCGAGCGCTATTTTTGCATTTGGGATTCATCATCCCAAATGCAAAAATCGGTAATAGCGATTTCGCTATTTTGCGAGCAATTACATTTAAGGAATCTCTATTTGAGATTCCTTAAATGCAATTCATCATCCATTTAAAAATTGCGAATTCGCAATTTCGGCCCGCTATTTACCGCGAGGTCAAACCTCGTGGTAAATAGCAAAAACTTAGAAAAATGTTTTTTTTTTTTTAACAATCTTTTATTTTGTTTCGAGGAAGGAATATTGGTTAATCAGTTACATACATCCAATCGGTATACAGTACAGATCGTACAAGTTAGCAACGTAGTAAATTACGGGCTACAATCTTCCAACAAAGACAGTAATTCTTTTCCGGCAGTAGGTCTTTTGAGCCCTTGATATGGAACATCGTTCCCTTTTAAAGTGTATTCCCCTGATAACCCTTCCTCCCAACCCCAGGATGGCTGCATTTCTTACCATTTAACCCCTTAACAATAAACTCCCCAACAATCCCTCCCATCCCTGTGTCATCATCACCCTTTGCTCTCCCTCGCAATGTGACATAACCTGTGTCGCCATTCGCATTGTAGTAGAAAGGCCAGTGTAGTGTCTCCCAAGTTGCCTTGCCATGTCCCCGAGGCCATCGCCCCGCAGCCGTTCAGTCACTCTTCCTCCCCCTCTGAGTCCGAGTCCTGTTCCTCTGGTAAGGGCTCACAGAGTTCCCCTCTGTATTTGTTCCACGCCGTCCACACCTTATTCCATTTCCGGGGCGCTGCTCGAATCACATAGACCGCTCTTTCCGTCACCATTAGGATGTCCATGTTTTTAGCCCATCTATTAGCGGTGGGCACTTCCGGCGCCCCCCATTTCTGTGCTATGTCTCGTTTCGCTACTGTCATTGCCAGTGACGCCCATATCAGCTGATATCTACCCAGATCGTTTGGGTCCCAGATGTTTAGAAGGCACTTACGCGGTTCGGGCAGAATGGAAAGGTTGAGGGCCTGGGAGATGGAACGGAGCACTTGTCTCCAAAATTCGCGTATCTGTGGGCATTCCCATAGTGTGTGGAACAGTGTCCCTTCCTCCCCACATCCTCGCAAACAGAAGGGGTGTGGTGCTCTGTGTATTTTGTGTAGCAGTGTCCTGGTGTAATATATGCGGTGCAGGATTTTAAGTTGTACCAGTCTGAGCTTACTAGAGATTCCTACCTCTTTTGGGGAGGCCAGGGCTTCGTTCCATTCAGATTCGTCCGTCTCACCTAGTTCCCCCTCCCATTTACCCTTAAGTTTTAGCGTCGGGTCCTTAAGATTGTTGATTAGCTTTTTGTATGTAAAGGAGGTGGCGCTGTGGAGCATGTATTCCGTTAGCAGTCTGTCTTCCAAAGGAGAGGATTCCGGCAGTGTGGTGCCGGCAGGGATTGCCTGCAGCAATGCATGCCTGATTTGGACATACCTAAATGTTTCTGTGGGTCCAAGGTGATATTGTTGTTGCAGTTGAGGAAACGATATTACCGTGTCAGTATCCCAGAGGTCTCCTATTGTAGAGATACCTATTGAATCCCACCGTTCAAACCCTTTACAGCCCCTCAGTTCCCCCAATACCTTCGTATCCCACAAGGGCGTCATTTTAGTGAGGCGGCCTGCCCATCCCAGACGGGCCTGTGCAACATGCCATAGCGCTGCCGTATGTTTGGTCGGGCCGGTCAGGACCTTCAGTTTCGATTTATTGTAAAGCACGGACAGCAGGCAGTCCGTCCCAAGTTGTGACCAGTCTGCCCGAAAGGCCGGGTCGTCCTTCGGGGCATGGATCCAACTGTTTATAATCTTGAGTTGTGCCGCCCAGTAGTATAGCTGAATGTTGGGGAGCGCTATACCTCCCTCGTACCAGCTCTTTACCAGCTTGTCGTACGCTATACGCGCCGGGCCTGTGTTCCAGAGAAGGACAGTGACCAGCGCCACAATCTGTTGGAAGTAACGTTGTGGTACCCTATATGGAGTATTTTCCAGGACGTAGAGGAGTCTTGGGAGGGCCATCATCTTGTATAACGCGGCCCTGCCCAATAAGGTCAGGGGAAGGGTCGCCCAATGTTTAACATCTGCTCGCAGACGATCAATGGGTGGTTTTAGGTTATTAACAAAAAAGTTCGCTTCTCCACTCGCGACAACAATGCCTAGGTACTTGAAAGAGTCCGACGACGTAAGCGTAGGATAGTTCCCCCGCAGCCGCGGCTCTGGGCCTTTTAACGTGTAAATGGTGGATTTCGACCAGTTGAGAGTGTATCCCGACGCCCGCCCATGCGCATCACAGAGGTCTAGTAGGGCCGGGATGCCGGTCTCGGGTGCGGTCATATATATGAGCATATCGTCTGCGTACAGCGAGACCTTGTCTTCCCATCCCTCCTCCCACTTAATGCCCGTGAAGAGCGGTGTTGACCTGATTTGAATGGCCAATGGTTCAAGCACCAGCGCGAAGAGCAGGGGGGATAGAGGGCAGCCCTGCCTGGTTCCTCTGCCCAGGGGGAATCTCCGTGACGTGTGACCATTTGCCACCACTTGTGCAACGGGCTTCGTATATAGTAAGCGTATCCATGATATGTACTTCGGCCCAAAGCCCATGCGTTCCAGTACCACGAAGAGGTATTCCCACTCTACTAAGTCGAATGCCATTTTGGCGTCGAGAGAGAGAATCACCGCCTGCTCCGTAAGAAGGTGCGAACGGGCCAGCACTCCATGGACCCTTCTGAGATTCAGTGCAGTGCTCCGGTGGGGCATGAAGCCCGATTGATCAGGGTGGATTAGGGCACTGAGATGGGGTAGCAGGCGGGTGGCTAGGAGTTTAGCCAGAATTTTGGCCTCTACGTTCAGTAACGATATCGGGCGGTACGATGTGCACGCCGTCGGTGGTTTCCCGGGCTTGGGTATTGCTACAATCGTGGCCGTGCGCTGGTCTAGCGGCAGCTCCAATTTGTCCCTACTCTCTAAATACATGGCCAGTAGTGGGGCACCGAGGTCAGCAGCCATGGTCTTGTACCACTCTATCGGTATCCCATTAGGGCCCAGAGCCTTACCCGATTGTAGCGCCTGGATTGCCAGTTGGATTTCTTCCTCCGTTGGGTCCAGCTCCAGGATGTCACTATCCTCTTGTGTGATGCTGGGGATGGCAATGTCTGTGAGTGTTGCTTCCGCAAGGTGTCGTGTGACCCTCCCTTTTGGTGTATAGATCGCCTGATAGTGTCTTGCTAATTCGCCCACTATTTCTTCAGGATGTACCAATATCCGCCCATCTTCTGTGGTGATCTTATGAATGCCTCGTATTCCATTCCCTCTCTTGTCCAGCCATGCCAACATACGACCCGCTTTGTCACCCACATCGTAGATTCTATGTCTGGTGTTGGCGATGTTACCCTTTTCTGTTGTTGTGAGGTGAGTTAGGTATTGTCGCTGCCGAAGCATGAGTGTATGTGTTGCTGACGGGGAGGGGTCTGCCATATGAGCGTTATTGGCTGAGTCAAGTGCAAGTTCCAGGTCTATGAGTTCCTTCCGTGAGTCCCTTTTGTGTCCCGTAATTGCCGCAATGGCCGCCCCCCTGAGGACAGTCTTGTATGCCTCCCACAAAGTGGAGGGCGATTCTACTGTGCCCGTGTTTTCAGCAAAATACAATGACGTCACCAGTTTGAGTTTTTTCCGAATCTTGGGGATTTTCAAGAAATTGGGATAGATCGGGTAGAGCCGAGCATTCCGATTCTCTCCAGTGGTCAGTGATAGGACAACGGGAGAGTGATCTGAGACCCCCCTGGGAAGTGTGTCTACTGCCTCGAACATGTCAAGTCCCAACCCCAGTGTCATGAAGTAGTCTATGCGAGATAAGCTATTGTGTACCGCTGAGTAGTAAGTGTAATGGGTGTTCTCAGCGTGAAGCTGCCGCCCGAGGTCCACTAGGCCTAGGGCTTCTGCGAATTCGCACAGTGGCGTAGCACCTCGCAGTCGGGTTCTGGAGGGAAAAGTGTCCTTAAGGGGATCCATGACTGCGTTAAAGTCCCCCCCCACAATCGCACCACCACCAGGGAGATCAAGAAGGAACTTGCCCAGTGCCGGCAGGGCCACAGAGTGCAGGGCTGGTGGAACATATACTGAAATCACGTTTAGGGCCCTGCCCTCCCACTGCCCATGGATCGCGGCAAAGCGGCCCTGATCGTCCGCCACACGGCGGGACACCATAAAGGGGGAAGAACGTCTAACCAGTATGCCTGTCCCCCTGGATCCAGTAGTAAATTCGGCGTGGACCGCCATCGTGTATCCACGTCTGTCTAGTGCTTTGCATGTGGATCCCGTGAGGTGGGTTTCTTGCAGGAGGACTACATCCGGGTTCTGTCGCTTTATGGCCTGGAGTACCAAGCCTCTCTTGATTTTGTCACCCAGACCCCGGACATTCCATGTCATTATGCGTAGCGGGGGAGCCCTCCCAGCCATGGAGTGGCCCTCGGGGGGCTTGTGATTAAGCGGCCTGGTCATTAGATTGGTAAGGGAGTCCAACACAGAGTGCGTGCTGTGTCCCAACCCCTGCATCGATTAGTGTCGTACTGCGTAGGAGACATGCAGGTGTCAGGGTGATATCAGAATGTAGGCGGTGAATGATGACTATAAACAAGAGTAAACATTTCAACATATAAACTTCAATCCCATCCCCCCTCCCTGCTACCCTGCTCCACGGACAAAACCCCGCCCGCTTCCCCAACTGTGCAGAGTGCTTCATCCCTCCCTCAAACATCTTACTTGCTCGTAGGGTTGGTGAGTCCCCTCTGGGCATCGCCTGTGCCCACCCTACTCAGCCACGTCCGAGCCACAGTCCCGCGGCCCACACAACTCCAATAATGCGTACAGTTCAATGCTACACCGGAGTCAATCGCCCGGAGGCCAGCGGGTCCCTCTCGAGGTCCGATTCTAATTCCGCCCCTTCTTCCCGGCTTGGCGAGTGGGAGGATTGATGTGGTGGTGTTCGCGTCGTTTGATGTCCCTGGCGGTCTTGTTGCGAGCGGTGCCGTTGCCCCGCCGGTCTCCAGCCCTCCAGCCATTCTTGAGCCACCTCCGGGGTATCAAAAAACCAGGTCTTCCCCTCGGCCACTATTCGTAGTTTAGCTGGGAATATCATGGAGTATGGCAGTTCTCTGTCGCGCAGTGCCTTCTTAACCTCCGTGAAGGACTTACGTCGCCTGGCCACCTCTGCTGTGTAGTCTGGGAAGAATGCTAATGTTGCGTTATGAATGCGCACTGGCGGTGAATTCCTCGCAGCCTGTAATATAGCATCCCTTTCTCTGAAATTGAAGAGCCGGGCTAACACTGGCCTCGGGGCCGCCCCCGTCTTTGGTGGACCTCCCGGAACTCTATGTGCTCTTTCCACCGAGAAAAAATGCGACAGGCCCTTGGGCTGGAGTTTGCTCTTGATGAGGTCTTCCACATAGAGGTCCATGGCCCCCTTCCCCTCTGTCTCCGGAAGCCCAAGGATGCGCACATTGTTACGGCGTGATCGCCCTTCCTGGTCGTCCAGCTTGTCATGCAGGAGCTTGGTAACTTTCTGCATCCTTTCCATGGCCAATTGGAGCTCCGAGGTGTCCTCCACGAGTGATTTTGTGACCACCTCTACCTGTGTCACTCTCTCCGCCATTTTGCGAAAGTCCGCTCGCAGCAGAGACACTTCTGAGGAGATGGCACCCACTGTAGTTTTCACTTCCGTGAGAGTCTTCATGACGTCTTCCAGCGTTATTTTCGTCGGTTTGTCTGCTTCCTGGGTATGGCCCGCAGAGGGTCGCCCTGTAGCTTGCTGTTGCCCCTGATGTCCGTAGGCGAATTTATCCAGCTTGGCCTGCGTGGATCCGCTCCTAAGGCCTTTTCCCGCCATGGTGCTGGGATCCTCGAGTGATAGAAATATGTCTCAGGTGACCGCAGCCTGCGAGTCTATGAAGTTCCCCGGCAGGTGGTGGCGGCCGGATAGTGATTGGCCTTCCCGGTTGTGCGTGTGGGAGTCTAGGAGCCACAGACGCGGTCCGAGTCTTCGTCTCCAGTAGTCCTTCTGCGGGACGGGGCGGTCACTGTGGTCCCCCCCTTGCTCGCCTGCACTGCACTGGCCCGGGCCGGTGGCCCCTCTCGCTTACTGGTTAGGCCGCTGTACGTTGGGATATTGCCGTTGTGGCGACTTCGCCGACTCTGCTGATGTCGTCTAGTCGGTCGCAGGCCTGGGGGGGGGGGTTTTCCACGCTCCCGCGGATATGCCCGGCAGATCGCCGTCCCCCCGGGGCACCGTCGAGCCGGCGTCAGTGCTGGGACAGTATTCGAGCCCACTGTTCCCCGTCTCCCCGACGATGACTGGTGTTGCCCCCCGCAGTGTTGTGCCGCCAGGTGAGTACTCGTGGGGAGGGGGAAAGCGGGGGACAGAGGTGCTTCAGGCGACTTAGTACGCCGCTTCTATGCCGCGTGGGCTAGGCAGTGTCTGCTCCGACCTCCGCGCTGTCCAGGTCCCACCAGGAGATCGTGGTAATACTGGAGGAGTCAGCCAGGGGTATCAGGCTTATTTGTATTGGCATGGGAGGCACCGGGGCGCGTCCCCTCCTGTTGACCGGCCCCGTCGCACTTCCGGCGGGGTCCGGGTGCCACGCAAGGCCGGTGCTTCTTCTCCGGTTGTAGGCCCCAACACGTCACACGGTGCAGCTCCGGCTCCGGTGCATCGATCTTCTCGAAACTTGGACCGGAGGCGCCGCTTGGGTCCCGGACTCGAACGCCGCCGCTTCAGGCGTGCGTGGTGACGGATATCTGTGACGGATAGTTGAAAAGGCTGCAATGCCCTCGGGAGCTCTCACATTAGGCGGCCGCCATGCTTGGCTGCTAGCCACGCCCCCAGAAAAATGTTTTTAAAAGCATTTTTCTAAGTTGCATGTTGCACACACACATGTCCTTTGGACATGTGTGTGCGCAACACCTGTTTCAATTTGCATTTAAGGGGTGCTACAGGGTGTCCTTTGGACACCCCTGGTACCCTTTAAATCGCTATCTTATTTGCGATTAGCTAATTGCTAATCGCAAATAAGGAATACTCCCCATTCATTCCTATGGGCCTTTTGGCCCATAGGAATGAATGGGGAGTTATTCCTTATTTGCGATTAGCAATTTGCTAATCGCAAATAAGGATTGTGTAGGAATCGCAATTCTTTATGCAATTTCTACATGAATCCCGTTTTGCAAGTCCTTAATAGCGATTCCTTATCAATCGCTATTAGGGGCTCGCAAAACGGGAGAATGATGAATCAGGCTGTAAGAGGGTTGCTTAATAAGCTGGATTTAGACCATCTATGGAATTCTCCCATTGTTGAAAGCTTTCCATCAAAGGTATCATTAAATTTTTTTTATTGGGAAATGGTATGGTCGTCCGCTTATAGTATTGGATCCAATACAAATTTAACAGGACCCTTTTTGGACATCAAACCCTTACCATCTTGTGAGTCATACTGGGACATTATTGAAAGGCCTTTGATAGAAAATTGTATTTCCAATTTAGAATCGGGACCCTTCCTACAAAGGCGTTTACCCACAAATGATCAGCTATCCAGGACGATAAATGTCCCCATTGTAAAGACTCGATTGAGAACATCGCTCATATTTTGTTTGTTTGCCCCCTTTATGTAAGCCCACGACGGAAGTGGATAAAACCTGTATGTTTAAACCTAGGCACTCGCAGGTGTAAAGAGGCACTAAGAATGCTGGAATCGGATTGCACACCCTGCTTGGCGATTGCTGTCGCAAAATTTTTAGGTTGGTCATGGATTATACTCACCCGCACTTTACAACAACTAGATACTGCTCAATGAGTTAACTGGCAATGTTTATTCTAGGCTTGTTTTTAAAAATATTCATGTCTTATTGAAATATTTTAATTATTATGTAAAAAAAGGTTTTCTAAAATTGTAATATGACAGCGCTATGGTTTAATGAGTTTTTTAAAATCATAATGATTTTAATATTGTAGTATTTATTGTGTAGTGTAGGATGTATAACTGCTTTTATGACTTGCTGTTGAATAAAGCTTTGACATTTGATTTGATAGATTCAGTGGGAGAGGACGCTTGGGTAGAGTTCCTGGAAGATGTCTATAACAAAGATGTTATAATCACCCAGGGCATAATATAATGTAATGTTAATGAAGGGATTAATCAGAGGTTCTTAGCAACACTAATTAAGAAGACAATCGAGATGCTAAAACTTACAAGGGCAGCCGGACCAGATAACCTACCGTCAGTAATTATAAAAATAAACAGTGCCTGGTGGACCAGCCTGTTCCACCTCCTTTTTCAGAAACTCCTTCTAACAAGACATTTTCTGGATAGTTGAAAGGGAGCAGTTATTTAAACCTATGCATAAAAAAGGTGCGCACTCCCTCCCTGGGAACTATCGTAAAATAATCCTGTTAGATGTGAGTGGGAAAGTTTTCTCAAAAATCCATTTGGGGATGCTGAGGAACTGGGCACATGCAAACTCTATCATTCCACTTGAGCAGGGAGGTTTAAGGGGGGCACTAGACATCTGACCATTGCTTTAGCCTATGGGCCTTAGCCAAGGAGTCATTAGAGTAATGTGAAAGAATGTATTGCTGCTTGATGGACTTTAGTTCCACATTTGATTCAGTTGATCGGGCCTTATTATGGGAGACACTAGCAACCAAGTTTATTGTTTTAGCCAAACAAGCCATAACAATAAAATTCAATATACAACTCAATTTATCATCAACAATTCTTCAGATAAAATACTACAGTACAATTAATAATCCTTTAAGAACTGTGTGGTTCATTTAAGATCATCTTAGTTCCTATGCTAAAAATGTAACTCCGGTTTCTCACACAGATAAGAATACCTACCACTCTTTCCTTTGATACAATATAAATGGGAGGCACTGATATTTATGGAGTTCCTGAGAGTTTACTCTTAATCTTACAAGAAGTCAACAGAGATAACTGGGCCCAGGAGTAATTAGATCTTGAGGGATCCCTCACAAAGAGGATTCACTGAAGAAATGGCCAGAGACAGGGGTGTTTTCTGGCCCGATACTATTTTCCTTATTCCTTGCTGATCTACCAAAAGTACTTAGCCAATTGAACAGCTTCAACCCTAAAATGAGTGATATGCATGTCAGTTGTCTTCTATATGAGGATGATGTAGTAATTTCTGGTTTAACTGAAATTTGCCTTCAGAGGAAACTAGATGTCTTCTCAGACCATTGTAAGGAAAAAGAACTAATAGTCAATATGGAAAAGACTAAAGTACTGCCAATAGGGAAGAAGAGGATAAGGTCAGATTGGGCCTTACATAAAGTTAAAATTGAGACAGTTAATAAATATAAATATCTGGGGCTGTGGTTCTCAAGTGATCTACTGTGGAAGAAACACCGTGCTTACTTAGAAACTAAGACACTCTCCTCAGTAGGGGGACTTAACAAATGTGATAATCGCTATGGGGGCCCTTCTGTAAGACCGGTGCTAGCAGCTCAACAGGGTTTGATAAGGCCGCAGTTCTAGTATGGTGCTGAGGTGGTCGATATCGAAGGGAAATTAAGCTGGAACCTTGAAGAGGGTAGGTGTTTAAAAAAATTACTCTCTCTTCCCCGCATCTACAATGCTGCAGGCATTCAGAATAGAAACAGGTTTGACAGTATGGCTTGCCTGGCATATGCGAAGACAATAAAATTCTAGTTAAGAATAGACCGGGAGGTGCTTCCCAAAATTTCATGGCTGTGCAAAAATTAGATATTACAAAGTGAGTTCACCTGCACATGAGTAGTTAGTGGGAGGATCTGTCACTATTGTCGACATTTAAAATAGAAAGTGACATTGATTGGGTAGGTGTGTGTGAATCTGAGCTCAGACGAGCAACTAATCAGGTTTCCAGAGAGGAGGACCTTATCCATTTAAGGAAGAAGAAATCTGTATCCCTTTTTTTAAGTTTAAGATGCTTTATTGAGGTTATAGAAACAATGTAAAACATAAGTAAAAATATTAGCAAGAATAGGAAAAATTGACAACTTGGAATATAAAACAAAGGCAAAATGACTTAATATCCTATGAAAGAAAACTGTACATAGTGAAAAGAGCATTTTGGTGAATTTTAACGTAGAGGAAGAGAAGAAAGAAAAGAAAAGAGAGAAAGGATAAAAGGAGGAAAAGAAGAGAGAAAAGTGCAAAGGAGAGAGGAAGTAGGAAAGGAAAAACATCGTTAAACCAATGACTATTTAAAAAGTATAGCGATTTAAAAAATATTAACAACATGAATGATGTTAACTTTCTGGACAAGAAGGTAGTTGAAGGTAACCATAATAAGTCTCTCTTAATTAGCAAGGAGGTCGAAGTCGCATAAGCTCTGTCCATTCTGTGATGATGACATAATAAATTCCACCAAGCTTGGTAAGAGATTTTCGAAGTATCCTTACAATTAACAGTAATCATCTGAAAGGAAATTGCTAAGAAAAGATTAATAAAAGGGCCTACATCCTTATGATTGGCAAAAACTGGAGAGAGACTGCCCAAAAAAACATGGTTAATATGAAAAGGAACATCGGGTTGGAGGATATCATTGAGCTTATTCCAAATAGTAGTCCATAAGGAATTGGTCAGGGGGCAGCGGAAAAACATGTGTAGAAGGTCTGCCGTAGCATGAGGACATGACCAACATTTAGGGGAGTCCAACAAATGAAAACGGTGAAGATCACAAGGGGTAAAAAAAAGTCTGTTATAAAAATAATATAAAGTTTGCGTTGTACTGGCTGAACGGGAAGTAGTGTGAATTCTGGAACAGAGCAATTCCCAAGTGTGGATAGGAAGATCAGTACTCAAGTCTTTTTCTCATTGTTATTCTAAGTGGGATTTAACTCTGGGAGCGTGGGAATGGGATAATAATTTTTATATAGTAGCTGCCTTAAATTGAGTTGAAAAGTCAATAGGGTTCAGGGAAGGAGATAAATGGTCAGAGGAGGTAGTGGGATTGGAGTGCGCAGGGGTATAATAGCAAGTAAGGGCATCTTTGAGTGTAACATATTGAGAGGCATGTTTTGAGGAGATATGATAAAGGAATTGGAGGGCGGAAAAAGGCATAAAAATGCCATCTTTCATCAAGTGCTGAGGGGTACAGATACCTTTGTCAATCCACTCCTTCCAAAACAATGCGCGAGTATTAATCTTAAAGTGTTTGTTATACCAGAGAGGAATATTTGTGGAGCATGAGTTGAAAGAGGGATGGCACGTAACGAAGAAAGAGCTAATGTCTTAGAGTGAGCAAGAGTGGGGAATGAAATACGTTTTGGAGGCAAAGTAATCAAAATGGCGGAAAGAAGAGAAAAAGGAGAATATTGGGCCTGTTCCAGAGAGCTCCATGCGGTGCAGGAAGAAGAGGTAGAATCGGAAAGGAAAGTCCCAATTTGTTTCAAAGTAAAGGCTGAATGGTATGGTTTAAGATTAGGGAAATTAACTCCCCCCGAATCTTTAGGGAGTTGAAGTCGGGCTAGTGACATTCTAGATTTACGGTTATTCCACAAAAATTTGATAAGGATAGTATTGATGGTGCGAAAGAAGGTATTGGAAAGAGAGATAGGAAGCGTAGAGAGATAAAAATTAATGATTGGGAGAAGCATCATTTTGATTGTGGCCAATCTACCCCACCATGAACTGAAGAGAGGAGACCAACTATCAATAAGGGCCGAAGTCTTTTTACAAATTTCAGCAAGATTAATTTTAACAAGATCCTTTAGGTTATTACAATAGAGAATACCGAGACACTTGATGTGAGAGGGGGACCATTCAAAGCCAGAATCAGTAAACATAGAGGGGAGGCAAAATTTGTTGAGGGGTAAAATTTCAGATTAATCAACATTCAACTTGTAGCCCGAGACAGTAGAATAACTATTCAATAGGGAGAAAAATTCTGGTAAGGAAACAGAAATAAAAAGAAGGATATCATCGGCAGAGCAGGAAGTTTAATCTCAACATTTTGAAACTGAAAAGCTGTATAGTACTTGGAACGTCTAATGGTTTCCAGGAAGGGCTCAAGGGCAAGAATAAAGAGGAGGGGAGAAAGGGGACAGCCATGTCTAGTGCCTCGAAGAAGGGGAAAGTAACTGGATTGACAACCATTAACCCAAACAGAAGTGGTCGGAGCTGAATATAATAGTTTAATACATTTAATAATAGTGGGGCTAAAGCCATGCCATCTCAGACAAAAATAAAATCCCAGCTCACCCTATCAAAAGCTTTTTCAGCATCAAGGGTAACGGCTGCAAGACGACAGGCAGATTTTGAGGCAAGATGTATGATATTAAGACGGGTACGTGAGTTGTCTGTGATAGAGCGACCTTTCACAAAGCCAGATTTGTATATGTTAACTAAATCAGGTATTACCTTATTGATGCGAAGGGCGAGAAGCTTGGCATAGATTTTACAATCGGTGTTAATAAGGGAAATTGGTCTATAATTCTTACATAGGGTGGGATCTTTATCCTTTTTTGGGATAAGGCCAAGCATTGCTTGCGTAAGTGTACCTTGTGAAGCACCGGCAGACAAAAAGGAATCTATCAATGACAATAAATGAGGGATCAGAAGAGTTTTAAAATGTAGGAAGAAACGAACCGTGAAACCGTCCGGACCTGGTGGTTTGTCTTTGGGCAGTAAGGACATCCCCTCAATAAGTTCCGCGGTAGAGATGGGTGTATCTAAGGAGGTAAGATCAGGGACATTGTCGGGGGATTTGGGGATGGATTGAAAGAAAGAATCAAGATGGTCAGAAGAAGGAGAAGTCTCCGGTGTCTATAAAGAGGAGTACTATTTAGAAAAGCAATCAAGTATGGAGTAGTCAGAAAGTGTAAAGTGCCCGAGACGTCGTTAATAGCTACAATTTTAGACGTTTGTTTCTTAATCTTAAGACAGTTCGCTAGAGATCTGCTGGCTTTGTTGCGACCACCATACATCTTGGTATTAAATTTAAGGAGGGTATTACTGGCCGAATCCCAGGAAAGCTTATTTTATTGCATCTTGGTTCGAATTAGAAGAGGTAAAGTATCAGGAAAAGAAGTGGTAAAATACTTGTGTTCAAGAGCTTTAATTTGCTTAAGAAGTGATAGGGAATGAGAAAGAGCTTTCTTCTTCTTTCAAGAGACATAATCAATATTAAAGCCCCTAGCAGAGGCTTTAAAGGCGTCCCAGAGAATATGAAATTGAGAAACGGAGGAGAGATTAAGTTGAAAAAATTCTTGGGCAAATGCAAGGAATTGTTCGGAGAATTGAGTATCCAGAAGAAGAGAATTATTAAAGCGCCATCTCTTGGAAGTAGAGGATGGAGAAGGATAATCTATATCTAGAATGACAGGGGCATGATCAGATATGAGTATGGAGCCAATTTCAACCTTATTCACATATTGGAAGGTGTGAGGAAAAAGTAATCAATCCGTGAGTGTGATTTGTGAACAGGGGAAAAAAGGAAAATTCAAAAATATCGGAGTGAGAAGTGCGCCATGTATCTATAAGTCCCCTAGTGGTAATAGTCTTGTAGAAACCTTTCTGCATTCTATTAGGGACGTATCTAGTCTGAGATTTACGATCGAGGAAAGGGTCCATTAGTTGGTTGCAATCTCCACCTAAGAATATGTGCTCAGCAGAGTGTGAGGAGAGGAGGGTGGAAAAATCACTCCAGAAGGATGTATCAACTCCATTTGGGCCATAAACATTACAGAGAGAGAAAGGATGATTGTTGACTGTAACATCTAAATATAACCATCTACCATTAGTATCAGCAAAATCGTTATGCAAAACAACATTTAAAGATTTATGAAATAAAATAATAACACCATTCTTATTATTAACAGCAGGTGAACAGAAAATCTCACCAACCCAATACTTGCGTAACATAGATACTTCTTGGGTAGCAAGATGAGATTCTTGCAGCATTGTAATTTGACAGTTTAATCTAGCAAGGTGCGAAAGCACTGGATGTCTTTTAATGGGATTGCGCAATCCCTTAACGTTCCAAGTTATAATACGTAGACCTTTCATGAGAAAGGAGTAAAGAAAAATAGAGGATTAAGAAAGGAAATATTTTGAAAAGGAAAAGGAAAAATAGAATAATTCAAATAGATGAGAGAAAAGCTGAAAGATAAAGATAAATGAATAAGAAAGGATAATAAGGCTGAAATGGAAAGAGATGAGATAAACATATAAAGAGCAAAAAGAAGATAAAGGGGGAAAAAGTACCAATAATTGTGAAATGAACCAAATTTTAAGAAGCGGAAGGATACATGAAGAGAGAATAAGAAGAGAGAGGAGCAAGAAGTAGTGAAAAATAGAATGAAAGAAGCGAAACTTGAAAAGGAGAGAGGAAGAGGCAAAGAAAAGAGAAAAGAAAAAGGCAGTGGAGGATAGGACTCCACCAGAATGGGTATCAGAAAGAAGGTTACCAAGAGTCTGCAGACTCTAGTCATGGAGCGATGCAAAGTAAATGGCATTAGGGAGGGAGGGGGGCGACGAAAGGCAAGACAACCACACAGGAGAGGAACATCGAGAAAAGGAAAATTATAAAATGGGACAGAATGAAGAGAAAATACATATTGGAAATTAAAATAAATAGGGTGGAGAAGTAGTTACTGTGACAAAAAATACGTATAAAGAAGAGTACAGGGGGCTTACCACACAATAGGGAGAAGCGGGCCGTGGAGTAATACAGCACACGTAGGACGCATAGGAGGGCAACAAATGGAGGGGTAGCCAGCAAGCAGGACAAGGAAAGACTACCTGAAAAACAAGAAATTAATTATGAAAAAGTAATGAACAGGTAACAAGAAAACAGCAAACATCGAACATTGAACATTAGCGGGAAGCATAATAAACAAAAACTAAGACAAACTACGGAAATATTAAGGTATTATCATGGCTTGCTGATTTCCAGCTGCTCTCCTCTGTGTGAGTGGATAAAATTGCGAAGGTCCGCTGGATCCTCAAAACTCAAAGTTCTTTCTTTGTATGTAACCTTGAAGAAACAGGGGTAAATTAGTCCGTAGCAAGCATTCATAGATCGAAGGGCAGGTCTCAGATCAAGAAATTCCTTCCGACGACTAGCAGTGGATTTGGAGACCTCTTGACTCAAGAAGATTCTGTGACCGGACCAAACGAGTTGTTTGTGCTGTTTTGCTGCACTGAGAATAGCCATGAGGTCTGAATAAAGGAGAAAGTAAGCAATGATGCCGCGTGGTTTGGAAGAGGTAGAGGCAGTCTGAGGCCCAAGCCTATGCGCCCTCTGGATATTGAAGTCCATAGTTTTAGGGAGACCAACAAGCTGGAGGACTTGAGATTTCAAGAACGTTATCAAGTCGTTACCTTCAGAATTTGCTGGAATACCAGAAATGCTCAGATTATTGCGCCTATTTCACTTTTCCAAATCATCCGTGGTCCTCTTCAACTGACTGACTTCTTTTTTCAGAGTTTCGACCGTAGTTGCCACATCTTGGGCATCACTGACCCTCTGCTCGACATCTGATAATCTGGAGTCAAGGCCTGTCCATATGTCCTCAATGCTCTGTATGGCAGCAGCAGTATCAGTCATAAAGGGCCTAATAAGATGCAATTCTTCCATAATGTCTTCCAGCGTTAGTGGAAGAGGTGACTTGGAGGGAGATGGCGGATCATGTTTGAGGCGTTTACCAGTACTGGCCTTGGTATCCATATGACCCCCAGTTGAGGGACCCTAGGATTTCTGCGAGTGTTCCATGCTAACAACCATTGCAGAACAACAAGCAAAACAATGCTGTGTCAGAGTCAGAAAATGAGCGACAAAGAAGCTTCACAGGAAAAAATTCTAAGAAATATAAGGAAAAACAACTTATCCTGAGGAGCAAGCTTGCAGGAAAAAGCAAAATTAAGGCATGAGCATAAGAAATGGCTGCGCCACATTAAAATATGCAGGTTCCTTCTTCTGCAGCATTATAGTCCAAAAATGAATGACATGTGAAACTGGGGAGAGAGTAAGAAAAGTTTTGTCCCTCACAAAATAGTAATATTAAGCAGTAGCAAGCACAAGATGGGGGCAAAAGAGAAAAAAAGCGGCACCACAACATCGCACTGAGGAGATTGAAAAGTGCGGGGTAAAATACCTAAAATGGCGGCCTCAAAAGCTCCGCAAAAAATGGGAGCGAGAAAAGAGACAAAAAGACCTCCTTGAGGTCTGATACTTGCTGGAAGCAGTCTACATGCATTCCAACGTCCGGAACGGACTGCCAGGAGAAGCGGGAGGGCGCGGAAGAGGTCCCTGTTAATCCGAGCATTGCTCGATGCGGCGGGACTCCTTAGGTGGCGGCCATGTTGCTTTGTTGCGCGCCGCGTCTATCTTTATCCGTTTTGATGAATTCATGGTTGGGGATGAGACATTCCCCTACCTTGAGAAACTTCCTAATGTACAGATGCAGAGCATTCTTCTGAGATTTAGCTGTGGGGTAAATTAAGACTTGTTGTCAGATGTTCACGGAACATTGTTGAATAAAGATAAAATCTGTAAAAATGACCTCAACATGAAGGGAGATTTAACATACATTTTGGTGAACTGCCTGTGGTTTTTAGGAAGTTTTAATTAAAACCAGTTTTAAAACTACTGTACTATATCAGACACAGGTGGTGTCAAGACCCCTCATGTTAGCGCAAGCGTTAGCCTAAAAGTGGCTCCAAGAGGACTGAATGTATGGAAGTACCCTCATTGGCGAAGGTTGGGTCCGACTTGGAAAGCTGGATTGCGATCTGTGTTGCGGAAGGTAAAGGTCCTGCAGGCGCCACGCAGCAAGAGGAAATTCACTTTCTGTCTCGGTTCTCGGTCTAGTTGTTGAAGACTCGAGGTTCCCAAACAGGAATAGTGCCCCTGCGTGAGTCTCGCGCCATGCACTTCAACTGAATCCAGTCAGGAGCAACAGCTAATTTTCTCTGTGCTCTGACTGCACCTCATAGAGATTCTGAATCTAGTTCTTGTGCTCCATTCCGACCTCCGCTTCGCTCCTTAGTCTAAGAGCAGCGCGTGGAGGGAATTTTGAAATAAGAAAATACTTTCTTGTTTTCTTCAGCTATATCCGAAGCAACCAGCGGCTTTACCAGAGATTCCAGTCAGCATTTGTGACTCGAAGCAGGGAAAGTTACTTCAGTGAAGCGAAGTGCTTTCCAATTTTCAAGTAAGAGTTTCCAGTTTTATATTTAAGTGCGCAGAAACAGTTCTTCGAGTTTTATAGAACCAGCAGCGTTCTGTCAGTGGGCATTTCGCACTAGAGACTTACCAGCGGTTACGTAAGCAGTCTAGCTCGTGACCAGAGACTTGCAGAGTGAATTGGACAATTAAAAATTTGCAAACATTCGTGACAAGAATTTTCAATTCTATTAAGGACACGGAGGCGAGG
Source organism: Lissotriton helveticus (assembly GCF_964261635.1). Taxonomy (NCBI): domain Eukaryota; kingdom Metazoa; phylum Chordata; class Amphibia; order Caudata; family Salamandridae; genus Lissotriton; species Lissotriton helveticus. The sequence continues at coordinate 259,510,382 of NC_136069.1, read as the reverse complement.
ATTATGCTTTCTCGATTTCTTTACTACAAACAGCAGCCAATAGGAACACAGTAAAGAAACGAAAAACTACAGCTCCCATGAGCACTTAGGTAACCATAGAGAACATATCCCTATATAAAGAACCATAGAGGGCAAGACTTCCTCTTTCTTTGGTCAGTAAAATAAACAAATAAGTCAATGAAAAAGTCAATTCACGTGGAACCGAAGAACAGCCTGGAGGAAACATCCGTAGGCAACAGGAGAACGATCATCAGGCGACCTTCCAAGAAAACCAAGGAGCAGACGACTGGAGCAAGCAGAACTCCACAGGTCCAGAATCCGAAACGGAACCAAGGCAGGAGAAAACGGAAGGATCTCACCTCTGGTCAGAACCTAAAAGAAAACCAGAGCAATTATACACCATCCCAGTACCATAAGGTCAAATACAAAGGGTAGGGAAACAGTGCAAGAAAAACATGTCACAATGCCATAGCAATGAGAAAATACATGATACATGCAGTAAACTACATTTGGGTGGGATAATCCTCGCCTCCGTGTCCTTAATAGAATTGAAAATTCTTGTCACAAATGTTTGCAAATTTTTAATTCTATGGCAGGACAGGAGGCTCAGATTATGCTTGTTCAAAGCTGGTTCACCACCACAGAAGCAATATCCACAATGGGTTTGAAATAATACGTTTTAAACACAGTATCGGAAGACCAATCAGCGGCCTTCATAATGTCCGTCAAACTCACACCAACAATAAAAGCCTTAGAGGCCATGGCACCCCGAGCGGAATGAGCTCCGAAAATGGAGACATCAATTCCAGCCTCAGACATAAGCCAACGTACCCAACGGGCCAGGGTAGCCGGCGCCACAGGCTTAAAAGGTTTCTGCAAAGCAATCAGCAACTGACCAGACAAATCTTGTCAAAAAGGAGCAGTACTTACCTCATAATCCTTTATGCATTGGACCACACATAACTGTGGATTCTGATGAAAAGCTGGATATGTCACAGAAGACATGTTACTTTTGGTGCGCCGGGAAACTGTAAAAGTGACCCCGTCCGGAGAAAACGAACGCCCCGCGAGGTCCAACGCACGCACATCCGAAATGCGTTTACAAGACACCAAACAAAGTAGCATTGTCAGCTTCGCTGAAAGTTGTTTACGAGACAAGGAAGTGTTGGGAGGCCAAGCCTCCAGAAAACGTAAGACAATGGATACATCCCAAAGGGCCACATACTTTGGACAAGGCTGTTTAACCAGCCGAATGCCACGAAGTAATTTAGAAATCAAGGGATGCTCTCCAATAGGCTTCCCGTCAACAAAATCGTGGCCCGCAGAAACAGCGGAGCGAAAAGAATTGACTGTCCTATAAGCAGAACCAGAAGACGCTATGGAGGCAAGAAAATTAACTACTAAAGTAACATCCGCTGAAGCGGGATCCAAGTTCCGTTCAGAACACCAACCACTCCATCGTTGCCAAGCTGATGCATAACGCTTGTGCGTGTTGGGGGCCCAAGCCTCACCGATAAATAGTGTAGCGTCTCCAGATAAGCCAGGGACTTTCCAGCGTTCCCCGAAAGACGCCACGCAACCAGCCGGAGCTGACCCGACAGAACCAGAGGATGTGGGTGGAGAAGAGGATCTAACAATAAGTTCCACTTCTGTGGAAGCAGGAACGGCGTCGAGCAACTCATCTCCAGAAGATCCGGAAACCACGCCTGAGCCCTCCAAAGAGGAGCTATCAGAATGACCTCCGACTGGAAGTGCTTTGTTCGTGCCAAGACTCGCGGAATCATCGAGAATGGGGGAAACGCATAGCAAAGTTGAGGGGGCCAAGTCTGGAGAAAGGCATCCGTGGCCAGAGCCTCCGGATCCGGACGCCAGCTGTAAAACCTGGTCAACTGGGCATTGAGGCGAGAGGCGAAAAGATCGATCCAAGGCCGACCCCAGAGGCGAGACAGGTGCCGAAACACACGGGGATGAAGCCGCCATACGCTGAAATCCTGCAGATGGCGAGAGTTCCAATCGGCCACCTGATTCTGGCGACTCGGGAGATACTCTGCAATAAGAGTGATCTTCCTCTGAAGGCAGAAGTGCCAGAAGTCCTTCGCAATCTCGGCCAAGAGCTTCGACCTCGTCCCTCCTAATTTGTTCACATATCTCACCGCAGAGATGTTGTCCATGCGGAGCAGAATCCAACAGCTGGTGGCCTGAGGAGCAAGGCTGCGGATCGCAAAAGATCCCGCCAGGAGCTCCAGACAATTGATGTGAAGACTCAGTTCATCTTGTGACCAACGGCCGCCCGTTGTCACAGACCCACACCGGGCTCCCCAGCCCCAAAGACTCGCATCCGATTCCAGCACCACATCCGGAGTCGAGCCAAACAGGGCTTTCCCGTTCCAAGCCTCCATGTGGTTGAGCCACCACATCATCTCCGACTTTGCGTCTGGTGACAGAGGAACAAGATCGGAATAGCGAAGACCCTTCTGCAAGTGCCTGATCTTGAGACGTTGCAGGGCCCGATAATGCAAGGGACCCGGAAAGATCGCTTGAATGGATGAAGCCAACAGTCCGACAATCCGAGCGATCGATCGTAAGGAGACACTCTGTTTGGACAACAGTAACCTCAACTCTCTCTTGATAGACCTGACTTTCTGGGAGGGCAAGAGCAGTTGACAAGAGACCGAGTCGACTAGGAAACCCAGGAACTCGATCGACTGAGAGGGATTTAAAAGAGACTTTTGAGGATTCACTAGAAACCCTAGAGACTGCAACAGTTCGACCGTCCATGCCAAATGGGTCTGCAGTTGGACAGGACACTGAGCCATCAACAAAATGTCGTCTAGATATACGATCAGACGCACCCCGCGTGCCCTCTGCGATTCCATGACAGGTCTCAGGAGCTTTGTGAAGCAGCACGGAGCGGACGAGAGACCGAACGGGAGAACCGTGTACTCGAACCACGTCCCTAACCATTGGAATTGAAGGAAACGGCGATGAGGCGGAAAGATGCGGATGGACAAGTAAGCGTCCTTCAAATCTAGGTGAACCATCCAGTCGCCCTTGCAAAGGAGATCCCTGAGAAGATGGATGCCCTCCATCTTGAAGTGGCGATAGACCACTCCGTTGTTGAACTCTTTGAGGTTGAGCACCAGGCGAGAACCTCCCCCCTTCTTCTCCACCAGGAACACATTGCTGACGAAGCCCTGCGGATGCAGAGAAGTCCGCACAATGGCTCCCTTTGTCAGAAGGGACGCGATTTCCATGGAGATGACGGCCTGATCTCGTTGGGAAAAAACAAGGGGAGAAGGGGCGAGAGGTTGATGGGGAGGATGGTAAAACTCTATGTGGTAACCTTGAACTGCCTGTAACACCCAAGCATCGCTGGAGATTGTACACCAAGTGGGGAGGAAATATTGCACCCTGCCCCCCAGGACAACTGAATCGTAAGGAATTAGGCTCACCTGTGTTTGCGAAATCTTGACGTCCTCCCTGTTGTCCGCCATAACCGCCTTTAGAGGCCTGCCCACGGCCTTTGCGGGAGGGGTAGAAATTGGCTTTGGAACCGGAATAGGAAGACTGCTGACCTCTACCCTGCTGGGACTGAGCGCCACGTTGTTGGCCTGAACCACGGCCGAACGAACGTCCCTGTGAGCGTCCGGCCCTGCCAAAAAACAGGCGGAACGCCCTGCGTAGCTGAGATTGCGCCTTATCCAGACCACTAAATGTAGAGACGAACTTCGTCAGCTCCTTGAGGAACGGTTGACCAAATAAAAGACCCTGGGCAAGGGGCCCTGATTCCGAAGAAGCTAGTTCCGTTAAACGTGGGTCCATCTTAAGAAGAATGGATCGGCGGCGCTCCGTAGAAAGAGCACAATTCGCATTGCCCAACTGGCAAATAGCCCATTGGGCCCAACCAATCAGCTCATCTGGGTCGATGCCAGAAGCAGACCCTTGAGCCTGGTATCCTATGTCCAGGATCTTTGTGAGCGGTCCAAGGAGATCTAACAATTTATCCTGGCATAGACGCCAGGATCTATCAATGCCCTTCTTGGGATCCTTGGTGAACTTCCTAAGGTAGGTAAGGATTGTGGGATCCACCTCTGGCGTTTCTGCGAGTTTGTCCGCCAAATCCGGGCGAGGACATTCGGACCGCAGATGAGAACGCACCTCCTGGTCAAAGGAGTCCCGAATATGGGCTTGGACGTACTCTGCGACCTCAGGAGCCGGGAGCCAAGACTTCGAACTCAGATGGATTATGTCTGTAGGCTCAAAGGTAAGCACTGGAGGATGCGCCGATGCGTCAACAAAATGCTCTTTCCTCGATTTCTTAGCAGGAGGAGCAGAGGGACCAGAAGAGGAGGACGAGGAAGAGGCATCATCAGTATCTGGGGTAGAGGGCATAGCCATTTTAGAACTCTTGGAGCTTGACAAAGATTTGGCCAATTTTACAAAATCCGATTTGTGTGGATTCCCCGGGGACTTAGAAGAACGTGTAGCATACGCAGAAGTAGGAACCCAGCCCTGCTGTTTAGCATAGTCCGTCAGGTGACGCTTCAAAGGCCCAATGGCACGGACTAGCGCAGAAGTAACAGAATGTTGCACCCCTTGATCAAGGGCCTCGACCAAATTGGATTCAAAGGAGTCCTCAGGCTCCGCGTCGTAAGAATAAGAGTCGTCTTCCTCATAACCAGCCATGATAACAATAGCAAGGCTGAAAAAGGATAGACAGACAAGAAGCCCACACAGAAAATGGAACAGGACACAGAAGTGACCCAGTCAGGGGGAGTGACAACCCCTCTGCAAGCCAACAATGGAGAGCTACACACTCCCCACGCAAAGAAAATTGAAAAGTGGAGGGACAGGCTTGCAGAAAGCCACTCTAGGCAAAAGCCTCTATAAATTATCCAACCCCAACTCTAAAGAAGCAAGGGTGTCAAGCGGGGAGCGCTCCGGCAGGCCGTGGGCACAGGCTGTAAATAACGCCGCCGTCAGCGTGTCAGGGAATTCGTGAGGCACACGGAAAAGTAAACAAATGGGCCGTCGCGCATGCGCAGACGCCCGCCTGCCGGCAAATGCGGAAATAGAGCGGCGCGCGACTGAAACGCGCGACCGTTCTTGTCCCCAGTCCCACTCCACCAGCAACGCAGGCACAAAGGCGCCCGAGCCGAAAGAGAGGCGAATCCGCGCTCTCCCAACAGACGGCGAGAAGACAAGCCAAAAAAACACACAGCGCCACGAGCGCAGCAGGGACACCTGCAAAGGACACACGCTGCAAGCAGGCAAGCGCAATGAGCGCGCACAGTGCAAATATAAAGCAGACGCCGAAGACTGCAAAATGACACACTCAGCAAGCAGGCAAGCGCAATGAGCGCGTACAATGCAAATACAAAGCAAGTAACGCTACAAGCACAAGAAGCAGTAATGAAAAATGACTTAACTGGCTGCGAAGCAGCAAAGAAAGAGGAAGTCTTGCCCTCTATGGTTCTTTATTTAGGGATATGTTCTCTATGGTTACCTAAGTGCTCATGGGAGCTGTAGTTTTTCGTTTCTTTACTGTGTTCCTATTGGCTGCTGTTTGTAGTAAAGAAATCGAGAAAGCATATTCTGAGCCTCCTGTCCTGCCATAGAATTTCTGATTGCAGCATTCAGAAACTGCGTAGTGTATGCGCTAGAGACTTGGCAGTATCGAGAGTGCCTAGGATTCAGCAACAGAAAGAAGCGCAGCAGAAACCTTTATCCTCTCATTTCTTGTGGATTTTTCATTCTTGATTATCAATCTTGAGTATTACAAAGACTCTCTGAGACTATGAGAAATGCTTTGAAAAAGGCTATTGAGTAACATAAGAGCAACAGTTGTATTACAAAATATAAGCGCTATGTATAGCAAATAAGGGCATTGTGAGTTGATCAAATATTCTTCCAGTCGACAAGAAGTACAAAACAGCTCACCAAGAGAGAAGCTAATTCCTCAGAGTCAATAGGTAACTAAGAAAAAAGTAGGTTATCTAGAGTGATAAGTTAAAGTTAGGGACAACAATCATTGTTTGTGCTTACTTGCAGGTGCCAGACCGCATAGCAGAAGAAGGCTTCAGCTGAGGCAGTCTCTCTTGTTTGTCTTTTCCATTCCCCTTTTCCCCGAGCTGAGTTTAGTAGCAGTGTTTCCAATTACTGTTGCTGGTCTCGGTTAAGGGAATTGGTGGAACAGTCGTCTGCTCCTGAGGAGATCGCAAAACCAGATCTGACAGGTGGCAAGCAATTAAATAACTCCTAGAAATGAGAATCCTGGGTGACACCTGTGCCATGGGGCGATTTTTTATTGTTTGTAGATATATTTTAATGGCCAAACTGACATTTATGAAGGATGAATTGGGGTCTTAATCATGTAGTAACAGGGGAATTATGTTTCACCGCCTATCTACAATGCCTTAGGTAAAACCAGACCAGCTTACGTCAGGATGAATTTTGGTTTTAATTATGTTTTATCGTGGGCAGCCGATTTGAACCACTGATTTTATACATTATGTATGTGTTTTATAGTGTGTAGTTTAAAAACTAAAGTCTAAATAAACATATGTTTGACTGATTGACTGACAAGGAATGTGAGACTTTTGAGAATTTGTGGCCACATGTATGACCGTTTTTTTCAGTCGTAAATGGAATCAGGCCGTTTGCAACCGCTAAAATGGACTGTAGCATGTACAAACCCTATTTTGTGAGTCGATAACCTATTACTGACTCGCAAAATATGGTTTGCGAGTCGCTATTTGGAAGGGGCGTGCCAAGGATGTCCCTTCCTAATAGCGAGTCTCAGGGGGATGTATGATTGTTTTACGACTGTCATTGCGATCACAAAACAGCTGCAGTTACCACCAATTTCCAATTGGTGGTAATAATGTTGCAAATAGATAGTGGTCCTCAAGGGACCACTTCCCCTTTGTGTTTGGCAGCAAAAATATTTTTTAAGAGTTGGCAGTGGACCAAGTGACCAATGCCTGCCCTTAAAAAATGAAAAGAAAACTTTTCCTTTTTAAAAAAAAATGCATACCATTTTCCTTTAAGGAAAACAGACAGCATTTGAAAAAAAAACATTGCTTTATTTAAAAAGCAAGCATAGACAGGGTGGTCTGCTGTCCCAGCAGGCCATCATCCCTGTGATTGTGCCCACACACAATGGCTCCCAAACTGTGAGCTGCCTCATGAATATTGGTGAGGCCGGTCATTTGCTACCCCATTTGGAATCGCAAAATGAGTCTGAGACACATTGGAACATTCCGTTTTGCGAGTTGCAAATTGCGAGCCACAAAAAATCACAATTTGCGACTCGCAAAACGGAATGGTCCTACATCCGTCCCTTGTAGTCTACAGCATACTCCAGATAACCCATGCTTTCACCTGTATCATTTCACTCGTCAAATCCATTTCCTGGTGAGTGCTTCTCCTGTACTTTCTAGAGCCCACACAGCCTAGAGCTACTTTTTGGCTATTTTGAGCATAGCTCCGCCCACTTCTTTATTTCGGGTTCATGTGCTCCGCATCTACTTCAGCACTGGTTAGCACTCTTGTGAATGCGCTTGATATAATTTCTTCCTTATATATATCTGTCCTACAAGTAAATAATCCCCCTGGCACTAACTTTGCATTTCTGATCTGTGTCTGCTTTAATTAATAATGTTGTGCCATTATGCTCAGTTTTCAATGCCAGTGCTAGATGGCTTTGGATATTTCAAGTTTACAGCAAAATGTCTTTAAAACCTGAGTGCTTTTGGTTTGAATTGGCTCAAGTGAAGTTGGAAATACTAATTGACTTCTCAGAACTGTATCAGCTTTGCATTGGATGGTGGCATCTTAAACAATTGTTTTCAATGGCTTCTAACAATTTGGCTCAGATCTCACGATTTCTTCAACTTCCTGGCAAACCTTTGATTAAGTGGAATGCTTGGTTAAACTCTTTTGGGAACTATTAAATCACAGTTGGAGCAGATGGCTTTGTACCTAAAAGAAAGACTGCTACTTTGTTTTTAGTCATTTGAGAAATGAAGGGCAGGACGTTTTTGATAATTTGCATCCTGCTGCTGCCACGTCTGGACAATCCAGAGATTCTAATGAGTACTCAGAAGCAATTACAAGACTTAGAGCCAAATTCTCAGAACAACCTAGAGTTCTATTAAATAGATTTCATTTCTTCAAGAAGAAACAAACTATTGATGAAGCTGTTGAAGAATTCATATCAACATTAAGGGCATTAGCTGCTACATGCAATTTTGGAGCGTCCATTGACATATACATTTGGGATGGAGATCAGCTGCTTTTCGAAAAAGATATAAGAAAGACTACCCAGTTGCAAGACCCTCCATTTTCAGAGGTTGTTTATCTGGCTAAACGATCTATAATTTCCAGTCACATTACGATTGCTCCGGAATCCACTTAGACATCTTCTTCATTTGTGATGACACACAAATCATCCTACAAATAGAAAACATCCCACAAACCCATACATGGGTGAAAGACGTACGTACATAGATTTGTGGTAAACTGGATGACAGCCAAATGTCTTAAGATCATTTCTGATAAAACAGAGGTACTGGCCATCACTATGGACTGTAGCCCATGGACCACCCAGTACTGGCCACACGAGCTGGGAGATACCCATCTCCAGCTCTGGTGGTAAAAAGCCTGGGCATTAAAATAGATGCCAAACTCAATGGTCATTTAAGTATCTACTGTGTTCGGGACATGTGTGGGTTTGCTTAGACAGCTGAGGAAACTATCTCCCATCTTCTCTTCTCAACCATGGAAATGGTGGTGGCCGCCCTGATCCTGTCACAACATGTCTATGGGAACTCACTGTACATCTGAATGCCAGACAAGCTGCTGGGCAAACTCTAGGTGGTGATGAACGATGCAGCAAGGCTAATTTTTAAGCTGCATAGACACACCTGGGGCTCACCCCTACTGTAACAATTGCACTGGTTTCCCATTAAACAGAGGGCTAGATTAAAAAGTTTCTGCATCACCCACAAGGCCCTGTATGGTCAGGCTACAAAATATATTAAAGAATGTCTGGTGAAATACGTCCCAGGCCGCATCCTAAGGTCGGCCATGGAGGGCCTACTAAAATGTCCATGGTTTAACTACACCGCAAAAGGTGGCAAAGCCTTCTCGGTCCTCATCCCACAATCATGGAATAGGCTGTTAGGCCGGCTTCACTCTGAAAGAGCCCTCCTCATGTTCAGGAAGAAACTGAAGACGCTACTCTTCACAGAAGCTTGGGCATAGTACATAACACTTGAGACAACACTCACTCGGGGACTTTAGGTAATCTACTCGCAGAGCTTAAAAACCTGTAGGTATTAAGCGCTCTATAAGTCCCGATTAACAAAAACAACAATTTGTTAATGCTGTAGGGTATTCTGAACATGTCGATGCTGTCAAAATTAAGGGAAAAGTCAAAGAGAATGTTCAACATAGGCGGAAAGCAAGATGGCAACCGCATAGGTTCACTGCGCCCGAGCTCCTACCCTAGCTCTTCCTACCTGCCCCTGCCTGCTTCCCTACTTGCCGTACCTGCACTGAAGTACCTCCCAGTTTAGCGTGTGAGCCCAGCTCAGAATCAGCTGCAATACTTCAGCGTGGCATGGTGATCGAGCCCGGATTTCCCAGCACTGCGGATGCTCTGAGGGGGTCTGTTGGCTCACTGATGGCGCTCTTGATGTGGCTGACTCAGTCGTACTGAAGCGTACTGAGCAGGTGGGCAGGCCTTGTTAGAGGAGTCTTTGGATCAGCTTTAGACTCTTCCTCTTGAACAGGCTCATAAGTACTGCTTGTGTCACACATTATGGCCACCTAGACTGTTAAACATCCTAAAGAGAATGGGGACACACTGTCTACCCCAGTCCACACAGAGGAGAGTGCAGGTAAGCCGACTGATTCTCGTATTGCAAAGAAACGGCTAGAGAGTATGGGCACAGGAAGAAGGAGGATTCTGCCAGACTGCTCCCAGGCTTTGGCCAAAAGGCCTCGAGTGCTTCAGGCTCCTGAAGAAGGGGTTTACTGACTCTAGTAAAGATAGTCATGTCCCAGCTCATCCAGCAATCACTTAATTTTTCAGGATTAAGGACGCAGTGGGGGTTCAACCCCCTCAGAAAATTGCCAAGGAGCTGATAGTTGACAAACCGGGCCAGAGTGCGGCCGCGGAGCTGATGACCTGTCTGGGGTGCCTTTGGTTCTATAGAAAGGGACAGAACTGGCATATGTTGGTTCTTATTCATGTGCACCAGGGCAGCCTTTACAAAGGGCGACAGGCGAACAGGGAGAGGTGGCTAATAACCCTAAAGAGATGATCCAGGGGACCCCAGGCAAAGAATGTAGGTCTATGTATGCTCCTCGACTTGTAGCTCTTGGAGGAGCCATGACAAGCCCGATTACAATACAGAGAATAATGGTCTAGCAGTGCTGGGGGGCCATACATCCGAAGGCGCCAATACATTTTTCTCGCTCACAGATGACTCTTGCTCTGAAGACTCTATTTCTTGTCTCAGTGAGACCAGGGGCTGTTCTTCAACATCGGGCTCCAGTACACTTAAAGTACCCAAGACAGCCCTTAAACGCCAAGAGCTCCAAGGGCACCACATTCTCCCGAAAGAGCAGGGAGAAACACACCATCGGGAGCGGGCTGAAATGGGACTATTCACACTCGAAAATACTGGAGATGTCTGAGACTGCGCCCACCAAGACTAAGACTGCTCTGTTTTCATCACAGGCTTTGGGGGCAGCAACCATAAATCCCACTCTGGCCCTGATCCTTGAGTCGATCAAAGAGCACCACGCTGAGACTCCTGCAGATGGTAAAAAAAGCCAGGCAGGCTACAAAAAAACTGGAAGGTGCGGTCCGGAAGGTTGGGAAGGCTTACTCTGAGATTGGCGAGCTGTGTATAGAGGAGAAAACAACTGTTGAGGAGACCGAGTAAGCAACTGTGAAAGAGCAGACTAGGCCACATGATGCCCAACTGACAGATGTCCTGTGGAAGTTGGAGGACATGGAAAATCGCCATAGAAGGAATAATCTTTGGTTTCTCTGGATTGTGGGAAGCCTGGAAGTGGACGGCATCCCTTCAGCTAGACCTTCTTAGGGATGCTTTTCTCAAACTTTCAGAGTGGAACTGGGAGTTAGAAGTCCAAAGAGTCCATCGGTTTCAAATCTACACAGTTCAGCAGAGACCAAAGGCAACCAAGGGCTTTTTTAGTCTTTTTGGCAATTACCTGCTGTGCTAAGCCACTCTTGAGAAGGCCCGCCCTGAGGCAAGATTGAAATACCTACTTTTTCTTGCACCCTGATGTCTGCCATATAATGGTAGAGCATAGGAGGCGCCTGCGGCAGGCCATCAAGCCATATCAAGATGCCAGCTTCAAGGCCTTTCTGCTGGCACCTGCCAGATTGAAAACAATAGTTAGAGGGACTGTAAAATTCATTGCCTCTGAAATACAAGCCAGATTCTATCTTGGGCAGGCTCAGACAGATAGAAGTAATATGTAGCCCATTGGGACTTCCCCCAGGAAGCACTGAGCTATGCTCAATATAGGGGGTCTCTCTTCCACCCTGCTTGGTAATCTATATTATGGGGGCATGTGTACTAGAGTAGGGGGTGTTTTCTGGAGAAAGGAGAGTCAGCAGCTCTTTGGCTTCTCCCAGGGTCTTTTCCCTTTTTTTCTTTTCTCTTTTTTTCTTTTCGCTCTTCTTCTCTATATGGCTCTTTCTTCGACGTTATCACACTGGTGCGTGGGGTTGTGAATGAGTGTCTAGGGGGGGAGCTTGTGGTGTCCGACGCCATCTTCATCACACAGACCTCATTGGTCTGGCTGCTTTTAGTAGTGGGGAGATCTGGGTTGGAGGGGACACTTGTCGAGGAAGAGGGGTTTGTGGCAGGTGTGGGGGAAGGGTGTTGGCTGCACTTAAATTGCAGCAAGGTTTTCTAAGTCTGTTTGTTGGTTCAGTTGTACTAAAGAACAGGTCACGATATAAGCATAAAAGTGGGCCCAGGAATATGCCCTTGTGTTATGTAAAGCAGTTTTTTTTTTTAATTCAGTCGAGTCGGTCGGGGCCTTTGCCTGGCTCCTGTTCTATTTTGTGGGCAATGCTGCTTCTCAGAGCAATATCTGTGGGGGATGGCTAAGCTCTGTATTGCCACTATCAGCATTTGCGGGCTAAATGATCGATCTAATAGAAGACGGGTTCAAGAAGAACTCACATTTCTAAGAGCAGACGTGTACTGCCTGCATGAGACCCACGTAGCTCAGAGTGACAATGCTATTCTGAAATCTATAGGGCTAAAGGTAGAATGCCATACAACTCAGGATGTGAGGACTAAGGGGGTAGCCTTATTAGTGAAAGGAAATACTGTTACATCTAGGTGAAAGGCAACAGACAAGCATGGCAGATGGGCAATAATGGAGTGCAAAGCTGGCAATGGCTCCTTTACACTGTCCTCAATTTATGCTCCAGTCTTAGATGACTCTGCTCTATTTAATGTTTTAGCAATCAAAATACCTTCATGGTCTGCACCATATAACCTGTGTGGGTATCTAAATGTAAATGGGTCTAGAGGGTGTCCCGGGGATAGCAACGCTTGCGGGACTGGGCGTAAACCTCAAACATTTAGATCTTCTAATACATTTCTGAGGGATATTGGTTTAATCGATGTCTGGCCCAGTCTGAACGCTTCTGAGCCTGGATACACTTATTATTCAGCCCCCTATGACAAGTTTGCCAGGCTTGATTATTTTGTGGTGTCAAGGGGGCCGAGGTCGAACTCTTTCCTAGAGCAAAGTCTGACCACAACCCAATTGTATTTGAATTCCCTCTAGATGGACTAAGAAGGGTGGCGAGAAAATGGACTTTTGAGAGGTCTCTTCTTTCAGACCTAGAATATGTGAACCACATGAAGGGCTGGATCCCGGGATATTTTAATACTAATACTGATAAGGGTAGCTCCTCTCCTTGAATGTCTTGGGATGTCTTCAAGACCGTTGTAAGAGGGGAAACCCTGAGGTTCTAGTATGGCTAAACAAAAGCAGGGCCAGGGAATGATTAAAGAACTATATCAAAAACGTATTGTCTTGGAAACAGAACTGATCAGTGGGGAGGGGGAGCATCTGATCCCAGTTTTGAATTCAATAGCTAAAACTAAGGCACGCCTGAATGAATCTACCGAAGAGAAAATCGTGGGGAAGTTCCTGGTAAAAAATCAAGAATGCAATGAATATAATGAACGCGTGGGCCGTCTCCTCACACTTAGGGCAAGGCAACAGCAAGCCGCAGGGCATAGAAGCTAGATAACGAACATGCATGGCAGCGTGGTAACTGATGCCGCTGAGGTTAAAGAGGCGTTTAGGGAGTTCTCCTCTGATTTTTACAAAGCCTCACCCATATGGTGTTCTCGAGTCTCAGAGGTGCAGATGGACTCAGGTCCCTGCTGTAAAATTAATCAGGAGGAGAGATCCCTATTAGGGGCAGCTATTTCACTAGAAGAGTTTCAGGAGGCCATTCAGGCTCTCCGATCAGGAAACGCTGCAGGAACAGACGCTATCGCTCTGGAGTTCTACAAGTTTTATTTTATAGAGAAATCCATCAGGAAACGCTTAGGGGGTCATTAGGATAGCGGGCGGAAAACCACCCCGACCGCCATGGATGCGGAAACCAACCGCCCGCCTGCACCACGGATACACCGGCGGCCACATTAAGATCAACCGCCACTAAAGACCGACCGCGGCAGTAGCGGGCCAAGCAAAGCCGTCCGACGCGGGCAGTGATGGACAAAAATCGACCGCAGCGGTCGGAAAAGCTGCGGAAAGGCAACAACCCACCGCAAGGACAGCGGACACACCGCACGGGAAATTAGGATATCCCCGAGGGTGTCGCGGTCGGAACCGCTGTTACCGACCGCCGCGGACGTACATAGAAGTGAATGGGAGAAATAGCGGAAAAGCTACAGCATAGCCACCGCAGCGGACGGGACATGAAAAACATGGCGGACGATGCCAAAACACCGCAGTGATGCCAAACACTGCCCAAATAAAATTAGCCATGCCCCCCAAATACATAACACACATACAAATTAAAAAATGTATGCAAATACAAATAAAACAGCACAGGACAACTCCCACAACACACCTGACACCCAAATTCCACTTGGACACACCCACACAGCTGAGTATAAAGCCACCCCCTTCACTAACCACAATCCTTTGCAAAACTCCAGAAGAGAAGGCCATACACCACATCTAACAGGAGAGGCAAAAGAGCACAGCACACACACACATCCACCACTACCAGCACCACCACCATTACACCAGCACAAACAATCCCCCAGCACACAACACACCTCACACCTCAACACCACACCCCTGCACCCACACCCCTGCACCCACAAACACCTCAACCACCACACACCATGACAGCACAAAAAATGCCCAAATTCACCGAGAGTGAGTTGACAGTCATGGCCAATGAGATTGTGAGAGTAGAGCCACAACTGTTTGGTAGCCTGGTCCAACAGACACCATTAGCCACAAGGACACAAATGTGGGAAAGGATAGTCCAAAGGGTGAATGCAGTAGGGACCACCCCAAGCTCCAAGAAGGAGATCATGAAGCGGTGGCATGATCTCAAGAGGGTTGTCAAGGAGAGGAGAAGTAAGAACTGGACGCTGGCTAACGTAACTGGCAGTGGCCCTCCCATCCCACCGAAAACATTCACACCATGGGAAGAGAAGGTGCTTGCCATTCTGCTTCCGGAGAGACTCACAGGAGTAGCTGGGGGAGCGGAGGCTGGTAAGTACAAACAAATGCCAAACAACACACTGAGAAGTACTTCCTTGCAATACCTAAAAACCATTACACTGTCCACCGTCACCCAACAGGTAGCTAGCCATCTTGTTTAGGATGCCTGTATGGGGGAGGGAGGCCTGCACTACCCCTCCCACCATGCCCCTGGCCCACACTCCAGCAGAGCAGGATACAGGCCTCCCCCACCCAGGAGCAAGTGTCAGCCATTGCACAGTTCAACACACAGACTTACAGGTAGGTAGCCATCTTGCATTGGAGTACTGTTTAGGGGTGGGAGGCCTGTATCACTACTCCCAGCATGCCCCCTGGCCCACATTCCAGCAGCATGGAGGCCTCCCCCACCCAGGAGCAAGTATCAGCCATTGCACAGTTCAACAAACAGACTTACAGGTAGGTAGCCATCTTGTATTAGAGCACTGTTTGGGGGTGGGAGGCGTGTATCACTACTCCCAGCATGCCCCCTGGCCCACACTCCAGCAGCATGGAGGCCACCCCCACCGAGGAGCAAGCGTCAGCCTTTGCACAGTTCAACAAACAGACTTACAGGTAGGTAGCCATCTGGTATTGGAGCACTGTTTGGGGTAGGAGGCCTGTATCACTACTCCCAGCATGCCCCCTGGCCCACACTCCAGCAGCATGGAGGCCTCCCCCACCCAGGAGCAAGTGTCAGCCATTGCACTCTTCTCCCTCACCTAACAGGTAGGTAGCTATCTTGCTTGTGATGTCTGTCTGTTGGAGGGAGCCCTGCACTACCACTACCACCATGCCCCCTGGCCCACAGCTGAGCAGGATACAGGCCACCCCCACCCATGAGCATGTGTCAGCCATTGCACTCTCCACCCTCACCTAACAGGTAGGTAGCTATCTTAACTCTTCCTGATGTGTGTGTGTGTGTGATAGACCTGCATCCCTAAACGCAACAACAATTGCATGCTTTGCATTGACATACAACATGTATGAGTAAATGATGTTCTTCTGCACTGAGATTACACACAGTGTTGCCATGAATTGTACTACTAGTGACTTCATAATTGTGTAGTGTACAGACAGTCGATGATACGCAGATGACACAATACTTGCACAGTGCCCAACACTGACCATTCCCCATCTACTCCACAGGTGATGAAGAACTCACTGTTGAGGACCACCCCAATGACCAGCAGAGCCAGTCTTCACCCCCGGCACATGGACTCTCAGATGTGGACTCCCATGACAGTTTGGACGATGAGCTCCGGCCCGGCCCATCTGGTGTGCCACAGACCCAGATGTCCCAGGCCCCCATCCTCCCCACCACCACGTCTGTTGCAACAACAGCGCAGCAGACCCCTGCTGTCACGGCCTCTGCCTCCACCACAGCCACCACCACCACCACCTCCACTACAACTAGTACCACCAGTACCACCTGCAGCACCCTCCCTGTCCCAGGGGATGACCAGCCCACAGCAACGACTGTGGAGGGCAGGGAGAGAGTGCGTGGAGCCACAGTGGCGAGGCAAGAGGTCCGTGGCAGCAGAGCAGGTGGGAGGGCCAGGGTCACCACCAGACCTCGGGGGGAGTGGACACCATCCCTGGACCACTTCATCAGAGTTGTGGAGGCATACCAAGAAGTCCAGGGACAAAGTGGCCGGTCTGATGAACTATTAAGGGAGCTCATCCTGCTGATGAGGTCCATCGACAACCGCCTTGGACAGATGGTGGAGCTCATGGGCCAGCAAGTGGCGTTGCAGAGGGACAAGCCTGTGTCCCAACCACCACCTCCGTCCCCTACTGTTGTGCCGCAGGATGACAGTGCACCATCCTCCCCAGCGCCAACAGAGAGGAGCGAGTCCTCTGACGCCGCTGGCCATTCAGCAGGCCCCCCACCGCCAAAAAGATCTAGGGGGCGTCCAAAGAAGAGCCTGGGAGTCTCCGTAGGCAAAGCACCTGCAACACGCCAGTTACGGAGCCAGCTGTGATGACAACCCTCTTCCCCACTGCATTCACTGTTTGGACTGTCTTTCCCCACATTTCCTTGGCAATGGCACCTGTCTATTGGACTGGGTCACCACATCCATGTGGTGTCTACTCTTGCATCTCATCGAACAGGACTGTCAACTCACTGCTCATTCCCCACCTTCATGTAAATATTCCCGCACAATTCACATGTCCACTTTCAAAATAAAATACCTGATGCACCTGATTTTGTGCATTATCGTTTTTAGTGCAATATTTACAGTGTTGACAATGTCCATGATGTGTCCAAATGATATACAGTATGTAGGGCAGTATTATTCTGTAGCACCTAGGGAGACACAACAGAACAACAGTCACTTGTCTCATTGTGGCATCACAGGCAGAACACTACACAAAACATACACAAGACACAACAGGCATACTAGACAATGGGCTGCAGGTGTGAACAAATAGGGTCTAGCATACGTCCCCATATGGAACATCAATGTCACATTTACCACACACAGGTGACTGAACGTGTGTCTGTGGGTTACATCCGCGCATAGCCCTTCACAACAACAGCAACCACACCAGACAATGTACACGTTGTACCTTGTCACCCACCTTCAGGTGAAGTAGCGGTCGATGAGCTGCTGGTGCAGGTCTACTCCTTCCTCCTCTCCACTGTCCTCATCACTGAACTCAGGTCCTTGAGCAGGTGGTGACCTTGGTTCCTCACTATCGTCCAGGAGCAGGGGGACCCCCTTGTGGATGGCCAGGTTGTGCAGCATACAGCATGCCACAACGATCTTGCACACCTTCCCAGGCGAGTATGCCAGTGCAC
Source organism: Lissotriton helveticus (assembly GCF_964261635.1). Taxonomy (NCBI): domain Eukaryota; kingdom Metazoa; phylum Chordata; class Amphibia; order Caudata; family Salamandridae; genus Lissotriton; species Lissotriton helveticus. The sequence goes on along the minus strand of NC_136069.1, from coordinate 259,492,774 downwards.
CTCCGGTCCTGTCAAGGCAGCGGAATCTTGACTTCAGCAGGCCAAAAGTCCGTTCGATCACCGGTCGGGTCCTGCCATGGTCCTCATTGTAGAGGACGTCAGCCGGGGTCCTAGGATTCCTGAGGGAGCTCAACAGCCATGGCCTACTGGGATATGCTGAGTCACCTGTGAATGACAAACATCCATTGCAATGTTGTACAGCCAGAGTGCATCAGGTAACACACAGCACGCCATATCAGTAGGCATACTCACCCACAATCCAAGCACGCTCGGGATGCAGATTCTCCATCATCCGTGGCACCATGCTGTTCCTCATGATGTACGAATCATGCGCCGAGCCAGGATACTTCGCACACACATGAGACATGGTCATGTCCGCATGGCACACCACCTGTGCATTGATGGAATGATAATGTTTGCGGTTCCTATAAATGTGCTCCGTCGCCTGTGGTGCCACCAGACCTACATGGGTGCAATCGATGGCACCAACAACAAGGGGATAGAAGTCCCCCTTCAAGGCAGCCAATTCTCCTCCCCTAGGGAAATGGATGTAGCGATTCCGATACAGCATCATGGCTGCAAGAACATCCCTCAGCACCATTTCTTTACTTATTTATTTATTTATTGGGCTTTTAGAGCGCGACAGCTACCCACAAGGGTTTCCCGGCGCTGAGATAATGCAACTAGCAACAGTTGGAGAAGGTCACTCAGTTATTGATTAAAAAGCCAGGTTTTAAGGGCCCTGCGAAAGCGAGTATAACAGTCCTCTGCACGAATATAGAGAGAGAGGGAGTTCCAAAGTCTTGGCCCCAGGACGGCGAAGGACTTGCCGCCCATTCTGGAGAGTCTGAACTTAGGGACAGTGAAAAGAATTTGGGAAGAGGAGCGGAGAGAGCGGGCAGGGGAATGGGAATTCACCAAGGTTTGCAAGTAGTAGGGAGCCTGCTTTCTCCTGATCTTGTGCATATAGCTGAGCGCCTTAAACTTCACTCGACTGTCCACTCTCAGCCACTGAAGGTCCCTTAGGCGACCAGTTATGTGATCAGTTCTGCGACAGCCACTAAGTAAGCGCGCTGCGGCGTTTTGCACAAGTTGGAGGCGTCGAATGACTGCCTTGTTCGCCCCCAGGTAGAGTATGTTGCCATAAGCCAACCGGGAGGCGGCCAAGGCGTTCACCACAGACCTCTGGGTGTCACTAGGCAGCAACCATAAGATCTTCTTTAACCAGCTCATGATGATAAAGCAGATAGATGAGACCTTATTCGCCTGGCAGTGCATTGACAGATCCCTGTCGATGATCATCCCCAGATTACGCACATGCTCCACCGGGGGAAGGAAGCGGGCCTAAGTCAAGAGGCCAGTGCCTGGAGGTCCAAAGGTCAGGTTTATGCCCAAGGACAAGGACTTCCGTCTTCCCCCCATTCAGCTTGAGAAGGTTTTGGTTCATTCACTTAGCGATTTCCCCAAGTCCAGACTGAAGGAGGGAAGTATCGGCCTTGTCAGAGTTAGAAAGGGAGAAGACGACCTGTGAATCATCAGCGTATGTAAATAAAGTTAATCCGACATTATCTGCAACGTGGGCCAGGGGGGTGACACAAAGATTAAAAAGTAAAGGACTAAGAATAGAACCCTGAGGGACACCGTGGGGTTGGGGATAGGTGTTGGAGGTGGCAGTGTGTGAAAAGATTTGGAAAGTGCGATCAGAAAGGAAGGAGGCTAGCCAGTCAAGGGCTAGACCTTCAATGCCCATTTCGGCTAAGGATTCTAGAAGAATTTTGTGCGAAATAGTATCGAACGCCGCCCTGAGATCAAGTAGTATCAGCACGGCCCTCTCCCCTCTATCAAGCAGGGAACGAAGATTCTACGTGGCACCTAAGAGAGTTGTTTCCGTAGAGAAACCGGGACGGAAACCTGACTGCGAAGGATGCAATAAGTTATTCGTGGTGACAAACTGAACATCCTGAACATGGACTGCGACATCCCTCCAGCGCCAGCCACGGTCTCCTGGAAGGAACCTGTCGCAAAAAAGTGGAGTGCTGCCATCACCTTGTATGTGGGTGTGAATGCCGTTGAATAGTGACAGCGAGGCTGCAGGTGGGACTCCAATAGATCACACAGGATCTTCAGTGTTGGTCTATCCAGGCGGAATTTCCGTATTATTGCCTCATTCTCCATGTCCTCCAGCACTGTCAGGTGACGTAGGAGATTTGGCCTCCTCCTAGTTGAGATGTAAAATTGAAAATGTCAGTGACAACCATCATGAGATGGCCACAGCACATCCCATCAATGAGGTCATGGGAAAACAAAGACTGCCTAAGAGATGCATGGCACACCAGGTTACATGGGTAGCCTTTTGATACACACAGAGGGCACACCTCTCCACTGACAATACACATGTGCCACAAACACATCGGGGAATGTGAATGCGCACATACTGGAGAACACAATTCACATTGGCAGACAAGGTGCTGCAACATCCGCCAATGTTTTTGAAATTACCATGTCTGTATCATACCCATCTGCTGTACCTGTCACACCTCAATGCATCATGTAAAATCGGCACACATCCAACAACACAATGATCACAGTATGAGGAAAATTTTCAGTTGTGTGCATGAGCTGTTGTGAATGCACCAGTCTGATACGATACAATGCAGTGACACAAGCCTTGTCAAGGTCATCACTGACCCACAACATATTGATTTGTACTACATCATTAACACCAGCTCAAGAGTGTCAAGCATCATCAGCCATCAAATGCATAACTAACATGGCAGGGACCACAGACCAAAGTGTGTCACTCTGAACGTGCGTCCACCTGTGGATGACATGGAAGTATGGCATTGTATGTACAATGATGTGCCCTTCACCATGTTGCTGCTGTGTACTGATACACTCTTCAGGATTGACATAGCCATTAAATGTCATGAAAATAGCAGTACCTACCGCCTGTCCCCGGTGGTGTGACGCCAGCACCACCCCCTTCACAAGAGCGGTAGCCATTGGCATATGGGCATGTGTACATGGCGGTCGACATGCAACGCCGCATGCATCGCGGTACCTACTGCCTGTCCCCGGCAGTGTGACGCCAGCACCACCCCCTTCACAAGTGCGGTAGCCATTGGCATATGGGCATGTGTACATGGCGGTTGGCATGCTCCGCCACCGCGGAGGCAGTCATTGGATACTTTTGAATGATGCACCATCGCGGTAGCGTACCACGGTCACCCGCGGTGCATCACTGCCATGGAGCATTGCCTACAGCCAATAGGAACGATGATCGTGGTGGCATGATGCAGATTTGAAAGGCGCGGAAGGTGTGCTTCGCCACCGCGGAGGCGGTCATTGGATACTTTTGAAAGAGGCAGACCTGGACAACCAATCGTTGCTGCTTTGCAGCTTCCAAACGACCCCAGGGGGCTATAAATTTGTGGGAGTGAGCCTCACATTTCCAATGCTCACAGAGCCTGCTGCCTGGGACCCTCTCCTGCTGCTGCCTGAAGAGCCTGCTGCCTGGGACCCTCTCCTGCTGCTGCCTGAAGAGCCTGCTGCCTGGGACCCTCTCCTGCTGCTGCCTGAAGAGCCTGCTGCCTGGGACCCTCTCCTGCTGCTGCCTGAAGAGCCTGCTGCCTGGGACCCTCTCCTTCTGCCTGCTGCCTGGGACACTCTCCTGCTGCTGCCTGAAGAGCCTGCTGCCTGGGACCCTCTCCTGCTGCTGCCTGAGGAGCCTGTTGCCTGGGACCCCTCACCACTCACTACCGCCACAGGTGTTACATGTCCACAGGGATGGCAAGACAGAGAAGATCCATACCAGTCCATTCACAAGTGAGGAGCTGGAGGTCCTTGTGGACGAGGTGCTGGCACAGTACCCAAGGCTGTTTGGTGGTCCCAATGTAGTGGTAAGTCACCATGAAGGTAGCTGCAGGGCAGGGGGGTGTCCAACGTGTAGTTGCGCAGCTGCAGTATATGCCTGGTGGTGTGGTGTTGTGTGAAACACTGACAGACAAGCTGTCTCCAGGGCAAGGGAGTGTGTGTGTCACAATGTCACTCTTTTATATGCCTGGACTTGTATGTGTGTGTGTTGTGTGTTACGTTGAAAGACATACAGAGCCAACGGTTGATAGCCATGTAGGTGCCAGGACAGTATTTGCATGTGTGAATATTTCTGTGTGCACCTGTAGTCTGAGTCAGTGTGACCCAGAGAGTAGACTTACATGCTCCTTGCTCCAGTTCCTTCACACTGAGTAGTAGATATGCCCCATCTATGCCCTGGATTACTGCAGACCTACACACTTCTGTCGATGCATATTGTGCTGTGGCATCATGCATTTGTGGGAATATCATGGAGCATATACACCCCAATGTGTGCATGCAATCACAAATGTCTGGGCCATGCATAGTGCCCTTGTGAGGGGTTCCCCAGTTTTGGAGGGAGGGAGGTTACAATTAGTCATGAGTCTGTGTCTTGCTACTGATCTGATAGATGTTGGTATCTGACATTGTGTAACTGGACATTTACCCTTCTTTTCTCTCATACCTGCAGCTCAAGGTACACCAGCGTAAGGCCTTGTGGAGGGCCATTGCAGAAAAGGTGCGAGCCCTGGGGGTTTCAAACAGACGACGCACCCAATGTCACAAGAGGTGGGACGACATCAGCCGGCTGGCAAAGCAAGTAGCAGAGATGACCTTGGGGTTGCTACCACGCACAGGACGTTTGTCACGGCGCTGCATGACTCCACTGATGCGGTACAAAAGGGGGTGGTGATGGACGGAGCATCTGAACCAATCAAACACTCACACCCAGTCAAAAGATCTGGGTTTGATCCATCACCGTTCTTTAGCCCACTCCGCCACCCCAGTTCAGACATGGCTATATGCAAATCAGTCTGACCCTGTGCCTCATGGGAACAGTCCAGCCCGTACTGCCAAGCCATGCCTTCCCTGGACCGGAAACAAGCTTCCGAGGACCGATTTGCTCAAACGCTCCGTCCATCATCCCCTTTTGTATCGCTTTGTTTGCCCTAAGTGTGGCAGGGTATGCTCAGACGTGAGTCCCTTGCTCACTTGGCCACTGGATTCAAGATAGCCTGGCTGATGAGGATTATGAATCCGAAACCGGTCCCAGGATGCTTGTTTCCGGTCCAGGGAAGACATGGCATGGCAGTTCGGGCTGGACTGTTCCCATGAGGCACAGGGTCAGACTGATTTGCATATTGCCATGTCTGAACTGGGGTGGCCGAGTGAGCTAAAGAATGGTGATGGATTAATCCCAGATCAGTTGACTGGGGGTGAGTGTTTGATTTGCTCAAACGCTCCGTCCATCATCCCCTTTTTTGTATCACTTTGTTCGCCCTAAGTGTGGCAGGGTATGCTCAGACGTGAGTCCCTTGCTCACTTGGTCACTGGATTCAAGATAGCCTGGCTGATGAGGATTATGAATCCGAAACCGGTCCCAGGATGCTTGTTTCCGGTCCAGGGAAGACATAGCATGGCAGTTCGGGCTGGACTGTTCCCATGAGGCACAGGGTCAGACTGATTTGCATATTGCCATGTCTGAACAGGGGTGGCCGAGTGAGCTAAAGAATGGTGATGGATTAATCCCAGATCAGTTGACTGGGGGTGAGTGTTTGATTTGCTCAAACGCTCCGTCCATCATCCCCTTTTGTATCACTTTGTTCGCCCTAAGTGTGGCAGGGTATGCTCAGACGTGAGTCCCTTGCTCACTTGGCCACTGGATTCAAGATAGCCTGGCTGATGAGGATTATGAATCTGAAACCGGTCCCAGGATGCTTGTTTCCGGTCCAGGGAAGACATGGCATGGCAGTTCGGGCTGGACTGTTCCCATGAGGCACAGGGTCAGACTGATTTGCATATTGCCATGTCTGAACTGGGGTGGCCGAGTAAGCTAAAGAATGGTGATGGATTAATCCCAGATCAGTTGACTGGGGGTGAGTGTTTGATTTGCTCAAACGCTCCGTCCATCATCCCCTTTTGTATCGCTTTGTTCGCCCTAAGTGTGGCAGGGTATGCTCAGACGTGAGTCCCTTGCTCACTTGGCCACTGGATTCAAGATAGCCTGGCTGATGAGGATTATGAATCCGAAACCGGTCCCAGGATGCTTGTTTCCGGTCCAGGGAAGACATGGCATGGCAGTTCGGGCTGGACTGTTCCCATGAGGCACAGGGTCAGACTGATTTGCATATTGCCATGTCTGAACTGGGGTGGCCGAGTGAGCTAAAGAATGGTGATGGATTAATCCCAGATCAGTTGACTGGGGGTGAGTGTTTGATTTGCTCAAACGCTCCGTCCACCATCCCCTTTTGTATCGCTTTGTTCGCCCTAAGTGTGGCAGGGTATGCTCAGACGTGAGTCTCTTGCTCTCTTGGCCACTGGATTCAAGATAGCCTGGCTGATGAGGATTATGAATCCGAAACCGGTCCCAGGATGCTTGTTTCCGGTCCAGGGAAGACATGGCATGGCAGTTCGGGCTGGACTGTTCCCATGAGGCACAGGGTCAGACTGATTTGCATATTGCCGTGTCTGAACTGGGGTGGCCGAGTGAGCTAAAGAATGGTGATGGATTAATCCCAGATCAGTTGACTGGGGGTGAGTGTTTGATTTGCTCAAACGCTCCGTCCATCATCCCCTTTTGTATCGCTTTGACTCCACTGATGGGCCGCATATTGGCAGTGACTCATCCAGACCTGGATGCCCGTCTGAGAGAGCATCGGCAGCAAGGCAGGGGTGGTGAGTATCTGGGGAGGGTGACATTTGCTGGGAGTGGAGGCACGTGTACAGGGCATGTGGCACTGGAGACCCATGTGATGTGCGTGTCGTGCTGTGTTGTGCTGTGTAATGTGAGTGGCTGCTGTGATGTGTTGTTCTATCAGGCATTGGCCCACTATGGCCTTACTGAGCTGATAATCCCTGATAATCCCTGATGTGCGCCACATGGTCATTCTTCATTGGGATAGTGTGGGGAATCCATAATGGGGTGAACTGCAGTGTCAACTTTCTAAGTGTGACTTCATGTATGCCTACTTTGCATGCACCATGATCTTTGAGGCCCACACATCAGACAACAATGTGCCCCAGGTTACCACATTGAGGAAAATGATATTTTGCCTGACCAAATATGACCAAATATGTCCTCTACATATACCCTATGTTACATGTCATGTGCATGTCACCCATGCATATTTCCCGTAGTGGCCTGAATCACTAGGCCTCTGCAAACATGTCCTGCAAGTCAAGTCATCAAGTCTCCCAAAGGTTAAGTTAGCATAAGGCCCATGTATTTGCATTTTGCATTGTGCTCTTTTTTAATAAATATCGTACTGGTTGAGCCTGAAACCAGTCCCTGAATTAATGTTTTCATGACTCCTGACACACTGAAGCTGCAGTTACGTCCCTCTGACCTCGCATACTTCTAGCTCAGCCGCAAGAAGCCCAGTAAGGGTTGCCAAGACAGTATATTTTGCTTAACAGTTATCTGCCTGTCCGGTGAGGAAAAGTAAACAGAACCCGTCCGAGGGAGATAGGCCTAGCCATTCTGTCTAGATTGAAGTAAATCACAGTGCTTGCACCCATAGAAAGCTCATGCAATGAACGAATATATATGCCCTCTCTGTCTTTTAGTGACGAACAACCTTTTCTTCAGATAATACATCCCCTGACTCTAGATATCAGTTGTACTAGATGTGCTGGTCGCCTTGACATAAGAGATCTCTCTGCTAGGTTGTAAGTCAGCCTCCACCCAGTTACACGTCAATTGCACATCATGTTCAAAGTTGCACAATTAGGGCACAGTTCGAGCTGGTCATGCAAACTCCTCCTCTGTGTACCACCCACCTATGACACCTACCTATCACACACCTATGACTCATCAGGTGTACACCCACATGTTCTTATCTCATTTTCTGTCTTGCGCCTGCTCCTATGTACAAGGAGTAAAAAGTATATATATGATGTTTTGTTATTAAATGATTAGAAGACTCTTCCTGAACCTCTGTGGTGATGGAACATATTCTCCCTTTGACTCGAGTTATTGGAATAAAGCCCATTTTAACTCAGATACCACGGACTCTGCTTCTCACTTGATGCATGCTAATTGTTAATGACTAGAAATTCAGCCAGGGTAATATTTTATTTACCACAACATGGTGCTTGCTATGGCCTACTTAGCATTTTGGACTGTAATGACCTAATAGATGTGTGTGTTGTCCCCTCCTGTTCCCTGAAGGTCTGACATTGGTAATAAGTGTTGTATCCACATCATGTCCCTAGGGCAGGGAGTGTTGGGGGGCGGGGCACTCCATCTACGGGCATGGAGTAGTGCTGTGTTGCATGACATGGCTAATTCATGGCATAATGTGTGTGTTACAGGCATGTTGTGGTCTATGTACTGTGTTGCTACACAATGATTGCAGGGTGTGGCGGTTACCATGTACATTTGAGCATCTCCTATACTGCATTGCTTGTAATACGTGCGACCAGATGATGACACTTACACAACCCTGTATCTCTCTCTCATGCAGATTCGCAAGAGACCACGGAGGAGCATGAGCCAGACCCAGTGGTGGAGAGGAGCACTACAGCTGCAGCGGAGGCCAGTGATCCAGAGCCCACCAGCGCATCTGAGGGGGACAGAAGTATGCAGGAGGAATCTGTGCCAGAGACACAGAGTACCACATCATCAGATGCCAGCGGGGGTGCATCCATGTTGGCAGGCACAGGGGATGGGGAGTCTGCATCATCATCTACCACACAGCCGCCAGTGCCCAGCCTCCCATCCACTTCCTCTGGTGCTGCCCGTATCCGTGTCACTAAGAGGGGACGAGTCACATTCACACCTGGCACCACTGCCCCTGCACCTGTCCCCCCTGCTGCCCTCAGTGCAGAGTGTGTTGAGCTCCTGCGACAGCTTTGTGTGTGCCAGACCGCCCTGCTCAATGCCTTCAGTGACCATGAAAAAAAGAAATTAGGCCAGGCGGTTGCATACATGGAGGGCATACACTCAGACGTGGGTGGGCTACACCGGACAGTCCAGGCATTGTCATCCACAGTCATGATAGCCCTTCAACAGGCACATGCTCCCATTGCAGCTCAGGTGCCTTTGTCCACCCCCCCAGTCAGTGGCCACATCAGATGACAGTGTGCACGCTTCGCCTGCCTCAACGAAAAGGTACAGCACCAGGAACACACAACAGACACAACCCAAACACTCCCGCCCACAGACACCATCCCCACTGATGAGCATGGCCACCCCAGAATGCACAGACAAGAGCCAGTCAGGGAAGGGCAAGGCCAGAAGAGCAATGAGGCAGACATGAGACTCACATGCTGCAGAGGCATCACCAGTACAAGACTCTCCTGTCCGTAGTACATCACACAAACCTACACATGCAGTGTCTGTGGCCACTGAGGAGGTCTAGCATATCAGGGGTACACCTAGGAAGAGCACAGGGACACATCCACCACAAACATCTACCCCAATTCCACGTCCATTGATGCAGGTGGAGGAGGGCAGTGTAGAGACCACCCCTGGCAAGAAGGCAAAGGAGGGCACTGTAGGGGGTACACTTGGCAAGAAGGCAAAGGAGGGCAGTGTAGAGACCACCCCTGGCAAGAAGGCAAAGGAGGGCACTGTAGAGACCACCCCTGGCAAGAAGGCAAAGGAGGGCACTGTAGGGGGTACACCTGGCAGAGGGGAATGTGGTCCAGAGACGCAGCCAGACCATGCGTTCCGTGGGTTCCAGCACATCTCCAGAGGTAGTGCCAGTGTCTGCACCTGATGTGGGACAGTTGGGGGGTGTTCCTGTTGTGTCATCACCACTTCCCATCAACCCCAAGACAGGGAAGCCATTTCATGTTCCCGAAAAGTGGAAGGGCACCCCACCAACCTCACCCACCCACACTGTGTCAGAGGTCTGCATGACTCCACCTCCACATGCCACTATGCCACCTGGTCTACACAGCCCTCCAGCTTGCCAAGCCACTGTTAGCCCCACAGCACCTGGGGCTCTGTCACCACAGTCAAGTGGGCCTGCTGTCCCCGACACACAGCCAGGTACAAGTCCGCATGACAGCCAGGAGTGAGTTGACATCACCTTCATACGCCTGTGCATCATACAGGTGTGCTAGTCCTGTACATTGTTTGGAACATGGGTGTGTTGCTGGCCCTGTTGCTCTGCTGTGCTGTACTCCCACCTGCCATGGACACTGGCCCTGTTGCTCTGCTGTGTTGGCCTCTCACCTGCCATGGACACTGGCCCTGTTGCTCTGCTGTGGTGGCCTCTCACCTGCCATGGGCACTGGCCCTGTTGCTCTGCTGTGTTGGCCTCTCACCTGCCATGGACACTGGCCCTGTTGCTCTGCTGTGCTGTACTCTCACCTGCCATGGACACTGGCCCTGTTGCTCTGCTGTGCTGTACTCTCCCCTGCCGTGGACACTGGCCCTGTTGCTCTGATGTGTTGGCCTCTCACCTGCCATGGCCCCTGGCCCTATTGCTCTGCTGTGCTGTACTGTCCCCTGCCATGGACACTGACCCTATTGCTCTGCTGTGTTGGCCTCTCCCCTGCCATGGACACTGGCCCTGTTGCTCTGCTGTGCTGTACTCTCACCTGCCATGGCCACTGGCCCTGTTGCTCTGCTGTGCTGTACTCTCCCCTGCCATGGACACTGGCCCTGTTGCTCTGCTGTGTTGGCCTCTCCCCTGCTATGGACACTGGCCCTGTTGCTCTGCTGTGCTGTACTCTCACCTGCCATGGACACTGGCCCTGTTGCTCTGCTTACTTCGCCTCTCCCCTGTGCTATGGACACTGGCCTTCCTGTTTGTGTTTCACCTGTGCATGGTATCTAGCATGTGTACATCATTTTGAGCCTTGCTGTTGTCTACAATTGTTGTACCGCTACATCTGTGCAATCTGTGAATAAATACAGTTACTTCTGTTGTGTGTTTTGTCAGTGTCCTTGCTTATTAAAGTTCTGTTTCTGTTCGCATTTGATTGCCTGTGCACCATGCTCCATGTATAACTTCAACATTGCAAGGCTCTTTGCAGGCATCATATTTTTGGACACGGATGACAGGGTCTTCAGTCCATTCTGACCCTGCAAATGTCATGTGTGATGGCTATTTTAGCTGCCATGCAGCCATCTTGATAGTGATTTGCTATTGTTGCCTACACTGTTCACATGTCTGGTTGGGGGACACTGCCAGCACAGGGTGTGATGCTGTGCAAATGTTTAGGAGCTAGCTGGGATATGTCATGATGTATGTGTGTGGTTTCCTTTCTGTGTGCCCAGCCTTGTATGTGTATGATCATCTTGTGTTGACCCTTGGTCCTGGTACCATGGCCTACATGAGATGCGTGGTCTTGGGTGTAGCAGAGGTGTGCAGTGTGAAGCGTGTCAGTTTGTAGTGGATGTATGTGTGCCCCTGTGTTGTGGGGGACACACATGTGTCACCCAGGAGTTGTATTCCTGTGGTTTGTTTTGTCTTGACCTGTGTAGAGGATTGTATGCACTTGTGTGAGCTGTTTGTAGTGCACTGTGCTGTGTGTTGGTGTATCCATGGTGTTGTGTGTGACTCCTTGTTGTGTTTGTAAGTTTGAAGTGGGCAAAGTATGTGAGTTGCACATCAGTTTTGGGTTTGGTTGATCCTCAATGTGTTTTGTGTGTTTTTGTGTAAACTGTGTGGGCCTGCTGCTCCACATCGGCATTGTGATTATAATGCATTGCAGGCACATGGTGGTTTTTCCACTCCTGTACGGCATGGTGTGTGTGGTTTTGGACCATCCACTATGTCTGCCACTTGTGCCTGGCCATTGTGAGTGTTCCCTCCCTCTATTTGTGTGTGAAAATGTATGCTACTGACATGCAGGCTGTTTCACTTTGATGTGAGCTGTCCCCTTGGTTTCCATGTGTGTGTGCCTCCACATCACTTCATTTGTGGGCTTGTGCTTTGTGGTGCATTTCTTGGGCCATGAGTGTTATTCCACTCTGGACATTGCCCCAATGGTTTATGTGTGCTGTCCTTGTGCTATTGGTCATTCTGTAGTGGTCATGTGCACTTCAGCTGTGTGTGCTGGCCAGCGCTCTGGTGGAGGTGGCTGGGCTCTTGGATCCCAGAATGGTCCATGTGTAGTTGTTGTGTTGGATGTGTGGATGTTGGCTGTGGTATTGCTTGAGTTCCTGGGTGTGCTGTTGTATTTGTGCAGTGCAGTTTTGTGGTGTGTGTGATGCGGTTGTGTCAATCATGTGTGTGTGTGGCTGTTGTGCTTGTTATGCACACACTGCTTGTTGTGCACGCAGTGCAGTGTGTATGGCCTCGGCATTGCCTGATGTGCATCCCCTGATGTCTTGTGGTGTTTGTTGATTGGGGTTTCATGTGCATCTGTGGTCGGTTTGGTGTGGCAGTGTGTGTTTGTCCAGATGCACTTCTTGTGTGATTAGTGTTATGGTGTGTGTGTTTTGTTCCTGAGTGATGTTGTTGTGTACTCCTGTTGTGTCTGTGCTCCCATTGCTTTTCCCCAGTTTGGCTGACAGGGTATGTCTGTTTCTGTTGGAGTTCAGTATGTGTTCCTGTAGTGTTTGTATGTTGTTCTTGTGCAGGCATCTGTTGGGGCATCCCTGTGTGTGTGTTGTGTTTGTGGCTACACCCAGGGTGTGTGTTTGTTTGTGTATGCAATAGGAGGGATTGTGAGCCTTCAGTGTGTGTGGCACTGGTGTTGTGTGTTCCTTGTCAGCCACTCCTGCAGTGACTGTGTCCCTGGTTGTGTGTTATGTGGTGCAGAGGGTGTGCATTGTGCTTGTTGTTGCAGTGCTTGTTGGTGTGTCTGGGTGGTGCACGGGATGGGCACTTGGCCTGTGACTTGTTGTGGTGTGTTGATGTGTGATTGGGGGTGGTGTGTCCCTATGGTGTTTGTGCCCTGCCCATGCCTTGGAGCGGCCCTGACTTCTGCATAGTGCGCATGTGTTGACCGCGGCGGTGACGTGACCGGGACCGGGACGTTGCAGCTGGTTGGCGGACGATGCGCGTTCTGGATGCAGATGGGTGCCTTGTTGTCAGGTGGGTGAAGTGTGGGTGCCCGTGTTGATGTGTTGTGTCCCCCAGTAGGTTGTCTGTGTGGTGCTTGGGCCCTGTGTCGGCATGTGTGTTGTGTGTTGCATATGTGTAGTTGCGTACCTGCGGCGTCATCCGCGGCGGCCCATCTGGTGGTAGTGTTGTAGCAGGTACATCACCGGATGCATATGGAGGGCTGGGTCCATGGCGTTCCTGACCGGGTCTCGGCGTTCGCGCTCCGCTGTAGACTTTCTGCCTGCTAAGGCTGGGCGGTGTCTCCGCTGCGGTGCGTCAGCTTGTTTGGTCCATCCTAATTTGTCGAGCGGGGCGGACGTCATTCGGCATGGCGGAGAGTCTTGATTGGCTCCCGCCGCCGCGGTGGCGGGCGCACTTTGATGGCGGTGTGTGTTGCTCCGCGGCGGACGGGAATTGTCCTATGTTTTGTTATCCTAATGTGGTGGACGTGAGTACCGCTGTTCGCGGGCGGAAAAAGCTGTTTTTCCGCCCCGCCACCACCGCGGTGGTACCACCGCCCGACATCCTAATGGACCCCTTAGGCTGTTTACGGAAGTTAGAGATAGGACAGTCCCCCCAGGCTCCTGGTGCACTGCTAATGTAGTTATTTAAATAAAATTTTTTAAAAAGGTTTGGCCCCTACAGCCCTGGGCTCTTATAGGCCAATTCAATTACACTACTAAACAGTGATGTCAAGCTGTATTCTAACATTTTTGCAAGTCTGTTAGGCAGTGTAATACAGCACCTAGTGTCAGCCTGGCAGCACAGGTTTATCCTGGGGAGAGGGACTGCAGTTCATGTGCGGCGAGTAATTTCATTGTTTGATGCCACCGAGACACCTCACAAAACCCATGCGAGTCGTCCTGCTCGATGCCGAGAAGGCCTTTGACAGGGTGTTGTGGTACTATCTCTTGCTGATTATGAAGGCTAATGGCCTGGGGTACCCTTTATTAATGCAATCCAGGCAGTGTATCTCAACCCTACTGCTCGTTTACAAATAATAGGAGGTGAGTCAGAGCCTTTCTTAATTGAGAGGGGACCAAGGCAGGGCTGTCCCTCCTCTCCTCTGCTATTTGAACTGTACATAGATACCCTTCATAGGAGGTTGGAAGCCTCTTTGGACATCTCTCCTGTAGGTCTGCTGGGTGGGGATACTAAAATGTTGGCCTATGCCATTGACGTGGCAAATTGTGGCAATAATCACCACTGACCCAGACAGGGCTCTCCGTTCTGTGAAAACGACAGCGGAAGAATTTGGGAATCAGTCAGGGTTTTTGTTAAACAGAGCTAAAACCCAGGTATTGATAAATAAATACATGTCCGCCTCCGATAGCAGGATTGTTGTGGAAGCTACATACCTGGAAGTCAGCATAATAGCAAGAGTGGAATGTATAGTTGATTCAAATTTAATCCCTATTATGGAAAAAACCAAGAAGGATTTCAGGCGATGGGGTAATCTGAAACTCTCAATAATGGGGAGATGCTACTTTGTAAAAAGAATGTTATTTCCAAAGTTATCGTATGTTTTTCGTACTATTTCTCTACAGCATGGGTACTCGTAAAAATGTGCCCAGGGGCCACAGTATGGTCTGTGGTGTGACCGAGGGCTGCACTGATGCTAGCAGGGTGGCAGTAGGGGGTCTGGGTGGGTCAGGGATTGTTTAAGGTGGTCTAAACAATTGTTAAATAAACGAGTAAGCATTTATTTGGGGGTTAATAAATGTGTGCTCGTTCATTTAAAATGTTTTCTGAACATTAGTGCTCAGAAACTAAAAAGAAGCTTGTGCAGCTGTACACCAGGGGGCTGCATGTAAAGGTCAAGAGGGCCGCAAGCGCCACCCAGGCCGTACTTTGAGTATCACTGCTCTAACGGTTCACAGTGACTGGTTTAAATTAATTAAGAGATTGGTGGCTAGATTTATCTGGGCCTATGGGAAGACTAGGAGGGCTAAGGCATTGCTGTGCCTACCCAGAGATAGGGGGCCTGGGGGCTCCCCAATGTTAAGTTATGTTATCTTTCTGCATCTTTCAATATTACAACCTGTTATTTAAAAAGAAGACAACTGAGGGAGATATGCTAGGCTATGTGCCCTCAACTTATGAGCTTCTGATTGGGGCAGCGGCCAAGGACTGTCTCTAGAAGTTTTTTGAGCCAAGCTACTTTAAAAGAACGTGTTTTAAGACTCTGATTACTGCATTTCAAAACTGGGCCAGTGTTTGGAAAAACCTGGGGGTGTGCAGATATAGTAGATCTACTCCCTTGCTCAGGAACGATCACCTTCCCCAGGATATTTCAAGATAACTGTTTAGCTAGATTGAAACTAGTGGGCTTTGGCAGGATTCAGGATCTATTAGTAGGGCATCTAATTACATCATTTGAAGTGGTATGGGGAAGATTTAATATTGGGTCCTGGGATTTTTTTTAAAATATTTGTAGTTGAGGGACTTTCTTTGGAGGAAGGCTGGGGGCGCGGCTGTTTTTGAGCAGATTCCTTTGATGAATATTCTAACAATGGAAACTGGCCCCTCAATATTGCAAATGTTATGGCTGCTTGTTGGATGATGTCCGAGATGATCTGGATAAGAACAATGAGAAATGACAGACGAGGCTCGATCTGTCGGATTCTAGCTTCCTGAAATCACTCGAGCTGGGTGGTTCAATTCTGTGCTCATAAAATCTACAATCACAGCACTATAAAACTATTTTCGATCTGTGTATACCACCATCAAAATTTGCTAAATGGGGCGGGGATGTGGCAAATTGCTGCTTTAGATGTCAAGCATTGAATGCGGATCTGGTTCACCTGTTCTCCACATGCCCTAAAATCAAGCACCAGGTTTCTTCAGAAGAGGGCCCACAATGGCTTCTTTAAAGGCTTTAGGAACTTGACCGGTAGTGAGTGACTCATTCAGTGGTGTCAGTGCTGGGCCTGGATAGACTGATAAACAGTTCTTGAGTATGTGAGGTGGGCAGCAGTCAGAAGGAGCTCCTGATTTAACTTTAACAAGGAGCTCCTGAATGATCTCAGTGCTAATGGGGGGGGAAACAACTGAGGACACATTCGTTCCTGTGGATGGTAGTGGCGGGTGACATGGGGGGTACAGAGGAATGCTGGCTTTGATAGTAATAATTTGTTCTACAAAGTAGTCATTTAGAGAATTACACAGAGCTTGAGAGGGCATGACCTTTGCGAGAACCCTGTCTGGGTAGGACAATTCGTTCATAATAACAAAGATTTCTTTAGAACTTTAAGAATACGTCTAGAGAAATGAACGGCCTTCGCTGCAATGATGGGCTTCATATATTCTTTCCGGGCTGATGTGTACAGAAATTTCTTGTCAGGGGAGTATTCCCGTCACCACTGCCTCTCTAGTTGGCGCAAAGCCAATTTCTGGGTTTCAGTTTCAGAAGGCAACCATCTCTGGGCGACGGCACGTCGAGCTAATTTAATTTTCCTGAGAGGTGCGTGCTTGTTACTGGTTTCAAGAAGCCATTGGGAGAGGTTTGCTTCAGTGTCATTGATGTCAATGCCCGGGGACGGGGTGGTGTTAGTCAAGGTGTCAAGAAAGTCTTTTTTATTGATAGCATTCCATTTCCTGGCAAGGCCGCCTTTGACTGTTCTAATTATATTTAAAAGTCGGGAGTGTGATCGTGAATTTTAAGAGATGATGAGCACTCCAGACGCAAGGGTCAATTGTAGGGGTTGAAGTGGTCATGCCACTGGTCCACACTTGATCTAGGATGTGCCCCTTCAAATGAGTGGGAGAGGAGACCTGCTGGGCAAAACTTAAGTTAGTAAGAAGGTCAGACAGCTCAGCAGATTGAGGTCCTTCAAGGGGATCATTGTACCGGTAATTAAGGTCACCTATGAGAAGGACCTTAGCGTGATCGGTGGTGAGTTTCGCCATCTGCTCGCTAAGTGAAAGGGGGAAGTGAGCCATCTGATACGAAGGCCTATAGACTAATACACAAACGAAAGTGTCAGTGGTGGATTCCAGTTGAATTACTATGTTATCCACCTCATTGAGAGGGAGACAGGGCAGGGTGCTAAACCTGAAGTTGGTGTTGATAATGGCTGCAACTCCCCCTCCCGTTTTACCTGATAAACGGTTGGCATGTATGATATAATAGTTAGAAGGTATAGCTGCCAACAAATCAGGGGCGGAGTCTGTAGTAAGTTTCTATTAGCAGTAACAAGGGAGCGTGTATTGAGATAGCAGATTGATAAAGGCATGGGCTGGTGTTTGGCCAGGTCAGGCAAAATATGTTTGGAGGTGGTGGAAATCTGTATTTCAGGAAATGCACACCTTTTGGAAAGGATTCCTTGCTCCGAGAGCAGAACCTGTATTTCACGAGTAAGATATAGAAAGGGGAGTGCATCACTTTTAGGGTGTCCAAGGTGTAGGTGATAGGACGGACATAGTGCCTGGGCCCTGGGTCCGGATGGGCGCGGATGGGCGCAGACGGGCTTGACTTTGGCGCGCCACCGGCACACCTGCTGCTCGCGTCCGCTGCGCTTCCACGCCGCTGGCTGCATTTAGCTCCGGTCCCCGCCCATAGCTCCAACCTCTCGCCGCCTGATTGGCTGTTACAGGAGGAGTCACTTGGGGCCACAGGGAAGCCTGAACAGCCGACTTACGCGCAAGTTCTAACCAATTGCAGTTTGTTAAAAACATAAGAATACACAGTAAAATAGATCTGCCAGTGCAATTTTCTATTTTCAAGTTTTAAGGTAGCGTTTTGGCAGCCTGAGGCGAACTGATAATTCGAAGCCTAATGGCGATCTCCCGTGCTGCTGGCTGCTTTTAGCTCCGGTCCCCACCCACAGCTCTGCCCTCTCGCCACCTGATTGGCTGTTACAGGGGTAGTCACTCGGGTCCACAGGGAAGCCGGAACAGCCGACTTACACGCAAGTTCTAATCGATTGCAGTTTGTTAAAAACATAAGAATACACAGTAAAATAGATCTGGCAGTGCAATTTTCTATTTTCAAGTTTTAAGGTAGCGTTTTGGCAGTCTGAGGCGAATTGAACATTCAAAGCCTAATGGCGATCTCCTGCGCTGCTGGCTGCTTATAGCTCCGGTCCCCGCCCACAGCTCCGCCCTCTCGCCGCCTGATTGACTGTTACAGGGAGAGTCACTCGGGCCACAGGGAAGCCGGAACAGCCGACTTACTCGCAAGTTCTAATCAATTGCAGTTTGTTCAAAACTTGAGAATGCACAGTAACATGGATCTGTCAGTGCAATTTTCTATTTTCACGTTTTAAAGTAGCATTTTGGCAGCATGTGGCGTGTATGAATCAGACAGAGGGGCCAGGGAAGGTCTAATTTTTATAGCTATGTCAGTTTTTAGGCTCTGTGTGGCTTCAGCATGGCTCGATCCTCTACTCCCAATCTTTCAGCAACGGAAGGGGCGCTTCCTACATGTCTGCAACTTAGAAACGGCACTTTACGAACGAAAAGGCAAGAGGGGAAGAATTAAAGGGAAGAGGATCTGGGGAAAAGTCTTGACCTGGGTCTCTCTGCTTAAATAAACTGCTGTGTTTTAGGCTTAGGCAGTATTTGGTCAGTGCCCGGAATGAATGAATTTTTTTAAATCTGCAACAACCTCCTGTTGATCTCTATTTTTGGCTAACAATGAATTTTGGCATTTTGCAATGTACTAATGTAAACTTGATGTTGTAATTTAATTTCAACAATAAAAAAATCGTTAAATAAAAAAAATGTTCAACATAATACTAAAGGCCTCATTATGAGTTTGGCGGTTCCATGGACCACCGTATTGGTGGTGGTAGTATGAGCGTGGAGAGCTTGGTGGTCTGAATGTTGTATTATGAGTTGGGCGGATTGGCTTTGGGAAGACCAACACTGAACCGCCAAGACTGCCAACAGACCACCAACTGCTGGGTTCGCGATTGGGGAAAGCAGCCGCTATAGGGTGGTATAGGGGAGCTCCACCATTGTGCCTAATACACGAATGAACCGCAGTGATCCTACCGCCTGTTTCAAGGTGGCGGTGAGGAAGAATTTGGGGTGCATACTCACCCCTTTCTTCTTCTTCCAGGAAGAGTCTAACATGGATCTCTGTCTCCAGGTCCCCACTCACAGTAGGATCTTCACCTTGAGTATTATGACCTTGTGTGCGGGGATATACATGTGACTCAGTTTTGTATCCTATACCATTTGTTAGAACTGCCCACATATGGGCTTAACCCTGGTAATGAGTATATGGTATTTTTCCACATATATCATGCAAATGTGTGCATCCAACACATTTGCAGTCGAAATACACATACAGACATTGATATTTGAAAAAAGTACCTCACCACTGCCGCAAGATCCCCGCCTCCCCACCACCGGCCCTGTGGTGAACTCGAGAATATAGAGGTCTTTGGACCACCGACCCCCTGGGCTGCTGGAGGGGGTGGATGCAGTTCAACGATGGTCGGACAGCCACACTCGTAATAAGACCTTAACACTTTTTGTTTCAGGTTGGATCTAAATCCAATTGAAGCACATATATTGAATGTCCAGCAGGAGTTAAACAATGCAAAAAGTGCAAGAAATTAGGTCACTTTCACAGTGTTTGCGGGTCTGGTAAACAACAAGTTAAAGTTCCCAGTTTTGACTTCAATGAAGGGGACTGTCCCATTCATCTGTCAAATATGGTCTTGATTCTGGAGATTGACTTGTTGTCTACTAACAAAATTAAGGAACCTTTATGTCATGCAACTCTAGATCCTAAAATAACTCTTAACATTATGGCGCCGATTCCGATTCAGGAAAAACCGCTTCGAATAGCCGTTCGGAGCGTTTTTCCCGTATGAATCGTACCCTGCAACGTCCCCCGTACGTACGACGAAGTACGATTCGTACCAGGAGCTGTACTCCGTACCAGTCGTACAGAGACCGTATGACTATAATCTCCATACGATTCTCCCTCAGAACCCGCTGTATGCGACATCTGTACGGTTCGTGGCTGGTTTTTACGACCCAGCAAGTATGATACGTGTCGGGTACACACCGTATGACCCTTTTACTACGGGAGCTGAAAACAGCCGTAAAAGCATAGTTTGCGCCGAAACAGGTACGGAACAGCCCCCCGGGTACGGTGCGTACCCCCCATGATCGCAAGGGTACGGTGCGTACCCCTGCGATCATAGGGTGTACGTACCGTACCCCATGTACGATGGGTGTACGCACCGTACACCCATCGTACATGGGGTACGGTGCGTACACCCCATGATCGCAGGGGTACGCACCGTACCCCTGCGATCATGGGATGTACGGACCGTACGGTGTGTATGTGTTTGTGTGCTTTTCCGTACGACTCGCCTTTACCTGACGTGGACCGTATGAATCGCGTCCTCATACCCCGGTCCGGATCGTACTCGTCGGGTGGTACGGCATGTGTACGATTCGTACGGCATGTGTACGAGTCGTACGGTTCACGGTTTCAGCCTTGCAATACGTACGGATCGCGATGATTCGGATGGATTCACGGAATACGGATCGTACTACGCGACTCAGACGGACGGGTACGATTCGTACGGAGAGGGCTCCGGATACAAATCGTACGGACGTTTTTTTCCCCGAATCGGAATCGACCCCTATTTCTGACTCGGGTGCACATATCACTATCATATCTGATTTTACCATCAGTGAGGGTCCAATGTTATCCTGAGCATACTGGACATGCATCCTAAAGCTTATGGTAATCAAGATATCAATATGGTTGGGTTGTTCATAGACACTGAGCCTTGTCTTGTCAGGTCAATGAAAGCTAAATTCTACTTTGGAGTCAAGGGTGAAAATATAGTTGGCTGCCTTGCAAAACTTGGTCTTATGCTGGTGTCTGGTGCTGATTCAACACTCAGGGTAGCAAATATATCTTTACTCACTACTGATGATTTTAATCCCACTAAAGATATTTTTAAAAGATTTCCTGACATTTTTTCTGGTAAGATTGGTCTCATTCAGAAATACGTGCACACAATTAAGTTGAAGAGGCACGCTATACCTGTTACACACAAAGCCAGACCTATCCCCTTAAGTGTTAAAGCTAATTGAAAAAGCTATTAGAGAAGTTAGTTGGAGATTGCATTATCAAACCCACTGACTCCTCTGAATGGGTAGGTCTCATTGTAATTGTGTGCAGTGACTCCTCTGAATGGGTTAGTCCCATTGTAATTGGGTGCAAAAAAGATGTCGAAATTCACTTGTGTGCTAATCTGCGCTGTTTCAACAGGAACATTGCGGTTGTTTCCCATCTTCTGCACAAGGTTCAAGACTTACTTACCAACATTGGAGACTCTAAATTGTTCCCACTTTTGGATCTCCAATCAGCTTACCACCAGATCCCAAGAAAAGTCCCAATAGTTAGTCACCTTTGTAACTCCTTTCGGCGCATTTACGATTTGCAGACTGTTGGTTTGGCTTCAGCAGCTATCATTTTTCAAGGCCTCATGGGTAACATATTGGAGGGTGTAAGTTGGCTCCAAATGTTTCAAGATGATCTGCAACAGTAGGGAAAGTGTTGGACTCAGGAAGGGTAAAATGTACTATTCCCACTCCAGTCGGAGCAACAGTAGGGAAAGCATTGGAGTCAGGAGGGGTAAAACTTATTATTCCCACTGCACTCTGTGCAACAGTAGGGAAAGTGTTGGACTCAAGAGGAGTAAAAGTTACTATTCCCACTATAATATATATATATATATATTACCTACTGGCAGTCGCCAGTAGGTAGTTATAGTTAGGATTGTTTTCCATAGGGAAATCGCAACATTCTATTGGGAGTAACTTTGGCGCCGGTTGAGGAATCTGCCTGAAATGTTCCTCAACTTTGCCTCGCGGCGCTCCGGTCCTTCCCTGAAAGTTTGGGGGGATCCGTCAAGCGGGGGCCGAGATAAAAGGGGGGTCCCAAAACGTGTTTTCCCCATGTTAATTTCCATATGGCGGTCGGACTCACTTTTAGCTCGAACGGCTGAATGGATTTTCACCAAATTTTCCAAAATTGTAGGGATTGGTAGCCCGGTGTGCCTTTGCTATGTCTCAAGATATGTGCTCCAGAGGATTTTGAGTAATTTAGGTTCAAAAAAATATATATATCTATAGCCGCGCCCCGGTACGCGCACCGGGGAGCGCTCCGGGCGCGCCACGCGAGTTGCGCACGGAAAGCTGATTGGCTCTCGGGTGTCTGTAAACATTCCAAACAGTCCGGAGCGGCCGCCATCTTGTGTCTCGGTAGGATCGAGACACAAGAGGTGGCAAAAACAAAGGGCGAAATAACCAAAAGGGGGCAGGGTAGACCCCCCCCTGACCCCCTAGGTTTGATGTGGGGGTCATAAAAGGGTCCCGCGGGTGAAAAAATGTAAACATTTTTTTCGATTTTCGCATGGGGGGGGAGCGCCCGGTACGCGCACCGGGGAGCGCCGGGTACACGCACCGGGGAGCGTACCGGGGAGCGTTCTTTGGGGAAAAATAGTGAAAATAGTAGTGTAAAAAAAATCATTTTGAGTGATTAGAGGTAGGGTAGCTCTGAAAAGAGCTTTTGGGTTCTGTGGCTGTTTTAGGTACCTACAAGTACGTCCCATACAAACCCACATGCACACAACCCCACACCCCCACAGCCACACACTCCCCACACATACCTCACACACGCACACCTCCACCTACACCCAAACACCCCACACCCCCACACCGACACCTTACACATCCACACGCACACCCACACACCCCACACACCCACACACACACCTCACCCCCCCAACACACACAAACACACGCACACACAGATACCTCACAGACACATCCCACACATCCCACACACACACCTCCCTCCCCCCCACACACACACACACCTCACAGACACACCCACACATCCCACACATACACACACATCCTACACACATACCCCCTACACCCACACATCTCCCACACACACCTCACACACCCACACCTCCACCTACACTCAAACACCCCACACACCCACACCCACACACACACCTTACACACCCACACCCACACCCACATACCCCACACACCTACACACACCTATACACCTCACCCCCCAGACACACACGCACACACACCTCACAGACACACCCCACCATCCCCCACACACACCTCCCCCCCCACACATGGGGAAAATTCAGTGAAACAGTAAAATAATAATTTAAAGTGCTTAGAGGTAGAGTAGCTCTGAATAGAGTTGTTGTGTTGTGTGGGTGATTTAAGTACCAACATGTAGGTACCAATGCAGAGTCTCAAATTCAATGTACACCTTTTTTCTGTAGATATCTTGCATGTTGTTACAGAAGTTATTGTGGTATATGGAATCCATACCATAGTCTGTCAGGAAAGCAGAAACAGATCCTTTAAGTACTCCCTGAGAAGACCTAGGGGATCATGGGTTGTCTACCCTGCTCCCTTATGATGTTTTAAAATTGCACAGTATACTGTAAGTTTCACTTTATACTATAATATAAATATAAATACTTTGAGTACTCCCTGAGAAGACCTGGGGGATCATGGGTAGTCTACCCTGCTCCCTTATGATGTTTTAAAATTGCACAGTATACTGTAAGTTTCACTTTATACTATAATATAAACATAATCATTTTGGTAGTACTTCATGAATTAGATATAAAAATGAATAATGTCTCAAACAATTTTTAATTATTAAATACAAATTTATTGGTTAGAATTTTCATAGTTCAATAAAACGTCCAGCATTAGATCATCTGGAATCTCCTCAAAAATGCATGTTTCTATATCTTGTAAACATTCAATAAATTGTTGATCCAAAGACTGATCCATAAAATCTTCTTCAACAAAATCTTCATTAAGAATCTCCTCATATGTAATCTCGAAGGAAAGATTGATGTTTTCTTGCTCCCCTTCCATTTTTTTGCTGTAAATTGCATAAAAAATAACTATATCAGTAGAGTTAGGGCACTGTTGGGTTTAAGTTCAGACAGGTAGTTCTGATTTTTTAACAGTGAAGTTAACTTTGGGCAGTGTATGGTAACAGGCAGGAAGTAGAAATATAAAAAAGTGCCTGTGAAGAAGCGTAAGTAAATTCATAATTATAGCAGAGAAGCCTAAGTCAATCCATAAGTATAACAGAGGAGCCTATCTCTATCTATAACTATAGCAGAGGGACAGTAAATAACTATCAGAAAACGTTTTTACAAATTAACTTAAAGTGCCCCTTACAAATTATTAACTTACTTTACAGAGAGGTGAAGAAGAAAAAATACGAAAATCCTTTCAAGATGTACCTCAGATAGTTGTAGTCAAAATGGCCGTGTTTCCCTCTCATTTTTCATTTATATTCATGTACATAACCAATCAAATGTCAGGAAAAAAAGTAGAAAATGAAAGTAACATTTTAATTGGTTGTAAATTCTAACACTTCAGATGTGTTTTTGTCATGTAATTTACCTCAGGATATTTAGACAATGCTACAGCTCAAATGGCTCAATGGAATTCCACCAAATTTGGGAAAATGGTAGGGATTGGTATGTAGTAGGGCCCATTCTATATTTGGTGAAAGTGTCTCCAGTGGTTTTTATGTAAATTAACTTTTAACATTTTTGGGAGTGCTTCCCGGTGCGCGCCCCGGTACGCGTCCCGGTAGTGCTACGGGAGTCCTCCATCTTGTGTTTCGGAAGAATTGAGACACAAGATGGAGGACAAACAACGTTGGGAATGGGTAAAAAGGGGCACGGTAGACACTCCCTGACCCCATAGGTTTTCTGAGGGGGGCTTAGGAGGCCCATATAGGCCAAAACAAAAATAAAAAAAAATTCGCGGGGGGAGCGCCCGGTACGCGCACCGGGGAGCGTACCGGGGAGCGTACTTTGGTGAAAAACAGTGAAAAAAGTTAGAGTCAAATAATCATTGTGAGTGATCAGATGTAGGGTAGCCCTGAAAAGAGCTTTTGGGTTCTGGGGCTGATTTAGGTACCTACAAGTAGGTTCCAATGCACAATCTTAAATTCAGGAGGAATATTCTATTCCCCTCATCTGAGAAGTGCACACCATCTCCTCTGTAGATATCTTGCATGTTGTAACGCAAGTTTTTGTTGTATATTGAACCCATTCCATAGTCTCTCATGTAAGCAGAAACAGATTTATTCACATGTTTCCTTGCTTTCTCAATCTGTGGACAAAATTGGTTGGACCACTTCCATTTCTGTCTTTGACATATATTGGAATATACCAAGGCAGTTTGTGGAAAAAGTGTCATCAATTGCCCAAAGGTGTCCTTTAAAACCATTTCCAGAACTACCCCAGTCAAAGTGCCTAGGTCATTTCCACCACAGTGCAAAATTATAAGGTCAGGGTGTGGTAGATGGTGAAAGGTTTTCACCAATGGTATCAATTGATGACATCTCAATCCTCTTTGGCCAATCCATTTTATGTGCACATTTGGTAAATCAAGGTTGTGAAAATTTCTGATAGCTGCATACCTTTGAGCCCAGTGAATGTAGCTATGTCCAATAATCCAGACAGAGTACATGGTGAGAGGAGGTTCTGGTGCAGTCAGATGAAGTGTAGGAATGAAATGGCAGTTGGAACAGTAGGAGTTTGTAAAAAAAAACTGTGGAGTTTCAGTGCTCTTGAATCACAAGCAATGATTGGTGGATTCAGATAGTTGAAAACTGGAAGTTAGGGTGCATGGTTCTGTTCTGTGAAAGAAGCAATTTGAATGGTTAAGAAAAAGTGATTTAAAGAAAGATTGCAGCGGATAAGCTGGTGTATTGAGAGGTCAAACATCCTTGCTTAGTTCATTTGCAACATTGTAGAATAAACTTTTAACCCTGAGAGCTCATGGAGGAGGGAGTTGCTATGGTAACAGGTAGAAAAGGCTGAGGGTGGGAAGGGTGTTGGTTTGAAAATAGAGAGGGAAGAGTTTTGATTGGTTACCATGTGCAATATGTGTGTAGAATTAGAGGTTCTCTGTGCCATTCATGGTTGCAGTGCCTGGAGTACATACCTTTTGCTCTGCTAAAGAAATATTGGTGTGTGTGTCTGACACTGTTCTCAATCTCCTAAAGCATTTGTAAAGGTGAGTAATGATTCATGTAATATACATAGAGACTTGTATACTCTATGGAGAAGATTTGGAAGCAAATTGTGTTTTTTTTAATGTTGCTTTGTGTCATGCTTTTTGATAATGCTTGGTAAAACGTTTTTACTGCATAGAGGAATTGTATTTTGTAAAATTGTGAAGTTTCAGTAGTGACATGGAATTCTTGTACATAGGACCTGTGCTGTGTTTCTTAAATGTGATGTCAAAAACGATTTTGGGGAAAATTAATGGCTTTTACATTTTTTAGAAGGAATAAATAATGTGTGCATGCTTAAAGAAATAAATTTGACCCTTTCACAATGATGTTACCTGTGTTAACTCAGTGTAGGAAGCACATTGAGTTTCTTTGCATAGAGGAATTGTATTTTGTAAAATTTTGAAGTTTCAGTAGTGACATGGAATGCTTGTACATAGGACCTGTGCTGTGTTTCTTAAATGTGATGTCAAAAACGATTTTGGGGAAAATGAATGGCTTTTACATTTTTGAGAAGCAATAAAGAGTGTCTGCATGCTTAAGGAAAAAAATTTAACCCTTTCACAATGATGTTACCTGTGTTAACTCAGAGTAGGAAGCACATTGAGTTTCTTTGCTGTTGGTTTGTGTAATTTTTTTGATAATGGTTGAATTTCAGTAGTGAAATTGAATGCTTGTACATAGGACCTGTGCTGTGTTTCTTAAATGTGATGTCAAAAACGATTTTGGGGAAAATGAATGGCTTTTACATTTTTGAGTAGGAATAAATAGTGTCTGCATGCTTAAAGAAATACATTTGACCTTTTCACAATGATGTTACGTGTGTTAACTCAGTGTAGGAAGCACATTGAGTTTCTTTGCATAGAGGAATTGTATTTTGTAAAATTGTGAAGTTTCAGTAGTGACATGGAATGCTTGTACATAGGACCTGTGCTGTGTTTCTTACATGTGATGTGAAAAACGATTTTGGGGAAAATGAATGGCTTTTACATTTTTTAGAAGGAATAAAGAGTGTCTGTATGCTTAAAGAAATAAATTTGCCCCTTTCACAATGATGTCACCTGTATTACCTCAGATTAGGAAGTAGATTGTGCAGATGAGGTGAGGCATGTCCAGAGGTACAGAGGAGGTGAGGCCTTTGTTCAAGACTGTAGTGGGAGAGAGGGCTTTCCTGGGGAGCATAGGTGGTGAGGCTTGTGTCTAAGAGTGCAGTGGACAAGGCTTCATGAAGCCTATCCCCGACTGCACTCTTAGACACAGGCGTCAATTTGACTATTTACAATGATGTTACCTGTGTTAACTCAGTGTAGGAAGCACATTGAGTTTGTTTGCATAGGGGAATTGTATTTTGTAAAATAGTGAGGTTTCAGTAATGACATGGAATGCTTGTACATAGGACCTGTGCTGTGTTTCTTAAATGTGAAGTCAAAAACGATTTTGGGGAAAATGAATGGCTTTTACATTTTTGAGATGGAATAAATAGTGTTTGCATGCTTAAAGAAATAAATTTGACCTTTTCAGAATGATGTTACCTGTGTTAACTCAGTGAAGGAAGCACATTGAGTTTCGTTGCATAGAGGAAATTTATTTTGTAAAATTGTGAAGTTTTAGTAGTGACATGGAATGCTTGTACATAGGTGCCGTGCTGTGTTTCTTAAATGTGATGTCAAAAATGATTTTGGGGAAAATGAATGACTTTTAGATTTTTGAGAAGGAATAAATAGTGTCTGCATGATTAAATAAATATATTTCAACCTTTCACAATAATGTCACCTGTGTTACCTCAGATTAGGAAGTAGATTGTGCAGTTGGGGTGAGGCATGTCCAGAGGGACAGAGGAGGTGAGGTCTGTGTTCAAGACTGTAGTGGGAGAGAGGCCTTTCCTGGGGAGTATAGGTGGTGAGGCCTGTGTTTAAGAGTGCAGTGGACTAGACTTTATGAAGCCTATCCCCCACTGCACTCTTAAACACAGGTCTCACCTTCTTTGTACCTGTGGACAGACCTCTCTTCCACTACACTCTTCAATACAGACCTCACCTCTCCTATACCCCTAGACAATCCTCACCTTATCTGCAACCCTGAATAGAATTCAACTAATCTGTATCCTTAGACAGGCCTCAGCTTATTTACACCCTTGGACATGCGTCACCTCATCTGCACCCAGTTACCATCAATTATACTCAATACATTGAGGCCTGTCCAGAGGACACAGATGAGGTAAGGCTTGTCCAAGGGTGAGAGGAGGTCAGTCCTCTCCACTGTACTCATGGACACTGAATGCTTATACATAGGACCTGCAGTGTGTGTCTAAAATGTTATTTAAAAAACGATGTTGGTGCAAATGAATGAGTTTTAGATTTTTGAGAAGGAATAAATAGTGTCTGCATGATTAAATACATATATTTCATACTTTCACAATAATGTCACCTGTGTTACTTCAGATTAGGAAGTAGATTGTGCAGATGAGGTGAGGCATGTCCAGAGGGACAGAGGAGGTGAGGCCTATGTTCAAGACTGTAGTGGGAGAGAGGCCTTTCCTGGGAAGCATAGGCGGTGAAGCCTGTGTGTAAGAGTGCAGTGGACTAGACTTCATGAAGTCTATACCCTACTGCACTCTTAGACACAGGTCTCATCTTCTTTGTACCTGTGGACAGAGCTCTTTTCCACTACACTCTTCAATACAGGCCTCACCTCTTCTGCACCCCTGGAGAATCCTCACCTGATCTGTAACCCTGAATAGACCGTTTGCTTTTTGTCATTGCTTTATTGTTTGGTAATAGTGGTCTATAATGTGCTATTTTTTTCTTTAACACAGATTGAAATCAAGATTTCAAGAGTAAGGAAAGATGCCCTCAAGGCAAAGGAGAAGAAAACATGATAACCGCAAAAAAACAAAATCAGCAACGGAATTACAGCACTCTTCCACAACAAATACTTCAAAAAACAGGAACAAAGCTCCTGGTAAGACAACTAAGTCTTTCTTACGGAACATATGTAGATGAAAAAAAATGTTGGACAGCATGTAGAAAAAGAGAATGAGAGAGTAAATTTGAAAAGGAAGGAGAGACCCTCAAAAAATCTTACAACTGGAGCAGGAGAGAATATTATGTATAGAATTAGAAGGCAGAATCAGTTTAGAGACATTCGTAAACGAATGTTTCGCAATAGGGTGGTTTTACATTTGTTAAAAAACATTAGGAAAGGTAAACAGACAGCTGCTTTTTATAAGAAAAAGAAAAGTGTAGAGAAGATTGTTGAACAAGCTTTTGAAGTTAAGAAAAAATTATTTATTTTAATAATCAATAGAATTAGGACACTTAACAAGACAATTGATGTTTTCAAATCAAACAGTAGATGGAAAAGAGTAATTAATCGGACTAATTTTTGTAAAGTTTTTTCAGGAGAATGGATGCACAGTTCAAGTTGTGAGCCATTTTTTAATGAGGAGAGTTACTTCCAGGAGAATGATTTAGTGCATGCAGTTGACACCAGTGGTCGAGCATATGAGGTGAAAGACGGTTGTCCGATTGAAAAAGAGAAACTTGTGCCTAGAGAACCAGAAGAGGTGTTAACTGATGAAGTTTTAGGGAGACGTACTAAGGGTCCAGTGTACACTTGGAAGTGTAGTAGTATTTGTAGTGTGCGACAGGAATCAATTGATTTGTTTTGTAATTTCTTACGTACATATGGTAAGAAAAGTCTAAAGCAGAAAATGAAGTTGTTGCAAAACTTAGATCCTTGCAGAGTGAGAGAAAACACAGGTTTGCAAGGGCATTCACTGGCTTGTCTTTCTAGAAAAGTCTGTCAGAGTGTTTTTCCTCATTTTAGGATGTTAGCAGTGCATCATACCAAAATGAGGAAATTAGTGAGAATGTTGTATTATACAAAAAGTCCAGCACTTAAGCTTAAACAATTAAACAGTGCTCTTTTGCATGGAACTGAATTAAATGTGAAGAAGATTTGTGAAGAAATTGAGATTTGTTATTTTGGTGAAAAAGAGGACAGTGTAGAAATTGAGACAGAAATTCAAGGTAATGAGGAAGACAATGTACAGATTTCAAGTACAGAAAAGTTTGACCAGGAAATTACCAGGTTTAAGGTGAAATCAAGTGAAAGGCCGAGTTTTACTTTTGTGTGTTGTCGACGAACTCATTATAAGCATCAAACTAGATTAGTTGATTTATACGTAAAAAGTGAAAAGATAAATAATTATGAGTGGAAGGATTTTGCAACTTATTTGTGGGTGGAGAATTGTTTTGATTTGAGTCCTGATCAGCGTATTTGTAAATATTGTTATGATAAATTAAATCAAAACAGAATGCCTGCTAGAGCTGTTCATAATAATCTGGAGTTGGTAGACATTCCTCCTGAATTGATGGATTTAAATACATATGAGTCTATTTTGATTCAATGTGTCCATCCTTTTCAGGCTATTGTTCGCATGGAGCCTAAGATAGGGAAATTGCCTCCTTCCGATTTACAGAGAGGATTAAAGTGAAGAGTTGTTTATTTGCCTCTAGATTTCAAGAAAAATATTGATACCATTGGTATGTGTTGAAGCAGAGGAAACAGCTGCAGATGAAGGCAGTGATTGTTCAGCTGGCCAAATTGAAAAAGTTGATGTGTCTAGAAGTGAAGAAATATATGAACATTATACTGTTCATCCTTTGCATTCCAAAGAAGTGATGGGGAATGCAATTGACTTGTTTCAAATGAAAGCAGCAAAAGGAAGTCCCATTAGTGTATCGGAAGAAAGTTTGGAAGCTCATTGTTTTCCACATTTATTTCCAACAGGTCGAGGTGGACGATATGACGATCGACCACTTCAAATTCCTGCATCTGAATATCGAACTGTAGGATTATATGCTGAAGATCCAAGGTTTCGTCAATGCATTCCTTATTTGTTTCATCTACTGTATGAAAGTGACTTGTCTGGGCTTTCTTATGCAGTAAACCATATACTGAAAAGTGGAGCACATCTGCAAAATGTTTCAGCGAGGGACTTTATGGAGAAAGTGAATCTGCAAGATAATATTTTGGAATCTCATTTAATCAATCTCATGGCATGTCAGCGTGGTACAAACGAGTATTGGTACCGTCGTCATGGGGAATTGAAATGTATGCTAAGAAACTTAGGAACTCCTACATGGTTCCTCACTCTTAGCTGTGCCGAGTATGCATGGGACGACTTACTTCAATTTCTACGAGAGGCAAATGCAAATATACAAAATATAGAATTCAAAACACCTGGAGAACTGTGTTCTTTGGATCCAGTGAATGTATGCAGATATTTTAATCATAGATTTGAAGCTATGATGTCTTTTATTACCAACAAAAAAAATCCTCCCCTTGGAGAGGTTTTGGATTTCTTTTGGAGAAAGGAGTATCAAGCGAGAGGTGCTCCTCATATACATATGTTGTTGTGGATTAAAGATGCACCCACATTTGGAACAGATTCGGATGAGACAGTGATGAGCTTCATTGAAGAGTATTCGAAATGTGCTGTTCCAAAAACTTCTGAAGAAAACAGTTTAAGGCAACAAGTTTTACGCTTTCAATCCCATCGTTGTGGAAAGTACTGTCGTCGAAAATTCAGAAACAAGGACATGTTCTACACAAAATGTCGTTTCGGCTTTCCACGACCAGTGATTTCTAAAGGAAGAGTCAATAATTTGATGTCTTCTCTACGACATACTGTGACGAGGAAATCACCCAAAAATACATACAATTTAAAAAGAAACGAAGAGTCCAAGTACATCAACGACTACAACCCAGTGATTTTGTCCATGTGGAACGCTAACATGGATATTCAATTCGTTGCTGACAACTCTATTGCTGTGGCTCAATATGTGACGTCTTACATCACAAAAAAAGAAAAGACAGAACTGAAGGAAATGTGGGAGGACATTTCACATGAAAAGAGTCTAAGCAAGACATTATACAGTTACAGTCTGAAAATGTTGTCGCATCGAGAAATTGGAGCATATGAATGTTCTGATCGATTGTCATCAGCAAGTCTCCATGCCAAATCTAGAACCATCATTTGGATAAGTCTAGGTCTTGCTGCAACACGAAACCGAGTTTTGAAGTCTGTACAAGAGATAGAGTATTTGGCGGAGAAAGAACCAGAAAGTACAGATATTTTGAAGACAAACATGTTGGATACATACTATCCAAATAGAAGTCCTCACCTTGAGAACGCTTGTCTCTATGAAGTTCTTCAAAGCTATATTTATAAGAGGAACATCAGAGAAGATATCAATAATGGAATATATGCTGTCATTGCATGTGAAGGATGTCTAGTGAAACAGAGAAAAGGTAATTTGATTAATCATCGAAAATTGAGTTGTGAAAATCCAGACAAAAGAGAATTTTACTATTTGGCTCTTTTGCAACTCTTTAAACCATGGTGTACAGAAGAGGAACTACTTGGAGATTTTCTCTGTTATGAAGACTCTTTTAATGCAACGAAGGATACCATAGAATGTCCTGTTTTTCCAAATTATCTGCAAATGTTGAATGAAGAAATAGAGATAGAAGCAACAATTGCTGCAGAGATTGTGAGAGACAGTTCTCAAGACAGTCAGAGTTCTGCTTCATTGAGTCAGGATCCACTAGGAGGACCAATTATCCAAAATGAAGCTGCCACTGCCATGGATGAGGTGGAAAGAGCTATGGAGCATGCTCAAGAGGATGTTATTAATTTAGAAGATTTAGTGAAACAATTAAACCT
The DNA here is from genome assembly GCF_964261635.1 of Lissotriton helveticus. Taxonomy (NCBI): domain Eukaryota; kingdom Metazoa; phylum Chordata; class Amphibia; order Caudata; family Salamandridae; genus Lissotriton; species Lissotriton helveticus. The sequence continues at coordinate 259,459,890 of NC_136069.1, read as the reverse complement.
TGAGCAGAAACAGATATATGACGAAGTCACAGAACAGGTTGAACATGGATTGAGTCATGAGAAGAAAGAGTGCTCATGTACATCATTTAAGCCTGTCCGACTGTACGTGAGTGGAGAAGCGGGAACTGGAAAAAGTTTTCTGATTAAAGCAATTGCAACTTATCTGCAGAAAAGGACTGAATCACCGCTGTCTTGTGTTGTTACCGCTCCAACTGGGCTGGCAGCACATAATATTAAAGGGATTACTTTACATCGTTTACTGATGCTGCCAGTGGAGCATGATAACAAATTGCAATACCACAAGCTATCTGGAGATGCGTGTTCTGAAGTTTCCAGAGTCCTGAAGAAAATGAAACTTCTTATCATTGATGAAGTAAGCATGGTCTCAAATCTAATGCTTGCTTTTGTGCATTTGAGAATGCAAGAAATTCTTAGAACAGACTATGATGTCTTATTTGGAGGAAAACACATTATTGTTTTTGGAGATCTACTGCAGTTGACTCCAGTGAAAGGTCAACCAGTGTTTAAAATGGTCACGCATGAAGATACCAGGAAGTGCCTAGGAAGCATTGGAAACGTTAATATATGGTTAAATTTCAAATATGCAGAACTACTCCAAAATATGCGTCAGGCAAAGGATGAAGATTATAAAAATATTCTACAAGATGTAAGAATCGGAAAAATAAGTCAGCATTGTAAAGAAGCTTTACATGGACGATTAATTTCAAATTTGTACCCAAATGAAAACATTCTTCCAGAGAATATTTTTAAGAAAATTAACGAGAAGAAATCTGGCATATGTTTGATGCCTACTCTGAAAGAATGTTCCATGTTCAACAACAAAATGTTAAAGTTAGAAAATGAAGAGATAATGAACCTGGAAGCTATAGATAAAATAGAGCATATGGGAGCAACAATTATTTTGTCAGAAAATTTGAAATCAAAATTGGATTCATTAGAGAAGACTATATCTAAAACTGCTGGTTTTGAAAAGACTCTGAATGTGTGTTTAAATTGTCGTATCATTTTGAGAAGGAATTTAAATGTTGAAAGAGGTCTGGTAAATGGAGCAATGGGTCATGTTTTTGGTTTTGTGAATTACAAAAATAGAGATGGAATTGAAATTTAAAAAATTAAATTTGATGGCATTGACGAAATAGAACAAATTTGTCGTTGTTCAGCTAGATTTTTGCTTGTGAAAGACTTATATGTTCGCCGAAAACAGTTTCCTGTTTGTTTGGCAAATAAAGTGACAATTCATAAATCTCAAGCTTTAAGTGTAGATAGTGCTTTGGTGAACATTGGAAGTTCTGTGTTTAAAGAGGGTATGGCATATGTGGCATTATCACGAGTCAGAACTTTATCAGGATTGTACTTGATTGAGTGTGATGAAACAAAGATTTGTGCTGATCTAGATTGTGTTAAAGAATACAATAGGTTAAGAAGAGAGTATGCTCCACATTTGCCTCAATATCCTCTGTTTGAAAAACGTGTGGTAGGCCGAAAAAGAAGAAATGAGAATAATTGCAGTGAGGTAGTAGCAAAAAGACAAAAAGTAGATGAAACTGTAATTGTAAGCAGAAAGAAAAAGGATTCTGTTGAAGATGTTGTTGGGTTTCAGTTTGAAAACAGTTCTGGTGTCAACTGCTATGCTAATGTAGTAGTTAATGTTGGGTTTTTTTCTTCAAAATTTACAAGAACAGATTGTTGAAAATCGGGATCAAACATTCTGCTGTTTATTGAATTCCGTGTTTGAGAAATGTAGCAGTGATAGAGCAAAAAAAGTGTTTCAGAAATTAGAAATCTTCTAGACATATGTTCTGGTCAAAATCAATTTTCACAGAATATTCAGCAGGATTGTCAGAAATGTTTAATGTATATGTTTGATGTTTTGGAAGATGAAGGTGTAGATATAAAAAATCTTTTTAGCCTTTCTTATCAATGCCAGCATGACTGTGACAACAGTAGTTTATCAATAGTACTAGAATAGACACTGAACGATTTATATATTTGACTTTCCCAGACTGCAAATCAGTGCCTTTTAATAATCTAGTTAAAGCAGCTGATCACAATATGGTGTGTACATCTGCAATGCTGTCCACATTATTTTTACAAACTTATGGCAAATATGTGATTTTAATGTTCCGACGATGTAGATCTGATGGAAGTAAATTGTCAACTTCTATTAAAAATGTTGTGGCTTCTCAGTTATCAATTTCAGGAAGAACGTTTGCAACTGTAGCAATTATTTATCATGACGGTCCTTCAACAACATCAGGGCACTACACATGCTATTTAAAAAGTCGTAAAGGTTGGACCCAGTGTAATGACACTCATTTGACTTTCAAACAACGTTTGCCTTTTGACTTAAAAAATTCATACCTAGTGTTTTTAGAACCAAAATTTAAGTAAAGGTAATTGGCCTATGAAGACGGGACCAGTTAATAAAGGTTATTTTGCAGTTTAAAAATATATTCTGAGTAAAAGTGATCCAGGTAATATAAAAAATTGACTTGTCATATAGGTACTGTAAGTGGATCTCATAGTAAGTGATATCAGTATTATACAAAATGATGAACATGAGTGAGTCAGAGATGGTTTTACAAATACTTAAATATTGTGAAAATGTTGTATGAGCCTTTCTTTCAGAACGTCGGAATAACGGTAATTTCAGAGTTTCTTAGAATTAATTTGAAAATATACTCATACATCTGACACTATTTGGCCAAAAGGAAAAGTAAAGGAATGAGTAAAGCGTCATGACTGAAAAAAAAAGGAGTATATGAAAATAATGAAAATATTTCAGATGTTCTTGGAGCTTTTCTTCTAGAAAGTCGATGAAATGGATTTTTTAGTGAACAGCAGGGTACTTTCCAACGAGAAAAGGACCTTCATGATATACTATTTGGCCTAAAGGAAAAGTAAGTGAATCAAAGATTAGTGTACATTTGTCATTTGTCAGTATCTAAGGTTTTTTTTAAAACACAATCTTTTAGATTGTGTTGTTTTTTTCCCGTTGTCATATGATGAGTAATTTGAACTCACTGTTTTAAGTGAAATACAATATATTCTGAGAACAGCAAAAAATAACTATGTAACATGTTGTACAAGTTATTCTATACTTTGGATTGTGTAAATTAAATTGTATTCCCATTGTCTGACACTCACTTTCCTTTTTCCATCATCTTTCAGCTCTTTTTACTCACTTATAATGTCTTTCTCTCACTCTCTGTAACCCCCGTTCCTTTACTCCACTTCTTTCACAACCCCTCATTCTCATTTCAACTGTCTGCATCCCCTCTCTCCTTTGCATAACTTTTCAGCTTTCAGTCTCTCTGCTTTACTTCCCTTTTCCGTATTTTACTCCTTTGCTCTTTTAGTAATTCCTCATTACTCACTCAGCAGTATTGTCGCACTCTATCACTATAAATCACCCACTCTCCCTTGCTTATCTTTGTTTGCTCCTTTCTTTTGACCTCTTCTGTCTATTTTCCGTTCACTACCTCTATGTCCTCAGTCCCTCACTCTCCTTGTGTTATGTTCAGTTGTGTTTATCTACCTTCTATCATTTCTCTTACAACAACTTCACTGCTCCTCTCTCATCGTTCTTCATCCCATTTCTTTTACTCTGGTTCCATTACTATCCCTCATTTCTTATCTTTCAGTGCCATTCTCTTTACTTTTATCACTGAATCATTTTCTCTCAGTACCATTGTTTTAGTCCTCTTCTCCTCTTTCCTTTTTTTGCTCCCTTACTCATTTCCTTTCCTCACTCATTGTACTCCACTTCACTCAGTTTTTCTCTTAGTCTGTCTACTAACTTCCTCACTCCTTTTCACTCAATCCTTCTATATTATCCTCTCTCCCTTCATCCCTTCACTCTATGACTGTTCTTCACTTTAGTATCTTTCTTACCTTCAGTTCATTTCTCTCTTCTTCTCTTCCTCTCTGTCAGTGAATCTATATGCCTTACTCTTAGTAATTTGCTCTCCTTCTATTTCTTTTTCTCTCTTTTTGTCCTTCTACCTTACTTTATTTTTATTTCTGTGTCCTTCACTCTTACTTTATTTCTAAATACACTGTTATGATTTCTAACCTCTTCATTTGTATCTTTTATTTTAAAATAGATATTTTACTAATTATAACTTATTTTTTCTTCTCTCTTTCACAGATACAAAGTGTAGTAAAAAATGTAATAAAAGTTACATTTATTATATGGTAAGTGTGACTAAAAAAATGTAGTTTGTCATCACCCTTTGCTTTAACCTCACTAATAATTTCTCAAGCAACCTCACTCCTGTTTCCTTACTCTGCTTCGTTCACTTATTCTTATTCTCCATGTTTACTCCCCTTTCCCAATTTCCCCTCTCACATTCAACTTCTTTCAGTCCCCATTCTTTGGTTCACTTACCCTCTGTTCCCTTCCTTCGCTCCCTCACTCATTCTCTTTTTCTTAATTATTTACTTCACTCCTACACACACACCTCATCCCCCTCCCAACACATACACACACCTCTGACATACAGCCCACACACACCACACACACACCTCATACACACACACACACACACCCACATACACTCCTCACACACACACACACATTCCATACACACACATACATCCCACACACATACCCCCCACACCCATACACCCCTCACACATATCTCACACACCCTCACCTCCACCCACACCGAAACACCCCACACACCCACACCCACAGACACAGCTTACACACCCACACCCCGACCTACACCCAGTGACTCCCTATAAGTCACACACACTGCATTACTTACCTTTCTTTGCTGTTTCACTCAGACCCATTCAGGCACTGTTTCCTTTACTTTCTCTGTCCTTTCTCTTTGTCACTCCCCATGTCTTATCCTAATTAAATTTTTCACCCTCTTTCACCCCTCTTTACTTACACTCACTGCTCTTTTTTCACCCTCCCTCACCGTTGTTCATTTATCCCGGTTCCGTCACTACCCTTCATTCCCCATTTATTAGTGTCCTTTCTTTTTCTTTCAACAGCCACTCACATTCTCCCACTATTTCTACTTTAGACTTCTTCCTCTCTCTTCCCTTATTTTGCTTCCTTATTGATTTTACTTTTCTCACTTTCACCCTATTACACCTTCTCTGTTTTTTACTATGTAATAAACAATCCCTCTGTGTTTCTCCCTCTAGCTCTCTTTCTCTTAACATTACTCTCTTTGTGTTCTTCGCTCATGCAAACTCCTTCATTCATTTTTTTTTCTTTTTTTTTGGGTGCGCGCCCCGGTACGCGTACCCTGAGGAAACAAAATTGACAGAGATTCTTTAAAAATATATGTTTATTTTTATAAATTAGAGGTAGTTCTAAAAAGAACTGTTTTTTTTCTTCTTTTTGTTGTTTTATATTTTTTATAATGTTTTTTTGAACATTTTGTACTTTTTTTGGCTTTTCTGAACAGTTTTATATTTTTTTTGTATTTTTTATGGGGAGAAACAAAAATAAGGGAATTGAAGATGGCTCAACTGGAGCAAAAAACAAAAAACGGAAAAAATGTGGGTTTTTTGGGGCAATTGTGGTTGTCACCAGCAAGGAAGACGAGCTTTACGCTCTTTTCACTATAGGAGATGAGCTTACCACAATATATACATGTAATTCGGAAATCCGCAAATCGTGGTTGAATGCAAGGCATCGTCTCCGTTGTCTCTGGTACCGATTCAGTTGGTTGTTTTCTTTTGCGGGTGGTCCTTGAAGATTGGGGGAGGTTTCTCGCCAGTTCCCTCATCTCTGCATTAGAATAGTTGTTTGGATGCTTGCGCATAATGTGTCTAATCATGGTATTATTACCAAAAGAATATTTCTTGTTAGGGTTCCCCCTTGAAAGTTCCATTCCACAGATTAGGCAAGTCACCTTGGCCGCATTGACTTTTTTCTTGCCCTCTGGGATAGAAAAAAACTCCCATACAATGTGTGGCCTTGGCTGGTATGGGGTATTGTCTTCTTGCAGCCATCTTCTCCCCTGCTCCTCTTCCTCTTCCTCCTCCTCCTCTTCTTGACCACCAATGTATTGTTGTGGTGGTCCTCTTGGTGGTGGTGGTGGTGGTGGTGGTGCAGATGCTCCAGCTGCTGCTGCTACTGTAGCCATTTTAAAGTACAAAATATTTCTCTAAGTTGTTGAAACAGGTCTTCCTCAGTCAAAGGACAAAGTCAGAATAAGGGAAAAGGTGGGGTCTTTCATCATTTGGAAAACAAAACTGTTCTGGACCAATGAAAAGTGTTATTTTCAGATCACATGACCCGACGCGCTTACGCTACGCGCCCGAGGCGCGCCCGTAGTCGCGGCCCGGGGCGCGCCCGGGGTCGCGTAGCGTAAGCGAATCAGGACGTTGCGCGATCGTATGCGCTTGCGTGCTTCCGGGTGCGCTTACGCAGTGTGTCATATGACGCATCACGCGGCTACGCGATACGTCACGATGTTGTTTTCGTTTGCGGGAATAGCGCTAACAGGACGCTCACCGGTACGCACCCCGGGGCGCGCCGCAACATTGCGCTTACCCGTGCGTTCACCGGTACGCGCCCCGGGAGCGCTCCGGGGCAAAAAAAAAAAAAATAACTATTAAATAATTATACAATATAAAATTCGTTATAAAATGTTTTACTTTTTATACCTATAGAGATTTGCTATTAAAAAAACCATTGAAATTCACTGAAAAAACCATAGGTTTCACACCAGTTATAGTTAGAAATTAGCATTTAAAAAACCTATTAAATTCACTGAAAAAAACATAGGTTTAACACCAGTTATAGTTAGCTGGAAGTTTTACTCGCATAAAACCATTGAAATTCCCACGTTATAGTTAGTTGGACTCACAATAACTTGCGCGTGCAATGCACTGCTGATGACGTCACATATTACATCACTCATGACATGGTCAGTGACATCACTCATGACATCACTGATGACACCATCCTTGTGACAGAGTGACAGATCTCCTTTCACTGTAATGTAACCCTTGAAACACATATTCAAAAATAGAAACTAAAATGTTCAAAAAAATTGAGATACCCATACCCCTTACAACAACCAATTCAATAATTCCACCATCTATATACACATGCACTAATTCACCAACAGTTCTATATAGTCACTCATACATATACTCACTCATCATATGTAGTGATACACCTATACATCCTGTTACACACCGACAGGCATCCAAAAGTTACACACACACATACTCACACATGCAAATAAACTATTGAACATCCATTTATTTGCATATACAGCTATACACACAATACCACTTTACTTCTAAGGAAACTTACACATATTTACTCTCTTAAACAATCACTTATAGAAGCACATACTAATTTAAACAGGAACTCTTAAAATCCCTCACTCTCACATATACTCACTTATATACATCAATATTCACATATACTAGATTAAAACATATGTAGTTACTGATAAAGACACTAGTGAGATAGTCATTCACTCACTAACACACACATATACACACTCATCCACCCATACAGTCCTGCACATATGCTGTCTTCAAAACACATACAAAGAGAGAGTCAGTCATTCATGCATCTATGTGCTAAGTAATATCCCCACCAAACCATACAAACACTCATACTGATACTAAGAAAAACATCTAATAACCCATATACATACACATGTACCTACTCACCAACCCATGCAGCCACTTATACAGAAAGTGAAACAATAATACATATATTTAAATATTTAAACATTACTCACTAATATTTATTTTTCAGAAAGACACACATTCACTGGATGGTGTCATCAGTGATGTCATGAGTGATGTCACTGACCATGTCATGAGTGATGTAATATGTGACGTCATCAGCAGTGCATTGCACGCGCAAGTTATAGTGAGTCCAACTAACTATAACGTGGGAATTTCAATGGTTTTATGTGAGTAAAACTTCCAGCTAACTATAACTGGTGTGAAACCTATGTTTTTTTCAGTGAATTTAATAGGTTTTTTAAATGCTAATTCCTAACAAAAACTGGTGTGAAACCTATGGTTTTTCAGTGAATATATATATATATATATATATATATATATATATATATATATATATATATATATATATATATATATATATTAAAAATAATTAAACAATGTAAATATTTATAATTAAAAACGAATAACGAATTTCAAATATGAAATGCTATTAGTTGAATATTTAATTACATTCCCAAACTATACTACATGAGCATACCAAGCAGCCCAAATGTAAAATATAATTAAAATAACAAATTATAGTACAATGATCATGTTAAGTAATAAACAAAATATTTATTACTGAATAAATAAATAACTGTTAATTATTTATTACTTAAATAACTTCCCACCCTATTGCCCTAAAAACACAACACACACACATCTAATATATAATACAACCATTTTATTTATTTAATTTATTACATAATTTTGCATGATTATAAATAAATTACGTATGTTAATTCAAATTAATAATTAATTACAATGTAATATAACCTGCACCTAAAGTATTACTTAAAAATATATAATATTTACACAATTAACATGATTAATGATCAATTAACTGATTAATAAATGCTAATATTTATTTAGTTATTAATGCTTTCCTAATTAATTTTTCACCCAATAACCCCTACAAACCCAACAACCCACACCTAAAATCTAACGAATTTGTTTTTTACACAATTTACATAATGTCCAATTAAATAACAACTATTAAATAAAGATTAAATATTGATTAATTACACTTGATTAACTTTCCACCCTGTACCCCTTGAAATCTCACAACTCACTGTGACACTATAAATTACTAATAACAATTAAATACAAAATATACATATCTTAATATTACAAACCATAATTAACATGAACATCAATTATACAAATAATATATAAAATATACAATTGCAATATTATTTAAAAAACTTAAAAATAAATAAAAGCCAATACTTACCTTACAAAATCTATATTTGTGTCAGCAATTTTCCTACATCATGATGTTTCTGTGACGGATCACTGACATAATATAGAATGCCAAAATATCGACCTACCAAAATATAGTGGACAAAATATAGAATGCAAAAATATTGAATTCCTATCTGCAAACAGGTAAGTACAAAAATATTGAATCCAAAATATAGTTTTAAAAAATATAGTTAGTCAAAATATCGAATTTTGTTAAATGTCTTTAAAGTAATTTAAAATTAATGAAATAATAAATCTAATTAACTAAAACATACGTAAAAATACTTAAATACCTTAAAATTAATAAATAATTAATGTAAGTTAAAAAAAACATATAACTTTATCTTTTTAAAACTTACTATTACCACTCCAGTGAGTGCAACAGTAGGGAAAGCGTTGGATAGCGTAGGGGTAAAATGACTATTCCCACTCCAGTGAGTGCAACAGTTGAGAAATCGTTGTATAGCGTAGAGGTACAAATTACTATTCCCACTCTAGAGTGTGCAACAGTAGGGAAAGCGTTGGATAGCGCAGGGGTAAAAATTACTATTCCCACTCCAGAGAGTGCAACAGTAGGGAAAGCGTTGGATAGCGTAGGGGTAAAACTTACTATTCCCACTCCAGAGAGTGCAACAGTAGGGAAAGCATTGGATAGCAGGAGGGTAAAAATTACTATTCCCACTCCAGAGAGTGCAACAGTAGGGAAAGCGTTGGATAGTGTAGGGGTAAACATTACTATTCCCACTCCAGTGAGTTTAACAGTAGAGAAAGTAATGATTTAAAATATTAATAAAAATAAATTAAATATCAATACCAATAAAAAGTAATTAAAACGAATTACCAATTTAATATTATGTAATAATTAATCAATCAGAGATACAAATAAATATTATTTATTACAAATTAATTACATATTCATAATTAATTACCAATTAATTACCTCCCTTCTCTCCCTTTGGAACTCTTCCTTAAACCTGGGTCAATTCCCTTCAGTGTGGAAACAGGCTTTGCTGGTTCCCATCCTAAAAAAATCAGATGCGGATCCCTTACAATTCTGCAACTACCGCCCGATATCCCTCCTTCCCAAGCCTGCTAAAATCCTGGAAAAGGTGGTGCAGAGGCAATTGGCCTGTTACTTAGAAACTAACCACCTGCTGCATGACTCTCAGTCAGGATTTAGAGCCGGCTTTAGTACAGAGACTGCTCTACTAGAGGTATCGGAGACGATTCGTGAGTGTGTGGACAGGGGCGAGGAGGCCATGTTGGTCCTCCTCGACCTGTCCGCCGCTTTCGATACGGTATCCCACGATATTCTACTAGATCGCCTACAGCAGCTGGGAATCGGAGGCACTGTACTGACCTGGATCAGATCGTTTCTCACGGGGCGGAAGCAGGGGGTACTTCTTCGGCCCTTCCAATCAGAGGATAAACCTCTTCTGTGTGGAGTGCCCCAGGGTTTGGCTCTGAGCCCTCTTTTATTCAACGTTTACCTAGGTCCGCTTGCCAGGGTGGTTGAGGCGTGGGGGGTCAGAGTGGTCTCTTACGCTATTGATACGCAGCTTGTGTTTTCCTTTAGAGACCACTCTGATTCCCATTTTACCAACTTCCGCAACTGCCTTGGCAACATCTGTTCCTGGATGGCCTCCAACCATCTGGTTTTGAACACTGACAAAACGGAAGTTCTGTTTTTTAACCAAAAAACTGCTCTTCCCGCTACCCTGTGGTGGCCTACTGTTTTGAACCCCCCCCCCGATCCCTGTCCAGTCAGCCCGCAACCTGGGCTTTCAATTTGACAATACCATGTCTCACAAGGCCCAGATTAATAAGGTTACTTCTGCCTGTTTTGGCAAACTCCGCATGATTAGGAAGATTTTCCCTTATCTTCCTCCGGACTCCCGTAAGACCATTGTCCATGCTTTGATTACGTCACACCTAGACTATTCCAACAGTCTCTATGCTGGTGCCCCCCTGTACCTCATTGAAAGGTTACAAGTGGTTCAAAATGCAGCGGCCAGACTAATCGGTAATATCCCTCTCCGCCACTCAGTAGCAGCCTATCGGAAAGAACTGCACTGGCTCCCCATCTCCCGCCGCATCCAGTTTAAAGTTCTGATCCTTGCCTTCCGTGCTACTAATGGCTCGGGCTCGGTCTATTTGAGAAAAAGACTCAAACTAACTCTATCTGTTAGATCATTGAGATCAAACAGCCTACGTCTCTTGGTGGTACCCAGATTTCGCCGTACCAGGAGCGGGGGCAGAACGTTTGGAGCAGCTGCGGCCAAGCTATGGAACAGCCTCCCCTTAGATCTGAGGTTCTGCGAGTCGGAGCAAGTGTTCCGCCGTAAACTCAAGACCTGGTTGTTTACTACCGCATAATACAGTTTTCCTTTTCTGTGGACATGTACTCTTTTCTGTTGACATGTACTCTATAGCGCCGGGACACCCCCTTCTGGGGGTAGCCGTGCGCTTTACAAGCTTCTTAAATAAATAAATAAAATAAAATAATTAATTTTCAATAACAAAAACTAATTAATAATACAAATTAATACCAATTAATAATTAATTAACAGTAAATTAGTTATCAATACACAAAAAGTATTTTTTTAATACAATTAACAAAATTATCAATTAATCACTTATTAAAAATTAATTACCGATTAAAAATTAATTAACAATAAATTCAAAATGAATACCAATAAATAAATAAAAATATTTAATTAATTACAAATAAATTACTTCCCATCCTATTCCCCTATAAACCCACTACCCGCTACAGAACTACAAAGCAAAATTAAATAAAAAAAATATAATAATTTCTAAAAATTAATATTGAATTTAATCAAATTAAATTACTTCCCACCCTATTCCCCTATAAACCCACAACCCGCTACAAAATTAAATTACGCAAAAATTAAATAACATAAAACTCATTATTTAAAATAAATTAAACATACATTACAAAAATAATATACACTTTTCACACATATACTAACATACAAAACACCTAAAAAAATTGGATATATTTTAATGCTTATATTATATACTTCGATATTTTGACTTCTATATTTTGACAATCGATAATATTTACCTTCAATTCGATATTTTTAACTACTATATTGTGTCCATTCGAAATTTTGTCCATTCTATATTTTTACTTCGATATTATGTCCATTCTATATATTTTTTTTCGATATTATGGCTAGTTACCTTCTGGGACACAATATTAAAAAGTTGATATTAGAGTCAGTCAATATTTTTTCCAAATACCGGAAAGTTTCATTTGGGGTTCCCATTTTGATCTATTCACAAACCACAAACCATTGCTCCACCTGTTGAGTTACAGTGGTTCAGGGAAAATATCATCACAATTAATCATATTGTTATCAAAGCTGCAAGAATTTAATTTTATGGTGAACTACATACCAATGGAAAAAACATAAGAGCAGTGGACCGTCTCTCCAGGTTACCCATCAGAGGTGGGGAATTTAACACACTTCAAGATAATGAGAATATTATTGCTTTTGTGGAGGATATGCTGCAGAATTATGGGGTGATCACATATAAAAAGTGGTTAGAAGCTTCAAAACAGGATTCCATGCTACAGTCTGTTTTCAAATTCATGAAAGAAAGTTGGCCCAAGGAAAGAAATGTTAAGGCCTCTTTGAGATCTTTTGTATAGATTGCAGAGGACCTATCTGTTGTTGAAGGTGTGCCAGTATATAATGACATAAGTGTGCCTCCTGTGACTATCGGAGATGATATTATTAAGGAGGTGCACAAGGGCCATTTAGTGGTCAGGAGCATATGCAAATATGTAAAACAATGTTACTGGTGGCCTTCATTGGAAGCTAAAGTTTCTAAGTGTATTAATAATTGTTGCAACTACTAGTTTTTGATAAGCACTGGAAGGTAAATGAGCCACCTATTCATATGGTCTCTGTAGCAAAGGAATCTGGGCAAAAAGTGGCACTTGGTTTTTCAGATCCATATGTATTATTGCCTATTAACAAAATATACACAATGGTTTTTATTGTTTATTTTTCAAAATGATTGTATTTTGGTTTTACCTCTGTTCCTAACACTACCGCTATAATCAAACTTTTAAAAAAGAGTTTTGGATGTAGAAGGAGCACCCAAAGAAATTGTTACAGACAACGGCTCCCACTTCACATCAGCATGCATGACGGTTTTCACATTACTCAATCCAGAGTTGCGCTTCACTCACCTTCTGCCAATGGTTTGGAGAAAGTTTAGTCATCTCTAAAGTAAGGGTAAAGATCGTTTTAGCAAAACCCAACGATGTCGAAAAATTAACATTTAAAACAGGGGATCGACTTTTGATGTGAAATCGCACTAAGGTCAAGAAGGATGTATGGAAACTTTCAAATCCAGTTTGTGTTGAAAGAGTGTTTAGAGGCACAGTACTTTTAAATTACAAAGGCTGGTGGAGTAAAAGAGATCTGGTCAAGATTACCCAGGCTCAGGCAGCCAAACTTCAAGCTATGCGAGGCTGTGATAGCAACACTTTCTCTCTGAAAAGCACTTGGTGGCAAACAACTCAAGCGCAATCAACTGTCAGTCAAGGGTCATTTCAGATTGATAACGCAAATGATTTTTTACTTACACAAAGACAACCTGGTACAGACATTGTTCCTGAATAGTCTAATAATTGCATTGCATCCCATAAAATCAGAGCTGCACACAAATCATTTTGCCTTGTAAATTTAAGGTTTATTATGTATTACAAAACAAAATAATAGATATAGAGATGTAGGTATTGTGTTGTTATGCTTATTTTAAGATATTTTTATTTTATAAGTTTTTTATATGAATATTTTAGCTTTGTGTTTTCAAAAAGTATCAGTGAAACATTGTACCATGAAACATTGCAATAGTGTATGAGTGTGCAGTACCTTTAAGAACTTGTAATGAGTGAGCCAGCTTCAGCTTTGCGGAGCAAGCTCACTTGTCAAAAGTGAATGCATTCCGGTTGTTACGTTTCCTTTTAAGTTAGTGCTTCACTACTGTCCTGCATCAGTTGCTCAGTCTTCGTTGGGCATCTGATGCATGAGGACAGGCTGCATGAGGGCTCCTTAGTAATTACCCTGTACCTCATTAAATAAAACACTGTACTTATCTTCACTTGGCTCCTGAAGTCTATATGTAATAATCATATACAAAAAGACTAGTCCCACAGCCAATAATATCACAATCAATTCATACGTACCAAAAGGTGTGTTTAATTAGTTACTATAATAAACTGTAAAAAAGATAATCTATTCGCCAGGATTCGATATCATCCTGGCGAATCTCTTTGTTCAGGGGAGAAAGCTCTTCTTGTTATTCCCCCGTTACAGGAAACAGGAACTGTTGTGGGGGGGCAAAGCTTTTTCTTACCTTGCACCACAGAACTGGAACTCACTATCTGTACATCTTCGTAAGCGCTCGGATCTCCTCCTTTTCAGGAAACTCCTGAAAACGGAACTCTTCAGTAGCTGATCTTATTGCCCATGCATTCCTGCATCCCCGTGGCAGAGATTCCCCCTCGGGGGCGATTCAGTGTTTTACAAATTCTGTCATTCATTCATCCCATCATCTATAAAGCAAAAAGACAATAATGAGGAATTCAAGAAAAAAAATCAACATTTTGGGGCCGATTCCGATTTGGGAAAAACCGCTCCGAATAGCCGTTCGGAGCGTTTTTCCCGTACAAATCGTACCCTGCAATGTCCCCCGTACGTACGACAAAGTACGATTCGTACCAGGAGCCGTACTCCGTACGAGTCGTACAGAGACCGTACGACTCTAATCTCCATACGATTCTCCCTCGGAACCTGCTGTACGCGACATCTGTACGGTTCGCGGCTGGTTTTTATGACCCAGCAAGTACGATACGTGTCGGGTACGCACGGTACGACCCTTTTTCTACGGGAGCTGAAAACAGCCGTTAAAGCAGAGTTTGCGCCGAAACAGGTACGGAACGGCCCCCCTGGGTACGGTGCGTACCCCCCATGATCGCAGGGGTACGCACCGTACCCCTGCGATCATGGGGTGTACGAGCCATACCCCATGTATGATGGGTGTACGAGCCGTGCCCCATGTACGATGGGTGTACGAGCCATACCCCATGTACGATGTGTACGCGATCTTGACATCGTACTTGGTCATTCAGACCTGTGTACGATTCGGTCGGTAACAAGGCCTACGAATCGGATCCAGGAAAGCCAAACCTGGTTCGGAGGCCTTCCAAACAACATCGGAATCGGGCCTTTGGACTCATAGTTGAGTGCCATTAATTTATTGCTATAGTCATGATCAATACGTTTTGAGTCTTTTAGAGTTTTTTTCCACCTTTGAAGAGCTTTAGGTGCAATCAAAACGAATTTGCCATGTAGCATTATAGACTTGAAGAAAATATTTCCTGTAGAATATGGGAACAAATGGCATTCACATTGCACATCTGGTACAATGGCACAGCCACTGACTTTTTCTTCATGAGAACTCTGCTTAGTCCTTGCTAAGATCTGTCTCCCTACTCCATCCTTGCATTTCACCATCCTTGCCACATATGCTCTTGCTGTCAAATGGAGAAGTTGATTCATGGTTACGTACAGGGATGTGGAACTTACCTCTATCCTCAGCCATAATTACAGAGGCCCTGACCCTACCTCTGTGATATATCAATATTTCTATCTCTCTTTCCATTGATCTCATCTGTCTATCTATCTATCTATCTATCTATCTATCTATCTATCTATCTATCTGTATTTGGATGGGAGGTTTTGACCCCCAGGCCACATTAGTCCTAGTGACATCAAGAACACAGATACCTGTGTTTGGGGATCTATATCTATATCTACATCTGTATCTATATCTTCATATGCGTTTCTAGATAGATAGACAGATAGATAAATAGATAGTTAGATAGATGTAGAGGTAGAGGTAGATGTAGGTGAGATCTAGACATAGTTGGATGCCATTAATTTATAGCCATAGTCAAGATCAATACATTTAGGGGCCAATTCCGATTCTGGAAAAAACGCTCCAAATAGCCGTTCGGAGTGTTTTTCCCGTACAAATCGTACCCTGCAACGTCCCCCGTACGTATGACAAAGTACGATTCATACCAGGAGCCGTACTCCGTACGAGTCGTACAGAGACCGTACGACTCTAATCTGTACGATTCTCCCTCGGAACCCGCTGTACGCGACATCTGTACGGTTCGCGGCTGGTTTTTACGACCCAGCAAGTACGATACGTGTCGGGTACGCACCGTACGACCCTTTTACTACGGGAGCTGAAAACAGCCGTAAAAGCAGAGTTCGCGGCGAAATAGGTACGGAACGCCCCCCCCGGGTACAAGTACGTACCCCCCATGATCGCAGGGGTATGCACCGTACCCCTGCGATCATGGGGTGTACGTACCGTACCCCATGTACGCTGGGTGTACGCACCATACCCCATGTACACTGGGTGTATGGACCGTACATGGGGTACAGTGTGTACACCCATCGTACATGGGGTACGGTGCGTACACCCATCGTACATGGGGTGGTACGGTGCGTACACCCATTGTACATGGGGTATGGTGGGTACACCCATCGTACATGGGGTACGGTGCGTACACCCATCATACATGGGGTACGGTGCGTACACCCAGTGTACATGGGGTACGGTGCGTACCCCTGCGATCATGGGATGTACGGACCGTAAGGTGTGTATGTGTTTGTGTGCTTTTCCGTACGACTTGCCCTTACCTGACATGGACCGTACGAATTGCGTCCTCATACCCCGGTCTGGATCATACTCGTCGGGTCGTACGGCATGTGTACGAGTCGTACGGCATGTGTTCGAGTCGTACGGTTCAGGGTTTCAGCCTTGCAATACGTACGGATCGCGACGATTTGGATGGATTCACGGAATACGGATCGTACTACGCGACTCGGACGGACAGGTACGATTCGTATGGAGAGGGCTCCGGATACAAATTGTACGGACGTTTTTTTTCCCGAATCGGAATCGACCCCTTAGAGTCTTTTAGAGCTTGGTCACAATGACCTACAAAAGATTTTTTTTCCAGTTTTAATATGCTTTAGATACTATCAAAATGAAAATGAATTTGCCATGTAGCATTATAGACTTGAAGAAAATACTTCCCATAGCATATGGGGAAAAAATGGCAGTTCAAATCATATGATACATTATAAGCTATTGGATGATTTCTCAAACTTTCATCCACGACATACATATAAAATTATATTTCATCATATATAACTCTATGTACCCAAATGTTGCCAGTATAACCAAGATGCTACATTAAGCCCTAGTTGCCAGTTATTTAATATCCATTCTTAGCGTGCATTACATCCATGTTTTAAATCTTGTGAACACTTTGAATCCCTTATGAATAAGGTCAGTAAATACATTAATTCATGTGAAATGTTTCTGTTTTTATCTCTCCGTTTGCTCATCATGGTTTAAATTAATTTCATTTATCTATTAGTAACTCTACTTAGTTGATATTTCATTTGATATAGATACATTGAGTCATATGTATTCTGACATGGCATATTAGTTCTAAAAGGAAAAGATCAAAAATGTAAGTGCATGGCTGTGGATTAAAATCAAGATAAATAGTAAAACAAAAACCAAAATCAAATGGCTCCCACTAGTTTGTCACATTGTTGCATCAGATGAGTAACTAATTCCTCATCATTAGTAAGGCTTGATGGTTCTTTAGTGTCTAACTTAATAAGTTATTTCAATTTCAGTTGCTTCAACACATGAATCCGGTTATGCGCCCTTGAGAACATCTCTACTCTGCCCACTCCAAATTACTGGCAAGTTAGGATCACCGTTGTGTAAATCTGTTACGTGTCTTGCTATTTGATTGGTTTTGTCCTTGTTTTCTATTGCTTTTAAAATATGTTTCTTGATGGGAAGATACTGCTTCCCAACAAAGTGTTTGCTACAGGGTCATTTCAGGACATAGACTATATATTCAGATTTCTAATTAACATGTTTAAAAATTTCTCTTGTCGGGGTACCATAATAAACAGTGTATTTCTGTCTGTTTACAATGTGCTAGTATGCTGGCATTTAGATCAAATATAGAAACTGTTTTCGGTTTTAATCTAGTTGTATCTTTAGGTGATTGGGAATGGTTGTAGACTAGAGTATTTATTAGTTATTTTGTTCTCCGGTATGCAACTTGAGGCTTTTTGCTTATTTCCTTTCCATTAATAATATCACCTTTGGTAATGTTCCAATGCTTTTTCAAGATTTTAACTACTTACTCTGCTTCTTAGCTATAAAATGTAATAAATTGTATAATTTAATTATCCTTATTCTTAGGATTGTGATTTTTACGGAAAAGTACATCTTACTGAATTGCAGGTCCTAATTTTCCTTCAGCCTCAACCAGGATTCTTTCACAATAACCCCTTTCTGTAAATCTTTTTTTAGCATATTCTTCATGTCATTCTTGAAAGCGGTATCTTGACTACAGTTCCTCTGGCTCTAAAAATTCACTAAAAGGAATGCTCTATTTCTGGCTGACATGGCATGCCCATTTCACATGAAGCAAGCTATTCCGTGACATAGGTTTATGAAAAAGTGAAGTCTGGAGTTTCCCCCCTAATACTGCCATTTCAATGTCAAGGTATTCCATCATCTGTTCACTTATTTGAGCCTTAAGTTAAATGTAAAACAAATTTTGATTTAAGAATTTGACAAATTGTTCTGTTGATCTTTTATGTTCATTTCAAATTATCAAAAGATTATCATTGTACCTTAGTAAATGGTTAATAAGTTCTGACCACATATTCAAGGACTGGGCATTGCTAACCTGCTCCTCCCAACAGCCCATGAGCAAACTGCCATAACTGGGGATGATACATATACCTATGGCTTCACCTCTCTTCTTTCTATAAATTTTGTTATCAAATTTGAAGATATTTTGTTTCACACAGAATCTAATATTGAGTTGTAACATTTTGGGTATGTTCAAAATAGTTGGACTTGTGTGTAAATTCACTACATCCATACCAATCAAATCAAAATAATGTTTTTATTGTTTACTAAAGATCTTCCTTAAAGATTATTTACAGTCCTATACATAATATGGTAATTTTTCCAGAAAGGAAAAAAGAAAGAGGTATAGAAAAGGTCTATGTATTAGGAGCTGTTCTCTGAAAGGTTACGTGTAGAGAAAATAAGGGGAACCCAAGTGGATTCTGGGTATCTGTTAGACCTGGCACCCTCTGAGGTTTCCCCCCGAACTTTTTGCCTTCAGACCTCCTGTTTTGCTGACTTTGTTTTGTCACCTTAGTACTCAGTGCGATTTGCTGCTGCTCAGCAGTGCTTGTGCTCTCTTCTCTAAACATGGTAAAATTGGCTTATACCAAATGGATATTTTCATTTTCTTATAAGTCCCTAGCAAAGTGGTACTAAGACTTGTAAATTAAATGCTACTAGTGGGCCTGCAGCACTGATTGTTCCACCCACTTAAGTATCCCTTTAAACATCTTTCAGGTCTGTCATTGCAGCTTGTGTGTATGCAGTTTTCAACTGCCATTTTACTCTGGCTAAATAAACCTTTTGCCAGGCCCAAACCATTCTTTTTAATACATATAAGTCACCTAGACAGCCTAGAGGGCAGGATGCAATGTATTTAAAAGGTAGGAAATATACTTTTCAGTTTTACATGTCCTGGTGGTGAAAAACTAAATTAAATTCATTTTTCACTACTGCAAGGCTTACCTCGCCCACGGGATAACATTAGAGTTAACTTATTATATTTAATACACTATAATTTCTTAATGGGAGCAGGTAACCTGTTCATGTTTAATGTCTTTGGAATTATAATGAAACATCATAACTTATAGTGAGGTCAGAATTTAAATTACAGTTCTGGAAATCCCCTTTTTAGAAAGTTGGCATTTTCCTGCCTTAGCCATGTGGTGCCTACATTCTGTCTCTGAAGGTGAAGTTAAGCTTTGTGTATTCCTCCTATAAAGCCACACATAATGGGGAGCTTAGGGGTACCTGGATGGTCCATCACTGACAGGATGGGAGGAAGGAGCTAGGCCTTGCCTCCTTACACTTGAATAGGCTGTTTCCTGCCTCCACACAAGGGGTTGCATACCCCCTGCAGTTAGTCTGGAGCCAGGGCCAAGAAGGCAGGGCACCTGTGTATTTCAAAGCTTTATCTCTGAAAGCTTCCCTCCACTTTAAAGGCAGAACTGGGTATAAATATTGGACCTCAGATACAACTCTTCAGTACACCTTTGGAAATGTGGCTATTCTGCCAAGAATAAGTGCTGCTGTGCTGTTGAAAGGATTGCCACTCTGCTGCACTGCCCTGTTGTGCTGACCTGCTGTCGTTTTGCCTGGGCGATATGGACTGGACCTGCAACTCTGAACCCAGAACCCTAGAGTGACCCCCCAAAGACTAGTTGGCTGGCCTCCAAATCAGAAACCTCAGGGACACAACTGGATTTTATCAATCTTGAACTCAGTACCTGTTTTCCCAAGTGGTATCACACCAGTCTGGACCCTTGGAAGTTGGTGTGAAGGTGCTCTGCAAAGCCTAGCTGTGATCCCCATTAGAACAGAAAGCACCGCAAAGCCTCACCACATAGCTGCTTGCCTCATCAAAATCGATGCTGAGCGATGCAAAGCCTCACCACACATCTAGCCGCTCAGCGTGGTACCAAGCTCTGCCAAGCTACGCTGCACAGCTCCCTGGAACCAACCCTAAGCCCCTCAAAGCCTCACCACACAGCTTCATTGGAACCAATCCCTGATGATGCAAAGTCTAGCAAAGAAATGCCACACAGACCACGCATCAGTATTTAAGGTACTGAGTTCAGCGGACCTAAGTGGGTCCTTGTAGCCAAATGCACTCCATTGTAGTTGACTTAAACTTACAACTTTATCCTGGTCTGGTGCAACTGGATTACCACAGTTGCCACTTTGTGCTTTTTGGCATTATTTCCACCGAAATCATTAAAAATGCATATCTATTGATTGGATTTTTGTCTTTCTGGTTTTCTAACTTGGTTTGGAATCCTTTTATTGTGATGTACATATTTGCATCTACGCTAAGCCTGATTGCTCTGTGCCAAGCTACCGGAGGGTTGAGCGTGGGTTAACTTAGGGTTGACTTGTGCCTCACCCTGACAAGGACTGTGGTTGCTGATTGACTAGGGCTCAAAACCAAGTCAACCAGTAACCCAATTTCTTACAAATTGCTTACAGTATCTTTATGTATTTTCAGCAGTGAGTAATTTTCAGCATCAGGAGATGGTCTTGCTTCAGGTATTTATATTCTTATAAATCTAATAGGCCTCTGTCTTTCCACTCAATCACAAATTCATGGAATGTTTGTAAGGCTTACTTATATATATCTTCGTAACCCTGAAGGTCATTCAATTCCCACAATACTTCTCCCACATACGAATCTTTGTCCCGTATACCTACATTCCCCCCTTTGTATGAGGGGTTTAGGACTACAAATTTACGTTAACCCAAATATTTTAATTGTTTGCATTGTGACCATGTTATATTATAATTCTGTGGTAGTTACTCAGTTTCTTCAGGTCTTTGATGGCTGCATCCTGAGAGATTTCAATAGCATATGTGGGCCATGTAGATATGTGTTGTGACTTAATTTTAAACCTCAACTCATCTTTCTACAATTGCATAATTTTCCTAAACTCATAGCGTCATTTTCTTCCTCCAAGTCAAGTGTGTTTCTGACATATCAATGTCAATAGTTAGTAAATTTGGGGCCACATGAAGTGACCTGTTTCTGACTCGTAATTTTGCAAGCTGAGTCGCAAATTGCGACCAGCACTGAAAATCAGCAAAACACACTTCCTGGTAATGAGTAATCACCTGTGAACCAGAACGTGTCTCACAGGAGCAGCCTGGGAACCAGCCTCAGTGGAGGAGTAGTCCATCTGGCATACAGAGCAGAGGCCCAACAAGCTGAAACGAGCACAAGTGTTAGCTCAATGAGGAGTGTTGTGTGCACCATGATGTCCTATTTGGCATGACATCAGTGACTGTGCCAGAGTCACAACAAAATAAAATCTGGCAAGAAATTCAAGCAAAAATCAATGCGATTGTAGTCAGCCAATGCTCTATAAATGAAATCCACAAGAGGTGGTATGGCCTCAGTTCACGGATCAAGCAAAAGGTGACCCAGCAAATG
This sequence comes from Lissotriton helveticus, assembly GCF_964261635.1. NCBI lineage: Eukaryota > Metazoa > Chordata > Amphibia > Caudata > Salamandridae > Lissotriton > Lissotriton helveticus. The sequence continues at coordinate 259,437,683 of NC_136069.1, read as the reverse complement.
AAGGACTCCCAGGGAACAGGTGGAAGCCACCTACTGCACTTGAGCCCATGGTAGAGACCACACTGAAGTGAGAGGCTGTTGTGGGTATCGACCTCGACAGTTTAGCACCAGAACCTTCAAAAAGTAAATATCACATATTACCTTTTGACACATCTCAGACCACAACTCCATGCCCACATCCACATAGTCCAGCAGCATGCATCAGACAGTTGTACTCCAAATCACAAGTTTCTTGACAGTATAGTGCACTTTAGGTGATGTAGTCCAAAAGTAAACTTAGGAGTCATATCTACATTTATTACACTACACATCATAAAGGTGAAAAAAAGTATCACATTTGTCACACAGATCTCCCTCAGCTACAAAGTGAGGACACCAGTGAGGACACCAGTGTGGAGGGAGTGGAGGGTGCCATCATGGCAGCAGAGGAACCGATCTCTATAGACAATCAAGGCAGTACCACCCCACCCCAAAGTTTCACTGTGACAGTGTCAGCAGAGGTCGCAGCAACGGAGGACGATGATGTCCCTCTGTCACAAAGTCCCACTACACTGCTAAGTGTGAGCCAACACCAGCGTGTTGCAGGGCCTTGGCACAAAAGACGTTGTGAGGCCCATGATGCTGGTGAGGATGAAGGAAGAGCTCAGTTATTTCTTGACTTAACAGCATCCCTACTCCAAAATGAATACCTGCAAAACAAGCAGTTGTGACTCATTAATGGGAGCATACATCACATGCAGCATAGTGTTACTGAGGGTTTCAATAGTATTGGGACACATTTGACCAGAATGAGTAACAACGTAGTGAGCCTCACCACACCCATACAGAACTTATGCAAAGAAAAGATGGCCATCCCTGCCCATTAAAGGCATTGTGACCGCAGTGCTGCTGCAAAAATGGACCGGCTAAGTCGATCCATAGGTCTTTTGACCACTTCCACTACATGCCTCTTCAGACGAGCTGGCACACTTCAGCTGGAGTTGGGATATTTTAGCAGTGATGCGGCCAAGGGTCTAGGAAGGATCAGCTGTTGAGCTGGCACACTTCAGGTGGAGTTGGGATATTTTAGCAGTGATGCGGCCAAGGGCCCAGGAAGGATCAGCTGTTGAGATGCTACAGACCTCACAGGTAGCAAGAGGTGCTGGAGATACCCCTCAGAACAGTAAGGAAATATCAAGTGTGAGCAACGGTATGGCCACGGATGCTCTTGCCCTGTGCCGTAGCAGCAGCTGCAGCCCTGTTGGGGACTAAGCAGGGACAGCGCATGGTGCACATAGCCATAAGAGAGTCTGATGGACACATATACAGAGTTTGGCATGGTTACATGGCTATGAAGTGCATGATGATGTAATCAACATTCTGTTCTTTTTCAATTGCCACTTGATGCTCATATACCTCATAATTTGAATGAAATAAGAGTAGCCTGATATTAAAGGTTGTTTTAGTTTGCAATTGTGGCTATGCATACATCTTTTAAGTGTGTGCAGTGTTACTCATCACTTACCTTGAAAAGTAATGTGTTGCTATGTGATCCCATCGGCGTCTCCCCTCCAGTTCTATGCTACCATTTCCAGGCTGTAGTAGAGGCCCTTCAGGCTCTCCATCTTCTGAATCCGTGACCTCCATATTGAGGTGTAGCCAATGCCTAGTGACTATATTGTGTAAAATAATGTAATCTACAGTTGGTACTGTCGGGTAAACCAATTGCTTAGCATCTAATAATAGCAGCCAATAAAACCTAAGAAGAAATATTTATCCAACTGATGTTTTTGGACAACCAACGAAAAACACCTTGAATACCTAGTTATTTGTTAAGCTACAATATTCATTCTTAAAAATATAAGTATGGCTGTCACATAAATAATTTCATCAACAGATAGACAAAGTGACTTAAGTGAGTCAAGTCCAATAAAGCGACAAAGTGATACCATAAGTGAAATATATACAAAGACATACAAATAACACGCATATGTCTAACAGAATAATATGGGTCTGTCCTTTCACAAGTTGTTATGACGTGTTTTCACAATCACCCTAACAAATTTGATTTCCTTTATAGCCTTGAGGTGAGGAAACTGGTGGACATGATCTAAAAGAGTGTTGAAGTTGCGTGCTTTTTAAAGTCACTAAATAACTACTTTCACACCTTTGTCCGTAGATTTTTACGGAATGGTGAATTTTAATGTGAAAATTACTTAAAATATGGATTTGTCTAGTCCATTACCACGTATGCTGTGTAAAACGGCACAGGTTGCCATTATTTTGCATGCTATCTCCAGAGCATATTGGAGTGTACCTGCACTTTTGTAAAATCAAATGATGTTGAATAGTCTTACTTATCAGTTCTAAATCACATGGAGTTTCATATATTCATATGGTTATATGATGTGACTTGTTAGGAACCTACATTACTCTTAAAGTGAGCTGCCCACATAACGAGTCTGTGGTTATTACTGGCGGTTATTACTGGCCCCTACATATTTTTTTTTTTTTTTTTTTTTTTTTTTTTTTAAAACCTTTATTGAAGGACACGTATAAGTACAAGCGCTGGCCTACAACCACAGGGGCCGGCCGCAAAGTCAGGAGAATCAAAATAACAAAGCAATGTATACGATAGGGAGAATACAGGATGGATGCAAATAAAGTCGTTACATCGCCAGCGCCAGGATAAAAGAGGTTTCATTTTACATTATATAAAGGAGGCAGCAACCATATCTACCAGCGCGTCATGCAACATATACAGAAAATAAGGGGGGGGGCGGGAGGGAAATAGCCCCCCACGCAAGCAGACGACCACAGTAGGGCAAAGCCCAAAGACCTCACACGCCCATACCAGGTGCAGAATAGAGGAAGAATACCAGCAAACAAATAAAGTGGACGCCACACGTACAGCCCACCCGCCCCGAAAAAGGAGAAAGTGCAGACGCTAGCGAAACAGAGGAGTAAACACCAAGGGACATAGCCCACCCCCTAGAAAAAGGCAATAAAGGGACCATAGAATAAAACAAACTAAAATAACAAACACCCCCCCCACCCTACATCACTGTAATGGCTACGGCCTACCCCACTAAACAGCGTGCCTGTCGCCCCGAGTCACCCGAAATATAGAAAAAGAGAAAGGGAATTATAACGAAGAAAGAGAGGGGAATAGGAAAAGGAAACAGAGGATAAGGAAGAAAGAGAGAGGAGAGGAGCCAGCGACCGAGACATAAAACACTACCCCCCCGCAACAATAATGCACTAATCGAGGTCGAAAAGGAGAGTCAAGAAAAGCCTACACCGGGATGTAAACAGGAACCATCCAGAATAACGAGGCCCGGAGATGCCATGTAAAAAGGGTCCCACAGGCATCCGGGCACGATCACCCCTGTCCACTTTTATGAAGAGTCGAGCTTCCCAACCCCGCCACAGCCAAAAAACAGCAGAACACAGTGGGTCCACACCAGTCAGGAAAAGCCGGTGGGATCTCCGCAAAACACCGTCCCGGCAAACCAGAAGCAACCAGGAGAACTCGGCAGCAGTCAGAATGCAAAAGTTCCTCAAGGATCCATGTGACCAAGCACAGTATCTGAGCCGTCCAGCACGAAGCAAAGAAAACAGGATGTAGAAAGCACTGCAGCATCGGCACCGGGTCCGCTAGATCCCATAGAATCGAGCACCCAGCCGGAGATCCCAGCACAGCCGCCGGCGAAGTTCCAGGCAGTACAATTCGGGGAGACGACACTTCGTCACAAAATGGCGGAGCCACCATGGCAGCTATCCGCAATTCCATGGCTCGACATTTCAAGGACAGGTCGATCCGCAGAGCAGACAGGGCAAACAAGATAGCACTCCGAGTAGGGGCCGCCCAAACCACGCGAGGGCTGGCGAAAGCAAATGCGGCAGCCTCCCTATCTCCAGGAGAAAGACACCCCGAGGGGCCATCCGCCATCTTAAGTACAGCACCCTCCGCCATCGCCACAGGTTCTTCCAAGTCCACCAGGAGCACCGGCGGCCCCAGGGCTCACCGCCAAACCGCGGCGGAAGGCGCTCGGCGGAGAAAGGAGAGTCACCAGAAGAACGGGCGTGCTCCCCACAGCACTCGGGGGGAGCCCAGCACCGGATCCCGGTCGGGATTAACAACAGGAGTGGGTTTCTCACTTGAGGGGTGCCGGACAGCGCGGCTTCTCTTCTTCGGGCCGGTAGGCGAACGGACATGCGGGGTGGCCCACCAGCGGGGGCGGGTCCGCCCCGGGGGTCCCGGCCCGCGGCTCTCAGGCTCCCACCATCGGGTCTCTCCACCGGTTCCGGACCGCCGGCACTCCGAACATCTCCGGGCAGGCACAGCACTCGAGGCCCCGGCGTCAGGGCCGGGAAGGCCAACAAGGTGACCAGGGCAGAACGCCGAAATCACTGCACGCCAGAGCCCCGGAAAAGGATGGTAAGTGACGGCTCTTCCTCAGTGACCAAATTCGGAACACCCCGAACAGGATGAAATACAGGATAGGTGGGGGGGGAGGAAGAGATCACGGAGCGAGGCGGTTATGCGACCGTTCCGATCGCCATCTTGGCTCCTCCCGGCCCCTACATATTTGATTATGGGCGCTCTTAAGGACGTTTTTATCTGCTCTGTCAGGATCCAATTAATTGTTACATTAACTGTAGGATTGCTGTAGAGAGCTTGTATGGCTCATATTGCCTTAGGCCCAAAGCACATTTTCCTCATGACAGCCCAGAGAAATGATCAGGAGATCCGATCAAACACTTTCTCAGCGTCAAGTAAAATTAATGAGATCGAGTCTCCTTCTACCTGGGCTGCATCCAACAGGGTAATGGTCCTGCGGATATGTTCCGTCTTGCTTTTTTTAAGGATAAACCCATGTTGCCACTTTGACACCAGGGACCCTATTCTCAGAGACAATCTCGATGTGAGTATTTTTACATATATCTTAGAGTCACAATTAATCAAAGTTATTGGCCGGTATGATCCCATTTCGAGAGGAGCTTTATCTTTTTTTGGGAATACTACTATTTTGGCGTTAGACTAAGAATCGGGTGGAGGTGCGCCATTAAAAGTAGAAGCTACCAATAGAGTAAAGAGGATATTTATCTGCGGGTTGAATATTTTGTAAAACTCAACCAGTATGTGATCGGGACCTGCCCCTTCCCGTCTGGAAGGCTTGCCAGGGCTTTGGATATCTCATCCCATTCAGGAGTTTCCTCAAGCTGATCATGGTCTTCTGAGCTAAGCACCGCTAGAGGGTTTTGGTCCAAATATTCTAAACTTTCATCCTCTCGCGATTTTAAGGGCCCTACACTGTCTTCAGGATACAGATTTTGGTAAAACTCACAGAATGCCTTGTGAATCTTAGTTGCATCTTTTGTAATCTCACCAGAACTGAGTTGAATTGATAGAATTTCACTGGCAGACACCTGTTGTCTAATTCTGAGGGCGAGTTGGTCGCCGATGTTATCGCCGCATTCATATATTTTTTCTCTAGCAGAAGCCCATTTCATGGTGGTCTTCACAGCAAAAATGGATCCTATCTCTGCTTTGCTGGCTATTACTTCTAGTTGAGCATTCTCAATTTCAGCCCCCAATTGGACTGCTAAAATTAATTTTTCCTCTGCCTTTTTAATCTTGTCTTGTGCCCTCGCTAGCTGTTCTTTAGCTTTTTTGTTCTTCCCTATTGAGTACCGCAGGGTCTGGCACCGGACACCTGCCGTCATGGCGTCCCATACGGTTTTGACTGCTGCACTCCCTACATTAACTTCCAAAAACTCTTTGATCCAGCCCTGCATATGTAGTTGGTAGCCTTCCTCATACAAAAAGGCTTTTTCAAAGCTCCAGCTTGCGGTTTCTCCCCTAAGACCCAACCCACTAATGTTTAGGATGAGGGGATTGTGATCAGACATAAAGCATGGGGCTATTTCAATGGAACAGTTTTGGAGAAGTGGATAAGAAACCAAAAAATAATCTAGTCTAGCAAGGGAGAGGTGCGGAGCTGAGAAGTAAGTATATGCCGGTTGAGTTGGTTTTAAAGTGGCCCAGACATCGCTGAGCCCATGAGTTTGTATTAAATTAAGTAGGGCCTGATATACTTTAGGCTTTCTACCTATATTGGGCCATTGATTAGTTGCTTGCCAATAAAAAGTGGATTGATATTTAGATCTCCAGAAATTAATAGTGGTAGAGGCCAATGAGCGAGTTCTCCAGATATCCAGTTAATAACCCGGGGTCATCAGTATTGCTCCCCTATATGGAGCATAGTGTGATACCCGAGTTAGGTGGAAGGTGACATTCTGTAATGACCCACCTACCAAGAGGATCGTATTTCACCCTACTAGAGGTCAATGGATGTCTATTTTGAGCCAGAACTCCAACCCCTTGTGTCTTTGCCCCCTGTGAGGTACCGCCAATAACCCTGAACCCCAAGGAATTTAGTAGATGCTTCTGGGATCCCTCTACATATGTTTCCTGGAGGGTAATTACTTCCGCTCCCAAAGAGCATAAACCCTGAGCTATCTTCTGTCTTTTCAGGGCATCATTTAAACCACAAACATTAACAGACACAATTTTTTAAGGAACATTGATTATTTATATTGTTTAGCATTTTTGTTTGTATCTTGAAAACACATCTTAAGTCATCCTACATTTTGTACATCCCATAAAATCCTGAAGTTCATTTGTTTGTGCATTTTTTCCGTTTTCCTATTTTCTTTTACTTTACTTTTTTATTTTCTCTTTTTTTCAGTATTTGAGTTTCACCTCTCTCTATTCCACATAGCTGAGTACTAGGCCTCAGATTCTTAGTTTACCTTTGAACTGAAGTTGATAGCATCTTGCTTATAGCTGTTAATGAGGTAGTACCACAGCTCCTGCCCTGAGTTTTTCCATCGTCCTCCAGAGTCCTGACGCTGAGTAACTGCTTTTCAGACCAGTCATCACCATGACCCGAGCAAGATAAACGTGTAGTGCGTTTCTATTGAAGAACAAGTAGAGAAATAAAATTGCAGTCTTTTGCATAGGTTTTTGTTTGCTAAATAAAGTGGCAGTTCTGTTCTCAAAGAACCAGAATAAAGCAGAGGACCTTACAATTAAATCTGGCCAAGTGTGAAAGGGCCGATCACCTCCAGGGAAAAATATGGCTGCGCATCACTCAGGACCCAAACATTGCAAATCAAGTATCATTATCATCACTCACAGTCACTCGATAACCTAATCACTTATTGTGCAATGGTTACTTGTTACAATCTAAGCACATTGGTAGGTACACTACTCCCTTTTAATGCAAGCAAAAGATTAGAATTTTGCAGTCTTGTAAATCAAACTATTGTCCGGGGCAGCCATTCTAGATGATGAAAAAAACAGAAAGACCATAGGAGTGAACCATACACGTGAAATAATTTTCACTAAGTAAGTTTGTGATGGCCAATCACATTAAGGGAAAAAAAACAACACAAATTAATCATCTTAGGCAACTTCCGACATTACAGTTTAACACCCTCCCTCACTATCTGCGACCACATGAATCATCATTCATTATCATCACTCACTTACCTTTGCAATAGTTGTAGTTACCTCTTCTAAACAAAACATGCCTAGTTTAGATATTAGGTATTAATCTTTGATGAAGGTAGCATAACGGAATTTGGTATTGGCAGACAGTCTTGCAGATCAATGATCTACTGGGGCAGACCTTCTAGTGTTGAGTGATGCAAAACGAATAGGCATTAGGTATGGAAGGCACTGTCCCCAATGTCATGAAGGAATTGTGGAGGCTTTTTCAATGCACACTAGTCCAACTGTGATCCGGCAATATATGTGACTAAAGAAATGGTGGCACAGCATAAATCTGACACAAAATAATATGGTTCCACTAGCTATTTTATTTTTTGAGAAGATAATTCAACTATAAATAATTAAAATGCTCTATAGGGGCACTGGCATACTTAGTCCGGGACATGGAGTTTGTCCTCAAATTTGGGTGGTTCACCCAGAACTTGATCACCTAACACATTTGATTAATTTCATACCAGTCACCCTCCTCCTCCTACTCCTGTGCTGCTATTTCAGGAACATTGTGATCATGTTGTATAAATCTATCCACGTTTTGAGGCAAGAGACTGGTCCTTCTCACATTAACAACTGCACCAGCTGCATTGAACACACCCTCAGCAGACACACTGGTGACAGGACAAGCCAGATATTTTACTGCTAGCCTGCAGAGCTCTGGCGCATCTTCCCATACCAATACATCAATGGATTTTGATACACATAGACCTCTTTTGGATCCTCCAGATACTCCTGGAACATCCTGTGGATGGTCATTGGTGCTGCCACTTGCTCCACCTATTTTGTCATCACCTCTGCACTGGATTTGAGCCCAGCAACTGAAACCAATACACTGCAGAGGTTGGTTCTGGTCTTTCTGTTGCTGTTGTTGCTGGTGTTCTGGTTGATCGTGTTTTTAGCTACTGCAAGATAAGACTGCCCACTCTGGAAGTTGAAGGCTGCACCTCAGAACTGCAGGGTGGGACTCAAAGTTCCAGCCGTTCTTCTTCCAAGGCCCTGGCTTGCTCTACAATCCACTTATTGCATTTTAAAACATCCCCTTCAGAAAAAGGAATATTAGTGGGGGATAATTGTTTTGATATTTTTGTTCCATGACTCAAGCAGTGTGGCACAGATGTACTTTTTGAACACGATGTTTTCATGTTGCAGCCTTGAATTACAAGCCAAATGAGGGAATACGGTCTCAACTAAGGCATGTGCTTCTGGGTTTTTATTCACACCTGCAGGGTTGAACCTTTCAGACACCTTCTTTACCTGGTCCTGGAATAGCTTGGCCCATCATCCTGTCCTCCTTGCTAACTTTCATATAAAAACCTCAAAAGGGAGTAGCATCTGTTTCAGGCATTTGATTATGCCCCATTCATCCTCAACCATGGTCATAGCTTTCCCACCTGCATCCCCTCCACTTTGAATGATAAAGTCATTGATCTGTTTTGTACTGCTCAAACAAATGTTACAACATGGAAACAGTTGAGTTAAAACGTGTTAACACCTCCTGTAACAGGGCTTTAAAGAATGGCTGAAATTAGTGCAGATTCTTCTATAGGTGGTCAGTGTGTTGCTGACTATGTCTTCTTTTTTGATGAAGTCTTGCACCACCAGCTTGATGCAATGTACCAAACACAGGACCCTAAAACAGCCTTTGTCTGACATGGCTCTGACTATGTTACTGCCATTGTCGGTGGCAACAAATCCAATTCTGAGACCTCTGGGTCACAGTCATTCATACACATTACTGTTAAATTCCTACGGGATGTTTACAGCTGTATATAATTTCTCCATTGGAAACATTGCCACTTTTGTGTGCCGCTAAATGCTCTTAAAACATTTTCCAGGGCCAAGACCTGGAGATGTCTTGTGATTTACCCCCGTAAAAGAGATCCAGTGTGCAGTGATGAACATGTGATCAGTCACCTACAACTGGTCCACATGTCTGTCGTCAGGTGGATAGTGTGAATAACACTTTGCTGTGAAGCCTTTCCAACTGCAGCACATCTGGATGCAGTGCTCGAACAGCACTCTGGCAAAATAGGCCCAACTTGGTACCTTCCATTTTGACCAGATGGCTGGCACAAATTCTAAGAATCCCACTTCTTTCATGAAAGATAAAGGGAGGATGTCTAGCGCTAACATTTTTGCCAGCTTCTCATTGTACAAACGTGAGGTTAGACTTTTGCTCATTGGATCCCTCCGCCGTAAATATGCCTGTAATAGTAACCTGGATTTTCTTCTTTTCTGGAGCCACTGACGCAAGCATCTTTCGCGAACTAGATGGTGGTGGGGCAGTCACTGTATGCTGTGGTGCCTCCATCTCACTGTAAATCTTGTGCCATTGTGAAGTTGAGGAGGTGGGTGAATCTGCTGGCACACTGCTGGGGCAGGGCTGCTTTGTGTAAGGATGTCACCCTCTTCTTCCTCCTCATCATCTTCCAGCACGATTGGACTTGTACTTGTAGCCGATGTTCCCCAGCTCTCTTCACCAACACAACTACTTTCAGCAATTTTTTTTAATGTGCTCCTGCAAATTGATTGTGCAGTGTTTTTCCATGTGGGTCATTTGGCCTCCAGTACCAAAATGTGTACCAGACTTAGCTTGAAAAACACTTGTGTGTCAAATGCCGCATACTACAATGTGCTCCCCCTCTTTGTTAACCATAAAAAATGTCCAAACTGGTGTGGAGTACTTTTTACTCTTTGGAAAACAAAGGCTACGTGCCGCACAGCTATAGTTGCCCAAAGTAGGCCTAGTTACTCTGATCTCTCCTTGTGTGTTTGCTTCATCACCATTATATAAACATACTCAAAAACTTTTTGCAGTTGCGTTACTTTTTATGTACATAGGTTTCAGAATAATATGTGAAATCGCTGGTTAATTACAAACATCATATGCGTGATTCATAGAAAATGAATGTCATTTGTATCAAACTCAGAATGAAATTACAAAATAAATAAAATTCATATACTTTTTTACAATATACAGAAAAACAACAAATCCCAATGCATTTCGGGTTGCTCCCGAACCCTTCATCAGGGGATTAACATGATAAATCAAAAAATGATGTGCTTGCAAATCTTTAAATCGATTTCTTCTAGAAGTGCAGTCGTCCGATCTACAACATGAAAAATGATAGTCAACGTTCGTAATCTCATAATCTCGAATACAAGTAAATTTCAGGGTGTCTCAAGTCCACATGCTGAAAGCTTGCATATATTAGAAGATCAAAAAGAGAAAAAAGGAGAAAAAAGAAAACGAAAAAGAAATAGAAATAAAAATAAAAGAACATGCTGTGCTCCTAGCCGGAGAACATAAATCCTTAGCCTAAAGCTAAAACTGTGCAAGTATACAACCATGTCCAGTGGGGGTGAAAGAGAGAAGGCAATGGAAAATAGAAAGAAAGGGAGAAATGATGAGAAAAATGTGTGTCACTCGTGAAACCCTCACAGATTGATAACATGCCAGCCACCACCAAGGCGTGGCTGTGCGTTAAATGTTCTACCTGAAGGTTGACAACCAGCCACTCTAACTGCCTGTATGCCAAAATATGAGAAAATGTGAGGTGAGTACTCAACGTGCTGAAAAATATCACCAAAATGCCCTAGTGCCGGAACAATACACCTCATACCTTATTTGTATTGTGATATTAAGAAAACATCATCTTCAATTCTTCTATCTGTCCTGTAAGGGGTATACCAAACCCAATTGTTATCACTCTCTAAATTTGAAAAAAACCTGCGTAGTGCCCCTTCGAGAGAGTCTTACCTCCTAATGTTTGATAGTGTGGGCTGTACGATGGTGCTATTCCTCACGATAAGACCCCCAGCGTATCTGTTAATCACACCTAGCCGAGAGAAGAGCTATAGTAAGGCATAGTTCCTAGACCAAAGCGGAACGATTCAAAATACTAAGCGTGTCCTATTCTAACGTACCGCTTGTTTCTCCGATATCTGGCACTGTCTTCCGCATCCGGGCATCTCGCCAATAAGCACGTGCATCCCATTAACCAATGCCCTGCTTCTATAGCCCAACTTCAAGAAAATCAAAAAAGAACCTCACCGTCATACACATGGTAAACCTAGAAGTAGGCCTCGAAAAACATCATCAAGGACGATGAAGTTCAAAAAACTTTATTGTCTAGTGCCACTAATCTATCAAACCACGCCGATCTCAGTGTGAATCGATCTATATTGAGCAATATATAAAATAAAAAAGTACATTATTTAAAAACATTATAATAAAAAAATTGCTATTAAAAACCTACAATTATAAAAATCAAAATACTTTTTTTTTTATAAATAAGTGAAATTATCCTCAGCATATATTTTATTACACTGCTATCTCAACCATCCATGCAAACATATGGCAAACATCCACACTGGCTGGACGCACATAATAGCTGCTAGCCAGTGCCGCATGATCAACCACAACAACACTGAGCAAGAAAGCATGAGGAACAGAGAGAAGACATGCAGGCATATGGCAAAAGCAAACTGGCTGCCTACACAAAATGGCTGGCAGCCACATGCTCACAACAACAAGCAAGAAGGCATGGGGAACAAAGAAGATATGAAGGCCTATGACACAAGCATGCTGGCTGCCTATACAAAATGGCCACCGACCACATGGTGAAACAGCAAGCAAGGAGGCATTGCCACAACAAGGAAGACATGCAAGCTCATGGCAAAAGCACACTGGATGCCTACACAAAATGAACACTGACCACATGGTCATACAGTAAGCATGGAGGCATGGCCAAAAACAAAGAACACATGCAGGCATATGTGCACGGACGATACAAAATGGTTCCTGGCCACATGGCATGGGGAAACAAGACACATAGGGGCCTATGGCTATCGACTCACAGACTGGCCAGACAAGGGGGGCATGGATTGGTAAAACAGAAAAAGAACATTATTTCTGCAATGGCAAAAATGAAAATGTACTGAGCTAAGAAATTTTACAATGCACATCCTTTGAAAGCATAAAAACAACATTTAGCAATTTCTTCCAACGCCATCCATTGCCTAAATGAGTTTTCAATTCAACAGAACCCACTGAAACAATTGTTCATGCACTCATGACTAATACTGGGGCTACTGGCTGGAAGGCCCATTGGCAGACTAGGTCACAAAGTGAATTATATCAATATTGCAAACTTATTAAAAAACATGAAGAAGAGAATGTACTAAACTGTGCAACATGTTTCCAATACAAAAGAAGATAAATTACTTGCAAAAAACAGAACTAGGCCCCTACTAAAACTGCAGGCCACCCACCACAATACATTTTAAAAATGGAATAAAAATACAAATAATCAACAAACAGCACCCTTATGCAGCAGTTTTTCAACTTACTTGTTTAATTTCAAATACAAAGTTCTTAAATCCACTGGTATATATGCAGCAGAGAAGAAAAGTGCTCTTTCCAGCTTTAAATCCCAATGAAAAGTAACCAGGAGAGGGATAAAGCGCTGGGAAGAGCCTGCTGGACAGGAACAGGAAGTTAGAGTCTTTGGGGCACTTCCTTCCTGTTTAAAAAAAAGTAGAAAAAAAGCTTCTCACACAAAAAAAAAACTCCAACGGCCAGTTTTGGAAGAAAATTCACCCCAAAAGCCTCTCATCTGCATCTCCAGCAGAAAAGCTGCTAGACCGCTCTGTTTGCGATAACGATTAGCACTAGATTGTTGCTGTTGTGGCTGGAAGCTATGCGAGTGAGCGCGAAGTCTCAAGGGAGCACGTTAGTGATGCAACAAGTCTAGCGCTCACAAGTGGCCAGAAAGTATCTCGCAGTGGAGTGCCAAAACAAAACTCGAGGGAATAAATGGAAAAAAGCTCGGCTTTGCGCCCGAAAGGCGGATTTCAGGAACTCTGCATTCACGCAGAGTGCCTGAATTCCGCAAACTCCATGAGTGTAGCGTAGTTTTACACCCGGGCCTAACTGTCACCTGGCGTAATAAATTGCAAGTGTGAGCGTGGCATGACCTGATACTAGACAGACACATATATGTCCTTAATGTTACAGATACACACTTAGTAAATATCCATCATCAAACTCCTCATGAGTGCTCCCTGGGTATTTAGCCACTGTTAGAACCGGCTATTTCTGGTAGGCTAAGGCTGACGCCAAAGCCAAAAACGGTGTTGGATCTAGCCCTGATCTCTTGACTGGGTGAGAGTACTCTGCTTAATTCAGAGACTCTGTCCATCACCACCCCTTGTTGTAAATAATGACGCCAAAGCCAGGCAGAAACCACCATTCTAGTCAGGGCAAGGAAGTCACACGCCAAGATAACCCCTGCTCACCCTCTAGGTAGCTTGGCACGAGCAGTCTAGGCTAAACTCGGAGGCAATGTGTAAAGCATTTGCGCCAGCGCACAACAGCAACAATATACTAGGTACACCACAAAAGAGACTCCACACAAGGTTATATTAAAATAACTTTTGTATTGTCCAAACATATCAGATAGAAATCACACATGTACATTGTGCCAACTGGCACGGCAATATTCACAAGGGATTATTTACAAGACAGGGCCACATGGGCCACTGTCAGAATCAACACTTTGTAGATATAGAAATACTTGTCAGAAATTAGAATAAAAGTATATAAACTTCACTGTAACACAAAGTAACAGTTATAGATCACATCCAGTAACTACTGGGAACAGGTAAGTTCCACCTACGCAACCCTAACCCCTTAAGAGACTGTCACGCAGGGGACCAGGACCTCACTAGGACCACCTGTACTAAAAAGAACAACCACCTAAGTATCACACCGCATTTAGGGGTCTAAGCAAGAACACATTACCCATGATGCATGAAACCCATTCAGAGGAGTAGTAAAGAAAAACCACCTAAGTATCACACAGCATTTAGGGGTCTAAGAAAGAACACATTACCCATGATGCATAAATATACATTCAGAGGAGTAGTAAAGAGAAACACCTAATGTATAAACCTACACATTCAGCGGTGTTAAGAATAAAGCACATGATGCAATACAAATACATTCAGAGGTACCATAATAATACAATAGCGCAAAAGTCACATGATGTCTAAAAACATTCAGAGGTGCAGGAATAAGACATGATGCCAGAAATCACATTCAGAGGTGCAAATAATCATACAATTGCGCAAGACCTACATAAGCCACTACCTGTGGCAGTCCCTAGGCCAACTGGCCCTGTTGGGGCTAGAACGCCTTGAGTCTCAATGTCAGGGGCCTAAACGATGCAGGTGCCCACTACTTGCTGGGCACCTGGGAACACTCACAAGGGCCTAAACGCTGCAGCTGGCACTAAGTGCTGCGCAGCTGTGACTGGCCGGGCACCTCTGTGCCATCTCTATCCCTCTCAGGGACTCACTCTCCATCTTGCGCCTAAACGGTGCAGCTGCTCACTAATTGCTGGGCAGCTGGAGAATCAAAACTTGGCCGGGGCCCTCACTGGCCCTAGAACAAAACTGCGCAAAAGGTTGGAGCCACACAGGCTCTGGCATAACACATGCCCCAGTCATTGGAGCCTCGCTGGGCTCTTAATCACAACTGCGGGCGGGGAGCCTCTCTGGAGCCAAACAGGCTCTTAAACAAAATATGGCCCCTCTGAGCTTCTCTGGGCTCACACACATTGGGGCGACCCACTGCCAGCTGGGGCCGCCCTTGAAGCCCTCGTGGCTTTGCACTGGCAACAGGCGCGAGCTCGCGCCACTGGGGGGGGCGGACACCGACAACGTGTCCCGGCGCCCCTCCTCTCTTTTGCCCCACTCTGCCCGGCCCTCAGCCCAGACTCACCGGGACTCCGATGCGGGACGCCAGCATTCACTCTCTCTCCGGGGCTCCCTCGGCACACGGGAGCCCCAGCAGCAGGCGATGCTCTCTCCTCTCTTCCTCTGGGCAGCGCGGGGCTCCTCTTCCACCACGGGGCCCCGCCTGCACGCTCAGCTGCTCTCCGCCGCTCTCCTCCTCTCCGCGGCGGGCCTCTCCGGTCTCCCCCTCCTCACGGGGGACCGGAAGGAAAACATCCTGGCTTCCCTCTCTTGCTGCAGGGCTCCCTCGGCACACGGGAGCCCTGTTGGCCGCCGCCATCTCCCGCGCCTTCCTTTCTTCTTCCCGCCGACTGCGGGAGCGGGACTTCTGGCCGGCCGCGACAGGATTGGCCGGCCGGTCAATCACTTCCGGGTCGCCGCGGGCAGCGCGGCGGCCCGATCCAGACAGGCAGGCGGGCGGCGATCACGGGGATGAAATCGAGGTGGGCTCTCGATCAAAGTGAATAATAAAGCGAGGTGGGCTCTCGTGAATTAAATAAATACGGGCCAGACACCTCAGCGCGTCCAGCGCTATCAACGAGCATAAAGCGCTCCTAAGCGCTCCTAAGCGCTAGAACACAGGCAGAGCGCTCCCAGGCGCTCAGGGGGAAGCGCAGCACCTCCAGGCGCTAGAAATACAGCTCCAGCGCTCTCCCCAGGAAAATGCAGCCTCTCCATGCTGCAACGGTCCCAGAGCCTCCCAGGGGGCAAAGCCAAGTCCCCCTATCAGCCCAGGCAGGGCAGAGGGGTCCCCAAGGAGTCCAGGTACCAGGCATCCAGGGGCTGGGCAGCGCCAACCCCTGGTAGATTCAAGTCAGCCTCAAGAGCAAGAACAAGAAAGAACATTTTGGAAGGGGACACAGCCCCTTCTTATACACAGAAACGGCTTTGAAGTCTTTTGAAGTCTTTGTGTAAGCGAGCCCTGAGCTCTGGGTGTTTCTGGTTTCTCTCTCCTGTCAGCCTCAGGTCAGAGGTGACAGTGGGCCATCAGGAGGGAGAGCCAGCATGGTGGCTGACAGGCACAGCCCGGCACCACCAGACGCTCTTTCCTCCCATCCCTGACAGCAGATGGGGGCCTTTCATCTACAGCTGACTCAGACCCCCCTCCTCCGGGGCCCTGCAGACCCCGTCCTACTCAAAACAGACAGTCCATCCACCAGCAGGCCCAGGCTCATCAGCCAATCACGTGCCAGCAGACTCACTACACAAATATGCCAACTTCTAAACGTGGCGCTTCTGGACTGGACACAGCCATGCCGCATATACCATTATGCAGCATTCATTCTCACGAGTTCACACATATCAAACTCGACCCTGCACTCCCCAGCCATCAGGAATCTACCATGGGCATACATATTCCCCATTCATTCCTATGGGAGGGCAGGTCACTAACCACACATACACAGAGAGCTCACACACTTTACACTGTACCACAGTGAAAAAGTGCGCAGAGGCCTAAAAATCACCAACCCAGGTTCCAAAAACAGGCTGGGAAAAAGCAAAAAGTCTCGGGGTGAACCTGCCCAAAGGACCGGGTCCAACAGCCACTATATCTATGATGACATAATGGGCATCACAAACCACCTGGATGTTGAGGGAATGGGTGTTTTTCCAATTCTGGAACAGAAATTCGAGATGTGCTGGTGGACATGTGGGGACATGTGTCCCATCTACACACCCTAATACATGGGGGAGGATAGCTATCCTGCAAAACGGCAGTTTGGTACTGTGTATTTCCACTGCAGTCTTGGGAAGGTATATGTAGTTGTTCATGTGTAGGAGCATGGTATCTAGAAACCTTCCAAGGAAACGTGACAATGCACTTTGGGACACTCCATCAGCGACGGCAATCACCCCCTGGTAGATACCGGAGGCCAAAAGGTGCTGTGAACACCATACATGCACATGCGTGGGGATGGAGCTGCTGAGCAGGGGACTGCTTTCTAGATGTGGTGTAACTATGTCTATCAACTCTAAGACCACTGCACTACTCAGACTGTATTTCTCATATATTTCCTCCTCTGTCTGTTTCAATATGGTGAGCCTGGTTCTGTAGATCCTCTTCTGTCTCCACCTCCCCCTCTCTGCTGGACAGCCCGGAATAGCCTCCTCCTCATAATCACATGAAGTGCAGCCATTGTGGATACTGCTGATGCATTCTGGGCCAGCTTTTATATTGTAAACCTACGTACCACCTGAATACATGTTGCAACAGGCATTTTTGCGACCAGTCGAAAATAGCGATATTGTCAAACATACGGCTTGTGACTGGCAATCAGAGATTCTATATTTGTGGCTCACAAACACCGGTTGCAAACTTTACCAATTGGTAAATAGGCTGCATTGCTATATGTGGATCCTGCATGGAGTTCCAACATACCGCTCTAGAATCGACCTCAAGAGATTAATGAAATTGCATATTTTTGCAGATGTGGTCCCAGGAAGACAGGAG
Organism: Lissotriton helveticus; assembly: GCF_964261635.1. NCBI lineage: Eukaryota > Metazoa > Chordata > Amphibia > Caudata > Salamandridae > Lissotriton > Lissotriton helveticus. The sequence goes on along the minus strand of NC_136069.1, from coordinate 259,419,876 downwards.
CATCACGGGAGTTGACAAATTGTGTTATGGGCCACGTGGGAGTAGCAATATGCCTGCTAACACTTCCAGGAAACCTATCACTTTTGCAATCATCCTACGTTTTCCAATTCCTTAAAAGACTGATATGGAGTTTTTCCAGAGGCATTAGGGGTGTATGTACTTTTGTTGATAAGTCCTGTGGTTGTTTAGTAACTTTGTTAAACACAGAAAAAAGATTGAAAAGACTGAAACACAGTAATGCTCAACAGTTTAAAACTTTATCGATCTCTACCTTTTTCTAAGTTTAAATCACACCATATATTTTCTTATGTCAATGAAAGGTATTGCATTATGGTTAAAGTGTTTTGTATTCTTCATTTGAATAAAATTATTTATTCGGTTAAGAATATAACCATAATAGGTACACAAACACCAAAAACCATTGAAAACATATCATAAAACCATGCACGATAAAGTCATAAGTTAAAATGAACTGCCATAAATCAGAAGACATCAAACCATCACTCTAATCCAATACATATAACCTAAATATCAGGTTGGTCATAGACCTATACCATGCAAAGTGTTGTTAATCCCCAAAACGCCCAACCCTCAATCACAAAAATCAGACTATCAAATATTCAAAGCACACCTTAAGATACAAGTGAGGACGCCCCTGTAACGCGGGACAATACAAATTACTCCCGTGACTTTTGCAACTTTATTACTCAACTTCAGAAGTTAGAGACACACTTTCAAGCATAAATATCCTCAAGCATCATAAGGTGTAGCATAGCAGGCCTAACAGATGTAAAGTTCAATCTTTTTTAAAAACGTATTAAAAATCGTTTTCTGGGTAGGGTACATTTTGAGCAAAACAGGACAAAATGCTTGATGATTTGGTCAGACAGATTATCACATGTACAGGGACCCATTGTACCTAGGAGAGCCAACGCTTTGGAAAACAGACCATATACACAAAGAGGTGGAGTTTAAACCTATTTAACAGATGCCGCTGGTAGACATTAGACACCAAGGTCAAATAGCCTTCTGTAGTGGGTTCTGTTTTTATTAAATAGTGTACACAGGCAGCTGGTTTAAGGAGATCATCATTCTCCCTAAAAGGCTTATTGTGGGCAATAAAAGTGCATCTAACCCATGCATTATCAGCTTTGGAGATTTTGTTGGGGTGGTAAAAAAGTCAATGCAGCCTAAACTGGTTAATTTTTCCTTGATATACCCAAACCATGGTTTTGCCTTTACATCATCTATAGAAACACAATCCCGAATAATCATGTGGGTCAAAGAAGGCTACACTGAAATCTACCTTAGGAGAGGCTTTGAGGCAATGACATCTAAACTATATTTGAGGCCTTGTTCTTCATGAACTACAAAGGTGGAAATAATCTGTAGAACCCCGACAGGCGCCTTTTAAACCTATTCTCCTCAACCTCAATAAATTGACAATCCTTATAGCCCCAGATGTCTCCACCATAGGGTGAGTCCGACACACATTTAGCTCTGTAAATGTTAAGAAGGGTTTTATCGGTTTTCCCTGAACTCTAGCACTAAAGTCCAGTATTGCTCCCCACATGCGGTCTAACATAGATCTTTAAGATATGAGAAGAGGACCTTATGTGGTTTTAATATCAAACAAAATACCCAGATAATTAAAAGTAGATACCTGGCTAATTTTGCGCTTGTTGCATAGTAACGTTTTGTATTTGGAGGGTTTACAACCAGTGACCATGATGTAGGATTTTGCAAGGTTTATGGAGAGGCGAGATGAGTCATAAACTCAAGAAAGTATTGAGTAAAAATTGCAACCCGACTGCCGTCCTTGACCTAAGGACAGCGTTGTCTGCATAGAGCAGGCCTGGAATCACCCTCTGACATACCCGCGGGGCATCACAGCACTTCTTGATTAACACCTCCTTGAGGCAGTTGACATAAATGGTAAACGAAAAAGAGGTCAATATACATTCCTGCCTAACACCCCAGGTAATAGGAAAGGACTTTGCACAGCAGCCTTCGGCACCAAACCTAACAGATCCTGACTTATCCCTGTGTAAATCCCCGAAAAACTAGACCAGGGCCTGGTCAACCCTCAAAGACAACATCAGCGCCCAAGGTTTAGTTGTTGTTGTATTGCTTTATTTCGATATAAAAACATATCATAAAAGCATTGCATTACATTATGTCAATTTAGTAAAAACATTTAAACAGTAGACAATAAAAACCTTGAAAATCAATTTGGCAATACATGAGTATTAAAACTTACGAATCAACAGAGGCTTTACAAAGGTAAATGATTAGCCAGAACATAAAGACTCTTACAGGCAAAAAAGCACTTTACTGAATTAGTAGTTTATTTGCAGATCTTATTCGCCAGGCCCAGCCCAAGAATTTTGCCATACAACAGGCAAAAAAGGGTCGGGCATCTGAACATAGTATGCGTAGGGCTTCCAAATGTGATCTAGTACCCAAGCACCTACATAAAGGCTTCAGCCATCTCGACCTGGGGGCCGCATACGCATGGCACTCAAACAACAAATGGGCAATAGACTCCACCCTTAGGTCACAGAAGGGACAATATGGTATGGTTTGCAATGGTGGTTTCCAAGTGGAAGTTACCAGCCCTAATGGAAGGACTCCCACCCTAAATTTAAAGTACAATGATCTATCTCCAGGGTTGTGGATTAAGTCCAGGTAGGATTCTCTATATGGGAGCTCCTTAAATAAGAGAAACTGGACAACAGATTTACAGTGGTTCGGATTGCACCTTCTCGCATTAGCCACCCATAACCAATAAACCTTCTTCAGCGTTTGCTTAGGGGGTGCTGTTCTGTTAACCCATGCTTCTCCTAGACCCAATTCGTAGAGAAGCCACTTAACCTCCCTGAACCAGGTTACCTTATGCCAGCCCGTTAAAGATAATAGTTCTCTTAGGGCATCGGCATAGCTGCTCAGTTCTGGAACATTCCATATCCTGGCCCACAATAAAAGGGGACGTAGCCTAGCTTGCTCACCTACTGGGAGTGTACCTGCATCAAGCAAGAGGGGGAGAGTAGGGGTACTGTGGGGTAACTTCATAAGATCTTTGTGGAAGTTATTTTCGAGGTAGGTTAAGGTGTCAACTCTCTGTACACCCCACAGTTCCGCGCCATACAAAGCTGCACTCACCACCCTTGCCCTGTAGATGTCCAAGAGTGCCCCAATGGGTTTAAGAGTTGAGACTCGTTGTTCTTTTAGCAGAGCCCCTGCAACCCTCTTATGGGTCAGAAACACCTTTTGGTGGTGTGCCTTCCAACTCATAGTGTCGCAGAGTCGAATACCCAGGTAGTCAAACTCTTTGACTCTTTCGAGTGGGACAGAGTTCAAAGCAGGGGGGATAACAGATTTCCTGGGAGGGTTAATGACTAGGAATTTGGTCTTGCCTATATTTATGGACAGGCCCTTGCTATCGCAAAAGGCCTTGAAACTAGAAAGCAACTTTTGGATACCTGCTGGAGATTTTGAGATTAGAAGGGTGTCATCCGCAAATAGGAGCGTCGGTATTTTCCTACCGGCCAGGGAAGGTGCATCAGATGGTTGTTGAAGGAGATGCTCCACCACTCCGTTCACATAAAGAGAGAACAGAGTGGGGGCAAGCACACAGCCCTGGCGGACGCCCCTATCTACAGGGATACGCGATGTTTTTTCCCCCTGGAGACCCCATCTGATCTGGGCAAAGTTGTTTTCATGTAACTTAATAAGCAAGGCCAACAAATAGGGGGGTATACCCAACCCATCAAGGACATTCCACAATTGGGCTCGCGGGACCAGGTCGAAGGCAGTTCGCAAGTCTATAAAGACTAAATACAAACTGCCCCCCCCAGTACGACCACTTTCCAATATAGCATTAGGAAGCGGAATGTCTGCTCGATGGTACCTGTCCCTGTTCTAAAACCTGCCTGGAAATCTGACAGAACCTGGTTTTCTTCCACCCACTGCAAGATCCTACCCAATACCACTTTGCCCGCAACTTTTTGGGTTGAGTCAAGCAAGCTAATTGGGCGATAATTAGCTGGGTCGTCCCGACAGCCTTTTTTGAAGATAGGGACGACCTCAGCGCCCCGCCAGGAATCAGGAAGTGGGCCTCCCAGAACAGCCGCATTCAAAAGTGAAGCGATTAATCTACTCCACAGTAATGAGTATTTCTTCAACAGATCACCCGGAATTCCATCTGGGCCTGCGGCCTTATTGGTTACAATACACTTAATCGCCCTTTCGACTTCCTTATTACTGAAGGGACAGTCATTTGTTGTAGTAGTGACTAGGGATCTAACCAAAGAGCCCGTGCTTGGTTGGGGTACACCCAATGGGACAGAGTAAAGCTTGGAAAAATGGACAAACCAGACATCCCCAGGAATGTTACAGGTAAGTTATAGATCGAGAGGCTTGTTCCTAGCTCTCAATAGATCCCAGAACCCCTTGGAATCTTTCATAGTGCTCGCCTCCATTAGCTCCCTCCAAAAGTTGAAATCGTGGGCCTCCTTAGCCATGGCCACAGCTTTTTTGTAGAATTGCCTCGCAGATCTAATATTGACAGGGTCCTTTGTCTTCACTGCGGAAATAGGATCCCCCTTAGCAACCCGACATTCAGAGGAGTACCACTTATCTCTTGCCCTTGAAGCACCCAACACTGGAACCCTCGCACTGGTTTGGGGGATGATAAACAGTTCGCTTAATGCAGCAATAGTTTCTGTAAATGTTGTTAAAACAGTTGCATTAATCGCACCTGGCGCATCGAGACGTAGTCCCGCCGCTGTCATTATGGACCCTGCTTGTGCCATCCTTTCCTCATCCGCTGCTACTTTAGCCCATTTCAAACGCCTGCCACAGTTGGAGGGAACAACTTCGTGGGATGTTTTCCACAAGTGGGCAGGCTTGGGTGGCTCCCTAACTTGCCAAGGCGGGATGACGGTTAGGGATAGAGGGTTGTGGTCACTATCACATGTAGCTATGACTTCCATGTCTTGTAGAAATGGCCAAAGGTTGTAATTCAACACGATATAGTCTATTCTGGAGGTATGTCCCGTTCTATTATAGGTGTGCACACCCATAAGGTCTGATTTGGATCGACCATTGGTTGGTCTCAGATCGTGTTCCATACAGAGTGCATTGAGATCTATTGCACTCTGAGTCCATTTTCGAATTGGGTCTAGGGTCAGGATAGGGATGCCTCTCCTAGTGTCCTCATCCCAAGAGTCTAGAATGTCCTCCCTCGCCAGTGGCTCAAAGCAACAATTGAAGTCACCTGCAAGGAGCACATAGGAGTCAGTGCTACAAGCGATTAGTTCATCATTTAATCCTGTAGAGGGTAGCGATGATGCCCCACCCCTAGCCCCCCTTAGATAGAGATTGAAAACCTCTAGCTTCCTTCCTCCTTGGCAGCGTATAGTTATCCTCTGGAGGTCTGGAGAATGAGTGATCTTTTGGCTTACACTTAAACCTAGTGCGATGCTAACCCATATTAGAAGGCCGCCAGACGGGCGACCTTTGCATCCATGTCGTTGGGAAGCTGGGACAAAGTAGGTTGTAAAACCTACTCTGTGTCTGGGTTCAAGGCACCAGGCTTCTTGCAAAAGGCAGATGTTATAGGAGTCCAAGAAATCATTCCATTCAGGGATGTCAAAATTGCGGGCAAGACCTGCCACATTCCAGCTTAAGATCTTTAACAGAGGATCGCCTAGGTTAATCAGCCTTGGTGGATTGACAACTGCTGCCGAATTACGTGCAAGAGCAGCCGACCCTGCAGCCGCCCTATTTAACCTTAGCGATGGCTTAGTCTGATGTTGGTTAAGAGCCTTTGTAGCTCCAGTTGGATTCTCATCTAATAAAGCATTCCGGGTGGGTGACAAGGGAATTATAAGAGGTGGGACCAATGCGTGCACTGCAACATGGGATTCTGAGGAGGTTGGAGTGATCATTCCCTCCTCTATAGACAGAGCGTGTGGGATTCCTTCCAAAACAGGGTGGTTAGCAAGAGTAGGATCAGTCAATGAAGGAAGAGAATCAATGGTCCCTAAGGCTTCAGGTATAGAGGCCTTTTCCACTACTTCAGGGGTAGGTTGCCTTAAGAGTCAGTCTACCGCCTCAAGACCACCAAACCTATTCGAGGTTGGAAGGCCATTCCAGCACACAAAGGGATCTTGGTAGTTAATAGAGTGGCTCCTCCATCCGTGACGCTGTACCAAGGACCAGTCATCGTCCCGTGTGTGTTTGGGGGGTGGTGGATAGAAGAAAGACAGAGGCCTAGGTACAACACCAGAACCTTCGCCAGTGGGCCAAGAGCAAATGTGGTGTGCTGTATGAGGGTCCTCAAAGGTCACCACTATACAGTCCCCAGCAGTGGTTTTCCTTGTGGGGCCCACCCAGGAGACACGACGCACCATCAGGACTCTGCTCTTCCGGCCGTTGGGAATTGGGCGGTTCGCATTGAGCCAGTGCATTATCTTATTCTTCAGAGACCAGTGGTTTTCGTGATGACCATTTCCAATCTGGGGCACGCCCGTCAATACAGCCACATACTCGTTAGCCTCTGGAGGAAGATCAATGTAGCCCCCTCTAAAATTATTCTTAACAGGAGGGCCCCGGGTCTGTTGGTAAGGAGCTTCACTAGAAGGAAGTCTAAGAGGAAGACCTACGGTAGACTTGGATGATAGTTGGAGAGAGGGACGCTTGGGGACCTTAGGATTGGGAACAGTAGTAGTTTGATTCACACCCAAGGTCCGTGGTTTGGGGACTGGGCGTACAGGAGCTAGTACTGGGCAAGGAAGATGTGGGGCTTGTGGTATTGGGTCCTCTACCGCAAAGCCCTGATTTTCAAGACTTCTCAAGCCAAGAGTGGCCAAGGCAATAATGCTTTTTTCCATCTCTAGCAAGTTGTTTTCGATGCTTGATAGTCTGAGGGCAAGGGGAGAAAGAAGTTTCTTAAGTGTTTCCCAAACTAAACCTATGAAATCCCCGTCCTTCCCAACCAGACCATCATCATGTATGCCCTCATCCTCTACAGTAATAGTAGTAAAGTCAGAAGCTGTCCCCTCATTGGCTCCCTCTCGTTGAGACTGTTCCCTGGGGATAGACCCTTCTATTACATTAGGTGCCGGTACACTAGCCAGTTTCAGCTGTTGAACCCCCGCAATTTTAGCCTTCTTACGAGAGTAAGCAGACCGGGAATTCCTTTTCCTTTTGGGTGGATTTCCATTGTTAATATTGCTCTTAGATGAGTTAAAAGTTACTGGGGCAGGAAAGTTAGAACTAACATCCTGTTTACCCTTATCTGGCTTTAGAATTACCGGGGTGGGAAAATTAGGGCTAGCATCCTGTTTAGGAGTCTCCACAGGCGAATTCAGTTCGCCTGTCTGAAAAGCCGTCCCTAGGAGTGGGGGAGAAGGGTATGGAATCGGGGTCAGATGGACATCTACCTGCGTGACTAGACAGTTAGAGATGGCCGGGCGCTCCGGGGTGACCACAGAAGCTATGTGTCCCAAGGAGGAATTTTTTGAGACTGCAATGACCTCGGATAATCTTCTGGCGGCAGCCAATTACAAGGAGACGCGAGTCTGAAGTTTGGAAATTTCTTGGTCAATGGCAAGATTAGTACGAGTAATGAAATCATCCATGGGGCCATTAATTGATGAGCCTCCCTTAACGGCCTTACTTCGAGTTAGCCTGGTACACATAGTTAGACAGCAACAGGAGCCAGGGTAAACCTCCTAGCCTAACACTACAAACAGAAAGTACAATGGTTCAACTATTTAAACCCAGTTGGTCAGTGACGGGAAGTGGGCGAAAGAGGGTGGACCAGTCCAGTCCTCTCTGACCTCGAACGGCCTCAAACGGCCCGCTCTTAGCCCGGTCTTCGCCCCGAGCTGCGTCCCGCGCTGCGGGAGTAAGTGGCTGTAATATAGGGGGGCGTGATGGGCGTGGGGCGGGCCGGCAGGGAGAGCGGACCGGATGCTGGTCTCCGTGGTCTCGCAGGGACTCCTGGTGGTTGGAGTCCCCTGCACACTCGCAGCCCCGCCGAGCCTCATGCCCAGCCGCCTTGCTATCTGAAGGTCCAAGCCCCGCGCACTCCTGTGCGAAGCAGCACCCGCGAAGCGGGTGCGGCGAGGTGTGGGCGAAGTGACAGGAAAAGATGCCGCCTGAAAAGGTATGCCTCCGTAAGAGCTGAGAAATCAGGAAACCCGCCGATGAGAGGTGCTGGGCGCCTTAATAACCCTCAGGTGGGCGTGGGGCGGGCCGGCAGGGAGAGCGGACCGGATGCTGGTCTCCGTGGTCTCGCAGGGACTCCTGGTGGTTGGAGTCCCCTGCACACTCGCAGCCCCGCCGAGCCTCACGCCCAGCCGCCTTGCTATCTGAAGGTCCAAGCCCCGCGCACTCCTGTGCGAAGCAGCACCCGCGAAGCGGGTGTGGCGAGGTGTGGGCGAAGTGACAGGAAAAGATGCCGCCTGAAAAGGTATGCCTCCGTAAGAGCTGAGAAATCAGGAGAAAAAAAAACAAGGTTTAGTATGATTAATGCAGTTGAACACGGAGGTAAGATCCATGAAACTGAGGAACAAAGTACCCTTCTTGGCAATATTATACTTCTGAGTTAAGAGATAGAGGTTTATTGATTGGTCACTGGTACTGAACCTGTATTGAAAATTAGAAATAATGCTGTTCTCTTTGTTCCATAAGAATAACCTATCCAGGATCACCTGGCCCAGGACCTTGATGGTGGAATTAATCAAGCAACTGAGCCCATAACACCTTTTGGTCTCCTCGGTCGCCCTTTTTAAACACTGGGACAATGATGAATTGAGCCGACGACATGAACGGACCGGGTGACACCGCAGCATTTAGAATCCTCGATAACAAAGGGGGCCACATAACAATATCAGATCCAAAAAGGTTGGCCGGTACACAGTCAGGACATGGGCCCTTATTACCGGCCAGATTCTGATAAGCCTCAGATACCTCCTCAACAGAAAAAGAAAGGACATAAGTACAGACTGACCTTATTGAAACATGAGTGAAAAGTGCTCATACTATTTATCTTCTTCAATCACTGAGATCTGGGGAGGTCCAGTTGTTGCCCCTAAAAATGGGCTTTTAGCAACCTGCCAAAATGAGTTGCTGTCATGTATGCCCCATGCATTTATTAACCGAGCCCAAGCCGCACTCCTGAATAGCTCTTTCCTGTTTTTTGTTGCCAACTTATATCGGCTACGTAATACAACCACCTCTGCTATATCCTTCAGAGTACAGTTAAGCGCTGTTTTCAGTCCTGATGGGCTTCAGTACATGAGTGATCAAACCAACGCTCACCCCTTCACAAAGTGTGCCAAATGCCCTCAAGACTTCCATAGGCTCAGAGGACAGACTTAAACACACTCACGATCTCAACAACTCTGTTGACACAGATTACCCATACATTTGCTTGGGATTACTTTTATCCAATTTAACCATTTGCCTTAGTCCGTCAGGACGAGTTTGAGGGAAACCGAGACCAATGCTGCCCGCTTCTGAGATGGATACCATAGCTATACAACTATATAGACTCCAAAACCTTGTACTCAACTGGAGTGCTTAACAGGTGTAAGAAAGGAAAATATAGTCCATAGTTGTCTCATGGCCCCTACCAATGTATGTCGGATCAACCAATACACCAGGGATGATCAAATTCAAGGTTTGCACTAGAAGATTTACCTGCTCACCTCAAGTTGAGTGTTCAAAATGAGCGTCAAAAGAGTTCTCCCACAGGGCAACATCTTAACATTTCTGGCAAACCTTCTTACAAGCGTAGATATTAAGGTTGCTATAACAATAATTGGAGTGGATAGAACGGAACTGGAGCCAGAATCAAGGGAATGGGTCTTCCAGTTGTCCATGGTCTGACACATGGTGGCCAAAGTGTCCAAACAAGGTAAGTGGCCACTTGAGTTGTAAATATTAAACAAGAGAAGTTCGACTTCTCCTGGAAGGTGAGCTAAATTGCTTGTAGATTCTGGGAATTGGATTTCAACTCAGAACACAGCTCTGCCTTAGACGACGGAGTGGCAGGACTGAAAAATGTACAAAGCCATCCAAAAATCTTAATTTGATTATTATTGTTACACCCTGACAAAGGCAGTAGCCCTGGACTTTTATCAATGCACCTCTCACTTTTTTGTGCACATGTGGATGCTGTGTTTAAAAGAGTTAGTGCTTGCTGGTGTGCACAGTATTAGGGATCTCTCGACCACAGGGGGTCCAGGATACTATCTGGGGGGTAACCTTTCATTAGTGTGTTGATTGTAAGGTCCCTTTGCACCTATCACTTCATAAATATTTGTTCATTTGTGCATAGTATTTAGTAGTGTGTATAATATAGCAGTTATTTTTAAAAGAATAGGCAATGGCTGGAGAGCTATTTATTAAGTGTTGTCTGCTGTATTTGTGTGTTATAAGTCTCTAAACAGTCCTGTGCTAAAAAGGAGTATGTTGTTTACAATTTGATGGTTTACAGTACAGGCCTCAAGGACGCCAGAGACAAAAGACCCCCATTTGTTACAATTAAGGCCCAGTCCCTTCCGAGTGCATGGGACCCTTAGGCCCATATTTTTTTTTTATTGTTGTCCTCATTAGCCTCAGATTGCCTTCCACAGCACCTCCATCCGAAACCGTCCTTTTTTCGATGCCAGGAGAGAAATCAATCAATCAATCAATCAATCAGAGTACTTGTAAAGCGCGCTACTTACCCGTGAGGGTCCCAAGGTGCTGATGGGGAGGGGGGGGTTGCTGCTACTGCTCGAAGAGCCAGGTCTTGAGGAGTCTTCTGAAGGCGAGTAGGTCTTGGGTCTGCCGTATGTGGGTAGGGAGGGTGTTCCCACACCTGGATCCAGAAATCAAAAACCGCTTGACATTGAAAGAACATACGAACAAAAGTGCCTGAATAGGATGTTCAATGCCAACAAGTATCTTGCCTAAGAAGTTTGAGCTTGAACATGTGAGCCAGTGTAAAAAATAATCTATTATAAAAAATATATAATGATAGAGTCAAATTAACAGGACAACCTGTGGAGTTTGTTTTGACCCATATTTTATTCCATAAAGAAAGAGGCCAGTTATATTGTAAATCAGTTTCCCATAGTGCTTCCTGCCTAGATTTATATCTATCTTGAATTGATGTGATAAGTGTTTTACAAATAAGAGAAGCAGTAGGAGTTTTATGCGGCGAACAATGAGGTATTGACATAGCATCAGTTGTATTTGAGTTTTGGTGGAAATAATTCAGGTTTTGCAAAAGAAGATCATGTAATATGTTATATTTAGTATGAAAGGTAGATGAGGGAAGGGAAATAAGTGAATAATTTGTGAGAAGTTGTGAAACAACGAGTAAACCTTGATTATTCCATCTCCTCCTGTAAAGGGGTTCCCTTTTATGGATAAGCAATTTGTTATACCAGAAGGGGCTTTCGAGAAACTGCTGAATAAGAGTGCGAAATAAGTGATGTTAACCAAAACGTTGGAGGTTGCGACATACAAATAATCTGTTTGTAGGAGAAGGGAAAGACCATGGAAGACTCTAATGCATACCATAATTCAGGTTCTCCCAAAGTAGTTTGAAAGCTAAAGGATTGAATCTGTTTGATACCGAAGGCCTTGTGGTAAAGATAGAAATCAGGAAAGTTAACACCTCCCGCCTCTTTGCGGGGTCTAAGTCTGTTAAGGATAAAATGTTATCAATATAAATGATGTATTTCTTGGGGATCTTAATTGGTAACATTTGAAGAGAATAATTTATAATGGGTAGAATCATTATTTTAATTGTATCAAGGCGTCCCCAACAAGATAAGAAGAGGGGTGATCAACCCAGAGTAAGGTGTGTAATTCTAGAAATTATGCTATCCAGATTGACTTTTAATGTATCTCTAATTTTATTGGTCTAGAGAATTTCCAAACAATTATTCTTTAGAGTATCCCAAGATAATCCTGGCCTAGGAAAAGTCTCATTTATGCAAAATGTGTTAAGAAGTAGGACTTCGAATATACAGTAGTAAGATGCTGGGCTGTGAAACAAAAATAAAAATGTCATTGGCACATGCAGTATATTTAATATGAGTTTGAAAAAACAAATGTGCGGAGGGTCAGGAGGGGAAATAATTTAACGACCTGTCAACTCATGCCCCTAGGAACAAGATGAGAAACACAAAAAGAGAAGACCAGGTCCAGGGTGGTGTGCTATCTTGAATGGTGTGCGGTAATCACACGGGTGCAAGTGTGAAAAAAGGGTATTATTGAGTCTCGCTGGGCTAAAGAAATCCCATCAGACCACCCATTGTGGCGGCATATCATCATATGGGGGTTGGTAGTCGCTCCATACACCGCCTAAACCATCAAGTGGCGGTGCAGAAACGGAAAGCGGCACATTTAGCCTACAGTCGAGCTCAAAATATAATATAGAAAAAGTGCAGTGCTTTAGAAAAAGTGCTTGCTAAAGATAGAGACCACCCACGACGGGCATGTCCCATCCAAAGAGAGACGACTACAAAAAAATAATCTATGCACACTCTCTGCGCTTACCTATCCGTCGGTACCCAACGCTCAGACCGAGCGGAAGGGGAGGCACCGACGGGTATACCTGGTACATTTATGTATCAGGGCTGTTTGACCCGTCAGCCAATTGAGGGATACATTGTGGCCATGTGATCGTGAGTCGAATTTATATAAATATGACTCTAAAGCAAAAGAGGTGCTCACCTGCGGGTCATTTGAAAAACCGGGCGAGCCCGATCTAACAAGTCTGGCACTGATCTAGATGCGCATGCGCTGAAGTGTTCAAAAACGAGGTTTCGAAAACACTATACCTTCGCGCATGCGCTAAGCTATGTAGAAACGTCAATAGCATTTTTTATAATTAAAATGTAGAACAAGTCGGATATATGTAGCGCAATGGTGCTGTAAGTCCTATGTTGCACCTGTGCTAGATGGGGGGGCAGGATTAGCCCCCCCTTTTTTTTATATAAATATTGTAAGGTCAAACAACAGTGAATAACCACAGTGTACAAAATGGAAATGGAATTGTCCATATATAAGTAGACAGTGTCGAATCGATGTACTTTATGAAGCAGTGCTGTCAACAATATGGTAAATTTATGCTGGGAGTAGCCGTGCTATAGAGAGGCACTAGTGCTCAAACCAGTACGGTATTCTGTTAGTCTTAAAGGTATTTAGACAAAAAGGGGGTTATGTGGATTCATGTGTGTAAATGTATACATTGTATATTTGTATTTTTTATCTTTTGTTTTTTGACAGGAAGACGATTTCTTTCCCGTCGTCAGTGAACACAGGGGTTCCAAGTTTTGCGGGGGGCGACGAGATTTTCTTAAGTATATTGCATGATATTGATGAAATCAATTCTCATTTTACATGTGTATACACCCCCAACATTGTGTTGCAGTAGCCTATCCTTTTTAAAGGTCCTGATGAAAGCTGGAGTAATACTCCTTCTAGCTGAAACTAGTCGACCACTCTGCACAGCGCCATAACGTAGTTTTACTCACCCACTACCAGGCGTGTTTTTTAATCTTGACGCCTACACTAATTCTCAAAAGCAATTCCTTTAGGGTAGGTAGCCAATTTTAGCAAGCACTTTTTCTAAAGCACTGCACTTTTTCTATATTATATTTTGAGCTCGACTGTAGGCTAAATGTGCCGCTTTCCATTTCTGCACCACCACTTGATGGTTTAGGCGGTGTATGGAGCAACTACCAACCCCCATATGATGATATGCCGCCACAATGGATGGTCTGATGGGATTTATTTGGCCCAGCGAGACTCAATAATACCCTTTTTTCACACTTGCACCCGTGTGATTACCGCACACCATTCAAGATAGCACACCACCCTGGACCTGGTTATTTAATATGAGTGTCATCGACCTGAAAACCATGAAAGTTTTGGGATATTTTAAGTTGATGTAAGAAGGGTACCAATGCTAATATGAATAATAACTGAGATAAGGGGCATCCTTGTCTGGTGTTTATTTTGAGAAGAAAATAAGGTGATTGCATGCCATTTACTAATAATATGCAACAGGGTGACGAGTAAAGTAAGGTAATAAGTTGAAGAAGTTGAAGAAATTTGGGCCCAAACGATGCCATTTTAAAACTCCACAAGGAACTGCCAGTTTACTCTGTTGAAAGCTTTCTCTGCATCCAGAGTGAATGCTGCTAAGGGAGACATACGTTTGGGTGCTTTATTGACAATATTTGAAAGATAGTGTGTTGTTTGCATTATTACTATGTTTGACAAAACCAGACTGTTCTTGACAAATCCGGGAGTAGAATAAGCAGTAGGGAAAGACCTTGTGCTAATATTTTGCAGACCGTATTATTCAAAGAAATTGGACGATAATTTTTACACAGTGTCAAACCACAATCTTTTGGGAATATTACATATCATGGCTTCCATGAAAGTACAAGTAGATGAAATAATAGTTCGAAAAGCTTAGGAAATAAAATATGAGAAACCTGAAGATAGAATTCTTCGGTAAAGCCTTTGGGGTAAAGTGATTTGCCCTTTGGTAAACTTTTTTCACTGTTTGAAGCTCCTCTATAATAAATTCATATTCAAGGAAGGCAGTAGCAATATTGGTGCAGGTGTGAGGTTCAAGATTTGCAAAATAAGAATTTATAAGATTTTTCAGAGCACTGCTTTCAGGAGTATAAAGTCTCTGGTAATATTTTGAAAAACAATTTGCCATGTCAGCATCCCGGAGCAATTGGGTACCCGAGGAGTTTATGATTGCCGTAATTCAATTTTTCCCTTTCTAACTTTTAAAAAATTGGCCATAAAAGCTCCTGTTTCTTTCTTACCACCAATAATAACGAGCATTAACTCTGAGAAGTGTACCACATAATTTTTCAGTAGATAACTTATTGAACTGCATCTTTGCTGTGATCAGCGCTCCTGGATCTGTCTTGTTATTTTTGGATGTATAATAGACATGTTCTAAGTGTTTAATGTTAGTCAATAGGGCCATAGTCTCCTTTTCCTTAAGTTTTATCCTTGATGAAACATAGCTAAATATAAACCACCTAAAAGCAGCCTTAAAGCATCCCATAATAAATTGAAAGAGGTATCGCCTTTGTCATTTCGCTTGAAAAAGTCCGAGATTAATGATTCAAATGCGGTGAGTAAACTTTTAGTAGAGAATTATTGGATTTCCATCTGGATTTGTGATTGTGTATTTAGCATTTCAAAATTGGTTATAACAGGGGCATGATCAGAAATCAAAATTGATCCTATCTCAGAATGTGTCAGATATTGCTTTAAAACTTATAATCAATCCTTGTTTTGGATTGATGGGGGGAGTAAAAAAAATATTCATTAAGATCTGGGTTAGATATTCTCCAGGAATCCAACAAGGAGTGGTGAGTGAGGCTTTATGTGCTTTATGAGGTGAAAATGTAGTAGAGGAAGAGAATCTAGAAAGAGGTCAAATACCGGTAGCAATCTCCACCCAATAAGAAATATTATGATTTTTTCTGCCCGATTTTATGAGAAACGGATGGTTCTGGTTGTGTTAGGTCATAGCCATTGAATAGTGTTTAAGTTATATTAATAAGAAGCTTAACTAAAACACATCAACTATCTCCATCAGATTTTTGTGATACAAATGAAATATTTAGGCATTTGTGACATAGTATAATAACCTAATTTTAACAAAGTATAGATGGGGAGAAATATAGATCGCCAACCAAAAATTTCTTCCACCAAACTACCTCTTTATCTGTGAGATTTGTTTCTTGAAGGAAACCAATTTGACATTTTAGGTTAGACAAGTGTGACACTATTCGTTGATGTTTAACTGGGCACTTTAGACCTTTAACATTCTAAGTAACAACCCTCAAATTTACTGTAGGAACAGACATGACAGTAATGGATCAACATTTGTGAAGGTATGCAGAGTATATTTCAAAATGAGAAGAAATGCGAAAAGAAGGACCTGAAAAAGAAAGAGGATAGAAGCAAAAGAAAGAAAAGATGAGAAGGAAAAGAAGAGAGGACTCAAAGTAAGAGGTAGAAAGGGCAATACAGGAAAGGAAAATTCCTTGTTTGCGAGTGAAAGAAGAATAACAAAATGGTGCATCCCAAAGGATGTGTCGGGCGGTACACCCAAGAAAGATGTGTCTGACTACGCTGCAAATGAGTACGGACATACTACTATATTTTAAACATTAATAAACAGAGACAAATACTTGTAGGAACGGGGAGACAGAAGAGACAAAATTAACTAGACTACAAACTTACCGTTAAAACGTGATGTCAATGAATGAAACATACGCGAGGTAAGCATGTATGGGTATGGAAACATCTGTCACGCAGCAATACTGAAACATAAAGGAAAAGGGAGTTGTGCATCAACAACATTATCTCATGAAACATAGCCTGTAAAAAAATAATTATTTAGTCAATAAGAATGTGGAAACAAGCAAAAGAAAAGATGAAGCAAATTCATGTTATAACTTTCGTAGCAGTGTCCATATTTTCATTACCTCTTTGTTGAAGGAAAGCTTGCACATCATCTGGTTCCTTAAAAGTAAATTGCCTGTCTTTTGTATGTGGTTTCAAAACAACAAGGATGTAACAGACCATTTCTTATGTTTAAGGATTTCAGGTGAGGTCGCATCACAAGGAAACGTTTCCTTTTAGCAGCAGTGGCATTGGAGACATCCTGTATAAAGTAGACTCTATTCTCAGACCATATTAAGGTGCTAAATTATTTGGCTGCTGATAATATTTGCATCAGGTCTGTAAATTGTAGAAAGAGAATGATGATCCCTCTGGGCTTACAATTGGAGGAAGTGGTGAACTTAAGGCCCACACGATGTGCCCTTTGAATACTAAGAGGAGTTTGGTTTTATATTTTAACTATTGCAGGAATTCCTTTTTGCAGGAAAGTGATCATGCTGGACACATTTGAATTCTTTGTTATGCCATATAGTCTTAGATTGCTCCAAATCATCTCTAGATTTTTTAAGTTGTGTATTTCTTTTAGTAGATGAGAAACATTTGGTCTAGAGTCTTCCACATCGCTAACTTGTGGTTCAAGTGCAGAAATACGTTGTTAATGAGCAGACCACTTTTCTTCAATGCGCTGAATAGGAGTGCTTGTTTCAATGACAAATAGTTTCAATGCTTTATCTCTTCCATAATGTCCTCTGGGGTGAAAGGAGAAGGTGACTTGGAAGGGGATTCAGTATTTTATTTGGACATTTGACTGACCCAGACTGCTTCTTTGGGCTATCTCGCACCGCAGATGGTGAAGGAGTTCCTTTATACTCACACTCACCCTCCATAAAAGTAGTTAGGTAGTCCAGGCCGATCTCCTTTTGAAGATGAGGTCTCCTAATAACCGGTTTGGTGGTAGAAAAATATGACTTTGTTAGACATAGTCTATGAGGCTTGCCCATAAAGAGAGATTGCAGTAGTAGCACCAAAGATTTTAGATTTGTTTTTAGCGCAATTCACCCTTGAAAGTATGAGCACACAGTCATAGAATCATATATCACGTCAAATCGCTGTCCCTGTAGCTTAAAATTATGAATATACTTGTAAGTAAATAGCCTTAAAAGGCTATATGTGCTCTCAGAAAGCAGACTGGGAAAAATGTAAGCGACGCAGAGAGTATGCAACTCATCTCACTGAAAAACAACAGTTTAAATATCCTTATTATAGGAGTCTTTGGTAAAATTCTGCAGCCCAGATGAAATAAGCCACTACCAAATAATCATGAAATGAAGAATAAAGCGCCAGAGTCTCCCAATACCTTCACTGAGATGCTGAAAGTCAAGCTGAAATCTAAAATGGCGACCGGAACCTCAAAGGAGTATAGTCACATGTAAATGACTTATTTATTTCCCTAAAAATACTTGCAGTGTGTTGTAAAAGGCATGCCTGGAAAGCGCCCGCCTTCCGATGCCAGAGTGGGTGTAACATGGCTGAAACAGAGATGAAATGGAGCCGCCTCTCTGTCCGGCCATCGGAGCCGCTCATGAGTTTTAGAGGCAGGCGACCATCTGGCATGGCATTGTTGTTTGAATATGAATTCATCTTAATAAATGAAAAGACAAAAGGCATTTGGCAAAACAGGAACACGTTGGTTTAATTAAATTCTGTGACCAAAAGTACCTGGACAGAGTGTATTTGCTCAAAATCTTTCGATGTGCCATGTTTTGGTAGTTAATTCTTGCAGTTCGTGAGGCACAATAAAATGATCTCTACATTCCTAAAGAGCATCTTAGTTGTAAATCAATAAAATGTGTGCATCTGATAAGGACACAGATGGATCTCGACCTCGGGGAGAGCTAATGTGGCTAGTGCGTATGTATCCAGATGACCGGCATGAGGAGCGCGTCATCACAATGTGTGACATGCATGTCGTATCCTGATTGGTTGAGTGTGCCTATCCACATGTGGTATCTAGCTTTTTGGTATTTCTGGGAAACACAAGTCTTTGGCCAAACATATTTCATTGGGGCCAATTACCTCAGACTTGTTTGCGGTGCAACTATCTATCTGAGGAAACAATCAGGGTTTTACCTGGGTGCGTGTTTTCCTTTAGTGTATGAGGGACCCCACCTGTGACCTCTTACTCAATAGGCAAGGGGCACAGGACCTGCTTGCCCGTGTATCTCTGATTCAGGGTTGATGCGGAGGTCTCCTTTGGGGAATCAGACAGCAATGATGTGAGTTCATTGGAGCGCCTAAAAATAGTATGGCAATGGCTGGTATAATTTCTATCGACATTATCAACATTGAGCATACAGTTGTCATCTTGTGCATTGACATCGTTCTTACTGGCATTGGCAAAGTTATATTTCCGTTGGTCTGAACATACATTGACATTGTTTTCATTGGCAACAATAATATTATTGTACGAGCATAGAGTATGACATACATTTTTGCTGATGTCGGTGCTGCTGTTCGGGCACAAGTTACGGTATACATTGACATTGCATTGACGTGGTTATGCGGGCACAGGCTATGGCATACATTTACATTGCATTTACTGATATTGCTGCTGTCGGGCTTGCACATATCATGACATTCATTGACATCATATTCACCCATTCCAATAGTATCCATGCGCACCTCGATACTTAGCAATTTTGTGACAATATATATTTCAGACTCGCACTTGGCAATGTTTCAATAGGTTTTTGGACATGGGAATTAAAATTGGTTGACGGTCCACTTTGTGTTATTGTAGTGGCGCATGGAATTTGTCATTTGTCATTTTGCTCGATTGCTCTGTGGCACCTTCTGGGCTTGGATATCTAAGTGTTGAAGATCATCATCACGATTAGGTGATGCTCAAGAGTCCAATGTTTGGGGATTGCTGGAACCGGCACATAAATTCATAAAAAAATCGTGCCAACAAAAACATTGTGGGTTTTGTCAAATCCCGAATCACTCCCAAGTTGTCATTTTATTCGACAAGTACTACTTGCGGATTCTGAAGGTGGCCAAGTTACAGGGATGGATGGAAGGCTGCCAGCCCTGGCAAAAAGCCAGGCAACCCCAAACTCTTTGGATTAATCAGTTCCCCTAGAAATGAAAAATGTAAATGCCAAGCTATAGGCAATTATCGTCCAGGCATGAGAGCAGCATCGGGCCCATTAGACTTCAGGCACAATCTCTGGAAAGCGGTGACTCCGCCCGCTCTCATTTCTGTAATTGGCTTTTTGGAACTTTAGTTACAGCTCAGGGAGACCTTCGCCTCTCCCCGTCATTAATTATGCAGCGCGCATTAGATGAATCCTTTGATGTCAGACTATTGTGTGCCAAGGGCTGTTTTCTTTCTCAGTACTAATAAAGCTTTTCAAGGACTCACTTTTTCTTTGATAGAGTAAACAAAACATTGGAAGCCTCATCAGGTATGAAATAATGAGGCAGAGCAGGCACGTGCAGCTTTGAAGAGCAGCGCCGCGCCGGGCCTTCGTTAAATTATCATAAAGAGAAAATCTTTATGGGCCGTTGATGTGATGCAGATGAACGTGCATTCCGCATTGCAACGTCCGTCTAATTTATGCCTCTCTGATGCTTAACATGTAATGGGCCGGGGAGGGGCGCAGTTAGCTAGCACATGTTGCAGACCAGTTTTGTCAGGGTTTGTTTAGTCTTCCTCTTCTTGGGAGGGACAAAATGCTGTGCCCATCAATGACTGAGTTTTCTATTTAGAGTCACTTGAAGAAATAGTGTATGTTCAGGACTTGCGTGATTGGAACCGATTGTTTATTCTCTTCTGTAATCATGAGCAGTTAACTTTATTTTGGAACAGATTTTCAAATGCATATTAATGTACATAAATAAACATAAAGAGTACTCAGCAAGACATACTGACACGTGCAATAAGGTCTGAACTTAAACTAATTATAGAGCCTTTTGGTTTAGATTAATTTAAAATATAGCACAGTTCCTCAGTAGTGGTGTCACGCAAGGGTTATACAATATTTTGAGCGGTTCCACATGCTTGATATTGATATTGCTAGTCTGTAAAGCGCTCGAATGACCTGAGGCGTCATGGCACTAGTGTCCTTTATTGAGGCCAGAAAAACAGGCCTGTGCAGATAATGAAGGCGGATGTGCTAAAGGGGCAGAGAATGTAAGAACAGACAGGTTTTGAGCTGTTTCCTAAAATGCAGAAAGATGGGTAGAGGTATGAGATGCAAAGGCAGCTTATTCCACCGTTTAAGGGTGGCAACAGAACGACTATGGCCAGGGACTGCCGAACATCCCCTCCCCCGCCCCCGCCTTGTGTTTAACCAACATTTATTACAGATGGACATGAGAGAGGATTTATTTGGAGGCGGGGGTCGTACAACCCCCAGCCGTATTTATTAAAACATAAAATCAAATTAAAAATTGAAATAAACAATATTTACACATTTTTACGCAGAAAACATAACAAGACCTCCTGTGATTCTGGGCAAATCACTTAATCTCTCTGTGCCTAAAATGAAAGTGTGTCCTCGTGTAACGTAACTGGAAAATATGTAAAGCGCTCTGATACCTGATTCGGTTCGGGTCTAGTTCGCGCTATATAAAACTCTAAAAAAAAATAATAATAATAATAAAAAAAAAATCAATTGATCTGTACAGATATCAGATGGCTAACCTTAACATACTTCTAATACTTTTCCTAAAATGCAGAAACATGGGTAGAGCTTTGAGATGCAAAGGCAGCTTATTCCACCGTTTAAGGGTGGCAACAGAAAGACTCCTTCCTCTCCAGGAAGCTTTAGTGGTTTTAGACAATACCTTCGATTTAGAGGATGCAGAGTGGAGAGTTCTTCTAGAGATATTCCAGGAACATTTCTTTCTCAAATAGTTTGGGCCACAATCATGAAGTGCTTTGTGTGCCAAGCAGAGAGCTTTAAACGCTACTCTTTTCCTGACTGGTAGCCAGTGTAGCTCCTTAATAGTTGGAGGAACCGAAGTACATTTTAGGATTTTCATGAGAAGGAAGGCTGCCACATGTTGGAGAGTCTGCATAATGCCTTTGTTTTATGCTCATATAAAGGGCATTACAGTAGTCGATCCTGGAGAGAACTAATGAGATAATCACTGTTTTTTGTAGATCGACCCGGACGAAAGGGACTATATTTTTCAAAGTTCTTAATAGATAAAAGCAAGACCATGTATTTTGAATGATCTGCTCTGAAAACTCAAGATTTCTATCAAAGACCATCCCAAGATTTCTGACTTTGGTAACTGGGTGGGGGCCTGGGGGGGTAGGGGGGGATGAGGACCTATCACTTGCAACGTCCATGTTGAATTCCATAAAGTCGAATCATTTCCAAAAAGAAGGATCCCTGTCTTCTCAGAGATTAACTTATCTCCCACCCATCCCACTACCTCGTGCATACATTTACTGAAGCGTTCGGCAACCTAGCTGGGAACACAGGAGATCGAGACTACAATTTGCATGTCATTCGTGTAGGAAACTGTGCAAAAGCCAAAGGGTCTGATCAATTTAGCCAATGGTGCCCTATACATTCTAAAAAGGGTATGGCTCAAAGAGGATGCCTGACGGACACTGCAAGGCAAGGTGAAAGATAAGGATGTGAAATCTCCAAATGCTGCAGTTTGTTCTCTGTTTGAGAGAAACAATGTAAAAAGTTCCAAAGCCTTCCCTTTGACACCTATGCTTTCTAGTCATTCAATAAGCACTGACTGGCAAATGGTATCAAACACAGCGGAAAGATTCAAAAGGATCAATGTCGCTTTTCCTCTGCTATGCATGAGCATTCTGATTTTTTCAGATGTTGTGACTAGCGCCGAATCGATACTGTGGTGCTTCCTAAAACCATACTGCGCATTATCTAATATTTCATTCTCGGTCAGAAACGTAGAGAGTTCAGAGTATAGGTTTTTCTCCGGATTCTTGGCTGTACAGGGAAGTCTGGAGATAGGGGAGATAGGTGTGTAATTTATATCTCTATTGGGGTCAAGTGAAGGTTTTTTCATCAAGGGACGAATGGAGACTTTCCTATAATCGGTGGTGAAAATTCCAGCTTGTATGATCGCGTTTAGAATCTTATTAAGGTAAACCGAGACTGTACTTGTTGCTGTTTGCAGGATTTTTGGCGGGCATGGATCCGAAGGGGAGTCAGATTAAGTAGAATCTATGAGCATCCTGACTTTTTCCTCATTTAACAGAGGAAACTCGTAAAGGGTTGCATGTGAAATCAGTGAGCTACCCAAACTAGTGTACATAGCTTTTGTGTTATGGCCGGGATCAAACTTGCAGTGGAGTTCCTTTACCTTTTCTTGAAAAAAGGTTTTCTTGAAAAAAGGTTGCTAGTTTGTTACACAGACCTTGGTCCCAGCGCCTTGAGACCCTGACGGGTGAGTAGCGCGCTTATAATTTCCCTGATTGATTTATTGATTGATTGGTTAGGTACCAGAGTGTTTGGGGTATTAGGACTGGAGAGCAATTTAACTGTTTTGAATAATTTCTTGGCAGAGTTTTGGGCCAGATGAATTTTCTCTGTGTAGAAGTCTGATTTATTTATTAAAATCAAGTTTTTATGTTCTAGGATATATTGTTTTTAAGATGTTAATCATATATATATATTTTTTAAACATATTTTATTATGTTTCTGCTTTATACAATTGCCGTTGTACCGGCGCACATACATACATTTCCAAGGTGGATTCAATACCATCATCACTACATATTCCGTATCTTCTACCAACATGTTTATACACTAGTATATGGTTACACATATCCACACTACATCTCCGAATATTACACTGGTATCCATGGCCATTTCTGTTGTGCATAGCTCTTGGCTCAACTTCATTGTATGGTACATTGGTCTATTCTGTTTGAAATTTAACAATATAATAAACATAACCACCCCCTCCCTCTCACTTGCGTACTCAGACTAATTTTGAGACAGTTAAAACACCCTATCCTTGCGTCATCCCTCTATCTGGTTCAATATACAATATTCACATTGCTCACAATAAGTGTTGACTGCCTTACGTGTCTTACACATCCTTTGTTATTGCATAGTTTGCTTATTACATCGCCATATCTAGGACTAGATTCTTCCCATTCTTTAACCAATAGGTATCTCCGTTGCTATAAGCTACTCTAACAGATATATCGTTTATATTTGTTTCTTTCTGCATCTCAATAGTTTTCCCTCCATTTACGTTCTTGATGTCTGCAATTTTGTTTAAACATTCCATAGTCTTTTGAAAAACCAGGTGAAGTAGGTTTGTTTCTAAGTTAAAAAAAATCATTAGAAGGGATGTTAGTGTCACTGCTGCAGATCCAGTCAGTGTAATTAGCCGTAGCTGCATTTAGGTCCGTTACAAGGGTTGGCTGAGAGTCGGTCAGATTGTCATTAAACTTGGCAGTGTTTATTTTTTCCAAGCTCTTGCTTTAATAGTCTGTGGGGTAGTATTGGTCGTTGTTCCTTTAGCTAAAGTTTCTAATCATAAAAATATTGCTTTGTGATCAGACCAGGTTAATGGTATAACTGATTTTACCTTTAATTCCTTGTTATTAGAAAAGATGCCATCAAGAGTATGGCCTGCTGCTTGAGTGGCATGATTAACCGGTTGGTCTAGGTCAAAACAATTTAAACTATCAATCAATTGCCTAGTTTCTTTACTGGTTAGAACCTCCAGATGAAAACTAAAATCACCTAAGATCGTGAAATTAGGATATTGCGTACCTGACTCAACAAATTCATTAAGTGTGAGTAAAAATTGAGTTTTGGGGCCCGGGGATCGATAAATAGGTAGCCCATTGAACTTTTCTTTGTCGCAAGGTTTACATTTAAAAATAAGAGCCTCACCCTCTAATTGAGAGGCCTGCTCAAAAGAGATTTGTAAGTGGTCGCGGTGTATACCAGCAATCCCACCTCTGAGTTTTCCTGTACGATCTAGCCTAAATGAGGGAAATCCCTTTGGTATTAAGACTGCCAAGTCAGGGTCACATGTCTGATCAGCCCATGCTTCTGTAATGAATACTATGTCAGGTGAATCATTGTCCATGAATTCAGCAAAGTCATGAACGGGCGTTTATCAGGACACAGGTTGTCCGAGCTTTCCTGAGTTTTCTGCTGTCCTAACTTAGGGAAAGGAACAGGTAGGTTTGCTAAGCACAATATAAGTGCTAGGTCTATTTCGCAATGGAATATTGCAGGAGATGTTTCTACCTGGTGTGTTCAGCATGAGAAGTTGCTCCTTTGAGTATGTGTGTGGGATGAAAAGGCCAGATGTTCTAGCGTGTGGCAATGTCAGGGCAAGGGCAGGTGCAGATGGACGCAGACGGGCTTGCCTTTGGCACGTTCGCTGTACGGATGCACTCTTCTGTCCCATTTCTTAGCTAGCATGAAGGAGTGTGGCTGCTCGCCGAGCGCAAGTCAGCACTATGGTTTTAAAAACAGTGTTGTAGAGAAAATACTGAACTGGGGCTCCCCTGTGCTGAAAGAAATACTGGAACTGAATTTCAAAGTTAAAATAAATGTGAGAAAGGTTAAAATATAAACTAAGCATAAATAGGGCGATAGCCCTTCAATATGGTGCTTCCAACAGAGTGCAACTCAGGAGCCAGGCACCACCCAAACAGACACGCAGTGCCTACAAGGAAATCAATGTTGGACACTTGAAGTTTCTGAAGCTGTGGACGGTTGTGCCCAGTAACCATGGGCCTCATTTATGAGAGGCTTGCGTCAAGTTACAACAGCGCAACGTGGTACTTGCATGGCGCAAACCGCTAAGTCAGCATTTTGAAACCATGCAAAGCCACTTTGTGTGGCTTCAAAAATCTGGACCAACGCAAAGCATCGCAAATCACTGCGTTTTGTTACTCTGCTCTGGAAAGGCAGTCCATGGGCATTGTGTGGATGTTCCCATATAACTCCCATGGCTTCTGAAGCTATTCCAGATTTGCACACTTCAACATACTGTGCATACCATAACATAGCACAACAGTACCTAGCACACCACACCACCTTCCTATAAGTGATAACATAACACACTACTACTTACCTTCCATACACATCATCTCATAATATCAGATAACATATTGCGTCGCAATACTATATATTATACCACAAGATCCTTCCATAGCATAACATAAAATCACAAAACACAACATAACATCACCTGACTGATCATTTGCTCGGCATAGACAGCAGAACTGTATTTCCACTGTCAAAGACAGCAGATCTTTGGAAGCTACCGCTCACATTGGGAGGAACAAACCCTTGATCAGTGGAGACAGGAGAGCTACATTTTATTTGTCACAGACAGCAGAACTACCCTCACTTATCACCGTTGGTAGGATTACAGATGATTGTGCTGATTTAGTCCACATAGATGCATACCAGTCTTTAAACCTGTCTGCCTTTATCTACTAATCTATTTCTGTGGAGCAGACAGTCTACTTTAAATTTTTCAGTATACTTCACAGGATGTATTATGGGATGGCAAAAATTTGAAATCTCTATGGTTCTTCTTCTTCGCACTCTCACTTGTACTAGTCAGAGAAGGAAAGAATTAACTGTGCTGTGTGGGCTAGGATAAGGAGAGTCCATTCTGGAAGTCTCCCTTCTTATTGTCTAGCTCCAAAAACCTGGAATAGTCTTGCTCCGGATCTTAGAAAAATGGAGCAATATTTAGCTTTTAGACAAGCTTTGAAAATGTTTTTGCGGATTTTTCCTTGTTTGAGGGTCCTATTGCCCCTCCTCTTTTTCGCTATATGTTCTCTGCACTGGACTTTAGATGTTAAATAAACAAAATGATTAAAAATAGTCCAGCAAGCTCTGGAGTAGACAGCCTCATAATCATGCATTTTGAAGATACCACATTGGTCAAAACAAGTTGAGAGAAATGCGTGGGTCCAGGGGACATGAGAACTGAGGGACTTTTACTCATACTGACATCATGCTGGAAAACACCAAGCACGAGAACATGTTGCATTTGAGAATAACTGAAACAGGGCGCAAATGCAGGGCGCAAATGGCCTGCTCTGCCTCTACTACAGGGAGGCGAAAGAAAAAGAGTAGTGGGCAACATTGGTCCACTAGAATCTAGATCAGGAACAACAGACCTGTAAGAAAGTGAATTATTATTTGGGAGGGGGTCGTCAACATTAAGGAGTAATAACATTAATTTGTCAGGGTAAACCCTAAAAATTGGGCTCAGTGATTCTGTTCCAGCTGTGGCCTGCAAGGTTAGGGGTATTGGCACTGTGTCTTGGGGAGCCTGCGATGGTGAAGTGGACAATTCGGTGGTCTGTTGAGGTGAGTTCAGTGGTGAGGCAGAATTTGATTCTGTTGCTGGCTGTGAAAAAGGGGTCCAGTATGTGTCCTGCGCAGTGTGTGGGGCAGGTGACTAGTTGAGCGAGTCTGAAGGTGCTCATGCTTTCCAGGATCATCTAGTTGAAGTTACAAGGAAGATGTAGTTCCTACAGTCAATTGCAAGGGGGGTGATGAGTTCCCCAACGGTGTCGCAGAAGCTGGGGCAGGGACCCAGCGGTCTGTATGCAAGGGTACCTTTAACAGTTGTGTTTGTGTCGATCCTGATCTGGAAGTTGAGGTGTTCCATGATTGATGAGATGTCATTTTCGGTGTTGGTGAGGAGGAGGGTCTCCTTGTGGATGATAGCGATGCCTCCCCCAGGTTTGTTGGCACGGTCCCTGTGTAACATTTTGTAGCCTTGGGGGGTTGTAATCACGATGTCGGGCTGAGGACGGTGTGACCCAAGTCTTGGTGATGAACAGCACATCGGGTGTGGAGGTGGTGATGGTGTCCCAGATGTCTCTGTGAGCTTGCAAAGGGATCTGTGGTTGAGCAGCATGCATTGGAGGAGTTCTGTAGAGTTGGAGGTTGGCTGTGTAGATGCAGTAGTGGTGTCGGTTCCGCAGGTGAACCGGCAGCCATTGCAGGTGAATGGTCCTTTAGTTTGTCTGGGTAAGGAACTGCAGTAGTTGTTGTCATGGTCATTGGGGGCCAGGGCTCAGAGATCTGCAGTGGTATAGTAACGGATGACTGGGAAACCAGGGTTCCTGGCACTGGGCACCGTCAAGCAAAGGTGGGTGCAGACGGTCTTGCCTTTGACATGTCTTTGGTGCACCAGCCGCACGCTCACTGTGTGCCTGCGAAGTGGACTACATGAGTAATCCTGTTGAAGGAGCGTGACTGGCAAGGAGCAATGGCAGCAAAAAATGGCACGAAGGGCAGGGTCCAGCGCAACTGCACAAACAACAATAGGCAGGTACTGGACACAAACAAGTCTAAACAGATTATTGAGCCAAATACCCAATAAACCAATTAGACACCAGCTATACCAAAGACAAACTCCAGGAGTGAAGTAAGCACCCCGGCTACTGTAGGACCGAACCCAAGGTCTCAGGGTCTGAGGGCAAGGCACAAAACTCTGCACTAGACTGAGGCTGTGGGGTGTCGCGCGCAGACGAGGGAAGTCAGGGCTACTCACAGAAGCCGCGAAGAGCCTGTGTAAGTAGTCCTGGGAGGGGACGGACATGTTGGGGAGGCTGGGAGCAACAGTGGCAAAAAATGCTTTTAGGCAGAGGCTGCGGGGAGTGGCGCGCAGGCCAGGGAGGTCAGAGCCTCACACCTCTCAGAGACCCTCTGTTTGTTAAACCTACAAATAAAATGAGTCTGTCCTTTCTATTTAATACAAGGAGGGCTATTGCTAGCCCTGCTCTGTAGCCTTTTTTAGGGGGTTTCCCAGCACAAATAATAATGTCTCTACAGCACTCTAGATGAAAAATGCCACCTCGTATTTTATTGCAAAATGTGACTTTTTAGGTTGCCGTTGGTTCCTACAGGTTATTCCCATTGGACAGTTGTTGGTCCCTAAAGTTTATTCCCATAGGACCCAATTGTCAGAATCATTCTGTTCTATAATGTTCCCCAAGTTTTATTTCGAGTTAGAGTTTGTTAGTGTTGGCATTGTGGTATAAAATGAACACCATCCTTCACCGGGTACTTTTGTGACTGCCGTTTGAAGGGTAACAGACTCAGTAATGGCCTACTGTAGACTTTGTTGCTGTACCAAAGAAAGGGCACACATTGTTATAGTGCTGCGTTGAACTCTTATTTTTGCTTTTTTATTTACTTACCTCACCACCGAAATAGCACTTTCACTTTGTTCTTGCTACTACCTCAAGATTTAAGCTGGTGACAATAGTCACTTCAAAACCAGAAAGTGTTGTTTTAACACGGGCAAAATGGGCAGTAAGCACATTTTGTAGATTATTCCCCAATTTTTCACGGATGTGTGCATTGCATCGGATACAAATACTTGGAGAACATCATGTTAACTATAGACGTTTTTAAACCTAGTTTTTAAAGCAGACTAAAAATTGCCAGAAACAATGCTGAGATCCAGGTTTGTCATGCTAAACGTTCTCTCTGCAAGCAAGCTATCCTGCATGATTACTATACGACTCATGGGGGATCTAATCTCCACCCAACCAGTCTCTTTGTTACTCTGATACTATTTGACTTTGCACCACCCTCCTCCTGCCTCAATGCCCAGCAGGAAGTGATGTTCATGTCAAAGTAGTGGCCAGGGAAGGCCTTGGCTGCAGGGTCTTAGGGTCCAGTTCCTCAGTAGGACATAAATGAGACTGCGTGTCAAGATGAGGTTTCAGATCACAACGTGTTTTTTATTTATTTTAGTGAAAACTTTATTTTTCTTTTTGCTTTTCATTTTGAAAAAGTATGATTTCTTTTTATTTTACCTAAGGTGTGTGGTAGAAGAGAATACCAGTATGTTATTTAGAACTTTAAGCTTTCATACCAATATCTTCATTAAAATTACCTGACAGTAGGTTTCAAAATCAAAGCAGACTTCATGGTACAAAGGAACTTTCTGGAGTGCTATTGTGGGTAAATATTAGAAATGCAGGCCCAGATAGAGGGTCCAGTTTTACTTCTTTACATCTTAAACTCCTTCACAGGGTTCACTGGTGAATATCACAATCGGTTTCAAAACCCAAGCAGACAGCATCAAACAAAGGAATGTCCTGAAATGTCTAGTGTTATTGTTAGTGATGTGTTTGTTAAATTGTAGGGCTTGGTAAAGAGAACCCATTTATTGTTCTGCACGAGATGGCCCATTTAAACGGAACATCTGGTAAATGTTGTCACAGCTGGTCTTAAAAATCCAACCAGATATTATAAAACAATTGAAAGCCTATTTTGGTGATTGCAAGTGATGCATGGCTGGGTAACGAAAAAAGAGATTGTTTCTCTGCAGGAGTGGTCCGTTTAAGAACTCGTTCGATTTCGAAAATAGACTCATCTTAATGGGCTTTGCTTATAATGGCTGTAGTTTCATTGCCCCAGTATCTCAGTCAGAAACCGCCATCTCAGTCAGAAACCGACCAGATCCACTGATCCAGTCACCTCGTCTGAATCAAACCCTTCTAAAAAGCGGATGACCACAGCAGCCTAGAAGGCACTGCTTTTTGATGCGGATGGGTACATGGACATGACACCAGGTGCCAGGGCGCCTCTTGTCGTCTTCATTGTCTGCTCTCTTAGGGATGCTGAGGCTGAGCCAGTGGGCAAGAGAAACCTGTCAGCGACTAATCTGCTGGGAATGTCAGGGCTGCCCGAGCCAGAGCCTTGATGTATAAATCTTCGCTGCTGATAAGTGGCTCGGCTTTGATGAATACATAAGGCGCCGAGCAGATGAGTGGAGGTTTTGATTAACTCTGCAGGTCTGAAGCATACTGCATACTCCACATTCATGAAATACAGCGAGGCGGCTGTCCTCACCCGTGCCTTGAATTTCCATTTTAAGATTTTATACTTTAACGAGATATTCTATTTTAGCTTCCATTGTGAGTGGCTTTAAAACGAAGCTTATTTCCAACATAATGCATTTAGTTAGAAAAGGGTAAGCTGGGCAACGTTGTGCACGTGTCTGCAAGCAGCTCTCGAATGGCAGTTTATCACTTCTTGTGTTCACATTCCCATCAACGTGAGCTGCTGGTTCAGATAACAAAAATGTCTCTCTCCACACTATTTATGCAGAGGTTCGCTCATACATTAACCCTCCAGAAGTACCAAAGCTGTTCTGTTTTAGTCGAAGCATAGTCCTTTGTTATGAACAAATGTTTTGCTAAACCTAAAATGAGGTAGCCACTTTAATTGGACTTTAAAGACTGTTGCATCTTTTATTTATTTTTTAGCTGTATATATTACGAACTCGACCCGAAAGTCATCAGAGAGCTTTACATGAGCACCACTTGCCTTACAGGCGGACACATTCATTTTCTTAGGAGGGGTTGATTAAGTGATTTGTCCAGAATTACAGGATGTTGAGTGTTTCTGCTGAGACAAGTACCCAGTTCCCCAACTTCGAGGTCGACCATTCCAGCCATTAGGCTACGTCTACATACATTTGCATTTCACCAGTGAGTTTTCTAGCAGGGACCGGCAAAACGCTCCACATTACATTTATTACCTAACATAGAGAAAGAACGTCGCAAGAACGCTAAATAGGGTTGCAAGTACTGGGAGGAGGAAGAGTAATCAGAGTAATGAAGATTACTGGCAAGTAATCTATGCATTACCTTCTCACCTCTTCCTTCACCCCAGTCCTTACTTTTTAAAGATTTACTAGAGCAGTAACAGTGAGTAGTTGTTGGTAGGTGGATTATTGATAGGGGCAAATGTAGGTCTGCCACTGGCAATAAGGCCGCTAACACAGTATGGGGCTCAGAATAGGTCTTAGAAAACTATTCCTATGCTGAACCCTTGGTAACGTGGCTGCGATCAGGCAGGCTTAACTTCAAAGACAGGTATGTTAAATATTTAAAAACACCAATTCAGTAAATAATTAAGACAAAACACAAAATACAAATCCAACACCAATTTATAAAAATTGGAAATATTTTTATCTTTTATATAACACCAAAACGAAAAGAAGCCACTGTAGGGAACCAGAGATATGAATTAGTAAATATTAGTCACTTTCTAGGGCTTAGAAACCAACAGTGTCCGTTTTAGTAATTTTGTTTGCTCTGACAGGGACACATTCACCTTTAGCAATTGTACTGTAGGATTTCTCACCACTATGGTGCAGCCTCCTCCAGCAGGCTGGGTCCAGTTAGAACTCCTTCCTGAAGTTCTTCTTGCGGGTCCTAAAGTATCCAACACACAATCCAAGGTTCTGGATTCTACAAGAGGGTCCTTGAAAGTGTGAGACTTCAATTCCTGCAATCCACTTGAACAAAACCCTTACAAATCCACTGGTAGTACTCCACTCTTGGGATTCTTTGTGGCGATGTCCAGGTGAGCTCTGTTAACCTGTAGCTTTCAAGGAGTCCACTCTTTAGTCCTTTTGAAGCAGGTTTGATCCACAGGGCTGTAGTTTCAAATGGTGCAAAAAGAAAAGGCGCAATCTTCAGAGTAAAGACCTTTGGCAACGCACATCAAATTCTTCAGCGCAGACCCTTCTGATTCTCTTAAGTGTCAAGCATCAGGTCTGAAAGGCTCTCCCTCCCTCAGATACTCATTCCAAGTTATCTGGGTCAAGCAGGAGGTCACTTCTGACCAATGGGAGCAGGGTAACTCCCCAAGGGTATGACCACATTCTGTAGAGTGTGGCATTATATTGTGCCAGAGTGCCCCAAATCCTCCAAATTAACAATGCCTGATTTTCCAACAGGGAGTTAAGAGCTGGCTAAACACACCCCTAGGATGGCTAATTTCCATAGACTCTCCCCCTTTTATCTACTCGTTCCTTCCTTAAGCCTAGCTCTGGCTGGGGGTCAAAAGAGTAGAGTTGTAAATGACACTGAGGCCTTCCCCTTTCCTTTGAAGACCATGGTTTACAACTCCTCCCCCTGATCTGGTGTTCCTGTGTAGCAGCACACTGCCCTCCCAGCAGAGCTGGTTAACCCCAGGGGCTCTTTATCACCTCTTCAAAGCAGCCTGGCTAATCCACTTAACTCTGACCAATCAGGACAGACCACTGGAAGGCTGAATCTGGACCCACAAATAAGAAAGTCTTATAACTTCTTGTCTGTATATTTTAGGAGAAATTCAACAATATCATATTGTTGGATCTATTACTACCATTCTGGGAAGTCTTTGAATGGAAGTTTATCATTCTCCTATCAGGAGTTATTAGTTAATACCCTCTTGCCATGTTAACATATGTGGCATGGGATTTGCAATGGGCAAAATGACTTGGGTTATTTTTCCAGCACCAGGTAGAAATTTCGCAGATCCTCCCTCCACAGTGCTCTTAGCATCAAAGTCGAATTTCGGCAGCACTTTATAACAATGTGGGGAGTGAAAAGTGAAATTTCACTTACCCAGGGCATATAAAACTCATTTTATAAGGGTCCACCTTATAAACACCTTACCCCCCACCCCTGGGACACCTAGGGGAGACCCTGGGGGTTCCTAATATGCCAGACCATTGTAGGTTATCCATTTTAAGTGCCCCCAAACACCAAAGTCGAGTCTGAGCACAATTTACATTTTAAAAGCAGTCCCGCCACCCAGGGCTGCTTTAAAACAGACCTCAGTCTACAGCAGTGCACACATGCAAGTGCAGAAAAAGCTGCTGTCCTCTAAACTGCCATTCCCTATTATGGACATAGGGACTTCTAGGTAGTTTTAATACCCCAGCCCTAATATTTAATAGGGTCTGATAGCGTAGGTCATACCAATCACAGGGGTACCCCATACCATAGTGTACCCTAGTGTATGTAGGTGTTTTCACTGTATTCTAAATGTGTCTCTTTCAGCATAGCATTGGCCCTGGGCCTGGTTAGGCAGAGCCCAGGGTCAGTCAGAGTCAGTTACCACCAGTACCAGTCAGCTAAAAGTTGGGGGTGCCCAGAGCACAGGATGACTTTGCAACAGTAGTGTTCTTGAAAATGACACAATGCAACACATCAAAGGCTCTAATAAGAATGTCCACATGTTACGGGTGAAAACATAGCTTACAAAGAAAAGTCGGTAGTACTCTAGACCCAAACTCGAAATATTGTTGGTCGCCCTCCTTGAGTCTATAGTTGGAAACATAAGAAGATGGAACAACCCAAGTTGCATGCTGCAAATGTCCTGAATGAGGCACTGCAGACCTTCAACCCAAGTTTCAGCCATCCCTCGAGCACACCGACCCTGAACCAAAAATGGAAGGGAAAAAATTTGAGAAGAGTCAGCAGTAGTGGCTCCTCTGCTAAGGCGGAGAAGCGTCACCCCACTACTTTGAAGCAGTGAAAGATAGTAGAAATAAAATGATAACATAATATTATTATCATTTTATTTTGTCTTGCTGGGGCTGCTCTGCTGACAGATCAGGGCAGTAGAGGAGTGGTAGCACCCTCCTAAGTGCGCATTGACCCTCTTGGACAGGCCAAACAGTCATGCACAGTCTGCATGTTCTCCATGCAGCCTGCATTACAGCCTGTGTGGAGAACATGCCCAGGCCCCCAGCCCCTGGCTGAGCGCCAAAACACAGCGCTCAGACCAATCACAATGCTGCATTGCAGCATTGTGATTGGTCAGGGGAGCCTGGGTGCTTACCAATCATAACGCTGCATTGCAACATTATGATTGATCAGAGGAGCCTGGCTGCCTGCTTGCTGCTCCAATCTCGAGGAGAGACAACAGAGAGCGCAGTGGTAGGGTAAGCTTTTTCTTTTTTTTTAATCCCCTTACCCCCTTCTCACCCCCGCCCGGCCACCCTTGATCCGTGCAGGCCACTACAACAGTCCTGAATCAACAACTCAGTGTAGAAGCTTGCTGTCCCTGTTCAGAAGGTTATAAATTTCATAGAGATTCAAAGAGTGTCTGTTACCGAGAGATCTAGAAAGATAAACTTGAACTGCCCAAACCATGTCCAACAAATGCCAAGCCTTCTCCCCTAGAGAAGAAGGTAAATACAAAAAAGAGCGGAAATTGAATTCCTGTTCAACATGAAAGGAGAAACAGGAGGAAACCCGTACTATGCTTGGCTTATCTCTCCAGAACATCCCAAGAGGATCACACTATATTATTAAAAGAACTTTCACCGGTGAAGCCAACAAACTTTGGGTGGCTGCAGAGGTTGTGGCGCATCCTGGGGATGTAACGCATACAGGCCTCTCTCACTAATTCCATGGCAAGCTTTAAAGAAATCTGACATCCGATACTCTCCTTACTGGCATCTGATATGACTGAGATTACATGTCCAAGGTACCTTCACCTCCTCCGACTCACGGACCCCGACACACATTTACGACGTTATGAGCTGCACCCTTGCTCACGCTATGCATTGAGTTCTTTGTAAGATAGGCCTCCAGCACACCAGTTAGGGGGAGGGCTGGGAGTGTTGTGGGGAGGCAGGTTGTTTTTTCTTTTTTCTCTTTATTTGACATTGCTGCATAACTGTGAATCTATAGGACTCCAGAACATGTAGAGACTTTAAGGACTACATCATAGATAATATTGGGGCAAAGCCGGTTGGTGCCCACACACAGACCACACTGGAGGGTACATATGCCACACAAGGGGCCTTAAGGATGAGGCTTTGTAAGAATATTTGGAAATGTATGTTATTAGATAATTGCAGAATGTCAATAAAACAAAGTTAAAGCTAAAAGAACTTTCACCCACTGGGATTCCAAGTGGCATGCTTCATCATAGAGCCCTCGTCTAGATATTTAGTGCATCTGGAAGGGCTCAACCTTGGTCGCCAAGGGAGCTCTATGGTTATTGTGTGGTATCCTAGATTTAAAATAGTCGAAGGTGTCCTGAGGACACATTGTATTTTTAAAAGGCACCCAGACAGAGTTAAAAACAGGTGGGGATGCACTAAAGAAATTATATTAATACTTCCCTAATCATCTCAGGTGATTTAGTGACTGCTCAGAGTACTGCACCGAATCTTTCTTGTCTGTGTCACCAAGCACCTCTTTACATAACAGCATCTGCTCTGTACACTGTCTTGCCTCCTTAGACGT
Organism: Lissotriton helveticus; assembly: GCF_964261635.1. Classification (NCBI taxonomy): domain Eukaryota; kingdom Metazoa; phylum Chordata; class Amphibia; order Caudata; family Salamandridae; genus Lissotriton; species Lissotriton helveticus. The sequence continues at coordinate 259,384,352 of NC_136069.1, read as the reverse complement.
TATGTGATTACCACTGTTCCATCTGCTGTGGCGTATTCTCTTCCCTTTCTGGAAAGCGCCGGGACGCCCCTTTACTGGGGCAGCCGTGCGCTATAGAATTTCATATAACATAACATAACATAACACAACCACCTTTACCATACCAGCCATGGTATTGCATCTCTTGATACCTTAGGAGTCACTCTACGCAAGGATACCACTATCTATTGCTTTGTTTGCCACCAGCAACTTTGATTTCCATAACCTATGAACTGTCCCTCTCTGCAACTTGGTCTACCCTGTGAGCACCTTGTAAAGCTCTACTTGCCGGTCCATATTCAAAATCCAGATGCCTCTAACCAATTGTCTCATACCGACCGCATCTTGGTACGCCTCGGTGTATCCAATTAACTCATTCTGCATCTGGTTACTGCTTATCGACCAAATTGTGAATTGATACTTATTAGTCTCTTTCAGATTCTAGCTGGGCTGCTTCTTCTCCTGCTGGCACATGATACTTGCTTGGTGACAAATTTATGTTTTACATTGCAAGTCTTACTGTGAACTTGTGGATCATTCCTTACTGAAACTGATACTGCATTCCAAACACTCAAGTGTGAAATAGTGGAATCAGGGAGCTGAAACATTTGAAGGACTGCCAACTTGGCTGTTCTTCTTCCTCTTTCAGACTTCAGCCATCTTGGAACACTAGAGTTAGACTTTCAATAAAAAGAAAATTACACCGCATCCCAAAAAAGAGCCATGTTTTCCAACATCACAAAGTGAATGCCATATATTTTGATGGCATTTTGAAATAGGCTTATTATCTTTTTCTGTATAGAAATCTTAAGAGCATTCACAGTTTATTTTGATTGGAGATTTTGGTGATATCAGGAACACGTTCGTCTAAAATATGTTTTACTTATGCTACAAGAATAAAATGCACCAATGTTTTCCGTGTATCTAGGTATTTTTCTTGTGTCATCACAGAAAATAAAATAATGTTTACCTCCTTAGGCCCATATTACAATTTAGTTGGAATAGATGAGGTATTTACCACAGTTGGTCAACACCATTACCCCATAGTGAGGTATTCATCGTGCGTGGTAAATACCTCCTATTCTGACTATTTAGCTTGCAAATGAGGCATAAGATGTGGAATCAGTATTTAACACACTAAGGGGCACATGCATCAAGAAAAGGAATTGCGAGTCCTTAATATCAATTTTTAAGGAATCGCTATTTAGGAGTCGCAATTCCTTATGCATGTAGGTTTCGCAGAAATAATAGCGATTCCTACACATTCCCTATTAGCGAATCACAAATTGCGATTCACTATTAGGGAATGCTTTCCGATTCATTCCTAAGGGCCTAGAGGCCCATAGGAATGAATCGGAAAGCATTCGCAATTTGCGATTACCAAATCCCCCCCTGATGCACCCCCAAAACAGGTATTTGTGCACTTAGAAAATTGCAATTTTGTTAATTTTTCTAAGGATTTGCAACTCAAATTTAATGCTAATTTGCGATTCCTTAATGCAAAGTCGCATTTGGAAAATGCTTCTTGCATTATCTTTACGGAATTGCAAATTTCAATTCCCTAAATGCATTAGCAAAATAAGTAATCGCAAAATGCTTCGGGAATGGCTTTTTACCAGTCGCAAATGGGTAAATAGCTTGATGCATGTGCCCCCAAAGTCTGCATATTTTGACTTTTTATGAGACTTTCCCCCAATAACTTTCGACAGGTTTGCCCTGCTTGCATTTATCAGGGGAAATCTGCGAGGTTGTGATAATTGTTGCATAACTCGTAATTCGGATCCCTGAGCAAACACGTGCTTTCATGGGATCGAAATTTAGCCCTGCACTTGAAATGGGGACTACTATCGACTTTGGCCAAAACCCTAAGAAACCTGACCAATTAGTGGCATGGGAAATAGAATACTGCTGCAGTATTGCTGCAGCTCCTGTTCCAGGAAATATATAAAAAAAATTAGATTTTCCAAAGCCATGGTAGGGCGAGAATAATGATATAATTAAAGACACCAAGGCTAATATTATGCTAATATTATGTATGCTCCTTTATTCCTTCCACACACAGATGCAACAAGGATAGAACATTGTAGTAATTTGAATCTTTAACATTCTGGAACATGCAGAAATAGTAAGCACCCAGAACCCCAAACATCTTCCTTGTTTTTGCGGCAAAGGAAACAATAATCACGCGGAATGGAAGTGCACAACTATCTTTTAAGATTTTAACAATGAAATCAATACCTCCTGTTCTCTGGAGAACCTTAATTTTCTCTGCTTCTTTTCCAACAGAGGTAATCTATTTAATAATCATTTACCGTTTCTAATAGCCATGATCTCCCATGATTTCCTGCCATTGTGTCAAAAACTGGGCATATCTGCCAGCCAGTTTTATACGGAATGGTCTTTTACTGAACATACCTGATGTTTTATAGGCCCTCTGTCACCTCTCGAGTTTCTTGCGTGGCGTTGAGGAAAGAAACATCCTTACATATGTCTAAATTAGTGTATATAACATTGTGAAAATGACATATGAGTAATTCCTTGTACACAACTTGGAAAATGACCTTGTATTCTCTGTGCCCCACCAAAAATCTTTTTAATGTTTCTTTGTACCTTTTGTATTGAACTAAAATGAACACATCTTTAACAAACTTCTCACCAAATAGCAACTCATTTGTAGATTCACCAGAATCCCTTCTGGCAACTTTGGGTCTATTTTCATTAAACATGTTTTTCCTTCTTTCCATACAAAGGGCAGTATTTGAAATTTCCCAAAAAACAAATCGCCCTCTGCATTCACTGGGGCATTTCTTTTATGTTTACACCAGGATTATTGAAGTAAACCTCCAAACACGTCCAAAAGCTTTATTAGTGGACCAAACACAAACAAAAGTCTGTCTTGACATCCTTTTAGACCCTTATGCAAACCCTTTCTTTGATCACATTCCTATTTATGTCACTTTATCACTGAATGTCAGACCTGGACACTCCTAACTAAGCCATGTGTCCACCTCCTTTAACATTCTTCTCCATATCCCTTGCTCAACATATTAGGCTACGGTAAATAAGCAGGCTTTTTGCAGGGCCCCCCCCACACTTTTTGCCCTCATTTGGACTACTAGCTGTTGTTGTATGACTCTGAAAGTGCATTGAAGCCTGCTAACCAGGCGCCAGTGCCAGTGCTCTCACACCAAATATGATGTGTGTGAATTGGTAACCTCAATTGGCAAATACTTTACCCCCTTATAAGTGTCTGGTAAGTGGTACCAAGGGTACCCAGGGCATGAGAGTTAAAGAGGATCAAGAACCTAAAATACTGATTGTGCCACCCTGAGTGACCAAATTAACCAGATCACAACAGGCCTGCCATTACAGACTGCAGGAGCATTGCAAACTGCTCAAACTCAGCTTTGCCCTCACCATGAGTGGCATGGTTACAGCATTATTTTTTAATATTTGTCAGTCACCCCTAAGGTAGGTCTCCTGAGCCCAGCAGGCAGGGTGCAATATATTAAAGGTGTGGACATGTAAGTGCAAGCTTATATATCCCTATAATGTCCTCTTTCTGTTAAGAGGTACTATAAATGGCCTGGGGCCATAGGCTAACATAGACTGGCACCTGGGCACCCCTAGGTTGCCAGCTCCATTTTGGTCCCCCTGAAATATGTCATGTTTGGTATCACACAACTTGTCTCATTTCCCCAGACACGATTCTCATGTCAGAGTTAATGTGACATGCACACACGTGGTTTCATTAGAGGTTAGCCAGCCTGGTTGCCCCAGCCTTTACTGTTCCCTGGCTGACAGCCTGCAGCTGCTACTGCCAAGAGAATAATCTGACCCCTGTTAAGAGGTGTGAACTCTTCCAGGAGTTTGAAACAAAGGCCTGCCTGGGTAGGAGGTGACACCTCCCTCCCTGACAGAATGGCTAGGGAAGTGGAACATGAAGGCCGTGAGGTTCAAAACTCACACCGCTACTGATATGCATCCAGGCTGTCTTCCAGAGGAGGAAACTACCCTCCTACTGCCCCCAGGTACATTTGCAGTTGGGCAGGGGGGGATTATTTAGTCAAGAGGTGTACACCCCCAGAAGTCTAGCCCCACCCCTAGAGTGGGCTACCTGGTCTGTTTAGCCAAGAAAGGTTTCTGCCATTTTAAAAAGTGTTAGGATAGAGGGCTATGGGTAGAGAAAGTGGCACACACCCCTGGATGTGGTCACCTCAGGGGTGGATTAAGCTCAGGGACTAGTAGCTCATTGGCTACTGGCGGGTGCCCCCTAGTATACCTAAATCTAGGATTTAAGGGGCAATCTAGGCATCAGAACCTCAGTTCTGATTCAAACTTGAACAGAGGACAAATAAGAGATCCAAGTCTGCGACAACAGGACCTTCACCAAAAAAGATGTGATATCATGTGCCTGTGGCAAGCATCCAGAGACTGCATGACTGCGACTTGTGCAGGTCTAAAAACTGGTTCCCCCAGACAGACAATCCCCTTTGAGAGCCATAGGCAACTCCAGACTCCCATCTACTAGTGGCACCAGTCCCCTGTAGTCCGCATGTAAAATCACATCCCAGAATCAAAGAATCTCTGGTCATCGGGCCCCTCAAAGGATCACAAAATAGTAGATGGTCCGGTGCATTGTGGGAAATGTAGCCCTAACCTCTAGCAAGTTTCAAGTGGCTACCCTTTTCCACCGGACGTCGGAGAATCTTCCAGCTGACCTTATGGGCGCCAAGGTTTGTCAGTGGCCAGCTGGTAACCACTACTTTTACTCGATGCTGCAACAGAAGGGAACTCCGCAGCACCTTCAACCTACCACTGTAATGGCCCCGTTGTCGGCTTTTTTCACACTTTTCCTCACCAGCAACATCCAAGCAATAAAGCCATCTCTCCCACGGCTCCTACTTCAGCACCAGAGCAGAGCAACTCTGCAACCGGGCCCTATGCGCCAAGTCAAATCAAACTGGCTGTCTTGACCTGGTCCTGGGATCTGGATCACCTTACCACCAGTGGCTTCCACTCAACCTGCAAGTAACTGATTATACTAGTTCTTTTTACCTTTGACCACATTGTTAAAGTTCTGCAGGATTGAATTGCGTTGATTTATTTTTGTTCTAAAATCCATAACCCCGGTTATACTCATCCGATTGTATTTGGTTTTATAATTAAATGTATATAAAAATCTGCTTAATTTTTAGAAATCGGTGTCACATTTTTTTAGAGTGGTGTCAATTATTTATCGTCCATGTTGGTACTCTGAAATGCTTAACACATGTTCCTCTAGTACAGCCTGACTGCTCTGTGCCACACTACCGCGACTAAGCTATGGATTTATTAGTATGAATCCAGAATTTCAATTTTTGGGGCATTGTGAGAGTATTGCATACTGAAGCCTAACCAGCCTGACTACATGATACTCCACTTTCCTTCAGCTACATGATATGTGGGAGTACAGTGAGGAGACCAATGATGCTGAACTAAGAGCGGATCAAACGTGTGTTCTCCAAAAGGATAAAACAATCCTTTACACTCCTCCAATTCCATCTTTTTTTGTGCCCTGCATTTTCTAGGTCTTCGTGTGAGAAAAACCGTGGGCAGTTAGCAAAATAGGAAAACAAGTAATCTAAAGGGACAGCGAAAAAATCATACATAGAAATATAAATTACAAATAATCATGATTTTAATGAACAATGATAAAAATCATACAAGTAACTGGTGTAACCATCACCGTATGATAATAAAAATTAGTTAAAAACCTACAAATCATACATTTATTATATCATCATATAAAGAACATTCCTACAAATTAATATCATTGGTATCAAAAGGTGAGCAACACTGTGGCAAGTGGAAACTCAACGTGCGTTTCGGCGTAGGCAACGCCTTCTTCATGAGACACACAGTGATATTGTTTGTGAAGGGAGAGTGGACTTGGATACAGGAAAACACACAATATGATCCTGCAGGTTTGGTAGAACAATGGCCACAATGGATACAGTCCCGGTATATAATAAGAGTGGTAAACGCAATAGTCTGGGATATGACGATATCCACAGTTACTGATAGGTTAAACAACAAAATTCCTTTAAAAATATATAGCGCCGTGTCCTCTGTACATCAGCATGCTATCATAACGCGATGCTTATTCCTTTACAGAAAACTCGTTCTTTTGATGGCTTCCTCCAGATAAAACTTTAGGTTAAGAAGTAAAAGCAGGATAATGCTTTCCGCGTAGCACGGTAGCGGCGTGTAGAACCGTCTCAAACACGGCGGGGCAGAAGGATGTTAACTAATTTTTATTATCATACGATGATGGTTACACCAGTTACTTGTATGATTTTTATCATTGTTCATTAAAATCATGATTATTTGTAATTTATATTTCTATATATGATTTTTTCGCTGTCACTTTAGATTACTTGTTTTCCTATTTTGCTGACTGCCTAGGGGTTTTCTCACACGTTGTTATCCCTGCCCTAGGAGTTTTTCTACACCAGTGTCCAGGGGGTCCTTGTTTTTCTCAAATTTTCTAGGTCTTCTTCCATCCTGATCAGATTTCTCCAGATCTGAAGAACAGCCTTTCTCTTCATCACCACTGCTTGAAGATTCATCACAGGCCTCTGCCTTGCGACTCATTTTCTTGCCATTTATAGCCTTCTGTCCCTGCTCCATCTGAGTTGTCATCTTCTTACAATCATTTTGACCACCATTTGTCAGACAAACCACAGCTCATAGACATTTCCCAGACAAGTGCTTAGTTTTTTACGCTACCTTGCAACCTTCTACTCCTGAAACAGAAAGTGAGTTTGTTAAACCCCTCAACAGACCAAAAACAATCTTCTTCCAACTGTTCACCTGACCTTCCAAATAACAAAAAGTGACAAAAAAAGCATAATCCTCGTAAGACTGAATATTATCATCAAGCCTCTGATTCTCCATTGAGTCTGTCATAGTAGCACATAAAACAAAAACTGAACCTATTTTACAAATACTGATATCTACCTCTTACTATCTTACTATCTTACTCTAAATAAACTTGATGCCTCAAAACAAATTCAACACTCAGAATCAAACTGCCAATGCTCCTTATAAAAACCAAGCCGTTGTCAACTGGCTTCCCAAAAAATATCTGTCTCCAAAACCAACAACATTCAGTGCCAATCAATCAATCAATCAAGTCATTTATATAGCGCACTACTCACCCGTAGGGTCTCAAGGCGCTCTCCTAACTGATCAAAATGGCCATCCTATTTTACAACATAATAAAACTGTTATTCAGTGTCACAGTCTTTTATAAGAAAAACATCAAACTAACACATCTCTCAGAAAGACATATTGTATGTGATGAAAACGGGGGTCTCTAGTGGGCAGAGGTAGGTACCTTTTTCCAAGGAATGACCCTTACTTCGAGTCAGGGTAAGGGGGATACACTTCTAAAAAAATCCTGCTCACCCCCTTGGTAGCTTGGCACGAGCAGCAGGCTTATCTCCGAGGCAGTGTGTAAAGCATTTGTGAACACATACAGTGATACAGTGAAAACACTACAAACGGATACCACACCGTTTTAGAAAAATAAGTAATCTACTAAACAAGACCAAAACAACAAAAATCCATAATACAGTACTAAAAATATGACTTTCAACTGGTAGAACTAGTTCAGTTCAAAGCAAATTGAAGATGCAACACATTTCACACAAAGTACCTTGGATGTGTCACGCACACAAACAAAAAGGGTCGCAGGGAAGGTGATGTGTCAGTTCCTTACACTCAGGGAAGGTGATGCATTGGTTTCTTGCTCCGGGGAGGTGATGTGTTGGTTCCTTACTGCTGAACAGGGGAAGTGATGCATCGCTTCCCTACCGGAGAAAAGGTGAAGCATCGGTTTCTTACTGCGTGGGGAGGTGGTGTGTCGGTTTCTTACTGCATCCCCCAATGATGCAACAGACTTGTGGCCTCGATGCTATGAGACAATCTGTGATGATGCGTGGGTTCTTGCAGCCGCACAGCAGGCCTTTCGTCCGAATCAGTGCAGTGATCCCGGATTTCAGAGATCGGGGCACTTAATGTGGTGCGTGGTGGTTTCTCGAGCCGTGGGCAGGCACTGCGATTATTTCTTCGGCGATGCATCGGAAACAGGTGCGGATGCGTTGCGCTTCTCGAAGCTGTGTTACTTTTCCAAGCTCCCAGAGGCAAACAGCCTCCAGAAGTCCAAAACAACAGCAGGCACCTCTTAGCAGGTCAGAACTCCCAGCAAGGAATTTGAGGGGAGCTGGTGATGAAGTCTTTGTTTCCCTGAGACTTCAGAACAGGAGGCAAGCTCAGTTTCAAGCCCTTGGAGATCTTCCTCAAGCAGGGAATACAGCAAACAGCAAAGTCCTTTTGTCCTTTCCTTGGCAGCAAGTAGCTTCTGCATGTCAACCCTGGACAGCAAACAGCACAGGGGTAGTTGTCCTCTTTAGCTTCTCCAGCCCTTCTCCTTGGCAAAGGTTCCTCTTGATTTCCAGAAGTGATCTAAAAGTCTGGGGTCTGGGCCCCTCTTTTTATACAACAAAAGCCTTTGTTCTCTGGTGGCAGAGAAGTCCACGGCTCAGTCAAAAGCAGTTCTCTCCTCTCTGGTGAAGCTTCCTGGCAGGAGGGGGATGCAGCATTGAGGTAGGCAGACCAGGCCCATTCAGGTGAAAGGAAATCTCTTCCCCCAACTCTAAATGTAGCCCAGGTCTCTTCAGCCCAGCCCTGACTCATACAGACTCTCTGGATCCACTGCACCTCCACAACACCTGTCACCCCAAAGCCAGACAGTCAATACACATCCTAGCAGAGGCACACTGGATGGCTAAGGAAGAAAAAACAACTTTCTAAATGTGGTATTTTCAAACACAGAATGCAAAATTCACCCTCACTAAAAGATGCATTTTAACATTCTGAGTTGAGGCTTATTAAACTTTATTTTCCTACCTTGTTCCTAGGGGTAGTTATGTTTATAAGATGTTATAAGCAAACTCCCTATTCTATCCTATGGGAACAGGTAGCCCTGCAATAGTGAAAAACAAAATTGGCAGTATTTCACTATCAGGACATGCCACACACACCATGGCATGTCCTACCTTTCACATACACTGTACCCTGCCCACAGTGGTACCTTGGCCCTACCTTAGGGGTGACTAACATGTAAGAAAAGGGAAGATTAGGGCCTGGCAAGTGGGTGCACTTGCCAGGTCGACATGGCAGTGCCAGACTGCACACAGGCTCTGTAATGGCAGGCCTGAGTTACATTTACAGGCTGCTTATGTGGGTGGCACAACCAGTGCTGCAGACCACTAGCGAGTCCCGATACGTGCCGGTTTCTCCATTTGGCAACATTTTTGTAAACAACAAAAGCTGTCCATTAACCAGCCCAGACACCACACCAGAGAACTCTGTGGTGCAGGTATCTCATGACTCTTTAAACAAAAATTGTTACAAGTGCAGCATATACCTAATTGACTCAATAAAGTTGATCGCTTTACAATTTTAAACAGGATCAAATAGCATTTGTGCAATAAATCTAGAGTCTTCAGTTCACAACATGAGCATCTCATCCTGAAGGTGGTCTAAGACATGAGAACAAATAGACCGAAACGTCGACAAGCTCACCCAATTCCATATACAAAGGAATTGCTAAACAATGTTCATGGTATTCCCAACAATGTCTTCCATGCTGGGAAATATATGGAATTGGTGTCAACCAAAGTGTTAATGAGAAAAAATCTAGTATGTAAAGAATTTATCTCATTCACTTTTGTATACTTGTGATTTGTTTTTTTGTACCCTGAATGAATTTTTCTATATGAATTTATATTTTTCTAAAAAAGTATACACACGACTTGTTTTCTTTTGAGATACATTCATGTTGAAAAAATTTGTTTGATTCTAAAGATTTGTTACTTTGAAGACATTATTCAGGACTTCGCAAATATTAGAATGATTACGATTTGCTGAAAATAAATTCCTTAGTAGGCATACTTATCTGATTCTGCAGCCAACTAGCAGCATTTGATTTATAGGCCCCGGGCACACACAGTGCACTGTACTAGGGACTTACTAGTGAATCAAATATGACAATTGTGGAATCACCAATCCATAACAATAGTTTACAAAGGGACCACTTGCACTTTGGCACTGACCGTCAGTGGCAAAGTGCCCGAAGCATCTAGACCAGCAAAACGAAGTCCACACACAGCAAAAACACAGGAGGCAAAGGCGAAAATAGAGGGGAATCCCACGCCGATGGTGCCAGGTCTAACAGTATGACTCAAAGAGCAGCTGGCAAGTGTTTTGTAAAAGACTGATTTTAACAAGGCTGAGGCTAAGTACATAAACAAATGCTGGATACTTGTGCAAAAAAATGTGGTAAGATGCATTTGTAAGGCTTGCAAATTAAAGAACCTCATAGCCTAGTTTCTGTGCAAAAATGCCTCCCAAAAGGGTTAAGTCAAAATATTTAAATTAGAGAATTGAAATTCTAAGAAAGGGAGTGAGCTTCCTATTGAGATATGATTCTCAGAGAGATTGAAATGATGTTTAATTTATGGCCTACAGAGTTGAACAACACACAGTATCTTCTTAACAGTGCACAGCAACTTAGAATCTCCTCATAAGCAAACTACATTCTAGCCACAAGGGCCTGTGTGCAACCAGCTTGGGCTGGAGACACACACACAGGGCAAGAGAATCATATAGCTCTACATGATACAACTTAACACATCTCCTTATTTTTTAGCAGAACTTTGGCAAAACACAAACACCAAGAACACAAAATAGCACAAGCCACAATAAATACAACATACTAATAGCAAATAGATGCAGACACTATCATTGAAAGAACATCAAAAAGTTGGCTGTAAATTACAATCAAACATTAATATAAACCACATCATCAAATAGAAAGTCACTTGATGGAACCATCTCCGGGAGGTTTACATCTCAATAGGTCTCTCAGTGACTTCACCTTCCTCATTATTCTTCACTCCAACATTTTGTGATCCTGCGGGTGGGCTGTCCTTCCCTACATTAGTTGCCCTGTCACTTGCTGAGAGTTACAAACCCCTTGTTCCATCATTTTCCCCTATAAACAAAAACCCCAGACTCCAATTCATCCTTCACTATCATTTTGGGGCCAAATTTCAAAACACCATTTTTAGCACCTTGAGGCAACTTAATGCTAACCCAATCTCCCACGTGGAAATCACTCTTCTTCACAACACAAAGTAATATATAAAGTACTAGATTGTCCTTGCTTCTGCTCCACCTTGACATTGTACACCTCACAACCCACCTTCCTTGAAATAAGTCTAAACCATCTCAGCTTAACCATGGTACAAGGCTTGTGACCCTTTAATGCCTCAGACCAAAAAATACTCATGGTAGAATTTAGTGTCGATGGATAGGCCTAAATCATTTTATGAACTACTTGCTCCAAGTAAACCTTCCTGCTAAAGCCAATCTAATGCACACCCTACCTAAAATGTTCTCTCTCTCAAACAGGCCATGCACTAGTGCGTGGTAATACTTGTTTTCATGTGTTTAATATCAGTTTGTGTCAGTAAATCTAGCATTCAACTAAGAACATTTTGCACACCTTCACCAAAGGGCTAGGTAATCCCTCCCAAGCAAATACTCTCTGGAAGTCAATTACGTAGTTGGTGTCTGCCTGCCTAACAAACTTGATATGAATTCATTTTGATCTGTTGTGATCAGAACTAGAGCAAACCTGCAATTGTTTTGTTAAAACAGTCCCAAGAAAACTAAAGCCATCTTTTCCAAAACCTGGTCTTGTAGCTCAAAGACCACCAAGGGTTGTGTCCTGGTGATTAAATGCTTGGCAGCAGCTTCACACATACTGCATCCTTGCACCTTGTGTTCAATATGAAGATCCTTCTTGTTCGAAGTCATACCAATCTGCTCGATATGTGTCAAATCAGCTAAGCTGTATCTAAGGACAAAGGTAGAACAAACTTGCCCCCTCCATATAGAACTCTGCCCTTTATGGATAGCTTTGATGAAAGTTTGACAAAAGTTTAAATCCCCTGTTACACATTGTTAGGATTTGGATGTATTATATGGTATGGCTGTATAGCCTTGCCATGGAAAACACTTGCAAAACCTGTCATGGATCTAGTCAGACTTGTCTGAACAACCTTAAGCTCAACCCTGGGTAGCTATGGCTTCCAAGCAGCAAGCCTTGAACAAAGAAACATACTGTAAAGCATTTAACAGTACTCAACAAACTAAATGAAAAAGCCACACAACACCAATTCATAAAAAATGAGTGTATTTTTATGATTTTTTAGAGTTCTAGGTCAGCTAAATCCACCAGAGGGTTCCGTAGATACAGATTTGTAAAGGTATTATAACCTTTTAATTCACCACAAACAAGCATTTGTCAACAAAAGTTTGCAAACTTTTCAAAAGTTTGTAAAAGTTAGTTTGAGTAGTCTGGCCAAGCCTGGGTGATTAATTCCGACATGATGAAGGTCTGGGGGGCTAATAGGGTAGATTTGGAGAGGTACCTTACCACCAGAGCATTTTCCAGTCCAGTTCCCAACTTTATAGTATGACTATGTGGACTTTAATGGATTGGCCTTGATGCCGGGAATGCTCCAAGATAGTCCAGTTGCTATGCGGTCATCGGGGGTGCTTTTGGGGTGATTCCTTGGTCTATGGGTGTTATGGGGTGATTTTGACCACAGAGGTCAGGGTCCCACAAAGTCCTCTTCAAGACAGTAGAAGGCGAGCTGCTGCTGGGCTCCCAGTCTCCGAGCACAGTGATTGGTGCCAAATCCTTTGGTTGGGGCTAGTATCCGTCTTGGGCGTCCCCTCCCTCTTCTGCTACAAAGCATGTGCCCCCACCGGAAGCGCAGCGGACGAGCGCAGCGGGCGCGACGATTGCGCGCCGAAGGCGCGCTTAAGGCAAGCTCGTCTGCGCTCGTCCGCGCCGAGGCCGGGCCCAGGGCACCTCCCCCTACCCGCTGCACACCAGCCCATGACACGCTCAGATATAGCAGGGAAACACTCATGCTACTGAATGCACAGGCAGATAAATTTGAATGCCCACGATTAGTCCCTCACTCAGTATATCAGGACGACAATGCTTGTTCTCACTGCAAAGTTCGGCTCCCACACATTAATCCCCTCCCCCCCAAATCAATCCCGATGCCTTATCCAAGCCCTGACAACATCACGACCCATCCCCCATCAGCCCAAGCAGGAGTTAAGCGCAGCACCAAAGGGAAACTAATCAACGGACTTTTAAATGTCCGTTCCCTTCCGAAACACGCTACCGAAATACAGCTTCTGATTGAGACTAATAAACTTGACATCCTGTTCCTAACCGAGACATGGATGGCTGAAGGAATAGAACCAGAGCTAGGCCTTGCATGCCCAGACGGGTTCAAGATCATTCAGAAACCCAGACACTCAGGTCGAGGAGGAGGTTTGGGGATCATTTTTAGGGAACATCTTAACATCACTACCCTGGACATTGACATCATCTCCTGTGTAGAAATCCTCGGGATTTCCATAAAACATGATTTTGAACACTGCCTCACGGCCCTTGTATGCTACAGGTCTCCGGGGCATTTCAAAGCCTCACAACAGCAGGAATTAATCACGATCATAAATAACATGTCAATCTCCCACAACAGGCTGCTGATACTGGGCGATTTTAATATATGGGATAATGACCAACTACGTGCAGCCTTGCACAATATTACTCAATCCTGCCACAATCTAGGGCTGAAACAGTGGATTAACACCCCACACATATACTAGGAAACACTCTAGATTTAATTTTTGCGGCAGAAGACCTACTGACCCTAGACACTATCCTTCCAGTAGATTGGTCAGATCACTACCTCATCAGGTTCAAATCCCACATCCCGTCCCATACAGGAGCCACGAGATCGCAAGTCAAAACCTTCTTAGGTCGGGACTGGAAGAACCTGTTGAAGAGAAAAGAGGAGGGAAAGTTTGACCTACGCCAGGTTGGAGCCTCGTTTAAAATAGAGAATGATATCACCGCAAACTATCTTTCCTTTTGTCACGAAACTATAAAAAAACTCGACGCCGTCATCCCTCTGAAAACAATCACAAAAAGGGGAAAACCCTCCGCCCCCTAGTACACGGAGAAACTGAGAGAACTAAAAAACACCTGTAAAAAGGCGGAGAAGCTCTGGAGGAAATACTACTCAGACCAGGAGAAAGTACGATGGAGGCTCACTATCTCACAATACAAGAAGGAAATAATCACAGCCAAATCCAACTATTTTGCTGAAGTAATCCTCAAAAGCTCTAATAAATCCCGGGATACATTTAGGATCATCAAAGACCTTTCCCACCCCGCCTGTGCTAATAGCCAAATCAAGCCCTCACAAGAACTCTGCGACGACCTAGCAGTGTTCTTCCAAGACAAAATCAGCAAAATTGTAGAGGGAATGAATAGCAATCCTATCTACCCAATGCAAGACAACAGCTTCCACGCGAACAAAGACGAGAAGGTGGAACCCGATACGTACCCTCTCTCAAATGCCACCCTGGAAAATTTTATGATTCCTTCGGAACAGGAATTCTTCACAACAGCCCTCAATACAGCTTCAGGCTTTCCTCTAGACCCTCTTCCCCATAGAATAGCCAAGAAATTCGAGGATGATATTCTACCAGCTCTACATCAATTGTGTAACCAATCTCTGCATACGGGCTCCGTTCCCAAAGACTGGAAACTAGCGATCGTCACCCCGCTATTAAAAAAACCTAATCTGGACCCAAACTGCCAAAAGAACTACCGGCCCATATCCCTTTTACCATATCCTATAAAGATCATAGAGAGATGGGTCAGCAGATCTCTAGCCCTCTTCCTAGAAACCAATAACATCCTGGAAGAGGAGCAGTTTGGCTTCAGACCAGTTCATGGAACGGAGTCAGCCCTGCTGACAGTTATGGATGACCTGCGAATGAGGGCGGACAGGGGAGAATCAGCAACTCTGATTCTGCTTGACCCTTCCGCCGCGTTCGATACGGTGAACCACGGAATCCTAATAAAAAGACTAAGGAACATCGGAGTTAAAGGGATCGCGCTCGACTGGTTCCGCTCTTACTTGACGGACAGGTGGCAGGCAATTTCTATCCCTCCCTATCAATCTGAGTTCATGAAAGTCCCGCACGGAGTCCCACAGGGGTCTGCTATTAGCCTTATACTTTTTAATATTTATATGCAACCCCTGATGCGGATCATCAAAAGCCATGGCATCAGCGTAACAAACTACGCAGATGACACCCAGCTGATAATCTCGCTGGATGGAGCTCGAGCAAGCTCAATGGAAACTTTCCACACCTGTATGCTGGACATGTCTCTCTGGCTCAGTCAGAACGCACTAAAATTCAACAGTGAGAAAACTGAAATACTGCACTGCACAGTAGGAAAAATCCCCAAAAATCTACCGCCAGATTTCTGGCCTCAGTCGCTAGGGGACTCACCCACCCCAGTGAGCTCTGTAAAAAATCTTGGAGTCACTATTAATAACAAATTAAGCTTAGAGACCAACGTCAATAAGCAGGTTAACTGCTGTTTTGCCCTATTAAGAGGACTCCGAAGACTGCTACCTCTCCTGCCCCTGCAGACCAGAGCCGACATAGTCAGGAGCACCATCCTCAGCCGCCTGGATTACTGCAATGCTCTCTTGCTGGAATCCCCTGCCTATCTCATCTCCAGACTCCAGAGTGTCCAGGCAGCTGCAGCCAAACTGGCACTTTCCCGTGAGCGCAGATCTTCTACCACTCTTGCCCTGGCCGACCTACATTGGCTGCCCATACACCAAAGGATTTGCTTTAAATCCCTGTGTATTGTTTTCAGGGCAGTTCACGGGCTAGGCCCCCGACCACTCCAGAACAAAATTAAGTGGTATGAGCCCACCCGATCTCTTCGATCCTCATCCTTATACTTCATCAGCATCCCTAGGATCAAGAAGGCCACCTGTGGAGGACGAGCTTTCAGTATAGCTGCAGCCCACCTATGGAACAACCTCCCCATCGACATCAGAAAAACTAATGATCTTCTGACCTTTCGGAAAAAGGTGAAAACTTGGCTTTTCCCAAAAAATCCTCCTAAAACCCATCACAATAAATAAATCTACCCGGTTCAGCATCTCGTCCTTGCTCCTGTCCCCACAAAGCTTTTAGCTATGTACCTAAGCGCCAGGATGCCCGTAGGGTTACAGAGCGCTCTACAAATGCTATAAATATAAATATAAATACCTGGTTTCTGATGGTGCTCCCAGGTCCAGAGGTCTCAGGTTCAACTTTTGGCTGTTGAGGATCGGTCTCTTATGGGCACCCAGCTGCATTCAGCAGCGATTCCTTGAAGGGGCTACCAACTGGCTGTTGTTGGCTTCTTCAGCTTTAATGTACCTGGTGCTTTTCCAGGTGGCCATCCAACTGTCCCTTGGAGTCACTGCTTCAGTCTGGGGCAGGCTAACATCTTTTCCTTGGGCCAGGAGCACAGGCACAGTCCTAACTTTGCGAACCTAAAGGTGCAGCAGGTGCAGTCCAGCTGATGGTGCAGCGTCTCTTTCTGCAGTCCAGGGGCAGCAGGGAATCCTTCTATGATCATTGTTTCAATACAAATGTGATCTGATGTTCAGGGTGCCAGGGGTGCCATATTTATCTCAGGAAAGTGCCCCAAGAGGTTCATGACTTCACTACCCAATAGGCTACTAGGTCCCCTCCCTTCTGGTGACAACTTTCCAGCAATATGTGTCATCTAAAAATCCCCGAGTGCACTATTGTGCCTACTCCCAAGATGTCAGAACCCTTGGCTTTTAGGAGCTTGGTAGCCCACCCTAGAGGTTTGGCCACCTGCGATTCATTTCCCTATCTGGCGCTGTCTTCAGCCTGTCTACCTAAACAAAGGGCAGCCCCTCTGGAGTGTTATCCCCAATTGCCCACCAAAGGAGGCTTCACCCTTGAAGCTCTCCTTTTCAGCGAACACACCAAGTGGCTGCCTGCAAGGGGGACGTGACACCTCTCTCTGAAGCAGGCTTTTATTTTTTTTATCATGGGAGTGGTTCATACAGACAGAATGCTGTCTGTGGGCCAGTGCCCATATGAGGCTACTGGAACAGCTGAGTCAGAGAGTGGCAATTTTCTAAAAGTTGCTTTACTTTAATAGTAACATTAAATTTGATCTACGCATCAGGTTGGGTTTGATGCCACGAATAACTTGATACTTTACAGTACCCAGTTCGGTAGTTCTATTCAGAAGTTAGACAGGCTAGGGTGCCAGCCTGTAACCCTGTATTAGTCAATGGGGCTACTGACTTTTCCAGAGCAAAAGGAAAATTTAGGGGTTGTGCTGCAAGGACATATATATATAATTATACATGTCGCACTTAATAATATACAACTCCAAGCCTCTGGGCTCTCTAGGCCTTCCCTAGGGGAGGCTTACATATGTTGTTAAGGGAAGTGGGGGCTTTGCCATCAGTTTGAATGGCAAAGTCGAACTGGCAAAGAAAACACTGTTCTTCCAGTTTGCAGTGGTAGGCCGGAAGCCATTTTGGACTTACAAGTAAGTTAGTACTTTCCAATCAGCGATAGCCAATTTGACATACACTTTGTAAAGGGTTTTGACACTGGCTCTGAGGTCTGGTTAGCATGCCTCAGTGCACTCTTGGAGTGAATAAACCGCAGCTAGTAGTCCAGATTAGGGGGAAAGTGGAGGGAAACCTGCAAAAACCCTGTTTCTGTACGCAACCCCCACATTCTCCCAAGCCTAAAATGTCTAGGAGAACTCGATCTCACATTCAGTGAGTTTTCCTGACTATTCAGAGAGGAAGGATGCTGGGAAACTGGCTGACCTATTGCAGGGCCTACTCTACCTGAAATCCTTCTGGCAGGGTCCTTTCCTCTGGGAATCTGACCCACCTCAACAATGACTGCACACAAACTAACCTGGACCTTAGCTGCAAGTATGTTTTTACCCTCCTCATCCTTTGCCTTGGGTTGTGGGGTGGCTACCTCGTCTAACCCTACCTTAACTAGGGCAACATCTAGCTAACTCAAAGAGGTCACCCACCACTTGAGTAACCTCACTATGACCAACATATTCAAGGAGGCTATCTTACTTCTTGTCACAGGTTCTGACTCCCATACCAAGGACAGTGCTGCCAAAAAGGCAAGCACCCAACTGAGGCAACTGAGGAGCTGTCAGTGTTCAGAACCACATCCTGAGCTGCCACTCACAGGTGGATGGACTACTGGGGGTTCTTGGAGCCTCTCTAACGGTTCAGAGTAGGGAGTTACTGCTTCATGCGGTAGAAATACTTCTTCTACCCCTTCTTATGTCAGTTCAGGGATGACACCTTGGTTCTGAACAGTTACCTGACTCTCCAGGACATCTTCAGGTCTGGAGAGGCCTTTTAAAGTACCAACTTTGGGCTTCTACCTTACTGGGATAAAATACCCTTGGCTGCTTGGGTCTTTTGCTTCGAGTAGCCTTCCTTTCCTAGCTTTAGCTTTTTTACCTTTTTTTCTGAAGCAAAAGTTTCCTATTCTTAGGTTGAGGGCCTACTGGATCCTTGGGTTGAGCAGCACCCTGGGGGGTTGCCCCTTCTGGGTTCAGAACAATCTCTGTGAGGTCATTGCCTAGGATACAATATAGGGGCAGGTCTGGACTGACTACCACCCAATGTGTCATGATCAGGAAATTAGATGAAGGTTTCATGTATATTCCGATGGACAAAGTGAATGAATAAGCAACTGAAATCCTGAAATTTTGGGCAGCTACACCCAGTTACCAATGCTTACTATTCAAACTCTCCCTCGCTGGACGGAGAGGAGGACGGCTCCCTCTGGATTGCAGTTGTCGTATTTCTTTAAGCTTTAGAAGAAAAGTTGTAAGCGAGAAGCATTCAGAACCCTCATAGGGCCTAGTCGCTCATAAATCTGACGAGTATATGCGGCCTCTGTGACCCCCTTTGTTATTTGCGGTAAGAAGCGCTGTGGAAGTTTGTTTGTTTTGGAAAAAAGTTTCATCTTAGAAATATCTCTTTTCATTTTCTGTTTGAGTACAACAGGAATGTATTTGTCTCTCTTGGCACTAAGCGTTGTTAACTGCATTCAGTTTCAAAAATTAAAAAATGTCTTTGTGCAAATAATTAGCTCTGTCGAGAAAATTAGGACTCACTTTGTTATCAAGAAACTCGAAAGTGCATTCAGCTTATTTTGTAGTGTACAGTGTTAATTGCATTCAGCTTCAAAAGTTAAAAGACTTTTTCTTTCAAATTAACTACTCTGAGAAGAAATATTATTCCCCGTGTTTATCTAGAAGCTCTAAGAATGTGGATTGATCGTGTTCGACAGTGAACCCTATTAACTGCTTTCAGTTTTCAAATGTGTAAAATACTTTGCAATCTCCATGAGTTATTCTGCTTCATGGGCAAATATTATTTACTTATCAAGAGCAAACCAGGTGAACTGTAAATGAAGCATCAAAGCGCTGAGGAAAAGCTCAGTTGTTCGGAGTTTTCAAAGACGCTATGGGGTATATTCCCAAGAACGTTTGATAACCATTGCAAATGTAGCTTAACGCAACTTTGCATATCACAGTCTATCGGGGGAAAATTACACCATGTTAACTAAGTATTCACGTCACAGAGGCACCATGCGATAGGCCCCCGACAATGCGACAAATGTCCGCAATAAAGTCAACGCGACGCCGCAAAAATGCGAAACACAAACACAAAAAAAGATGCGATGAGCCAAATCGCGATACAAACAGCAGCGAAAACCAACCGCCAGCCTGCAAATCCTATGCATCTGGCAGGAAAATGCACTATAAAAACAACAAAAAGAACACACAAAAAACAATCCAAAGTGTGTAGCAACATGGATGCACCCAGACCGCGCGCAGGGGCCAACGTGAGCCCCACAGACCACCAGCAAGGAACAACGGGGCCGGGGAAGCCAAGGAAAAGAGGGAGAGGAAGACAGTGTGCGAGTCCGCAGGCAAACCAGACCAGCATCAGGGAGGTGACAGAACATTACCATCAACAGACCCACAACTGGACTACCGTGAATGCTGTCGGAGTGTCGAGGAGGCCAATGGAGGAGACCAAGAGGTGCTCGCATGCTGTGAAAACCGAACCGAGGACAAACCCCCTGCCAAAAGGAAGGCAGCAATGGCAACAGGGGGTGAGAGTCCTGCGCCACAGGAGGAGCTGGAGGAAACAGAGGCCACAGTCAACAGTGTGGAGACAGTGCAAGGAGTTGGGAGTCCGGAAACAGCCTGATAGGACCTGACACAACAACAACAGGGTGAGGATCGACCAGGGTATGGGGGTAGGGGGGCGATGGGCACAATGGCACACATGCACAATGATGTGTAGCACAATGCACACCCACAATGACCCTGGATCGTGTCCCTGGTACCCGCGGCACGCTGCTGCACACTCACATAGCAAGAACAGCACATCCACATTGACGACAATGTGGTACAATGTGCAACCCCGACACTGAAGAACAGAGGACACAACTGAGTCCGCACATGCGCAGAAACAGGCCAATAACATCTAACATAGCAGGAAACTGTGAGATGGAAAACCTCGCATCCATCATGTAGTCCAAATGTCCACTGTCCCGCATCAAAATCCAGAACCTCACAGTCACAATGTACATTGTCATACAGTCTGCATGTAAACAAAAACAATGCGCCAACATACATGTCAACACAATGTCAACATGCATCTCTCCTTCACATTGCAGAGGGACACTGTTGGACTTTTTGACCCTTTTTGCAGGGTCATCCCTCAACTTTTTGCTTTCCACCTCTATTTTTTCTGACCTGTTATTGGTTGTTTTATAACGCTGGGTACTTTAACACTGCTGATCAATGCTAAAGTGCATATGCTCTCCATATTGTAAATTGATGTATGGATTAGTGACTCCATGATTAGCCTCTTTGATTTACTGTCAGACCCTAGTACAGTGCACTGCGTATGCCCAGGGCTTGTAAACCAAATGCTGCTGGTGGGCTTGCAGCACTGGTGTGCCACCCACAGAAGCAGCCTGTAAAACTGTGTCTCAGGTCTGACATTGCAGAGCCTGTGTGCAGTCTGGTACTGCCATGTTGACTGAGCACATGCACCCACTTGCCAGTCCCTAAACCTTCCCTTTTCTTTATATCAGACACCCCTATGGTAGACCCAAGGGCACAGTGCATTGTAAGTATAAGTTAAGGCATGCTCTGGTGTGTGTGGCATGTCCTAATAGTGAATTACAGCCATTTTCGTTTTCACTATTGCAAGGCTACCTGTTCTCCATAGGCCAGAATAGGCAGTTAGATTATTACATCTTATAATCCTAACTGACTCAGGGAACACGGTAGAAATTCGAGTTTAGTATACCTGATACTCAGAATGATAAAAATCCTTGGAAGAGTTATTTTAGGTAGACTTCAACGCTGGGCGGAAGATAATATGGTAATCAGCTATTTGCAGTACGGCTTCCAGAAAGGGGTAGGAATGGTAGATCAGGGCCTAAACCTATTTCTTCTGCAACAAAAATACACCAGGGCCAGGGGGGAACGTATATATTTTACATTTGTTGACTTAACGTCGGCATTTGATTGCGTTTCACACAGTAAATTATGGATGATATTAGAAAATTTAGGGGTGGAAGAAAACATTATTTGATTTTTAAGGGAACTATACTCAGGTGCCACTGCATCTGTTCGCTATGGGAGAAACGGAGAGTCCACTAGATCCTTTGGTATAGAAAGTGGGGTACGCCAGGGGTGCGTTTTGGCCCCCTTTTTATTTCTAATCTATATAAATGACCTTGAGAGAATCTTACTCCAAGAGTGCAGGGATATGCCCATGGTAGATAAAAGATCTATCCCTGCACTCTTATACGCAGATCATGCGGTCATAATGGCACGGACTCCTCTCGCACTACAAGGTTTGATAACATCCTTTAATACCTATATGTCAAATTTGGATCTGAAAATTAACTGAGCAAAAACGTTCTCAATGAATTGTGGCCCCGCTACTAATAGACGGAGAAAAGTTATGTATATTAATGATAGTCCCCTGGACTTCACCCCTACTTTCCCATATTTAGGTATTTTGTTCCATGAAGCTGGTACATGGGAAAGTGCCATAAAATCAAGAAGATTTATGTTCTCTAAATCAATAATGGCCTTAAAAACAATTTCGAAAAAAATGGGGGGAAAGCCAACTGGGGAACTCTTGAAAATGTATAACGCTACATGCATATCAACTGCTGTTTACGGCTCAGGTATCTGGGGATATAATATAACAACATAAAATCTATCCAGCTAGTGGAAAATATGTTTCTGAGATACATCTTAGCTGTACCTGACAGTGTCTCAAGTTACATCTGCCACACGGAACTCTGTCAGCCATATATTGAAGATACAATCAAGGCCCAGCCAATACTTCTTTGGCATAGGGTCTGGATTACCGACGAGTGTGTATTGAACCGCACAATCATGATGGATGTTTTAATTTTAGAACATGTGAGAAGGTTAAGATGGCTTGTTTATGTAAAAGATTTTCTTGTAAAAATGGGCTCCCAAAAGTATTACGATGATCCTCTCTCAATGTGCAATATCCCAAGGAAGGTATTGAAAAAACAGTGTATGAAGTATCTGGATGATAAAAGAGCTAGCGAGGAAATGAAGAAAAAGACAGTCCTATCACACCAATTGATACTGACTCAGGGCAAACTACAACCGTATTTAACCCTTGCTATGAGTGATTATGAGAGGTTTGACCTGACACGGTTTAGGCTGAACATTCTTTTTAGAGTTCTCAGTTTCCCTGTCATGAACATCTGGTCACGTGATTTAATTAAATGCCCGTGTGATGATCTATCCGAACAATCGGACGTTCATATTTTATTTTTTTGTAAGTTTTATACCCTTCCTCGGAAGAGATTGATTATCCCCATACTAAAGGAGATGGAAGTAAACCGCTGTCGCCCAGCTTTTTTAGTAATGCAGAAATTAGATACGGTATTGACCGTGGCATCTATCTCTGAATTTTAAAAAAAAGTTTTTAGATTGCGAAAATCAATTTGTATGTG
Organism: Lissotriton helveticus; assembly: GCF_964261635.1. Taxonomy (NCBI): domain Eukaryota; kingdom Metazoa; phylum Chordata; class Amphibia; order Caudata; family Salamandridae; genus Lissotriton; species Lissotriton helveticus. The sequence continues at coordinate 259,361,198 of NC_136069.1, read as the reverse complement.
TGAATTTCACTTTTAACAATTGTCATCTATTTGAGATTACCCCCTCTTTATAATGGTACTTTATGATGTATTTTATTTATGATATATTTTTTAATGAAGCTTTGTGTGTACTTTTATGGTTATTTTCTATTAACCGAATAAAGTTATAAATTGAATTCAATTGATAAAATACATATTTTAGTGAAGTTGATTTTAACATTCTGTGTTTGAAAATACCACTTTTAGAAAGTAGGTATTTTCTTGTCTAACTATCCAGGCCGGCCTCTGCTAGGTTGTGTATTCCTTGTCTGGAGTTTGAGTGACAGGGCTGGGGGATTCCAAGAGACAGGATGAGTCAGCCCAGTGGTGAATAGAGAGATCTGCAGGAAGATGGGTAGGAGGAGTTGCACCTGGGACCTGAATAGGGCTGTGCCTGCCTTCCACAATGCCGTCTCCACCCCCTGTGGTGCGTCTGATGTCTCTGCACTGTGAAAGGAGAAAAGGAATCATGCCAACAGAGTGCTCCAGGGCTGTGCCTTTCCTCCACAACACTGGCTCCACCTCCTGTGCGGCGTCTGATGTTTCTGCCCTGCACTGTGAAAGGAAAGAAGGAGTCATGTAGACAGAGTGCTCAAGAACTGGTTTGGACTAGGCAAAGGCCCCTCTGCCCTCAGAGGACAAAGGATTTTGGGGTATCAATATTGGGACCCTGATCCCAATAAATGAGATCACTTTTGGACAAACAAGAAAAAACCTTTACTGAGGAGAGGAACCTGAAGAAACTGAGGAGAGACTATCCCTAAGGTGAAGTGCTGCTTGTGGGATTGGCCTGCAGTGGTTGCCTGACTGCCAAAGGAAGGAGAAAGGAACTTTGTGTACTTTATTTTAACTTGTAAGGATCTCCAAGGGCTTGGAACAGAACTTGCCTCCTGCTGAAGTCTCAGGGACAACAGACTTCACCCACCAGCTCCCCAAGAGTTCTTTGGAAGTGCCTGCTGCTGTTTTGGGCCTTCAAAGGGACTGCGTGTCGCAAGGAGCTGGAAGCACGACTCAAGCAAAAGAAGCGTGTTACGGTCACAGCCGCTGCTGTCGCATCTCTGAACAAGGGTGTCGCCTCTGTAGCTGACGCATTGCACCGCATCAACATAGGCGTCTGGCATCGAAGAAGAAGTGTGTCGCCGTCGCATTCACTGCCGTCGCATCTCTGAACAAGGGTGTCACCGCTGTAGCTGATGCATTGCACCGCATCGAGAGAAGCATCTAGCACCGAAGAAGAAGCGTGTCACCATCACTACCATCGCATCTCTAAACAAGGGTGTCACCGCTGTAGCTGATGCATTGCACCGCATCAAGAAAAGCGCCTCGCATCCAGGGAGAAGTGTGCTGCCGTCGGAGCCGCTGTTGTCGCATCTCTAAACAAGTGTGTCGCCGCTGCAGTTGTCGCATCGAGCCGAGACTTCTTGCAATATCGGAGAAGCGTGCCACATCTGGAAGATCTTCACGTCTTTATTTCTTTGCACAGGAACTTTGCCGCATTTCCATTGCTGCAAAACTTTTGTTGTGGAAGCGTCACACATTGTAAGGTACATTGATTTAAAGTGTCGCATTTTAAAAACTGAACAGAACTAAGCTAAAACTACCATTTTAAGTACAGTATTGTGGAATTTTGTCGTTTGTGGTCTTGGGTTAAGTCTATATAAAGAATACTTATTTTTGATATAAAACCTGTCTGATGTCCATCTGTAGTGTTGTCACTTGATTACTGTATGTGGTCACAAATGTTTACACACTGCCTCTGAGATAAGCCTGTCTGCTCATGCCAAGCTACCAAGGGGATGAGCAGGGGTTATTTTAGGAGTGTACCCCCTTACCCTGACATGGGGCAAGGGTCCCTATTTGTCACAAGTACCTACCTGTGCCAACTAGAGTCCCACAAATCTAACAGACACACAACACCTCCAGCAGAGCAGACCTGACAACTCATCAGTGATGCTGGAGCGGACCACCACACTTCCGACACCGACACCCTATAACAGCTCAAGGACATCCTAGGCAACCCACTCCCAGGTGCAGGGCAGCCAAGCTACATAGAGGAGAGCCCAGCCCCTGCACAGACCACACAGCAGGAAGCACCCACCACCACGCCTGGCTTACAACAACTCAACCAGCCACACATGGCATTCCAATGCAAGGTGTCAGAATGCCAAAAGGAGGTGGCCTAACAGGTGTGGGTGGCATCAGAGCTCATGGAAGCTGAAATAGGACACATACGTGAGTGTCTGATTTCCATCAGGGACCGCCTACACCCCGCAAAGGATACCCACACTGTGACAGAGACATTTGCACATTTCCTGTACTGAACAACCCACAGAGCCATGCTAATATCATAACTACACACACACGGTGGACCTGCGTACGATGGCCCAGTCCAAACCCCTTATGCATTAAGTGGGTGATGACAAAGCTAAATGTCCAGGGTCACACCCGCTGCCTGCGGTGACATGGTTGTGCCCGCTGCACACAGCACAATGTAATGTTGTAGGGCTTGGGGCCCTCATGGACACATTATGACCACATGGACACATTCAGATAGTTTGTGGAACTGGCTACGAGCACGTGCGCCTGGTCCCCATTATTGCCAGGGTCACATGTACAGTGATGCCTGTGCTGGATGGATGTGGGGTGAGTGTAAGCCAGCTCGCACGGAGTGGTTGGTACTGGCAACAATTTGTACAGTGAGCACCATTAAAATGGAAACAGAAAACACCAGCATTGCATAAACAACTGCGAAGCATCATACTGGTAGCCGGAGCAAGTACGGAGGTCACCCAATATGCAAACATAAGAGTCAGAGAGTTGCAGTGCACTGAGTTTGGGGCACCAGAGCAGAGTGTGCTCATGTGAATGAAATGTCTAGGATTGTGTTCCTTTGGAATATACCTGATGCAGCTGCAGTGGGGTGTGTGACACCTGCATCATCTCCCTCATCATCGTCCGAGGTCTCCCACACTCACTAAGGTGATATTGCTGCGTTACCTCTCCACAGCACAAAACTCAATCAGTAACGGTCCATGGGTTGAGGTGCACTGAGCTAGTGGCACCTGGAGTGCTGAGCAGGGTAGCCGACAGATGGTGGCATCCACCACAGGTGTGAGCAACTCTGTTAGTCTGTCAGGACCACAGTTTCGATTCTTGCAGTTGAGGGTTGGAGGTGGTCCTGGCAGTGGTGGCGTGTGCCTCCTGCGGTGATGCGACGACCGAGTTTGTCAGGACTCGATTTGATGTGTGAGCCCTGGTGTACCGCAGTGTAGGCCAGAGGCAGCAGACAGCGCAGGTCCACATACACATGGCATCGATGACCCGGAGGCCATCGTCTCAGACTCCATCCAATATCTCAGGAGACAGGGTCCCTGACTTGAGCTGCATAGAGTTAGTGGCACAGGAGGCACTACGACTGGCACAGGCACACCGCCACGCGGGGCGCTGACTTGTTGCAGTGAGATGGGCCACACAAGCTGAGTGGTTCCTCATTGATATCCGAGGTGAATGTGGTGGAGGGTTGGGGGGACAGTAGAAGGTGTCCTGCAGGGCATGATGCAGGGGGCTGTAGCTATCCAGAAGCGGCAAATGGAGGAGTGGAACGCTACTGCCTTGTTACTGATACCAAGTCGGGATCAGCTACGTGAGGATGAAAACAGCCCCCATTCCATAGACTCAGATGCCACCAAACTTCCACCAGAGAGTCCCCATGGATGTCGTGAAACAGACTTAGTGGCACAGGGGCTCTGAGGGGATGCAGTCTACGATGATGCCGGTACACTGATATGAACTCGGCCATTGCCAAATCAAGACTCAGTCCCATTTGTGTGACCTACTCGACCGCTGTGTGTGCCGGAGGCAGCAGTCAGCAGTGGCCCACAGCCACGTGTCCTTGGCTTGCGATGCACAGATTTAGTGACACCAGAGCAATAGTTGGTAGTGTTCGATCACCTACGTAACAATGATCCTTTTGTACTCCGGACTGAAACGCGTCTTCGTCTTACGCCTCTCCTTGCGTGCATTGATATGACCTCGGCCATTGGGAAATCAAGACTCAGTCCCACATGTGTGACCTACTTGTCCGCTGTGTCTGCCGTTAGAGTACGTAAACTAGAAAGGAATACTGCGGGTCTGTGTCGCCGCTACCGTGATAGTCTGAGGAGGCTGCCAAAGTCATGGCCCTTGGGCTTGGAGCTTGCACCAGCATGTGGTGGGCCCACTTTGACACATGCTGGTGTCTGCAGGTGAGCTGTGAGGCCTTGGATGCGCAGGGGCGGACAGGAAAGGTCCAGGGACCAGCGGCCTGGGGTGCAGCAGGTGCACAGGATCGCAGGCCCTGCCGCAAATGGCGACGGCCTCATGGCGGGGTGAGAGGCGCCAGCCCTGGCAGAGACAGGCATTCTGGACAAGAACCACGCCCAGAGTTACGTACCTTTGATTCACACCCTTATCCTGGCCTGGCATACGCTGGGCCAGCACACTCTGCTCATGCTTATGGGGGGCCGTAACAAGCTACATTTCCATGAGCATCCACTGTCCAGTACACTCCAAACACCAGCAGGTTATGTTGACATAGATATGTGTGTGGTCTGCATACTGCAGTCTGTCCAGCACATCAACTCTACACTTGGCATTGTGTGCAGTCTCATTCATGAGTCACTTGCCTCCTTCGACCATGCCTGGTTCTCACCTCTCCCCACAATCTGCTATTGTGTGGCTACTGTGCCATGCCATTGATGGCTCATGTACATGGCTGCCCCAGGTTCCCACAGTAAGTTGTACTGTCGTGTCTGATGGGTGGGCAAGTTGTTTAGCATGTTGTATGTGAGTTTGTAATGTGTGCATTTCCAGAGTTGTGAGTTGCATGATTGTGGTATTGGGGTGTGTGGTGTGTTCATTTGGTTCTTGCCAACGAGCAGTGCATTTCCGTAGGTGCCATCCCCAAAGTGCCGGTTGGTGACCGGTATTTGGCGACGGCATAGGTGGAGAGTCCTCAGTGGTCCGCTATTGCCTGGACATTGAATGAATACGTGCACTTTGTGTTGCGGTTATTGTGTGCAGTGTTGCCAGGGGGCACAAGTAGGACATGTGTGCAGTCAATTGCCCCATGACATGTGCGGGAAGCCAGCTGTGTCGTCGATGCCTTGCTTGGTGGGGGACGTATAGATAATGGGGTACCAAGCTAATGGTGTCATCCATGACCGTTGTGAGGGACTTGGATTGGGCTGACTGTGTCACTCCTCTAACTCAGGCAGATGTTGTTTGGAGGGTACCAGTGGGCCAACACATGCAGCCCCTTTGTCTGAGGTGGGATGTTGGTTGTCCGCTGTGTTGGTACTGTCAGCCTGTAGGCAATGATGTTCAGGATGCGGAGGGTTGTCTTATTGAGCCTTTAGTGGGCAATGACATCCTCTGGTGTTGGGTCTGTGAGGTTGGTGCTTTTTCTGAGGGCCGCTGTCTTTGTCTGCGTGCCTCAGGGTTGGTCTGGAGGGAGTTCTGGGGGGGGTGGCGGTGGGTGTTGTGGACCTATTGGGGGTCCGAGCTGCATGTATGTTGGCTCAATGGCTTCTGTTGTTCTTCTGGTGTGACTGTAGGCTGGGATCCCTTTTGTGGTGTAGGCTGCCGTTCGACTTTGCACCAGGTCAAAGCACGTGTTAAATTCCTGCTGCTAACGCGCCTTATCGCCTGTTTTGGGTTGCGGAGTGGTGTGTTTGCTGCTTTTGGCACGGGAACGCCTACTCTGCATCTCATTAGCGTTAGTTGCCAGTGTCATCTGTGACGATGTTTTTTGCAGCTGCTATCGCAGGTAAACTGGTGATATGGGCTGTTAGCACCAGCCTGTGAATGGGGCGATAAATTTATCGCCACTTTGGCTGCGATAAAGTGCTGTTAACTCGGCGATAGGTCCTTCAGAATATGCCCCTATGAATTGAAGCACTGATGTAAGTGCAGTCATGACAATGTTTTTTGCAGCTGCTATCGCAGGTAAACTGGTGATATGGGCTGTTAGCACCAGCTTGTGAATGGGGTGATAAATTTCTCGCCACTTTGGCTGCGATAAAGTGCTGTTAACTCGGCGAGAGGTCCTTGAGAATATGCCCCTATGAATTGAAGCACTGATGTAAGTGCAGTCATGAGAATAATTTAAGGCATAACTAGGCTATGGGAGCTTACCCTATTGTGAGAAGACAAGCACACAACTTTATGACAGTAGTGGCTGGTGTTGTGGAAGACTGGCGGGCGGAGGAGGGGAAAGGGATCGGGCACGACAAAAGAAAAAATAGAAAACATATTTGCAGTCAGCATTGTCATGCTCTTCTGCTCCTCTCCTCTGCAGGCACAGGCTCACAGACTCCACTGCATCCAATCCTGATGCTGCTTTCATGTCAGGAGAGCAGCATCAGGATTGGACTGTCTCCAACCCAGCAACCCAGCTGAGGTTGGAGACAGCTTCAGTGCACATGACGGTTTTGCAGCCTGAGATGACCAGCCAAACCATCATGCGCACTAATCACAGTGCCCACCACTCCCCCTCCCAGTACTGTCATCCCCCATGGCTCAGCAGGAAAATGAAAATTAAAGCGATAATAAAACGTGTTTATTATCGTTCTCTTTTCCCTTCCAGACATTTTGAGGCAGCTGGCAGAAGGGGTCGACGCTTCTCCACCATAGCAAAGGAGCCACTGCTGTTTTATCATAGCTGGAAAGTGCAAGCTATGTGTTATTTTTGTTTATGAGAGAAATACTATGGAAATAGAATATTCATATGAAGGTTTTTCTCTCGCTTTGTTTCCTGAAACACGTCTGAGGTTCTTATTTCTGAAAAGGCTATTCTTGTTGGAAAGATAGAATTTCAAGACATTCATTGGAGGTACCAGTGGTGTATAGTGCATTAATGTTCTACGATTGTTGAATTTGAGACATAACCATACTATGCTAGTGTTTCCTACACTTGTCATTTCAGACCTCCTTCCCAGCAGTCCCTTTCCCTCTTCCTTCCCCTCACATGGCATCTCAGGGTTCCTGTGTTAGTTTAATTTAGGAACACAGTGGTGCTTGGAGATGGGTCCATTCATAGTAGCATGTCATTCCTGAGAAGCGACAGAGACAGTTCTGACTCTATGCCACCTAAGGGTACCACCTACTTCTAGGGTGACTGAGGTCACATGCCTGTTTACCCAGAGGTTGTCCATACTCTTCTTACCTCCCCTGACAAATACTGGTTTGGGGACGCTTACCTGTCTACCTCTCTGGCATGACTCGCACCTTGTCTCTCATGTCAGTGATTGGGATCCTATTCCCCTTCAGGTGGTGGAAGTGTTTACTACAACCCTCTGGGATCACCAATGTACCATCTTGACCCTTTTCCCAATTAAACTTTACTAGGGCCTCTGCAACTGAGGTGTCCTCTTCTAAGACTACACTAGCCATCCTAGTGGTAACCTTTCTCTTGTGAAAGGCAGCATCCTCTCTCTGGAGCCTTGGCAGTCAAAGCACAGCCTCTTGCCCAAGATTTTCTTTCACCCTGGGTCCCCACTACTCTGTCTACTAGAGGTGGCTTGGGTCTTGATCCCCTCCTGTGGGTTCTGGGGTGCTGAGGAAATCTCTTTGGTAGGCTTACCAACTCCCTCTCCCTTCTGAGGGCATAACAGCCCCTTCTTGGGATCATGCCTTGGGTGCTTTTTGGGTATTCTTGTCCTAACCCCCTCATCTGTTATCTTACCCATCTCTCTGGGCCTAGATAGCTTTAAATCTACTAGGTGCTGATGTAACTTTTCTGGAGTAAAATTTGTCAGAATTTGCTCTGTTACCACCAAATTGTAAAGTCCCTCATAGGTATCTACCTGGTTACCCTTGATCCAGCCGTCCAGTTATTTCACAGAGGCAACTACAAAGTACACATATGTCTGTGTTGACCCTTTGTGTATGTTCCTTAACATAAGTCTGCACTTCTCTCGGGTGAAGCGAAATAGCTCAATGTGGGTGTGTAACTCTGCCACCTCAACCTCAAGTGAAAGCAATGTATCTATCCCTAATGTTGAAATTAGTTCCCTTAATAAGGACCCACAATGTTGGTATACACCCTTCCCATCCTGAGAGCTCTCTCATAGGATCCAGCCTTTTGTCCCTTCTATAAACTTTGGAACTATACCCTTGGGTAACCTGAGATCATAGCACCATCTGTATGCACCTCTGGTTCCTTGTTCCTGCCACCAAGTCATTTTGGGTTTATCCCCAGCATGACCCTTTTCACCTCTAGGGCTCAATCTCTTTTGTTCCAGAACCAGCTGATTCTCCTAAATCTCTAGGAGACTGGAGCTGGACATCTAGATCCTTTTGTAAAAGCTGCTGTCTTCCTCAAGATAAGCACAACAAGATTAAGGCCCACCTCTGGGCAGCTCCAACTCAGTAAACTATTACAGCGCTGAGGACTAAAGTGGCCAGGCAGGTGGAAAGCCATGGGAAGGGAACTGTGAAGAAGGAGAACTGCAAAGGAAAAAGTAGACAAATATAAACAACAAGACTATATAGCCTTCAAGGTCTTGCTTCTCTACTTATGCTCTCACTACAAGTACTCTTATCAGACGGTTAACTGATAGAATATCGATGACAAAAACATTGATGTTAAAAATATCAAAAAAATATAGAATACAAAAATATCGACTTCCATACCTACACAGGTAAGTATAAAAATATATTGAATCAAAAATATTGATGTAAAACATATAGATGTTTATATATTTTCAAATAGGAAAATCCCAGCTTAAGAATACAGAGCTTCAGTTTTTAATGGAATATGAAATTGTCCTAAATACGTGCTTCTTTGTACAGATTGCTAACATTTTAATTAATTAAGCAATAAAGATTACCTTACCTTACCATATAGATGTAAAAAATATGGATTTAAATATATATATATATTTATGTATGTATATATGTATTATATATATATATATATGTATATATGTATATATGTATATATATATATATATATATATATATATATATATATATATATATATATATATATATATATATATATATCCAAACAAAAGAGTTGCCCCAATGGAAGAGCCGCCAGGTAGGTTCTTAATGCACTTTTATTGATGGCTTACAGCAGATAACCAGGGCGGAAAAACAGTTTCTATTAATGAACGCCAGACGCGTTTCAGGTTGTCCCTTTCTTCAGTGGCGTGTGAGGTCGGCAAGTTGAGCACCGGAAATGCCGCTAAAAATACACCTGGACCTGCCATGGTGGGCGTTGCTGCTCCCGCAGCCTTATGGTCGTTGTAGTGGCATTGAAGTAATCCTTTAAGTGAGGGGGCTCGATTTTGCAAACCAAATGTCTTTTCAAAGTAATAAACCCCAGTGGGTGAAACAGAGTTCTCGCTCCTAGGCGCTGCATGAATGATGAAGCCGTCAGGCTCTACCTCCCGTTACGCTGTGGCCTCCATTTTGAAGACCCACGGGACCGCAGCAGCGGCGTGACTCTTCCGCGGCCGGACCAGCCGCAAACATCCAAACAAAAGAGTTGCCCCAATGGAAGAGCCGCCAGGTAGGTTCTTAATGCACTTTTATTGATGGCTTACAGCAGATAACCAGGGCGGAAAAACAGTTTCTATTAATGAACGCCAGACGCGTTTCAGGTTGTCCCTTTCTTCAGTGGCGTGTGAGGTCGGCAAGTTGAGCACCGGAAATGCCGCTAAAAATACACCTGCCATGGTGGGCGTTGCTGCTCCCACAGCCTTATGGTCCTTGTAGTGGCATTGAAGTAATCCTTTAAGTGAGGGGGCTCGATTTTGCAAACCAAATGTCTTTTCAAAGTAATAAACCCCAGTGGGTGAAACAGAGTTCTCGCTCCTCGGCGCTGCATGAATGATGAAGCCATCAGGCTCTACCTCCCGTTACGCTGTGGCCTCCATTTTGAAGACCCACGGGACCGCAGCAGCGGCGTGACTCTTCCGCGGCCGGAAAAGCCGCAAACATCCAAACAAAAGAGTTGCCCCAATGGAAGAGCCGCCAGGTAGGTTCTTAATGCACTTTTATTGATGGCTTACAGCAGATAACCAGGGCGGAAAAACAGTATCTATTAATGAACGCCAGACGCGTTTCAGGTTGTCCCTTTCTTCAGTGGCGTGTGAGGTCGGCAAGTTGAGCACCGGAAATGCCGCTAAAAATACACCTGGACCTGCCATGGTGGGCGTTGCTGCTCCCGCAGCCTTATGGTCCTTGTAGTGGCATTGAAGTAATCCTTTATGTGAGGGGGCTCGATTTTGCAAACCAAATGTCTTTTCAAAGTAATAAACCCCAGTGGGTGAAACAGAGTTCTCGCTCCTCGGCGCTGCATGAATGATGAAGCCATCAGGCTCTACCTCCCGTTACGCTGTGGCCTCCATTTTGAAGACCCATGGAACCGCAGCAGCGGCGTGACTCTTCCGCGGCTGGACCAGCCGCAAACATCCAAACAAAAGAGTTGCCCCAATGGAAGAGCCGCCAGGTAGGTTCTTAATGCACTTTTATTGATGGCTTACAGCAGATAACCAGGGCGGAAAAACAGTTTCTATCAATGAACGCCAGACGCGTTTCAGGTTGTCCCTTTCTTCAGTGGCGTGTGAGGTCGGCAAGTTGAGCACCGGAAATGCCGCTAAAAATACACCTGGACCTGCCATGGTGGGCGTTGCTGCTCCCGCAGCCTTATGGTCCTTGTAGTGGCATTGAAGTAATCCTTTAAGTGAGGGGGCTCGATTTTGCAAACCAAATGTCTTTTCAAAGTAATAAACCCCAGTGGGTGAAACAGAGTTCTCGCTCCTCGGCGCTGCATGAATGATGTAGCCATCAGGCTCTACCTCCCGTTACGCTGTGGCCTCCATTTTGAAGACCCACGGGACCGCAGCAGCGGCGTGACTCTTCCGCGGCCGGACCAGCCGCAAACATCCAAAGAAAAGAGTTGCCCCAATGGAAGAGCCGCCAGATAGGTTCTTAATGCACTTTTATTGATGGCTTACAGCAGATAACCAGGGCGGAAAAACAGTTTCTATCAATGAACGCCAGACGCGTTTCAGGTTCTTAAAAGTGCATTAATAATTCTTTTAAACTAGAAAATATTTACAAACCAAAAAAATATTTACAATATAAATGTATTTCTTTTATTTCCTACCCTATAATACCACACTAATAACACAACACTTCAACATATTTAATTACATTTATTGACATAATTAACATATTAAATAATCAATTAAAAATGTTATTAATTAAAAAAACAAATAAACATTAATTGACTACACACACTTTACCATTGAAATATCCACAACACACAGCTAAATTAAACTACAAAACACTAAAACCAATTAAAACTAATTTTAAAATTAAAAATTATTACTATTAAAAACGAATAATTAAATATTTAAAATGTATTTAATGCCCACCCAAAATGAATATCAAATAATTAACATTAATTAATTCAACACAAATTACTTCCCACCCTTTACTCCTATAAACACCACAACACACATCTAAAATTAATTACACAATGATACTTAACATATATTTTTACAATGTAACTTTCCCCTATACATTACCCTAGGGAGCTCTCCAACCTGGTTCAGAGATCTCTGCCTATAGGTGAAATTTTGCAAGTAATAACTTTACACTCATAAGTCAAGCTCCGCCCCTTGGTTCCAGGGAGAGGAGACATGTAGGTCTACACTTTATAGTAAGATATTATACGTGTTAATGCTAAATAACCAAAAGTAGTACATTTAGTACAACATGTGAGTAAACTTACAAGTGTAGATTTACTAACATAAGTTTACCTTTGTGAGTATCCCTCTATGTGCTTACCATGAATGGCGCTAGCACCATCACAAACCCTCAAAGGTGAACTGTTACTACACAAGACTAGGAGCGACCCTTGACCCCGCCAGGTAGGTCGCTCCCCCTCCACACAGCGCCGCCCCTGCCCCAGCTGCCGCTCCTGAGGAAGTTCGAGGCCCTCCACCACCCACAGGCTACCACCTGCACCTCATCCCTGGCGGCCAGTGGTAGGCCGTAGGTTTGTTCATCTTCCTCTTTATTGTTTTATTGTATTGCCTGCATTTCATTGTTGTGTCTGTGACTGCTGTTGTTCTGTCTTCCCCCATTGCCTGTTCGTGATCCGTGCCCGTTTTTCTCCCTCTGGTCCCCTTGCTGTCCCCGTGTCTCTCAGCCCGGTTTTTCCTTCTGTACCCCTCGCTGCCCCTGTGTCTCTCTGCCCTTTTTTGCCTTCTGTTTCTCAGCTGCCCCTGTATTCTTGTGCCCTTTTTGCCTTCTGTGCCACTTGTTTTTTCCCTGTATTTCTCTGCCCTCTTGCCTTCTGTGACACTCGTTTTTCCTGTATCTCTGTGACCTTTTTGGCTTCTGTGCCACTTGTTTTTTCCCTGTATTTCTGTGCCCTCTTGCCTTCTGTGACACTCATTTTTCCTGTATCTCTGTACCCTTTTTCCCCTTTGTGCCACCTGTTTTATTCCCTGTATTTCTGTGCCCTCTTGCCTTCTGTGACACTCGTCTTTCCTGTATTTCTGTGCCCTTTTTGCCTTCTGTGCCACTCGTTTTTCCCTGTATTTCTGTGCCCTCTTGCCTTCTGTGACACTCATTTTTCCTGTATCTCTGTGCCCTTTTTGCCCTCTGTGCCACTCATTTTATTCCCGGTATTTCTGTGTCCTCTTGCCTTCTGTGACACTCGTTTTACTTGTATTTTGTTGCCCTTTTTGCCTTCTGTGCCACTCATCTTTTCCCTGTGTTTCTGTGACCTCTTGCGTCTGTGACACTCATTTTTCCTGTATTTCTGTGCCTATTTTGCCATCTGTGCCACTCGTTTTTTCCCTATATTTCTGTGCTCTCTTCCCACTGTGACACTCATTTTTTCTGTATTTCTGTGCCCTTTTTGCCTTCTGTGCCACTTGTTTTTTCTCTGTATTTCTGTGCCCGCTTGCCTTTTGTCACACTCATTTTTCCCTGTATTTCTGTGCCCTTTTTGCCTTCTGTGGTACTCGTTTTTCCCCTGTATTTTTGTGCCCTCTTGCCTCTGTGACACTCTTTGTTCCTGTATTTCTGTGCCCTCTTGCCTTCTGTGACACTAATTTTCCCTCGATCTTGTGCCCTTTCTACCTCTGTGCCACTTGCTTTCCCTTGTTTTTTGTGCCTTTTTGGCTTCTGTCCCCTTCATCGTCCCTCATTGCCCCTCCCGCTGCGTCCCCTGCAAACCCCGCCCCCTTACTGCCCACTGCCCATTCGCTGACCCCGTCTCCCGCCTCCTAGCTGCTCCTCCCTCCCACCTCCCCATATAGGCCGGCCGCCTCACGGTGAGGAGAGCGACCCTTGACTCCACCAGGTAGGTCGCTCCCCCTCCGCACAGCACCGTCTTTGTGTCCCTGCCCCAGCTACCGCTGCTGAGGAAGTTCGAGGCCCTCCACCACCCACAGGCTACCACCTGCGCCTCATCCCTGGTGGCCAGTGGTAGGCCGTAGGTTTGTTCATCTTCCACTTTATTGTTTTATTGTATTGCCTGTATTTCATTGTTGTGTCTGTGACTGCTGTTGTTATGTCTTCCCCCGCTGCGTGTTCATGGTCTGTGCCCGTTTTCCTCCCTCTGTTCCCCTCTGTTGCCCTCGCTGTCCCCATGTCTCTCATCCCGGTTTTTCCTTCTGTACCCCTAGCTGCCCCCATGTCTCTGCCCGGTTTTTCCTTCTGTACCCCTCACTACCCCCTTGTCCCTCAGCCCGGTTTTCCCTTCTGTTGTCCTCACTGCCCCCGTGCCTCTCTGCCCGATTTTGCCTTCTGTTTCTCAGCTGCCCCTGTATTCTTGTGCCCTTTTTGCCTTCTGCGCCACTCGTTTTCCCTGTATTTCTGTGCCTTCTTGCCTTCTGTGACACTCGTTTTCCCTTGTTTTTTGTGTCCTTCTGCCTTCTGTTCCCTTCATCGTCCCTCACCACCCCCGCCGCTGCGTCCCCTGTGGCTCCACCCCCTGACTGCCCACTCGCTGCCTCCGCCTCCCAGCTGCTCTTCCCTCCCACCTCCCTATATATGCCGGCCGCTGCGCGGTCACGCCGCTGGCGATCCGAAGGCGCGCCTAAGGCAAGCCCGTCTGTGCCTGGACCGTGCCAAGCGCCAGAACTCCTGGCCCCCCCCACCACAACGACCGCCACCACTACGACACCAGCACTCTGCACACTCTCAACTCCGGACGGACCCACACCTGCTTCAAGGCTGCCCCAAAATGCACACACAGTCCATTTTACCTGCCGGAACTGCAGCTACACCAGCCTCAGAGCCGACGAACCACCCACCAAGAAAGACCCTAACCACCTCTGATGCATACTACTGAACACCCGCTCCGCACTTAAACACGCCGTCGAGCTCTGGGACCTGCTCAACACAACATCCCTGGACGTCGCCTTCCTGACAGAGACCTGGTTGAACGACTCCTCAGCACCCAACATCGCCATAGCCATCCCAGACGGCTACAAGATCACCCGCAGAGACCGCACCAACGGGGACAGAGGAGGAATCGCCATCGTCCACAAGAACAGCATCAGGCTCTCGACTAGGACCGACGACACGCTCAGCACTGCTGAACACATGCACTTCCAGATCCACACAGACCCTAACTCCACCCTCAGAGGCATCCTCGTCTACTGACCCCCCGGACCCTGTCCCCAGTTCAGCGACTCCATCGCCGACTTCATCAGCATGCACGCCCTGACCTCCACCGACTACATCCTCCTCCGAGACCTGAACTTTCCCCTTGAGAACAACAATGACAACAACTCCACAACGCTGATCGATAACCTCACCAACCTCGGACTGAAGCAACTCGTCACAACGCCCACCCACTCTGCTGGCCAAACGCTTGACCCCGTCTTTTCCGGAAGCCCGCCCGTCTCCGTCAGCCACACCACCGAACTCCTCTGGACCGACCACCGCTGCATCCACTTCGCCTTCCAGAAACCCACCACACACCACCGCACCCAACAGATCCACCGCCTCTGCTGGATCAACATCACCGAAGACAAACTACATGGAAACCTCTCTCTCAGCCCACCCACCCAACACCGACGACGCTGCCCACAGCCTCAGATGCTGGATTGAGGACTGCACCAACACCCTTGCCCCGCTGAAGAAACCCCCCGACAGAGACACCAGCAAAAGGGCCGGCTGGTTCACCCCAGAACTCCTTGCCTCCAAGCAAGCCTGCCAGAAACTAGAGAAGTAATAGCACAGTGAACAAACTCCGGACAGCCACGCAGCACACAAGTACGCAATCCGCAATCACCACCACCTCATCACCGCGGCCAAGAGGACCTCCTTCAAACACCACCTCGACAACAACGCACAAAATAGCAAGGAGCTCTTCAACATCATAAAGGAACTCTCCAATCCCAGCTCCAACACCAACGACATCCTGCCATCGTAAGCCCTGTGCCACTCCCTCGCCACCTTCTTCCACCGCAAGATAGCAGACATCTACAACAGCTTCAACACCCAGACAGCCCCAACAGACAAGTACACAACAGACCCTCCGCACACCATCGACCACTACCCCCTGCTAGTCTGGGTCAGCGTGAGCATCGATGACACCATCAAGACCATGAGCACAATCCACTCCGGCTCTCCGTCAGACCCATTCCCACACCACGTCTTCAACAAAGCAAGCAGCTCCATCGCACCCCACCTGCACAGCGTCATCAATCTCTCCCTCAAGACCAGAAACACGCCGAGATCAACGCCCTTTTCAAAAAAACTAAGGCAGACCCAAGAGGCCTCAAGAACTTCCGGACCATCTCTCTGCTCCCTTTCAAGGTCATCGAGAAAATTGTCAAAAGGCAGCGAACCCGATACCTCGAAGAAAACAGAATTCTGGACCTTTCCCAGTCAGGGTTTCGCAGGAACCACAGCACCGAGACTGCCCTCATCACCGCCACCGACGACATCAGGACCCTGCTGGACAGCGGTGAGACCGCAGGACTCATCCTCCTAGACCTCTCTGCCACCTTCGACACCGTCTGTCACCACACTCTACGCACACGCCTCCACGCTGCAGGGATCTGAGACAAGGCTCTGGAATGGACCACCTCCTTCCTCTCCGGCAGAACCCAGAGCGTCTGCCTCCCCTATTCCGTTCCAAAGCGTCTGAGATCATCAGCGGCGTACCCCAGGGATCCTCCCTCAGCCCGACACTGTGCAACATTTGCATGGCCCCACTCGCTAACATCGCCCGACAGCACGACCTCAACATAATCACCAACGAAACTCAATTGATCGTCTCCCTCACCAAGGACCCCATCACCGCCAAAGCCAACCTCCACGAAGGAATGAAGGTTGTCGCCGACTGGAAGAAGACCAGCTGCCTGAAGCTGAACTCGGACAAGACGGAGGTCCTCATCCTCGGCTCCAACTCTTCAGTCTGGGATAACTCCTGGTGGCCGTCGGCACTAGGGGCAGCCCCCACACCCACCGACCACGCACGCAACCTGGGAATCATGCTTGACTCAACGCTCTCAATGACCAAGCAAGTCAATGCCGTCTCCTCCTCCTGCTTCAACACCCTCCGCATGCTCTGCAAGATCTACAGATGGATCCCGACAAATACAAGAAAGACAGTCACCCAGGCCCTCGTTAGCAGCAGACTTGATTACGGAAACACCGTCTATGCAGGAGCCCCCACCAAGCTCATCAAACTACTACAACGCATCCAAAACGCCTCGGCATGACTGATCCTCGACGCACCACGACAGGACACCTCCCACTTGAGAAACATGCACTGGCTCCCTGTCAACAAGAGAATATCCTTCAAGCTCCTCATCCACGCACACAAAGCACTCCAGAAGATCGTCCCAGCCTACCTCAACAGACGGCTCTCCTTCTACATCCCCAACCGCCAGCTCCGCTCCGCGACCTCTCACTCGCCACCGTCCCGCGCATCCGAAGAAAAACCACCGGCGGGAGATCCTTCTCCCACCTCACCGTCAAGACATGTAACACCCTCTCACTGAACCTACTACAGACCCAATACCTGCTGACCTTCAGGAGAATACTCAAGACCTGGCTGTTCGATCAGTAGCGCCCCCCCCCTAACCAGCACCTAGAGACCCTCGCGGGTATGTAGTGTGCTTTACAGATGATTGATTGATTAATTGAAAATAATGTAAATTAGCCTAAGTGCTTCTCAGAATACAAAATGACCCTAAATTTGGGAAGGTGGTGCCGGGAAGGCCTAACACCAGTTACTTTTTTGATGTTCTGGTGGCGATAACCCCTTTGCCTTATTTACAAGGCGGCTTTAAGACCCTTAACGTGCCTTAATACCGCCTTGTAAATAATGCCCCTATTCACGCAGCACTTTGCGTGAATAAGGGTAGGCAATGGGTGTTGCAGTGGGCGATTCCCCCTCAATACCGATTGCTTTTTAATGCTGCCCCCTATTTACAAGGCTTGCGTAAATATGGGACAGCATTCTGCAGCACACATAGAAGTTACAAATCGCCATTACTGATTATTTATGTGCAAGAAGGGACAACTCAAATTGTTCCACCACAACCCATTTCATATCATTGGTTGTATGGTCTTCTTCCAGGAAATGGTTCATCCTGCGAGTCGTGTTTCGTTTACATCGGATGGCACTTCTGTGCTCGCAGATATGTGTTTTTACTCTCCGGCTTGTTATACCTATATACCTGAGCCCACACGGACAGGTGATATGATAAATGGCGTTGGTTGTATTTCAGGTTGTGTGCTTGTGAATTTCCCATACCATTCCTGGTTCTAAGTTTAGGGTTTTTGTTAACTTAGTCAGGTGACACACACTACAGTCCCCACATGGATAATGGCCGGTAATTCTTGGGACAACCCATAGTGTCCCAAGTGTATGTTATTCGCTTGTTTTGTGTGTTGTTGTGGTCTCGTGTGTACCAAACTGTCCTTGAGACTTTTTCCTTTGCGATAAGAAAACAAGGGTTTCTCCCACTGTTAGTTACCAGTATTGAGTATTTTCCAGTCAATCCACTAAGCATAAAAAGCACACCTTAGCGAGTGTGCAAAAATGCATTAACACGTGGTTAAAAATCTTTTACCACTCACTTTTTTCACTTTCACTTATATTTATTAATTTTTTCATGAGAGCTGAAACATGTAGACCAAAGGATAATTAAGACACAAATTACAAGTCTGAAAATATTATCTACTCGTTATTTTTAATATACCTTGGGCCACTGAGAATAAAGTAACTATTAGTGAGTCTCCCAGAGGTATTTTTAAACCACACCACTTCATCACTACCACACAAAAACACAAATCAAACAGCTCCACTGTAGTCAGGAGTCGCAGCACAGCTAAGTAGCATTTGGCTACTAAGCTGGTTGGTGTGTGAGGGTTCTTTCAACAAATCCCTGTGGTGCCAGACACAATAGTGTTGACTAGCCACTTCCATGTGAACCATCTAAGTTGTTTAATTTATAATTACTTGGAGACAAGGACGGCCCACATACAGTCCTAACTCTCACCCTTGTTTTTTCATAAATCCCTAATCTTTATAACATTTCTAAAAGCATTTATATTTTTGGGATAAAGGTAAAAAAATCTTGCATTAATTGTACTGAAAATTATTATATACATCTATTCAGAAGTGTGGTTAAAAACAAGTTAAGGAAAAAGTCAGGCAACCATAGAGGTCGGGGAAATATTCTGAATGGTGAGCAGCCCTAAGCAGTCAGCACTGAGAAGTGTCATATGCATGGCTAATGAAGGAGGATCAGAACATGCATGGTAAAAGTTGTGCAGTGCTTAGTTGAGATCCAGGTGTAATTGATGGAAGAAAATCGTGTGGGGACCTCTCAGAATGGAGTACAACCCATTGCACATTCCTGTCCTCCCAAATATTTGCCCCTCCAACAATTCTTTCCCTCCCAACAATTACCAAGCTGCCTACTCACAATGTGTTCTCCTTCATAATAGCATATTTGCATAACTCACTGTTTTGCTTCATGCATAGCTACTCGACTTTCTAGGACGAAATATAATAACGATTAAGCCTAAGGTAAGTGTGTGTGGTTTCGGACCTGTACCTCAAAAAACACCCAAGCATTACCTGCTGCTCCCCACACTACATTCTGCATTGGGTCACTGTCTTCTCACACCTGCCAAAAAGCCCGCTCATCAAAGATGGACTTGTGCAGCAACCACTGCATAGCTTCCCAGCAGACATCGCTGCTTCCTGTGTGTCCCCTTCTTCACACTTGAAGTGTGGGAGCATAGCACTAACAACGGATGTCAACTGATAACCAAATCAACACTTTTCTGCCTTGAGCGAGATGAAGGGATCCTGAACCCAGATATTTAAGTTGATAGTAGATATACAAAGCTAGACAACACCATGCGATAGGGGACCAGGAGAATAATTTGTGTTAAAGTAATCTAGACTACGGGGGTATGAATGACAGCTGTACACAAGAAGGATGTGAAGTTGTGACACACTATAATGTCAGTGAGTCATTAAATAGGTCATGCTGGTCCCACACGGTAATGGTTTTCGAATAAATTGCAGCCACCCTACTTAGCGTCTATTCCTATTGTGGACAATTTCAATAACCTTTTTAAGACTTATATTTTGGTGCCAATGTGTTTATGAACAATTCCTTAATTTCTGAAGTTTTAATTGGTGTAGCAGTACAAGGCAAGTTTGACCACGCCCAAACCAACAGACCACGCACGAAACCTGGGCTTCATCCTGGACTCCTCCCTCTCGATGACCAGACAAGTCAACGCTGTATCGTCATCGTGCTTCAACACCCTGCGCATGCTCCGTAAGATCTTCCGATGGATCCCCACCGAAACCAGGAAGACAGTCACCCAGGCGCTCGTCACCAGCCGACTGGACTACGGGAACACCCTCTACGCGGAAACCACTGCCAAACTACAGAAAAGCCTCCAGCGCATACAGAACGCCTCCGCACGACTCATCCTGAACATCCCTTGCCGCAGCCACATCTCTACGTACCTGGGAGACCCGCACTGGCTCCCCGTCAACAAGAGGATCACGTTCAGACTCCTCACCCACGCACACAAGGCTCTTCACGACGTGGGCCCGAAGTACCTCAACAGCCACCTCACTTTCTACACACCCACCCGCCAGCTACGATTGGCCAGCCTCGCCCTCGCCGCCTTGCCACGCATTCGCAGAGGAAGATCCTTCTCCTACCTGGCGGCCAAGACATGGAACTCCCTCCCCATCCACCTACGGCTGACCCAGGGCCACCTCTCCTTCAGGAAACAACTCAAGACCTGGCTTTTCGAACAGTAACAAACCCCTCCCCCCAGCGCCTTGAGACCCTACTGGGTGAGTAGCGCGCTATACAAATTGTTGATTGATTGATTGATTGATTTTAAAAATGCATCTACTTACCCCTACGCCCGCACAATCCAACAAGATGCAGAAATCAAGGGTAACAAATGGGGTTGTCAAGAATTGGCAGGACTTTGGTGTAAACATCGAGGGCTGCCATTTACTTTAAATCTCAGCACATACACTTTTTCACTTTTTATAATTATCAGGGTTTTGGATAAACTTGGAAATAAAGTGGTCTTTCGTAATACACACACCTGAAACAGTGTGGATTTTGTAAACTGTAGAGTTAAGTTATGGTGAGAGCATGTAAAAGGGCTTCCTGCCCTGTATGCCTTAGGACCTGGTATTAATTAATAAAAAGAGGGATCTTTCCGGTGTACATTTTGGAATAATTCAAAATATCAGGGATATCTTTCAAGCATAAACCCTTTATCATAAACTCATAGCATAAATTCACTCAAGCATAAATAATATGTAAGGCCAATTCTATATCATAACAGTAAAGCCTGAGGTATTTCCAAAGGACAAATGTGCATCCAGTAACATTTGTCATAAAATAAATATTATTTAATCCAAAATGTATATGTACAATGGATTATATGACAATGCATTATAGAACAGGTGTGGTACATAAAATCACATTTTGAGAAAGGCGGAGCTCGAGAGACCTTGGATCAAATTGCTTCTCATCATATAACAACTGTTCTCTAGTAACAATTCCAAACATAGAAATTCTAGAAATGAAAAAATACAGAAAGAAAAGAGTGAAAACGGAGGCGCTCATTACAAGTTGTTTGATTACTAGGAGTCAGTGGCGGCTCCTCTGTTATGGTGGAGGAGCGTCGCCTCCCCTGCTGAAAGTCAACAGAGACAATGACATAAATAAAATGATAATAAAACGTTATCCTTTTATTTTGCGTCCTGCAGGCTGACTGCCAGCCGAGCGGAGACAGGTGTGGGGACAGTCACAGTGACGCTGCAGCACTGTGGAGGAGGGGGTAGTGATGGGCACTGCTAATTGCGCAGGACGATTTGGCCATACCAGAGGGCCGGCCAAAAAGTCAGGCGCCCAAGCCTTTCTCCACCTAGCTGTGTTGTACAACTGAGTGGAGAAACCAACACAGGCTCGCAATCTATATCTGAGCGCCAAACCGAGGCACTCAGACCAATCCCAGTGCTGCCCACAGGATGGGAATAGCATGTCCAGCATGTGAGCAGCCCTGGGATTGAGAGCTGGGAGCCTGCGCAGTGTGCACCAGGTACCTGACAAGGACGCGAGGATCGGGAGGAAGGCGGTGGCCGTCGGAGTAGGTAAGTGCATTTCTATTGATATTTTAATTGTCTTTTTGTTTCCCCTCCACCCCACCTCTTCACAATATGAGCGGCTGCTCCTGCTTGGAGTGTTAAATTCGCACCCAGTATTTCCCTTTCTGTGTCGGTATTCTGGAGCCTGGAGACAGGTTTACTCATTTTTTTTAGGGACCTACAGGTTTGGAATTGCCACAAATGAAACCGCACCCAGTAAATCCACATGCAAAATTTCCAAGTGCAAAGACACCATGCATATGCCATATATGCACAAGAGATAGAGAATCACATGACAGAGAAAACACATCAACTGCCACAGAATACCAGTCCATTCCAACATCATGCCCTCAAACAGAATTTGAAAATAGAACTTTACCCAAAGAAATGCAAGTCCTGCCTGAAGAGGTGGTGAAGGAGGAGGCCCACCTAACTGGATAACTGATGGTCTATGCCCCACCAGAAGTACAAATTAGACTCTGGCAAGCAATTACCAACAAAGAAAAAAGCTGTCTCCACCCAGCCATAGTTATTAGAAGAGTAAAAAAAAGTGTTGTAACGACCTAAAAAGAAGGGTCCAAGGCTTCCTTGCAAAACATCAAAAGAATTCTTCAGGCCTGAAGATTAAATCAGAGTTGTTAGCTGTGCATCGGATAATAGAGATCACCAATATAGAGAGCGTAGCTGGAGGTGTTGAGATTGGTAATTCAGCACATCAGTAGGGTAACTGCAACACTACTACCCCTCACTATATCATCAGTAGACTGTTAAAAACATGAGAAATATTTGGGTGGGTGTAAGCAAATACACAACATGGACATAGTAACATCTACAAGCAGATTCATTAATATTTTCTGCCGGATGAACATCAGAAAATTGGCTCAATCCACGGCAAAGTGTTCTTTTGGGATTTACTTTCCAGGGTAAATCCTGATTTGTTATGTTATGTTATTGGGATTTTTATAGCGCAAACAGCTGCCCCAGCAAAGGGGCGTCCCGGCGCTTTAGCTGGCAACAGAAAATACCAAAACACAACTAAACATGGACAGCAGCTTTCAAGCAACAGTAAGTAGCACTGTGTGCTACTTTGCTGTGCTTTGTATCAAGGGGGTGATCCATGGGTGGCACATGGGCATTCCATGCAACCACCCATGGATAGTGACACAAAGCCCTATCCATTAGAAAGGGCAGGTAGAACTTTGTGCATAAGAGTAACACATCAATTGCAATGTAAAATACACATACAACCTTAGGGCAGCTAAAATCTTGGAGAAATACATAAACAGCCTACTAACAACTTTTCTCGAGCAAAACCAGCTGCTCGATCCCTCTCAGACCGGCTTTCGCCCCAAGCATGGGACTGAGACGGCACTACTGGCAGTCACAGAGGAGTCCAGGAGAATCTTGGATCGGGGAGGATTGGTGGCAGTTATCCTCCTCGATCTGAGCGCAGCTTTCGATACCGTTAACCACGCTGTCCTTCTGCAGCGTCTCCTGGAAACCAGAATATCTGATAGGGCTTTGGAGTGGTTTAGGTCCTACCTGAGTGATAGATCTTTCCAAGTGTATGAGGGTAACGTCGCCTCCTCCAGCAAGCCTTTGGGATGTGGAGTTCCGCAGGGATCATCATTGAGCCCGACGTTATTCAACGTCTACATGAGGCCACTGGCTGAGATCGTCCGTCCGTATGGTATTAAGATCGTTACCTACACAGACGATACTCAGCTGGTGGTCTCTCTGGCACAGGTAGGGGGATCTTTGGCGTGTGCAGATCTGGCTGGTTGCTTGGAGACGGTTAAGAGCTGGATGACCACGTCTTGCCTCAAACTCAACGGAGACAAGACTGAGCTCATGCTCCTAGGTCACACTGTACCATCCTCCATAGACACTCTCTGGCCATCCAGCCTAGGCCCTCCCCCTGTCCCCAAAGACGCCATTAAGAGTCTTGATGTCTGGCTGGATAGGTCCCTGTCATTTGATCAACAGGCAATAAAACTATCAGCCATCTGTTTCGGCATCTTGAGAGTCATTAGGAAGATCTTATCTTTACTCCCTTTTGAAGCAAGAAAGACCGTGGTTCTGGGCCTGATCCAATCACGTCTGGACTATGGGAATGCTTTATATCTTGGAGCTCCTGATTTTACGCTGCGCAAACTACAGTTGATACAGAACTGCGCAGCACGAATGCTTCTACAAATCCCTCGCAGATCCTCAGTAAAAACCGGACTAAGGAAACTGCACTGGCTTCCCGTTAGGGAGAGAGTCAATTTTAAATCATTATGTATTGCTCACCAGGCCTTTTGGTCCTTAGGTCCGGCAATCAATCTCCCCCTTATCACTCCCTATCTTCCCACCAGACAGCTGCGCTCTACCTCTGCCAATCTGGCAATTGTGCCGCAAATAAAGAGATCAAGATCTGGAGGTCGCTCCTTTTCTTATAACGTAGCTAGGCTGTGGAATGTCCTTCCCCACTATTTAAGATCTAACCCCGACATCCTCTCCTTTCGTAAACAGCTGAAAATGCTCCTGTTCATCAATTAAACAGCTCAGTTGACTTTTCTCTTCCCTTTTAGCTCCAGCTGGTATTCTTAGCGCTTGGATGCCTCAGGGCAGCTATCTGCGCTCTAGAAATCTTAATTAATTCATTCATTCAAAGTGTTAACTTATGTCTAAGCATGCTGTTTGCTTGATATCATGCACACAAGTTTACACTATGGTGCAAGGGTGTGTGCGTTGAAACAAGGCAAGCAAAAATGTGGCAGCACGGGGGTTGAGAAACAGCATACTATCGTAGTAGATATGGCACTTTTCTGCTCTCTTCCTTTTCACCAAGTACAGCACAACAACTTTTGTTGCTGCACTGCATTGTATGGAAACTTACAAAATCTGCCCCTAGTGTGAAATGAATGTACAAAGATATTAGTGACCTGAATATGTAGCTCGACTGTAATATGTGGCAAAACATTTTATAGTATCATATGCCTCAAGCGAGATTTGAATTTGACTTAACTGTAAAAGTAAGCCATTTATGTGGATGCTAGTAATGCAGCATAATGTAAAATGTTATGGGTGTGTCTAGATGAGTCTTAAACTCATCAAGAAGCACCACTGTAGGTTGCACAAATATCAGGACTATCGATGAGATGTGATTTGTGCATGGAAATCATGGTAAGACCGAGCCTCTTATTGTCTTTTGGTGGTACATGGCCCAGGATCAATGTAAATGCACCACCTAAATAAACTATCCTTTTGGAGGATGTGTGTTGATAGGAGTTGTATAAATATCAATTCATACAGCAAACAATACAGAGCATGCAAGAGCTTACTGATTGCCATGTTGTATACCAAAGGCAAACGTAATGTGAAGATGCCCAAAGACTGTGAATAAGGTGATGGTAAATGGTCTATTTTATTTTGTAGGTGGCATACCAGAGGATGAGGGGGTGATAATAAATTTTCTTCCACTAGCCATGCACAACACCCACACATCCAGCTCTAAAAAGAAAGGCAGAGGAGCAACCCTTCACCACTGCAGCAGAAAAAACACAGCTGTAGCATCAGCTGCCACCACATCTGCCACTGTGGGAACAAGTGTGACTGCTACAGCATCCACCACATTGCTAATGCAATCCCTATCAGAACATCCTCCATTACCACTAGCACTACAGTAGTGGCATAACAAAGGCTCCCTCGGCACAGTACTCTGGCCTGAGAGCTTCTAAGTGAGTCTAGAGGGGGCCCCTCCATGTAGCTTGCGGGGGCCCCCTCAACATTCGTTACACCACTGGCACCGCCAGTAGTGTTGGTCAAACTTCAACAATAACAATGAGCCTTATGTTACAGTCTACGGGCTTAGCAACTGTAACCACTGTTGACATTATGAGCACTCAAATGGCATCTGGAATGATCCAGGTGGCTTCATAAGGAGCAGTGGAGTCCCTTTTCTGAAGGCTCATCCTTGGGGCACAGAGCAGGTTGAGGTGGAGGCATTTGGACAAGTAGCATTGGTACTCAGCCCTCAGACAAAGAAGGAGTGAAGAAGCAGCCGTGGAACAATCTGAGAACATAACTCAGACACAGACACAAATTCCACAATGGCTCAGAGTAATGGGGTCTTCACATGTGTCAATTTTGCATCAGGGCATGAAAAACTCTACAACCCATAGTGAAATTGCTACGTAAGAGTACAACTACGAAGTTCAAATGCCCACGGGAGAAATGGCACTATTCCATGTCATGAACATATTCCCAAATGTCCGAAGATGGGTCTTACCTGCCACCGTAGGTGACTGCAGTACTGCACCTTCCACCTCCTCCAATTCCCAGGCTTCCTAGCAGGTCTTCCATGTTAGCAATCGAAGGTGGAGAAGCATGCCGTCCAGTTTCCTCAGCCATCCCACTCTCTAGCAAAGGAAAAGCCAACCTAAGCCTTGGTATATGTTGCCACCATCAGCATACAAAGCTTGATGAAGAGTTTCAAAGTGGTGATATGGGTTTGGGCTGAGTGATAGGACTATCAGGATGTAATTACAGCTGGAGTTAGGCTGGGAGGTAGAATGAGGAAGGTGGTGTATGGGTAGGGCAGTGTATGTGTGTGTGATTTATTATTTTAGGATGCATGTGGCATGTGAAAGGGCTGCCAGGGCATACACAGTTGATGTTAGGTTGGGAAGTAGGATGAGGAAGTCACGAGTACTGCATCTGTGTGAAAGGGACTATCGGAGGTCAGGTAGATTTGACAGTTCAAAATTAAAGTTTGACACATAGTACTTTGTGTGGAGGATGGTTTGTCACATATGTGACTTGCATATACAGGGATAGTTTTGTGAATACATATTTCAGTCATTGAAAATAATTTTGAACCATTCATTTAAGATAGTAGCAGGACTAATATATTGCAGCAGTTCAGGCTGTCGTATTGGTTCATTCAAAATCATTCAAAACATTCAAAGAGTTCCATATGCACATGCATATATTTGCAGAGGAGTAGAATAGCTAAAATAAGAAACTGAAGAAACTCACAGACAGGAAAGTATAAGGATAAACATAAATATACATAAAAGGTGCTCCAAATATCTAATATGCTGCAGTGCACGTGAGTTGGGAAAGCAGTGGAAGTTACATTATAAAGACAGCTCATTTAGAACATTTGGCTGGAAAAACAAAAAACTAGTCCTAGACCTATTAATTGTTAGGCTTAGTGTCCATCACCCAAAAACCTCTAATTCAGCAACAAAGTTTGTAGTGCATGATCATTTTGTGACTCATTCGGCTGCGTATGGCGGGGTCTTCATTTGGAAAATAGGGTGCATCCGGAAAATATGGAAGGTACCAGTAAATACCATATCCACAGAAATCAAATTATGTGTCAAAAGTAGAAAGGCTACACTTTACCTCCCAGCTTGTGAATTTCAGTTCAAAATGTCTGAAATCAGAAAAGCCAACCATAGAATTAGTGGATCTGGCTATGCTCCAAAATTACATTTCAGATTTACATAAACAATAAATGATAGCTTACCAAATAGTGTAACCAGTATTTTTTTTATTTTTACCAGTATTTTGTATTTTGTAATGTATTTAAAACATATTGAATATTACTTTATGGGTGGTTTGTAGCATAGTAGGAAGGGAAATGTTTTATTATGTGCATGTTTCTTCATGTATAGTTTATTTGTTACGCCAATTTTAAGAAATTGGATTATTATTTGAGGTGGGCGACTGCCTACCTCTAAGAACAATACGAACTCAAACAGCCTGAGCTGGTAGCTATTGCATAGTGTGATCAGGCTTGAATTACAGAATGTGCCAAGCATTTCTGCAGTGCAGTACCAAAACAGTAATAAAGTAAAAATGCAAATTATAAAGAAAAATCCTTAGCTGTATTAGAAAAATAGATCAAAATGGAATGCACAAAATGACACATGGACATGACAAAAATTCAATAAGGGGAACAGGAGATGTGAATGTTTTAAATTTTAGGCAGAAATAGCCATAAGAAAAAGTAAAGCACTGATGATATTCAATGGTGTTGGTAGACCGGGGCCATTGTACAATTTTAGTCAACCTCAATGGAACCTGGGTCCAACACTAAGGGGCCCATTAGGATGGCGGGCGGATTGCCCCCGCCAGGCTAGTGGTAGCCACCGCCGGCCTGGTGGGGCAATCCACCCGCCATCCGCACAGAAATGACCCCCCACCACATTAGGATGGCTGAGGGGTTCGCCGCGGACAGAAAGACCGTCCGCCGCTTTTCCGCCTCGGTCACCTTGCGACCGGGGCGGAAAAGGTCTAATATGGTGGCGGTGTCTATCAGACACCGCCAGCCATATTAGGATGGACTTTGGGGAATGCCTTTCCGTGGCAGCAATGCCACCACGGAAAGGCATGCGGAGACTCCTTGCGGGGGCCCGTTGCGGGCCCTCTGGGACTCCGGGGTAGTGGGGGGTGCACATGGGCATTTCAAAGTGCAACATGGCAGGCAGCGCGCGGTGCCTGTCATGTTGTGCTTTGAAACGCACAACATGCTTTTTTAGCATTGCAGCGGGCGGTGCTTTCAGCCCGCCGCAATGTTAAAAATGCGGGAGGCACCCGCCACTGGGGCGGGTGCATCCTAGTTCCAAGGATGGGACCCCCGCCCTTATGGCGGGCGGTCCCGTTGTCCGACAGGATAGCGGGCGGACAAAGTCCGCCCGTCATCCTAATAGGCCCCAAAGTGGATTGGTCCCTTTGAAAGGCTGGAAATCAAAAAGTTCAAAGACGTTTTTAAGTCCCAGTGGTCTGAAGGTAAGGTTTGCAAAGTTTCAAAGTTTACAAAACTTTCATCTGGTGCATCAACAGTAGGGAGACCAGACATCCTGGATTTGCTGGGACAGTCCTGATTTTTCACCAGTTCTCCCAGCAGATTTCGGCAATTTTGAGTCAGGTCGCGGTTTTCAATACGGGTCGACTGCAAACAGTGGAGGCTTGTTTTTATGTGTTACAAAGCTCTACTAGTTAGCAGCTCCTATTATCAATCTATTTAAGTAACATAAATGATGCTAGATTCAAAAACAAACTTTTTATTTATTCCCTTAATGCCGCAACTGTGTTTCTCTATTAATGAGTTCTGTCATTCTTTCCCCTTCGGATGATGTTGAATTAAGTCCTTCTTCAATTTTTGCAAAATGTCCCACTTGTTAGCTTTCAAAATTTGGTCACCCTACCCAACTACCACAGGTACTTTTCAATAACCCCCAGGACCTCAGGGGAGGCACTTAGAGACTCCTAGGGTATCAGGCAGAGGCCAACAGCTGGGTCAAGTCTAGGTACAATTGCCACTGGTCAGCTAAGTACTTCCAGAAAAGGCCTCTTGGCAGTGAATTAAACAACATATAACCATTGGAAGTCCTTAAAAAATATTGTACAATATGTTATTCTTAGAACAGATTACAATGGCAAAAACGGAGCCAGATTGGGAAGTAAAATAAGCCAGAACATCTGGGAGAATTGAACAACACACCACAGAAAGGGAGAGGTAATATTTCACAACTTATGGAGACTAAGGTTTGAAGCCCTGATAAAAAAAGAGAAGAAACAGCAACGTTGTATTATTAATTTATTCACAGAAAAAAACTGTCAGGTCTTGAGGAGAACCCAAAAATAAAGGGAGGTTTGAAATACGTTGACCTGACTCCAGCTGGGGAGTTTTTGTGACCAAAAGAAAACTTAACATGGCTTAACGCTGCCTTGTAAATAAGGCCCCTTTTCACGCTATGCATAGGATGAAAGGGGTGAGCAGTGGGTGTTGTGGGCGTTCCACCGCAACACCCGATGCTGCCCCCTATTTACAAGGGCAGTGTAAATAGGAGGCAGCACCCAAATTAAGAACCTGGTCTTAACTAGGCGAAAGGAGGAGAAATGCTTTATTTCTCCTCTTTTTTGCTTTTTCCATGTGTACTGCCTTGTGCAGCACACATGGAAAACGCAAAATGCTGTGGATTATTTATGTGTAGGAAGGTGGACCTTACAGCACATAAACAATCATAAAAATAAAATTACATTTTGTAACTTCCATGTGTGCTGCATTAAACATATAGAAGTGACAAAACGGCATTTAAAGATTGTTTATGTGCAGGAAGGGACACCTTCCTACACATAATCAATCTTCTCCTGCATGAAGACACCCATGCACTATGGTGCAAGGGTGCCTGTGTTGGCTCTACACTGTTCAGGGGGAAACGCCTCACTCTGGCACTTCCTTGTACATATGCCCCCCAATTTCTTAAACTGAGGTACTGTGTTGAACACAAAATCAGGTTTCCTGAATATTTGCCAACATGAAAAGAGATGACTCGATGGCATGAAATGAATTTAGGTTCCTGTTCACCACTTGCTAGTCCTTCTAAGGCAATTTGCAGGGTGAAGACAGGGGATACAAACCTAGATTGGAAATTGGGAACACCCTGCTAGAGCACCTTACCTCTGCTTACACTTATTCAGGACCACAGCTCCTTCATCAGTGGTGATAAGGCAGTGACATGAGACATGGTATTCCACATAGAGTAGAATACATGCAAACCATTGCCTCGGCCATCGATCTATGGAGGCTTCTTAGATCCAGTCCGCCTTTGGCTACTTGATGGGGCGAGGGGTATCCCAATGTCACTCTGGGAACTAGATATAGCCTCTTTCCGGAACTAGAAACTTTGCTCTCAGAAGTGAAAGGTAAAAGAGGGCTGCTGTATTGGATATTACCTGGATTCATCAAACATCTTGGAAGGAAGCTGTTTGAGTATTCACTCTCTGAAACATAAGTGAACCGCATGAGTCACGTTGCTGCATTCACTCCTGGTGTACATCTTGCCGATGATATCAAGAAGCTAGCAAGTGGCTCCCTCGGATCACTGACATAACCTCGACAGACCGAATATCGACTGGACAAAATATCGATGACAAATTATCGACTACAAAATTATCGATTGCCTATACTTAAACAACACACCACAAAAATATCGAAACCACAATATCGACTAAAAAAAATAACGACTACAACAATATCGACTAACAACATTATCGATTTCTAAAACATCGATTATCACATATATAAATGAAAAACAGTCAAAATATCGAATACAAAAATATAGATACCAAATTGATCGATTTTTTACAATTCGAAATTACTACATCCTTGAATAAATCACTTTATTATCTTAAAATTTAGTCATACGATTCATAATTATTCAGAAATTGTTTATATAAATCGATAAAATATACTATATATTTTCCTAACATTTATAACACAAAATAAATACAAACATACATTTTATAATACATAAACAATGTTCCGAACAACTAAACATTTCTTACTGCAAATTATATATATTCCTCCACTTTACAAATATAAAGATAACATTACCTATACTAAATAAGGCCTTACACATTCAATAAACGTTAATTGGCGTCACCCATATAAGGAAAGTAATTAGCATAACAGGTAAAAAAATTCAAATCCACAAATAAAAACAGACTATCAATTTAAACAACCAATCCTATTTCTGAAACAATTAGACTAATACTATATAAACAAGATTACAGCAAACTAAAAATGCAGCCTAAATCTCCTAACTAAAGGAAGACGAAACTCTGCAGGATTTCTGAAAGAAAACTTATTGACCTCAACATAAAGACAGCTACACCTATCTAAAGTAAGTACTACTACATTATTAGCCATCGAAAATGTAACTCTCAAACTTCACACCTATATTTAAAAGCCAAATACCTCAAATATATGTGTTTTTATTTACTATTTATCCTACAGACAAAAAGAAAATACAGAAGACCTACACAACACCTGGACATCAAAAGTTTAAATATAAATAAGTAAGTATATAATTGAAATGTAAATTCGACATTTAATAGATAGGTAACTAAATAGAAACTAGCTAAAAACCTCTAGCTAAATATCATAAATAGTAATAAAATATTTGTACACATTTTCTCAACTTCCACAGGCACAAAATATATACACAGAAAATAACAGTTTGAAGAACATTAACACCTGAAAAGAACTACTTGAAATCATCAAAAGAATTACAGGTAAATCAAAAATGTATTAAACTGTATTATTAGAATACAACATTATTTTATCAAAAAATGTAATGACATTCTCTTTTAATTACCTCCTAGCACTACAATACAATCATGACTGAAGGAGCTAAATTCATTTATTCACAAAAAGGGAAAATGCTTCTTTGTTACATGGGATATGTCTACACTCAAGAGAAACAAAAAGATTTGAAAGTGTTTTGGAAGTGTACGAAATATTATACCAACAAATGTTATGGTAGAGCTATAACTCAGGAAACTACTGTTACTTATACTAAGGAACATAATCACCCACCCAATGTAACAGAAATAGAGTTTAGACAAATGCTAGATTCCCTTAAAGAAGCTAGTACTAGAACTGATCAACCAACAACTGCTATTCTGAAACACCATTTAAGTGTACTTCCCCAACATGCTTCTAGCCAATTACCATCTATTGAATCTCTTAAAAGAACTGTAGCTAGACAAAAAAGAGCAACATGCACTACTCCTCCCACACCAAAAACTTTTGAAGAAGTGCAAATTCCCCCTGAACTCTCTGTAACTCACAATAAAGATAATGTTCTACTCTATGATAACAAATCTAAAGATAAAAGAATTTTACTGTTTGCCACAGCAAACAACATAACTAAACTTACCCAATGCCAAACTTGGATGATGGACGGTACTTTTTCTGTATGCCCCAAACCTTTTTATCAATTATACACTATCCATGGTCATTTCCAAAATGCAAATATTCCATTCCTTTATGCCCTTCTATCAAACAAACAGCAAGCTACCTATCAAGAAATACTAACTGAAGTCAATCAACATACTAACAACTATTTTCCACCAAAAATTATCATTGACTTTGAAAAAGCAATGATAAACAGCATCCTTAAAACATACCCACACACAGCAATACAAGGTTGCTATTATCATTTTAATCAATGTATCTGGCGACATCTACAAAAATCTACCTTGAGTATCCAATACGCCACTGATAGCACATTTGCTTATCAAATAAAAAAACTCATCGCCCTAGCCTATGTTCCACTGACAGATGTAACTAAGCACTATAACTTATTAATAGACAGCCCCTACTATAAAAGAAACGAAGAAAGACTAAGCCCTATGCTTGACTACTTCGAAGACACATGGGTAGGAAGGCTACACAGATCAGGCCATAGAAGACAACCCAAATACCAAATAGCTTGGTGGAATGTCTACCTTAGCACACTAAATAAGGAAGCAAAAACAAACAATGCAGTTGAAGGATGGCACAATGCCTTCCAAGCAACTACAGGCCGAGGAACGCCTACCCTTCACAAATTAATACAATCCTTACAAAAAGAACAGAGTTACCAGGAGCTCCGAATGGAGCAATCAGTAACTTTGATCGGACCCAAACTCACCAAAGAAACTAAAAAAATGTATAACACACTCCAAAGTCAAGTTACCCTCTATCCAACTAGCAAAGGACTAGAATATCTATCAATGATTGCAAAAACTATTCTTTAAAACATAACATAACTATACACATTACATTAAGCATTTTTTTTCTAAATTCCTTGATTTTTACATGTAACAATTTGCAATTAAATTATCAAATACATAATATTAACATATATAAAATGTATTTAGATAATGTATTTACAAAATGTTACATACAACGTAAGTAAAGCAAAAATTAAAACAGTTTCCCCACCCATAAAAAATTTTGTAAATACTTACATTTCTGTTGCAGCTTCAAACGTAATCCAATTCCAAGCAATCCATACGACACCATTGCAAAAACCCATACAATCCATGTAAGCCCAAAAAAAAGCACAAATACAAGAAAATCCATAGCGACTCCTCTCCAATGTAATAGACACGATATACGATAGAAAACCCGAAAATAGTAATGTTGAAAAAAAAACGCTCCTGGAAAACTTGAAAACCAAAATATTTGTGTGCAAAAATAAGAGTATATAATACTCGTCACACAACTTTGATCGACAAAGAAGGAACTCCTCAAAAACAGTAAAACGCGACGATAACCTGGAAAAAATAAAATACATACCCACCCACACAAAAACACCCATACATATATAAAAACACATATTTATACACCAAACATATTATCTTAGTAACATTTAAACATATTACCTCACGTCACACACCTACAACTAAAACGCGGTAAAAATCAAATATCGTACACTCTACCTAACACCGAACACACAATCTTCTCTTAATAACCCTATCTACATAAATGTAAACACACCACACATACACTAACAATAACTTCATTAACTTCTAAAATACAATTAAAACAAACTTACCCTCTCTAACGCGAAGCAGCATCCAACCGCGATCTGTTGAAGCACCAAATAAGCCTAAGTAACATTACGCGGTTAAAAAGTAGTCCCTGTATACAGCAAAATCCTCTTTAATTTCTATATTCCAACACTTTAAAAAAATACACTGAGTATTATATTAAGTGTAAATAATTATTTAAATTGTAGAAAATTATTTCTTAAATATTCATTACTTGCAATTAATTATTCAACTGTTATGTGATACTTTAAATAATATTTTATGATTTATATATACATTTTGAAAATAATCTATATGTTAAACAAATTTGCATCTATAACTTTGTTACAAATAATTTTTTTATAACAATAGCAAATATTAGTTTAAAGATTATGTATGTATATAAAAATGTATTTGTGTGTTTATCTATATAAAAAATAATATTATAAATATGTTCAATATTCATAATATTAATAAAAAAAAAATATGATTACTTTGTAAGAAACAAAAATGTTACTGTTACAAAAGAAATGTACATATTTATGAATGACAATGTATTCAATGTCTATGTGAATAAAATAATTGTTATTAAATGAAAAGTACATATTACCAATTTGTTTCTTTAACTATATAAATTACAATATATGTGAATAAACATAAAATTATGTTAATATCATTTATGTGTTAAAAACATATATATGCACTTCATATATTTTTTGGGATAATAAAAACTGTTTAGTTACAATTTTCAATTGAAATAAAAAATACATCTCTACTTACAATTTATTTTTTATATGTTAATAAACTGTTTTTCATTTATTGCATTTAACCCTGTGTATGTTTCCTTCTTTATTATTCTATATAAATATTAATTACATATGAAATATTATATATAAAAATGCATTTTAAAATGTAATGATTTAAAAAATGTATTAATCTTTTAAGTACTACAATAACAATAATTATAATTAATACAAAATATTTCTATCTAATGTGAAAACTTTATTATAGTATCCTACCAATAATAAAGATTTCTATAAAAAATGTCTTCTTATTTCCACTGTACCAATTATAAACTCACAAAACCATACTACACATTAAAACCATACAAATTACAATTCCCATTTCACCAATTGTAAACTCATGGAAGGTGCTGGACACTGAACCCATACTAATTACTATTCCCACTCCAGTGGGTGCAACAGTAGGGAAAGTAAATACTTCATATATTAATAAATAAATCCAAAAATAATATAAATATAATTTTTTTTACAAATAATTAACTATTTAATTTAACATAATAATTAATATATTAAAATTACTAATTAACTATCATTATTTCTATTACTTACCTATTAATACTAATTTACAACTAATTACCAAATATTTTTTTGATAATTATAAATTAATTTACAAATATTTTCTATTAAATACAATTAAATAAAAGATGTATGACGTTTGAACGCATACTTTTACAACGCATACCTTTACAACGAAACATTAACAACGCAAATACCATTACACCGCATTTATTTACAACGAATGTTTTTACAAAGCAAATACCTTTACAACGCATAGCATTACAACGTAAGTATTCATAATTATATAATATTTTATTTAATGTAAATTAATAGAAAATAATTTAATTAAATGTATTTAAATTTAATTAATTTAATGTAAATCAAAATTTACCTTATTTTTACCCTGTACACCTCTACCCAAAAACCCCAAACTGACCCTGAACCCTAAAAATACCCCTTTACCCACAAACTGAAAACTGACCCTGAACCCTAAAAATACCCCTTTACCCACAAACTGAAAACTGACCCTGAACCCTAAAAATACCCCTTTACCCACAAACTGAAAACTGACCCTGAACCCGAAAAATATCCCTTTACCCACAAACTGAAAACTGACCCTGAACCCTAAAAATACCCCTTTACCCACAAACTGAAAACTGACCCTGAACCCTAAAAATACCCCTTTACCCACAAACTGAAAACTGACCCTGAACTCTAAAAATACCCCTTTACCCACAAACTGAAAACTGACCCTGAACCCTAAAAATACCCCTTTACCCACAAACTGAAAACTGACCCTGAACACTAAAAATACCCCTTTACCCAAAAACTGAAAACTGACCCTGAACCCTAAAAATGCCCCTTTACCCAAACACTGAAAACGAACCCTGAACACTAAGGTGTCGATTCCGATCCGGTAAAATGCGCTCCGAATGGTCGTACGGAGAGTTTTTTCCCCGTACGAATCGTATCCGTAGACGTCCCGTACGTACGATGAAGTACGATCCGTACTAGGTGCCGAACTCCGTACGAGTCGTACAGGACTCCGTACGACTCAAATCTCCGTACGAATCTCACTCGGAACCCGCTGTATGCGACATCGCGGCACGTTTTTACGACCCAGCAAGTACGATTCGTGTCGGGTACGCGCCGTACGACCCTTTTCCTACGGGAGCCGAATACAGTCGTAGACGCAGAGTTCGCGCCGAAACAGGTACGGAACGCCCCCCCGGGTATGGCACGTACCCCCCATGATCGCAGGGGTACGCGGCGTACCCCTGTGGTCATGCGGGGTACGTGCCGTACACCCAGCGTACATGGGGTACGCACCGTACCCCATGTACAGTGGGTGTACGGCATGTACCCCATGTACGCTGGGTATACGGCACGTACCCCGCATGACCACAGGGGTACGCCGCGTACCCCTGCGATCATGGGGGGTACGCGCCGTACGGTGTGTAGGTGATCGTGCGCTTTTCCGTACGAATCGACGTGTACCATACGAATCGCGTACGGGTCGGCCGATCGGGATCGGAATCGTCCGGTCGTACGCGTCTGTACGAGTCGTACGGAAACGGCTCCGGATACGATTCGTACGGACGGGGATTTTACCGGATCGGAATCGACCCCTAAATATACCCTTTATTCCACAAACTGAAAACTGACCCTGAACCCTAAAACTACCCCTTTACCCAAATACTGAAAACTTACCCAGAACACTAAAAATACCCCTTTACCCAAATACTGAAAACTGACCCTGAACCCTAAAAATACCCCTTTACCCACAAACTGAAAACTGACCCAGAATCCTAAAAATACCCCTTAACCCAAAAACAGAAAACTGACCCTGAACACTAAGAATACCCCTTTACCCACAAACTGAAAACTGACCCTGAACCCTAAAAATAACCCTTTACCCAAACACTGAAAACTGACCCAGAACCCTAAAAATACCCCTTTAACCAACAATCCAAACCTATAACATTTTAAATATAATTATATACTTACCAACACTTAAGTTGTAATGGTATGCGTTGTAAAAATACCTGCGTAGTAAAAACATTTGATCTAAATACATGCATTGCTATGGTATTTGCGTTGTAAAAGTTTCATTGTAAAGGTAGTGCATTGTAAACGTTGTGTTCTAAACGTTGTATACCTTAAATAAATATTATTATTTCATGATTTATTATTAAATTACTTCCCAGTCTATTCCCCTATAAACAGACAACCCACTACAGAAAAGAAAACATTTAAAGTAACATATTTAGCAATTATTAAATTACATTAAATTATTTACCAATTATATTTTAAATAATCAACATTATTTTTTAATTAACAATTAATGAAATATTACTACCAAATAATAATTTTACATATTTAATTGATTATAATTAAATTACTTCCAACCCTATTACCCTATAAACCCACAACCCCCTACATGACATCAATTATTTAAATTAACATAATTAGCAATTAAACAATTAAAATAAATTAATTACCAATTAATTTTTATATAATGTAAATACATTATTTAATTAACAATTATTAAAATATTACTACCAATTAATAAATTTACCTTTTTAATTAATTATAATTAAATTACTTCCCACCCTATTCCCCTATAAACCCACAACCCGCTACATGACAAACATTTTATGAATTTACATAATTAGCAATTATTCAATTAAATTAAATTAATTACCAATTAAATTGTATATAATAAAAATATATGATTTATTTAACAATTATATAAATATTACTACCAATTAATAAATTTACATATTTAATTATTTATAATTAAATTACTTCCCACCCTATTCCCCTATAAACCCACAACCCGCTACATGACATAAATTATTTAAATTTACATTATTAGCAATTATTCAATGAAATTAAAATAATTACCAATTAAATTTTATATAATTAAAATATTTTATATCATTAACAATTAATTAAATATTAATACCAATTAATACATTTACATATTTAATTATTTATAATTAAATTACTTCCCACCCTATTCCCCTATAAACCCACAACCCGCTACATGACATAAATTATTTAAATGAGCATAATTAGAAATTAATGTATTAAATTAAATTAATTACCAATTAAATATCTTATATTAAATAATAAATTTTTAATTAACAATTAATAAAAAATTAATACCAATTAATACATTTACATATTTAATTAATTATATTTAAATTACTTCCCACCCTATTCCCCTAAAAATCCACTACCCGCTCCTAGAAATTATTATAGTATTTGAATAATTTTTTTACATTATTATTTATTTTTAAAATTATTTCAATATAAATAAACACAAAATTAACATATATTTTAACAATAAATGTAGTAATAAAACATTAAAACAGTGTACATTTAACTATTAGATATTATTTATATCGATATTAATAGTCGATATCATGACAGTCGATATCATGACTGTCGATAACACAAATTTCGATATTTTTAAACTACTAGAAAAATCGATATTTTTTTCTAACGATATTACTTACTCGATATTTTTTCAATCGATATTTTTGAACATACATAAAAATCGATAAAAAATACATCGATATTACTTACCTCGATATTAATGCCATCTCGATATTCTGGAGTCGATATTATGTCCATTCAAAATAAATGACTCGATATTTAGACTGCACACCGGCTCCCTCCTACCTGGGCCCAGTTGCGCTGGTGCAGCTAAGCGCGGTGGGGTGGTGTAGCGGGGTGAGGGAGGGAAGTCGACAGGCGAAGGAATATGTTTTATTAATGTATTTAATGTTACCTATTCCGTCGTCTGTCTGTCAATTTATCCCCTCCCACCCTGCCCTTCCCCGCCTCACCATGCTTACCTTTTCCGGCTGCCACTGCCTGGGCCAATCACATATCATGACCTGAATACTTTTATCCAGTACTTCCACAGCAACATTACTCCAAGAGGGGGAACATTCGGGTTCCCCAAGCTATGTGAGACTCTGGCAAATAGGATTCCTCGAATATATGTCCATGTTCCCCTCACTCGTGTGCACTGTAATACGAGTACCCATGCCATGAATGGGCTCTTCTATTAAGCTCTATCTTTCTGAGGATCTCTCTCAATCAGTTGTCTGCACCTTGGATGATGAGACACAGCATGCTTCAAAACAATGAAACAGTTTATTTGTACATTTAATCGAACATCAGCCTAAGAAGCACAACTTCACTCTCAAAACTAAAGAAATGTGCTTAAATAGTAGCTATGGACCAGATCTACTAAACTTTGTACCGGTCACAATCCTCCTAGTTGTTAAATCAGTGGTTTTGAGACCAGTAAAAAGAATTTTCTTATTTGAGAGGGAAGGTTCTTCCGATTTGCGAAATTGGTTTTGAAATGTTTACCGATTTAGAACTTGAAAGGGGAGTCGTTCGGGGTGTTCGATCAAATTGCCAAGTCGGTGCCCCATGTAATTCTTCTCCCAAGCCATTGATAACATTACTACTTCCAAGTTGCGGATGTAACTTATTTGAAAAATGAAAGGCGTTCCCTTGGGGCCCCTTCCCCTTTGTGAATTGGTGTGGTTGCTTCAGAGGAAGGAGGGAGTGGTCCAAGTGAAAAGTGCCAACTCCCACTACCAACTATCTCTAAACGTTTTTCAAAATTGAAAACCTTTTTTTTTTAACAGCAGCCCTGTTTTCTTTAAGGAAAATGTGCAGCTTTAAAAAAAGTTTCAGTTTTGAAATGTAAGGCATGGCTTTCTGCTGTCCTTTGCAGGCCACCATTCCTGGCTTTATTAAGCAAGTCAGAGGCAGTCACCACAATTTGCGACCTGCTTAAAGAATATTGATTAGGTATGTTATTCTACAACTCACTCCCATTTGGTATTTTGAGAGCCAATCTATGAGTACATTGGTCTGGTATCACGATTAGAAATGTCAGGTTTTAAACTACATCCACTTTTTGTGACCAGTATCTTTGTACATCTGGTCCCTGTGCACCTGGCTTTGCGAAGGTCCAGTAACTCTAAGTATGCATCAATTTACGTCTATTTAGATCTTAGTTTACGAAATAAGTTATGATATGTTATAACAGTTTGAAAAGTGCACAAATACCAACAGGTTTTTCAGAGCTGGACTCCTCCTGGGTCAAGATAGTAGTTGAAACCTATTAGTTAAAAAGCCAGATCTTTCATTTTTTCCTGAAAGCCAGTAGAGTAGGAAGGGCTCTAATCTGAGGGGGTTGAGAATTCCATAACTTCACTGTTGCAGCCACAAAACCTTTGTCACCTCAGTTAGTTCTATATGTTCTGGGGACTGCAAGCAGGTTTGCACCAGTAGAGCGCAGAGGTCTGCTGGGTGTGTAAATCTTTAATGAGTTCTTCAGAAACTCTGGCCCTATGTTGTGGGTAACCTTACAAATAATGCACAGTGCCATGAATGTTATTCTGCATCTAAATGGTAACCGATGTAGATGCCAGATCACATTAGAGACAGATTGACATTTTTATGTGCCAGACAGCATCCTGGCGGCTGCGTTCTGAATCAGCTGTAACTTATTTAGAACTGTTTGCTGAGCGTTGATCAGTAAACTATTGCAATAGTCTACTTTGGACAATACCAAGGCAGATATGATCACTCCTAGCTTTGATTGGAATAAAAGGAAACAGTTTATTTACCAATCTGAGGATATAAAAACAAGAGAAGACCACAGAATTGACATGGTGTTTATATGACAACCGGTCCTCAAGGGTGACACTGAGATTTTTGGCCTTGGTGACTGGGACAGGGGGGCTATCCAAGATTATCTGGCCACCAGTGGGAAATGACCAGACAGGAGAGAGGTTACCAAAGATCATTACCCCAGTCTTGGAGGAGTTTGGTTTGAGGCAATATCTGGACATAGCCAGCGTGCCATTGTGGAAGCTGACTGAAACGCTTTTCCCGTTCTTGTGAATGGAGAGAACGGTTTGAGTATCATCTGCGTATGATGTAATTGCTAAGCCGAAAGATTTAATCACTCATGCCAGATCAGTCACATAAATGTTAAAAAGCATAGGGCTGATGGAAGAGCTCTGCGGGACTCCACAAGGAACTGAGAAAGAAGGAGAATTAAAATTGCCCAGCTTGACTAGTTGGGCTTGGTGGATAGAAAGGATGCTAGCTGAGATTTGGCTTTATTCCTGATGCCTAGAGAGGAGATAAGATTGATGAGGAGCCCATGATCAACCATATCAAAGGCTGCGGATAAGTCCAGTAGGACAAGCGCAGCTGGTCCTCCTCTATCTAAGGCAAACCTTATCTCATCTGTGGCTTTAATGAGTGCATTCTCCGTACTATGAGTTTTCCTAAAGCCAAATTGAGTTTCGTCCAGCAAATTGTGGTCATAGATATTTTGGGCCAGTTAGTCATTCATTATCTTTTCAGCGAGTTTGGCAGGCAAAGGGAGACGTGTGATGCACCAATAGTTATTAGTGTCCTCAGGGTCGAGATTAGGTTTTATTAGTAGGGCAGGACGGATGCCTTTTTCCATTTTGAGGGATAGACACCTGAAATAAACATAGAGTTAAAGATCTTGGCCAAGGTAGACCCTACGAGCTCCGGAATCGCTTTCAGAACAGTTTGTGGACATGGATCCAGGGGGGAGCCTGATTTAGCAGTCCTCACCAGATCCATTACCTGTTCCTGGGAAATTGGCATGAATTCTCTGAAGGAAATACCATTGGGAAGCTCAATAGAACAGTCTGACTGACTCAAGGTATCGAAGAAAGCATTAATATTAGAATAGATTAGATCTACTTTCGACTGAAAACTAAAGAGATACAGAAAGCTTGGGTCGCTAAGTTAGCATGGCTACTAGAAGGATCCGCAAGTTTAGACACCACCTGAAACAGTAGTTTGGTGGAGTCTTGGGCAAATTCTATTTCACACGTGAAGTAGCTACTCTGCTCCTTCATAAGGAGTCGTTTGTAATTAGCCAATGCTAGCTTGGATCACGATTTCTCCTATCGTGATCCCAGCGCCAGCATCTCTCTAGATTTCTACAGCTTTGTTTGTTCGAGCCTCAAGGCCTCAGAGTACCATGGGGCCAATAGAGTGTCTCTATTTTTAGAAATTGTTTTATACGGGACCAGTTTGGCAAAGCAGTCTTGGAGCCAGACGGTGTAGCTCAAGGCAGCCTTCTCAGGATCTAAGGAGAATTCTGTCTGGGTGTCTGATAAGATGTCTAAGAAGCACATGATCTATGCTAATCCAAGATCTAAATAGTTTAGGGGGCCCGGCCTAATGATCTGAGAATTATAATTCAGAAGAAAAACATTGAATATAACCATGTGATGATCGGACAAGGCTAATGGGAGGACCTCCTTTACGATAATATATTCTGAAGAACATATAACTAAATGTTTCTCCATAAATCAAATCTGTCCCGTCACCGTATTAGATTAAAGTGCTTGCCATCACATATTTTGGCCACTCTTTTTGTGGTGTGATATGTGCTTTACTCAGAGTACAAACTACCTAGACAACAGGGTAGCGCATTACAAGCCATGCAAGTGAGCATGGATCAGATTTAGTTTTCAGTGTGGGGATACTGGCTAAGGGTATTAACTCACTAACTCACTAACATCTTATTGGTTGTGCAAAGCTTAGCAAATGACACACACACATATATAAATAGAGAGAGGGAGAGAGGGAAAGAAAGAAAGAAAGAAAGAAAGAAGAAAGAAAGAAAGAAAGAAAGAAAGAAAGAAAGAAAGAAAGAAAGAAAGAAGGAAAGAAAGAAAGAAGGTGCGAGAGAGTGAGATGGTTTATTGAGCACATTTTTGCTCATTTTTGTGGGCACATTCTTCATTGAAATTATGTCTGTGGCCTCAGACTCTTACTTGGGGAACAGCCAAGTCTTAATGCTTTTCACCACTTACAATGTTCTATTTCAAAAGCACATCTGATATTGACCTCATGCATTCATCTAATATTCAAATGTTTCAACAGTCCTCCTAATGCATTTTTCCTCAGCTGCACAAAACCTTTTATATTTCTACTATTATTTATAAGCTCTGAATACAGTATAAAAAATTGTCTGACAGCTAAAAATCGTTTGTATCTTAAATACTGAGCCACCGCAGAAGTAACACACCCATAAACATGATAATGGCGTACTACAATACAGTCTTGTTAAAATGGCATAAACACCACAGGGAATCCTGTGCAAGAATACTACCACCCTTAAAAATACTATACATCCTGTGGAAAAAATATGTGTAGCAATACTCTCCATGGGATAATGCTCCTCAAAATGCTATCAGAAAAGAAATGGAATATTGGCCGAGACCATGCCACAGAATATGAAAATATCATAGTGC
Organism: Lissotriton helveticus; assembly: GCF_964261635.1. NCBI lineage: Eukaryota > Metazoa > Chordata > Amphibia > Caudata > Salamandridae > Lissotriton > Lissotriton helveticus. Next base: position 259,317,483 of record NC_136069.1, on the reverse strand, counting down.
AATATATACTAAAGAATTCATCCTACGTTTCCCCTGAATAAACAAAGGTTTTATGCCAGTAATTCAAATATGAATCTTAACAAGAAATAATAGTGACCATGATGCTTTTAAAGTAATACTGAATATGAGTCGTGCGAGCACGCCGAACAAGATGGCCGCCTCCAGCTGAGCTGCAGTGGAGTTTGCCCTTCTTCAACGATTATCCACCATAACTAGACTAGGCTTATTGCTTCTGTCGGGTCGTGGAGGATTCCTTTATTCAGCACTTTCTGGCTATCTGCTTCCTGTGCCTTTCCTTGTCGGCTGGGTGTAGTTATTTACATTGAACTGCTCTGCTGTGTGTGCGTGTGTGTGTGTGTGTGCAGGTACTGCCGACTCTTCCTGGCAGGAGGGTGTAGTGACTTTCAGGCAAGAGTGCGACGGTGGTCTAGGCCACTCCCAGAGTTAGTTTTAGCTGCTGCACAGCCCATTTGAATGTAGAATGTTATTCATATCTATTTTTTTCTCTTATAATATTATAGCTGGCTAAACTATTTCTCCTCCACCAGTTAAGTCTAAATTAGTGGATATTGGCGAACCTTCATTATCCACTTTGCTGGAAGAATTACAAGCTGTACATTCAAATACTGATAAATTTACATCTGAAATTAAAAATGTGCGCAAAGATATGGCTGGCCTTTTCATGAACATTTCTGACCATGCTATTAAAATTCAAGATAATTCAACTAAAATTGAGCATTTTATGCACAATGCACCAAAAATAGTACCAATGAGTAAGTTATTCCTGGACTTGAAAACCGCAATTGACAATATAACCCGCAAATTATTATTTTACAGGAAGATGTGGAAGGTAATGACTGCAGGTTATGTTTGGAAAACTTATTTCCTGGTCTTTTACGTATAAACTTTTCTGAAAAATGTGAGATTGACAAAGTGCATAGAATTCCTTCCCATCGTAATCCAAGACAGGATAAGCCTCGCCAAATGATATTTAAAGTCTTACGTCATCACCATTTAGTTTTGATGCGAAAGGCAGCCAGAGACATTGCTTCTTTAATGGTCAATGGGAATAACATTTTTATTCATCAGGATTTCACTAAAAAAGCTGTTAAACGTTGCGAAGGATTCGCTGATCTTCGACCAAGACTGAGAAGCGTTGGTTTTAAGTATGGTTTGTTTTATTTTGTTTTATCTGTCCACTATGCGAATGTGGAAAGATGGTTCCTCAAAGTCTTTTCAGCATCCAGATGATCTTTGTCGCTTTTTGGATCAACAGTCACAGTTCTCCATGGAAACAAATGAGACGGATACCTGAACTCAATGTGAGATGAATTCCGTTTTGCTAACCTTTTGAATAGAGTATATTATAAGTGCATGCAGAGTGAGGTCGTTCTTGACATGCATGTGTGCGATTCAAGTGTACTATTTATGTTTCTTTCTTGTCTAGTTTTTATTTTTGTGTCAGTTTGTGTCTTCCTTTGTTCTCTTTATCAGTCTTGGAGCTACTTTTATTTTTTTCAAGCTATCTGATTTGTTAATTCTTTTATCTATCATTTTTCTTCTTTCATAATGTTGAATATTAACGGTATTAAAATTGTTTCATTTACTGTTAAATTTTACGGCACCCTGTTAAAACTACTAAGGTTTTAGATTATTTAGCTAGGCATAAAGCAGATATATGTTTACGTCAGGAGACTTATGTAGATGATACAGTTTTATCTTACATGAATAAAAAATGGGTGGGGATCGATTATTTCTTCTCCTGTTCTTAATAGGAAACATTGAGTTGCTATTCTTTTTACAAAACAATTAAATGTTCAGATTTTCCATAAATGTTCTGATTCTGATGGTCATTATAGCATAGCTAATATCAAAATTGAAAATAATGTTTTAAATCTAATTAATGCCCACAAATGAAGATCCTGATTTTTGGTCCCGATTTACTTCAGCAGTACTAACATTGGGTAATGTTCCTCTTATTATTACAGGTGACTGTAATCTTATTTGTGATACATTGTTGAAAAAAAATTCCCCAAACAAATACTGTCCTCCAAAAGCTTTTTTCACTCTTAAATCCTTCTTTAGAACTACCAAAATGGTAGATGTTTGGCATTTACATAATCCTACAGCAGTTTACTTTTTGTTTCTAACCCACATAATTCTCTGCTTGATTATTTATTAATATCTCGTAACCAAATATCTTCAATGTGTTATTCCACTGTTCAGAATATTGATAATTTCTGACCATGCGCTTATATCATGCATGTTCCAACACATGTCAGCATGTTCAAGGTCGATGGCGCATGAATACCAATATTGCTCTTGAAGGGAAAAATAAAGCCAAAGCTTTTGTCTGCAATTCATGATTATTATTCATTTAACCCTGAAGGTTCTACGTCTATTATTAATCGATGGGACACATTTAAAGCATATATCAGAGGAGAAACTATATATATTATGGCACATGATAATAAATAATGTAATTCTACAATTAAATACTTGGATAAACAAATAGCCAAATATGAACATCTATATATTACTTCTAATCACATCAAATATAAGGAACAATTGCAAAAACTTCGTTATGAATTGAATTCTATATTAAGCAATAGAGCAGGCATACAAATATCTAACAACAAAGCTAAATTTTGTCTACATTTATTTGGAATAACAAATCTCCTTGGTTAATCTATAAAAAAAAGTGAAGTTGTCTAAAATCAATGGTAAATTTGGTTTACCGTTTTCCTTGTTTAAAATAAAGCTTTTGTTTTAAAACAAAGTACTTTATGGTTTCAGCATATACATCCTAATAATTCACCTTCATGGCTTCTCATTGAACAAAATTTGATTTCACCATTTCCTCTACCTGCTTTACTCACAATATCCAATTCTTATGCTTTGTTAAAGAAATCAGAAATATTGAAATCTACAAAACTGATATTATATGATTTGGATTCTGTTTTTTAGTGTTCTATTTCACATACGTTAAATTTATCATTGTGATAAACCAATGGGGAACCTTGGCTGTCCAGCGGCTACAGTGACCTGTGGACCAGGTGAGTGGAACCCAGGTGTGGATTCTGGATGAGGAGTACCCGTGGAGAGAGATGCCTAAGTCCAAGCCACCCAGAATTGCCCAGGAGGTGCAGAAGCATGATGCCAACCCTTCTCTGGGGTACTTCACTGTAGGACGGAGGCCTTGAAGATGCAGCTGTGGAGTCCAGGCGATGCTATAGGAGCACAAGAGCCATCCATGAGCTGTCCCATGCCAGTAGGCGGATTGCAGAAGGGCCAAAGGCCCGCTGGACCACCAACAAGCCAATGGCAAACTCAACAGACGTGTTGCAGTAGAAAATGCAGAGATGCAGACCAGCAAGGTCTGAGGACTCACCCACCACGAGTAAGTCAGAGCCGGCCCTCAGCAAGCAGGAAAGATAGCAGGAATGGATCGAGATCCCACCGGAACCCTCTGGCAGCAGACACAATGGGGTCGATTCGATTCGGGAAAAAAACCGTCCGTACGATTTGTATCCGGAGCCCTTTCCGTATGAATCGTACCCGTCCGTCCGAGTCATGAAGTACGATCCGTATTCCGTGAATCCGTCCGAATCGTCGCGATCCGTACGTATTGCAAGGCTGAAACTGTGAACCGTACGACTCGTACACATACCGTACGACTCGTACACATGCCGTACAACCTGACGAGTATGATCCGGACCAGAGTATGAGGACGCGATTCGTACGGTCCACGTCAGGTAAGGGCGAGTCATACGGAAAAGCACACAAACACATACACACCGTACGATCCGTACACCCCATGATCGCAGGGGTATGCACCGTACCCTACGATGGGTGTACGAGCCGTACCCCCATTGTACGATGGGTGTACGAGCCATACCCCCATTGTACGATGGGTGTACGAGCCGTAACCCCATTGTACGATGGGTGTACGAGCCGTACCCCCATTGTACAATGGGTGTACGAGCCGTACCCCCATTGTACGATGGCTGTACGAGCCGTACCCCATATACAATGGGGGTACGGCTTGTACACCCATCGTACAATGGGGGTACGGCACGTACACCCATCGTAGGGTACGGTGTGTACCCCTCCGATCATGAGGGGTACGCACCGTACCCAGGGGGGCCGTTCCGTACCTGTTTTGGCGCGAACTCTGCTTTTACGGCTGTTTTCAGCTCCCGTAGAAAAAGGGTCGTACGGTGCGTACCCGACACGTATCGTACTTGCTGGGTCGTAAAAACCAGCCGCGAACCGTACAGATGTCGCGTACAGCGGGTTCCGAGGGAGAATCGTACGGAGATTAGAGTCGTACGGTCTCTGTACGACTCGTACGGAGTACGGCTCCTGGTACGAATCGTACTTTGTCGTACGTACGGGGGACGTTGCAGGGTACGATTCGTATGGGAAAAACGCTCCGAACGGCTATTCGGAGCGGTTTTTCCCGAATCGTAATCGACCCCATAGAGTCACAGGTAGACCTCAGCAACACATGGGGAATAGAGGCCCACATCGCAGGAGTCGCAGTGAGGGTGTCGCTTTGCTCCAGGATGGGGCTTCTTTGAGCTGAATTGAGCTGTGAGTGGGACATTGAGAAAAAGGTAAAGAAATTTGGGGAGTGCCACCATTTTGGCAAGGGGAATCTGGCCAGCTAGCGAGAGTGACAATTTGGGCCAGATAAGAATTCTGTCTTCGAGCCACACAATCACTTGACCATAATTGGCCTTCCAGACCTCCACCGGGTCCTGACTCAGCCACACACCCAGGTTACAGACTGGGTTAGAAGCCCACTTTAAGTGGTCATCAGTGTAAAAAGGGTGTATGTTCTCAGTGAGGGTAAAAATGTAGACTTGGCCCACTTTTTTTTTATGCCAGAGAATCCACCAAAGTGAATAAGCTCCCATGTAGTTGGAGCTAAATTCTTGCAGGTGTATAATGTAATATCGTCTGCATACATTGAGACTATTAGTGCCCACGATGTAAAGCCTATTCCCCGATTGAAGTGGTGTCATGTTGTTGCCGGAGTTTGACAGATACGTATTCCATGGCTACTACGAATAGTAGTGGCAACGGCAGGCAACCCTGTTGCGTGTCCCAAGTGATTGGGAACAGGTCTGAAATTAGCCCATTAAGTCGAACACGTGCAGTTGGAAGTGTGTATAAGAGATGATTGTATCAGCTGACGGTGGGACTGAGTTCCAGCCACTGCAGAAGTGAGAAGAAGTAAGCCCATTCTAGTGAACTGAACACTTATTTAGAGTGTCGTGCAGAGCAGTGATCGATGACACATGAGGGTCAAGATGGTGCATGACTGAGAAAATGGTATGGAGGTTGTGTGAAGTGGATTGGCCAGGAATAAATCCGGACTGGTCCAGTAATACTATGTCTGGCAGCAGAGGCAGCAGGAGGCCGTTTGCTAAAATTTGGGTGAGTATCTTCTACTTTGATCATCGACCAAGGCCTGTAGGAATCACATTGGGTTGCCGGATTGTCTGGTTTAAGAAGCGATACAATAACGCCTCTCTGAGCATACAGGGATGCAAATTCTTTGTAGAAAGCTGTGGTCAAGCCTGGGAGCCTTGACTCCCAGGAGGGAGTTAATTGTTGGCACTATTTGTTCTCTGGTAATGTGAGCTTTATTCAGCAAAAGCAACTGAATTGTGTCCAGGTAGTTGATTAGCTCGGTCTGGTTGTGCACAGGTGTGGCAGTGTACAACTGAGCATAGTTTGCAGCCATTGGGGTAGATTTACAAGGACTGGCACATCTCTGTATATTAGCAGGGATGTGCCAGTAAAATTGCGACACATAAAAATATCCTTGCACCACCACTGATGTGTTTCATTTACAATGCGGCGCATAATGGCGCAAGGATAGTCAGATGCTTGTTGCATCTTTTGTCGTAAGGGCAGCGCATTGCTGGATTCATGTCGCATGTGATATGCGACTCCAGCAATGCTCAGGGGCATTGTGCTGCGTCTCTGCTTCGAGTAGGCATAAGATTTTGACGCAGTGGGGTCGTAAAAGTGACTCAGTGAAATCTTGTAGATTTCATGCCGTCACTTTTACGAGGCTTCCGTGCGTCAGAACACCCATCCTGCATACATTATACCTGACGCAGGTATGATGTAGCGCAAGGCTTTACAACAAGAAGCATCTCACAATCTGCCCCATTGTGCTTAGGAGGCCTTTGGGGGTGCCTTGGAGTGTGGAGTTTTTGTCAAGCAATTCAACCACATATGTGGAGGCATGAGGCTGTAGGAGCATGCCCACCAATGTTTTACCTGGGCAGTCTCCCTCCCCAAAGTGATGAGCATGAGCGTCGCGACTGAAATGGTTAGTTTTACGAGCCGCCTCTTCAGAGTATTCTGAAATGTTTACTTGTATGTCCACTAGCTTGGCCATGTCATTAGTTTGAAAGTATTTTGTCTCCAGGTTATGTATCTCAGTCTCCAGCCTGGCCAACTGTCCCCGTTTGGCCCTCAGGACACCCTACTGTTTGGCGATGCACACACCACGTATCACCACCTTAAATGCTTCTCATAGCATGGATGGGGAGATGCCGAGCCCTCATTATGTGCATGATAGGCTACTACCTCAGTGCGAGCCTACTAACGAAACAATGCATCACAAAGAATACCTGAGAGAAGGCACCAGAAGAAGGCGCGAGGGGGGCCTAAGGAACTATCCGTTTTAACAGTACCGCGGTATGATCTGAAAGTGAGGCAAGTGTCTAACTTTTAAGGCCCACACCTGTACCCCCCTGGACACAAGGCAAAAATCAATTCTCTGCCAGGCGTTGTGATGTGATATGAAAGAAGTGTCCTCCTACGTCTCCCCATGTGACTGTCTTCAGACGTCCTGCAAGTAATTGTCATGTATGAGTGTATTAAACATGGCTGCCACACTGGAGTGTGGACGCCAAGAACCTCCAGATCGGTCCAGCTAGTCGTATAGTATTATGTTGAAGTCTCCACCCCAGAGTATGGCCCCAGGACCCATGCCAACAACAAGTCACCAAAGATTAGAGAAAAATTCTGGAGCATCAATATTTGGACCACAGACAGCAAGTAGAGTCTCAGGCTGCCTCTGTAAGGTGTCCGTTAATATGACAACATAGCGTCATTCTTTGTCTATGAGGGACTTTATGAGGTGCCATGAGAGGATGCTACAAATTAAAATGGCTACCCCCTAGCATAGTTAGAGTACAGCGAGGTATGAGTTGCGCCACCCCATTTTTCATGCAGCCCTGGAGCACTTTGTGAGGTGAGATGTAGCTCCTGTAGAAAGCAGATGTCTATGTGATGCCGAACTAAACAGACGTGGACTAAGCGAACTTTTTTTGTGGTCATTAAGACCGTGAATATTCCAACTAAGGCATTTTGTTGACATCACACTGAGGTGTCTCGAACCAACGTGATGCAAGGGGTGGTCAGTTGTGTAGTGGTCGGAGTGCAAACCACCACATGCGTGTTGGTTTATCGCCTAAGGAGCCAAAAAACCAAGGAAGAAGCAAAGCAAACCAAACAATGCAAGGAAATACTACCCCTGAACATGGTTGAGTATCAATACCCCCACCCCAACATCCCATCAGAACCACCTCAGTAGAATTGGGAAATATCCCTGGAGGTGAAGTAGAGACAAAAATATACCATCACTATGTAATGGCTGTGTGGCCAAATGGGATGAAGATCGCAATGGGTGTGACACAGTAAACGCAATGGAAACAAGTATTTGACAAGATTCCACGTGGAGGCCCAAGAGTTGTCTCGCACAGTCACCCGGGCCAGACAGAGTTGTTGGACTAAGATGGCAAAGACAGTCGAGTTGCCACCCCTGCAGACGAACCACTGTTAATCGCTGTCATTAAGAGAGTTGCCTTCAGAATGATGCGAGGACATAGATGGCCGACGTGGCGCGTTGTGTTTTGTAAATTTGTAAAAAAGTGCTGTTTACCCTTATGTTAAATTCGCAGGTTGGCTGGATATAGGAAGGCGTATTGAATTTCAGCCTTCTGGAGAAATTTCTAGGCAGGCAGAATCTCACACCTGGCATCTTGCACTGACATGGTGAACTCTGGATAGAAGAATAGATTGTTCCTTTGGTGTTGTATGGATTGATATTCTCTGGCCAAGTGTTAGATAGTGTCCCTGTCCTTATAATTTAAGAGGAATGCAACAATGGGGCATTCTTGAGCACCTGGGAGGGGCAGGCCACAAGGAATGATGCACTCACTCCACAATCAAGATCAAAGGCAAGCCCTATATCACAAACAAGATAGCATTTAGCCTAATGTCACTATGGTTAAAAATATGGGTCAAGGAGGGGGACTTGTTAAACAAGGCTATTCTTAATCATTGTTTATCCCTGGATCAAGCCCTAAGGATATTGTGGTTGAAATACATTAAAAGAACTCTAACTAATCTGGAAAGAAGCGATCTTTTCTCTGCTCCTGAGGGTATCTGTAAAACAGACATTCCTACCCTGAAGTCAGCGTTTAGCATGCGCTAGACTTCATTAAGAGAGGAGAGGGAGCGCATGAAGCCAAGCATTCGTCACTTTGTTATTTTAAGGTCCACAGTGAAAGCAGAGCCATATGTTCTTGGCTCAGTGAACTCTCATGATGGATTCCTCCCGACCAGGTTTCGGTGCAACCTGTTTTATTTACTTTTTGTCTCATTCTCGGGGTGCAGACAGAGGGCAAGCTCTCCCATCCTACGGCTGCGATGGTACATCTCAGCAGGACATGCTTCATTTTACAATGTTCTGTCCATATTATGATACCCCGAGAAAATCATACCTAATGCCCATTTTGAAACAGGCCAACTTTAAACACAATCGGCCTGCATTCATATTTCTCCATATGTTATCAGGCAATATAGTATTTCATGTTTTAAGTGTTTTTAAAACTGCTATTAAACTGAGGGCGAGCTCTGATTAGTTGGGTTGTTACCTAATTTTCATTTTAATCTTTGGCTACTGACTTAAATGTATTGTCTTTAGTGGTTTTATTCTAACATTATTTCTGTTAGGAATTTTTTGATGCATTTTGTATTTATCACTTGATCTTGGCTCCCGTAAGCCTTGTTTATAGATTGTATTTCTTGTACCATGCTATTTTATCCTGGTTTTTATATTATGCTTTTATTGTTTTCCCTGTCCTTATAATTTAAGAGGCGTGTAAAAATGGGGCATTCTGAGACAGGCCACATGGAATTATGCACCCTCTCCACGATCAGGATCAGAGACAAGGCCTCTCCAAAAAGCTCTTGGAGAAGGGTTATGTCAAAGTCCTCAATCTTGGTGATCGCAGTAGACTCCGAAATCCCTGTGATTCTGAGATTGTTGCGTATTGGTCTCACTTCGAGATCCTCATTTTTTACTTTAATCAGTTCTAGAGTTGTGTCTATGTGCAACATATGTTCTTTAGAGTCTGCTTGGGTGTCTTCTGCATCGGAGACATGATTTTCAAGTTGATCCCGTCTAAGGTCATGTTGGGTCATGCTTTGTTTTATATGGTCTAGCTGGTTGGTGAGGATGTCCAGCTTCATGTTGATAGTCTTGACACTGATTTTAACATCAACCAGTAGCTCCCAAAGGTCTATGTCTTGGGAATCAGTCCCCTCTAGGAGCTCCAGGGACGGTTCCAAATGGGCCCCCTGTTGCATCTGCCTTGTGAGGTGCCTGCCCTCAAAAGTGAGTTTGAATTGGAGAGCGTCATGTTTGCCCCTAATTGCGACCAAACAGGTTATCACACAGCCTGCAGGCACCACCAAGGATTACCCTGCAATACTCTGCTACCAGCCCCGGGGTACCCACCAACTGAACTCTCTGACGAAGCAAGGGATGGGCCCTAAGTCAAACAACCCACAATGGGTTAGGTATCCTTGTGTTGGGTCTCACCACGCCCTGAGGCACCTGCTACTGGGGTGGAATGAGCTGATTCAGGGCCCAACAGGCCTGTAAACTAGTGCAAACTGGCTTGAATACAGGTCTGCAGAGGGCGCGAGTCACGAGGAACCACAGGAGGATGTTCCAGGTGAGGCTGTAATGAAGGGGATCACCAGGCATGCAGGAGGTAGAGTGGTTAATGCAGTGCCAGACCAAGGAGCGCACTGGGCCCATGACACACTCTCCTCCACCATGGAGGTAGCACACCTACGCTTATTGGTTATATGGCTCAGCAACTCAGTCCTCACTGCAAACAAAACAAACATGTTGCGTTTGGTGTTAGTTGATTCTAAGCCTGATAGTGAAGCTCCGCACACCCCGTATTGATCCATATGTTGGGGGAACAAGCAGGCTTAGGCGCCCCAAGGGCCTAATGTAGAATTGTGCAGACCTGTGATAGTCAGTTGGGAGGCGTGCACGGACTGGCGGCATGGAAGAATGCACAAAGGGGATGTGAGGTACAGTGTGACCCCCCCCCATTAAAGTACTCCAGCGGAAGTCCAGGAGCACCAATGCCCCTAGGTAAAGCCCGAGCCCCGTGGCACTTGAATCGGTTCCTCACTCAACTTGGAGCATGGAAGGCTCCTGCCCACACCGAGCCCCGAGCATGCAAGAGGCAGCAGAGTACGCACAGTTTATTTTTGGCAGCCCCGGCCTCAGCACACATAGACCAGCCGTCTGTCATCAGGCCTTTGAGCCAAACAGTACGTTCGCAGATGTACCAGTGAGGTGCTGCTGACTCCAATCGCTGCCCCCACCATGAAAGGCCAAGTAGCTTCACTCGGGCCCAGCCTCTGCCACAAGCAGCTGCTACCCCCGGTCTGGCCCGATCTCTTAATTGCCTCCAGTAACAGAGGTAAAGAGGCAGCCCGGAAGCAGGGAAAAGGCAGCCATGAATGCCCCCATGCCAACGTTTACCTCGTCAACAGCAGAGCCCCTCCACGGGCCATCACAGTCATCACTCTGCTGGCTTGTGCTCCGCCTCCGCATGTCCCAGCACGGATGCTAGAGGTTAGGCCTCCCTCCTGTCCTAGATTTAATGGAAGACCAAGAGTACATGGGCTTTGTGCACAAAACTCTGGGTGTGCAGCTTAATAAGGTCTTGTTACAGGGAACTTTTGAGCGCTTACTTTGCCTGCCGCTCTTGGTAAAGTGGTAGGTATTGTTGGGTTATTGGGTTATGTTGTTTATGTTGTGGCCAAATCAATTCATTTTATATGCATCTGTGCAACAAGACCCCAGATTTATTAAATCTTTGCACTAGCACTAGTACAACGCGAAGCAGCACAATATACTTACTATTCAGCACAAAGGTGTTTTGCCCTGTTGAACTTTTGTGACGATACTGAGGTGGATCAACAAAAAGAATCATAGCGTTTACTTGAAACAGGTGAAAACAAGAGGTACTTTTATTCCTCAAAAACAAAATGGCATATTGCTTGCTTGCTGCAGAGCTCAGCATACATGTAATGCATGCGGAATTTCAGAGTATCTCTACGCCTAGGAATTTGTATTGGAAAAATATGTCTCCAGTACAAATCAAATGCTAAATAGACAACACTCATCTTTGCACCATGGTGTGTAGCTGTATTTTGTTCAAGACAGTCTTTTAGCTCGGGTAGGATATAAAAGACAACAGAAAGGGAAGAAGCAAAGAATCACAACCCACTGTCTAAGCGTAACTACGACCATGCCCCGGGCCAAGTTAACAACCAGCGCCAGAGCACATACGAAGGACATCAGCGCCAAGATAGTTACTCCCAGAGATCCAAGCGCCAACCTCACAGTTGAGATTCCTTACCTTTTAAGTATTACTTTGTCACAGTTTCATTAACGGCCCTCCTCCACAGTTAAGACTACACCGAGGCAAATCCAGGCACATTGCAGCTACACAGCTTAAGACGTATTAGGAACATCATGGCTGACACCACAGACATATGCCCCAGGCAATGCGCTCAACACCGAGCAGACAATACAAGATGTCATGTATATGGTATAACTTGCTGTGTAATTTTATAACATAAGTGGACACATTGGACATGGAAAGATCTAAAGGACACAAAAGTCAGTAATGCCTCTCATTTCTCTTTGTCAGTCACCATTGCATGTTGCAATTTACCGAGCCAATATATGTCATGAATATTTTTGCTATGTATAATAAATAACAAAAGAAAATTAATAAAACCAGATGTTAAAAAAAAACAGTCTTTTAGTTCACCAACATGGGATTATACCTGTAGCAGGCAGATCTTTGTAGCTATTGCACCGTGTGGTGTTTCCCACCTTGGCAATATAGCATAGAAAATTTGGATGGTGCACTTAGTTGGGTGAAAAATGAATACATCTGGGCCAAAATTAGCCCAATCTGATTAGTCAAGAGGAGTTCATGCAAGAGAGATCAGATAAATTGGGAAATGAATTTCTTCTGAATGTAAGGCAGCTGGCTTCAAAGCACAGGACAACATAGAGATTGTTTCATTGTTGCTACCTTTGAACGTTGAAAGATTTATTTTCTGGACAGCATGCTTGGGTTGAGCTTTGTTTCAATAAAATATGCATTCTCCAGGGATTAAAGCTTTATTCTGACACAAATGTATTCGTGGATGTTCCTTGTAAGCATTTGTTTGTGAGGGAAAGGATCTTGAAGACAATTAAAGGGTGCCAAAGAACCAACAAAGTGGCTGCGAGATTGCTGACATCCAGTCCAATTGCTGCTTTGAGGCTACAATCTGAAGTCTAGACAGACTATATTTGAGGTAGGAAATTTCATATTTTTGTACAACAGAGGCGAGATAAGTAGCATAGTTGAGAGAGGAGCAATTCACACTACTACCAGATAGTCATTTTGGAGCAGGACACTTCAAACGTGACTGGAGTAGTGTGGAGATGTTCTGGTTCACAAATGATCTAGGCATTTGACTTCCTAGGAGATAGAAGACTTTGTTGAAAGATAATGAGAGGAGTTACTTGGTTGTTGTGGTATTTGCCAGCCAGGAACAGAAGTAATTAATGAGTAGTATGTAGGTACAGTTGAGTATTTCTTTGAATGTTGTAGAAGATTATAGTCACCAATGATCTTTGTGTGCGTACTGAGGTAGATTCCAAAATACAGAGGTAACTGGTGTGACCCTCGAAAGGCACCACTTGATGCCACAGGGCAATCAGATAGGAAAAAGCCCTTTTTAAGCTCTTAGGGCCAGATGTAGGAGGCCATTTACCGGTCGGTAACGGCCGATTTCGGCCGTTACTGACCGGTAAATGGGTATTTGGTATGTAGGGGGCCATTTTTCCAGATTCGGTAAATTTACCAAATCGGTAAATTTACCGATTCTGTAAAATACTGAATCGGTATTTTTACCGATTCGGTAACGGCCAGATGTAGGTGGGACTCTTCAGAGTCCTTAAGGCCCTACAGATTCGGTATTTTACCACCCAATCCAATTGGGTGGTAAAATACCGAATCCAGGTGTGCATGCACATGTGTGCATGCACACCTAGCCATGTGACAGACAGACAGGCCCTTAGGGCATGTCTGTGTGCCACATGGCACACATGCCCGTCTGTGGGGTGCCAGAGGGTGTCAAAGTGACATCCCCTGCACCCTTGCAAAAATCGGTATTTACCGAATCGGTAAATACCGATTCGGTATTGCCTATTGATACCTATGGGCTTCAGGGCCCATAGGAATCAATGGGCATTACCGAATCGATATTTACAGAATCGGTAAATACCGAATCTTAACGATTGGTATTTACCGATTCTGAAATACCTACATCCCCCCCTCTTTTTTACCACTTCTTAAATACCGAATCGGTAAATTTCGATATTTAAGAAGTGGTAAATAAGAATTACCTACATCTAGCCGTAGGTCTCATTTGATGGAGAGAGATGCATATCAAGAAACAAAGGAGCTGATATTCTTGGCCGATGTTTAGCTATTTTTTTTTGTTTTGTGATCATTTTGTGGCTTTTAGGTGTTCAATATTAAAGAGAAAAGGTAATTAGAACATTGGAATGTTGAGTGCTCCACTGAAGACCAAGGTTTGACTGTGGGTTTATAATGACAGGGCTTCTCATTTAGAACATTCCACCCCTATTGTTCTAATAGCCTTATAGCTTTTCTGCCTCCGGCTGTACCTGTTGTTAAAGGCCTTTGCCCCTTGGCTCCGGCCTATAACAGGAGTTTAGGGCCTTTAGCAACCGGTATAGCCCTCAGCAGTGGGCTATAAGGTTATATTATAGCACCTTGTCCAATAAACACATATATAGGAAGTCACTTATGTAGTTGGCAGGCTTTTACACAACACATTCCTTTCTTCTGCAGTGCATGAAAGAAAGAAATTGCTGAGATTAGGTAAAGCAATTACGGCCTTCACACACAGGAGGGGCAGGACAGCAAGGCAGTTACGAAACACAGAGGCCGGGGATCTGTACACTGAGTCTTAGTCTAGGCACACTCATTCTGTACGTCTAGGCACTGCTTTGCTTTTATCAAGATCGGTTTGATCGGGAATGCAGGCAAAGTTGAGACTGCTGTGTGTTAGGGTCTTGCTATTTTACCCACACATAGAGCGACAGAGACTTACCAAATCTACTGAGTAAAACACAAGTATCCTGGTAAGAAACTGGGTTGTTGGTTGGGGTGGAGGTGCCTCTGCTCAAGCAATAGCCACAATCCCTGTGAGGGTGAACCACAAAAGTCACTATACAGTAATAAAGTGAAAACACAGTACAAGAAAAATCCCACAACAAATTAGAAAAATAGAGTTAATTTCAATAAATGATTTGACTGTAACAACAACAATAATCCTTAGAAATGGAGTTATGAATTATTTTAATTTTAAGTTATAATATAGTGCCTAAAGGATTAAAGCACACACCGCAGACATCTAGTCATGCAAGAACAGGGCAAACGCAAAAGTCATGGCCGACTGTGATGCAGTGTGGGTCGGATACAGGAATCAGATTGGGCCCAGTGTCCACTTACCATTGGACTTAGAAAGAAAATTGTACAAAAATGTCTGTGAAGGTAAACTTCAGCAGAGCCAGGCAGCTGGTTGTGTCTGAGGAAGAAGCATCACCACCGGAGAGCCTGAGGCCAAAGTAGTGGTGAAGAAGCCTTTATTCGGACGTAGTCACTTTTTTGGAAGTTGAAAATCTCCAATGAGACAAAGCTGTCGGCTGTAGCTGATGAGGGCTCCACGATGTCGGATACCATTTCTGCGATGAGCCGCTGCACAGGATTTGCTGCTGCGGAGAAGGACGTAGTGGGAGCTGTTTAGAAGTCAAGTTGACTGGCAAGTGGGTGGATCGACAACCAGGTAGGTCCCTGTCTCCTCTCAGTTCTCAGAGCATTTTTTGGTCAAAATATTTCCACAGTCAAAGTTTTGGATTTTGCCTATCTGTACACCTTTAATACCTCTTCCAGCGCTCCAGGACAGGAGAGGCACTACTTGGAGGGTCAAAACTCATTCAGGCAGGGTCCAGGTGTGAGTTCAAGATGGTTGGAGCCTTTTTTGTTTCTGAGGCTCTGATCAGGAGGCCAGCCAACTGCTCTTGGAATCACTCTGGAATTCCTAGGTTCAAGGTGAAGTGCAGGGCATAAGCAGCAGGGCAGACCTCTTAGGTGCAAGGCAGGCTTCAGGTAGGAGGGCTGTATTTCTTGGTGCACCAAAGCAGTGTTCTGAAGTACACAGCACGTCACAGAATTAGGCAGTAATCTGAGAGTCCTTCCACAGGTCCAGAAAGTGAATTGAAGAGTGGGTATGAGGGCCCTTTTTTAGGTCTCAGCTCTAGACAGCCACACATGCACTGTCTTGAACCAAAACATGCTGTGTCTACTGTTGTGGGCTTCAACCTGCCCTTGACTTCCCATTTGCTGGCACCATCCTCGCTTCATTGTGTGTCCACCCCATTCGTCAAGGGCATGCATCCGTCATTAATCTTCTGGTGATTACCCTGCCTCAAGCGCACTGGCCAACTACTCCTAAACATAAGCAATGGCCATTTTTATTTATTGTTTCGGGACAACTTTTTCATTTTTGGAAATCCTGTGCCACTACATGTATGCCACCATGTTTTATGCATGCACTGTTTGGGGTAAACATAAAATACACACTCACTTCTTGTGTGTGTTGGTGAATAGTCTACCCCACATCTGCAGTGCAGGAGCAGCTGCCACCCTATCTCCTCCACCCCCGTTATGCACGCTTTTCTTTCCCACAAGAGAACTTTCACTGTTCTCAGCTTCCTGAGGGCTCCGGGTTCTACGGCAGTTCAGCATCGGAGAGCTTGTCTTTACCTGCCCAGCCTACACCCATGTGCTGATAGACACGAGAAGGGAAATCACTACAACTACTGCTTCACCAGGTACGGGGGAAGGCGTGCATGCCACAGCAGCTTTGTGAAGGTGTATGTGACGCCTGCCATGAGCCATCTGAACCCATCCCATCAGAGTGAGGCTGCGCTGCAGCAGTATCCGGCACCCGCCAATGACAGCGTGTCTCTGCCTGAAAGCATCAACAAGCAGTGTATCCTGGTGCAAAGCTTCCATGCTGCATGAAACAAACTCCTCCAAGCACAGGCAGCTTTTGCAGAAGGATCTCCTCTCTCTTTCACATGCACCCCTGCAAAACAAATAACTGTGCACACCTGAGGCGAGTACTTCACCGCCCCTGTCTCCGGGCACCTCTGACTCCACTAATACTACCACCCACTCAACTGCACACACCTTCCTGAGACCTCCCCCTGCGCCAAAGCGGACATAGAGTCCTTAAGCAGCCTGTGCTATGGCCTGAGGGTGTGGACTTTGCAGCAGTTCAGGGTCGGGGAACTGGTCTTTGCCTGTCCGGCCTACACCTATGTGCTGACAGACAATGAGAGGGGAAACCACTGATACTACTGCTACATCAGGTACTGTGGGAAGGGTGCAGGCTCCGGCGGCTTTGTGAGTCTGTATACAGCACCTGCCATGTGCCTACTGTACCCATCCCCTCTGAGCGTGGCTTCGCTGCCGCAGCACCTGCCGCTGACAGAGTGTCTTTGCCTGTTGGCGGTGTCAGCAAGCGTTGTATCCAGGTGCAGAGCTTCCATGCCTCATGAGTCAAACTCCTCCCAGCGCAGGCAGCTTCTGCAGAAGGAGCTCCTCTCTCTTTCACATGCACCCATGCAAAACAGGTATCTGTGCACCCCTGAGGTGAGGACTTCACCACCCCTGTTCTAGAGCACCCCTGACTCCACTAACACTGCCACCCACTCCTGACTTATATACCCATAAAACCATAAACATTACTACCTGAGTCCCCCAGGTAAACCACCGCACCCGGATACCATAAACCACCAGTCTTTTTCTTGAGCAGAGCCCTAAAAAGTAACTCCCCTGCTCCCTTAAAACCACCAGCTCTTGCATGACTAGCATTCTTAAAATCACAACTACTTCCACTGAACAACAGAGTCAAACCTTCTAAAACCAACAACCCTTTGCAGCTTGTATTCTCTGCATAATCTCATCCGACCCTCCTTCTGAGCAGAATTGTCCTAAACTGAGCAGCTCACACTCTGAAATCCCAGCATCATCCTCCGCTTCCAAAGCAAAATGTTTGAGTTTGTACAGATCACCATCTTAGGCTTCCACAGGATTCCTTCCCGTCATGGATTCAGCTATTGCATGATTGATTGAGCGGTGATTCTGCCTTGGTTTTTTCCCATTACCCAGATGCGTGTAATAGCCACAGGCATCTGTGAAATGCTGCCATTTTCCCCATCCTACAGCTGTCTTGCATACAGTTATTCTCTGATTGGCCACAAGTGACTACAATAATTCAACTCCACACCACAATTCCCCTACACACCACATACATTCAATCCACACCACAGAATTCTACATCATGCCACAAAATTCAACACCACACCAGATAATTCCACTCCACTACATGCCACTCCACAATACGCAATACCACACCACATAATTATACTCCATTACACCCAACCCCATGTCACATAATTCCAGTACACTCGATACCACATACTTGGTATTCACATAAGTCCTTTACACATAACTCCACTCAACACCACACAATTCCATGTCACACAATTTCACAACAAGCAATTCCAATCCAACCCACATAATTCCATACCATACCACCTGCATCCACTCCATAACACATGCCTAAAAGACATGTACATCGACAACACCAATACCTCTCAGATTGCCGAGACCTATTGGCTTTGCCAGTGCTTGTTATATCTGGTGCCTTCTTTGAAATAGAAGAGGTTTCTAGATGTTCCCCTTTCAAAAGTGTCTGGAATTTCCTACCTCCCTGTCCTAGTTCTAGCCTGGCTACAGGCACAATAGACTAGTGTCAAATCCTTTGTGCCTGAGCAGAACACAGCCTATTCTGTTGCCAATGGGGCTGTATCCAGTTCCGCCCCCCATCCTGCCAGTTGATGGCCCATCCAGGCACATCTAATCCCTTTATTGCATGGTTGTCTTGGGAAATATATACAAAGGCCAACTGCCACTCACTCCTAGTCATGTGACCCAGGAATAGGCTGCAGGTACCAAATAGTTAAGGCAGGAAAAAGTCAACTTTCTAAAAGTGGCTTTTTCAAAATTGTGACTTAAAATCCAACTTTACCATTAAGGAGGATTTTAAGTTACAATTTCTCAGACGCCAAACATGACTTTCCTACCTGCTCCCATTCAAAAGTTATTACTTATAATAAGATAACCCAATGTTACTGTATGGGAGAGGTAGACCTCCCTGTAACGAAAAATGAATTAAGAGTTTTTCACTACCAGGATACGTAAAACATAAAAGTATATGTTCAACTTGTTAATAAATATGCACCCTGCCATATGGTCTGCTTCAGGCCTACCTTAGGAGTAACTTATATGTATTAAAAATTGTGTTTTAGGATTGGCCATGTCGAATTGACAGTTTAAAACTGCTTGTAGGCTGCAAAGGCAGTCCTGGGCCATGTTTTACAGGGACGGACGGCCATGGGTAGGTCTCCCATCCGGAACCGCGTGGACTGAAATTGGTCCTTCTCTCAACAATTAGCGAGCACCCCGACCCGTCCCTGCTGGGGCAATACTATCACCATTTTTAGGTGCACACCTTTCCAGAAGGTATAATTATACCTCATGTAACTTTTTCACATTTTAGGACTACTGTAAAATCCAAACATAAGGGGACGTGACTCATAGCTTCCACTGGTCAAACACCACTTGCTGCCCCCTTTGAGTAGATGAGGATATATAGGTCCTGATGAATTGCCTAGATCCTACTGGACTGATTAAGGCAAGAAACATGTTGACCCCCAGCACAACTCACCAGGACAGAACAGGTTGAATTGTCCCTCCTCAGTCCACTTCTCTTTAGCCTGTTTTTACTCATAGACCAGGTACTCCTCGAATAAAAAAGGTTTTGGAGAATCCAGGAGCTAATTTTTAAACTTCACATACACAATCCCACTTCTACTCACTACACATAGGCACCCTCACACAATACCATCAAGCTTCACGATGGCAAACCAAGAAGACCTCCAACAAAGAGCCCCCCTGCGTGGCCAGTTGGGCATTGCAGTGCTGGCCCAATGAGGAGCTGCCCTATCATGAAGCATGACTCCCCTCTGGGTGTGTGAGGACCCTTGCTCCTTATTAGAGTTATCATTGGACGAGTACTCCCAACCTTGTTCTGTCTAGCACCATGTGGGAAAATCACTTCCACTTAAATAGGTGGCTCAATAAGTTCTGGAGGTCCACTAGTAGCATATAATGTACGGGCCCTGTGTATATGGTATACTACTTTATTAGGGAACTAAGGTAAATTTTACCATGTTTTAGGGAGTGAGCACAAATACTTTAGCACTGGTTAGCAGTGGTTAAGTGCACAGAGTTGTAAGGCCAACAAATACAAATTCAGCACAAATAGGAGGGGGGAAGGCAGAAAGTTTGAGGGGTGATTCTGCAGAGAGACCAAGTCCAACAATCCCTTATGAGAAGTGCGGAAGAAGCCCTGCTATGCGTACATCAGTCTTGCAGCCTTGTATAAGACACCTTGGTGCTAACACATTAAAGGTAGAGTAGAACTACTGAGACGTGATAGTGTTCATTTAATTATATAATTTTGCAGAGGACTGAGAGTATTCTTACGGATTGCTCAGAGAACTGGAAGATCGTAATGGGGTGAAAAAGGGTTTCGTTCAAAATTAGGGATTGTTAGAGTCTGATCGGTGAGGTGGAACCTTGACTGGTGTTCTTCAGATGCAACTTAACTGCATGCATCTCAAATGTAGGCAAGTTTGAAAGGTTATTTTGTTTTCTGAACTGCATGTAATTTGAATCATGTCTCAGGTTTGAGTTCGCAAAAAACACAGTTGATGGACAGAATGTAGAACAATGTCATACATTCACCCCAGTACAAGGATCTGGGCCTAAATCCATCGTTTTTTTGCACCCCACACCACCCTGGGTTAGACACTGGCTATATGGAAATCAGCTCTGACCCTGTGCCTCATGGGAACAGTCCAGTCCGAACTACCAAGCCATGTCTTTCCCAGACCGGAATCAAGCATCCAAGGACCGGTTTCTGGCTATCAGCCTTCATTCAGCCTGGATAGCTTGACTCCAGTGGTGTGGAGAGCCTGGGAATCACGTCTGAGCATATCCAGCCCACTCGGGGTGAAAATTGCAAAAAACACAGTTGATGGACAGAATGTAGAACAATGTCATACATTCACCCCAGTACAAGGATCTGGGCCTAAATCCATCGTTTTTTTGCACTCCACACCACCCTGGGTTACACACTGGCTATATGCAAATCAGCTCTGACCCTGTGCCTCATGGGAACAGTCCAGTCCGAACTACCAAGCCATGTCTTTCCCAGACCGGAATCAAGCATCCAAGGACCGGTTTCTGGCTATCAGCCTTCATTCAGCCTGGATAGCTTGACTCCAGTGGTGTGGAGAGCCTGGGACTCACGTCTGAGCATACCCAGCCCACTCGGGGTGAAAATTGCAAAAAACACAGTTGATGGACAGAATGTAGAACAATGTCATACATTCACCCCAGTACAAGGTTCTGGGCCTAAATCCATCGTTTGTTTGCACTCCACACCACCCTCGGTTAGACACTGGCTATATGCAAATCAGCAATTTTCACCCCGAGTGGGCTGGGTATGCTCAGACGTGAGTCCCAGGCTCTCCACACCACTGGAGTCAAGCTATCCAGGCTGAATGAAGGCTGATAGCCAGAAACCGGTCCTTGGATGCTTGATTCCGGTCTGGGAAAGACATGGCTTGGTAGTTCGGACTGGACTGTTCCCATGAGGCACAGGGTCAGAGCTGATTTGCATATAGCCAGTGTCTAACCCAGGGTGGTGTGGAGTGCAAAAAAATGATGGATTTAGGCCCAGATCCTTGTACTGGGGTGAATGTATGACATTGTTCTACATTCTGTCCATCAACTGTGTTTTTTGCAATTTTCACCCCGAGTGGGCTGGGTATGCTCAGACGTGAGTCCCAGGCTCTCCACACCACTGGAGTCAAGCTATCCAGGCTGAATGAAGGCTGATAGCCAGAAACCGGTCCTTGGATTCTTGATTCCGGTCTGGGAAAGACATGGCTTGGTAGTTCGGACTGGACTATTCCCATGAGGCACAGGGTCAGAGCTGATTTGCATATAGCCAGTGTCTAACCCAGGGTGGTGTGGAGTGCAAAAAAACGATGGATTTAGGCCCAGATCCTTGTACTGGGGTGAATGTATGACATTGTTCTACATTCTGTCCATCAACTGTGTTTTTTGCAATTTTCACCCCGAGTGGGCTGGGAATGCTCAGACGGGAGTCCAAGGCTCTCCACACCACTGGAGTCAAGCTATCCAGGCTGAATGAAGGCTGATAGCCAGAAACCGGTCCTTGGATGCTTGATTCCGGTCTGGGAAAGACATGGCTTGGTAGTTCGGACTGGACTGTTCCCATGAGGCACAGGGTCAGAGCTGATTTGCATATAGCCAGTGTCTAACCCAGGGTGGTGTAGAGTGCAAAAAAACGATGGATTTAGGCCCAGATCCTTGTACTGGGGTGAATGTATGACATTGTTCTACATTCTGTCCATCAACTGTGTTTTTTGCAATTTTTACCCAGAGTGGGCTGGGTATGCTCAGACGTGAGTCCCAGGCTCTCCACACCACTGGAGTCAAGCTATCCAGGCTGAATGAAGGCTGATAGCCAGAAACCGGTCCTTGGATTCTTGATTCCGGTCTGGGAAAGACATGGCTTGGTAGTTCGGACTGGACTGTTCCCATGAGGCACAGGGTCAGAGCTGATTTGCATATAGCCAGTGTCTAACCCAGGGTGGTGTGGAGTGCAAAAAAACGATGGATTTAGGCCCAGATCCTTGTACTGGGGTGAATGTATGACATTGTTCTACATTCTGTCCATCAACTGTGTTTTTTGCAATCTTCACCCAGAGTGGGCTGGGTATGCTCAGACGTGAGTCCCAGGCTCTCCACACCACTGGAGTCAAGCTATCCAGGCTGAATGAAGGCTGATAGCCAGAAACCGGTCCTTGGATGCTTGATTCCGGTCTGGGAAAGACATGGCTTGGTAGTTCGGACTGGACTGTTCCCATGAGGCACAGGGTCAGAGCTGATTTGCATATAGCCAGTGTCTAACCCAGGGTGGTGTGAAGTGCAAAAAAACGATGGATTTAGGCCCAGATCCTTGTACTGGGGTGAATGTATGACATTGTTCTACATTCTGTCCATCAACTGCGTTTTTTGCAATTTTCACCCCGAGTGGGCTGGGTATGCTCAGACGTGAGTCCCAGGCTCTCCAAACCACTGGAGTCAAGCTATCCAGGCTGAATGAAGGCTGATAGCCAGAAAACGGTCCTTGGATGCTTGATTCCGGTCTGGGAAAGACATGGCTTGGTAGTTCGGACGGGACTGTTCCCATGAGGCACAGGGTCAGAGCTGATTTGCATATAGCCAGTGTCTAACCCAGGGTGGTGTGGAGTGCAAAAAAACGATGGATTTAGGCCCAGATCCTTGTACTGGGGTGAATGTATGACATTGTTCTACATTCTGTCCATCAACTGCGTTTTTTGCAATTTTCACCCCGAGTGGGCTGGGTATGCTCAGACGTGAGTCCCAGGCTCTCCACACCGCTGGAGTCAAGCTATCCAGGCTGAATGAAGGCTGATAGCCAGAAACCGGTCCTTGGATGCTTGATTCCGGTCTGGGAAAGACATGGCTTGGTAGTTCGGACTGGACTGTTCCCATGAGGCACAGGGTCAGAGCTGATTTGCATATATCCAGTGTCTAACCCAGGGTGGTGTGGAGTGCAAAAAAACGATGGATTTAGGCCCAGATCCTTGTACTGGGGTGAATGTATGACATTGTTCTACATTCTGTCCATCAACTGTGTTTTTTGCAATTTTCACCCAGAGTGGGCTGGGTATGCTCAGACGTGAGTCCCAGGCTCACCACACCACTGGAGTCAAGCTATCCAGGCTGAATGAAGGCTGATAGCCAGAAACCGGTCCTTGGATGCTTGATTCCGGTCTGGGAAAGACATGGCTTGGTAGTTCGGACTGGACTGTTCCCATGAGGCACAGGGTCAGAGCTGATTTGCATATAGCCAGTGTCTAACCCAGGGTGGTGTGGAGTGCAAAAAAACGATGGATTTAGGCCCAGATCCTTGTACTGGGGTGAATGTATGACATTGTTCTACATTCTGTCCTTCAACTGTGTTTTTTGCAATTTTTACCCCGAGTGGGCTGGGTATGCTCAGACGTGAGTCCCAGGCTCTCCACACCACTGGAGTCAAGCTATCCAGGCTGAATGAAGGCTGATAGCCAGAAACTGGTCCTTGGATGCTTGATTCCGGTCTGGGAAAGACATGGCTTGGTAGTTCGGACTGGACTGTTCCCATGAGGCACAGGGTCAGAGCTGATTTGCATATAGCCAGTGTCTAACCCAGGGTGGTGTGAAGTGCAAAAAAACGATGGATTTAGGCCCAGATCCTTGTACTGGGGTGAATGTATGACATTGTTCTACATTCTGTCCATCAACTGTGTTTTTTGCAATTTTCACCCCGAGTGGGCTGGGTATGCTCAGACGTGAGTCCCAGGCTCTCCACACCACTGGAGTCAAGCTATCCAGGCTGAATGAAGGCTGATAGCCAGAAACCGGTCCTTGGATGCTTGATTCCGGTCTGGGAAAGACATAGCTTGGTAGTTCGGACTGGACTGTTCCCATGAGGCACAGGGTCAGAGCTGATTTGCATATAGCCAGTGTCTAACCCAGGGTGGTGTGGAGTGCAAAAAAACGATGGATTGAGGCCCAGATCCTTGTACTGGGGTGAATGTATGACATTGTTCTACATTCTGTCCATCAACTGTGTTTTTTGAAATTTGCACCCCAAGTGGGCTGGGTATGCTCAGACGTGAGTCCCATGCTCTCCACACCACTGGAGTCAAGCTATCCAGGCTGAATGAAGGCTGATAGCCAGAAACCGGTCCTTGGATGCTTGATTCCGGTCTGGGAAAGACATGGCTTGGTAGTTCGGACTGGACTGTTCCCATGAGGCACAGGGTCAGAGCTGATTTGCATATAGCCAGTGTCTAACCTAGGGTGTTGTGGAGTGCAAAAAAACGATGGATTTAGGCCCAGATCCTTGTACTGGGGTGAATGTATGACATTGTTCTACATTCTGTCCATCAACTGTGTTTTCTTCAGGTTTGAGTTCAGCATGAGCATTGAGGAGATAGAGACAGAGGCCTAGATTTACTACCATTTTGCATCATGGTTGCGCCACTTCATGAAAAGGCAGGCGGAATGGGACATTGGGGGCCTATAGCGGGCCCCCTTCCACCCTGGCCCTCAGACATGGACCCTGGGGGGGCACCTTTGGTGTCCCCCTACATAACCCTGCACCATGTGGCAGGCACCGCATGGTGCCTGCCACATAGTGCAGGGTTATATACAGAGTGTATCTTTTGTACTACGGCGTGTGCTGCAGCCCGCAGCACATGTCACAAGACAAAAGATACACATTGCGACAGATAGTTTGGCCGTCCGTTTTTGAAGGGATGGCGGTCTGTCCTAAGTCCGACTGCCATCCTAATCAGGCCTATAATTGTGCAATAGCTAAGATGTGCCATGACCAATGATCTTGTGAGTTCCTCACAGTAACTTGTTCAGAGAAAAGTAAGAATTTTCAGAGTACCAAGAAATGCATGCATGTGGACCCTTCAATCACTGCATTACCTTGGCATGTAAATGTATGCTAATCATTTACGTCTGATAATACTGTTGGGGGCATTCGAATGCCTGGGAGGCAGAAATGGGGCAAGCCCCCCTCACCACCAGTATTTTGATTTTAGCTCTATTCATGCAGAGGGTGATATCATTCACTAGTGGGAAACCTGAAGGAGAATTAAGTCTGTGTGTTTTTGTCTTCAAAAGGAGGACGCTTCTCTGATGTTGTCTAAGGCAGAATCATTGTTCTTGCGGGTCTAAACCCATACTTGTGAAAATATTCTTAGAGCTGTCTGGTAATTTGCATTGTTGTTAGCTTGCCGATGTAGGGTTGTCAGGAGGTCATCATGTGTTGCTGGGATACACAGGGTTTGCTTTGCATCTAGGTTAGAGAGATCTTATAACATAAATAGCATTTCCCTTGTTTGAGTAAATATTTTTTGCATAGCAGTACTTTTTGGCTCACTTGAATGTTTTGTGCTAATCTCCACTTTCTGTGTTTTTGCAGAGGAGCTTATCTTCAGTCAATTCTGACCTTTGTCACTTGCACTCAAGGTTGAAACTAATTCACTTCTTCCCCTCTAGTTCCTTATTTAATGATTCAAAATTCAGTCGGCCAGAAAATAAATACTGACAGTCAACTATTACTTCGTCAAAAGAAAAGCATCCACCCTGAGAAGAATTGTCTTTGTCTACTAACGTACCAGACTCCTGCTTAAAAGCACTGTTTCTGTTTAATTAAAAGCATAACATGCCTAATTAAAAAGTGCAGTAGTTTTTCTGTGAAGCATAGGTAGTATAATATTAAAGATTAATGAGAGTCCAAGCAGGGAAATTCAAGGGATGTCATCTTGAATGTATAGCAGTAATGAGTCGTGCTAAGAAGTAGTAATACAGCCCTGTTAAATATATAACAGCCCTGCTGAGGAGTGCTGAACCTGTTCAATTAAATATAACGTAGCCATACTGAGAAGTTGAAATACTGTCTGAATAATTTATACCAAGACATTAAAAATACAGTGGCAAATTATTCAACAGCACTCTCAGTACATATGTAATAACTCTACATTTCCTGAGGCATTCTCTATCTTCACCTGGCAGGCAATGCATTGTCACTGACCTGGCCCGTCTGCTATACGTGCAGAATTGAGATGCAATGGTGGTCAGTTCGATCCCAGGACAAAGGGAGTGGATTTGCAAACGCATGTAAGGAGACGTAAAAGAAAGGTCCTGTTCTAAAATCTTGACTAGAACTATTCAGTTATTAATATTACAAACTTAATACAAATAGAAGGACCGGGACCTCTTTGCACTAATAGGTAATTTGAAAATTCGAGGTCAACTCACAAATACGTGTAACAGTACGTAAAAGAGTACTCCTGTAAAACTACTTCCTGTACTCATAATGCTTTTGTGAATCGGCCCTCATGCCATGCTGGAAATGTCCCACCTTTACTGGCACCCACTGGCTTTTACGTTAATGTTTTACATTCTCTGAATAGTCCACAGAACATTACTGTACACATGCTCGAAGTTCATCAGAGAAATATTATTCCAGCATCAAGTCTCCCATTCCCCAAGATGAGTTGCCAATTAGTTGCCACTCAGCTGCTCAGAAGGCTTAATTTAAAGAAAAGTTTAAGAAAATGCGCGCGAAAGGACAGATCTTTGAGGTATTGGATGCGAAACTGTGTCATGGTCAGTCTCCCAGTGCACCCAAGGGTCACCAGCAATCGAAGGGGTTTGAGGCAAATACTCATAGCACAACTTTACAGGGACCCCCAGCAGGGTGCCTACAAATATCAAGCCCTTGAGGATTTTTGGAGGCGCAAATTTGTAAGAAATTAATTGCACAAATTATCATAACAAACGATAATTAAGAATTATAGGATTTATTTAAATATTCTCAAAATTGAGTTAGAAATAGTTGCGGCCTTGTTTTTATGAGGGCTAAATGAACAACTTTGGATAGGCCAATTAAAGCGCAACCACCAGTCCAGCATGCCATCATTTCATTGCATGACTCTAGCTTGCAACACACTCACTGACGATTTGACCGTTTTTCCAATATAGTAAATGGCGGTTCTCAATATCAAATGTGAAGTACTTCTCTTTCTCTGCCTTGCACCACAATGCTCCACATTTTAGTTACGTATATTTCTTAGTAATAGTTATGATATAACCTATGTTTCACCATTCTCAGTTGCAATATGGTCCAATGTCACTTTGCTTCAACAATGGTGTGGGCTGGAGACCTGGAGTTAAATGGCTATGGCCTCCACCACCTTTGTGCACCTCCGATGAAGTAAGGGCCATCGGAGGTTTGGCCATGTGTCCACCTGCCCTGTTTAGAGTTGGTGAAAACATAGCCGTTTTTACTGTCCATCACTGTTAGGGGAAACCTGGGGATAAGGGATGATAAAAGCTGTAAAACGTCACCCACTCTATAGGAGAGAACTCACATGGTGAGCAGAATCATTGATTTTTATTTTTATTTAGCAAAAACAAAATCCCACTTTGAGAGCTGTCTGTCAATCTTTCGAAGCATTTACAGGAACGTGATGACAGCTCCTGTAAATGCTAGAATTGTCCGCTGGGTCGGCAGAGATCTCTAAATTTGGCAGGAAGATACTCTATCAGGGAGACGAAGTTCTTTACTCTGTAGCTCTGACGGAATAATTTCCCATACACCAAATTCTAAATCAGGCCATATGTCTTTTTGCTGCTACAGTTTTCTGATGAATGCCCCCACATCATCATAATGGTCAGAGAGGTTAGCAGGTGACATGCAATTTCATTATGAAACCCAAACACCATATCTCAGCAGCAGCAGTGGCTGGTGCAGGTAAGCATGGTGGGGTGGGGCGATGCAGAGGGGATGTCAACAGACAACGGAATATGAGTTATTTATTTATTTAATTTGCCCTATTCTGTCATCTGTCGACATCCCCGCCAGTGCCCTGCACCCGGCCGCTATTGCTCTGCAGATCCCCTCTGGGTAGCCCTCTAGTTCCTCAGTGGTCATCCTTGGATCCAGATTGCCATTTTTAAGTCTAGCCTGAGCCAGCGCATGCGCTGCCCTGGTGAGACTTTTTGTAAGGGGGCTTTAAAAAGCTCACCACCTGCTTTTGCTTGTGGCCTAAAGCTTGCGTGGTTACGCGCACCCGCGCCATCTGGCTTTCCTCTCTCCTCATGGCTCACTAAGCGCATCGCTTGTGGGCACCCTTACAGCGCACGATCACTTTGCTGGCTAGCGCTTCTTCCCTTTCTCTTTTCAGCCGTGCAGCACGCCCAACTCTGTTTACACATCTTCAACACCACTCCTAATCGGCAACAATGGCGGCTGCACTTTTCTTCTTGTTTCTTTCTTATTCTTCCATCCTTATTCGTCTTCGAATTTTCTTTCAACAGATGTATGACTGTGCAATAGCCGGCACCTTCTGCTCCCGGCCGACAAACCACCTCCGGCACCTGAGGTGTCAGAGCCACACATTGCGGTCGACAGACCACCTCCGGCACCTGAGGTGTCAATGGCACACAGTGCTGCAGCCGGTACAGCAACACCCCCAGGTAGGGCAGGGCACATATCCGGGGACGAGGCCGTCAATGGGATTGTGATCAGAAGGGCTCAGTAGCATTAATTTCCGCCACCTGGCCTGTTCCTGGTTGGTCCTGCACATGGCCTCATTACCTTCCACTGACCCCCGATTCGCTCAGATGCACTCACCTTGGACAGCCACATGGACCAACACATCCTGTTTGAAGACCAATGGCACGGCGACCAGACTGCGGACTGCACCCATCCTCTTCCACAGTACTTTTCTTCCATGGATGGACTCTGGCTGGCCCTCCACGGGCCCAATTAGAGTGGTGTATTTGGCAATGCCCTGTACCACTCCAGCTGCGGAAAAGCACTGGATGTGCAATAAACATCCAGTGACGCACTCCTGTGTCATGTCTTTCATCATTCATGGATGTATGTGTGAATGAATGTAAGGACAGTGATTTTCCTTGCGTCAATGATGCTCATCCTGTGGGATGCCAGTCAGAGGGTGCTACATAGCAAATTATGTCACGGGTCCCGTGGACACCACAACAGGGACAGATGCACCAGCCACTTTCTTGTCCGGACATGGACTGAACCACGATCAGGGCCCGCGAGTCTTTTTGCAAGCCCTGCCCTGTTTTGGCGTATGGCAGGCCAGACCACTCCGCTCATGCTCCCAGGGGGGCCTTCTTGCTACCAGTCGCAGGCGTACTCGCTGGTGGTGTGCAGGTCACTGGTCTAGTTGTCAGCATGTCACAGCCACTCCCTGAGGGCAGGTTTACATGCACACAACACTCACCCTGCACAGGCGTTACAGGCCATGCACCCCGCAAATATAAGGGGCCGACGACGTCACATACCCCTCTGCCGGTGGTGACTGGATGACGGACCCGAGGCCTTGGGCCTTCCACCATGTGGCGCTGACTGGGGTTGAACAGGGTTTGTGGCAAACGCTGCATTGTGGCCTGCATGGGCCAACCACCACGCGGCGTAAACTGGGGTTGGACAGGCTTTGCGGCAGATGCTGCATTGCGGCCGATGCTGCATTGCGGCCAGCACAGGCAACCCGCCACGGGACGCTGACTTAGGGTGCACTGAGTCATTGGCATCTAGAGCTGCTGAGCGGGTGTGCAGCCTGTGATGATGGCCCGTCCTGGCGGTCCGGACTGCTCAGGATTTCTGAGCTTTGCTGGACCGCAGTGTAGGCCGCGCCAGCATCTTGCGTGGGTCTACCGCCATGTAGCCCCACTTCTGGGGTCACAGAGTTAGTGGCACCCATTAGGCTGAGCGGTTGTACAGGCTGCGATGTTGCCAGGTACCCTGGTTCATACCATGCCATGGTGTAATATAGTCCTAGCACCTGACCTGCTACCTGGTGGCCAGCGCAGCGTGGATGCATGGTGTGTAGGGTGCCATGTCTGCGGGCCCCAGGCTTGTGGCTTGCAGCGGCACGTGGTGGGACCTGCAGTCTACATGCCGGATGCGGAAGGTGAGCAGTGTGGCCCGGGTGTGATGGGTGGGCATGCTCCGATGGGCGGCAGGAGGGGCTGGGATGCCTCTGCCTGGGTGTGCATGGGCAGGCGGGCGATGTTGTCTTGTGCAAGTGTGTGTACTGTGCCAGTCATGTCTCTGGACTCTGTTTCAGATGATGGCTCTGTCTCAGATGTATGACCTGGTGTGCTGCAATATATACCAGTAAGTGGTTGGAGTCACATCGGTAGCAGCAGGTAAGCAGTGTGACCTGGGTGCGCAGGATTGTCTCTCTCTCTCTCTCTCTCCCTCTTTTCTTCTCTCTCTCCCCTCTCTTCTTCTTCTCTCTCTCCCCCTCTCTTCTACTGTCTCTCTCCCCCTCTCTTCTTCCCTCTATCTCTCTCCCCTCTCTTCTTCTCTCTTTCTCCTTCGCTCTCTCTCTGTCCTTTGATGTGCGCAGGACACATCTTCTCATCATGTTTTTTGTCTTGCAGGCTGTGACCGACGGATTGTGTTGAGGGGAGCCGCCATGTGTCTTTATTTGATTTCTGTGTTGTTGCAATAAAGTTTCATTGTTTGCTTTGAAAGTGAATGTTTGATGCTCATTTCTGTGACGACACATGCATGTCACCAGTTGTGATTGTGCAACATCAGGCGGATTATTTCGTACATGTTTAGGTGTAGCTGATGTGGCATGTCTTTGCCTGGGAGGGCCGGGGGGATATTCTGGTGGTGGTGGCGGTGGGTGTTGTGGCCCTCTTGGGTGTCTGGCCTGCATAATCAGTTGCTCCATGGCATCTGTTGCCCTTCCGATGACGCCCTGGGTTGGGCTCCCTATTGTGGTGCAGGCTGCCGTCCGACTTTAAACCAGGTCAGAGCAGGTGTAAATTTCCTGCTGTTAACTCGCCTTATCGCTTGTTTTGTGTTCTTATCACCGATCTGTCTGGTTGTTGTGAATGGTGTGGTGTTGTTGCAGCTTTTTGCACGGGGACGCCTACTCTGCATCTCATTTGCGATAGTTGCGGGGGTTCTCTGTGGCGAGGTTTTTTTGAGGCTGCTATCATGGGAAAACTGGTGTTGTGGGCTGTTAGCACCTGCTTGTGAATGGTGGGGTAAATTTATCACGACTTTGGCTGCGATAAAGTGCCGTTAATTTGGCGATAGCTCCTTGTGAACAATCCCCGAAGTTTTCTCATGGTCAGGATCTGCTCCTTGGGCATAGGTCTCCTGAGCAGGTGTGGTCTCAATGACACAGAGGTTCACGCTTGGATAATCCACAGCCACAAAGCTTATTAATTGCAGCAGAGATGAAAAACACAAGTTATGAGCAGATCCCCGGGCCAGGTCCCCAGCTGCTGCTGCCAGTTCGTGCATTTAGCAACACCACAATAAATCCTGTATTTTGCTGTTCCCCCATGCTCAAACACTCATTTTCTCCTCCTAATCACCCATTTTTCCTTCTAACCACTCATTTTCTTTCCCTTCTAACCACTCGTTTTTCCTTCTAACCACTTGTTTTTTTCCATCTAACCACTTGCTTTTTCCTTCTAATCACCCATTTTTCCTTCTAATCACCCGTCTTCTAATCATCTGTTTTCCTTAAACTACTTGTTTTCCTTCTAATAAACATTTTTTCCTTCTCTAAGCGCTTATCCAGAACCACATACTAGCTGAATCACGGGGCAAAGAGCTATTAGAACGGGCCCCAGGACTCCCGGAAGAGCACGGTTTTAAGCATCTTCCTGAAGGGCAGGAGGTTCTGTTCCTTACGCAGATGCATAGGCAAATTATTCCAGGCCACTGGAATTGCATTAGAGAAAGCACGCCCTCCTGTAGCAGATAGTCTAAAATGGGGGCAAACCAGGAGGGTGGCATCTGTCGATCGGAGTGTCCTACTGGGGGCATACGGAACTAGGCGCTCCTTGATGTATCTGGGCACTCGTCCGTACAGAGCTTTGTGAGTAATGCAGAGGCCTTTGAACGTTACTCTCTGCCTGATTGGCAGCCAGTGGAGCTCGTGTAGTAGAGGTGTAGCGTGCGCCCGTCTAGGTTTTTTAAAAATTAGTCTGGCTGCATTATTCATCACAGTTTGTAGTCTAGTCAGTAATTGTTGGGGGAGGCCGGCATACAATGAATTGCCATAGTCTAGGCGCGACAGGATCATAGCCGATACCGCGCGTCTGAGGGTGGACGAAGTCAAAAGTCGGGCAATTCTCCGCAATTGTCTCAGCAGGCCTACACAAATACCAACAACCAATGAAACTTGCTTTATCATAGAAAGCTTGTCATCTAAATAGATACCCAAACTTTTTACAGCCACTGCTGATTCTGGAAAAGGCCCTAGATCCTTAGGCCAGAATAGATCATTCCAGGGACTGGATGTTGTGGCAATCGGCAACACCTCTGTTTTGTCCAGATTTATCTTTAATGAATTTGCAGACATCCAATTTACCGTAAATTTCACGATGTTTTGCAGCCTAACATGTGCCGAGGGTGAATTATCAATTTGGATGATGATTTGTGTATCATCGGCATAGTTATAGATCTGGCATTCCATCTGGTTTAGTGCCGAGATCAGGGGTTGCAAATAGACGTTAAAAAGGAGAGGTGAAAGTGCCGAGCCTTGGGGAACTCCACATGTAATACCAGCAGGCGACGAAACCAGGTCTGCCAATTGGACTCTCTTGAAGCGATTTCGAAGAAATGAAGTAAGCCAGGCGTGCGCAATTCCCTGGATGCCGCAGTCCCTCAACCGCGACAATAACTGGTCATGATTTAACGTATCAAATACCGCGGTGAGGTCTAGCAGCACCAGGGCGCACGGGATCTTATTATCTGCTCTGCGTCTCATATCATCAAGTACAGAAAGCATGACCAATTCCGTACTATGGTGGGCCCTAAAGCCAGCCTGATTCTGTTCTAGCAGCTGATTATTTCAAGATGGCCAGACAGATGTGTAAGAACATGTTGTTCAAGTATTTTAGCTAAGAAAGGTAGCTGTGAAATGGGCCTGAAATTTTTCAGGATCTTGACATCTGCCCCCGGCTTCTTTAGGAGTGGGATCAGACGGACCATGCTTTTTCATTCTAATCACCCGTTTTTCCTTTAATCACTTGTTTTTTACTTCTGAATACTCGTTTTTCCTTCTTATCACTCAATGTTTCCTCTGTGTCCTCCACCTTATTACTCGTTTCACACAGTAATGTTGGCTTTCTTTGCCCGGTCGTTTTTCCCGCTTCCCACCTCTGGCTAACCCTGTCCAGCACCAGCCCCCTTCCTAGGATCTACTTAATGGAGGCCACAGCGTGGCCACACAGTGGATGTGCACAGTAGACACGTCAACGGTGCACCAAAAGCAAGACTGTCTGCACCCTTCTACACCTGAACTGTGCCCAATGCCAGGAACCCTGGCTCTCCCTCCAACCCCACCTACACCAGCACAGAGATGATAGCCCTGAGCCATGGACCTCAAAATAACAACTGCAGGCTTGTCTCTCCACTCTCAACAGAAGCACCATTCTCCTGCCGCCACTGTCTCTTCCCCTGCAACACTGGAACACCTGTACACGCACCCGCCACCACCATGCTCACCAAAACTAGGCCAGGACAACGCCCCTGTCGACTGCTCAACACCTGATCCCGCCACAAACACGCCTTTGAGACCTGTAACACCATCACCTCTCTCACCCCCAAAGTTGTCTTCCTTAGCTCAACGAGACATCCCTGCTCAACATCGCCACGCACAACTGCTACAGGTTAGCTCACCAGGACAGAGTCAACAGACATGGAGGTGGAATAGCCATAGTCCACAAATATTCCATCCACTGCACCACCACCACTGACAACACCACTCCGATCATGGAACACCTCTACTACCAGCTCCAAATAGATGGTAAAGCAGCCATCAGAGGCACCCTCACCTACAGACCTCCAGGACCCGCCCTGGCTTCTGCGATGCCATCCCTGACGTCATCATCCCACTGGCCATCAACACAGAAATCTTTGCCTTTCTCAGAGATCTCAAGCTTCCCCTCGATAACCTCACCAATGCCAACACAGCCAACCTCCTTGAAAGCATGAGTAACCTCGGGCTCACCCAAATATTCACCAACGCCACTCACAACGCCGGACACACACTCAACTGCATTTTGACAGCCAGAAATAAATTCAGGTACAGCATGTCACTGAGTTCACCTGGAAGAACCCCTCAATAGTCCACTTCACCATCACAACAGCCCCTACCACCACCACCACCAAGCCACCCAGCACCACACACAGGGGTGGACCAAAATATCTGAAAGCCAATGGGCTGACATCCTCAATACCATTCATACTGGCACCACTACCAACCATGTAGAGGTGGTCAAAAACCTCAACACCTGCATCACAGACTGCACAGACAAGATCGCCAACATGAAGCCTACGAAACTGAGGAGACCCACCAAACATACTAGTTGGTATACAGTGGAACCACCAAATGCACCTGCAAGTGACTAGAAAGAGTCTGGCTCACCAGCAAGTAGCCATCTGAGTGTGCCACCCTCAAGCCAGCACTCAACCACTACCACTGTGGACTTGTGCTTTTTCTATTATGCCTGTAATCCATTTTGTCTTGCTCACGTTGTATGATGCTTAATTGAGAATTAGGCCTGTACAATGAAGATTCACTACCTTTGGTAAACAATTTTTTTTTACAGTCAATAAGCTTGAAAAGCAAAGATGCAAATCTAGTTCAATAGACAGCACTCGTGATTTATCATAGCTTATTAGCTCACCAATAAGATACTATTTTTGTAGCAGGCACTTGTTAGTTGTTATTGTGTTTCTCAATCTCGGAACTACCCAGTGACTGTGTGTTTCTGTAAGGTTAATATGTTTTATTTATATTAATAAGCAGTTTTAAGTATTTTGTTTATGTCCATGAATGTATGTGGCACTGGCACTTTAAATAGCGGGACACTTTTGTGAGAGCTGTCATGTGATCAAGGCCGCTTGCACGGCCGAAACGCGTAATGACAACAGGAATAAATAATCTATGCACTATTGGAGGTCTGCACTCGTCCTTTTTCCAGAAGCTATTGGATATCACGAGGTGTAGTGATATATATATATATATATATATATATATATATATATATATATATATATATATATATATATATATATATATATATTCACTGAAAAAACCATAGGTTTCAGGCACGTTATAGTTAGGAATTAGCATTTAAAAAAACCTTAGAAATTCACTGCAAAAACCATAGGTTTCACACATGTTATAGTTAGCTGGACATTTCACTCATACAAAACCATTGAAATTCCCCCGTTATAGTTAGTTCAGCTAACTATAACTCGCGCGGCCGCAATGCCCTGCTGATGACGTCACATATTACATCACTCATGACATGGTCAGTGACATCACTCATGACATCACTGATGACATCATCCAGTGAATGTGTGTCTTTCTGAAACATAAATATTTTTATATATGTATATCTAAAGGTCGATGGTAGAATAAATGGGTAAATAAGTGTCTAAATGTTTTTTTTTGTAAAATTGATTGTATAACTGACTCATTAAGTGTATCTTAGTGAATTCATGAATTAGCGAGTAAGGTTTAAATATGTAAATATCTGTATCAGTGTCTCACTTTATGTATAAGTCGCTGCATGGGTTGGTGAGTAGCTACATGAGTGTCTATATGGGTTATTAGTTATTTTTTTGAGTATCAGAATGAGTGTCTGTATGATTTGATGGGGGTATTACTTAGCGCACAGATGCATGAACGACTGACTCACTGTTTGTATGTGTTTTGAAGACAGCGTGTGTGCAGGACTGTATGGGTGGATGTGTGTTAGTGAGTGAATGACTGTCTCAATAGTATCTTTATGAGCAACTACATATGTTTTAAACTAGTATATGTGAGTATTGATGTATATAAGTGAGTATATATGAGAGTGAGAGATTGGAAGAGTTCCTGTATAAATAAGTATGTGTTTTTATAAGTGATTGTTTAAGAGAATAAGTATGTGTATGTTTCTGTAGAAGTAAGTGTAGTGGTGCGTGTATAGCTGTATATGCAAGTAAATGGATGTTTGATAGTTTATTTGCATGTGTGAGTATGTGTGTGAGTAACTCTATGGATGAGTATCGGTGTGTAACAGGATGTATAGGTGTATGAGTACATATGAAGAGTCAGTACATGTATGAGTGACTATATAGAACTGTTGGTGAATGAGTGGATGTGTATGTAGATGTTGGAATTACCTAATAGGTTGTTGTAACTGGTATTGGTATCTCCATTTTTTGTAAAAACGTTAGTTTCGATTTTTGAATGTGTGCATCAAAGGTTATATTAGGGTGAGAGGAGGTCTGCCACTCTTTCACAAGGATGATGTCATCAGTGATGTCATTTGAGATGTCATCAGTGATGTCATGAGTGATGTCACTGACCATGTCATGAATTATGTAATATGTGATGTCATCAGCAGTGCATTGCGGGGGCGCGAGTTGTAGTTAGCTGAGCTAACTATAACAGAGGAATTTCTCTGGTTTTATACAAGTGGAATGTCCAACTAACTATAACGTCCCTGAAACCAATGTTTTTTTCAGTACATTTCTAAGGTTTTTTAAATGCTAATTTCTAACTATAACGTCCCTGAAACCTATGGTTTTTTTCAGTGAATTTAAATGTTTTTTTAAATGCAAATTTCTAACTATAATATTCATTAAACCTATGGTATTTCTATATTTATATTTTGTAACTGTAATATCCTAAAAAGATTTTTTTTAAACATTTTTTGTTATTAAAATTATATAATGTCTTGTGTTTTGTTGAATTTAAATGCATATTAATTTATATTTAGAAAAAGGTGAAGTCGCGTTGTTTGCGCGTTGGGTATGCAACGGATGCACGGTGCCCCGCCCTGCATAACGTTATGTACCTGTGCGGTCACTCCCGATGGCGAAATAAAGGTGAATGCACGCAAGGTCAACTGCACTCTTTGTCCTAGAGAACTGTCGAGGGGAAGTGACAGAAAGTATACGTGCGGGACCTCTAGCATGCTGAAACATCTGCAGGCAATCCACCCTCGACCTCTGGCATGAGAACAACTGCGACGTGCCCAACAAGATATGCAATGGAATGACCAGGGAGCTGGTCCAAGTACTTCAGGATGCTAAAGCGCCTCATCTCGAGGTCCAGACATTCGTTCTGAATTTGCTTCTCTACAGCAATACTGCATCAAATGCAAGGCTGTGGTTTGTTGTGGGGATCAATCTGTAGATGCATGATTTCTGCAGCAAGAAATCACAGCACATAATTTTATTATGGAAGCAATGACTGTTTAATTGCAAAAGTTAAAACTTAGTTCTGTTGTTTTTTCCGTTTTTTTTAAAAACACCAAAAAAATATACAAAATGGTTTAAAAGACACAAACAAAATTATAAAAGCAAAAAAAGAAGAACAAACAGAGTTCTTTTCAGAACTACCATACCTGGTTAAAAGAAGAGAAATAACTGCATGCTAATGCATGGGTGATTGAATGAGTATATGTGTAGAGGTTTAGGAGCAAATGAGAAGTGTGTAAAGGGTTAGAGCACTGCATGTGTAGTGCATAGAGGAGTGCTGCTGTCCATGTGTTTGTGGCTGGGTCTTTGCATGAGTACATGGGTACTGAGTAGATGATTAGAGTACTGCATGGAGACTGTGTGGTGAATTTATAAGTGTTTGGGTATTGGCGGAGTGTTTGGATTAGAACATGGTAGTGGCTGGGTGACTGGAGGAGTGCATGGGAAGTGAGAGGGTGATTGCTGGACTGTGTGGGTACTTCCAGGGTAATTTAAGGAGCGAATGAGAAGTGTGTAAGTGGATAAAGAACTGCATGAGTAGTACATAGAGGATTTCAGCAGGGCATGTGTTTCTGACTGGGTCTTTTTTATGAGTACATGGGTACTGAGTAGATGATTAGAGTCCTGCAAGGAGACTGTGTGGTGAATGTTATAGTGTTTGGGTATTAGCTGAGTGTTTGGATTAGTACATGGTAGTGGCTAGGTGACTGGAGGAGTGCATGGGCAGTGAGAGGGTGATTGCTGGACTGTATGGGTATTACCAAGGGAATTGATGGAGTGAATGAGAAGTGTGTAAGTGGTAAGTGAACTGCATGCATAGTGCATAGGGGATTGCAGCAGTACATGTGTTTGTGACTGGGTCTTTGCATTAGTGCATGGGTACTTAGTGGATGATTAGACTACTGCAAAGAGAGTGTGTGGTAAATGTTTAAGTGCTTGGGTATTGGTGGAGTGTTTGGATTAGTACATGGTAGTGGCTGGGTGATTTGAGGAGTGCACAGAGAGTGACAGGGTGATGCCTGGACTGCATGGGTACTACCCGGATAATTGGAGGAGTGAATCAGTTGTGTGTAAGTGGTTACAGGACTGCATGGATAGTGCACAAGTGATTGTAGCACTGCATGTGTTAGTGCCTGGGTCCTTATATGAGTACATGGATAGCGACAGGATACTTAGAGTGCTGCAAGGAGAGTGCATGGTGAATTTATAAGTGCTTGGGTTTTGGCAGAGTGATTGGATAATGACATGGAACTGGCTGGATAATTTGAAGAGTGCATAGGTAGTAAAAGGGAGATTAGTAAACTGTATAGGTGACTTTCAAAGGATTGGAGAAGTGCATGACTTAGTGCCTAGGTCATTCCATGAGTAAATGGGTAGTGACTGGATGATTAGAGTGCTGCAAGGAGAGTGCATGGTGAATTTGTAAGTGCTTGTGTTTTGGCACAGTGATTAGATAAGGACATGGAAGAGTGATTAAAAAGGTCCACAGGGAGTGACAGGGGGATTGCTGGACTGCATCTGTAGTGCTCTGGAGATTTTACCATTGCATGAGTTAGTGCATGAGTCATTACTTGAATGCATGGGTAGTGCTTGGATACTAACTGAGCGATTGCACAATATAGAATCAGTAAATCGTTTCTCATGTACTTATAAAATCACATATTCACTACCTTTGCACTCCTGTAATCAGTCAGGCATCTCTCAATAATTCAGCAAATATACATACAACTATATAAATTCAATCTGAACATATACATTAGTCATTACATAATATCTAGTTAAATAGATATACCAGAAAGAGTAATATGTGCTGGTTTACTTTTGAGCTACATCTTGACCATTACATCTAGAAATATGCGACATCATCAAACTATACCTCTCAACAGACTTAAGAAAGAAGACTAATTAACAGAACCTTTTATGAGCATTTCTAAAACCACACTTTAATTATACATCTTCACCATTGTATCTAAAATTATGTGGCATTATTCAACTATACCTTTGCTCAGACTACAAAAAGACGCATAATTAATAACACCTTATTTCACCATTCTATCTTAAAACATATGGCATCATTAAACTTTACCTTCTGTACAAATTAATAACAGAAAATTAATTATTAACACCTTATATGATCATCTTTCAAACAGCACAGCTGTGCTGCATTTTACCAAACTATTTATAATTATGCAGTATCATTAAACTATACCTTTGTAGAGAGAAGAAAAAATGATGCCCAATAAACTACACCTTATATGAACATCTTTCAAAATACACATTTGTAGTGCATGTTCAACCAACTATCTAAAAATATGAGGTATCATTCAGCTATACCTTTGATCAGACTTAAAAACATATATATTACTGTACAGACTGTTTTTTAAACAAACTTCGAGTACAATAAAACTAATTCCAATATACATCTCTACATTTAATAATATATTCCAAACAACACAGTTTTAGAATATTGTCAAATCTTTTTAAATAAACCTCAAAAATATATAACTCACCTTGCAAATAAATCTGTTGAATGAAAAATCTCACACACTCAGACAGGATATTCTTTTACACACAGTCAATATAAATCACCAGACGCTGCAAAGTGAAACCAGTAATGGCAAAGTTTCCCTCTTCTTCCATGCAAATACACATAAGCAACATTGACATTGCTTCCCAGAGATTTTCAAATTGTAAAACACATTTCCATTGGTCACAAATAATATCCCTTATCAACTGACTTATTCAGCCCTTCTGCTTAATGTCAGTTTCCATAGCAACAGGTCATGCAATATTCAACTTAACTGACAGGTCATGAGTTCACCACAGAATGTTGCAAATAGAACAGCAAGTGTGGTTGCCTTTGCAAAACATGCCTTTATCCTTTCTGCTGTACCTTTCACCGTTTTTTTTACTAACCAATAAGAAACTTGCTTTTTGAACAAGCTAAACTGCACATCATTTTTTTAAATTATAATCTTTTTAAACAGCTAATCAAATCTCTACTTTCTTAAAAACAGCATCTTCTCCGCCATTTTAGATACCTCTCATTCTACCAACTGACTACGAATGAATGAATTAATTAATTAATATACATTTATACAGCGCATGGCTACCCGAAGGCCTCCCAGTGCTAGAAACAGAGTCGTCAACCGAACTACAGCCAAGCATTCAAGGGAACAGAAGGGTTTTCAGGAGCTTGCGGAAGGAGAGATAGTTGGCTTCAAGCCAAGTATAGTCTGCCAACTGGCTCCAGCATTTCGCCGCAATTAATGAAAATAGGCATCCACCACTCCGTACTCTGTTTATCCTAGGGACAGCTGCAAGATGTTTCCTACAGACATCCCTTCAAGATGCTCTCTGAGTGGATTGTTGGGCACAGCTATGTATTCTGGTGCAAAAGGTATGCTTAACCGAGAGGTATTGACAAAGACCTAGCATTGCAAAATGTAGACATTAAATGGATTGGACAGAGAGGATTAAAGTGGCACCAATTGATGCCTTGGGTTAAAACATTTTTACATCTCCAACCCCTTGACCACATGATTGTGCACTGTGGTGGCAATGACCTAGGCGCATTGAATGGGGTAGGTCTGGAAATGCTAATGAAGGACACCTTTGCAGAATTGATGTTGCTTTTCCCCGAAACTGCCTTTGTATACTCTAACATAAGCCAAAGACAGAAATGGAAGTGGCCCAATCAATTATGTCCTCAGATTGAGAAAGCAAGAAAGACTGTCAATAAAGCTGTTTCTGCTTACCTCAGTGAACATAGAATGGGCTCCATATATAACAACAATTTATGTTTCCATATGGAGGGCATCAACAGAAGTGACGGACTACACAACCTAAAGCTCTGCATCCGCACTTACACGTAGGGGCAAGAAATTCATAATAAACACAAGGGCTGTTTTTAGAGCCACTCAATTAGCCAACATTTAACTTAGATTTATATAAAAAAAATCTGAATTATTTTTGCTTGGAGTTGTGCACCCAGTACGACTTAGAGCCTCGCACCCATTGCTTTCAAACTAGGGGAACACGCTGAGCACCATGCACCCACCGCGTTCCCACGAGGGGAGCGCGCTGAGCGCCGCTCACCTATCGCATTCACACTAGCGAGCAGTGCTGAGCGCCGAGCGCCCATCGCGTTCACACTAGGGGGCCACCCTGAACGCCGCGCACCCATCGCACTCTCACTAGGGGACGTGCTGAACGCCACATTAGGGTCGCAACTCCAAATTTTCTACCCCAAAAATTGACCACTTCCATTAATTTACATTCACCCCGGGGGACCCCATCCCCTGGGGCATGCCTAAATGTATATTTTGTTATTTAAATTTTTTTTTAAAGAGATGGGGGGTCTGTCACCCCACTCCTGGGCCATTTTGGGCCCCGGGGACCCCATTTCCCGGGACCTGGCCTCATGGTTAGGGACCGTGGGGAGAGCCCCACTGCCCTCACGGTCCAACCAGATCCCTGTGTCCAGTGGGAGCTGGCATTTCACACAGGGAGCTGCTGACATGCAGTTCCCCGTGTAGAAAAGCAATCTGCTTTGGATTTAGGAAGCGAGAGCAGGAAACCTGTTCTCGCTTCCAAAATCCAAATCAGAGTTTACTAAGACAGGGCGAGAGCCATGCTCCTGCCCTGTCATAGCAAACAGCAGTGTACCGGGACTAGGCACCCCGGAACACTGCATGAGCCGGCCGTAGGAGGTGGCAGTCCCCAGGGCCATCAAGGCCTTTGAAGCCTTCCAAAATACGCCCTGGCTCCGCTAAGGGCCTCACTTAAATCTGCAGCTAGACTAGTTACAGATAGCAAACAAAAAGAGCATATTATCCCAGTCCTAAAATCCCTCAATTGGCTGCCCTATGAAGCGCAAATTCACTTAAAGATTGCTGTCCTTACACACAAAGCTTTTCACTTGAACACTCCTGCGTACCTTGCACAAAAGCTTAAATTATCCTGGGGTGTAAGAGCCTTAAGAAGCGCCTCTACCTTCCTCCTGAAAACCACTCATCCTTAAAACAAAGAGAAGTTGTCACCTAGCTTTCTCCGGCACTGCCCTTAAGATATGGAAATCTCTTCCACCGGAAGTACATAGAATCTCCTCATCTACGGCATTCAAAGTGGAAGCTAAAAGATTCCTAATGAACAAATTCTTACCTTAATAGGGATAGACTCAAGTGCTGTTGACATTGCTCCTACTGCCATTGTACTTCCATCTGATTCGGCCCCCCCCTACTGCATACTGTGACTCCCCCTTGCTGCTCGTCTACACCTGTCTATTACATTACCCTCCTGGGTGCAATTGTACTGTAATATGCAACCTTTCCTGTTTTTT
Organism: Lissotriton helveticus; assembly: GCF_964261635.1. Lineage (NCBI taxonomy): Eukaryota > Metazoa > Chordata > Amphibia > Caudata > Salamandridae > Lissotriton > Lissotriton helveticus. The sequence continues at coordinate 259,274,546 of NC_136069.1, read as the reverse complement.
TCTCCCCCCTTCGTGATATGTATATTGCTTTTGTACTTCCTCCCATTATACTGTTAAGCGCTCTAAAACCCTCTGGATCTTTTTCGTGCTATAAAAAACATTATAAATAAATAAATAAATAGATAAGGGCTCCAGGAGGGGGACATGCGGCACCCCTCCCAACGTATTTAAAGCCCTGGGGGGGGTCTTGGAGGCCTCCCACACATTAAAACATAAGCCCCGGGGGGTGGCGGTCCCCGGGACTGCGGGAGTATCGCGTGCCATCCCACATATCATATACATAGCCCCGGGGATATGACGGTCCCAATGGCTGCGGAGGCCCATGGGCCCCTGCTAAAGAATTTATAGTGCCCCGGGACCTGGCCCACCCAAGGCCTTTTTTAAATGAAGCACGGGAGCCCGCGCTTCATTTTTGTGAGTCCTTGTGGGACCCCCTGAGCAGGCCTAGTGGGTTAGGGTGTTCCTACCATGCCCCCTTTTCTTGGTTTTTAAAGTTTTTCTACTATTTTTTTGTGCCTCGGTTGTACCGAGTCACAAGATGGCTGCCAACACTTCCTGGTTTGAAGTGTTGGCAGCCAATCACAGTGAAGCTCGTAGTTGGGAGGGTTCGCGAATCCACCGCTGCCCAAGATATCGAAAATATAATTTTTTTAATTTCTCAGCAACTACTGAACAGATTTACACCATTTAAACAAAAGGTCGCTTTCTGAACCAAGCACTACCTTTTTGCCAAATTTGGTGTAATTCCGTTCAGCAGTTCAGGGGGTAGCCTTGGCTGAAGTTTCCTATTGGAAAATTGATTATCCACCTTTTATTTTTAGAATTTCTCAGGAACTACTGAATGGATTTACACCATTTAACAAAAAGGACTCTTTCTGAACTAAGGGCTACCTTTTTGCCAAATTTGGTGTAATTCCGTTCAGCAGTTCGGGATCCATCATACCAGAATCCAAGAGAACACCCTCAAATGGATTGCATCATTCCTCACCAGAAGAAACCAGAGAATCCACCTTTCACCTCGGCTCACAAGAACATCATATGCAGCGTTCCCCAGGGGTCGTCTCTCAACTCTGTCCTATTCAACACCTATATGACTCCCTGCACCAACACCGTCAGGACAAACAGACTCAACATCATATCATAGGCGGACAACACCCAGCTTATTCTCTCTCTATTCCCAGACCCATCTACCACGATGACCAACTTTATCCTGTGCATGACCGACATCGCCCACTGGAGGCAAGAAAACTGCTTTAAACTTAACACTGACAAAACTGACGTGCTGATCTTCGGGAATGGCACCTACCCATGCAACGACTCTTGGTGGCCTGCTGAACTGAGACCCTCACCCACTCCACCAGGCCAGGCCAGGAACCTCGTCATCATTCTGGATAGCAAACTCACCATGAAAAATCAGGTCAGCGCAGTATCCTCATCCTGCTTCCTTGCACTCCACATGTTCCAGAAACTCTTTTAATGGCTCACAGTCAGCATCAGATGCACTGTTACCTATGACCTTGTCACCAGTCACCTGGACTATGGCAACACTCTCTACTTAGGAATCACCAAACACCTACTGAAAATACTAAAGACCATACAGAGCTCAGCGTCCAGAATCATCTTTGAATTTCCCAGACAGACCCACATCACCTCTCACCTCCATAAACTCCACTGGCTCCCAAGAGATGCTAATTCATGATGTTAACGCATGCCTAAAAAGCACTGCACATTCATGGACCAGAATACATCAGCAACCGCCTTAGTTTCCATCAAATCTCTAGATACCTGCGCTCCGCCTCCTTCTCCCTCGCCCAGAACCCCCGCATCCATCGAAGTAAGTGTGGTGGATGCTTCTTCTCCTACCTGGCTGCAAAGTCCTGGAACAGCCTCCTTGTAGACCTACAGACCTCATCATCCCTGCAGGAGTTCAGAAAAGAACTCACGATCTGACTATTTTATTGATTCCACCTGAGCAGCAGGACCCCCAACACTAGGATACCCTTGTGAATGTTTAGCACCGCTATAAAAATCGTGATTGATTGGTTGATCGATGAATAACAATTGGAGCATCAAACAAACCCATCCATTAATTCATCCTACTGGAAGCGATCACCCTCTTCTAAGTGTTTCTTGAGATTAAAATATTGCCCTGCTAAAGCATCTTTATTGGAACTTTCTCCCGTTGTAAAAGTGTTGATCATAACACTCCGATCACCAATTAAGTGTATGTTCCCAATGTGTTTTTCCTGTAGCCTTAATTAAGTAATATACTCAACTATTATTTTAAACTCCGTTGGTGCGGATTTAATTATTAAGATAAATATTCTAATACAGAGATCGCTATGGTAACGTCATTCACCATCTAACATTATTTCCTGGAGTTGCAATTATCTTTGACTTTGCATTCACTGTGGAAGTCTAAATATGTTTCACAATTCTCCCATTTATCAATTCAGAAATCTTTCAAAATAATGTTGTATTGCTAACAGGAGGTTTGTGTGACATTGAGATCTCCTTTCTAAACATCCTTTGCCACAAAAGGAAAATCCGGTGGTTAATGCCTAAAATGATCATCCACCTCCTTTTAAAATAAAATGTTTCATTGTTCTTCTTGTTCCGTTGGTGGTAATGAAGTTCTGGGGGTGTTGACGTTATAGGTTTCCACAGTGGGTACAGTTTTCTTTCTTATCTGCTTTGTGTTTCCCTCCTTACTTTGGACAGCACATACTGTGATGGGTCGAATGCTTGAATTAATGTCAGCTACGGGTAGTAAATGTGGGACATGTCCCATTCCACCATTTTAGCTTGTTTGTGCCCTTACAGACAGGGGCCAACCGAATGCAAATAAGCATTGGTCTTGCTGCAAATGGAATAGTCCAACACAAACTGCTAGGCTACATTCCCACAGAATGGGAATGTAAGCAATTTCAGACCAGTTCTGACTTTGTTGAGCGTAATCAGTGAGGTCCAGAATAAGACCTATGGTACAGCAAGCTCCCCTCATTATCAGAAGGAATAAACAAAAACAACATCGGCCACAGAACTTTGATTGGGAGTGTCTGTTATCACTGTTGGTGTTGTGGTGTCAATCACCTCAGTCTGGTGGGATTCAGTCAGTGTCTAAAAGACTGGTGACAATTTCAGGTAGTGTGCCACCATTTTACAGAAACTGCTTTCATATGGTTGAAAATATGTAAATTGCTTTCTGTTGCATATCTGAAAGAATGCCTGGTTCCCGCCACTTTTCATCCGCCTTTGTGACTGTTTCTATCAACAGTATATTGTTTTTTGTGGACTGCTGCTTTCGCCTTTGTTGCACAAAGTTGAATTTGCAGCCTCTATTTCTGTATAATTGTTTCCTCTTTGAGTTCAACAATACATCATAAGTCATCTATCAGATTAAACAGGTACTTGGCGTAGCTACCAAACCACTGTCTGATGGTATCTCTGCTCTAAAATTGTGATTGATTTTTCTAGAATCTCACTTCATTCAATCTCTTCGTTTCAGTTTTGTTGACAATCTATTTGAAGTTGGCCCTTGCATGATTTTGTAGTATCTCCACAGACTTAGGTCTAACTTCATAAGCGATTCCTATGACTTGCCCTTTCAAAATGACCTGGGTCCACAGCCACAGAGCACCTGCTTCCTCCTACCTTGTCCCTGAGGGAATAGGTGTCGGTTGGGGTTTCACAGCTCCCATTATCTACTTTGGACTTGCCACCCACCTTCCACCAATTCCTTTCAGCACCAGGGTTTCTAGTGCTCAAAAGATGATCGTGGACACTTGAGTTATAGGCCCAGATGCATAAAGGTAAAATCCGCTCGCAAAGGGGCCGATTCTGAGAATTCTTTGCGACCGGTATTTTTGCATTTGGGATGCATCATCCCAAATGCAAAAATCGCAAATCAAGAATTCGCTAAATTGCGATTACTTGCATTCAAGGAATCTCAAATTGAGATTCCTTAAATGCAATGCATCAAAGTTAAAAAATTTGCGATTTCGCTGATATGAGTAGCAAATTACCATGAAGTTCAACTTCATGGTAATTTGCAAAAACTTTGAAAAATGCACTTTTGTGCATTTTTCAAAGTTTTATATTGTGCACACACAGTGTGCGCAACATATGTGCACAGATCAGTTTCAGGGGTGCAACAGGGTGTCCTTTGAACACCCCTGCACCCTTGAAATGACATTCTCAATTTGCGATTCGCTAATTGCGATTCGCAAATTGAGAATGTCTTCCCATTCATTCCTATGGGCCTCTAGGCCCATAGGAATGAAATGAATGGGGAGGTATTCCTTAATTGCGACTCGCAATTTGCGAGTCGCGATTAAGGAATTTTAAGAAATCGCTATTTTTTGAGCTATTCCTCATTAGCGATTCCTTATTTTTCGCTAATAAGGAATCGCAAAATGGATGCTTGATGCATCTGGGGGTAAGTAAGTTCCCTGCTGGTTTCTCACAGTACTGAGTAAAACGCACTCAGATTAAAAAAATAATTTGTTGCAGTTGTTATATACCGCGAACTCGACGCAAAGGTATGGAGTGCTTTACGTGAGTTGCCCACAATCAAAGGATGTTGAGCTAATGCCGAGATTCGAACCCGGTTCCCCAGTTCCAAAGTCGGCAGCTCTGGTTGTTTAAGGTGGCCTTCTGGGCATTGCCCACGCCTTGCCTCACATGCAGTCTGAGTCCACTGCACCAGCAACAGATGCTCTAAACACACAATACAGCAGACAGGAGGCATCAGCATGCTTATTGTATTTGTAAGTAACCCTGCCTCTGTTATCGTGTAATTAAAAATGGTAAAGCAGTTTTGAGAGTGACTATGTGGTATGGTAGAAGCCTAATTATCGATACAACCAAATATGCAGTAAGGTTGAAAATAATACTCAATGGGTTTTTATACCTTTTGATACATTTCCCCTTATTAGCACAGCCAATCGGGCACTGCATTGAAGATCTCCTAATATGTATCTAATTATTAATCGCAGCAGATTGACAGGTACTATCATGAACTAATGATTTCTTTTATTTCTCAGTGTCTTCCAGTTACTGCAACTCAGCATAGGCCACCAGGCCTTTGGACCTTTGGCAAGCTTGTATAAAGTGTTACGAAATGGAATCGGAAATTAAATGGATTGTACAGTACTACATGGTGCAACTTGCAGCATGGTATTGCGTAATTCAATATAGAAGTTGTCTGCTGTTTGGGGGTAACCCTGGGAGGTGACCCCATCTCTTGTAGCACTCCTTAGGAAGTGTCTCCATTTTCCAAGACCTCAGAGGAGGAACTTAGTGGTCCCCGGAGCATTTGTAGAATTTGGCTTCGTGCACCGGGTCACCGCTGTGGACCTACTTGACCTCCATGGCACACAATTTACTCTTGACTCCTAAAAAGGAAGCCCTCTGTCTCTGGAACGTCACTAGATAGAATACATATCTCAGTGATTGTTCACCAGTATAAGAGCAGGACCCAGTGCTCTATCTAGTATTGCATCCCCAGTCCTTATAATGGAGTACTTGGGCAACTATGGGGCATGGAAGGACTCCTGCTGGGGTGGCTGGCCGGCATTCTGTGGAAAAGTAGTATGTGAGGCTGTGGTGGGGGACCAGGTTTTTCAAACAGGTAGTCGATCATATTGTGTTGTGTGTTTCCTGCATGGCCCATTGTAGTTTTCCCTAGGTTAGCCTAATTGTGCATGCTGTAGGCTGCATTTTCCTTTGCACACGTTACTATAATAAACACGCTTGTCTTTGTGCCACATCGCATTTTCACACAAAACCTGCATATGTTTTCGCGTTCTTTTCTTTCCTGGGATTTAGTCTGCACACCATAGACAAGGTTAAACAACAATGTCCCTTGTTATTTTCTCTGGTCAGGCATTATCATCTAGACAGAACACAAGAATGCTGATGTTGTTAGTGAACACCCATGTCCTGGCATATAGATGTGTACAGAGGTCCCAAAACCACACATGGAGCAAGAATTCAGAAACAAGAGCACTGCATCAATTGAGATGTAGAGAGCTAGTGAATGCTAAGGTACAGGGTCCGACACTAATCCCAGAGATCTGTGATATATAATCATTTAGCTTCTTTAGAAGGAGAAGGGGGTTTAGGCTACTCTGTCTTATAAAAAAACAGGGCTTTTCATGGTATACGTTTTATTGACCATGCTAACTGTATTTGTTTCCAAATTGGGGCACGAAAACTGCATTTTAGAGCACAATAGTTTAAATAAATATTCTAAACTTCATTTGTGTTCCTTGTTTAGCTCATTGTGGGCAAATACAAGTGAGAGTGCAAAAGGGTGTGTCCTCTTACCATGATCCCCTGAGATGGCCGAGAGTATTGTGTTCTGGGGTCCAAATTCACTTGTCTCTCTGGTAAGGTTAGGAGAGCAAGTGAGACACTGTAGCTAGTTGGACTCGGGCTCATAGATACTGAGGTTGTATGGTGACCGCGTCCTTACAAGCCCATGTTCTAAGGTCCCAAGCATAGTTCTGTTCCTGGGCAGAATCTCTGCAACAATTGCAGCTATGCGCATATTGTTGAGACAAGAGAGGTCCTCCACACCCTCTGCTCTGTTTTCCAGAGTATGGACCATGTCCTTCAAGTTCTGTACCTGAGTATGAAGGTCCAAGATTTTTGGCTGTAGCTTAGCCAATGTTCTCTCTGAGAGGATGATGCAATCTGCCAGGCATGTGTGATTGTTTCACAGGAGTTTGACATCAGAGGCCACATCATCCACCTTCACTTCCAGGGAGATGCCCGTAGTGGATCACTGGAAAAATATCGAGGGACATAATATCGAGTTGAAAAAATATCGTTGACAAAATATCGACAGACAGAATATCGAGTTTGTATCTACAAACAGGTAAGTACAAAAATATCGACTACAAAATATCGTTTACAAAAATATAGTTAATTAAAATATCGACTTTATTAAAAACAGTGTTAAATTATATTAATATTAAAAATTAATTACTAAAATATACTTAAAAATACTTAAATTACCTTATAATATTTAAATAATTAATAAAAGTTATAAAAGAAAATTACAATCATATTTGTTAAAATATATATATATATAGTAACATAATATAATTAAATAATAATCAATATTATTACCGTAGGATAGCGTAAGTGTAAAAATTACTATTCCCACTCCAGTGGGTGCAACAGTAGGGAAAGCATTGGATAGCGTAGAGTTAAAATTACTATTCACACTCCAGTGGGTGCAACAGTAGGGAAAGCGTTGGATAGCGTAGAGGTAAAAATTACTATTCCCACTCCAGTGGGTGCAACAGTAGGGAAAGGGTTGGATAGCGTAGAGGTAAAAATTACTATTCCCACTCCAGTGGGTGCAACAGTAGGGAAAACGTTGGATAGCGTAGGGGTAAAAATTACTATTCCCACTCCAGTGGGTGCAACAGTAGGGAAAGCGTTGGATAGCGTAGAGGTAAAAATTACTATTCCCACTCCAGTCGGTGCAACAGTAGGGAAAGCATTGGATAGCGTAGGGGTTAAAATTACTATTCCTACTCCAGTGAGTGCAACAGTAGGGAAAGCGTTGGATAGCATAGAGGTAAAAATTACTATTCCCACTCCAGTGGGTGCAACAGTAGGGAAAGCGTTGGATAGCGTAGGGGTAAAAATTACTATTCCCACTCCAGTGAGTGCAACAGTAGGGAAAGCGTTGGATAGCGTAGGGGTAAAAATTACTATTCCCACTCCAAAGAGTGGAACAGTAGGGAAAGCGTTGGATAGCGTAGGGGTAAAAATTACTATTCCCACTCCAGTGAGTGCAACAGTAGGGAAAGCGTTGGATAGCGTAGGGGTAACAATTACTATTCCCACTCCAGTGGGTGCAACAGTAGGGAAAGCGTTGGATAGCCTAGGGGTTAAAATTACTATTCCCACTCCAAAGAGTGCAACAGTAGGGAAAGCATTAGATAGCGTAGGGGTAAAAATTACTATTCCCACTCCAGAGTGTGCAACAGTAGGGAAATTAAATACTTCATATATTATTTAAAAAAAATATAAATTAATATCTATAACAAATTATTTTAAAGTAATTACGAATGTATTTTAATATAACAATTAATCAATTAAAATTATAAATTAAAATTAATTATTATTATTTCTTACCTAGTAATCCAAATTAATTACTAATTAAAATGTATTTAATTAACAATTAAAACTTATTTATCTATTTTTCTAATTAAATACAATTAAATAAATTGAATTATTGAATTAATTATAAATAAATTACTTCCCACCCTATTCCCCTATAAACCCTGAACCCGCTACTGAAAATAAATAAGTAAAATTAACATATTTAGTAATTAATCAATTAAATAAAATAATTGCCTATTACAATTTAATTAATTACCCATACATTTTTAATTAACAATTAATTCTAAAAAATACCAATACATTTTTTAACATATTTAATACATTTTATTTAAATTACTTCCCACCCAATTCCCCTATAAACCCACAACCCGCTACGGAAAATAAATTAGTAAAATTAACATAATTAGCAATTATTCAATTAATTAAAATTAATTGCCAATTACAATTTAATTATTTAACACATATAAATTAATTAACAATTAATTAAAAAATAATACCAATAAATAAATGTACATATTTAATTTATTATAATTAAATTACTTCCCACCCTATTCCCCTATAAACCCACAGCCCACTACAGAATTTAATTACGCAATAAATAAAAAAACAAATTTCATATTTTAAAATTAATTATAACATAAATAAACAATTTTCACACATATAATAACATAAAAAATTATAAAAAATTAGATACTATTAAAAATTTGATATTTTTAATTACCTATATTATATACTTCGATATTTTAACTATCTATATTTTTAACATTCGATATTACATTACTTACCTTAAAAACGATATTTTTGATGTCTATATTCTGTCCAGTCGATATTTTGTCCAGTCTATATTTTGGACTCGATATTATGTCCAGTCGATATTTTGGAGTCGATATTATGTCTTTTCACCGCCCGTAGTCTATATGGACTTCAGGATAGTATCCAGTTTGCCTGATTCAGTGGCTGCCAGGCTTGCAGGAATGGTCCAGTTAGGTCCATTTGGGGAATGTACTGATGAAGCCTCTCCGCCAAGTAGGAGGGTCTATTACCCCATATTGCCTTGTGTGTCAGGCAGCAGATCTTGAACTTCACACGTTTCCTCACTGGCAGCCAGTGAAGTTGATGTAGGAGAGGGAGTGAAGCTGATCTGTGAGGGGCGTTCAAAACTAAGCGTGCTACGGTATTTTGTACCATCTGAAGGCGATTAAGGGAGGACTCGTTGGTAACGATCAGTAAGGCATTGCAATAATCTAATTTACTGAGCACCAGGGTTTGGATCAGGGTCTTTCACAGTGGATCAGGTAGATAAGTAAACACTCTTCTCAGCAGGCCTAGCGCGTGAAAGCATGAGCCAACAGTAGGGGTTACGTGCTCTTTCATAGTTAGAATCTGATTGAGACGTACCCCTAAGTTCTTTGCTGTTTTCTTGGGGGACGGAGCAGTTCCCAGTTCTGTAGTCCACCAATCAGGAGTCCATATTAGTGGGGCTGCTCCGAAGAGCATGACTTCTGTTTTTCCGGCATTCAGTTGTAGGAAGTTGTTTCTCATCCATGGTGAGATAGCTAGCATGCTGGAAGAAAAAGAGGAATGGTCTGTTTAGTATGTCTTGTTGAAGGAAAAGGTAAGTTGGATGTCATCTGCATAGGATATTGGGACAAACCCATGGTTCCTAAAGAGTGCCGCCAAGGAAGCAATATATATTTTGAACAAGGTGAGGCTTAGGCAGGAGCCTTGTGGTACTCCCTTGGTCAGTTCTATCAAATTGCATGAGTATGGGCCCAGGTTGATGGTCTGGGTGCGACTAGAAAGGAAGCTAGTCAACCATTGCAGTGCCACTCCCCAATCCCGGCTTCCCTCAGTCTCATGAGCATAGTCTGGTGGTCAACCTATCGAATGCGGCGGAAAGATCTAATAACACCAGGAGGGTAGGTTGACCCTGATCTAGTGCCAGCCTGATGTTGTCGGTGACGACTACCAGGGCAGTTTCCATGCTATGTGTGGGCCGGTAGCCTGACTGGATGGATCCAGGTAGCCAGACGATTCAATATGGGCTGTAAGATGAGTGTTGACATGTTTTTCCAGAACTTTGCTCAGATATGGTAAGAGGGAATTTGGGCGGAGGTTTGACAGATCTCTAGATCCGGAGGGGTGAGTGAACCCGCTTGCAGCCACCAGCATGGGAGCCCAACCACAGGGAGTGGCACAGCTGACGTCACAGGGCTCCGCTATTAAATAGCTGTGTAATGGAAGATGTCACAGCTAAACCACCAGGTTCTAGGCCTGGAGAGCACCTCCTGTTAAGCCTCTCATCATGCATCTGCTCAACACCAATCAAACTCAGCCCAGCCACTGGTGTTCCACGTCACCATCACACTTCTAGACCAGTGTCAGACAATGAGTCCATGGGGCACCCCCTCGAGGTCCGGACTTCCCAATGTGGCACTGGGGGTGCTAGATAGGCAGCTGATCTGGTATAGGATGAGGACGCTCTAGGGCCATATAGGGTGGTTCACCCCAGCTGCTTATGTTCAGGCACCATCGGCCCACTGTGTGGGCTTGTCGGCTCCCACGTCGTGGCCGGTTTCTATGGGCTGCAGCTTGTCTGGCACGCTGTGTGGGTCTTCAGATTCCTCATGGTGATCAGCAGTAAGGGAACGCAGCACACCATGGGCTTCCAGGACCAATTGACTTCCTCCAGGAAGCACTCCGCAGGTCACTTTCTCCCGCCGATAGAGGCATTGCCGGGCCAATGTGTCCCTGCTCTGCCGTAGGCCATCGAGACGTAGTGGCTGGGTCCAGACTTCGCATCAAAACAGAACCAGGAAACAGATACAGGAGCATCGCTATAAGAACACTATCTCGGTGGAGACTGGAACATCATTATAATAACACATTATCTTTGTCAGTACTTGAACATCACTATAATAACATACCATCTGTATGGGTGCTTGAGCCTTCCTATAATTACACATGACGTGTGTGGACTTGAACTTCATTAGTTTCATACTCTCTGTAATGAGATTTAAACTTTGACTTTACATACTATTTCAGTGTGTACTTAAACATAATCATCTTCACACTCTATCTCTGTGGGAACTTGAACACTACTATAATAACACACTATGTTTGTGGGGACTTGAACAATACAATAATAACACACTATCTTTGTGGGGACTTGAACAATACAATAATACACACTATCTTTATGGGGACTTGAACAACACTACAATAACACACTATTTTTGTGGGGACTTGACCGTCACTTTAATAAAAATGAATGCTCAAGTCCCCTCTGTGGGGACTTGAGCCTTCCTGTTACTACACACACGCTCTGTTTGGACTTAAACATCATTAGTTTCACATTTTATGTATGGGGATTTAAGTGTTGTCTTTACAAGGTCTTTTAGTGGGGACTTGAACATCTAAATAATCTCACACTATCTCTGTTGGGACTTGGACATGATTACATTCAGACATTATCTCTGTGAGGACTACTATAATCATATGCTATTTCTATGGTGACTTGAATAAAACGATCTTCACATTCCACCATTGTGGGAATTTTGATCAGAGATGAAGACACCATCTCTATACAGACCCTGGTGCTACTGTGATCAAATACCACCTTTATCGACATTATCACACACCAGCCCAATGCATTGAAGACATACCATTTCGGTGGGCATCATCCAACACTACCCCTATGCAGACATTAACATTATATGCATTCCTAGGGAAGTGTGGCCCAACAGCTATTTTAACAAGAATGTAAGCAGCTAACTAAGAGCTGGACTCCACTTAGCCATATTCCTTGGTTCCATATGTTAAATTCTTTATGTGCTAGTTCCCTTATCTCCTAAGATTGTAAGCACTAATACAAACTAAATACAGTTTTAGCTGCCTTTATTTAATCATTATCTGATATTTTATGACACATTACTATAATCTGTCTTTTGTGATTACCCCTAGTATATATGCAGCAATGCATTGATTATAATGTTATCTGTTGATATTGGTGATAAAATAAACATTTAGCCATGTGCCTTTGACTGTATTCAATCACAAATAGTATTATGGACTAGGTCCTCAAAAGGATGGGAGCAAGTGTTCAAGTCCCCACAAGGATGGTTATGTGCGCGTGATTAAATAACAGTATATTTGCACATTTGAAGCAGGATCCTGTATCATGAATTTTTTCTTTACATTTTTCTGTTATTAGTATATTTTAAAAACTTTGGGAAAGGTTAGTCCCCACAAAGCTGGTATCCACATATAGTCCCCACAAGGATGGTAACGTGTATATATGTGTGCGTGTGTGTCACTGCATTACTATGGGGAGGCAGTCAGTGGTGTAGGGTGGTATTGTAGGTTGCTAGTGTTGTGCTGTTATGGAGACAACCAACCCTGTGGGTAGAACTGTGCTGGAGAACAGTAGTGTGAGGTTTGGGAATAGCAGTGTAGTAACAAGTCGTAGTGTGATGTTTGGGGATTGATGCATAATTGTGCTGAGAAGTAGTATAGGAGTTAGGGTGGTTGTGTTGCACTGAGGCTGCTAGTGTATTTTTAGAACTTGACTCTAACCAAACTACCTAGGGATAAAAACACAAGTTTCTGGGGATATATTACCACTGTACCCTAGTGCAAAGAGTATAGTAACATAATTCGTATGATACATGAAATGTGAGTGATTTACTGCATAAAGGACCCAATTCATTAATGGAACCTGCATGCTGGATCAGATCACAGCCTCTTGCTGCCCCTCCCTCCATGAGACCTAAATCAGCGGCTGTGCCCATGGAGCTTAAGAATTCACTGTCCTCCACAAGCCACTTGGGGAAGGGGCAGAGACCTACTAAATTCAGCAGGACCCTGACTTTTTTTGGAGGGGGGGTTTATATAGTGTGAACTCGACCCGAAGGTGTCAGAGGCTTTGCATGAGCACAGTTGCATTACAGACGGACACTTTCATTTCGTGAGGCACGGGGAGATTAAGTGATCTGCCCAAAATCACAGGAGTTGAGCGTCCCTGCCGAGACTTGAACCCATCTACCTATATATCCATGAAAGTGTATCTCCCTGAACAAGCCTTTAAGGACTACCCTAAATTTTCTTTCACTATTAGTAAACACCATTTAGGAGTGGGAATGCACTTGTACATGCGCAATCATGGTATGCATTTTTGTTTGTGTAATTGATTGGCCAATGCAGGTGGTGCCCATGTATTCACTTTTGACATTGCTTCATCTGTTGTAGGAGCCCTTTGCCAGATCCAAACTGACACAACAAGTGGAGGCTGGTAGGGATTACAGAGCAGGTTTATCTCACTTCGAGGTAGCAGCGGAGTGCAGTATGGTGCTGGGGGTTGGCAGTGAAGTGCTGCTGAGGGTACTTCAGAGCTGGAGGATGACTTTCAGTGGTATGTAGTCAGATTGCAGTAGAAGACATTGCAACAGGTGCATGATTGTTAGGCTGTCATCGGCTTCGGTGCTGGAACATGATAGTGTTGGAAAAGAAGTGCTATCAGGTGATATGCTGGTGATGGGACTTAATAGTGTGTTGTGGCAATTATGATGGAGTACTTTTGGGGAAGAGGTATTGTATTGTGAGTTGCTAGTGTAGTGGTATTTCTTTATTTCAAATGTTTAAAAAGCGCAATCATGACCCAAAAAGAGTATCAGAGCACTGTAGAAAGGAAGGTACGTGGCAAGAGGTCAAAACATGAGTACAGTACAAAATAGAACACACGAAATACTTGAGAAAAGTTACAGCGAGTAGTACATGAAAAGGGACCTGTGAAGAGAAACAGAACACATTTTGAGCAAAAGGTATAAAAGACTGTCAAGCTGGCAATGGAAGTGGATTGAAGATGGCTTCAGGGCTATTGCTGTTGATGGTCATTCAGGAGTAGCCACTTGACATGTTTTTTGAATGAGGTACTCAATGGGTTGGATCTGATCTCGGGAGGAAAAGTGTTCCTAAATCATGGAGCATGACCAGAGAAAGCACGGTTGTATGTTCTTTTCTTATTGAATTTAGGTGGTTTCAATAGTAGAGTATTAGAGCTTCCTAAGTTCTGACTCAAGCCAGATAGCTAAATTGTTTTTGCTAGGTAGACAGGGATGTTGTAATGAATAGCTTCGTCTCTTGGCGCCTGCTGGCGGGGCGATGAGGTCCTTTTGTCTCCTGTGGACCTCAGGACACAAGAGAACCTCATCACCCGAGCAGCAGTGCGCCAGGAGCCCCGTTTGCAGAGTGGTGTAAAATGGGGGTGTGGCCTCAGACGGCTCTCAGCAATACAGCTGTGTGGGGCTTACTGGAGGTACCTGGTGGGCTAGTTGGCCCCTAGGGACCCTCATGAGGAAAGGGGACTTCATCCCCCAACCAAGAGCGCACCAGGAGGAGCGTTTGCAGAGTGGTGGAGAAAGGGGGCATGGCCTGTGTCTACCTTTCAGCAATCCCACTGTGTGGGGCTTACTAGAAGTAAGGGGTAGGCTAGTTGGCCCCCAAGGACCCCCTGCAGTCAAGGGGACTTTAATCACCATCAAAGAGTGCACCAGGGAGGGTGTTTGCAGAGTAGTGGGCAAAGGGGGCGTGGCCTGTTATGAGAACTTAGCACTACTGCTGTGTGGTACTTACTGTAGGTAATAGAAGGGGTAGTTGTTACCTCCAGTAAGTCCCACACAATAGGATTGCTAAAATGTCTTCAGAGGCCATGCGCCCTGTCTCCACCACTCTGAAAATGCACCTCCTGGCAGACTACGGGATCGGGGATGAAGTTTAATTTACTCCTGAGGGACTTTGGGGGCCAAGAATCCTTCCTGGTACCTCCTGTAAATCCTACACAGTGGAATTCTTGAGCACTGCTCGGAGGCCCAGCACCTTTTCTCTACCACTTTGCAAATGCAACTACTAGTTAAAGTAGCATGTTTCTGCACTTCTGAATTAGAGGTAGTTTTAATCCCCCTGCCCTATTATATACTAGGGCCTTACAGGGCAGGTCATATCAATCACAGAGGTACTCCAACCCATAGTGTACCCTAGTGTATGTAGGTGTTTTCACTGTATTCTAAGTGTCTTTTAGCATAGCACTGGCTCTAGGCCTAGTTAGTCAGAGTCAGTTACCACCAGTACTCGTCAGCAAAAGTTGGGGGCACAGGTTGACTTTGCAACAAGACATCTTTCTGCACCTCTGTTGGTTCTTTCTGCATATCTTTTGCTTCTTTCTGCACCTTTCTTTTTCTTTTTGGACTTCTGTTGCCTCTTTCTGCATTTATCTTGCTTCTTTCTGTTCTGTTCTACCTCTTTCTGCACATGTCCTACCTCTATAGGCATAGTTAGAAATTAGCATTTAAAAAACCTTAGAAATTCACTGAAAAAATCATAGGTTTCAGGAACGTTATAGTTAGAAATTAGCATTTAAAAAACCTTTGAAATTCACTGAAAAAAAACATAGGTTTAAGGGACATTATAGTTAGAAATTAGCATGTAAAAAACATTAGAAATTAACTGAAAAAACCATAGGTGTCATGGTCATTATAGTTAGAAATTAGCATTTAAAAAACATTAAAAATTCACTGAAAAAAACATAACCTTCAGGGACATTATAGCTAGATGTTATCATTTAAAAAACCTTTGAAATTCACTGAAAAAACATAGGTTTTGGAGACATTATAGTTAAAAATTAGCATTTAAAAAACGTTTGAAATGTGGCCATTATAGTTAGTTGAGCTAACTATAGCTCGTACCCCCGCAATACACTGCTGATGATGTCAAATATTACATCATTCATGACATGGTCAGTGACATCACTGATGACATCTCAAATGACATCACTGATGACATCATCCACGTTATAATCTGATGCATCTCCTCAAACCCTAATATAACCTTTGATACACCCACTCTAAAGTACAGACTACCATTTTTGAAACCATATACACACCAATACCAGTTACTACATACCTACTCACTGATTCCTAGGTCTACACTTGCATCCACTCAGTCACCAGTACAGTCCCTCATACACGCAGTCACTCATCAAATACAGCACTATCATATGAACTCATACACCTATACAGACACTCACACACTACCACTCATCCATAGCGTTAATCACACACCTAGTCAGTCATGGAAAGAATCAATCGCACTCCCATTCACTCACCTATACAGTTATACACACACCACCTCACTTATTCATGCAGATACTAACACATACTTACTCTCTTATACAATCACTGATACAAGCCACACTCATCCATACAGCCACTCTCACAATCACTCACTCTCACATATACTCATTTATATACTCGAACACTCACATATACTGTCTTTCAGATATGCAGTTACTCACAAATGTAGGAGAGACATCCATTCACTCACCAACACACCCATACACACACTCACCCACTGATACAACCCTTCACAGATGCACTCTTGAACCCATACACCCAGCGACTCACCCACTCACACATCTACGCACAGTCACACACACCGCACCCACCCAAACAGACACTCAGACAACCAATCAATAACCCGTATAGACACTCATGTAGCTACTCACCAACCCATGCAGCCGCTTACACACCAACAGACAGACTGATACAGACATTCACACAGTTTAATCACTAACCCATGCATTCAGTAAGGCACGTTTAATTACTCACTTATACAGTCAGTCACACACCTACTAAATCATCCATTCAGACACTTATACACCCACTCATTCTTCAGTACACCTTGGCATATATATATATATTCTGAAGAAGAAGGCAGCCGCCTTCGAAACGCGTCAGGACAACCAACGAACCAGAACTGCATCACGAACCTTGTTCCTTTGCTCTTATGCTATAGAGCTATTTGTTGGGAATAAAGCCCTTACCAGAAGCCCCGCGAGTGTGGTGAGTGTTTTTCCAACACACGAGCCTGCATATATATATATATATATATATATATATATATATATATATATATATCTATATCTATATATATATATGTATGTATATATATATATATATATAGGATCACTGAAAGAATATCGACGGACAGAATATCGACCATCAAAAATATCGTTGAGAAAATATCGACAGTCAAAATATCGAGTTTCTATCTACAAACAGGTAAGTACAAAAATATCGAGTTAAAAATATCGTTTACAAAAATATAGTTGTAAAAAAATATCGTATTTACTAAAAACAGTGTTAAATTAAATTAATATTAATAATTAATTACTAAAATATACTTACAATTACTTAAATTAACGTATAATAATTAAATAATTAATGAAAGTTAAATAAATATTTTTTTATTTCATATTTATTAAACATATATATATAGTAATAAAATATAATAAAATAATACCCAAAAACTGAAAACTGACCCTGAACCCTAAAAATACCCCTTTACCCAAAAACTGAAAACTGACCCTGAACCCTAAAAATACCCCTTTACCCAAAAACTGAAAACTGACCCTGAACCCTAAAAATACCCCTTTGCCCAAAAACTGAAAACTGACCCTGAACCCTAAAAATACCCCTTTACCCAAAAACTGAAAACTGACCCTGAACCCTAAAAATACCCCTTTGCCCAAAAACTGAAAACTGACCCTGAACCCTAAAAATACCCCTTTACCCAAAAACTGAAAACTGACCCTGAACCCTAAAAATACCCCTTTACCCAAAAACCCAAAACTGACCCTGAACCCTAAAAATACCCCTTTACCCAAAAACCCAAAACTGACCCTGAACCCTAAAAATAAAAACGATATTACTTCACTTACCTTAAAAACGATATTACTTCACTTACCTTAAAAACGATATTTTGGCTGTCGATATTCTGTCCTGTCGATATTTTCTCCAAACGATATTTTGGAGTCGATATTATGTCCAAACGATATTTTGGAGTCGATATTATGTCTGTGTACCATATATATATATATATATATATATATATATTGTTCACCAAATTGCCCTTAGCATTTAGGAGGCACACGACAGGTCTCCGCCTTTCCTGGCTTCACATTCAGCGCGTCTCCCCACTTCGCAAGTCATTAAAATGCCTGACGCGTTTCTGGGAATCACTCCCGTCATCAGGGGCTGCCATCAGCGAGACTCGTTCGTGCAGCGATGTATTCTGGGCTTTTTTATTCACTCAAGTCCCAACAGTAGGCGTGTGCTAAGTGCGCCGTCATACTGAGTTTGGCTGGGATTTGTTGTCCTTTACGCTGCACTGTAAGTGTTCTCTTTTAAGTAAAGACAAGAGTCACTGACGATTAAGGCACATATAAACCTATAGTAGGCTGCGTTGTGGTTCGATGCGCTGTGATTTTCATCGAGGAGTCCTGTGCCACACCTCCAACCAGTTTGGAAGCGCCGGCCTCAAACTGCTGTCAGACGTTTCTTGTTGCAGCAGTTGATGGTGCTCTCCCCACGACTAGGCTGCCGTGCTGTAGATTGTTCACCAAATTGCCCTTAGCATTTAGGAGGCACACGACAGGTCTCCGCCTTTCCTGGCTTCACATTCAGCGCGTCTCCCCACTTCGCAAGTCATTAAAATGCCCGACGCGTTTCTGGGAATCACTCCCGTCATCAGGGGCTGCCATCAGCGAGACTCGTTCGTGCAGCGATGTATTCTGGGCTTTTTTATTCACTCAAGTCCCAACAGTAGGCGTGTGCTAAGTGCGCCGTCATACTGAGTTTGGCTGGGATTTGTAGTCCTTTACGCTGCACTGTAAGTGTTCTCTTTTAAGTAAAGACAAGAGTCACTGACCATTAATGCACATATAAACCTATAGTAGGCTGCGTTGTGGTTCGATGCGCTGTGATTTTCATCGAGGAGTCCTGTGCCACACCTCCAACCAGTTTGGAAGCGCCGGCCTCAAACTGCTGTCAGACGTTTCTTGTTGCAGCAGTTGATGGTGCTCTCCCCACGTCTAGGCTGCCGTGCTGTAGATTGTTCACCAAATTGCCCTTAGCATTTAGGAGGCACACGACAGGTCTCCGCCTTTCCTGGCTTCACATTCAGCGCGTCTCCCCACTTCGCAAGTCATTAAAATGCCCGACGCGTTTCTGGGAATCACTCCCGTCATCAGGGGCTGCCATCAGCGAGACTCGTTCGTGCAGCGATGTATTCTGGGCTTTTTTATTCATTCAAGTCCCAACAGTAGGCGTGTGCTAAGTGCGCCGTCATACTGAGTTTGGCTGGGATTTGTAGTCCTTTACGCTGCACTGTAAGTGTTCTCTTTTAAGTAAAGACAAGAGTCACTGACCATTAAGGCACATATAAACCTATAGTAGGCTACGTTGTGGTTCGATGCGCTGTGATTTTCATCGAGGAGTCCTGTGCCACACCTCCAACCAGTTTGGAAGCGCCGGCCTCAAACTGCTGTCAGACGTTTCTTGTTGCAGCAGTTGATGGTGCTCTCCCCACGACTAGGCTGCCGTGCTCTAGATTGTTCACCAAATTGCCCTTAGCATTTAGGAGGCACACGACAGGTCTCCACCTTTCCCGGCTTCACATTCAGCGCGTCTCCCCACTTCGCAAGTCATTAAAATGCCCGACGCGTTTCTGGGAATCACTCCCGTCATCAGGGGCTGCCATCAGCGAGACTCGTTTGTGCAGCGATGTATTCTGGGCTTTTTTATTCATTCTAGTCCCAACAGTAGGCGTGTGCTAAGTGCGCCGTTATACTGAGTTTGGCTGGGATTTGTAGTCCTTTACGCTGCACTGTAAGTGTTCTCTTTTAAGTAAAGACAAGAGTCACTGACCATTAAGGCACATATAAACCTATAGTAGGCTGCGTTGTGGTTCGATGCGCTGTGATTTTCATCGAGGAGTCCTGTGCCACACCTCCAACCAGTTTGGAAACGCCGGCCTCAAACTGCTGTCAGACATAGTGTACCCTAGTGTATGTAGGTGTTTTCACTGTATTCTAAGTGTCTTTTAGCATAGCACTGGCTCCAGGCCTAGTTAGTCAGAGGCAGTTACCACCAGTACTCGTCAGCAAAAGTTGGGGGCACAGGTTGACTTTGCAACAAGACATCTTTCTGCACCTCTGTTGGTTCTTTCTGCATATCTTTTGCTTCTTTCTGCACCTTTCTTTTTCTTTTTGGACTTCTGTTGCCTCTTTCTGCATTTATCTTGCTTCTTTCTGTTCTGTTTTACCTCTTTCTGCACATGTCCTACCTCTATAGGCATAGTTAGAAATTAGCATTTAAAAAACCTTAGAAATTCACTGAAAAAATCATAGGTTTCAGGAACGTTATAGTTAGAAATTAGCATTTAAAAAACCTTTGAAATTCACTGAAAAAAAACATAGGTTTAAGGGACATTATAGTTAGAAATTAGCATGTAAAAAACATTAGAAATTAACTGAAAAAACCATAGGTGTCAGGGTCATTATAGTTAGAAATTAGCATTTAAAAAACATTAAAAATTCACTGAAAAAAACATAACCTTCAGGGACATTATAGCTAGATATTATCATTTAAAAAAACTTTGAAATTCACTGAAAAAACATAGGTTTTGGAGACATTATAGTTAAAAATTTGCATTTAAAAAACGTTTGAAATGTGGCCATTATAGTTAGTTGAGCTAACTATAGCTCGTACCCCCGCAATACACTGCTGATGATGTCAAATATTACATCATTCATGACATGGTCAGTGACATCACTGATGACATCTCAAATGACATCACTGATGACATCATCCACGTTATAATCTGATGCATCTCCTCAAACCCTAATATAACCTTTGATACACCCACTCTAAGGTACAGACTACCATTTTTGAAACCATATACACACCAATACCAGTTACTACGTACCTACTCACTGATTCCTAGGTCTACACTTCCATCCACTCAGTCACCAGTACAGTCCCTCAAACACGCAGTCACTCATCAAATACAGCACTATCATATGAACTCATACACCTATACAGACACTCACACACTACCACTCATCCATAGCGTTAATCACACACCTAGTCAGTCATGCGAAGAATCAATCGCACTCCCATTCACTCACCTATACAGTTATACACACACCACCTCACTTATTCATGCAGATACTAACACATACTTACCCTCTTATACAATCACTGATACAAGCACACACTCATCCATACAGCCACTCTCACAATCACTCACTCTCACATATACTCATTTATATACTCGAACACTCACATATACTGTCTTTCACATATGCAGTTACTCACAAATGTAGGAGAGACATCCATTCACTCACCAACACACCCATACACACACTCACCCACTGATACAACCCTTCAGAGATGCACTCTTGAACCCATACACCCAGCGACTCACCCACTCACACATCTACGCACAGTCACACACACCGCACCCACCCAAACAGACACTCAGACAACCAATCAATAACCCGTATAGACACTCATGTAGCTACTCACCAACCCATGCAGCCGCTTACACACCAACAGACAGACTGATACAGACATTCACACAGTTTAGTCACTAACCCATGCATTCAGTAAGGCACGTTTAATTACTCACTTATACAGTCAGTCACACACCTACTAAATCATCCATTCAGACACTTATACACCCACTCATTCTTCAGTACACCTTGGCATATATATATATATATATCTGCGCAAACTCCCAAAAACGCCGCTGCAGGTCCTAGTACGATTCAGAACCCACGAGGCAAGTTGGAGACGGACCACAGTCAGGTTTCACAGATGTTTATTGCAAAGGTTGAAAATTGCGAGGGCAAGACGCGTTTCGGGCTTACAAAGCCCTTGTTCACATGCAATGATTCAATGAATTTTTTTTAGTTTTATAATGCAGTGCAAGCCCGCCTCCCCACCACTTTACGTTTGGGTCACATGATCACAAAGGTAGAAAAAAGACTCTACATTTTAAATGACCAGCTATATTACATATATTGCACAAGTTACATTCATAGGAATAACTTTCAAAAATAAAAATATTTCTTTTTTTAAAAATAAGGGACATCTATTTTCTTAGAAGTTCTTATTCAGTTATTTTGGGATAAATCCCTGTGCAAATGTTATCATATGTGCAAAGTTCGCACTATGTAAACAGTGGGGGAGCGGGAAAGGTGGTGAAAGTGCAAATAACAAACTGTCATTGAATCGCAGACTGCAATTCAAGGAGTAACTTGTGTTCAATACAGAAATACACGTAGAGGAAAGAGAAAAAAAGTGCTGTGAGTGCATGATGATATTAATCTGTGTATATAATGCATAAATGCTAATTTAGACATTAAAGGAGAATTGATAACTTCCTATCTGTCTTATTAAAAACATGCATAAAAACATTTGATACCAGTATAAATACATCATCATATAAAAAGATTAGAAAAAAACACCCTGAGTAAAATAAGTGCTTAAAAAAACCTCACATCTAAAATTCATGAATATATGAATATAAAAGTGAATATTATCTATAGTGAAGAAGCAGAACAAGATGAAATATACAAAGAAGTGGCTGACAAGGAACTTGACCAGCCACTTACAACAATCTGTACGAACATATTGTTACTTAGGTGCAATGTTTCAGACAGGGACACCTCCCCAGATCACAGGGTACCTGACATATCTAGGGAGCCACTAGGATGCTGTTTAGGATGAAAAATGTATTTACTTAGTGTGGCATATAAGTATTGGAGTCGGCATTTAAAGAAAATGGCGTAGATCCTCGGTATTATTGAGGCCATTCGGCCATTTACTATCGTATTCCAGGATCAAACTCGACTCCAATCGCCTCAATTTAAGCTCTTGATTGCCTCCTCTTCTAGGTTTGGGGACAGAAGCCACTACATAGTAGGATAGACAATTAAGATCCTTATTGTGGGTGCTTTCAAAGTGGCGAGCCACTGGATATGCCTGGTCACTATGTAAGATAGCCCTAATATGCTGCAAGATCCTGACGTGCACCTGTTGTTTTGTGCTGCCTACATAATTAAGGCCACAGGTGCACGTCAGGACATACACAGCATATTCGGTTTTGCAGTTATGGCTACCTTTAATTGGAATATCAACAGTAGAAAAGGGAGTTCTATAGTGAGTTTTATTTACTCCAAACTTGCATGCTCTGCAAGTTGTGCATTTGCGAAAACCTGCTGATATTAACCAATTGGGTTTCTGTTGTAATTCAGGGCTGCTCTGATCTAAAATTGCACCCATATTTTGTGCCCGCCTAAAAGTGACGAAGGGTTTATCAGGTAACATGCATCCCAAAACAGCATCAGTCTGAACCATAGGCCAATGTTTGTTGATTATCTGCCTAATTTTGTTTTCCTGACTACTGTAATCCGTAATAAATCTAAGACAGTCTACATCATTTGTTTCGGCCACTGCAGTGGCCGCATTATGTTTGTTTACAGTGTTTGAGAGTAGACTGATTCTAGAAGAATTTTCAGCTTTAGCCAGTGCTTGGTTGAATATCTGGTCTGAGAATCCACGGGCCTTCATTCGTGCTTTTAACTCGAGAATGCATTTTTTTAAATCCTCAGCCGTACTGCATATTCTTTTTAACCTTAGGATTTCTCCATAAGGTATGCTGTGGATAGTATGCTTAGGATGAAGGCTTGTAGCATGGAGCGTGGTATTGCCCGCCGTGGCTTTTCTATGTAAAGTAGTTTGGATATGGCTATCATCATCTATGTATATTTTGACATCTAAAAACTCTGCTTGTTTGGCACTGATGTTAGAAGTAAATTTTAAGTTGAGGGGGTTGTCATTAATTTCAGCAATGAATAGTTGTGCTTCATATTCATCCCCTTGCCAAACAATAAAAATGTTGTCAATATATCTAAGATACTTTACAATCTTCTCCTGTACCCAAGTTCGGTGTGTGACATTAAGGACCCGCTCCTCCCACCAGCCAACGTGTAAACACGCATAGCTAGGGGAGAAGCAGGCCCCCATAGCCACACCCCTTAATTGTTTCCAGATATCCTTACCAAAAGAAAAAAAATTGTTACTTAGGCACCAATCAATCAAACTTAAAATCACCTTATTATGTTCGTACAATTCAACAGGTCGTTGGCCAAGATAGTATGTTATTGCATTTAAGCCATCAAGATGTGAAATGCTGGTGTATAATTGTTCAACATCAAGGGTAATGAGTAACATGTCATTTTGCCATTCCAAATCCTCTATTTTAGCCAAAAAGTCAGTAGTGTCTCGGACAAAGCTGAGGAGTTCACTAACCCAACTCTGTAAAAAGAAATCAATATATTGGCCCACATGTTCTCCACAACTATCAACGGCGGAGATGATGGGCCTACCGGGAATCGGTGATGTTCCTTTGTGGACCTTTGGAATTAAGTAGAGACATGGCAGTACAGGATGTTCATTGTACATGAATTTGTATTCGTCTGCTGAGATGAGGCCTTCTCTGCGGTATTTTAGCAGTAGTTTGTGCAAAACATCATTAGCTTTAGAGTACTCCTTATTTGTTGACTTGACGTAACAGGCAGGATCTTGTAATTGCCTTTGTGCCTCTGCAGAGTAATCAGATTTGGGCCAAATAACAATATTTCCGCCTTTGTCTGCGGTTTTTCTTACGATATTGGGGTTGTCTTTTAATTTTTTCATGAGTTCAAAGTATTTGGCCTTTTGCACATTGTACTTCTTTTTCTTATAGTTACTGGTCTTTCTGTACAAATCTTTGATGTCTGCAATTATACAATCCTGAAAAACATCCACCGCATCTTTTACCATGATGGGTACAAAAACTGATTTTCCTTTAAATGGCGTAATACCGGCACCCTTTTGAACTAAGTTGATTTTTTCTAGTCTTTTTTGTGTGCTAGTCTCGCCATTGTTGATCATTGTTTGAGAGCTGGTTACATTCTCCAAGTCGTGCATTTCAAGAAAAAACGGTACATCAGAGGCTGATAGTTGAGCTAAATTTTCAATATTGTTAGTACTGGTATCAGCTTCAATTCCTGTTGTGGATTTCAATTTTTGTAACGCAAAGAATTTCTTCAATTTTAATTTTCGAATGTAGCGATATACGTCCACTCTAGTGGGGGCATATCTGAAATTCTGTTCGGGGCAGAAATTAAGACCAAGCAACAGAAGCTGTTGTTCCGCTTTTGATAAAGTTACGTCTGAGAGATTTATGATAGATCTCCCTAATTCTGTTTCTTCTTCTTCCATGTTTGGTTTGTTTTCTTTTTGTTCCATCCCCCTTTGTTTGCGTTTCCTTCTCCTTTCCCGTCTTTTTTTGTTTCTACGGGTGTTGTTGTGTTCTTTTGGCGTGGTCTCAAAGTGCGCAACCTTTCTTCCACTAAAAAACCAAGCTCTTCATCTATTTCAAAGATAGGCATTGGGAGACCAGTTGTGGTTAAATCCTCATTGGAGCTCACTGATTCGCTCGATGTGGAAGCGATATCGGAATTAGAACTTCCCACGTCAAAGTTTTGTGCCTCCATAGATGTAGTTGTTAATGTTGGTTTTGTCACCATAGTCCCTTTTCCTCTGAATTGCTGTCGTTTTGCAACATTGTATTTGCGCGAAAACGTAAATATTTGACCATTGGCATAGTCTGCTGCATCCCGTGCAAATTTACTGACTTTCCTTGTTTTAATTTTGTCTGCATGTTTTTTCAGTCTCTCATTCATGACATCTTTCAATTTTTTAATGGTTTCAGTTTCTTCCATTGCATTTATTTGTTCCTCAAGTTTTTGGATTGTAATCAAAATAGCATCTCTGTCAATAGCAGCATATTTGATTAAAATATAGACTAGATTCATTGAGGCTGTTAAGTTGCTTTGGCCCCATTCCTTTAACATCAAAGGGTTTGGATTTTCGAAACTTGGAGCCAGCATAATTCTTAAGCCTCTTGGTACACGTTTAACATCTGCATATTTAGTCAAAGAATAATGTTCCCACCATTTGGTGATTTCAAGCCGTTTTTGTTTTTCTAGAGCTTTATATAGCGTTTTGATGTCTGTGTCAGCTTGTGTCTCGATGTTGCTAACTGTCGTGTTATCATTACTGCTTGGCGTAGTGACCTGATTAAATAATTGTTCTGCTTCTTCCTTCCTCACACGGAATTCCTCCGCAGACATTGTCCTCTTTATTCAACCCAACAATTGCTTGCTAATGTACACCTTTGCTTGTGTGATTGGCATACTATGTGCTCCCTTCCCCAGCCGGGGACGTAACCTCCTCACCTCCGCTATGCCGCTTTTGCCGTCTGGTTTCACTCACCGCGTTGCAGTGGACAGAACGCTTTAGCCGTGTCTTCCGACTCGACCGCCGAGAATCGTCCTACACGCCGGTATTACTGTGCTTCAGGCCACAGGAGGGGGCATCCACTTATAATTCCATTCAGAAACTTAGTGCAAAGTAGCTTGAGCGTGGATGCCGTCTTTCCGAGGAGGGGGTCCGTGAACGGAAGCAAGCTGACTTCCGTGATTCAATCTGCGCAAACTCCCAAAAACGCCGCTGCAGGTCCTAGTACGATTCAGAACCCACGAGGCAAGTTGGAGACGGACCACAGTCAGGATTCACAGATGTTTATTGCAAAGTTTGAAAATTGCGAGGGCAAGACGCGTTTCGGGCTTACAAAGCCCTTGTTCACATGCAATGATTCAATGAATTTTTTTTTGTTTTATAATGCAGTGCAAGCCCGCCTCCCCACCACTTTACGTTTGGGTCACATGATCACAAAGGTAGAAAAAAGACTCTACATTTTAAATGACCAGCTATATTACATATATTGCACAAGTTACATTCATAGGAATAACTTTCAAAAATAAAAATATTTCTTTTTTTAAAAATGAGGGACATCTATTTTCTTAGAAGTTCTTATTCAGTTATTTTGGGATAAATCCCTGTGCAAATGTTATCATATGTGCAAAGTTCGCAATATGTAAACAGTGGGGGAGCGGGAAAGGTGGTGAAAGTGCAAATAACAAACTGTCATTGAATCGCAGACTGCAATTCAAGGAGTAACTTGTGTTCAATACAGAAATACACGTAGAGGAAAGAGAAAAAAAGTGCTGTGAGTGCATGATGATATTAATCTGTGTATATAATGCATAAATGCTAATTTAGACATTAAAGGAGAATTGATAACTTCCTATCTGTCTTATTAAAAACATACATAAAAACATTTGATACCAGTATATATATATATATATATAAAACAAATTTCAACTGTACAGAAACACACAGTCACTGGATGGTGTCATCAGTGATGTCATTAGTAATGTCATTTAAGATGTCATCAGTGATGTCACTGACCATGTCATGAATGATGTAATATGTGACGTCATCAGCAGTGCATAGCGGGGGCACGAGTTATAGTTAGCTCAACTAACTGTAACGGCCACATTTATCTAGTTTTATACGAGTGAACTGTCCAACTAACTATAACATCCCTTAAACCTGTGTTTTTTTCAGTGAATATATATATTCTGCAATATTATGGAATTTCTCCGATTACACTGGCACCGAGGTGAGAAAAGGACACAGGAGGAGAACCATCTCCTTTTGCTTTTTCTGGGAATCCTGCGTTTTTCAAGTAAGGAGTGACCTTGGCAGCAAGTTCATTGAGCACGAACTGCAAACATTAAAATATTGAAATAGGCCTCCTTCTAATTTGTGGCTGTTTATATTTATTGAACAAGTGCACTGGGACAAAAAAATGACTTTGTGATGTTATTTAACGCTATTGAGCCGGGTTCACATTACATTACGAGTCTAAAAGACACGTATTAACAGTACAAGTGCACTTTGGGAAATGTATGCTTTCATTTAAGTCACGTGGTATAACTGGATTTAAGGATACCAATAATGTTCATGAAAAAACTGCTCACCTGTGATCAAGGCTGATTGGAACAGCAGAAAAGCGTGAGGGAAATAAAGAGAAAATGCTGTCACTTTGGTTGCAATAAAAATACTGGTTCTTGGAAATGGGCTTCAATAATCCTTTCTGTGTGTGATTTGAATTGGCAGGCTGCTCCATGCCTGTCAGAATGAAGCCGCCCTGCAGGGATGTGGGCTCCTATCAAAATGGCGAATTTTGGGGAATATATATATATAGAGATAGATATATATATATATATATATATATATATATATATATATATATATATATATATATATATTACCTACTGGCGGTCGCCAGTAGGTATATATAGTTAGGATTTTTTCTCTATGGGATTTTTGAAAATTCTATGTCTAATAACTTTGGCGTTTGTGGACGGAATTGGCTGACATTTTCAGGAAAATGGCACATTTTGTTTCTGAGCAGCCCCTGAAAATTTGGGGGGGGTTCGTCAAGGGGGGGCTGAGAAAAAAGGGCGGTCCCAAAACGTGTTTTTAACATTGAGTTTTCCATAGGGCGGTTGGCCTCACTTTTAGCCCGAACGGCTGAATGGATTTGCACGAAACTTGGCAAAATTGTAGGGACTGGTAGCCCGATGTGCCTTTGCTAGGTCTCAATATATGTGCTCCAGTGGATTTTGAGAAATTAACTTTCAAAAAAAGATATATATCTGTAACAGCGGACCGGGCAGCGCTCCGGTTCGCGGACTTTTCGCGGTACGGAGCTTTGTGAAGCGAAGCTGATTGGTTCTCAGGCGTCTGTGAACATTCCAAACAGTCCGCAGCGGCCGCCATCTTGTCTCTCGGTAGGATCGAGAGACAAGAGGAGGCCAAAGCGAAGGGGCAAGTGACCATAAGGGGGCATAGTAGATCCTCGCTGACCCCCTAGGTTTGATGTGGAGGTTTTAAAAGGGCCCCGCGGGGCAAAAAAAAAAATAATAATAATAATCGAACGGCTGAATGGATTTGCACGAAACTTGGTAAAATATTAGGGACTGGTAGCCCGATGTGCCTTTGCTAGGTCTCAATATATGTGCTCCAGTGGATTTTGAGAAATTAACGTTCAAAAAAAGATATATATCTGTAACAGCGCTCCGCTTCGCGTAACGGAGGTTTGCGAAGCTGATTGGTTCTCCGGCGTCTGAAAACATTGCAAACAGTCCGTAGCGGCCGCCATCTTGTCTCTCGGTAGGATCGAGAGACAAGAGGAGGCCAAAGCGAAGGGGCAAATGACCATAAGGGGGCATAGTAGATCCTCCTTGACCTCTTAGGTTTGATGTGGAGGTTTTAAAAGGGCCCCGCGGGGCAAAAAAAAAAATAATAATAATAATCGAACGGCTGAATGGATTTGCACGAAACTTGGCAACATTGTAGGGACTGGTAGCTCGATGTGCCTTTGCTAGGTCTCAATATATGTGCTTCAGTGGATTTTGAGAAATTAACGTTCAAAAACAAGATATATATCTGTAACAGCGCTCCGCTTCGCGGAGATAAAATTATATCTGTATTACCTAGCTGTTGCTAACACCAGTTAGCGACGGCTAGTAGGAGATAGCGACCATCTTGGGCCCCACTTTGCATGTGAGTGATATTTATCACTAATGACATGCAAAATGGGCATGCCAAGATGTTAGCGACTGGAAACAGTCGCTAACATCGCTATCTCCTATTATCAACTTTTGGAAATATTCGCGATAAGCGCGAATATCTCCAAAAGCTAGCACCTGCCCTGAGCAGTTCTTAGCCATGTTATCCAATGGGAGGTGGATAACATGGCTAAGAGCATTAGCTCGGTAATGCATGAATATCGCTGAGTTTTCAGCGATATTAATGCATTGCGGTCGTTTTTTATCGTATTTGCGATAAACCTTGATAATAGCAAGGTTTATCTGCGATAATTTCTGACGATGCTTAGCGGTAAAAAAATCGTTGCTAAGCATCGTTAGGGATAAATATCGCTTAACTTTGGTAATATGCCCCAACGTCTGTTAACGTTCGATTCGAAGGAAATCAGGAAGTGTTGAAAAACATTGTCTGCGCCATCTTGCCTTTTTTCAAATGCCACACTTTTGTCGTGCACGGCAGTCATTTTAGATGCCTTGACCAGACCCACTCTGTGCACGCTGTCGATCCTTAGCATGGCTCCCCACCCTCGCAAGCATCTCCCCCAGGCAGTGGTCACCCCCGCTCTCTGTCTTATGCATGGGTAATAAACCACCCCCCATCTGCGCTGCTCTTCCCTGAGAATCACACCCTGTGCCCGCCCGACACCTCCCTTTCGCCCTATTCACTACCGCACCCTCTGACACTCCTTTTCCTCTGTGTCCGATTGTCCAGGCTGGTCCTAGGGTATCAGCTAGCCCTTCAGATGTAGTTTATGGCCCCAGCTGTAAAGAATCACCCCTCTTCAAAGGAGTTATAGTAGATCAAGGCCCACACTCGATGAGATCCGTCACAGGAGACGCGTTCCTATTATCTGAAAACCATCCTGTATTGTGATTGGGGAGGGGACCGAGCCTGAAGCGGAAGATTCCAGGGATGACTCTTTGTACATCAAAGTTTTTACAATTATGTGTCACATTAAAAATATATAGCACTCCAACAAAGTAGTAAGATTATAAAACTTTAATAACTTATAAATATATACAAGAAAACAAAAACAGTAATAACATATAAACATTTTTAGGGAAAAACAACGAAGTAGCGGTCGGCTGTGCGAATAGTCCCAACGCAGCACAACGTCCAGATTTCTGGCGTGGGGCGTCGCGGGGGGTGGGTCATCAGTAGCAAACTGTTGTGCGAATAGTTCCAAGGCAGCAGAACGATGGCACCAAGGTGATGTCCAGTAAGTTGCCGCACTGGTTTTGGTATCCTACAATGCTGCTCCGAATAACGGCGTGGGGCGCCCCGGTGGAGGCGGCGTGAACGGGCCTCTCCAGGTGGAGTCTCATCTGTTGTAGTGGGGCGCCCCTTTACCGTTTCAGTTGCCATTCCGTCCGCTTTTGGTCCACTGTGTCAAAAGCCGCAATTCAGCTGAGTTGCACCCACTCTTGCGGTGCAGCGATAGGCGGCTGTCACAGGACTCTCAAAATGGCGGCAGGCTGTTTCCTTTTTGGGCCTGGTCCACTGAAATGGCCCTGGGACACCTTGGAAATCGGACGCTTGTCTGCTAGGTCTTGGACCCCATTCTCGAAAGCGTCCCCTCCGCCTTGAGGATTCATCAAAAGTTTTGGGGGCCCCCGACTCCTGTAGGCTTTCGGTGGGGAGCGGCTGCCATGATTGCTCGCGGAATGACCACGACGGAGCTACGAGATGGTGGTGCTCTCATGCTGACGCCAGCTTCAGTCTGAAACATCCAGAAACAAGGTGGGGCTTTCATCGTTTGGGAAAAAAAAAAGTTTTCATCCAATCAAAAGTGTTGTTTTTAGGTCATATGATCAAGCCTTCCATCATTAGGAAACCAAAAGTAAAATGAACCAATGAAAAGTTTTATAAACAAGTCACATGACCTGTTATGCGGCATAGGGTATAAAATGCGGAGAAAATACGTTGGCACGTGAGGCGGCGTCAGTAGCGGACCGATGTGCGAATAGGCCGAAGGCAACACAACGCGCCAAGATCCGGATGGCACCGAGGTGGTGTCCAGCAAGTTGCAGCACTGGTGTGGCCATCCTACAATGCTGAAAGTTGGCGTGGGGCGCCCCGTTGGCCTGTGAGTTTGCGTCAGTAGCGGACCGATGTGCGAATAGGCCGAAGGCAGCACAACGCGCCAAGATCCGGATGTCACCGTGGTGGTTTCATAGTTGAGAGGCACTTCATCTGCAGTGGGGCGCCGAGATCCGGATGGCACCGAGGTGATGTCTAGCAAGTTGCTGTACTGGTGTGGTCATCCTACAATGCTGAAACTCGGCGTGGGGCGCCCCATTAGCCTGTGAGATGGCGTCAGTAGCGGACCGATGTGCGAATAGGCCGAAGGCAGCACAACGCGCCAAGATCCGGATGGCACCGAGGTGGTGTCTAGTAAGGTGCACTGGTGTGGCCATCCTACAATGTTGAAAGTCGGCGTGGGGCGCCCCGTTGGCCTGTGAGATGGCGTCAGTAGCGGACCGATGTGCGAATGGGGCCAAAGGCAGCGCAACAATGTTTTCTGAATAAAAGACACCACAAGGCGCTGAGATGCCAAGATCCGGATGGCACCGAGGTGGTGTGTCTAGCAAGTTGTGGCACTGGTGTGGCCATCCTACAATGGTAAAAGTCGGCGTGGGGCGCCCTGTTGGCCTGTGAGATGGTGTCAGTAGCGGACCGATGTGCGAATGGGGCCAAAGGCAGCGCAACAATATTTTCCGAATAGAAGACACCACTAGGCGTTGAGATGCCAAAATCCGGATGGCACCGAGGTGGTGTCTAGCAAGTTGCTGTACTGGTGTGGTCATCCTACAATGCTGAAACTTGGCGTGGGGCGCCCCATTAGCCTGTGAGATGGCGTCAGTAGCGGACCGATGTGCGAATGGGGCCAAAGGCAGCGCAACAATATTTTCTGAAGAGAAGACACCAAAAGGCGCTGAGATTCGGTTACCACCGAGGTGATGTCTAGCAAGTTGCCGCACTGGTGTGGCCATCCTACAATGCTGCTCCGAATAACGGCGTGGGGTGCCCGAAGGGGGGGGGGGCGGCGTGAACGGGCCTTCCTAGGTGGAGGCTCGTCTGCTGTAGTGGGGCGCCCCTTTACCGTTTCAGTTGCCATTCAGCTGGGTTTCGGCTGCTCTTGATGCTACAGCGACAGGCGGCTGCAACAGGACTCTCAAAATGGCGGCCTGTTCTTTGGATTTGGGCCTGGTCCACTAAAATGGCCCTGGGACACCTTAGAACTCGGACGCTCGATTTTTTTTTCCTTTCCTGTACATGCAAAAAAAGGTAAATGCCCGGTACGTTACACGCTTCATCTGCCACGATGAACTCTCCAGAGGAACCGAAAAAAAATATAGTTATGGTAACTATACCATGCATCGTCATATGGAGAGGTGGCACCAATTAATTATAGTGCTGCATAAAAGAGAGATTTGGAGGAGAACCCCTGACCTGCTAGTACATTCATCAAAGAAGTGGCACTGACAGCATCAGAGGCAAGGGAACGGTCCCAAATATTTAGAAGAACTTTGGAAAGATTAAAATGACATGTTTAGATTGTGGCAAATTAATTTCATGTGGACAGATGAGTGTTACTCTAATAAATACAGCATATGAACATCATCATAGTCGATGGTTGGTAGAGACATTTTGACTATATCCTGGACCTGCCCGTCCTCGCCCAAAATGGCGCCGGAATAAATGGGACTCGTAACTCCTTGTTGTGTACTGGTTGCAGAACCTTGAAATCACGAGATACGTATGCAGTTTTGAAGCAAATGGCGGGCGGGGACGAGAATTGATTGAATATTTCGACATCCCTATTGATATTAAGTTCTGATGTGTTATTGATTACTGTACTATTGAAAGTTCGAATTAACGTCACCCATGGTACTTGCCCGCAAATGTATATCTAGATAATTTTATTGTAACTGGCCCTGTCGTATTTTAATTATAAAATGTACGTCCACCGATTCCGTAACTGTTAGACACCTTAGTTCTTGCAACCTAATGGCCCGCCCGTTACGTTCCTCTACAGTGTAAATGTCTACTCATCATATACGATTACAGTTTGCTCCGTGGCCGGCCCAAGTGGTTATAGGCTCGTATAATTAAATTTTCACAATAAAGGTTTTTAAAAGAAAACATGGTAGTAGTATATACATTGGTAAAGTTTTTAATAATAGTCACTGTTTTAGAATCATTAAAAGGCAAGTGAAATAAAGCAGACCAATTACATGAAGGGTAAAAGGTATAATACGAAGGAACGCAGTAAAGATAAATGGTCAAGGGCTGTTGTGTTTTCTATTCCTGCAACATAAAGTGATCGATAAGAATCTCATATTCAGGCGTATCGGCGACTAAGACAGCAGGTCGACCCTCTTTTGCTCAACGGCTCCGTCATGGGACGAAGAAACGCTCTTTTTCTCGAAAAAAGAATATATTTTACTTGCAGGACAGTTGTAAATTTTCCGGGAAAGTACATTAGCCTGGAACATTATAACATATATTTAAGAAAAAATAATGTTCGGAAGTAATAAAAAGCGTAATTTTTAGGTCATATGACCAAGCCTTTCATCATTAGAATAAGAAAAGTAAAATTAACCAATGAAAAGTTTTATTAACAAGTCACATGACTTGTTATGCTTACGTTACGCGCTGCGCGCCCCGGATGACTTCCGGATGCGCTAACGCGGCGCGTCATATGACGCATTACGCGACAACGCAGGTCCAGAATATAGTCAAAATGTCTCCACCAACCAGCGGTCGGAACACAACCCCTTTCAGCAGGCTAAATAGTTCTGTTAAATGACAACAGAAGGGACAGGCAACAAGAACCATTAATCAAAGAGGGGAGGGCTAGTTCTTCTCTACCGGGTTACATTGGGGCGCTACCGGAACTGATCGAATTGGTAGTCTACAGTGTTTCTGGATGTTTCAGACTGAAGCTGGGGTTAGCATGAGAGCAGCACCATTTCGTAGCTCCGTCGTGGCCATTCCGCAACCAATCATGGCAGCCGCTCTTTATCGTTATTTTGGGCGGGGTGGGTGGCGGAGCCGAGCTGTTTTGCAGCCATCATTGTGTGGAGTTCAGTTCATCTCACTAGTTTTGTATTTGTCATGAGGGGTTGTTCCTAATGTTTCTATTTTAGCGAGGTCAAAAAGAGATCCCATTAGTGGCCTACTGATTTTGCTCGATTCCTTTTCTTTTTTTTTTACACGATTTTTCGTTATCTGCAAAGACTAAACAGAGTATTGCGACTCTGTGTTTGTTTGTAAATAGAGAATGAACCAAAGAGAACCAATTCTAAAACAGTAAATACTTGGATAACAATCAATCAAATGGAGAGAGAAGCAGGCACGACGTATTACAACGGGGGCAAAGGCCTGCGTTAACTACCCTTCACTATGTGCAAAGAGAGAGTACTCCTAATAGAAATGAGGGGGGGGGCACCATTCAAAGCAGATCAGTGTGCATAAACACGAAAATGTTTTCACTTACCACGTACTTGACATTCGACAGCTTATGATATTTGCTATTAAAAAACCATTGAAATTCACTGAAAAAACCATAGGTTATAGACCATATATAGTTAGGAATTAGCATTTACAAAACCTTGAAAATTCACTGAAAAAACCATAGGTTATAGACCATATATAGTTAGGAATTAGCATTTAAAAAACCTTATTTTACTCACACAAAACCATTGAAATTCCATATATAGTTAGTTGCACTAACTATATATCGCGCACCCGCAATCCACTGCTGATGATGTCACATATTACATCATTCATGACATGGTCAGTGACATCACTGATGACATCACTGATGACATCTCAAATGACATCACTGATGACATCACTGATGACATCTCATTTGACATCAATGACCACATCACTGATGATATCATTCATGTGACAATACAATGCATCTCCTCACATTTTAATATAACCTCTGTTTCACCCAGTGTTAAATACAGAGTATAATTTTTGAAACCATTGACACACCAATACTAGTTACTACATACGTACTCACTGATTCCTACGTCTACACACACATTCACTCATTCACCCATACAATCATTCATACATACAATCACTCATCTTTACAACACTATCATATGCACTCATACACCTATACAGACACTCACACTCTGCCACTCATCCATGGAGTTACTCACACACCTAGTCAGTCCTGTAAAGAATCAATCACACTTCCATTTTCTAATCTATACAGTTAAACATAGAGCACCTTACATTTTCAAACATATACTAACACATACTTACTCTCTTATACAATCATTGATACAAGTACACATTGATCTGCACAGAGTCACACACCTCCCAGCCAGCCACACACACACTCAGTCTCCCATACAAATACTTGGACAATCAATCAATAACCCATATAGTTACTCATATAGCTACTGATCAACACATGCAGCAGTTTACAGAACAACAGACATAATGATGCACAAATTAAGACAGTTTAGTCACTAACCCATGCACTCAGTGAGACACATTTAATCACTCACTCATACAGTCAGTCATGCACCTACTAAATCCTTCGTCCAGACACTTATACATCCACTCATTCTTCAATATGTAAGACATATTTAAACTTTACAGAAACATAAAATCACTGGATGTTGTTATCAGTGATGTCATCAGTGATGTCATTTGAGATGTCATCAGTGATGTCATCAGTGATGTCACTGACCATGTCATGAATGATGTAATATGTGACATCATCAGCAGTGGATTGCGGGTGCGCGATATATAGTTAGTGCAACTAACTATATATGGAATTTCAATGGTTTTGTGTGAGTAAAATAAGGTTTTTTAAATGCTAATTCCTAACTATATATGGTCTATAACCTATGGTTTTTTCAGTGAATATATATATATATATATCAAAAACACACAGGTTCACCCCAAAGGAAAGGCCGCCAGGGAGGTAGTGCCTATTGGAATGCGGAAAAAGCAGTATTCCAACAACAGAATGACTGCTTGCGCCCACGAGGGTTAATACATGTTTGAAGAAATGCAAACTCGGGGCAAAACTCACTGGAGGTGTATCGTGGTGCAACTACAAGAACCAGAAGGCCACAGCTGTGACCACGCCCACTGGGGGAGGTTCTGATGTTTAAATTGGAGCACCGTGTTTGCCTCGCTGTATTGCGAAACTGAACGCCAATGAATAAGAGACAACTCGAAACGCGTCTGGCGAAGGTTTTTATGGACTGTAAGCTTGTTCTTTGATTGAAGGTCTCTGCAGCATTTCATTAAAAGTGAGCAAGATTGAACCTACCTGGCGGCCTTTCCTTTGGGGTGAACCTGTGTGTTTTTGATAAGTAGCGGCTAGCCCAAGCCGCGGATTGAGCCACACTGCAGCAGCGGTCCCGAGGTGACTTCATGGGAGGTCACTGACACAACGGGAGGTAGTGCCTATTGGAATGCGGAAAAAGCAGTATTCCAACAACAGAATGACTGCTTGCGCCCACGAGGGTTAATACATGTTTGAAGAAATGCAAACTCGGGGCAAAACTCACTGGAGGTGTATCGTGGTGCAACTACAAGAACCAGAAGGCCACAGGTGTGACCACGCCCACTGGGGGAGGGTCTGATGTTTAAATTGGAGCACCGTGTTTGCCTCGCTGTATTGCGAAACTGAACGCCAATGAATAAGAGACAACTCGAAACGCGTCTGGCGAAGGTTTTTATGGACTGTAAGCTTGTTCTTTGATTGAAGGTCTCTGCAGCATTTCATTAAAAGTGAGCAAGATTGAACCTACCTGGCGGCCTTTCCTTTGGGGTGAACCTGTGTGTTTTTGATATATATATATATATATTCACTGAAAAAACCATAGGTTATAGACCATATATAGTTAGGAATTAGCATTTAAAAAACCTTATTTTACTCACACAAAACCATTGAAATTCCATATATAGTTAGTTGCACTAACTATATATTGCGCACCCGCAATCCACTGCTGATGATGTCACATATTACATCATTCATGACATGGTCAGTGACATCACTGATGACATCACTGATGACATCTCAAATGACATCACTGATGACATCACTGATGACATCTCATTTGACATCAATGACCACATCACTGATGATATCATTCATGTGACAATACAATGCATCTCCTCACATTTTAATATAACCTCTGTTTCACCCAGTGTTAAATACAGAGTATAATTTTTGAAACCATTGACACACCAATACTAGTTACTACATACGCACTCACTGATTCCTACGTCTACACACACCTTCACTCATTCACCCATACAATCATTCATACATACAATCACTCATCTTTACAACACTATCATATGCACTCATACACCTATACAGACACTCACAGTCTGCCACTCATCCATGGAGTTACTCACACACCTAGTCAGTCCTGTAAAGAATCAATGACACTTCCATTTTCTTGTCTATACAGTTAAACATAGAGCACCTTACATTTTCAAACATATACTAACACATACTTACCTTCTTATACAATCATTGATACAAGTACACATTGATCTGCACAGAGTCATACACCTCCCATCCAGCCACACACACACTCAGTCTCCCATGCAAATACTTGGGCAATCAATCAATAACCCATATAGTTACTCATATAGCTACTGATCAACACATGCAGCAGTTTACAGAACAACAGACATAATGATGCACAAATTAAGACAGTTTAGTCACTAACCCATGCACTCAGTGAGACACATTTAATCACTCACTCATACATTCAGTCATGCACCTACTAAATCCTTCGTCCAGACACTTATACATCCACTCATTCTTCAATATGTAAGACATATTTTAACTTTACAGAAAAATAGTCACTGGATGTTGTCATCAGTGATGTCATCAGTGATGTCATTTGAGATGTCATCAGTGATGTCATCAGTGATGTCACTGACCATGTCATGAATGATGTAATATGTGACATCATCAGCAGTGGATTGCGGGTGCGCAATATATAGTTAGTGCAACTAACTATATATGGAATTTCAATGGTTTTGTGTGAGTAAAATAAGGTTTTTTAAATGCTAATTCCTAACTATATATGGTCTATAACCTATGGTTTTTTCAGTGAATTTTCAAGGTTTTGTAAATGCTAATTCCTAACTATATATGGTCTATAACCTATGGTTTTTTCAGTGAATTTCAATGGTTTTTTAATAGCAAATATCATAAGCTGTCGAA
The DNA here is from genome assembly GCF_964261635.1 of Lissotriton helveticus. Lineage (NCBI taxonomy): Eukaryota > Metazoa > Chordata > Amphibia > Caudata > Salamandridae > Lissotriton > Lissotriton helveticus. The sequence goes on along the minus strand of NC_136069.1, from coordinate 259,235,699 downwards.
TGTCAAGTACGTGGTAAGTGAAAACATTTTCGTGTTTATGCACACTGATCTGCTTTGAATGGTGCCCCCCCCTCATTTCTATTACGAGTACTCTCTCTTTGCAGATAGTGAAAGGTAGTTAACGCAGGCCTTTGCCCCCGTTGTAATCCGTCGTGCCTGCTTCTCTCTCCATTTGATTGATTGTTATCCAAGTATTTACTGTTTTAGAATTAGTTCTCTTTGGTTCATTCTCTATTTACAAACAAACACAGAGTCGCAATACTCTGTTTAGTCTTTGCAGATAACGAAAAATCGTGTAAAAAAAAAGAAAAGGAATCGAGTAAAATCAGTAGGCCACTAATGGGATCTCTTTTTGACCTCGCTAAAATAGAAACAAATACCAACCTTGGGACACGTTTCAACGGCATGGCAAGAATAAGAGCTCTTTTGTCTCAGAGAGAGGTGGCCTTGAGTTCGGCCCGTGAAACTTTCGTACTTCACATAGCGAACACCCGTACAGAGGTGCACACCCTTTTCAATTAAGATTTGCCTTTCAATTTCAGCAACATGTTTCCGACTATCTTTAACGCATCCTCCACAAAGTCCCTGGCGCACTTTTTTAAAGTTGTTACCAGTGGTCTCGTGACTTCATTTGAGAAAATCTTTGGAGTCCTCCCTGCTTCCTTTCATTCCATTTTCTCCACTCTGGTTCGTGGATTGGCATTTTTACTTGCATTACCAGCGGACGCTCTTGTGCTTTTTTACATTTTTAAATATGGATGTCCCTCCTATGCAACCTCACACCCTGCAGCTGCTGACACTGTTCCGCAATCGCATGCTAGAATATTATGGCACAATGCCGTTGGCGATATTAAGCACGGCATATGGATTATCTTTTCGATTCTCCTACTTCACCTGTGTCCAGCCTGTATTTCACTGCCTGACCTGTGATTTCGATTGGGCCATTGATTTGTGTCTCTGCGGACCGGTTTCTCCTGACGTCGACTTTAATCAGCTGATGACTCCTATCATTACTCACGAGTTGGTTTGTCCTGGCGAAAGGATTATGGCTGTGGCATTGATGCATGGACTACTTGGTCCCTGGAATTTACTGGCGGCAGCACAGTCTTTCTTGGAACAGAGCTTTCTTGAAAACCCACCGAGCTGTCCTCTGATGGTGATAGAGGATCCGGTGCTGGGAGAGCACGTATGTTCTTTTCCGCTTTTAAATTGGATGGCTGAACTGTTTTCGGATGAAGACGGTGACTTCCTATTGGAGGCTGTTGCAGCTTATTTTGCATACACAGTTATGTCATAGACCTTTTTCATGTTTGATATGCTGAGTACTAGCATTTCATTGACAATTCATTGACTTATTTGTCAAGTTTTTATTATTTACCTTGCCTATTGGCTTAAGACTCGATAAAGTACTTGGCTGTTTTATTTTACTTTAGCATTAAATTTTCCTAGTTTTTAATGCTTTACCTTGCGGACCGTCCACATATAAACTTGCAATCTGCTCTCATGAGATGGCACTTCTATTATCTTATTCAGTTCGTTTCCGGATCATGGGGAGGTGTCATCTAGGTCCTGGATATCTTTACACCGTGTTAAGTTAGCATGGGCTCATTACCGGTTTAAACGCCATTTTTCCTTTTTTGCAACTTCTGCACAAGACACTTAGTTGTTGCTTTAGCTTTCCACCTAGTAGTTCATCGTGGTTTACATGAGAATAATATGTTATTGGTCTACTATCTGCTTTACTTGTTAAACTATATCTGTACAGCGAGTGCTAAAGTTTCAAGAACAACACGATACAGAATTGTTATGAGGTCTGATCTCCACGACTTCATACTCATAACATAAGTGCAACTTCTGCCAATTCTGGGCATGAGGCGGGTTTTATATTGCTTTGCCGAACACACATACACAACAGTTGATGCGGTTCACATGAAGAGAGAGCTGGTGTATGCTGATGTGATTCCTTCAAATCTAAGACACTAAAGTATGGGCACGCCCTAAACCAACACAAAGAGACCTTCTTAGCAAATAATATAATATGTGTATTAGGGAGGGTGAGATATAAGCAGCCGCGGGCCGTGGAGGGAGTTACGATGGGGCAGGGAGGCGGGGAGGGGGAGAAGCAGGGTGGAGCCCTCTCTACCTTGCCCCTCCCCCTCCCCGCCTCCCTGCCCCACCGTAACTCCCTCCACGGCCCGCGGCTGCTTATAAGTGTTGCTAACTCTTATTCATTTACAGCATGTTAACATACTGTCACCATTCGCTTTTTATGTACTAGTAACTATGCTGGTAATTTTGCTACTGATAATATGTGTACTTTTATTATCTAAGGTACTACGCCTGAGAAGACGGCATTAGTAAATAAACATTTCAAATACACATCTGTTCTTCTTAACTCCATGTTCTGGTTTCTAAGAAATCTATAACGACCGACTGTTCATGAGTTCCACGTATCCTGAGGTACTATAAGTTCATATTCTGGATTGTCTAAACATTGAGAGTTTGTTATATCCAATGTGACACTGTACCTAGCTTGCTAAGGAGTTTTTGATTACTAACGTGAGTTTTGGGACACCCTAATTCGCCGAGGTTCCAATCCTCTGTCCACAGTTCTGTGTGAGAACAGAAACCCTGCGACAGGGGCACCCCCGACCCTTGCTGGAGCTTCATCACACTTGCGATACAACTCCAGCAATGCATTCGCCGAGGTTCCAATCCTCTGCCCACAGTTCTGTGTGAGAACAGAAACCCTGCGACAGGGGCACCCCCGACCCTTGCTGGAGCTTCATCACACTTGCGATACAACTCCAGCAATGCGCCACCTTTACGGCACAGATACATCACGCATCTGTGCTGTTTTTGCCCCATGATGCGCCGCATTGTAAATGCAGCACACCATAGGTGACGGAACAGCGGCACAGAATGACTAACACATCCCTGGTGATGCGCCAGTCATCATAAATGTATCCCTATGCTTCTTATCTTGTTAGAGATGAACCGCCATATGTATCATCAAAGTTTTTTGCATTTCCTAAATAGCGAACTTTAAGGAATAAATAGCGATTCTTTACCATTCCTAGTTTGCGATGAGCTATTTGCTAATTAGCCGAATGTAGCCCAATGAAGCCCAATGTAGCCCAATGTAGCCCAAAGATGGCCGCCAGACACACAAAAAAACAAATGTAGCCCAAATATCAGCCAGATGTAGCCCAACTATAGCCCAGTGACAGAATGACCAATCAGCTTCGCAAACCTCCGTTACGCGAAGCGGAGCGCTGTTACAGATATATATCTTTTTTTGAACGTTAATTTCTCAAAATCCACTGGAGCACATATATTGAGACCTAGCAAAGGCACATCGGGCTACCAGTCCCTAATATTTTGCCAAGTTTCGTGCAAATCCATTCAGCCGTTCGATTATTATTATTATTATTTTTTTTTGCCCCGCGGGGCCCTTTTAAAACCTCCACATCAAACCTAGGGGGTCAGCGAGGATCTACTATGCCCCCTTATAGTTATTTCCCCCTTTGTTTTGACCTCCTCTTGTCTCTCGATCCTACCGAGAGACAAGATGGCGGCCGCTACGGACTGTTTGGAATGTTGACAGACGCCGGAGAACCAATCAGCTTCGCTTCACAAAGCTCCGTTGCGCGAAAAGTACGCGTCCTGGAGCGCTGCCCGGTCCGCTGTTACAGATATATATCTTTTTTTAAACGTTAATTTCTCAAAATCCACTGTAGCACATATATTGAGACCTACAAAAGGCACATCGGGCTACCAGTCCCTACAATTTTGCCAAGTTTCGTGCAAATCCATTCACCCGTTCGGGCTAAAAGTGAGGCCAACCGCCCTATGGAAAACTCAATGTTAAAAACACGTTTTGGGACCCCCCTTTTTTCTCAGCCCCCCCTTGACGAACCCCCCCCAAATTTTCAAGGGCTGCTCAGAAACAAAATGTTCCATTTTCCTGAAAGTTTCAGCCAATTCCGTCCACAAACGCCAAAGTTATTAGACATAGAATTTTCAAAAAACCCATAGAGAAAAAATCCTAACTATATATACCTACTGGCGACCGCCAGTAGGTAATATATATATATATATATATATATATATATATATATATATATATATTCGGCTCCAAACATCCTCCAGGACTCCGCCTGTTCCAGATACGCAGCACTCACGGGGATGGTTTTTCAAGAGTTTTTATTAAAAATCCTCTAGCACATCAAACACGCGTTTCGGCGTTTAGCCTTTGTCAATTTGCTTAACGGTTGGCGCCACGTTTGTTCATGTTTATATATGCATCACATGATTTACTGGTATGAACATAGAAAGAGGACTGTCAGTTGTCCTTTCAACACAACTCCATATTATAGTGTGCAAATGCACAAGTGTGACGCGATAAATATCGCAACCTTTAAAGTTCTCAAAACATGTCATGAGACAACAAAATGAGGTCAAACATTCACAATCCCCCATTTACATTATCACGCCCTGGATGGGCTTTATCTAATCGGAGTTATTAAATTCCTCACAATACTGTCCTGGATGGGCTAATAGTTCAGACGTTGTAAGTTGGACATATACCTATACATAACCGTATTCAATGCTAGTTCAGGTCAACTAAATATTATATGTTAATTCATCCGAATAATACATATATATACACATAATAGAGGAGCACATCAAACATGAACATAAATCACAGAATCATACATTTCATATCACTAACCTAAATGCACTGCCAATTCTTCATGAACATTTAGACCATTCGGCATCTTACTTTGTAAATCGATTACATATCGTGACTCTAGCCACCTTAATTTCTGTAGCCGATCGCCCCCTCTTACACTCACGGGGACGCTATCTAAGCACATGTATGTCAACAGATCCCTGTTGCGTCCATGTGCTTTGTCAAAATGTCTCGCAACAGGGTAGGAAGCGTCAGCATTATTGATCGCTCGCATATGCTCCAATATGCAAATCTTCACTGGATGGGTGGTGCTCCCTATATATCTCATCCCACAGGGACATGTTAAACAGTATATTGCATAAGGTGTAGTGCAGGTCAAAAATTCTGTATTTTTCTAGGTATCGCTAGACCTGGAATTTTATAAGATAAGGTGCCTTTGCTGTATTTACACGCTTTACAGCGGCCACACGGATAGAAGCCATTTAGTTGTTTCAACGGAGGTTGGATACTATGGCTCTCATAGTGGCTATGTACTAGATGATCTTTTAGAGCCCTAGCTTTCCTAAATGTGACCAGCAGGTTAGATGGAAGCTCTTGTCTAAGGATGTTATCGGTCATTAAGGTATTCCAGTTTTTCCGCAGAATCTTTTTTATATCCCCAGCATTCTCTGAGAATGTCGTGATCAGTCTGAACGCACCATTCTCTGTCTCCCTGTTCTTTATTTTAAGTAGCTCGCTCCTCTCTACACTGTTCACTTTCCTCAAAGCTTGAGTCAACACTCCATCTTTATAGCCTCTAGCCTTAAATCTAGTAAGACTTTCTTTGGCCGATTTCTGAAATTCTTGCTCACATGAGTTATTCCTCTTAATCCTCAGTAGCTCCCCATACGGAATACTTAGGCTGTCCTGTTTTCAGTTTCTATTTTTGGTAAATTCTGGTGGGGTTTTTTCAGTGTTTTCAATATCTTAAAAAACAGTTGTTATCAGTGGTTACACATTTTCACGCCACTAAAAACAACAGAAAAAGTGTTTTTCCGGTGTTTATGGAACGTTTTGCTTTTATCATTGCTTGCTTTCTGCACTGAAAGAACATGGTATATAGACAGTGTACGTATAGTGTATATGAGGTCCAAAGAGATTTTTGCAAATTAATCTTATTGCAGTACACATACAATACTTCTTCAGTGAGTCTTTGCTCATGTGCGCTCGTGCTTTCCTTCCCATGTAAACTTCTGTGAAAAGGCCCTCTCAGCATTCAAAGCCCCTTGGGCTGAGAACCGTCAGCTAAGGGACACAGTTGGGATGACTCTTTCTTTGATGCCACATTAAGCACAAAATGATAAATATTTGCGTTTTAGTTCCTGGGCATAAGAAAACAGTGCACCAGAATGGACTAAAAAGTCAATAGCATCCCTCATTAACTCTGAAGATTGTAAAGATGTTTTCAGCATACCATCTAAAAAGTGGCAAGGATGTCCTACAGGGAATCACTTCAGCTCAGGTATCAATTTTGACAGGTCATCACACACATTTTTTATATACGTAGCTGAATCACTACAAATACAAACAATATCACTCCAATCTTTGTTGAACTTGGAAAGAACCTTTTTTGCAGAGCATAACAAGTGACACTGCATTCCATGCTTTCCAAAAGTCTGGTGTCACATTTTCACCACAATCCCAGATGCTTGGTGATATATATACTTGTCACTTACCTTGCATTTAATGTTTAAAGCCTGAGGTGTTGGCAATTCACCTACTATCAATACTGACCCACTAGAAACGATGGTCTGATGTATTAAGGGTTTTTACCCATTCTCTGTGGGTAAAGGTGATGACACATATTAGGAAAGATTTTTATGAAATTAGCATTTTTACCTATCAGTGAAAGTATCAAATGCAGCCAAAATATCAAATGTGAGTTTGATATGTCCTGATTCTCTACAGTTTATAAAATAATTAAACTAAACCTAAAACGTGAAACTAAACCCTGCATCTTTAGACCAAAGGCCATAAAACTGAAAAAAGTAAAAGGAAGAAGAAACAATATTTTAGTGGCATCCCTAAAGAACAAAACTCAAGCAGAATAATGTTAGCCAGTCTTTCTTACTGCTAGCTTGTATAACAAAGTTACATTTTATTGACCCCTTCAGAAATGAACAAAATGACTCTTTCACTTCTTTTTCCTTTCTTTGAATAGCATTTAGTTTGTGGTTGTGCAGGTGTTTTTTCAGTGTTTATATGTTTTCACCGGTGAGGGCTATTTTTCTTTCAGTGGGGTTTTATCAGTTAATATAGGTTTAAACCTAAAACCCCACAGCCTAGGAATACTATTTACCAATTGCTTGGGGTGACTACTGGTAGCATAAAGTGTCGAGTTGCCTGCTGTGGATTTACGGAAGAATTTTGTGTGCATTTTACCATTTTCTATGTACACAGTAAGGTCTAGATAGTTCACCTCTGTACTACTTATCTCTTCCGAAAACCTCAAACTAACATCATTTCTGTTCAATACATCCATATATGCTGCAGCTAATTCCACCGGGCCATCTAGAATGATGAAAAGGTCATCGATATAACGATACCAACCCTTGATTTTCCTGTTCCATTCATGATTAATTTCTGACCAGGCCACCTGCTCCTCCCACCAGCCTACAAAAAGATTCGCAAAGCTGGGGGCGGAGCAGGTTCCCATTGCCACGCCCGACATCTGCTTAAACAATTCTTTACCAAATAAGAACATATTGTTGTTAAGAACAAATAGGATGAATTCAGACAACATCTTAGTATGCTCATAATATCTAGCAGGTCGCTTATCCTGAAAACTCTGTACTGCCATAAGTCCATCTTTGTGCGCAATGCACGTATATAGACTCTTTATATCTATAACCATCATGCAATAACCTTCACACCAAACCACATCGTTAATGCAATTCAAAAAATGCTTAGTGTCTTTTAGGTACGATTTCAGTGTAACAACATGTGGAAAAGGGAAAGAGTCAATATACAATGATAGATGTTCAGTTAAACTCCCTTGGGAAGCCACAATTGGTCTCCCCGGGGGATTCAACTTATCTTTATGAACCTTGGGTAGGTAATAAAAAGTCGGTATAATAGGACTCAGACATCTCAGAAACAAGTACTCATCCGAGTTCAACATGTTCATATTATGCCACTTGGAGATCATTTCATCATATTCCTTTATACTGCTGTTGTAAGTTTTGTCACTAATTCTAATGTATGTTGTTATGTCATCAAGTTGACGTAAGGCTTCTGTCTCATATTGGGTTTTAGTTAATAAAACAATATTTCCCCCCTTATCAGAGGGTTTACATACCCAAGAAGAGTCTTCACACAATGTTTTCAATGCCAACTGTTGTTTATTAGTGAAGTTCCATTCCTTCTTTTTATACTTGATGTCATTCCTTAGACATGTCAAATCCTTCACTACAACGTCCGAAAAAGTATCTATAGCATCCGTGCCCATAGATGGCATAAATGTAGAGGTGGGTTTGAAATTACTCGCCCCTCCCTTCGGTTGTATTTCCATGTCTAACAATGTTTGAGTGTTTCCTATGTCCAATATTTCATCCTCATTTACTTCCATCCTCAGTTCCTCCATAGATCTGATCACCTCCAAGTCTTTACATGTCACTCCACTCACATCCATATTCCTCACAGCCGTGAGTTTCTTGGGTGGTGGCTTCAATTTAAAGAACTTGTGCAGTTTTAACTTACGAGTAAATTTAAACAGATCTATTCTTGTTTGGGCAAACTCGAAATTCCTTTGAGGGCAAAAAGAAAGTCCCAGTCTAAGAATCGACTCTTCCTCCATAGTCAGCTTTTTGGATGTCAGGTTGATTATGGTTAAATTTTCTTCCTCATTTACACCTTCTTTTTGTAGAAGTTCTTGCTGCGGGTCACGGGTGGCGAGCCTACGATGTTTCTTGCTCCAGCCCCCCCGCCTCGTCTTCCTCTTCCCGCTCTTATTTCCGGAGGCTTCCCCCTTCCTCCCTCTAGCTGTTGTTTGCGCATTATTTTGAATTCCTCGTGAAAAGGTGACACATCTGTCTGTCCATCCTCGCTTGATACCTCATCTCCTGTTAAAGAGGATTCGGAGGTCTCTGGGACCGTTATAGGGGGTCCCAGTGTTCTTTTTCTAAATTCCTTTCTGGGATTATCATATTTCTTAGAGAAGGTCAATACCCTTCCCATGCTATAATACCTCTCATCCCTCTCAAATTTCTCTTCTTTACGTTGTTTTATTTTTTCTTCATATTTTTTTAACGTTTTTTCATTTGTTCTCGTTTCTCTTCTAGTTTAGTTTGGTCCTCCTCTTTAGATAATTCATGTTCCAGTTATTTAATTAGAATTAAAGCCTTCTTACGATCACTCCAAGCGAAGCGCACGAGGATTGCCAGGCTCCCCTTACATGACTGGGCTATATGCTCTGCCCATGCGTCTAATAATAGGGGATCGGGGTTTTCATATGCCGGTATGGTATATATCCTGAGACCTCTCGGTACTCGGTCCACCTCAATATAATTTTGGAGAGAGGTTGCCTCCCGCTTTATTAGCATCGCCAGATTTCTTCTTATTCCTGAACATGCCCTGTTCAGCCGCTCGCCGTTCCGTTTCGCAGAACATTATTCCATTCACAGCTGCCTCCGCAGCACTTGATTCAACGTGCTATGTCCCCATCGCTTAGCAGATAATGTAAGTCTTTAGAGTCTTATATACGGTAGTGGCCTTAACGTGCCACAAGCCCCTTACCGGTCCGATATCTCATCGCGTATTTTTCCGCTCCCGAATTCCATACACAACAGTTCCGGTGTAGGCTCACACGTATTGCTCCACTTCTTCTTTACATCCGCGATGCGGCTGGTAATAAACTTTGCAGCTCCAACAACACCAGCCTGCCGCACTCGCAAGCGGGTGCCTGCTTGACGGGGGTGTGCCCGTCCCTTACACTCGGCTCCAAACATCCTCCAGGACTCCGCCTGTTCCAGATACGCAGCACTCACGGGGATGGTTTTTCAAGAGTTTTTATTAAAAAACCTCTAGCACATCAAAGACGTGTTTTGGCGTTTAGCCTTTGTCAATTTGCTTAACAGTTCGCGCCACGTTTGTTCGTGTTTATATATGCATCACATGATTTACTGGTATGAACATAGAAAGAGGACTGTCAGTTGTCCTTTCAACACAGTCAGTGATGTCATTTGAGATGTCATCAGTGATGTCATCAGTGATGTCATTTGAGATGTCATCAGTGATGTCATCAGTGATGTCACTGACCATGTCATGAATGATGTAATATGTGACATGATCAGCAGTGGATTGCGGGTGCGCGATATATAGTTAGTACAACTAACTATATGTGCGAATTTCAATGGTTTTGTGTGAGTAAAATAAGGTTTTGTAAATGCTAATTCCTAACTATATATGGTCTATAACCTATGGTTTTTTCAGTGAATTTTCAAGGTTTTGTAAATGCTAATTCCTAACTATATATGGTCTATAACCTATGGTTTTTTCAGTGAATTTCAATGGTTTTTTAATAGCAAATATCAAAAGGTTTAAAATGTACTCTTCTTTAAATCGAAAAATATATTTTATATGTTTTAATACAATTTTTTTATGTATTTTTTTTTGTTTCGCTCCCGGTCCGCGAACCGGGTAGCTTCCCGTTAGCTCAATTTGGTGCCGCGACCCGGTCCGCGAACCGGTAAACATTCCGTTTGCGCAACTGCCGCGTTAGAAAACAACATCGTGACGCGTCGCGTAAGCGCGACGTATGGCGTTCTCGCGTAATGCGTCTTATGACACGCCGCTTTAGCGCACCCGGAAGTGCTCCGGAGCGCGAACCGAGGCGCGAAGCGCAGCTACCCGGAAGCCATCTGGGGCGCAGCGCGCAGCGCGTAACGTAAGCGTAACAGGTCATGTGACTTGTTAATAAAACTTTTCATTGGTTCATTTCACTTTTGGTTTCCTAATGATGTAAGGCTAGGTCATGTGACCTGAAAATAACACTTTTCATTGGTTTAGAACATTTTTTTTTCCCAAATGATGAAAGCCCCCACCTTTTTTCTCACTCTGACTTTCAACTTTGTGAGAGGAAGACCTATTTTGACTAATAAGCAATGGCTTCATTGGTAGCTGCAGCTGGTGCACCCCCACCACCACCACCACCTCCTAGGAAGAGAGGACAACCTCCTCAGGTAATCCTCAATCAAGAGGAGGAAGAAGAGGAAGAAGAGGAAGAGGAGCAAGGGGGGAGGCAGTTTTTGCCTGAAGAACCAAGGAGGTCCCATGTAAAAGAAGATTACATTTGGCAATTTTACTCATTTCCCCAGGGCCAAAAAAAAGTTAATGCCCGCTACGTTACTTGTCTCATCTGTAAAAAAAATCTGTCCAGAGGGACTGATAAGAAGTATAGCTATGGCAATTACACTATGCATCGGCATATGGAGAGGTGGCACCCTATAAATTATAGTGCTGCGCAGGTACGTCACCTGCAGGAAAACCCCCCTCCTGTGGCCAGTACATCATCTGGAGAGGCAGTGACGGGACCAGAGGCGAGGGAGATGGTCCCCAACATCCAGTTGAAGTTCGGGGAAGTGAAGCATGTGTGCATTTATTGCGGCCAATGAATTTGCTACAGGGAGAGTAGCATAAATTTGATCAACGTAGCAATTGAAAATCATAAATGTCCAAAACGCCCCAGAAAGTAAATTATCTTTTTTTTTGTTGCTCCTGTTGAGCCCGTTATAATCAATGATTTTCGTTTCCCCCCCCCAAAAAAAACAAAAAAAATATAAAACCGTTCAAAACATAAAAAAAAAGTAAAAAAATGTTCCGAAAAATAATAAAAAAAATATAAAACAACAAAAACAATTTTAAAAAAGTTCTTTTCAGAACTACCTCCACTTTATAAAAAATTGCTAGAATGTTTAGCACTCTGGCAACCTCTATTTCTTTTGATTCGCTTCCCGGTTCGCGCGCCGGTACGCGAACCGGAAGCGAAACAAAACATTTTTTTTTTAAAAAGGAAGAGTGAGTATAAGGGAAGGAAACAGAGAGTAATGTTAAAAGAAAGACAGCTAGAGGGAGTAACACAGAGATACTGTTTAATACATCTATTTACCAAAGAAAAGATGTAAGAGGGTATAATTGAGAAACACAAAATAGATAAGGAAGTGAAAGAAAAAAAGGAGAGTAGAAGAATAATAAACAAGAGTTTCTTGGAGAATATGAGTGAATGTTCAAATTAAGAAGAAAAACAGTAAAGGATGTGGAATGAGAGGAAGGGATAGAACCGGACTAAAAGAACAACCCTGAGGGAAAGTGTTAAGAAAAGAGTGAGTGAAAGTAAATAGGAATAAAACAAGATGTATGACAGTGCCTAAGGTTAAAACATGTGGAATAACAGAGAGAAAAAACAGAAAGCAGAAAAGAAGAAGTGAGAGAAAAGGAATAATTGAAACAGCAAAGAAATGTAAATAACATAGTGTGCTTGAACTACAGGGAGAAAGCATAATGAACAAGTAGTGAAAGAGTGATCAGTCAGAGACAGTAAGAGTAATAGAGACGGAGTGAGTGAACAGGAGTCAGGAACTATGAGAACAGAGGGACTGAGAAAAGGAGTGGAAGGAGTAGAGTAAGTAAGTAATTGAGAAAGGAATGAGGGAAGTAGCAAAGGCAGGAAACAGGGTTAAAGAAATGAAGCAGTGGAACTAATAGAAGTTAAATGTGATAGAAATGTAACGAAAAGAGTACAAAACACTTACCTTATAATTGTCGTTAACTTAGTCACTTGTTATTTTTATACTTTCAATCTGAGAAAGAAAGAACAAAAATTTGAAAAATATTAAAACATGTATTTAAAAATTAGAAAAGACAAGGGAAAAGATTGAAAATCATCCAATTTTACAAAGAAATAAAGTTAGAGATAAACATGCAGAAAAAAAGAGAAAGAAACGGTGATAGACAGTCAGAGACAAAAAGAAATTGTAATAGAGTAAATTAGTAAGAGAAAAAAAGGAAGATACTTTCAGTGACAGAAAAGAAGGATAAAAGAGAAAACTAAATTGATGTTGTGTAAGCTACTAAAAGAAAGTGAGTAAGGTAAACTATATAAGGAAAGGGTGAATAAGGAAAAGAGAGTGAGGGAGAGAGGAGACAGAGGAAGTGAAGGAAAGAGTGTCAGATACAGACTGAGTGAGGCAACAAAGAAAGATAAATGAGTGAGGGTGAGTTATACTAACTGATTGCACCAAAAAAGGAGAACCCAAAAATATTTAATTTAGAAAACAAAAGGAGGAAAGATGGAAAAGACAAGCGAAGCAGAAGGTCTAAAAGCTGAAAAATGGTGCAAGGGAGAAAAGAAAAAAGCAGAGTTGGATTAGGGAAACAAAGGTTGAAAGATAAGTGGAGTTAGATAGCAAGGGTGAAAGAGAATAAAACAAAAGGCAATGTGAGTATGTAAGGAGGATTGATAGAAGGTAGTAAAAGATGAGTGAGCATGAGATAAGACGAGTACAAATTAAAATTCACTATACAAAGTACAGAATTAATTATACATGTTAAATGGTTTATTTTTGCTGTTCTCAGAATATATCAAATTTCACTAAAAACAGTGAGTTGAAGGTATTCATCATATAACAGCGGGGAAAAAAAAACACAATCAAAATGATTGTGTTTAAAAAACCCATATAACATAACCAATCAGAAATCAGAACTCCTTAAAAGTAACTTACTTTCCATGACGTCGAAGGATGTCCTATGAACAGCTTATACTCTGTTGTGCTGTTATTATTTTCAGCCCGCCACCTTCTGAAAGAAAAGCTCCATTGTTTTGACAAATATGTTACATACAATAAATGACTTCTCGCTCTCTACCGCACTTCTCCTCATGGCCAAATCGTGTAAGAGCCATTTATAACTCTTGGAATTCTTCTAAGCAAATCCCGTCATTTTCTTTTTCCGCAACTTTCAGAAAGAAAACGTTCAAGATCACTTTCACAATCCTGTACTAGTAATATCTCACCCTTCTTGCTCACTCATGTTCCACATTTCCTATGACACTGATACTGCTTACTATGAGGCACACTTACACTACCTCTATGACTACTACAATTATTTAATTCTCTACATCACTTTTAATCACAAAGCAATTTAAAACAGTACATAAAATTATATCAACTCCTAGAATCATTACAGGCCAGTTACCTACCCACAATTCTCTCTTCTGAAAACAGAAAGTAAGAATATTTTTAAGTCAAAAGGCAACATTGTTTCATAGTCAAATGTGAATCATTTCCGAAACATCAGCTTTTTTTACATTTTAAATAAGCTGTGTAATAAGCGGATGTTGCCAAAGGACCATTATGTCATATAATAGCTGCAGTTACAAATGTTTTTCCTAAAATCAACGACTGTGTAGCCACAACATTTATAATTATATTTGAAAACTTACTTTCATCAGGTTTATATAGTTGGAATTTTAAAATGACATTATAATCAAAAGTTTGTACAAATAATGTGTACAGCATTGCAGACTTACATTACCTCTACTCCATGTTTTGATTGGCTGCTTGAATTAGCTTATTAAAAGAAACAGTTTTTCTGAACTCATTCAAAGTGCAGTTATTTTTCCATGACGTCAAGTGTTATGGTAAGAACACCGTTTGCTTTGGGAAATACTCTGTTGTCCTTTAACTAATCCGTGCCCACCACTTTCTGCAAGAAAACCTTCTTTTTTTTCAGGAACTACTTAAAACTCAAAAATAACTTTTTACTCTGCACTACACTTATCCTCAAGGCCAAATAGTGTAGGAGCCATTAGAACCTCTTGAAATTCCTCAGAGCAAATCCCGAGATTCTTTCCCTAAAATTTTGGTTGTAAAAACACCAGGTAAGAATTTTTAAGGTCAAAAGGCAATTTTTTTTTTAAAGTTAAAACAGAATCATTGCAGAATGACCAGCTGTTTCTAGACTTCAAATAAGCTGTGTAATGTCCTGATGTTGTTGAAGGACCGTCATGATATATAATTGCTGTAGTTACAAAAGTCCTTCCTGATATTGACAACTGCGAAGCCACAACATTTTTAATTAAAGTTGTCAATTTTGTTCCATCAGACCTACATCGTTGGAACATTAAAATGACATACTGGCCATATGTTCCTATAAATAATGTGGACAGCATTGCAGACTTACATTGGCTACACTCCATGTTGTGATCGGCTGCTTTTACTAGCTTATTAAAGGACACTGATTTACTGTCTCGGAAAGTTAAATATATAAATCTTTCTGAGTCTACACTAGTAGTACTTGATACCCTACAGTTCTCACAGTCATGCTGCCATTGATAAGAAAGGCCAAACAGATGATCTACATCTACACCTTCATCTTGCAATACATCAAGAATATACATTAAAAACTCCTGACAATCTTGCTGAATATTTTGAGAGAATTGCGTTTGACCTGAACATTTGTCTAACAGATTTCGAATTTCAGACACACTTTCTATTTTTGTTCTATCAGTGCTACATTTCTCTAACACAGAGTTCAGTAAACAGCAAAAACTTTGATCCGAATTGATCACAATCTGTTCTTTTAAAGTTTCTAGAGATAAGACAACATTAACCACTACATTAGCATAGCAGTTGACACCAGAACTACTTTCAAATTGAAAACCAACAACATCTTCAACAGAATCCATTTTCTTTCTGTTTATAATTTCGGGTTCATCGACTTTTCGTCTTTTTGCTACAACCTCCCTACTATTGGTCACATTTCTTCGTTTCCGGCCTACCACACGTTTCTCAAACAAAGGATATTGAGGCAAATGTGGTGCATACTCTCTTCTTAACCTATTGTATTCCTTAACACAATCTAGATCCGCACAAATGTTTGTGACATCACACTCAATCAAGTATAATCCCGATAAAGTTCTGACTCGTGACAATGCCACATATGCCATTCCCTCCTTGAACACAGAACTGCCAATATTCACCAATGCACTGTCTACACTTAAACCTTGCGATTTATGGATTGTCACTTGTAGAATATTCTTATAATCTTCATCTTTCGCTTGACGCATATTTTCACGCAGTTCAGCATAATCGAAGTTTAACCATATATTAACGTTGCCAATGCTCCCTAGGCACTTCCTGGTATCTTCATGTGTAAGTAGTTTAAACACTGGTTGTCCTTTCACTGGTGTCAGCTGCAGAAGATCACCGAAAACAATGATGTGTTTGCCACCAAATAACACATCATACTCTGTTTTAAGAACTTCTTGCATTCTCAAATGCACAAAGGCAAGCATGACATTGGAAACCATGCTTACTTCGCCAATGATAAGAAGTTTCATTTTCCTCAAGACTCTTGAAACTTCACAACAAGCATCTCCAGATAACTTGTGGTATTGTAATTTGTTATCATGCTCCACTGGCAGCATCAGTAGACGATGCAAAGTAATACCTTTAATGTTATGTGCTGCCAGTCCAGTTGGAGCGGTGACAACACAAGACAGCGATGACTCAGTTCTTTTCTGCAAATAACATGAAATTGCTTTAATGAGGAAACTTTTTCCAGTTCCTGCTTCTCCACTCACGTACAGTCGGACAGGCTTCAACGACATACATGAGCACTCTTTCTTCTCATGACTTAATCCATGATCAATTTGGTTGGTAACTTCGTCATATATTTTCCTCTGCTCAACGTTGAGTTGTCTTTCCAAATCTTCTAAGTTAACCGCATCCTCCTGAGCATGTGCCATGGCTCTTTCCACTTCAATCATGGCAGTGGCAGCTTCATTTTCGATAACTGGTCCGCCTAGTGGATCCTGACTCAATGAAACAGAACTCTGACTGTCCTGAGAACTGTCTCTAGCAATCTCAGCTGCAATTGTTGCTTCCTGCTCGATTTCCGCATTCAACATTTCTAGATATTTTGGAAAAACAGGACATTCTATGGTGTCCTTGGCTGCATTGAAAGAGTCTTCGTAACAAAGGAAATCTCCAAGCAGTTCCTCTTCTGCACGCCAAGGCTTGAAAAGTTGCAAAAGAGCTAAATAGAAAAACTCTTTTCTTTCAGGAGATTCACCACTCAATTTTCGATGATTTACCAGGATCACTGACATAATATCGACGACACAAATATCGAGATACACAAATATCGAGTCAAAAATATCGATTGACAAAATATCGACTCCCTATCTTCAAACAGGTAAGTACCAAAATATCGACTCCAAAATATCGACTTACAAAAATATAGACTGTCAAAATATCGATTTTTTTAAAAGTCTTAAAATTAAGTTAAAACTAATATA
Organism: Lissotriton helveticus; assembly: GCF_964261635.1. Taxonomy (NCBI): domain Eukaryota; kingdom Metazoa; phylum Chordata; class Amphibia; order Caudata; family Salamandridae; genus Lissotriton; species Lissotriton helveticus. The sequence continues at coordinate 259,218,669 of NC_136069.1, read as the reverse complement.
GTAATAAATATATTTAATATAAACTTAGAAATAATTAATAAAAAAATGTAATTTTAATAAATAATTTATATAATTAAAAAAATTATATCACCAAAAATTACACACACACATATATATATATATATATATATATATATATATATATATATATATATATAAACATATTATTAAATAAACATATATAACATTTTAGAAAATGTTTAAAATTTATTGTTACAACTATAGTGAGTTCAACATTAGCAAAAGTGTTGGATAGCGTAGAGGTCAAATTTACTACTCCCACTCCAGTGGGTGCAACAGTAGGGAAAGCGCTGGATAGCGTAGAGGTTAAAATTACTATTCCCACTCCAGGGATGTATGACGTTACAACGCATACTTTTACAATGCCTACCATTACAACAAAACTTTTACAACGCAAAAACTTTTACAACGCATACATTTACAACGCAAGATTTTACAACGCATATACCTTTACAACGCATACCATTACAACGTAAGTATTGGTAAGTATAAAATAATTTTTTGAATATAAATTAATAAAAAATATTATAATATAATTTAATATAATTTAATTTTATTAAATAAATTTAATTTAAATGTAATTTTACTTTATTTTTACAAAGTACCCCTGTACCCCAAAAACCCAAAACTGACCCTGAACCCTAAAAATACCCCTTTACCCATAAACTGAAAACTGACCCTGAACACTAAAAATACCCCTTTACCCGAAAACTGACCCTGAACCCTAAAAATACCCCTTTACCCCAAAAACTGAAAACTGACCCTGAACACTAAAAATACCCCTTTACCCAAAAACTGAAAACTGACCCTGAACCCTAAAAATACCCCTTTACCCCAAAAACTGAAAACTGACCCTGAACCCTAAAAATACCCCTTTACCCCAAAAACTGAAAACTGACCCTGAACCCTAAAAATACCCCATTACCCAAAAACTGAAAACTGACCCTGAACCCTTAAAATACCCCTTTACCCCAAAAACTGAAAACTGACCCTGAACCCTAAAAATACCCCTTTACCCAAAAACTGAAAACTGACCCTGAACTCTAAAAATACCCCTTTACCCAAAAACTGAAAACTGACCCTGAACCCTAAAAATACCCCTTTACCCAAAAACTGAAAACTGACCCTGAACCCTAAAAATACCCCTTTACCCATAAACTGAAAACTGACCCTGAACCCTAAAAATACCCCATTACCCAAAAACTGAAAACTGACCCTGAACCCTTAAAATACCCCTTTACCCCAAAAACTGAAAACTGACCCTGAACCCTAAAAATACCCCTTTACCCAAAAACTGAAAACTGACCCTGAACTCTAAAAATACCCCTTTACCCAAAAACTGAAAACTGACCCTGAACCCTAAAAATACCCCTTTACCCAAAAACTGAAAACTGACCCTGAACCCTAAAAATACCCCTTTACCCAAAAACTGAAAACTGACCCTGAACTCTAAAAATACCCCTTTACCCAAAAACTGAAAACTGACCCTGAACCCTAAAAATACCCCTTTACCCAAAAACTGAAAACTGACCCTGAACCCTAAAAATACCCCTTTACCCATAAACTGAAAACTGACCCTGAACCCTAAAAATACCCCTTTACCCAAAAACTAAAAAGTGACCCTGAACCCTAAAAATACCCCTTTACCCAAAAACTGAAAACTGACCCTGAACCCTCAAAATACCCCTTTACCCAAAAACTGAAAACTGACCCTGAACCCTAAAAATACCCCTTTACCCAAAAACTGAAAACTGACCCTGAACCCTAAAAATACCCCTTTACCCAAAATCCCAAACATATAACCTTTTTAAAATAATTATATACTTACTAATACTTACATTGTAATAGTATGCGTTGTAACGGTATCTGCGTTTTAAAAACATGCTTTGTAAATGTATGCGTTGTAAAAGTTTGTGCAATTTAAAAGTTTTGTTGTAATGGTAGTGCATAGTAAAAGTAGCGTTGTAAACGTTGCATACCCACTCCAGTGGGTGCAACAGTAGGGAAAGTGTTGGATAGCGTAGGGGTTAAAATTACTATTCCAACTTCAGAGAGTGCAATAGTAGGGAAAGTAAATACTTCACAAATATATATAAATAACATAAATAGTAATACCAATTACAAATAATTAAAATATTAAAAAAGTGTATACAAATATTAAATATTTATTTATAAATACAAAAAAAATATTTAATTATAAAAATTGCCTACTCATACTAATTAATTACCTATTAACAATAAATTAATTTACAATTTAAAAATTAATAAATTATTTTCAATTACCAATTATATTTTAATTAATTACCAATTAATAATTAATTAACAATAAATTCAAAATAAATATCAATAAATAAATTAACATATTTAATAAATTATAATTAAATTACTTCCCACCCTATTCCCCTATAAACACACAACCCGCTACAGAAAATAAATTACTAAAATTAAAATATTTATCAATTAATCAATTATAATTAATTACCAATTATATTTTAATTAATTACCAATTAATAATTAATGAACAATTAATTCTAAGTAAATATCAATAAATAAATTAACATATTTAATTAATTATAATTAAATTACTTCCCACCCTATTCCCCTATAAACCCACAACCCGCTACAGAAAATAAATTACTAAAATTAAAATATATATCAATTAATCAATTATAATTAATTACCAATTATATTTTAATTAATTACCAATTAATAATTAATTAACAATAAATTCAAAATAAATATCAATACATAAATTAACATATTTAATTAATTATAATAAAATTACTTCCCACCCTATTCCCCTATAAACCCACAACCCGCTACAGAAAATAAATTACTAAAATTAAAATATTTATCAATTAATCAATTATAATTAATTACCAATTATATTTTAATTAATTACCAATTAATAATTAATTAACAATTAATTCTAAATAGATATTAATAAATAAATTAACATATTTAATTAATTAGAATTAAATTACTTCCCACCCTATTCCCCTATAAACCCACAACCCGCTACAGACTTATATTACACAAAAAATAAAAATTATTATTAACTTACCTTAAATTCGATATTTTTGTTGTCTATATTATGTCTAGTCGATATTATGTCCATTCTATATTTTTGATTCGATATTATGTCCATTCTATTCGATATTAATTTTCTCTAGTCGATATTTTTGTTGTCTATATTATGTCTAGTCGATATTATGTCCATTCTATATTTTTTACTCGATATTCTGTCCAGTCGAAATAAAAGACTCGATATTATGACTGTACACCGATTTACCAATTGGCATTTTCTTTGCTTGACCAGACATCCCTCAGTTCCAATTACAGCATACACTCCTTTATCAATATCTTCTTTGATGTTCCTCTTGAATATGTAATTTTGTAGAACCTCATACAGACAAACATTCTCGAGGTGACTGCTTCTATTTGGATAATATGTATCCAACATGTTGGTCTTCAAAATATCTGTACTGTTTGGCTCCTTTTCCGCCAAATACTCAATTTCCCATACAGGTTTCAGAACTCGATTACGTGTTGCAGCAAGACCAAGACTCGCCCAAATGATACTCCTAGATTTGGCATAGAGACTTGCTGAAGATAACCGGTCAGAACATTCGTAAGCTCCGATTTCTCGATGCGACAACATCTTCAAACTGAAACTGTACAACTTCTTACTGAGGCTTTTTTCATGGGAAATGTCCTCCCACATATCCTTCAATTCTTTCTTTTCTTTTTTTGTGATGTAAGATGTCACATACCGAGCCACAGCCATACAGTTATCAGCCACAAACTGTATATCCATGTTAGCATTCCACATGGACAAAATCACTGGGTTGTAGTCGTTGATGTACTTGGACTCTTCGTTTCTTTTCAAATTGTTTGTATTTTTGGGTGATTTCCTCGTCACATTATGTCGCAGCGAAGACATCAAACTGTTCACTCTTCCTTTAGAAATCACTGGTTGTGGAAAGCTGAAACGACATTTTGTGTAGAACTTGTCCTTGTTTCTGAATTTACGACGACAGTACTTTCCACAACGATGGCTTTGAAAGCGTAAAACTTGTTCTCTTAGGCTTTTGTCTTCCTTTGTCTTTGGAACAGCACATGTAGAATACTGTTCTATGAAACTCATCACTAAGGAGAGGTGTGGCGCCGCGGCCAGGGCGACTGACACTGGAATCTGGGGATCAGGGTTCGATCCCCGGCTCCGGCGGCAGGTTAGCCCAGCACCATGTGACTCTGGGCAATAGCTTGCTTAATCTTCCCGACGGCCCCCAGCGCCTAGAGACCCTTACGGGTGATTGTGCGCTTTACAAATGTGGATTATACTAAGTCATCCAAATCTGTTCCAAATTTGGGTGCATCTTTGATCCATAGCTGTATATGAGGAGCACCGCTTGATACTCCTTTCTCCAGAAGAAATCCAACACCTCTCCAAGAGGTGGATTTTTCTTGTTCATGATGAAAGACATCATAGCTTCAAATCTATGATTGAAGTACCTGCATACATTCACTGGATCCAAAGAGCACAGTTCTCCGGGTGTCTTGAATTCAATATTTTCAATGTTTCCATTTGCCTCTCGTAGAAATTCAAGTAAGTCTTCCCAGCCATACTCGGCACAGCTGAGAGTGAGGAACCATGTGGGAGTTCCTAAGTTCCTCAGCATACATTTTAAATCTCCATGTCGACGGTACCAGTACTCATTAGTACCACGCTGACATGCCATGAGATTAATCAGGTGAGAATCCAAAATACTGTCTTGCACATTGACTTTATCCATAAAGTCCCTTGCTGAGATATTTTGCATCTGTATACCACTTTTCAAGATGTGGTTCACTGCATATGACAGTCCAGACAGATCGCTTTCAAACAGTAGATGAAACAAATAGGGAATGCATTGACGAAACCTAGGATCTTCTGCATACAATCGTAAAGTCCGGTATTCAGAAGCAGGAATTTGATCAGGTCGCTCATCATATCTTCCTCCTTGACCTGTTGGAAATAGTTGTGGAAAACACCGAGCTTCCAAACTTTCCTCCCAAACACTAATGGGACTCCCTTTGGCTTGTTTCATTTGAAACAACTCAATAGCATTCCCCATGACTTCCTTTGAATGCAAAGGATGAACACTATAATGTTCATATATTTCTTCATTTTTAGAGGCTTCTACGTTCTCAATTTGTCCAGCACACAAATCGCTGTCCTCTTCTTCACTTACTTCCTCTTCTGCAACATATACATTCTTGTAGTACTTATTGTTTTTCATCAAATACAATGTTGCCTTTTTGAATTTCCTAACATCCACTAAATCTTGCCAGATTTTCTTACTCTTTGTTGGAACCCCATTAACTAAGATAACCAGAGGTTCCTCTTCCACTTTCTCTACTCCAATTGTATTACTGTTTTTCTTCAAATCTAGAGGCAAATAAACAACTCTTCCCTTTAATCCTCTCTGTAAATCTGATGGAGGCAATTTCCCTGTCTTTGGCTCCATTCGTACAATAGCCTGAAAGGGATGGACACTTTGAATCAAAATAGATTCATAAGTATTTAAATCCTTCAATTCAGAAGGAATGTCAACCAATTCCAGATTATTATGAACCGCTCTAGCAGGCATCTGGTTTTGATTTAATTTGTTACAACAATAAGTACACACACGTTGATCCGATCCCAAATCAAAACAATTTTCTACCATCAAGTATGTTGCGAAATCCTTCCATTCACTATTATTTTCCCTTTCACTTTTTGCATATAAATCCACTAACTTAGTCTGATTCTTATAATAAGTGCGTCGACAACACACACAAGTGAAATTAGGCTTCTCACTTGATTTCACCTGAAATGTGGCAATTTCCTTCTGAAAATTAGCTGTACTGGAAACCTGTACACTCTCTTCCACATTACCTTTTTCTTCTGGGTCGATTTCAACATTCTTCTCTTTACTTGCAAAGTAACAAAACTCAATTTCTTCACAAATATTCTTCACATCTACTTCAGAACCATGCAAAAGAGCAGTGCATAATTGTTTAAGCATAATTGCTGGACTCTTAGCATAATACAACATTCTAACTAATTTCCTCACTTTATTATGATGCACTGCTAGCATCCTGAAATGATGAAAAACACTCTGGCATACTCTCCTGGAAAGACAAGCCAGTGAATGACCATGCAAACCTGTCACTTCTCTCACTCTGCAAGGATCTAATTCTTGCAACAACTTCATTTTCTGTTTTAAAGTTTTCTTATTAAATGTCCGTAAAAAATCACAAAGCAAATTGATGGAATCCTGTCGCACACTGCAAATACTACTACACTTCCAGGTGTACACTGGTCCCTTAGGACGTCTTCCTAAAACCTCATTACCTAACACCTCTTCTGCCTCTGTTGACACAAGTTTTTCTTTTTCAACCGGACAACCATCTTTCACCTCATATGCTCGACCACTGGTGTCAACTGCATACACCAAATCATTATCCTGGAAATAACTCTCCTCATTAAAAAATGCCTCACAACTTGAACTATGCATCCATTCTCCTGAAAAAACGTCACAAAAATTACTACGATTAACTGTTCTCTTCCATCTACTATTTGTTTTGAAATCATAAATTACCTTGTTTAGTTTCCTAATTCTATTGATTATCAAAATAAATAACTTTTGCTTAATTTCGAATGCCTGATCAGTAATTTTCTCAATGTTTCTCTTTCTCTTATAAAAAGCCACTTTCTGTTGACGTTTCTTAATATTTTTTTTAACAAATTGCCAATTATCCTGTTGCGGAACATTCGTCTACGAATGTCCCTAAACTGATTTTTCCTTCTACTACCATGCACAGAGTTATCTCCTGCTCTAGCAGTAACATTTTTGAGTGGCCTTTCCTTTCCGTTTAAATTGGCTCTCTTTTTCTGGACTAAAACATGTTCTGTAGTGATACTTTTTTTTCTGGAAATGTTTCTTAGGAAAGATTTCGTTCTCTTACCCGGACCTTTTTTGGTGACTTGACAAGTTTTTATTGTAGAGGACTGCTGCAAGCATGTAGTAAGCTGCTGTGTTTGACGTTTTGTAGCCTTTCTCCTTCTTTGCTTCGAAGGCATTGTGTAATTTTGAAATGATCTGCAGTTGAATCTGTGGTAAAATATAATAAAAAATGTTATTAACCACTATTACCAAACAGTAAATCAATAACAGTCGTCAAAAAATTAACACACTACTTGTCAATTCAACATACAATAATTTTTAGTGCATTGGCAAATTTAAAACTCACAAATAGTAGCAAAGAAATGGAATGCTTCTACATTTGACCTTTGCTCTTTTATATGTGAATCTGAACTAATTTTATTAGCATATTTCACTATTTTATTAAAGACACTTCACACAAGCTGTTTTTGAAGTTGTATTTAATTTTAAATGAAACGGTTAACATGGTTACTTTTCATTTCCAGTAACTTTTAAAAATAAGTATTTATAGTTCCATAGGCTCGAGCAGGTCAGCTTCCCACCCTATGTCATACAATTCTGACAAATCGGCATCCTCATCATATTCTTCATCATCCACAGGATTTAAATCATCCAAGGGATCTACTTCCACTGATGTTTCAATGACAAGTTCAATGATAAGATCGAGATCAACAGATTGCTCATTATCACTCATGCTTGATGTTGTCGTTATCTTTAAAGAAAGAGAACAACAATGAGATGTTGCAGAGTAAGAGACAAATCTCAGAGACTATAATAGTAAAATTGTTTAACAAGAGTAACATTTTGCAGATATTATTTAACCATGTCCAGCGATGCTGAGGAGGTGAGGCCTATGTCCAAGTTTTCAGTGAACAGGACTCATCTCTTCTTAACCTTGGATAAGCCTCACCAACTCTGTGTACCCTGCTCATACTTAAATGTAAAGGGGCAGATTTATGTTAACTGGCGCATCCCCAGGGATGCACCAGTTAACGTGCGCCGCTGCTCTGCCACCCATGATGTGCCGCATTTACAATGTGGAGCACCATTGAGCAAAAACAGCACAGATGCGTCACGCATCTGTGCCGCAAAAGCGGCGCATTGCAGGAATCACGTCGTAAGCGCGACATGTCTACTGCAATGCACAGGGGCAAGCCACACATTGCATGGTGCATCACTCCTTATGCCTGTTTCAAACAGGCGTAAGGATTTGATTCAGCAATGCCATAAAGCTGACTCAGTGAAATCTTCTAAATGTCACTGTGTTAGTTTTACAGGGATTTCATGCAAATGAATGCCCACCCTGCAACAAAACGCCCACATGAAACGTGACGCAGGTTTCATGTGGCACAGGACTTTACACCGTGACACATCTGCCTAGATGCATCAAGTTGTAAATATGTCGCAACATAGCGCATCTTTTGCGCCGCCGCTGCGTCAAAAAAGTGACGCACAGCGGCGCAAAAGAGGCACACGGCCATCATAAATCTGCCCCTAAAATTTGAAATGATTGGTTCAGGATGCCGATAAGGTGTGGCCTATCCAGGAGTTTGTTTGAGGTGAGGCCTACTCAGGGTTACAGATTAAATTTAGGCTTGTTGAAGAGTACAGAGGAGATAATACATGTGCATGCCTACCAATGAAGTGAGTCATGTCCACTGCACTCTTTAACAAAGGCCAGACCTCCTCTGTCTCCCTGGACAGGCCTAAACCTGATCTGCACAATGTGATTCGTAATGTTAGGAAACACAGGTGATGTAATTGAAAAACGTGCAATTTCTTTTGCTCATTTCACAATCACATCACTTGTGTTTCCTTTGCTTAGGTATCTCATTGTGCAGATGTAGTCTAGCATATCAAAGAGTACGCAGAAGGTGAGCACTGTATGCACCAATTTTGACACTTACAGAAGATTCAGCTTCTCCATGCCCCCTACAGAGTCCTAAATGTATACAGTTTAAACTGACGGTATCTTGTTGCAGATGAAGTGAGGCCTATCTTGCAACATGGTGCATCTTTTGCACCACTGCTGCGTCACAAAAGTGACGCAACAGCGGCGCAAAAGAGGCGCACAGCCATCATAAATTTGCCCCTAACATTTTAAATGATAGATTCAGGATGACGATAAGGTGTGGCCTATCCAGAGGTTTGTTTGAGGTGAGGCCTACTCAGGGTTACAGATGAAATTTAGGCTTGTTGAAGAGTACAGAGGAGATAATACATGTGCAGGCCTACCAATGAAGTGAGTCATGTCCACTGCACTCTTGAACAAAGGCCAGACCTCCTCTGTCTCCCTGGACAGACCTAAACCTCATCTGCACAATGTGATTTGTAATGTTAGAAAACACTGGTGATATAATTGAAAAACGTGCAAATATTTATGCTCAATTCACAATCACATCACCTGTGTTTCCTCAGCTTAGGTATCTCATTGTGCAGATGTAGTCTAGCATATCCAAGAGTACGCAGAAGATGAGGACTGTATGCAACAGAGCAATGTACATTACTCACCTCCCTTGACACTTACAGAAGCCTCAGTTTCTCCATGCCTCCTACACAGTTCTAAATGTATATCATTATCATCATAGTGACTATGAAACTCTTGCAGAACATATTGTGAAACCTTAATGACTTCAAGAAACGTGTTTTTAAACCGGCAAACAAGGAAAATTATTCTCACATATTCATGGTGGAAAGTAAAATATTTATTTAAAGAAGCAGACACCATTATGACCTTCTCATAAATGTGAAAAGCATTTCTTTTTTTTTTAAAAAACGATTTTCTGGTCATAATTTGAAAACACAACACAGCTCCTATGTAGAAGCACACCCTGTCAGTACTTAAATTTGCCAACCACACATGGGTGCGTATTTACAAGGACCTTGCACCACGGGGAAATGACTTAAATTAAAATGGGGAAAATAACATCAAAGTGACTCAAAGGCCTTGTAAATATGCCCCAAGCAGCCTATGAAACTCTAGCAGTACATATCAAGAAACCTAATTGACTTCAAGAAACGTTTTTAAACACATCAAGTAAACCAATTATTCACCCACATTCATGGGGAAGTGACTTAAAATGCCCTAACACACATGAAAGCGTATTTTTAAGGCCCTTGCACCATTTTTGCGTCACTTTTAGCATGGCTATGTAACTCAAAGAAACAAAATCTAAATTTGCCAAGCACACATGGGGGCGTATTTACAAGGACCTTGCACCACGGGGAAATGACTTAAATTAAAATGGGGAAAATAACGTCTAAGTGACTCAAAGGCCTTGTAAATATGCCCCAAGCAGCCTATGAAACTCTAGCAGTACATATCAAGAAACCTAATTTACTTCAAGAAACGTTTTTAAACACATCAAGTAAACCAATTATTCACCCACATTCATGGGGAAGTGACTTAAAATGCCCTAACACACATGAAAGCGTATTTTTAAGGCCCTTGCACCATTTTTGCGTCACTTTTAGCATGGCTATGTAACTCAAAGAAGCAAAATCTAAATTTGCCAAGCACACATGGGGGCGTATTTACAAGGACCTTGCACCACGGGGAAATGACTTAAATTAAAATGGGGAAAATAACGTCTAAGTGACTCAAAGGCCTTGTAAATATGCCCCAAGCAGCCTATGAAACTCTAGCAGTACATATCAAGAAACCTAATTTACTTCAAGAAACGTTTTTAAACACATCAAGTAAACCAATTATTCACCCACATTCATGGGGAAGTGACTTAAAATGCCCTAACACACATGAAAGCGTATTTTTAAGGGCCTTGCACCATTTTTGCATCACTTTTAACATGGCCATGTAACTCAACGAAACAAAATCTTATTTTGCCAAGCACACATGGGGGCGTATTTACAAGGACCTTGCACCACGGGGAAATGACTTAAATTAAAATGGGGAAAATAACATCAAAGTGACTCAAAGGCCTTGTAAATATGCCCCAAGCAGCCTATGAAACTCTAGCAGTACATATCAAGAAACCTAATTGACTTCAAGAAACGTTTTTAAACACATCAAGTAAACCAATTATTCACCCACATTCATGGGGAAGTGACTTAAAATGCCCTAACACACATGAAAGCGTATTTTTAGGGCCTTGCACCATTTTTGCGTCACTTTTAACATGGCTATGTAACTCAAAGAAACAAAATCTAAATTTGCCAAGCACACATGGGGGCGTATTTACAAGGACCTTCCACCACGGGGAAATGACTTAAATTAAAATGGGGAAAATAACATCAAAGTGACTCAAAGGCCTTGTAAATATGCCCCAAGCAGCCTATGAAACTCTAGCAGTACATATCAAGAAACCTAATTGACTTCAAGAAACGTTTTTAAACACATCAAGTAAACCAATTATTCACCCACATTCATGGGGAAGGGACTTAAAATGCCCTAACACACATGAAAGCGTATTTTTAAGGCCCTTGCACCATTTTTGCGTCACTTTTAACATGGCTATGTACGTTACGTTACGTTAAAAATATTTATACCGCGCACTTTCACCAACGGTTTCATGGCGCTCTTTGACAATGAACGGTGACCAGGGAGGAAGGGTTATTCGAATGCTGACTGAAATAGCAGAGTTTTTAACAGTGTGCGAAAACAGGCATAGTTGGAACAAAGACGAAGAGCCCTTGGGAAAGAATTCCAAGTGGAGGGGGCCAGATAAGAAAAGCTCAGTCCTCCATGCTTTTTCCGTCTGTATTTGGGTACCACAAGGTAATTAAGAGATGTGGAACGGAGAGCTCTGTGAGGAATGTATCGTTCCAAGCTAGAAGAGATAAAGGCAGGGGCCGAGTCAGAGAGGGCCTTGAAGACGGTACTTCCAAGTTTAAAGATGCAGCGTTTGGAAACAGGGAGCCAGTGAAGATTGCGGAGAAGGGGAGTAACGTGCTGATGTTTGGGCTGGCGAAAGATCAGGCGAGCAGCCTGATTCTGCACTAATTGCAGCCGATGAAGGTGGTAGGCGGGAATCCCTGCATACAAAATGTTAGCGTAGTCGAGTCTGGAGGTGATGAGAGCGATGATGACAAGAGTCAAGGCCTCTCTGGTGAGAAACCTACTGATTTTGCGAATCCGCCTAAGATGAAAAAAACAGGATGAGGTGACAGAATTAATTTGTGGTCTCATCGACAGATCTTCAGAGATGATCACCCCCAGACTCTTCACTGTGCTCACAGGAATGGGTGCCGTCCCAAGTGATGGAGGCCAAAAGGCGGTGTTCCACAGATTAGCAGAACCCCCCACCAATACTAGCTCTGTTTTTGTAGGGTTCAATTTCAGTTGACTATGATACATCCATTCTGCAATGGCCAACATGGTGGACTGAAAATTAAGACAGGAGGAGGGAAGGGAGTCGATGGGAAAAATTAACTGAAGATCATCCGCGTAATTAAAAATTGTAACCGGGGTGTTTCGAAGGGAAGCTAAAAGGGGTTGCAGATACAAATTAAATAATAAAGGTGATAACGCAGAGCCCTGAGGGACCCTGCAGGTTAAAGATAAAAAAGGTGCAGCAAAAGTGGATAAATGAACTGCCTGGGAACGGTTGTCTAGAAAAGATCTTAGCCAATCAAGGGCTACCCCCTGGATGCCAGCATTATTGACACGGTCGATCAAAATCACATGATCGACCGTGTCAAATGCCGCCGACAGGTTCAACAGGACAAGGGCCTGTGAGGTGTTTTTGTCGGCACCTTTCCTGAGGGCGTCCATGACGGCTACTATGACCGCCTCGGTGGACTGGAGGGGTCTAAAGCCAGCTTGTTGGGCATCCAGGAAGGAGGATCTCTCGATGAATGTACCAAGGCAGCGGGTGACATGCGTCTCCAGGATCTTTCCTAGATAGGGAAGGAGGGAAATGGGTCTGTAATTACTTAAGATAGTAGGATCTGCATTAGTTTTTTTTAAGATAGGTAGAACAGCTGCCTGTTTAAAGGAGCGAGGGACTTCTCCAGTAGCTAAGGAGTTGTTGAGCAAGGCTAGTGGGGGACCGGGGCAGGCCAAGAAGGCCTCTCTCAGAATCTGAGGGGGGCATACGTCATTAGGTGAGCCTGAACTGACTTTGTGGAGCAAAGAAGAAAATTCTTGTAGTGAGATTGGCGGAAACTCTGTCAGCCGACTAGAGTTCATAGGGGGGAGAGGAAGGGGCAGAGGGGACGAAGGAGAAGGAATATTATTTTTAATGATAGCAATTTTATCAGAAAAGTAAGCATTAAGGGAGTCACATAAGGATTGGGTTGGTTGGGGTTGAGGTGTAACCCTGTCAGGAAGGGAGAGCTCATTGACAATGGCAAAGATGTCTTTAGCTTTCTTATTGGACTCCATTATTTTATGAGAAAAGTAGGCGGTTTTAGCTGCCAGAATTGAATTTTTGTAAGATTTTAAGGAATCTGCAAAAATGATTCTAAGCTGGGGGTCGTAGTTGCGTCGCCAACGGCGCTCAGCTTGTCGGAGAGCAAGTTTGTCCGCTTTAAGTTGGTCAGAAAACCATCGCTGGGCATCGTGAGGACGCTTGGCTTTAAGTGTTTTAAAAGGGGCAACTTTGTCACATGCGCGGAGAAGCCATTCTTCGAGGTGAGCCGCCTGATCGGCTATCAAGGTCGAAGAAGTAGGTGGAGAGGAGGCCAGTGCGGCATGAAAATCAGCCAGGTTTGCTTTTTTCCAATTACGAGCAGACAGATTCTTGACAGGGGGGGGAGGGCAAACAATATGAAGATAAAGATGAAAGGAAATAAAGCAGTGATCGGACCAAGAACAGGGAAGGACAGAGGGAGGGGAAAGGTCGAGATTGGACGTCCAAATTTGATCTAGAATGTGGCCCTTGTGATGGGTGGGAGTATGAACGTGCTGGGGAAAGTTCATGCTAGTTAGCAGCTCAGTAAACTCCGTAGAGGACTGACTTTCTCGAGCATCAGATGGCCAATAATTGAAGTCGCCGATAATCATGATGTTAGCATGATTAATCGCGAGTTGTGAAATGAAATCACCGAATAGTTTAGGGAAGAGAGGCATGTGTTCAGGAGGCCTGTAAACAAGAACACAAACAAAGGCGGATTTAGCTGAGGAAAATTTGAGAGAGAGGCAGTCAGTTTTAGGAATAAGAGTCACAGACAGCTCCTTGAAATTGTATTCAGAGCGGATAATGGCCGCCACACCGCCGCCGGTCTTCCCGACCAAAATCAAAATCTATTTGTAAAACACTTGACACAAAGCAACATTTTAAATACACAACTTTCTTCATAATTTTCTCCCTAAAGCATACTATTCTCTATCTAAATTAAATGAATCTTTTCTCACCTTAGCAAATACTTTTTGAGTTTCAAAACAGTCTCAGACACACACCAATTTTTCTTTAGCAGAGCAAAGGGTATGCACTCCAGAGGCTGCAACCAACAATGGCACAGAAATGCTGTAATTCATCACACATATCTCTCATGTCACCCAATCAAAACTCTTCCCTCACTTTTTTCAAATCAACACCCTTCCCCCCTCTGCCCTTTCTGCCTTTTTTCCATAGCAACCACCTCCTGAAAGACCTCTCATGTTTACAAGTTCACACAACAATGTTTCAATTGAACTCTGAACTCTCAGTACACCTGCATATCCAGTGCAATCTTTCATAAAATGATTTTTTCTTGACCATTCAAATTACATCTTTCAAAGAACTCATCCATGCACCCTAACTTTCTGTTTTCAGCAATCAAAATCCACCAATCACTGCTACTGAATCATTAGCACAGAAACTCCACAGTTTTTTTCATTATAAACTCCTACTGTTTCAACTGCCATTTCATACCCACACTTCATCTGACTGCAGCATAACCTCCTCTCACCATGTTTTCTGTCTGGATTGTTGGACATAGTTACATCCACTGGGCTCAAAGGTATGCTGATAACAGAAATTTACACAACCTCAATTTACAAAATGTGGAAATCAACTGGATTGGCCACAGAGGATTAAGATGTCACCAATTGATACCATTGGTGAAAACCTTTTTGCATTTGCCAAAACCTGACCTGTTAATTGTGCACTGTGGAGGAAATGACTTGGGCACTTTGACTGGGGTAGGTCTGGAAATGCTTTTAAAGGACACCTTTGAGCAATTGATGGCACTTTTTCCTCAAACTGCCTTGGTATATTCAAATATATGCCAAAGACAGAAATGGAGGTGGTCCAACCAATTTTGTCCACAAATTGAGAAATCGAGGAAGCATGTAAATAAGTCTGTTTCAGCTTACATGAGAGACCATGGAATGGGCTCCATCTACAACAATAACTTGCGTTACTACATGCAAGATATCTACAGAGCAGATGGAGTTCACTTCTCAGATGAGGGGAACAGAATTTTCATCCTGAATTTAAGACTATGTATTGATACCTACTTATAAGTACCTAGAACTTACACAGAACCCAAAAGCTCTTTTCAGAGCTACCTTAACTATGATTACTCTTTAAAAATTTCAAATGTACCTTTTTTCACAAATTTTCACTTTTGTTCGTTTCCCGGTGCGCTACCCGGTTCGCGTACCGGCAGCTAACCTCGCGAAAAATTCACATTTTTTTTTCTTTTTCGACATATATGAGCCTCCTCAGCCACCCTTAGAAAACCTAGGGGGTCAGGATACGTCTCCTGTGCCCCCTTAGACCCTTTCCCAACATTCTTTATCCTCCATTTTGTGTCTAAATTCATCTGAAACACAAGATGGCGGACTCCCGTTACGCTATCGGTTAGCTTCCCGGTCCGCGAACCGGGGCGCGCCTCTACCCCGAAAAAACGGAAATTTTTATTTTTTTTATTTTTTGCCCCACGGGAACTTTTATTGCCCCCTCATCAATCCTAGGGGGTCAGGAGTGGTCTACCTTGCCCCCTTTCATTAATTTCCCCCTTCCTTTTTCTTCACCTCTTGTCTCTCGATCCTACCGAGAGACAAGATGGCGGCCGCTCCGGACTGTTTAGAATGTTGACAGACACCGGAGAGCCAATCATCTTCGCGAAGTTCCGTTACGCGTCAGGTACGCGAACCGGGGCACTAACCGGAGCGCTGTTACAGATATATATATATTTTTGAACGTTAATTTATCAAAATCCACTGGAGCACATATATTGAGACCTAGCAAAGGCACATCGGCCAAACAATATCTACAATTTTGGCAAGTTTCGTGTAAATCCATTCAGCCGTTCGAGCTAAAATGAGTCCAACCGCCCTATGGAAAATTGCATGGGAAAAATGCGTTTTAGGACCCCCCTTTTTTCTCGGCCCCCCCTTGACAAAACACCCCCAAATTTTCAGGGGCTGCTCAGAAACAAAATGTTCCATTATCCTGAAAATTTCAGCCAATTCCGTCCTCAAACGCCAAAGTTATTCGACATAGAATTTTCAAAAATCCCATAGGAAAAAAATCCTAACTATATATACCTACTGGCGACCGCCAGTAGGTAATATATATATATATATATATATATATATTACCTACTGGCGGTCGCCAGTAGGTATATATAGTTAGGATTTTTTCTCTATGGGTTTTTTGAAAATTCTATGTCTAATAACTTTGGCGTTTGTGGACGGAATTGGCTGAAATTTTCAGGAAAATGGCACATTTTGTTTCTGAGCAGCCCTTGAAAATTTGGGGGGGGGTTCGTCCAGTGGGGGCCGAGAAAAAAGGGGGGTCCCAAAACGTGTTTTTAACATTGAGTTTTCCATAGGGCGGTTGGCCTCACTTTTAGCCCGAACGGCTGAATGGATTTGCACGAAACTTGGCAAAATTGTAGGGACTGGTAGCCAGATGTGCCTTTTGTAGGTCTCAATATATGTGCTCCAGTGGATTTTGAGAAATTAACGTTTAAAAAAAGATATATATCTGTAACAGCGGACCGGGCAGCGCTCTGGTTCGCGGACTTTTCGCGCAACGGAGCTTTGTGAAGCGAAGCTGATTGGTTCTCCGGCGTCTGTCAACATTCCAAACAGTCCGTAGTGGCCGCCATCTTGTCTCTCGGTAGGATCGAGAGACAAGAGGAGGTCAAAACAAAGGGGGAAATAACTATAAGGGGGCATAGTAGATCCTCGCTGACCCCCTAGGTTTGATGTGGAGGTTTTAAAAGGGCCCCGCGGGGCAAAAAAAAAAAATAATAATAATAATTGAACGGCTGAATGGATTTGCACGAAACTTGGCAAAATATTAGGGACTGGTAGCCCGATGTGCCTTTGCTAGGTCTCAATATATGTGCTCCAGTGGATTTTGAGAAATTAACGTTCAAAAAAAGATATATATCTGTAACAGCGCTCCGCTTCGCGTAACGGAGGTTTGCGAAGCTGATTGGTCATTCTGTCACTGGGCTATAGTTGGGCTACATCTGGCTGATATTTGGGCTACATTTGTTTTTTTGTGTGTCTGGCGGCCATCTTTGGGCTACATTGGGCTACATTGGGCTTCATTGGGCTACATTCGGCTAATTAGCAAATAGCTCATCGCAAACTAGGAATGGTAAAGAATCGCTATTTATTCCTTAAAGTTCGCTATTTAGGAAATGCAAAAAACTTTGATGATATATATGGCGGTTCATCTCTAACAAGATAAGAAGCATAGGGATACATTTATGATGACTGGCGCATCACCAGGGATGTGTTAGTCATTCTGTGCCGCTGTTCCGTCACCTATGGTGTGCTGCATTTACAATGCGGCGCATCATGGGGCAAAAACAGCACAGATGCGTGATGTATCTGTGCCGTAAAGGTGGCGCATTGCTGGAGTTGTATCGCAAGTGTGATGAAGCTCCAGCAAGGGTCGGGGGTGCCCCTGTCGCAGGGTTTCTGTTCTCACACAGAACTGTGGACAGAGGATTGGAACCTCGGCGAATTAGGGTGTCCCAAAACTCACGTTAGTAATCAAAAACTCCTTAGCAAGCTAGGTACAGTGTCACATTGGATATAACAAACTCTCAATGTTTAGACAATCCAGAATATGAACTTATAGTACCTCAGGATACGTGGAACTCATGAACAGTCGGTCGTTATAGATTTCTTAGAAACCAGAACATGGAGTTAAGAAGAACAGATGTGTATTTGAAATGTTTATTTACTAATGCCGTCTTCTCAGGCGTAGTACCTTAGATAATAAAAGTACACATATTATCAGTAGCAAAATTACCAGCATAGTTACTAGTACATAAAAAGTGAATGGTGATAGTATGTTAACATGCTGTAAATGAATAAGAGTTAGCAACACTTATAAGCAGCCGCGGGCCGTGGAGGGAGTTACGGTGAGGCAGGGAGGCGGGGAGGGGGAGAAGCAGCGTGGAGAATACAAGTACACATATTATCAGTAGCAAAATTACCAGCATAGTTACTAGTACATAAAAAGCGAATGGTGACAGTATGTTAACATGCTGTAAATGAATAAGAGTTAGCAACACTTATAAGCAGCCGCGGGCCGTGGAGGGAGTTACGGTGGGGCAGGGAGGCGGGGAGGGGGAGGGGCAAGGTAGAGAGGGCTCCACCCTGCTTCTCCCCCTCCCCGCCTCCCTGCCCCATCGTAACTCCCTCCACGGCCCGCGGCTGCTTATATCTCACCCTCCCTAATACACATATTATATTATTTGCTAAGAAGGTCTCTTTGTGTTGGTTTAGGGCGTGCCCATACTTTAGTGTCTTAGATTTGAAGGAATCACATCACCATACACCAGCTCTCTCTTCATGTGAACCGCATCAACTGTTGTGTATGTGTGTTCGGCAAAGCAATATAAAACCCGCCTCATGCCCAGAATTGGCAGAAGTTGCACTTATGTTATGAGTATGAAGTCGTGGAGATCAGACCTCATAACAATTCTGTATCGTGTTGTTCTTGAAACTTTAGCACTCGCTGTACAGATATAGTTTAACAAGTAAAGCAGATAGTAGACCAATAACATATTATTCTCATGTAAACCACGATGAACTACTAGGTGGAAAGCTAAAGCAACAACTAAGTGTCGTGTGCAGAAGTTGCAAAAAAGGAAAAATGGCGTTTAAACCGGTAATGAGCCCATGCTAACTTAACACGGTGTAAAGATATCCAGGACCTAGATGACACCTCCTCATGATCCGGAAACGAACTGAATAAGATAATAGAAGTGCCATCTCATGAGAGCAGATTGCAAGTTTATATGTGGACGGTCCGCAAGGTAAAGCATTAAAAACTAGGAAAATTTAATGCTAAAGAAAAATAAAACAGCCAAGTACTTTATCGAGTCTTAAGCCAATAGGCAAGGTAAATAATAAAAACTTGACAAATAAGTCAATGAATTGTCAATGAAATGCTAGTACTCAGCATATCAAACATGAAAAAGGTCTATGACATAACTGTGTATGCAAAATAAGCTGCAACAGCCTCCAATAGGAAGTCACCGTCTTCATCCGAAAACAGTTCAGCCATCCAATTTAAAAGCGGAAAAGAACATACGTGCTCTCCCAGCACCGGATCCTCTATCACCATCAGAGGACAGCTCGGTGGGTTTTCAAGAAAGCTCTCTTCCAAGAAAGACTGTGCTGCCGCCAGTAAATTCCAGGGACCAAGCAGTCCATGCATCAATGCCACAGCCATAATCCTTTCGCCAGGACAAACCAACTCGTGAGTAATGATAGGAGTCATCAGCTGATTAAAGTCGACGTCAGGAGAAACCGGTCCGCAGAGACACAAATCAATGGCCCAATCGAAATCACAGGTCAGGCAGTGAAATACAGGCTGGACACAGGTGAAGTAGGAGAACCGAAAAGATAATCCATATGCCGTGCTTAATATCGCCAACGGCATGGTGCCATAATATTCTAGCATGCGATTGCGGAACAGTGTCAGCAGCTGCAGGGTCGGAGGTTGCATAGGAGGGACATCTATATTTAAAAATGTAAAAAAGCACAAGAGCGTCCGCTGGTAATGCAAGTAAAAATGCCAATCCACGAACCAGAGTGCAGAAAATACAATGAAAGGAAGCAGGGATGACTCCGAAGATTTTCTCAAATGAAGTCACGAGACCACTGGTAACAACTTTAAAAAAGTGTGTCAGGGACTTTGTGGAGGATGCGTTAAAGATAGTCGGAAACATGTTGCTGAAATTGAAAGGCAAATCTTAATTGAAAAGGGTGTGCACCTCTGTACGGGTGTTCGCTATGTGAAGTACGAAAGTTTCACGGGCCGAACTCAAGGCCACCTCTCTCTGAGACAAAAGAGCTCTTATTCTTGCCATGCCGTTGAAACGTGTCCCAAGGTTGGTATTTGTGGCCAGATTGAAAACTCCCTATGTTCATGTGTGGGAGGAAATAGAACATTTCTGCAGCAAATAACCCGTTCACTTACTGTTACGATAAAAGGAATACTTTTAATTAACTCAGAACAATCTTCATTATTGAGCATCAAATAACTACCATTTTCCAACAACTTGAACGTGGGGATGATAGCAGGAACTGGCGTGCCTTGCAACACGCAAGCCATATTTGGTCGGTGTTTGTTGCATGAACCGTGTAACTGTATGTGCCTACACATTAGTGAATGATCTGGCGTCTCAGTGCATTCCTCTCCATTCAGATAAACTTCTTGATCATCTTTGAAACATCTGTATGTGTATGGAAGCGACCAGACCTCATGAAGAAAAGCACTACCTAAAGGTTCATAACGACCTATTGGTATATATTTCATACAATTTGAAAACTTATATAAAGCAAAAGGCAGCGTTATTAAACCGTGGATAAGGCATGTTGTCAAAAAACCCGCAATCCTCTGCTGATGATGTCACTGAGCATGTCATGAATGATGTAATATGTGACATCATCAGCAGTGGATTACGGGTAATAGTATCTCTAGTTTACTACCCTATAGCTGTCTTTATTTTAACATAAGTGTGTGTTTCCCTCCCTTATACTTACTGTTTTTGGTTCGCTTCCAGTTCGCGTACCGGCGAGCGAACTAGGAAGCGAACTAAGAGAAATAGAGGTTGGCACAGTTCCAAATATTGTACCAATTTTTTAATAACGGGGAGGTAGTTCTGAAAAGAACTTTTTTTTTTATTTTTCTGAACATTTTTTTACTGTTTTTGAATTTTTCGGAACAGTTTTATATTTTTTTGGGTTTTTCTTGGAGGGGGCAATGAAAACGATTCATTGTAAAGGGCTCAACAGGAGCAACAAAACAAAAAAAAGAAGTATTTATTATTTTGGGCGTTTCGGACAAACTTGCATATGATAGTCAATAGCTCTGTTGATCAGAGTGATGCTTCTTTCTCCGTAGGAAATGAATCCATCGCAAAATACGCAGGTGTGTTTTACTTCACCAAATCTCATTTGTATATTTGGCACCATCTCCCTGCCCTCTGGTCCCGTTACTTCCGGTACAACAGATCTTCTGGCCATAATAGGGAGATTATCTAGGTCGTTCCGAAACTGTGCAGCACTGTAGTTGTTAGGATGCCACCTAGTCATATGGCGATGCATTGTGTAGTTTCCGAAACTGTATTTTTTGTCGGTCCCTCTGGACAGTCTATCTTGACATATAAGGCAAGTTACGTATCTTGCATTTACTTTTTTCTGACCTTTGGGAATTTTAAAAAATTGCCAAATGAAGTTTTCTTTCCGGTGAGACGTCCTGGGCTGCTCAGGCAAAAACTGCCTCTCTTCGTGCTCGTCCTCCTGTTCCTCTTCTTCTTCTTCTTGTTGAATTATAACTTGAGCAGGTGGTCCACTCTTCCTTGGATGTGGTGGAGGTGGTGGGGAAGCACCAGCTGAAGCTACTAAAGAAGCCATTGCTCAGTGATCACAAAGGGTCTTTCTCTCACAATGATGAAAGTCAGAGTGAGGAAAGAAGGAGGGATTTTCATCATTTGGGAAAAACAAGAGTTCTCAACCAATCAAAAGTGTTCATTTTAGATTATATGACCTAGTCTTACATCATTAGGAAACCAAAAGTGAAATGAACCAATGAAAAGTGTTATTACCAAGTCACATGACTTGCTGTGTTTACGTTAAGCGCTTTGCAGGGCCTCCCGGTTTGCTTCCAGAAACCTGCGCTTTGCGACTCGCTTCGCGTACCAGTTCGCTAACGTAGTACGTCATATGACGTATCACGCGACAACGTGAAACGTCATGCGGACGGGAGGCGTCACGATGTTGTTTTGTAACGCGGCACTTGCGGTAAAGAAACGTTTACCGGCTCGCGGTCTATTTCGCGGCATCAAGGTCAGCTAACGGGAAGCTTCCCTATTTGCGAAGCGGGAACGAAGAAAAAAAAATATTTTAAAAAAAAATTATTCATAAACATATAAAATATATTTTTGGATTTAAAGAAGAATACATTTTACAGCTACAGATATTAGCTGTTAAAAAACCAATGAAATTCACAGAAAAAACCATAGGTTATGGACCATATATAGTTAGGAATTAGCATTTACAAAACCTTGAAAATTCACTGAAAAAACCATAGGTTATAGACCATATATAGTTAGGAATTAGCATTTACAAAACCTTGAAAATTCACTGAAAAAACCATAGGTTATAGACCATATATAGTTAGGAATTAGCATTTAAAAAACCTTATTTTACTCACACAAAACCATTGAAATTCCATATATAGTTAGTTGCACTAACTATATATCGCGCACCCGCAATCCACTGCTGATCATGTCACATATTACATCATTCATGACATGGTCAGTGACATCACTGATGACATCACTGATGACATCTCAAATGACATCACTGATGACATCACTGATGACATCTCATTTGACATCATTCTTGTGCTAATACGATAAACCTCTTCAGACTCTAATATAACCTTAGATACACTCAGTGTATACAGACACTCACACACTGCCACTCATCCATGGAGTTACTCACACACCCAGTCAGTCATGCAAAGAAACAATCTCACCTCCATTTCTTCAACTATACAGTTAAACACACCTTACTTATTGAAACATATACTAACACATATTTACTCTCTTATACAATCCCTGATACAAGTTCACAATGATCGATACAACCACTCACTCATTCAGTGGCTCTCATGCACAGTTATTTATATATGCCAACTCTCACATGTACTGTGTTTTACATATGTACTTACTATGACATGTAGCATTGAGATATCCATTCACTCATCAATACACTCATGCACACAGTCAACTGCCCATGTAGCTGTTTCCACAAGCACTCTTGAACTCATACACCTAGTGAATAAACTGCTCACACATCTATGCATAGAGTCTCACACCTTCCAGCCACCCCCACACAAACTCAATCTCCCATAGAAATACTTGGGCAACCAATTAATAACACATATAGCCTCTCGTATAGCTAATGATCAACACATGCAGCAGTTTACAGAACAACAGACATAATGATGCACAAATTAAGACAGTTTAGTCACTAACCCATGCATTCAGTGAGACACATTTAATCACTCACTCATACAGTCAGTCATGCACCTACTAAATCCTTCATCCAGACACTTATACATCCACTCAAGACATATTTTAACTTTACAGAAAAATACAGTCACTGGATGTTGTCATCAGTGATGTCATCAGTGATGTCATTTGAGATGTCATCAGTGATGTCATCAGTGATGTCACTGACCATGTCATGAATGATGTAATATGTGACATGATCAGCAGTGGATTGCGGGTGCGCGATATATAGTTAGTGCAACTAACTATATATGGAATTTCAATGGTTTTGTGTGAGTAAAATAAGGTTTTTTAAATGCTAATTCCTAACTATATATGGTCTATAACCTATGGTTTTTTCAGTGAATATATATATATATATATACTAGCAGCCCGTCCCGACGTTGTCCAGGTATGAATTGCTACCGGCCAGTAGTATATTGTTTTGTAGGATTTCGTTTTGATAGCATTTCTTATCTGTGACAGGCCTGTGAAACGCTCCGATTCACAGTGCACTGCTGATGCACTTAAGAGTGCGCGTTCAGTAGTGTGTGAACCCGAGTTTCCCTACTGTATTTTTCCTTGCAATATTATATAGCGCGAACTCGACAACATGGCAGGAGCACAATTTACATTACAGAAGAACACATTCATTTGTGGTAGGCACGGGGAGACAAAGCGATTTGCCTGGCATCACAGGATGTTGAGCTGATGCCGAGATTCGAACGTAGCTCCCCAGCTCTAAAGTTCGCAATTCTAGAACTTGTGGCGGGAGGTGTGTCTAAAAGTGTATGTCGGCGCTGGCCATCAATGAGAGAGACCTGTGCATTTTTCAAATGGGTGGTGAAAAAATATGAGTATTTCGCAACTTTCTTTCCGCATACCATCACACCGCATACTTTCATTACGAAAGTACCATGACTCCGCAATGCCATTATAACGCATGACATTACATTTTATATGCTTTTACCACGCATACATTTACAACGAAATTCGTTGTAAATGCATGAATGGTAAAAGCATGTTTTTTTTTAATGTTTGGATACGGTAAGTATGGGTATGGGGTATACGTTTTGGGGTACTGAGGTATATGTTTTGGGGTGTTTGGGTATTTTAAGGCTTCAGATAACGTTTTGGGTTATGGGGTACAGGGGTAGTTTTAGAGTTTAGGGATAGGTATGGGTTTTGGGGTACAGGGGTATTTTTAGGGTTCAGGGCTAGATTTGGGTTTTGGGGTGTAGGGCTATTTTTAGGGTACAGGGGTAGGTTTGGGTTTTGGGGTACAGGGGTATTTTAAGGGTTCAGGGCTAGGTTTGGGTTTTGGGGTACAGGGGTATTTTTAGGGTTCAGGGCTAGGTTTGGGTTTTGAGGTACAGGGGTATTTTAGGGTTCAGGGGTAGGTTTGGGTTTTGGGGTACAGGGTTATTTTTAGGGTTCAGGGCTAGGTTTGGGTTTTGGGATGCAGGGGTATTTTTAGGGTTCAGGGGTAGGTTTGGGGTACAGGTGTATTTTAAGGGTTCAGGGCTAGGTTTGGGTTTTGGGGTACAGGGGTATTTTAGGGTTCAGGGGTGGTTTTGGGGTACAGTGGTATTTTTAGGGTACAGGGCTAGGTTTGGGTTTAGGGTACAGGGGTATTTTTAGGGTTCAGGGATAGGTTTGGGTTTTGAGGTACAGGGGTATTTATAGGGTTCAGGGCTAGGTTTGGGTTTTGGGGTACAGGGGTATTTTTAGGGTTTAGGGATAGGTTTGGGTTTTGGGGTGCAGGGTATATTTATAGGGTTAAGATGGGTTAGTGTTTAAGGGTGTTGGATATTTTAGGGAGTAAGGGTGGGTTATGATTATGGGGTGCAGGGGTATTTAAAGGGAGCAAGGTGGGATTAGCACACGATATGAGACATGGCATGAAGGGCGGAGCGTACCACACGCCCCCAGCGTTTGTCATGCCCCCAGCACACGCCCACAGCACAACGCAGAGACGCCCACAAGGGACTACTTTGCTGGCACGGTTCTTTTACCTTTTAAATGTATATGGTGGGCGTCTGCATAGCCTATGTCCTTCTGCTGCAACTGCCCTTTCCAACGCTGTATTGGGTGTTGTGATTGGTGCTGTGGTTCCTGAGATTACCCGCCTCAAAGTTTTGGGCTCTCTCTTTATTATATTAGTATATATATATATATATATATATATATATATATATATATATATATATTCACTGAAAAAACCATAGGTTAGAGACCATATATAGTTAGCTGGACATTTTATTGACATAAAACCAATGAAATTCCATATATAGTTAGTTGCACTAACTATATATCGCGCACCCGCAATCCACTGCTGATGATGTCACATATTACATCATTCATGACATGGTCAGTGACATCACTGATGACATCACTGATGACATCTCAAATGACATCACTGATGACATCACTGATAACAACATCCAGTGATTTTTTGTTTCTGTAAAGTTTAAATATGTCTTACATATTGAAGAATGAGTGGATGTGTAAGTGTCTGGACGAAGGATTTAGTAGGTGCATGACTGACTGTATGAGTGAGTGATTAAATGTGTCTCACTGAGTGCATGGGTTAGTGACTAAACTGTCTTAATTTGTGCATCATTATGTCTGTTGTTCTGTAAACTGCTGCATGTGTTGATCAGTAGCTATATGACTAACTATATGGGTTATTGATTGATTGCCCAAGTATTTGTATGGGAGACTGAGTGTGTGTGTGGCTAGCTGGGAGGTGTGTGACTCTGTGCAGATCAATGTGTACTTGTATCAATGATTGTATAAGAAGGTAAGTATGTGTTAGTATATGTTTGAAAATGTAAGGTGCTCTATGTTTAACTGTATAGACAAGAAAATGGAAGTGTCATTGATTCTTTACAGGACTGACTAGGTGTGTGAGTAACTCCATGGATGAGTGGCAGACTGTGAGTGTCTGTATAGGTGTATGAGTGCATATGATAGTGTTGTAAAGATGAGTGATTGTATGTATGAATGATTGTATGGGTGAATGAGTGAAGGTGTGTGTAGACGTAGCAATCAGTGAGTGCGTATGTAGTAACTAGTATTGGTGTGTCAATGGTTTCAAAAATTATACTCTGTATTTAACACTGGGTGAAACAGAGGTTATATTAAAATGTGAGGAGATGCATTGTATTGTCACATGAATGATATCATCAGTGATGTGGTCATTGATGTCAAATGAGATGTCATCAGTGATGTCATCAGTGATGTCATTTGAGATGTCATCAGTGATGTCATCAGTGATGTCACTGACCATGTCATGAATGATGTAATATGTGACATCATCAGCAGTGGATTGCGGGTGCGCGATATATAGTTAGTGCAACTAACTATATATGGAATTTCATTGGTTTTATGTCAATAAAATGTCCAGCTAACTATATATGGTCTCTAACCTATGGTTTTTTCAGTGAATTTTCGAGGTTTTGTAAATGCTAATTCCTAACTATATATGGTCTATAACCTATGGTTTTTTCAGTGAATTTTCAAGGTTTTGTAAATGCTAATTCCTAACTATATATGGTCTATAACCTATGGTTTTTTCAGTGAATTTCAATGGTTTTTAATAGCAAATATCATAAGCTGTCGAATGTCAAGTACGTGGTAAGTAAAAACATTTTCGTGTTTATGCACACTGATCTGCTTTGAATGCTGCCCCCCACCCCTCATTTCTATTAGGAGTACTCTCTCTTTGCAGATAGTGAAGGGTAGTTAACGCAGGCATTTGCCCCCGTTGTAATCCGTCGTGCCTGCTTCTCTCTCCATTTGATTGATTGTTCTCTTTGGTTCATTCTCTATTTACAAATAAGCACAGAGTCGCAATACTCTGTTTAGTCTTTGCAGATAGCGAAAAATCGTGTAAAAAAACAAAAGGCATCGAGCAAAATCAGTAGGCCACTAATGGGATCTCTTTTTGACCTCGCTAAAATAGAAACATTAGGAACAACCTGTTGAAAATAGCAATGTGTATGTACATAAGCGGCGTTCATTTGTGTTCACAGTACCCCTTGTTGATTGTTTGAATCGAGCATTGAATTGTTCGAAGTTGGTTCTCTTAAGGATCTTCTCTGCCTGCAAACGAGGAAGAATAGGAATATTCTCTCTCCCTTTGCAGATAGTGAAGGGTAGGTAACGCAAGCCTTTAACACGTCGTACCTATTTCATTCCTCATTGATTGATTGATTGTCCGAACATTGACTGTTTGGGAATTAGTTCTTTTTGGAGGTATTCCCTGTTTGCAAATAAACGTAGGAAAATCTTTGCAAGTAGTGAAAGTGTAGGTAATGCGGACCTTTCTCCCCCGTTGTAATCTGTCATGCCTATCTACTCCCCACTGAATGATGCACCTGTTTCACCCGGACCATTTACTAGAGATAGGTCATCTGGCCCAACAAGAGAGCACCCCTAGTGAAAAGGACATATGCAATAATAACGAAGTGATCACTGTATCCTGTTAACAGAAACTTTAGCATGAAACAACCTGGAAAGAAAAGAATAGGAAAACGAAAATCAGTAGGCCACTGATGAACTTTTTATTAAATAACAAACAAAGAAACGATAACAATACGTAATGATAAAACCTATTATTGTCCTAGAAACAAGAAACGTTAGAAGTAAGCCCGTAATAAGAAACCTGAAAACATCGCCCCTCACTGCCCCAAAATGTGTCTGTCCCACCGCCTGCCACGGCCAAATAACGGCAAACTGGGAAAGATAGAAGTCAGCAGACATCCGCCCCATTCTAGAAACTTCCAAAGGGCAACAGGTTTTCGGCTACGCCCAGCCGGAAGCAACACATATAAGGCGGATCCTGCTGCCACGCCTCGGAGATCATCACGTAGGGTGTAGCCGGAGGAGAGGCCGAGGCCGAGGCCAGCGGGACCCGGCCAGGGGGATTGACAACGCTGGAGAGTTGCAGGGGGGGGAATGTCCGTGTCCTCGACCCTCCCCTCTCTCTCCCAGTCCGGCCGCGGTGGCCCTTGACAGTTTCAGGTAGTCCCGCCACATTCTCTACCGGTCCGGCCACCAACGGCCGGGGCCGATGGGATCCGGCTGCAGCCGATAAACCAAGGAACCCGTTCATGGGGCCAGAGCAAGGGGCGTCCGGCCGACATCCACCGGAAGCCCGGCCCGAAGACGGACGGGACATTTCTTCTTTCTTCAATAATGGCTTTGACAACACTGGGGGGGATGTCTTGCACATGCCTCCGACCCCCCCCCCCTCGTCCACATCGCCTGGTCCGGCCATAACAAATCTCAAGCGAGACGCCGTGGGGTGCACTGGGAGGGAGAGACGGTGCGAACAGGCCTCTCCCGCCTCCCCAGTGGAGGCTTCCCACCTGCACCCTCAGCGCTCCAGGCGCCCGGAAAAGGGTTCTTCCACTGTGGCGATGCTGCAACGTCTCGCCCGGCAGGGTGGAGCCCGTCCGCTCATTTGACCCCGCGATCGCCAGTAGCTACCGAACTCTCAAAATGGCGATCGACCTGGCAAGAGCGGGCCCAGCATAAAGAAATGGCCCGGTCACTGGTTGACTCCACCACCGTAGTCCTCCACGACCTTGAAGATTCTAGAGGAGCCGCGGGAGTCTCCGACCCCCGCAGACACCCCCGATGGGGAATGACTGCCATGATCGCCCGTGGAGTGACGAAACTTAGCGCGAATATCTCCAAAAGTTGGTAATAGGAGATATATATCTTGCATGTTGTAATGCAAATTATTGTGGTATATGGAACTCATACCATAATCTCTCAGGAAAGCAGAAACTGATCCTTTTGGGACCGCCTGAGAAGGCCTAGGGGGTGAGGGGTACTCTACTTTGCCCCCTTTTCACGTTCCGAACTATTTTATTTTACTCTCTTCTGTAATTACACAAAATAGCAGCGATAAGATGCATCAGAGACACACAGTGAGAGAAAGGAGGCCGGAGATGAAGAAGAGATGTCAAATACACATTGGAGATAATATAGTGGGAGAAGGGAAGTAAATATGAGTAAACTTACCATGTAACATAAAAATGTTGCACTCTATACTATAAGTCTCATTTTATACTACAATCACTTCGCTACAACCTCATGAATTAAAAATAAAAATGAATAATGTCTCAAACAATTTTTTATTTCTAAATATAAATTTATTCTTCTGAATTTTCTAAATTTGAAAGAACTAGTAACATGTCCTCATCAGGAATTTCCTCTTCAATCATCTCATCTGGAATCTCCTCATTAAAAGTCTGCAATGATGATTCTTGTAACTCTATGGTCTCCAAACATTCGATAAATTCGCCATCAACAGATTGATCAAAAAAATCATTCAAGTCATCTCCTCCTTGTGACAATATTTCATTATTGGTGCTGTCAATTTCAATCAATGTAGTGGAATCATTCAAGTCATCTCCTCCTTGTGACAATATTTCATTATTGGTGCTGTCAATTTCAATCAATGTAGTGGACAATTCAAAAGAAATTGCCACGGTCTCTTCATTGTGAGCCATTTTATTTTGAAATTGCTTGCTGTAAATTGCAGAAAAAAATAATCACTTTCATTTATCGTTTTTAGTAATACATAATATAAAACTAACTTTATCAAGTATTTAGTATAACAGAAGGACTGCAAATAAATAACAGAAAACATTTTTCAAATTATCTTCAAGTGTACAACATAGTTCCCCTTACAAATTAACAACTCACCTTTTTAAAAGTAGGAGAAGTGTTAGTACTGTGTAAATCAAACACCAGAAATTCACCAAAAAAAATTCCTCACAAATGTACCTCAGACAGTAGTATCACAAAATGGCTGTGGTTTCCTCTCATTTGAGATATATACATAACCAATTAACTTTCATCACACACAAATACAAAACCAAAGTAACATTTTAATTGGTTCTAAATTTCAACACTTTCAAATGTGTTTTCCCCATGCAATTTTCCATAGGACATTTATATACGTCTACAGCCTGAATGGCTGAACGGAATTACACCAAACTTGGCAAAATGGTACATCAAACCTAAGAGGTCAGGAAGGATCTACTATGCCCCCTTATGGTCATTTGCCCCTTCGCTTTGGCCTCCTCTTGTCTCTCGATCCTACCGAGAGACAAGATGGCGGCCGCTACGGACTGTTTGGAATGTTTACAGACGCCGGAGAACCAATCAGCTTCGCAAAGCTCCGTAACGCGAAAAGTACGCGAAGCGGAGCGCTGTTACAGATATATATCTTTTTTTGAACGTTAATTTCTCAAAATCCACTGGAGCACATATATTGAGACCTAGCAAAGGCACATCGGGCTACCAGTCCCTAATATTTTGCCAAGTTTCGTGCAAATCCATTCAGCCGTTCGATTATTATTATTATTTTTTTTTTTGCCCCGCGGGGCCCTTTTAAAACCTCCACATCAAACCTAGGGGGTCAGCGAGGATCTACTATGCCCCCTTATGGTCATTTGCCCCTTCGCTTTGGCCTCCTCTTGTCTCTCGATGCTACCGAGAGACAAGATGGCGGCCGCTACGGACTGTTTGGAATGTTCACAGACGCCGGAGAACCAATCAGCTTCGCTTCACAAAGCTCCGTACCGCGAAAAGTCCGCGAACCGGAGCGCTGCCCGGTCCGCTGTTACAGATATATATCTTTTTTTGAACGTTAATATCTCAAAATCCACTGAAGCACATATATTGAGACCTAGCAAAGGCACATCGGGCTACCAGTCCCTACAATTTTGCCAGGTTTCGTGCAAATCCATTCAGCCGTTCGGGCTAAAAGTGAGGCCAACCGCCCTATGGGAAACTCAATGTTAAAAACACGTTTTGGGACCCCCCTTTTTTCTCGGCCCCCCCTTGACGAAACCCCCCCAAATTTTCAGGGGCTGCTCAGAAACAAAATGTTCCATTTTCCTGAAAATTTCAGCCAATTCCGTCCACAAACGCCAAAGTTATTAGACATAGAATTTTCAAAAATCCCATAGAGAAAAAATCCTAACTATATATACCTACTGGCGACCGCCAGTAGGTAATATATATATATATATATATATATAAATATAGATAGATAGATAGATAGATAGATAGATAGATAGATAGATAGATAGATAGATAGATAGATAGATAGATAGATAGATAGATAGATATTGTTTTTCACTGAAAAAACAATAGGTTTCACGCATGTTATAGTTAGCTGGACATTTCACTCATACAAAACCATTGAATTTCCCCCGTTATAGTTAGTTCACTTAACTATAACTTCTGCGCCCGCAATCCACTGCTGATGACGTCACATATTACATCACTCATGACATCACTGATGACATCATCCAGTAAATGTGTGCCTTTCTAAAAAGTAAATATTTTTTATATATGTATATCTAAAGGTCAATGGAAGAATAAATGGGTAAATACGTGTCTAAATGGATGGTTGTTTGTGTGAAATTGATTATATAACTGACTTATTAAGTGTATCTTAGTGAATACATGTATTAGCGAGTAATGTTTAAATATTTAAATATCTGTATCAGTGTCTTACTTTGTGTATAAGAGGCTGCATGGGTTGGTGAATAGCTAGATGAGTATGTATATGGGTCATTAGTTGTTTTTTTGAGTATCAGTATGAGTGTCTGTATGGTTCGGTGGGGGATATTACTTAGCGCATAGATACATGAATGCGTGACTCACTGTTTGTATGTGTTTTGAAGACAGCATGTGAGCAGGACTGTATGGGTGGATGAGTGTGTGTGTGGGTGTGTTAGTGAGTAAATTACTGTCTCAATAGTGTCTTTTTGAGTAAGTACATATGTTTTAAACTAGTATATGTGAGTCTTGAGGTATATAAGTGAGTATATATGAGATTGAGAGATTGGAAGAGTTCCTGTATAAATAAGTATGTGTTTCTATAAGTGATTGTTTAAGAGAGTAAGTATGTGTACGTTTCTGTAGAAGTAAGTGTAGTGGTGTGTGTATCGCTGTATATGCAAGTAAATGGATGTTTGGTAGTTTATTTGCATCTGTGAGTATGTATATGAGTAACTATGTATGAGTGTAGGTGTGTAACAGGATGTATAGGTGTATGAGTGCATATGATGAGTGAGTACATGTATGAGTGGATATGTATGTAGATTTTGGAATTACTGAATAGGTTGTTCTAACTGGTATTGGTATCTATACTGTTTTGAAAAATTTTCAATGTGTGTATCAAAGGTTATAATAGGGTGAGAGGAGGTCTGCCACTCTTTCACAAGGATGATGTCATGAGTGATGTCATCAGTGATGTCATTTGAGATGTCATCAGGGATGTCATAAGTGATGTCACTGACCATGTAGTGAGTGATGTAATATGGATGAAGACTAGGGAATTGAAGGTATAAAAGACAAGTGTGGACCATTCCATCTTGCTCTCCCGTGTCAGGGCGGCGGGCATAGGAGGATCAGCCCTCATCTGGCTCTCGTCCTTTCTGAGGGACCGGACCCAGGCAGTCCATCTTGGGGAGTTTTCAGCTACCCCCTGCCAGGTCCAGTGCGGTGTTCCCCAGGGTTCCTCTCTCTCTCCTTTACTTTTTAATCTTTACATTGCTCCGCTCATCTTTTCTCTACAGCACCTGGAGGTCTCGGTATTTAATTATGCCGATGACCTCCAGCTTATCTTTAATCTCTCTTCCACACCTGATTCTATCTCTAATTTCCAATCTACTCTATCTTTCATCAGGGACTGGATGAACCTCAACCACCTGAAACTCAATCCCGATAAAACGGAACTTGTGGTGACGGGTGGTTGTTCCAGTCCCTGGAATTCACTTTTCTGGCCCCCCTCGTTTGGTCTTTCTCCTACCCCGGTTTCCTCTGTCAAGACTCTTGGTATTAAGCTCAATAATCAACTCACTATGCACTCCCAGATTGGTTCCGTGGTTTCTTCCTGCTTTCTCACTCTTCGCACTATTCGTTCTATCTCTCGCTTCTTCTCCTTTCCGGCACTCAAGTTAATTATGTCCGCACTGGTCCTGTCCCGCCTGGACTACGGGAACATTCTGTATAATGGTATCCCTCAGTACAGCCTCCGTAAATTGCAATTAGTGCAAAACCAGGCTGCTCGCCTTGCCTTTGGTCTCCCTAAATTCCATCACTCCTCCCCCCTCCTAAGAACTCTTCACTGGCTCCCGGTGCGGGAACGTGCCTTGTTTAAACTAGGCTGCATGGTGTTCCAGGCCAGGACTGGCCTGGCCCCCCTGTTCATATCATCGGCCATCAAGGCTTATGTCCCTGGCAGAGACCTCCGTTCCTCAACCCAACTTCTCCTAGCGGTGCCCCGCTACCGGAGAAAGAAACAGGGTGGTTCTAAATTTTCCACTCTTGCCCCCTTGTTTTGGAACTCGCTCCCTTTTTACCTTAGGTCCCTCACTGATTATTCCACCTTCCGTAAAGCTTTGAAGACCTTTTTATTTCCTCAGGCTCTTCCTTAGGTTATTGTTTAGCTTCCAGCCATTGCTTCAGTGACTGTCCCCGTTCAGTGGGTTGTTCCCCTACTCTAGCACCAAGAAACCGTCTAGGTGTATGTCGCGCTCAATAAATATTTTAAACTTAAACTTAAACTTAAACTTAAGTGTGCAAGTAGATAGAAGACTACAAGCGTAGTGCATAGCAGTTTGAAGCAGTTCATGCCCTAAGTCCTACTTCGCTGCATGAGTACTTAGGTACTGACCGAATGATTAACGTTCTGCAAGAACAGTGCCTGACTGAATTAATAAGTGCTTGAGTTTTAGCGCGGTGAAAGGATTAGAACAAACTGATGAATGGGTCACTACAACAGTGCAACAGCAGTGACTGACTGCTTGGTGGAAGTGGAAGGATACAGACTAGGGAATTGAAGGTATAAAAGACATGTGTGCAGGTAGATAGAAGACTACAAGCATAGTGCATAGCGGTTTGAAGCAGTTCATGCCCTAATGCCTACTTCGCTGCATGAGTACTTGGGTACTGAATGAATGATTACAGTTCTGCAAGGACAGTGCCTGACTGAATTTATAAGTGCTTGAGTTTTAGTGCACTGAATGGATTAGAACAAACTGCTGAATGGGTCACTACAACAGTGCAACAGCAGTGACAGACTGCTTGGTGGAAGTGTAAGGACACAGACTAGGGAATTGAAGGTATAAAAGACAAGTGTGCAGGTAGATAGAAGACTACAAGCATAGTGCATAGCGGTTTGAAGCAGTTCATGCCCTTAGGCCTAGTTCGCTGCATGAGTACTTGGGTACTGACTGAATGATTACAGTTCTGCAAGGACAGTTCCTCATTGAATTTATAAGTGCTTGTGTTTTAGTGCAGTGAATGGATTAGAACAAACTGCTGATTGAGTCACCGCAACAGTGCTACAGTAGTGACAGACTGCTTGGTGGTAGTGGAAGGATACAGACTAGGGAATTGAAGGTATAAAAGACAAGTGTGCAGGTAGATAGAAGACTACAAGCATAGTCAATCAATCAATCAATCAGATTACTTGTAAACCGCGCTACTTACCCGTGAGGGTCCCAAGGCGCTGAGAGGAGTGGGGGGTGCTGCTACTGCTCGAAGAGCCAGGTCTTGAGGAGTCTTCTGAAGGCGAGTAGGTCTTGGGTATGCCGTATGTGGGTAGGGAGGCTGTTCCAGGTCTTGGCGGCGAGGTAGGAAAAGCATCTGCCGCCGGAGGTTGTTCATTGGATGTGGGGGACAGCGCAGCGGTGATGGCGAGGCTGGCAGAGCGGAGCTGGCGGGTTGGGGTGTGGAAGCTGAGTCTGCTGTTCAGGTAGGCTGGTCCGGCGTTGTGGAGTGCTCTGTGTGCGTGGGTGAGGAGCTTGAAGGTGATCCTCTTGTCGACTGGGAGCCAGCGTAGGTCTCTCAGGTAGGTGTTGATGTGGCTGCAGGGGGACGATGACGATCAGTCGGACAGAGGCATTTTGGATGCGTTGTAGTCATCGTAGGTGTTTGGCTGGGATTCCTGCGTAGAGTGCATTGCCGTAGTCCAGTCTGCTGCTGACGAGGGCCTGTGTCACCGTTCTTTTTTCGGTCAGGATCCACGTGTAGATCCTGCGGAGCATGCGGAGGGTGTTGTAGTAGGAGGAGGCGGCGTTGACCTGCTTAGACATGGAGAGGGAGGAGTCGAGGATGATTCCTAGATTGCGTGCATGGTCGGTGGGTGTTGGTGCTGTTCCCAGTGTGGACGGCCACCAGGAGTCGTCCCAGGCTGAGGGGGTGGGTCCGAGGATGAGGACCTCGATCTTCTCCGAGTTCAGCTTCAGACGCCGGCTCCTCATCCAGTCGGCGACGGCCTTCATTCCCTCGTGGAGGTTGGTTTTGGCAGTGTGTGGGTCCTTGGTGAGGGAGAGGGTGAGCTGGGTGTCGCCAGCGTAGTAGATGATGTTGAGGTTGTGATGGGGGGCCACTTGTGCAAAGGGGGCCATGTAGACATTGAACAGCGTTGGGCTGAGGGATGAGCCCTGGGGGACGCCGCAGATGATGTCGGTGGCTTTGGATTGGAAGGGTGGGAGGCGGACGCTCTGGTTTCTGCCGGAGAGGAAGGACGTGGTCCAGTCAAGAGCGTTCTCTTGGATTCCAGCTTCTAGGAGGCGTGTTTTTAGAGTGCGATGGCAGACCGTGTCAAAGGCAGCAGACAGGTCCAGGAGGATGAGGGCTGATGTTTTGCCATTGTCTAGTTGGCGCCTGATTTCGTCTGTGGCGGCGATGAGGTCTGTATCGGTGCTGTGGTTTCGTCTGAATCCGGACTGGGATGGATCCAAGATGTTGTTGTCTTCCAGGTGATGGGCCAGTTGCATGTTGACGATTTTTTCGATGACCTTTGCCGGGAACGGGAGCAGGGAGATGGGCCAAAGTTCTTGACGTCCTTGAGGTCTGCTTTGGGCTTCTTGAGGAGGGCGTTGTTTTCGGCGTGCTTCCGGGAATGTCGCTGTTTTGAAGGAGATGTTGATGACCTTCTGTAGTTGGGGTGCGATGGCTGCGTCTGCTTTGTTGAATACGTGGTGTGGGCACGGGTCAGACGGAGATCCTGAGTGGATGTAGTTCATGACCTTGCGTGTCTCGTCGTCGTTGATGTTGGACCAGGAGGTCAGGCGGTTGGCGCTGGTGGTGTTCACAGGGGAGGTGGAATCTGGCGTAGTCGAGTCGGTCGTGGTGTTGAAGCTGTCGTGGATGTCAGCGATCTTGCGGTGGAAGAAGATGGCTAGTGAGTCACACAGTTCTTGTGAGGGCGGGATGTCGTTGGCGTTGGTGCTGGGGTTGGAGAGTTCCTTTACGATGCTGAAGAGCTCTTTGCTGATGTGTGCGTTGTTATCCAAGCAGTCTTTGGAGGGGGATCTCTTGGCTAATCTGATGAGGTGGTGGTGTCTGCGGGTGGCGTCCTTGTGGGCTGTGTTGTTGGCCGGTGTGCGTTCTTGGAGCCATGTCTTCTCCAGTTTCCGGCATGCGTGTTTAGAGGTCTGGAGCTCGTCGGTAAACCAGGTGGCTTCTTGTTGGTGTGGCTGTTGGAGGGTTTCTTGAGCGGGGCGATGGTGTTGGCGCAGTCGTCGATCCACTGTCGGAGGTTTCAGGCTGCGGCGTCTGGGTTGGTGGGGTCAGTGGGTGGGTTCTTGGTGAGTGAGGTGATCAGCTGGTCTTCGGTGACTTTGCTCCAGCAGCGGAGAGGCAGCTGTTGAGTGCGGTGGTGCGTGGTTGGTTTCTTGAAGGTGAAATGGATGCAGTGATGGTCGGTCCAGTGGAGTTCGGTGGTGTGGTTGAAGGCGATGTGGGAGCCTGTGGAGAAGACGGGATCCAGCGTGCGGCCGGCGGCGTGGGTGGGTGCGGTGACGAGTTATCTGAGGCCGAAGTTGTCGATCAGGGTGGCGGAGTTAGCGTCATTGTTGTGCTTGAGGTGGAAGTTCAGGTCCCCGAGGAGGATGTAGTCCATGGAGGCGAGTGCGTGGGTGCTGGCGAGGTTGGCGATGGAGTCGCTGTACTGAGCGCGGGGTCGGGCGCCGAGGAGTCGTTCCACCAGGTCTCAGTCAGGAAGGCCACATCTGGGGTGGAGGTGTCGAGCAGATCCCACAGTGCATAGCACTTTGAAGCAGTTCATGCCCTAAGGCCTACTTCGCTGCATGAGTACTTGGGTACTGACTGAATGATTACAGTTCTGCAAGGACAGCGCCTGACTGAATTTATAAGTGCTTGAGTTTTAGCGCAGTAAATGGATTAGGAATACTGCTGAATGGGTCACTACAACAGTGCAACAGCAGTGACAGAGTGTATGCTAGAAGTGTAAGGATATAGACTGGGGAATGGAAGATATGAAAGACAAGTGTGCACGTGGAAAGAAAACTACAAGCATAGTGCATAGCGTTTTGAAGCAGTTCATGCCCTAAGGCCTACTTTGCTGCATGAGTACTTGGGTACTGACTGAATGATTACAGTTCTGCAAGGACAGTGCCTGACGGAATTCATAAGTGCTTGAGTTTTAACGCAGTAAACAGATTAGCACAGACTGCTGAATTGGTCACTACAACAGTGCAACAGCAGTGACAGGGTGCTAGGTGACATTGTAAAGATACACACTGGGGAATTGAAGGTATAAAAGACAAGTGTGCAGGTAGATACAAGTCTACATGCATACTGCATAAGGGTTTGAAGCACTCCATGTCCTAAGGCCTACTTCGCTGCATAAGTACTGGCTATTGACTGAATCAATAGAATACTGTAAAGAGAGTGTCTGAGGGAATCTATAAGTGCTTGCATTTTAGTACATTGAATGGATTAGTACATAGTGCTCAATGCTTTATTATTATTAAACATTAAAATTATTCTTCAGACAGCTCATATTTTAGCACAGCTTCTAAAAGGAGTTCATCTGGTACTTCTTCCAGATCATAATGCTGGTTTGCCATTTCAGAGTTTATAGCTTCCAGTAACTCTACGTCATCCAGTGCTTCCAAAAAAGTCAGCATCATTTCTTTCATTTTCAAATTCACAGGTGTTATCTGCAATACTGATGTCCCCTGAATCAGTCTCGCTGCCTGTTACAGATTGGTTTTGTACTGAAATTAAGTTTTCGTAGAATTCGAAACCAGTCACTCCTTATAACTATGGAAAATGACTCAGGCTCTTATACTAAAATACAGTAGCAAAAATGTTGAATATGTCTATTCACCTCACCCCATCCAAAGTAGTAAATGTGTTTTAGTAAAATGCAAGGGACACTGTTGCTTGTCTAGAATAACACTGTGAATCTGTGTGTATTTAGGTACCATTCTGACACTAGTTTTTAAATATTTCATGTGTTTTCACACACATCAATCCTTAAAGACCTATCCAGTACTGAACTTTTAACATATTTAGAAACTAGCCATTCTTCATATATGTCCAAAATACTTACAGCAACAGCTATAGAACGCCCAATAAACACAAAGGGGCTCATTAGGATGACGGTAGGACTATGTCGCCCGTCATCCTACCGGTGAATGGGACCACCCGCCGTAAGGGCGGGGGCCCGTTGCACACATTAGGATGCGCCCGGCACAGTGGAAGGTGCTTCCTGCATTTTTAGCATTGCGGCGGGCGGTGCTTTCAGCACTGCCCGCCGCTATGCTAAAAATGCAGGCACAGCGAGGTGCCTGTTATGTTGTGCATTGAAATCCCATGTGCACCCCCCACCCCCCCACCCCGGAGTCCCTGGGGGCCCGCAACAGGCCCCAGCATGGGGACTCCGCATGCCGTTCCGTGGCCGCCACAGAAAGGCATTCACAAATGCCCATCCTAATATGGCTGGCGGTGTCTGATAGACACCGCCACCATATACAACCCTTGCGACCGGGGCGGAAAAGCTTCGGACGGTATTTCCGTCCGCCGTGGCCCCCCCACCATAATAATATGGCGGGGGGAAATGGGTGGCGGGCTGGCTAGGATGTCAGGTGGATCGTCACCGCCTGCATGGCGGTGGCAATCCGCCCGACATCCTAATGGGCCCCAAAGTATTTTGTATGATGAGGACATATTTACATAGAAAAGAAAAGCTACACACAGTAACTTATATGTCCTCGTAAATATGAAAGACTATTTGAAAGCACACTCTGTAACGTATTTTATGTTGAGCAATTTGGTCTCTTTTCATCCTGAAAGTCCCTGGTCTCTACTACCCAAGCATGTCTTTCTATTCAATACCATACAGGTGCGTTGCAGAGAGCTGTTCTGAAGCCATGTTCTATTTTATACATCTCTGTAATAAAACTCTCTGGCACTTTTTGAATATATCTTCTAAGATAGTGGGTCCCCAGGGACACTCTGTATGCCTATTAACTTTATCATATATCTTTAACCACATCTCTGCTACAGCAATCCCTCTGCTGTGCTGGGCCATAATGGAAATAGGTGAGGTCATGGCGAGCTCAGCTCGTCATGAGCATCGAAGGGGTTAAAAGATACAAACCATCTTTGCACAGATATGTAATCCGTCCATCTGTTGTTCCTTCAGCTCTGTAGAAGCACATGCCATTGACCATTTTTATAGTTACTTATTCTTACATAAAAAGTAATAAATAATTTAAAACTACATATTATAAAATAAGCATCTGTGGAAGACAAGAAAAAATACAGTTACAATATATATTTTACAACACAGAAAAAATTGTAAAACATTTCATTTGCCTTTTTTGCTGTTCTCAGAATATATTGAATTTCACTAGAAACAGTGATTTCAATTGTACTCATCACATAACAATGGGCAAAAAAATAAGACAATCAATAAGATTATCTTTAAAAAAAATCAACATTCTCAATATCAATGTAAAAAATAGAAATAAAATAGAAATAAAACATATCTTAAATGTTTTTTTCTAAGAGCAATTTCTTACCAAAATATGAAACAACTCAAACAATGATAAAATAACAAAACATTATTATTAATTTTCATACACTGTAAATAATGTTGTTTAGAAATATATGCTGACAAAATATACACCAAAAAGTTCTTAATTATTTTAGATACTTTTCCTCATGGCCAAATAGTATTCGTGAAATCCTTTATTTTGAAGTTGTCCAATAGTAATCCTGAAAGGCCAAATTTTGTTCCTAAAACTTTGGCTTTAAGAATATTTGGTACGAATTTGGTGATTCTTTAGGCAAACGTTGTTTAAAAAACAATTGAGCATCATTGCAATATGTACAACCTTTATCACATTTTAGATATGCAGTATAATGTACAGATGTTGTAGAAGGACCATCATGAAAAATAATTGCTACAGCTACAAAAGTTCTTCCTGATATTGATACTTGAGTAACTACAACATTTTTTATTAAAGTTTCCAATTTTCTTCCATCAGCTGTACAACATTGCAACATTAAAATTACATACTGTCCATATCTTTGTATAAATAATGTTGATGACATTTCTGATTTACATTGGCTACACTCCATATTTTGAGTTGCTCCTCTAACTAGGTTGTTAAAAGACACTGATTCACAGTCTGGTAAAGTCAAATATATAAATCTTTCACTGTCTATGTTAGTGCTACATGTAAACAAACAATTTTCACAGTCATGTTGCCATTTGTAAGAAAGGCCAAAAAGATTTTCAATATCTATACTTTGATGTTTCAATATAACAAGCATATACATAAGAAATTCCTGACAATCTTGCTGAATATTCTGTGTAAATTGAGTACAACCAGAACATATGTCCAATACATTTCAAATATCAGAAACACTTTGTATTTTACTTTTATCACTACTACATTTCTCATAAACAGAATAAACTAACAAAATATTTTTTCCCGATTCTCAACAATTTGCTGTTGCAAACTTTCAAGAAAAAAAATATTGACAACTACATTAGCATAGCAGTTGACACCAGAATTATTTTCAATCTGATAACCAACAATCTCTTCAACAGTGTCCTTTTTCTTTTTGCATGCAATCACAACTTTATCTTGTTTTTTTTCTTTCTCCATACCTTCACTACAAATATTCTCATATCTTCTTTTTCGAACTATCACACGCTTTTCAAATACAGGATATTGACCTAAATTGGGAGCATATTCTCTTCTTGACCTATTATACTCTTTCACACAATTTGCATCTGCACTAATCTTTCTCTCATCAAAATAAATCAAGTACAATCCAAAATTAAGTTCTAACACGAGACAAAGCAACATATGCCATACCCTCTTTAAACACCGTACTTCCAATATTCACCAAAGCACTATCTACACTCAAACCTTGAGATTTATGAATGGTCACCGCATACGCCAAAGAAACAGGAAACTGTTTTCTGCGAACATACAAATCTTTTACAAGCAAGAACCAAGCTGAACAACGACTAAATTGTTGTACTTCTTCAATTTGATCAAATTTGATTTTCAAAAATTCAATACCATCTCTATTTAGATCATTAACAAAATCAACAACTTTACCCATTGCTCCATTTACTAAACCTTTTTCCACATTCAAATTACATCTTAAATTTACCCGACAGTTTATACATGCACGTAAATTCTTTTCTAAACCAGCCGTTTTAGATATCGATTTCTCTAAAGAATCCATTTTCTCTTCAACTTTTCTGTTAAAATAATAGTGATTCCTTCATGCTCTATTTTATCAATAGCTTGCAATTGTATAATTTCTTCATTTTCCAACTCTAAAATGTCTTAATTGAATATAGAACATTCACGCTGTGTTGGCATTAAGCAGATTACAGATTTGTTTTCTGCAATTCTCATATATATTTTCTCAGGAACGATATTTTCATTTGGAAACAAATTGGAAAGTAATCGTCTCTGTAAAGCTTGTTTGCCATGTACAGTCACTTTTCCAATTCTTATATCGTGAAGAATAGTTCCATAATCAGCATCATTTGCCTGTCGCATATTTGTAATACTTTCCTTATATTCAAAATATGACCAAATGTTAACATTTTCAATGCTACCCAAAGACTTTCTCGTATCTTCATGTGCAAGTGTTTTAAATACTTGTTGTCCTTTTACAGGAGTAAGTTGTAGTAGATCTCCAAAAACTATGACGTGTTTCCTCCAAATAACACGCCGTACTCTGTTTTAAGAATTTGCTGCATTCTTAAATGCACAAAGGCAAGCATTAAGTTTGATACCATGCTTACCTCATCAATAATAAGAAGTTTCATTTTCTTCAAGACTCTTGAAACTTCACAACAAGCTCCTCCAGATAGCTTGCGGTATTCCAATTTGTTTTCATGCTCTACCGGTAGCATTAGTAAACGATGTAAAGTAATTCCTTTAATATTGTGTGCTGCCAACCCAGTTGGAGCAGTGACAACACAAGACAAATGCGACTTAGTTGTTTTCTGTAGATAAGTTGTAATTACTTTAATGAATTAACTTTTTCCTGTTCCAGCTTGTCCACTCACATACATTCGGATAGGTTGAAATGACGTGCATGAGCACTCTTTCTTTTCATGAAGTAATCCATGGTCAATCTGTTGTCTCACTTGCTCATATATTTCTTTCTGTTCAACATTTAGTTGTTTTTCCAAGTTTCATAAGTTTGTTACATCTTCTTGAGCTTGATACATTGCTGTTTCCACCTCATCCATGGCAACTGCTGCTTGATTTGGAACAATGGGTTCTTCTAGTGGATCCTTGAGAACTGTCTCTAGCAATCTCAGCTGCAATTGTAGCTTCTTGCTCAATTTCATCATTCAACATTTTGACATAATTGGCAAAAACAGGATATTCTATAGTATCTTTAATTGCGTTGAATGAATCTTCGTAGCTCTGAAAATCTACAAGTAATTCCAATTCTGAACGCCACGGCTTGAATAGTTGCAAATGAGCTAAATAGTCAAATTCCCTTTTGTCAGGAGTATCACAACTCAGTTTTCGGTGATTATTTAAAAGTCCTTTTCTTTGTTTCACCAAACATCCTTCAGAACCAGTCACTGCATATATTCCATTATTGATGTTTCTGTAATATTCCGTTTAAAAGTATAGTTTTGCAGCACTTCATAGAGACAAATGTTCTCAAGATTATGACTTCTATTTGGATAATATATATCCAACATATTTGTTTTCACAATATCTGTACTTTCTGGCTCTTTTTCAGCTAAATATTAAATTTCTGGTACAGATTTAGGCACTTGACTTCGTGTTGCAGCAAGACCTAGACTCACCCAAATGATTATTCTAGATTTGGAGTATAGACTTGCAGATGATAAGCGATCTGAGCATTCATACGCTCCGATTTCTCGATGAGATAACATCTTCAAACTGTAACTGTATAATTTCTTACTTAGACTCTTCTCATGGGAAATCTCTTCCCACATTTCCTTCATTTCTGTCTTTTCTGATTTTGTTATGTAGGATGTTACATATCGAGCAACAGCAATGGAATTGTCCGCAACGTATTGAATATCCATGTTAGCATTCCACATGGACAGAATAACTGGATTATAATCATTTACATATTTTGACTCTTCATTTCTTCTCAAATTATAGGTATTCTTTGGAGACTTTCTTGTCACGGTATGTCACACAGCTGACAGGAAACTGTTTACTCTTCCTTTGGATATTACAGGACGTGGAAAACCAAAACGACATTTGGTATTAAACTTTTCCTTTGTCTTGTATTTTCGACGACAGTATTTCCCACAATGATGGCTTTGGAATCGTAAGACTTGTTGTCCTAAGTTCTTTTCTTCTATGCTTTTGGGTATAGCACATGTAGCATATTTTTCAATAAAAGACAAGACAGTATCATCCAAATCTGTTCCGAATTTGGAGGCATCTTTGA
Organism: Lissotriton helveticus; assembly: GCF_964261635.1. Classification (NCBI taxonomy): domain Eukaryota; kingdom Metazoa; phylum Chordata; class Amphibia; order Caudata; family Salamandridae; genus Lissotriton; species Lissotriton helveticus. The sequence continues at coordinate 259,174,459 of NC_136069.1, read as the reverse complement.
TCCATATTAGAATATGTATGTGAGGTGCACCTCTTGCTTGATACTCCTTTCTCCAAAAGAAATCCAAAACCTCTCCAAGAGGAGGATTTTTTTTATTGGTGATAAAAGACATCATAGCTTCAAATCTATGATTGAAATATCTGCATACATTAACTGGATCCAAAGAGCACAGTTCTCCAGGTGTCTTGTATTCAATATTTACTATATTTGGATTTACCTCTCGAAGAAATTGAAGTAAATCATCCCGAGCATATTCAGCACAGCTTAGAGTAAGGAACCATGTAGGAGTTCCTAAGTTCCTTAGCATACATTTAAGTTCTCCATGACGATAGTACCACTACTCATTAGTACCACGCTGGCATGCCATGAGATTAATCAACTGAGATTCCAAAACATTTTTCTTTCTGGTGTACTTTATCCATAAATTCCTTTGCCGAAATATTTTGCAGATGTACACCTGTTTTCAACATATGGTTGACTGCATAAGAAAGTCCAGACAAGTCACTTTCAAACAAAAGATGAAACAAATACGGAATACATTGTCGAAATCTTGGATGTCCGGTATTCAGATGCAGGAATCTGCACATGTCGTTCATCATATCGTCCTCCTTTTCCTGTTGGAAACAACTGAGGGAAACAACGAGCTTCCAAGCTTTCTTCCCAATCACTCATGGGACTTCCCTTTGCTTCCTTCATTTGGAATACCTCAATAGTATTCCCCATCACTTCTTTGGAATGTAGTGGATGAACACTATAATGTTCATAGATTTCTTCAGTTCTGGACATATCCACTTTTTCAATTTGTCCAGTTGACGAGTCAGTATCATCTTCTACAGTTATTTTTTCTTCTTCACATTCTTATAGTACTGATTATTTTTTACGATGCAACGTTGCCTTTTTCACTTTCCTAACATCCACTAATTCTTGCCAGATTTTCTTACTCTTAGTAGGAACACGATTAACTAGAATAACTAGAGGTTCATCTTCTACATTATCTACACCAATTGTTTCAATATTTTTCTTTAAATCTAGAGGCAAATATACAACTCTTCCCTTTAATCCTCTCTGTAAATCTGAAGGAGGCAATTTCCCTGTCTTAGGCTCCATACGAACAATAGCCTGAAATGGATGCACACATTGAATAAGAATAGACTCATAGGTATTTAAATCCATCAGTTCAGAAGGAATTTTTACCAACTCAAGATTATTATGCACAGCTCTAGCAGGCATTTTGTTCTTGTCTAATTTGTTATAACAATATTTACAAATACGCTGATCAGAACCCAAATCAAAACAATTCTCTACCAACAAATAAGTTGCAAATTCCTTGCACTCATTAATATTTTCTCTTTCACTTTTTAAATACAGATCAACAGTCCTAGTCTGATTTTTATAATGAGTGAGTCGACAACAAATACAAGAATAATTTGGCCTTTCACCTGAAATCACCTTAAACTTCGTAATTTCTTGCTCAAAATATTTTGTACTAGAATGTTGTACATTCTCTTCCACATTTCCGTCTATTAATGTATCAGTGTCTGCACTGTCTTGCTCAGGACCAAAGTAACTAACCTCAATTTCTTCACAAACGTTCATTACATCTGATACTGATCCACGCAAAAGAGCTCTGTTCAACTTTTTTAACATTAGTGCTGGACTTTTTGCATAATACAATGTTCTGACTAATTTCCTCATTTGAGTATGATGTACTGCTAACATCCTGAAATGGTGAAAAACACTTCAACATACTTTTTTAGCTAGAGAATGACCTTACAAACCAGTATTTTCTCTCACTCTGCAAGGGTCTAGTCCTTGCAACATCTTAATCTTTTGTTTAACACTTTTCTTAGTATACTCAAGTGAGAAATTACGTAAAAAAATCAATTGATTCCTGTCATGCATTACAAATTGTACTGAAATTCCAAGTGTACACTGGAGCTTTAGGACGTCTCCCTAAAACGTCATCAGCTAACACCTCTTCTGCATTTCTGGTAACAATTTTCTCTTTCTCAATAGGACAACCATTTCTAACCTCATAAGCTCGACCACTAGTGTCAACTGCATGCAACAAATCATTAGTCTCAAAATAACTCTCTTCATTAAAAAAAGGCTCTGAACTTGAACTGTGTTTCCATTCACCCCAAAAAAATTAGAACAATTACTTCTGTTAATTAGTCTTCTCCACTTACTTTTGGCCTTCATTAAATGGATTGGTTTATCTAGTGATCGAATTCTGTTGCTTATTAAAATAAATAATTTCTTTATTAATGCAAAAGCCTTCCCAACAATACTTTCAATATGTTTCTTCTTCTTATAAAATGCTGATTTTCTTTTACATTTCTTCATATCCTTCAATAAGTTTAAGACAACTCTATTGTAAAACATTCTTTTCCTAATTTCCTGAAATTGATTCTTCCTCCTTTTACTATACTGTGTTTCTTTAGAACATGATGTCCCATCATTTCTGTTTTTCTCTTGTTTTTCTTTTTTGTTGCAGATACATTCTTTTTATTTTTCACATTCTCCACACTATTCCTTTTTTTAAACATATTTATTAGACATAAGACATGATAATCAATTCATTCACATATTCAAATTAACATACGTAATGACCATGTCAAACATCCCCTTTTTTTTTTACCATTTTCACCCAACCCCCCCACCCACCGGAGGGATGCTACAGAGAGAGAGAAGGGAAAGAACATAATTGAATATGACAACAAAAGAAAAAGAAAAAACCCATAGAAAAAGAAAAGCATAAAAAACTGGTACTGCATTCAAGAAGAGGGGAGAGGGAAACAAACAAAAAGGAAACCCTTGATCACTAATTCTTAAGAGACATCCAATTGTTCAAAGGTTCCCATATACGTTCTCCCTCCCTCCAAACTAGGAGTCCTTCTCCTATACACCAGCATTTCCCACTTGCTCACATTGACCAATTTGGCCAGCCATTCATATACATTCGGGGGGAGCAGAGTCCCGCCAAATAGTAGCAATTGATAATCGCAAAATTTCCATGGTTATAAAGAAAAATTTACGTTCAGGTTCAGTCAGATTTTGGTCTACTACACCCAGCATTATGGCCTGAGGGGTCAATGGTAACCTTTGCTCTAGCATTTGCTCCAAATATTGTTCGATCTTATTTAAACAGGACGTCAAGCAAAAACAAGATGCAAACATATGAATGCTATCGACAGCATACTCCCCACACCTGGGGCAATCAACCCCAACCGTAACCCCCCATTGTTGAATACGATGTGGAGTGATATAAAGGTTAAACCATGTCTTATAACACTGGACCTGGAGGTTTGCTGAAATGGTAGCAGTTTCACTATAGCCTGAAGATTCCTCACAGGCCTCCTGTTCAGCATTTAATCCAATCTGCCACCGACTAAAATGTTTAGCTAGATCATCACTCCGAGTCTCATTTATTAACTTATAAATCCTAGAAATAGTTGGTTGCCCCCCTTTTACAGCATCGATAAGCGGAATTTGACACCAATTAACCGTTTTTCTAGAAAAAAAATCTCGGATCTGTAAAAACTTAAAAACTTATCTATTGCTAACTCCAAACTTTTGTTTTATACTATCAAATGTCAGCATACCGAAACTATATCCCCAATTACCGTAACCCCTTGTAATACCCATTCTCTAAAAAATCCATCTTGGAAAATTCCAGGTAATAGGGTATTCCCTACCAGAGGAGAATAGATATGAAGCTGTCCGATAATACACAATTTCCGAATCCTGAACCAGACTTTAAAAGCCCTCCACAACACCTTAAACCTAACCCGTTTGAAATAGGCAAAATCAATATGTCTAAATAATAACCCTCGCGCCTCCTCTCCCAAAATTAAATGAAAAATTGAAATATCCATACATTCTAAATCTTCAAAATGTAAAAGTTCTGTGATATGCCTAACCGTGATTGCCCAATAATATATCTGAAAATTGGGTACGGATCATCCCCCCCTCTCCATAGGCAATGTCATGTATTTCATGGCCCGTCTAGGCCGTTTCCCTGCCCATAGAAACCAGGAGATGATCCGATCCAGCTTCATAAACCAAATTTGCTCAAATAATAAAGGAATAGCTCTTAAATAATACAATACTTTAGGTAGGAATATCATTTTGACCACATTGCATCGGCCCATTAGTGTAAGTTGAAGATTATTCAATCGACGGGCATCCACATCAATTTCATCCAACAGTGGATTTAAATTAATCGGTATTATCTCATCTGGATTAGCGCAAATCTCTACCCCCAAATATTTTGCATGATGCAGCACCCGAGGATGTACTAGAGCAATTTTATCGTTGTGTATAATTTGAGTCTTGGCCTCATTTAGATGGTATCCTGAGATTGCCCCAAACTGTGACGTGAGGGTCTGAATTTCTTGTAAAGCTGCCAGCGGAGAGTTAGTAAATATAGCTAGATCATCCGCGTACCCGAGAACTTTAGGGTCGCCCCCCTTTGCGCAAATTGGACGTATCAAATTGTTAAAAAAAAGTTTTTTAATTAAGGAATCTATATAAATAGCAAATAATAAAGGGGAGCAGGGACATCCCTGCCTTGTACCTCTCAGGATATTAATTATGCCTGACTGTATTCCCATGACAGAGATCTGGGCTTTGGGTTGATTATACATACGCTTTATTGCACCAATGAATTTGTCCCCTAACCCATAATGTTTCATAGTGGCCCATAAAAAAGGCCAGGAGACCATATCGAACGCTTTTTCTGCATCAAGCAGAATTAAAGCCATAGGGTCTCCTGAAACCTTAGTAGAATCAAACACTGGAATTGTGCGCCGAATGTGGTCTATTGTTTCCCGTCCGGGAACAAACCCATGCTGTTGAGGGGAAACTAACTTTTTAATCACCCCCGAAAGCCGGTTTGCTAATATCTTGGCATATATCTTTACATCGCTATTTATAAGCGTAATAGGTCGATAGGACCCTGTGTCTGAGGGTTCCTTACCCTTCTTTAAACATGTCACAATTCGGGCACTTCTCCATGATTCAGGAGGCAAATCCCCTTTCTGAATCTTCTGAAACATTTCAATCATGATTGGTGAAAGTTGGGACCGGACGCATTTGTAAAATTCCCCTGGTAAAAAATGAGGGCCTACAGCTTTGCCAGACGGAAGGGCATCTATAGCTAGCAAAATTTCATCCATTCCTATATCCGTATCTAACATATTCCTCTCCTCAGCGGACAGAGCCTCAACCTCTATTTCCCTCAAATACTCCAGAATTTCATCCTGTATTGTCTCATTATCCTGAATATCCTCTTTATACAGTTTTTGATAGAATTTCTGAAATGCTACAGCGATAGCACCTTCCTCACACACAAGACCAACATCGGGATCATAAATATTTTTAATGCGCATTACAGACTCTCTTTCCCTAGTTGTAGAGGCAAGTAGGTGTCCAGCTCTTTCACTATTTTCAAACATCTTAGTTCTCCATGCCATGAATTTACTAGCCTCCTTACTTTGAGATATTTCTATTATCCCTACTTTGGCTAAAATAATCTGGGTTTGGACAAGATCACTATCCTCATCCTGAGCGAGCGCACGGGCCAAATTGGCCTCAGCCTTCTCTAAATTGGAATATAGCTTAACTAATGCAGCTTTTTCCTTTTTTTGTCTCTCCCAGCCAAAGCGAGTAGTCTCACCCCTTATCCCGGCCTTTAATGTGTCCCACACATTTTGTATCCCGGTACTGCCAAATTTTCCTCCAGAAATCTTATAATCCAACCGTTCATAACCTCTATATAGGTGCTGTCTCTTAGCAGACCCCGATTAAACGTCCATAAATCTGGCTTATCCCTACTACATTGTACACTAATCTCAAGTAAAAGCGGATTATGATCCGACATCACTCTAGAATATCATATAATATTAGATTTAACAGCAAGTACAGAAGAAATAAGAAAGTAATCTAGTCTAGAACACATTTTATGTGGGGCAGAAAAATAAGTACATCCGGGGTCCTTAGGTCTAAAAAATGCCCAGGCGTCGATTATACCATGCAAATCCATCATGTGCCGTAGGGCCCTATAAACCCTTGGTTTGCGTCCTGCATAGGTTACCCCGGATTGATTCATCAAGTCACATTCAATATTGATGTTGAGGTCACCACAAATTATCAATGGCGAGGGCCAACCTAACAACTCCAAATTCAGCCGTTTATAAATTGCCGGGTCATCCAAAACAGACCCATATACCGAACATAAGGTTAACTCTTTATTTGAAAATTTGCCATGTACAATAACCCAGCGCCCATATAAGTCTACTGCTGTCCGAAAAATATTTACCTTCCCACATCTTGCCAAAATGGCGACCCCTTTAGTCTTGGCTTCTAATTTAGTCCATGAAACTAGCTGGAACCCCTCAAACTCCATATATGTATACCGACTTGCCTCAATATGGGTTTCTTGGAAACAAATTATATCTGCCCGCAGAAACTAAAGATCTTCTATAATACGCCTGCGCTAATTGGGGTAATTTAGCCCACATATATTAATAAATGCTACTCGTATAGCCGTACTATTAAATATATCCTTCTGGAATTAGACCTGCCAGTCTTAAGCAACACGTTAAACAAATTCCCTCCATTAACAAAATCCAATCTTCCCTCCCTCTGTATCTCCCCCCCTCTCCAACCCTCCCTCCAGAACACCCACCCCCCAGATCCCCCCACCCAAATAAACAGGCAATAGGGGTCCATGGACCCGTGTGATGCCACCCGCTTCCCAAATGCCCGTGGTCACCCCCTGTCTGTAACACATCAAACCATGAGAGTGACAAGAAATATAACAACCAATGGATCAGTAGGAAATGGAAGTGAAGAAAATAGAAAGAGCGATTATACAGCACCTAAGAGACATAGAGAGCATGCACCCTTAAAGGAGTAGACTCAAAGTCCTCCATACTTAAGTCCGCAGTTATCCATCAGGAAGTTCATTCAAGTATACCTCGCTTGAATTTCAGATAGAAACACCCGTGTTTTCCCACGAAAAATAACCTTTACCTTGCGGGGTTCATTAAATAAACCGCGCATCCCTTCTTTTGAAAAGGACTAATCAATGTACGGAGTCGCCACCGCCGTTCCAGTGTTACGTGGCAAAAGTCGGGGCGTACAAAAAACGAGGGCCCCTGTGCACTTCTCTTAGCATCAGGACGAGCTTTTTCAAAAATAGCTTGTCTTAGCAAAAAATGACCGAAAGATATTAATTCAGCCCTTGGTTTGGATTCAGTGCCTGGGTTCTTTTTTAGCATAAAAGGAAACCGATGTACTCTTTGAATTTCTGTTTCCCAGCACCAATGCGACAGCTCCGGGAATGCAGTCTTAAATAGTTTCACCACAAAACCTCTAATGTCCTGCCCCTCCACATTCTCTTCAATTCCAAGCAATATTAAATTATTCCTGCATAGGTGATTCTCAGAATCTTCCAACTTCCACATTATGTCTGTTAACTTGTCATCGTTGGCAGTAGTCTTCAGTTCAGCACACTGTAATCCAGCCTCGAGCCCAACAATCCGCTCGTCCAGGGTGGTCATTCTGGCAATCACCTCCGCACAGGCCTTGGTATTCTTGCGTATAGCCCCTTGTATCTTCATAGTGGCCAACTGGGCTCTTTTATGTTCCTGCCGTGCTTCGCTTTGAATAGACTTCAACATAGCATATATCACTGAGTTAGGGGGGATGCGTCTGCCGCCGCCCCTGCACACCCAGCCTGCTCCTACTGAGAATTCAAACCATCTGGGCCAGCGAGAGAGGTGGTAGCATGTAAATAGTCCCATTGAAGATTATTATTACCAGCCTCAGACCCATCACTATCCGCATCCCTGAATCCTTGTTTAGAAGTCTTTCTTCCTTTGACGCGCCGGGGGGTCACCTTCCTTAACGTATCACCAGTATTAGGAGGGCTCCCACTTTCATCCCCTGTCGTTGCGTCCCCCTCAGCAGAGTCAGCAGAGTCCGCAGTCGTCTCAGAATCCTCTGGGACCGAAAAGAAACTATCTCCCTCCTGAGCCTCCTGGAGGTTACCCCCAGCCGATCCTGAGTATAATTTTTTTTCTCCAGAGGGAGTAGAGAACTTAGACGTTTCACTCTGATCAGTCTCTGAGTTCTGTGCTGAGCTTTCAGCCATATTATTAACTCCTTCATTTTCTCCAGGGTCGACAACATCAGACATCAGTGGCTCAGAACTGATACTAGCAACCATGCCCCTCTTTATCTCACCATCCACTTCCAAGGTTACAGTATCACTCAAATCTTGTAATGTGCCCTTTAGCCCTTCTGTAGGTGCTTGTAGCCCCTTTGTTTTTTCCGTTGCCGGCTTCTCGCCATTCTTACAGGTTTCCGCCTCTCCTGCAGCCCCAGATAGTGCTTTTAAATTTTGTTGCTGATTTCTACTCCCGGTCCCCTTCCCAGAAAACATCCTGGGGATTGTTGCCGCTTTTCCCCGTCTGACACCGGCCACAGCTAATGCCTGAGTCCCGATACCCCTGTTTTTGCTGTCCTCACTCCCGTTTGCCCGGGGCTGTGTCTTCTCCATAACTTTCCCTTTATTTAAGCCCTTTTTGAGACTCACCGGTAAAGCCTTGGGGCCAGCTTTTTCAAATTTGCAGTTTTTTTCTTTTTCTGAAGTCGGTACCAGCACTCCCTTCCGAGAAGCAGCTGGTGATTCATCCACGGCGGCAACGGGGACCTTCCCGTTCTTGCGAGGCGGCATTCGTACACCGAAGCCACCAAACGCCGCCGCTTCCTACTGCTGGAGACCACACCTTCCAGGCCCACAGGTGCGCCCGGCTCCGGAGAATGGTTGCAGCGAGCCGAGACGCCCACACCCAGACGCTCCAATCTCTTCGTGATGTTAACATGTAACTCTTCAGGTAACTGCACCAATTCTGCCAAACAGACCGTACTACGAAATTCACCACTCCTCCACACTAGTCTTGATCCGTTCTTTCTCCGTTGCGCTCCATCACACTCTCGGAAGGCCCTTCATTCTGCCAAAGCCAGACAGGGAGAGACGCTCACTCTGGATCAAGCGGCCGCCATCTTGCCTTCCTTGTCTCCACACTATTCCTAGTGTTTGATACTTTTTTTTAAAAATCCTTTGTTCTCTTACCAGGAGTTTTTTTCTTTTTGTCCACACATTGTTGTTCAGGTAAATCTTGTGGATGACTTCTCTTTGAATAATAAGCTTTATTATGTCGTTTCCTCTTTTCACTTCTTGAAGGCATGATGAATTTCTTTTAGTGTTGATAAATAGAATTTGTTATAAAAAATATGTATAACATTATAAAAATAAATCTATAAAATATACTATTCTATTACTAAATAAATACAATGTACAATGAATAAGTATAAAAAACAACTGTGTAACTGATAACAGAAGTGCATACATACTGCATAAAGGTTTCAAGACTACATCTGGAAGAAGAGTACCTTAATGTATTTATAAGTGGTTCGACTTTTGAGCAGTGAATGGATTAGTACATGGTGCTGAATACATCACTAGAACAGTACAAGGGGAAACACAGAGTATTTGCTGCAACATCATGGATACTAACTGTGGAACTGAAGGTATAAAAGACAAGTGTGCACGTGGATAGAAGTCTGCATGCATATAGCATACAGGTTTGAAGCAGTCCTTGTCCTAAGGCCTACTTCGCTACATGAGTACTTGGGTACTGACTGAATGATTACACTTCTGCAAGGACAGTGCGTGAATGAATTTATAAATGCTTGAGTTTTAGTGCAGTTAATGGATTAGCAAAAACTGCCTGAATGGCTCGATACAATAGTGCAACAGCAGTGACAGAGTGCTTGGTGGAAGTGTAAGGATACAGACAAGGGAATTGAAGGTATAAAAGACAAGTGTGCAGGTAGATAGGAGACTACAAGCATAGTGCATAGCGCTTTGAAGCAGTTCATGCCCTAAGGCCTACTTCCCTGCATGAGTACTTGGGTACCCACTGAATTATTACAGTTCTGCAAGGACAGTGCCTCACTGAATTTATAAGTGCTTGAGTTTTAGTGCAGTGAATGGATTAGAACAAACTGCTGAATGGGTCACTACAACAGTGCAACAGCAGTGACAGACTGCTTGGTGGAAGTGTAAGGATACAGACAAGGGAATTGAAGGTATAAAAGACAAGTGTGCAGGTAGATAGGAGACTACAAGCATAGTGCATAGCGCTTTGAAGCAGTTCATGCCCTAAGGCCTACTTCCCTGCATGAGTACTTGGGTACTGACTGAATTATTACAGTTCTGCAAGGACAGTGCCTCACTGAATTTATAAGTGCTTGAGTTTTAGTGCAGTGAATGGATTAGAACAAACTGCTGAATGGGTCACTACAACAGTGCAACAGCAGTGACAGACTGCTTGGTGGAAGTGTAAGGATACAGACTGGGGAATTGAAGGTATAAAAGACAAGTGTGCAGGTAGATAGAAAACTACAAGCATAGTGCATAGCGGTTTGAAGCAGTTCATGCCCTAAGGCCTACTTCGCTGCATGAGTACTTGGGTACTGAATGAATGATTACAGTTCTGCAAGCTCGGTGCCTGACTGAATTTATAAGTGCTTAAGTTTTAGTGCAGTGAATGGATTAGAACAAACTGCTGAATGGGTCACTACAACAGTGCAACAGCAGTGACAGACTGTTTGGTGGAAGTGGAAGGATACAGACTAGGGAATTGAAGGTATAAAAGACAAGTGTGCAGGTAGATAGAAGACTACAAGCATAGTGCATAGCTCTTTGAAGCTGTTTATGCCCTAAGGCCTACTTCGCTGCATGAGTACTTGGGTACTGACTGAATGATTACAGTTCTGCAAGGACAGTGCCTGACTGAATTTATAAGTGCTTGAGTGTTAATGCAGTGAATGGATTAGAACAAACTGCTGAATGGGTCACTACAACAGTGCAACCGCAAAGGCAGACTGCTTGGTGGAAGTGTAAGGATACAGACTAGGGAATTGAAAGTTTAAAAGACAAGTGTGCAGGTAGATAGAAGACTACAAGCATAGTGCATAGCGGTTTGAAGCACTTCATGCCCTAAGACCTACTTCGCTGCATGAGTACTTGGGTACTGAATGAATGATTACAGTTCTGCAAGCACAGTCCCTGACTGAATTTTTAAGTGCTTATGTTTTAGTGCAGTGAATGGATAAGCACATACTGCTGAATGGGTCAACAAAACTGACTCACAGTGTGATTCTAGACAAATAACAGTATTTCCTATAAATGGAGTGTATAAATACTGACTGGCGAAATGTAGGCCCTAAACACAAGTGTGATGGTGATTACACTACTACTTGCATAGTACATAACAGTTTCAAGCACTGCCTGCCCTAAAGCCTGGCTCACTGCAACAGTACATGTACTTATATGTCTGCAAACACTGCAACCAACCAAATCATTCTCTCTCAATTTTCCCAAATAAACACTGATTCATAGTGTGATTCCAGACAAATAACAGTATTTCTTATACATGGAGTGTATAGATACTGACTGGGGAAATGTAGGCCTGAAACACATATGTGAAGATGGTTACACTACTACTTGCATAGTGCATAAGAGTTTCAAGCACTGCATGCCCTAAAGACTGGCTCACAGCAACAGTACACATATTTATAATCTGCAAACACATTAACCAACCAAATCATTCTCTCTCAAGTTTCTCAAATGGACACTGACTCACACTGTGATTCTAGACAAATAGCAGTATTTCTTATTAATGGACTGCATAGATACTCACTTGTGAAATGTAGGCCTGAAACACAAGTGTGAATTTGGTTACACTACTACTTGCATATTTCAAAAATGCTTCTCTCAGAATGATTCCTAAATGCACACAGACTCACTAAACGTAGACATTAAATGGATTGGACAGAGAGGGTTAAAGTGGCACCAATTGATGCCATTGGTGAAATCCTTTTTACATCTCCAACACCCTGACCTCATAATTGTGCACTGTGGTAGCAATGACCTAGGCACTTTGACTGGGGTAGGTCTGGAAATGCTTATGAAGGAGACCTTTGCAGAACTGATGTCACTTTTCCCCCAAACTGCCTTTGTGTATTCTACCATATGTCAAAGACAGAAATGGAACGGGTCCAATCAATTTTGTCCAGAGATTGAGAAAGCTAGGAAACATGTGAATAAATCTGTTTTTGCTTTTCTCCGAGACTATATAATGGGGTCCATTTACAACAACAATCTGTGCTTCAATATGGATGGCATCTATAGGAGAGATGGTGTACATTTTACAGATGAAGGGAACAGAGTCTTCCTCATGAACTTTAGACTCTGCATCAGTACTTACTTGTAGCTACTAAAATCTTTCAATAAACACAAGGGCTCTTTTTAGAGCCACCCAACATCTAAACACATAAACTTGTTAAATATCTGAAAAATATTTTTCTTTTTGTTGCTAGGATATGGGTACCGGACGCCTTAGCAATCAGGCAGCATACGTTGTACGGTACGCGTACCGAACGGGTACACACCAGAGGTTATAAAAATATGGGGCGGGGGCTGCGTGGCCACCCTCCTGAGGCTTCTTTTACCCCGGGACACCCTCATTTTTAAAAAAAAAGAATTTTTGGGGGAGGGTGCCGCGTGGCCCTCTTCCCAAGCCACTTCTGGCCCCGGGGACCCCATCCCCGGGGCCAACCTACCGCATTTTTGTTTTTAATTATTTGGGGAGGGGGCCGTGTGGCCCCTCTCCCGGGCCACTTCTTGCCCCAGGGACCCCATCCCCCGGGCTGGCCCTCTCTGTTGGGGGCCGTGGGGGATCCCCAATCCCTCCACGGTCCCTGCCGGCTACCTGCGTCCTGCGGGAGCCGGCATTGCTTTTCTACATGGGAAGAAGCTAACATGCTACTCCCCTTGTAGAAAAGCAATCGGCTTTGGTTTTTGGAAGAGAGAGACGGTTTCCTGCTCTCTCTTCCAAAAAACCAAAGCAGTTTGCTATGGTAGGGCGGGAGCCGCAAGTCTCCCGCCCTACCATAGCAAACTACAGTGTCCTCGGGTTTACGGTCCCCATGGCCACCACAAGGCTCTCCTCCCAACATTTAAAAGCCCCGGGGGGTGGTGGTCCCCGGGGCTGGGGGGTCCGTCACGGACCACCCAATTTAAAAATGTAGTGCCCCGGGAGGTGGCGGTCCCCGGGGCGTGTGGGCGGGCTTGAGCCCCCACACAGCTTTTTTTTAATTAAAAAAAAAAGCCCCGGGAGGAGGCGGTCCCTGGGGCTGCGGGGGGGCCGTGAGCCCCCCCCACATACATAATGTGAAAGCCCCGGGAGTGGCAGTCCCTGGGGCTGGTGGGCCCCTCTGGGCCCCCATTATTATAAGAAAAAGCCCCGGGGGTGGCGGTCCCTTGGACTGTGGGGGGCCGTGAGTCCCCCCACATTCGTATCATTAAAGCCCTGAGCAGGCCTAGGGGGTCACGGTGTTCCTACCCTGCCCCCTTTGCGTCTTTGCGCACTTGTTTTTCAGTTTACTTGTGCCTCGGTTCTACCGAGACACAGGATGCTGCCAACACTTCCTGGTTTGGAGTGTTGACAGACAGTTGACAGCCAATTAGCATGCAGCTCGTGCTCGTAATGGTACGCATATAGTCCTCGGAAGGTACGCGTACCATACTTCGTCCATAGATATATCTATGATTTTACTTTTGATTTTCTCAGGAACTACTGTACGGATTTACACCATTTAATAAAAAAGCGTAATCTGCAAACCAAACTATAGCATTTTGCCAAATTTTGTATAATTCCGTTCAGAAGTTCGGGCTGTAGCTTCACTTAAAAGTCCCTATGAAAAATTGCAGGGGGAAAACACATTTTGGGACCCCCCCTTTTTTCTCGGCCCCCGCTTCACAAATCACCCCGAAACTTTCAGGATAGCAGTGGAACGGAGCGCCCAATCTTGGAAAATTTCACGAACATTCATCAACCGGCGCCAAAGTTATCTGGATATTTCACTCATACAAAACCATTGACATGGTCAGTGACATCACTCATGACATCACTGATGACATCTCAAATGACATCAGTGATGTCATGAGTGATGTCACTGACCATGTCATGAGTGATGTAATATGTGACGTCATCAGCAGTGCATTGCGGGTGCGCGAGTTATAGTTAGCTGAACTAACTATAACGGGGGAATTTCAATGGTATATATATATATATATATATATATATATATATATATTACCTACTGGCGGTCGCCAGTAGGTATATATAGTTAGGATTTTTTCTCTATGGGATTTTTGAAAATTCTATGTCTAATAACTTTGACGTTTGTGGACGGAATTGGCTGAAATTTTCAGGAAAATGGAACATTTTGTTTCTGAGCAGCCCCTGAAAATTTGGGGGGGTTCGTCAAGGGGGGGCCGAGAAAAAAGGGGGGTCCCAAAACTCGTTTTTCCCATGTTAATTTCCATAGGGTGGTTGGCCTCACTTTTAGCCCGAACGGCTGAATGGATTTGCACGAAACTTGGCAAAATTGTAGGGACTGGTAGCCCGATGTGCCTTTGCTAGGTCTCAATATATGTGCTCCAGTGGATTTTGAGAAATTAACGTTCAAAAAAATATATATATCTGTGACAGCGTCCCGGGTAGCGCTCCGTTTCACGTACTTTTCGCGTTACGGAGCTTTGCAAAGCGAAGCTGATTGGCTCTCCGGTGTCTGTAAACATTCCAAACAGTCCGTAGCGGCCGCCATCTTGTCTCTCGGTAGGATCGAGAGACAAGAGGAGGCCAAAGCGAAGGGGCAAATGACCATAAGGGGGCATATTAGATCCTCCCTGACCCCCTAGGTTTGATGTGGAGGCTTTAAAAGGGCTTGTGGGGTGCGCCCGGTTCGCGTAACGGGAAGCGGACTGGGGAGCGTACTACAAGGAAACAAGAATGATTGACTTTTAACTTATTGTATGTTTATAGACTTTTTTTTTTCTTTTTTTTCTGCTGAGTGACGTCTCGGCCTATCTCCACGGGATGCAGTCCCTACCATCTCGGCGTTTAAGCCGAGGGGGACCGGTAGTGTGGGAGAGATAACGTCTGTTAACGTTCGATTCGAAGGAAATCAGGAAGTGTTGATAAACATTGTCTGCGCCATCTTGCCTTTTTTCAAATGCCACACTTTTGTCGTGCACGGCAGCCATTTTAGATGCCTTGACCAGACCCACTCTCTGCACGCTGTCGATCCTTAGCATGGCTCCCCACCCTCGCAAGCATCTCCCCCAGGCACTGGTCACCCCCGCTCTCTGTCTTATGCATGGGCAATAAACCTCCCCCCATCTGCGCTGCTCTTCCCTGAGAATCACACCATGTGCCCGCCCGACACCTCCCTTTCGCCCTATTCACTACCGCACCCTCTGAAACTCCTCTTCCTCTGTGTCCGATTGTCCAGGCCGGTCCCAGGCTATCACCTAGCCCTGCAGATGTAGTTTATGGCCCCAGCTGTAAAGAATCACCCCTCTTCAAAGGAGTTACAGTAGATCAAGGCCCCCACCCGATGAGATCCGTCACACCACACGCGTTCCTACTATCTGAAAACCATCCTGTATTGTGATTGGGGAGGGGACCGAGCCTGAAGCGGAAGATTCGAGGGATGCCTCTTTGTACATCAAAGTTTTTACAATTATGTGTCACATTAAAAATATATAGCACTCCAACAAAGTAGTAGGATTATAAAACTTTAATAACTTATAAATATATACAACGCAACAAAAACAGTAAAAACATTTAAACATTTTTAGGAAAAAAGAAGCAACAATGGTCAGTAGCTGTGTTTTGTGCGAATAGTCCCAAGGCAGCACAACGTGCTGAGTTCTGGACGGCACCCAGGTGATGTTGCCTGGGTGCCGCACTGGTTTTGGGTATCCTACAATGCAACTCCGAAAAACGGCGTGGGGCGTCCCGGGGGGTGGCCTCGTCAGTAGCGGTCTGTTGTGCGAATAGTCCCAAGGCAGCAGAACGCGCTGAGATGTGGATGGCACCCAGGTGATGTCCAGTAAGTTGCCGCACTGGTTTTGGTATCCTACAATGCTGCTCCGAATAACGGCGTGGGGCGTCCCGGGGGGTGGCTCGTCAGTAGCGGTCTGTTGTGCGAATAGTCCCAAGGCAGCAGAACGCGCTGAGATGTGGATGGCACCCAGGTGATGTCAAGTAAGTTTCCGCACTGGTTTTGGTATCCTACAATGCTGCTCCGAATAACGGCATGGGTCGCCCCGGGGGGGGGGTGAGGCGGCGTGAACGGGCCTCCCCAGGTGGAGGCTCGTCTCCTGTAGTGGGGCGCCCCTTTACCGTTTCAGTTGCCATTCCGCCCGCTTTTGGTACACTGTGCCAAAATCCGCCATTCAGCTGAGTTGCGCCCACTCTTGCGGTGCAGCGATAGGCGGCTGCCACAGGACTCTCAAAATGGCGGCAGGCTCTTTCCTTTTTGGGCCTGGTCCACTGAAATGGCCCTGGGACACCTTGGAAATCGGACGCTTGTCTGCTAGGTCTTGGACCCCATTCTCGAAAGTGTCCCCTCAGCCTTGAAGATTCTACAAAAGTCTTGGGGGCCCCCGACTCCTGCAGGCTTCCGGTGGGGAGCGGCTGCCATGATTGCTCGCGGAATGACCACGACGGAGCCAGGAGATGGTGGTGCGTTCATGCTGACGCCAGCTTCAGTCTGAAACATCCAGAAACAAGGTGGGGCTTTCATCGTTTGGGAAAAAAAAAAAGTTTTCATCCATCGTCATATGGAGAGGTGGCACCGATTAATTATAGTGCTGCACAAAAGAGAGATTTGGAGGAGAACCCCCGATCTGCCAGTACATTCACCAAAGAAGTGGCACTGACAGCATCAGAGGCAAGGGAAACGGTCCCAAATATTTAGAAGAACTTTGGAAAGATTAAAATGACATGTTTAGATTGTGGCAAATTAATTTCATGTGGACAGATGAGTGTTACTCTAATAAATACAGCATATGAACATCATCATAGTCGATGGTTGGTGGAGACATTTTGACTATATCCTGGACCTGCCCGTCCTCGCCCAAAATGGCGCCGGAATAAATGGGACTCGTAACTCCTTGTTGTGTACTGGTTGCACAACCTTGATATCACGAGATACGTATGCAGTTTTGAAGCACATGGCGGGCGGGGACGAGAATTGATTGAATATTTCGACATCCCTATTGATATTAAGTTCTGATGTGTTATTGATTACTGTACTATTGAAAGTTCGAATTAACGTCACCCATGGTACTTGCCCGCAAATGTATATCTAGATAATTTTATTGTAACTGGCCCTGTCGTATTTTAATTATAAAATGTACGTCCACCGATTCCGCAACTGTTAGACACCTTAGTTCTTGCAACCTAATGGCCCGCCCGTTACGTTCCTCTACAGTGTAAATGTCTACTCATCATATACGATTACAGTTTGCTCCGTGGCCGGCCCACGTGGTTATAAGCCCGTATTTGTATACTGACATTTTCACAATAAAGGTTTTTAAAAGAAAACATGGTAGTAGTATTTACATTGGTAAAGTTTTTAATAATAGTCACTGTTTTAGAATCAGTAAAAGGCAAGTGAAATAAAGCAGTCCAATTACATGAAGGGTAAAAGGTATAATACGCAGGAACGCAGTAGAGATAAATGGTCAAGGGCTGTTGTGTTTTCTACTCCTGCAACATAAAGTGATCGATAAGAATCTGATATTCAGGCGTATCGGCGACTAAGACAGCAGGCCGAGCCTCTTTTGCTCAACGGCTCCGTCATGGGACGAAGAAACGCCCTTTTTCTCGAAAAAGGAATATATTTTACTTGCAGAACAGTTGTATATTTTCCGGGAAAGTACATTAGCCTGGAACATTATAACATATGTTTAAGAAAAAATAATGTTCGAAAGTAATAAAAAGCGTAATTTTTAGGTCATATGACCAAGCCTTTCATCATTAGAATAAGAAAAGTAAATGAACCAGTGAAAAGTTTTATTAACAAGTCACATGACCTGTTATGCTTACGTTAGGGGCTGCGCGCCGCGCCCCGGATCGCTTCCGGGAAGCTGCGCTTCGCGCACCGGAGCACTTCCGGATGCGCTAACGCGGCACGTCATATGACGCATTACGCGACAACGCAGGTCCAGAATATAGTCAAAATGTCTCCACCAACCAGCGGTCGGAACACAACCCCTTTCAGCAGGCTAAATAGTTCTGTTAAATGACAACAGAAGGGACAGGCAACAAGAACCATCAGTCAAAGAGGGGAGGGCAAGTTCTTCTCTACCGGGTCACGTTGGGGCGCTACCGGAACTGATCGAATTGGTAGTCTACAGTGTTTCTGGATGTTTCAGACTGAAGCTGGCGTCAGCATGAGAGCACCACCATCTCGTAGCTCCGTCGTGGCCATTCCACGAGCAATCATGGCAGCCGCTCCCCACCAGAAGCCTGCGGGAGTCGGGGGCCCCCAAGACTTTTGTAGAATCTTCAAGGCTGAGGGGACGCTTTCGAGAATGGAGCCCAAGCCCTAGCAGACAAGCGTCCGAGTTCCAAGGTGTCGTAGGGCCATTTTAGTGGACCACGCCCAAATCTGAAGAGCCGGCCGCCATTTGGAGAGTCCTGTGGCAGCCGCCTATCGCTGCACCGCAAGAGCGGGAGCAACTCAACTACATGGTGAGCGAGACGCTGTAGTCGAAAGAGCGGGCGGTAAACAGCTGAATAGCGGAAGAGGCACAGTGTAGCAATAGCGGGCGGAATGTCAACTGAAACGGTAAAGGGGCGCCCCACTACAGCGTGTCTTTAGGTGAAACGGATTGTGGGACAAGGTCAAGAATGGAAGAGTCACCAAAAGGCAAAAAGTTCCGCTTGACCTCGGGAGCCGGCCACCTATGTCGGGGGCGATCTCCGGCCACACCAGGGCAACACGACTTGGGGAGGGGGCCGGAGCCAAGCGCCCCCTCCGAGTCCGCGCCATCACACCGTCCCTCGGGGGCCTCCGTCAAGCGGTTCAGGGTGGCACCGCATCACATTGTTTTCAAATGCAGTCACGTCCTCAAACAACCCCCACTTACATTGAGAATAGTGAAGCTGTAGCAAGTGCAAATAAGCTTCAGACAGTGTTACAAGCACTCCTCAAAACTTTGAACTATCAGAGTGCATGAGTTTCATGCTCGATCGATTGAGCTAGCCGGATCGGGCACCAAAAAGTATAAAATAGTTATGTAAATAGTTATTTAATAAAATGTTTTACCCTGTTACTTTGCTGGTGTGTTGTATATATTTGTAATATTTGCATAGAGTTTATCGTTATTTTGGGCGGGGTGGGTGGCGGAGCCGAGCTGTCTTGCAGCCATCATGGTGTGGAGCTCAGTTCATCTCACTAGTTTCGTATTTCTCATGAGGGGTTGTTCCTAATGTTTCTATTTTAGCGAGGTCAAAAAGAGATCCCATTAGTGGCCTACTGATTTTGCTCGATTCCTTTTGTTTTTTTACACGATTTTTCACTATCTGCAAAGACTAAACAGAGTATTGCGACTCTGTGCTTGTTTGTAAATAGAGAATGAACCAAAGAGAACCAATTCTAAAACAGTAAATGCTTGGATAACAATCAATCAAATGGAGAGAGAAGCAGGCACGATGGATTACAACGGGGGCAAAGGCCTGCGTTAACTACCCTTCACTATCTGCAAAGAGAGAGTACTCCTAATAGAAATGAGGGGGAGGGGGGGGCAGCATTCAAAGCAGATCAGTGTGCATAAACACGAAAATGTTTTTACTTACCATGTACTTGACATTCGACGGCTTATGATATTTGCTATTAAAAAACCATTGAAATTCACTGAAAAAACCATAGGTTAGAGACCATATATAGTTAGGAATTAGCATTTAAAAAACCTTGAAAATTCACTGAAAAAACCATAGGTTATAGACCATATATAGTTAGGAATTAGCATTTAAAAAACCTTATTTTACTCACACAAAACCATTGAAATTCCATATATAGTTAGTTGCACTAACTATATATCGCGCACCCGCAATTCACTGCTGATGATGTCACATATTACATCATTCATGACATGGTCAGTGACATCACTGATGACATCACTGATGACATCTCAAATGACATCACTGATGACATCACTGATGACATCTCAAATGACATCACTGATTACATCACTGATGACATCTCAAATAATAAGGTTTTTTAAATGCTAATTCCTAACTATATATGGTCTATAACCTATGGTTTTTTCAGTGAATATATATATATATATATATATATATATATATATATATATATATATATATATATACCATTGAAATATATATATATATATATATATATATATAAACAGTGTCCACACCCAAGTCCTACACTCCAAGGACGGTATGAAGTATGGACGCAATCGGCGTTTCATTCAAAAATTAATTTATTTAGCGTTTGTTAGCAGCAAAAACATTAGTCACTCGACGCGTTTCGGGGCTCCTCCCCTTAGTCACGAGTCAGTGAATGCTCATTGGTGTGCCAATAATATAGTCACGGTCATCATGGCATGTATGAAAATAAACAAAATACTTCTCGTGCTGCAAGCACGAACAAAAATTCAAAAGGATGGTGTAAATTACAATATTAAGACATCAAACGATAATTAATCCTTTTTCTTACATTTGAACTGTCTTAAACATTATAAACAATTGAACTCGAGGATTAACTCTTTTCATCACAAATGGCCATAAAAATAAATGACGGACTCAAAACCATTGGGATCTCATGTTATCTCGAATTGTATACATGATAATCATTACTTATTCCATCAAGCCTCAGTGGGCAAATATAGAATTATCTCTCACAATGCAATACATACATTGAAATAATTCTTGAATCACTCCCATGTGGGAAAATCACATGCTATCACACAACATCGATTGTATTCCATATTAAATCATGCCCCCAGTGTGCCACAAGTTGCCTTATCATGTACCAACTCCATATTGGATATTTAATAGCCACAGAGTCCTTAGATTGTCCATTATCAGTCCGATTGTCTAGCCAAACTTGTTTGAATCATCCGGACTAGAAATTCATCCAGTATGAGTAGGAGTAAATTCAAGTCTTGAAAACCACCGTCCCTGTGAACAAGGAAAATGTACAACCTATGACCATCAATAGAAAAAACTTTTTATAAAACCATTCACATCTCAACACTCAAGACATGAGAAGTTAAAAACAGTTAAGGGCAAAAACTATATATCATTTACCAAAGTCGATTCTCACTAGACTTAAAAATGCGGATAGCTCATCTGAAACTGGAACCATGTCATTCTAATTCATCAACCTAAGTGTACTTCCATCTCTTCATCACAGTTATGCCCTCCAGGGGTCATAGTTTTGTGCTGAATAATCATTCTTGATTCTAATCTGCGAAGGGTTTTCATGCGATTTCCACCTCTCTCATTAAATTTCACTGTACATAAAACACAAAAACTCAATAAATTTGCATTTTGGTTGTGATGACTGTAAAAATGGCGAGCTATCGGATATGTTTTGTCCATATTAACAATAGCCCGCAAATGCTCAAGTACCCTTAGTTTTGCTTGCTTGATGGTGCTGCCTATATAGGCTTTATTGCACGGACAAAACAATGCATATACTGCATAGTTACTTGTACAGGATGTATGTTCTTTTATTATGAAAGTCTCCGATGTAGGTGTTAATTGGACTTTCTTTTTATTCCGGCTATTTTTGCAGGCTTTGCAATTCCTGCAAGTAAAAAACCCTTGTACACCAGAAATTTTTGGTTGTTTGGCAATCACTGCACTACATAATTGATCTTTGAGGGACCTTGCCCTCCTAAAAGAAATTTGGGTGAGTCATTGACACATTTAGTTAAGTCAGGATCACTATGAAGTAAGGGCCAGAATTTAATGAGACTCTTTCTGAGCATGCCTGCTTGGCTACTATAAGTGGTAATGAAACGTGTCTTATTATCATCCTCACTTTGTAAATCCTGGAGTTTAGGCTGTAATAACGATTCTCTTGAACGTTTAACTACAGCTTTTTGGGCTTCAAGAATTATTTTCCTCGAATAGCCCCTTTCAGAAAATCTCATAATCATATTCTGTTCCTCGAGTGCAAAGGCTTCTTTGGTGCTACAATTGCGCTTTGCTCTTAAAAGTTCGCCTACCGGAATACTCCGAATCAAAGAGTTAGGGTGGCAACTACGCGCATGAAGAATGCTTTTCCCTGCAGTCTTTTTTCTAAACAGCAATGTTTCTAATTTGTTATCAACAACCTTTACTTGTAAATCGAGGAATTCCAAATTATCTCTGGACCAATTACTTGTAAATTTCAAATTGAAATCATTGTTGTTGAGGTCATTTACAAAAGTATTTGCCTCCTCCTCAGTTCCTTTCCATACAACCATCACGTCATCTATATAACGCATCCACTTAATCGCGTGTTCCTGGTACATAGGTGACTTGTATGTTACGGTTTCCTCCCAGTACCCCATGTAGAGACCCGCAAAGCAAGGAGCAAAGCAGGTCCCCATGGAAGTACCGAGAGTCTGCCTGAAGATCTTATTATCAAATAAGAAATAATTCTGTGTGAGGCATAATTCCATCATCTTGATCAACATCTGTGTATGATGTAAGTACGACACAGATCTTTTGGATAAGAAATGCATGCATGCATCAAGTCCTTGTTGGTGGGGAATTGACGTGTATAGACTTGTTACATCAAGAGAAAGAAAAGAAAACTCTTCTTCCCATTTCAAATTCACAATCTTTTTCAGAAAATCACCTGAATCTTTTACATAAGATGGCAATTGTTGAACAAAGCTCTGTAAGAAATAATCAACATATTGGGAAGCACATTCAAAGCAGCTACCATTCGAAGAAACAATAGGCCTCCCTGGTGGATTTATAGTGCTCTTATGTATTTTCGGCAGTAGGTACAGGGCTGGTAATTTGGGGAATTTACAGAATAAGAATCTATATTCATCTTCCTCTAACACACCCTTGTTTTTCCATTCTGTGAGTTGCGTATGGAACAATTTGATGGAATTCTCATATTCCATACGATTACTTCTGCAGTAACTACTTGCATCAGATAACTGTCTTAGACCTTCTGCCACATAGTTCTCTCTGGATTGTATCACTATGTTACCACCTTTATCACTATTTTTAATCACTATAGTGTGATCATTTCTTAGGTCAACAAGTGATTTTAACTGTGTTTGTGTAACATTTCTCCAACCTTGATGATATCTACTGTCTGCAATTCTAGCCAATTCCTTAGTCATACATTTCTCAAATACCTCAATTGTGTCATTGCGAATCTGTGGCAAAAATATAGATTTCGGCTTAAAGTTTGTGTTAGCACTCAACCCCAATGATACATTAGCTGTTAATAGATCCTGATAGGGGTCATGACTTTCTTCCCATTCTTCACTTAATACATTGAGTGAATGTGTTAAATTGGCTTCAGCAATACTCAAATGATGTAGTTTTCCCACATTGGTAACGTTGTTTTTGCCCACTTTGGTTGCATACCACTTTCTTATCCTTAGCTTTCTTGTAAAGAAAAATAAATAAATTTTACTCTGGGTATGATTAAAAGTGTTAGATGGACAGAAAGTCAGTCCCAAAGATATATATATATATATGTATGACTAGTCAACCCAGAACATGCGACTTAGATTACCTCAAGTAAGGTCGATAAAAAGAGCACTCTTTCGTTACAGTCTTACACCAGTCCAAAACAAGGAGTAAATGAAGACACGTGCAAGTTTGAAATGTTTATGTCTAACGTCGTAATCTCATGCACAGTACCTTAGATAATACAACCAAACATATTATTAGAAACAAGGTTGTCAGCATTGTTACTATTCCATAAAATACAAAGGGAGAAAGCATCCTATAATGCTAAAGGGTAACAGATTTAAAATATACCTACATTTCACCCAACCTACCTACCAGGTTAGTTTATAACTACAGAAGGTCTCATAGGATTACATGGGCGGACTCATACCTCTGGTACTCAGCAGAAGGGGATCACATTGAGTTCTGCACAAACTGTCGGGATACGAATGTTCTCCAACTGTGTGTAATTATGCCTCCACAATACATTATTAAACGCGCCAGTATCAGAGGTGGTCACCGCTGCATATGTGTTATGGGTCGAACGTGCGAGGATCATTCCGAATAACAGACACAGTATCCAAGATAACCTTGATGTTCCATGCTCTCACTATACACACTAAACTAGCGAGGCAGTCTAGAAATGTAGCATAACAAATTATTCTCATGTGAAGCAAAATACTCAGCCTTCTCTAAACAATATCACAAATGTGTTGTGTGCAAAGCAGAGCAGGAAAGCAAAAATGACGTTTAAGCTTCTAATAATCCCATGCTAACTTAACACGGTGTGAGTGCAAGGCTCAGCCCACGACATCCTCCCTCGATCGAAGCATGTGATATAAACGTGGGCGAATTAGGAACGCAGAGTCCAAGCCTGAAAAGCAGAGTCAAGTTCAAATTTGCAAAAAAATGTGTTCGCTGTTTGATAGAAAACAGTAACTAAATAATAAAGAATAGGTAGAAAAATCAATGAGTCTTAATCCAACAGCGTATAAGCACAGTATGTAGCAACAGCCTCCAAGAGGAAGTCATTGTTCTCATCTGAAAACATTTCAGCCATCCAATTAATAGTGAGAATGAACATACATGTTCCTCAACGACCGGAGCCTCTATCGCCATCGGAGGAAAACTCGGGTCATCTTCAATGTAACTGCGTGCCAAGAAGTTATGCGCCGCTGCAAAAACATTCCAACGTCCCAATATTCCATGTATCGATGCTAAGGCCATAATACCGTCGCCAGAACAGAGCAAGTCATGAACCACTAACTGGCTCATCAGCTAGTCATAATCTGCATTGGGAGACACCGTACAGCTGAGACACAAATCCAGGGCCCAGTCAAAATCGCAGCACAGGCAACGGAAGACAGGTTGAACGCATGTGAAAAAGGAGAATCGAAACGATGATCCATAAGCTGCACTCAATGTAGCCAGAGGCAGCGCTCCATAATAACTAAGCATTCGGTTGTGGACCAACAACAGCCGGGACATATTCTTGTGTGCTGCAGGATGTGCATCCATATTTAAGTAAACAAATTAATAGAAGCACACCGGCAACGAATGCGAGTATTAAGGTGAATCCACCAAAGATGCTGGAAAACATTGAATGAAAAACTGCCGAGAAGACACCAAATATAGTTTGAAAACAAGTCACAAGGCCACTGCTTCTAACTTTAAAAAGTAAGGTAACCCTGTAGTCAGGGACGCATTAAAGATACTCTGAATTAACTCCCCAAAATGCAGGGGCACTTCTGTATTTAATAAATTATGCACTTCTGTGCGGGTGTTTGCTACATGAAGGACAAATGTTTCTCTAGCAGATGTAAGAGCGACCTCTTTTTGAGACAATAGCGCTATTATACGGCTCATTTGGTTGACTCTTCTTTCAAGGTCAGAATCGACAGCCAGATGGAAACATCCAGCTTCCCATGCAGAGGAGTAAACACAACTTTTTTTATAGCAAACCACACGCTCAGTTACCGTAATCATGTAAGCGATGCCTGCTAACATTGCACAACAATCTGCATTATTTCAAATTAAATAACTCACGTTTACAGTAAACTGAACATTGGTATGATAGCAGGTGTCGGAGTGCCTTTCAAAACTCAGGCCAAATTAGGCGCATTTTGATTACAAGAGCCATGCAATTGTATTAGCGCCAGGAAACCAACCGGTGGCAGTGCGCTCAATAAATACTTTTTAACATTAACTTTAACATTATGTGTCTACAAATTAAGAAGTGATCTGGTGCTATTGTGCAATCCTCGCCATTCAGATAGACTTCTTTTCCCTCCCTCAGGCACCGATATGATAATAACCAAGCTTCATGGAGATAAGCGCTGCCTAAAGATCCATATCTGCCTATTGCATAGTATTTCATGCAAACCTCAAACTTAAACAGGCTAAAAAGTAACGTTATGATACCGTAGATAAGCCACACAGCTGAATCGGATCTCCAATGAGTGACCACTTCTAACCATTCTCATAGCGCGCCCTGTGCTCTGATTTGACAGTGAGAGAGTGATCGCACCATAGTTTGTACTGCTAATCATTCTCAGCATACGCTACGAATACGCTTTCACGTTACACGTCGCATCAAAGCTTTTTTTTTAAGTTCCAATAATCCTATATTACTTTTAAAAGCAATTACACAAATCACAGTGGAACGTCATGCGTACTCGCATCGTAAGAGTACCGTAATCACAGCGTAAGCGTACGCAAAGCCATGTGACTTTAAAAGAAGAGATTTGATTGGTTCATAACACTTTCTATTAAAACTGTTGAAACTTCCGTCCCATTTTAATAATTCTACTTTGACTTTCTAAGAAGAAGCATTTCTTCTGAGAATCTTGTCAAATAGAACGAAGTTTACCATAATAACAGCAATGGACTCATCTTCCAGCCATTCTTCAGAGAAATATTTAATTCCTGAAGAACCTCCAAAGAAGAGGAAAGAAGCTCTAATTTGGCAGTTTTTTACTTTTCCGGAAGGGCAAAAAAAGGTTAATTCTCCAAAATTAACCTGTAAAATTTTCCAAACTCTTTCAAGGAGTGATCCATCTCAAAAATAAGCCTTTGGCACAGCAAATATGGAGCGACACGTGAAGAACTTACACCCCAACAACTTTGCTCGAGCTGCAACACAGAGGTTGAAGGACAATCCACCTGCTGCTGCACCAAGCACATCAACTGCTGCACCAGCATTTTCAGCAAGCAGTCCACACCCACAAACTAATCCTGATTTTGCTATGCATTTATTGCAATAAACTTTTGTGTTATGGGAAACAGTCTATTGACGTGATAAAACGCAGGAAGCAGGAGCATCGCTGTCCTCGACATTAGGTTTTTTTTTCATTCTTTTGTTCCTGTTGGACACTTCCAAGCCCCCCATTTTATAAAAAAATTGCCCCAGGGATTTGCCACCCCCTGCCCCCCCCCCCCGGGAGCTAATTAAGAATAAAATTGACTTCTAGTCTTTTTTTTCCTTTTCCACCGCGTACGAGTACCACACACGTACCCCACATTTTTTTTATTTTTAAAAATAAATCAATTTTTGCGCCTAAAGATCCATGTGGGACCCCCTGAGCAGGCCTAGAGGGTCAACATGTTTCTACCCTGCCCCCTTTCCTTATTTTTCAACTTTGTTTTACTGTTTTTTCGTGACTCGGTGCTACCGAGGCACAAGATTGCTGCCAATACATCCTGGTTTGGAGTGTTGACAGACAGTTGACATCCAATCAGCATGCAGCTCGTGTGCGTAATTGTACGGATTTTGGTACGCGTGCCCTACTTCGTCTCTAGATATCACTATGATTTTCTCAGGAACTACTGAACGGATTTACACCATTTAACAAAAAGCACAATCTGCGAACCGAACTCTACCTCTCTGCCAAATTTGGTCAAATTTCGTTCAGCCGTTCGGGCTGTAGCCCTGGCTAAAGGTCCCTATGGGAAATTGCATGGGGAAAACACGTTTTGGGATCCCCCTTTTTTCTCACCCCCCACTTGATGAATCAACCCCAAACATTCAGGGAAGGAGCGGAGCAGGCCATTTTCTTGGAGAAATTCGCGAAGATTCGTCCACCAGCGCCAAAGTTATTCCAAATAGAATGTTGTGGATTTTCTATGGAAAGTAGGTCCCAACTATAACTACCTACTGGCGACCGCACCGGGGACACAGGACTGGCACCGTGATGTTCGTTGTCCTTCAACCACCCTACCCTCCTGCCTGGGCACAAAACCACATTGTTCTCCACTCCCCCACACCAGCTACCTGACATTGCGAAGACTGTGCATGCTGGGATTTGGAGTCCGCAAAACTCAAAACGGACTGCCATTCGCTGTGCAGAACGCATTAGGGGGAGGGAACTCAGTGCTCACAGACATTCATTCACAGGAGGAGTCCATTGGGGGAAAGGTCGTCAAGGAGGAAGGCGCTGAAGAAGGCACATAAGCCGAAATACATTCGCCAGTCCGGGACCTCTGAATAAACGGCTGCTTGTTCCCTACTCCCCGTGTGGCCTCTCATCTTTTCTTTTGGGAAGTGTGCAAAGTGATGTATACTGCGCAGCCAGACGCGCAGAAGAGATGGCCCTGCAGCTACAAGTGACTACGGGATTTACTGGCACCACGCTGCTCGCAGCTTTAAGACAATCAAGGAATTGATATCCCCGGGAGTCCGCCAAGATTCTCAGCAAGGAGGAAACTGACTGAGGTATTTTATCTCGATGGGGCAAACTGTCTCGCATTTGACCGCCCCAGTTTCACGTCCAACCTGGGAGGAGGGGCGCTGCAGTTAAGCGGGGACACAGGACTGGCACCGCGATGTTCGTTGTCCTTCAACCACCCTACCCTACTGCCTGGGCACAAAACCACATTGTTCTCCACTCCCCCACGCCAGCTACCTGACATTGCCGAGACTGTGCATGCTGGGATTTGGAGTCCGCAAAACTCAAAACGGACTGCCATTCGCTGTGCAGAACGCATTAGGGGGAGGGAACTCAGTGCTCACAGACATTCATTCACAGGAGGAGTCCATTGGGGGAAAGGTCGGCAAGGAGGAAGGCGCTGAAGAAGGCACATAAGCCGAAATGCATTCGCCAATCCGGGACCTCTGAATAAACGGCTGCTTGTTCCCTACTCCCCGTGTGGCCTCTCATCTTTTCTTTTGGAAAGTGTGCAAAGTGAGATATATATATATATATATATATATATATATATATATATATATATATATATATATATATATATATATATATATTACTTGGAATCTTCTGGTTCCCACCTTTGTTCACAGAAGTCACGGCACCACAGCAGCAGTAAGTTTAAATTATTTATTCTTTACAACACCATGTGCATTAGCAACAGGACGGCCTATATATAATATATATATATATATATATATATATATATATATATATTACCTACTGGCGTCTGAACAAGAGCACTTGTTGCTCGAAACGCGTCGCCGTTGAGAGATCAACAATAAAAAAACTACCTTGCCGACAGCCTGGGGTCCGTGTCTTCATTTCGCCGTTTCACGGAGGTGGTGAAGATCGTTGGTGGATATATATATATATATATTCACTGAAAAAACCATAGGTTATAGACCATATATAGTTAGGAATTAGCATTTAAAAAACCTTATTTTACTCACACAAAACCATTGAAATTCCATATATAGTTAGTTGCACTAACTATATATCGCGCACCCGCAATCCACTGCTGATCATGTCACATATTACATCATTCATGACATGGTCAGTGACATCACTGATGACATCACTGATGACATCTCAAATGACATCACTGATGAGATCACTGATGACGTCATCCAGTGACTGTGTGTTTCTGTAAAGTTTAAATATGTTTTACATATTGAAGAATGAGTAGATGTATAAGTGTCTGGACGAAGGATTTAGTAGGTGCATGACTGAATGTATGAGTGAGTGATTAAATGTGTCTCACTGAGTGCATGGGTTAGTGACTAAACTGTCTTAATTTGTGCATCATTATGTCTGTTGTTCTGTAAACTGCTGCATGTGTTGATCATTAGCTATACGAGAGGCTATATGTGTTATTAATTGGTTGCCCAAGTATTTCTATGGCAGATTGAGTTTGTGTGGGGGTGGCTGGAAGGTGTGTGACTCTATGCATAGATGTGTGAGCAGTTTATTCACTAGGTGTATGAGTTCAAGAGTGCATGTGGAAACAGCTACATGGGCAGTTGACTGTGTGCATGAGTGTATTGATGAGTGAATGGATATCTCAATGCTACATGTCATAGTAAGTACATATGTAAAACACAGTACATGTGAGAGTTGGCATATATAAATAACTGTGCATGAGAGCCACTGAATGAGTGAGTGGTTGTATCGATCATTGTGAACTTGTATCAGGGATTGTATAAGAGAGTAAATATGTGTTAGTATATGTTTCAATAAGTAAGGTGTGTTTAACTGTATAGTTGAAGAAATGGAGGTGAGATTGTTTCTTTGCATGACTGACTGGGTGTGTGAGTAACTCCATGGATGAGTGGCAGTGTGTGAGTGTCTGTATACACTGAGTGTATCTAAGGTTATATTAGAGTCTGAAGAGGTTTATCGTATTAGCACAAGAATGATGTCAAATGAGATGTCATCAGTGATGTCATCAGTGATGTCATTTGAGATGTCATCAGTGATGTCATCAGTGATGTCACTGACCATGTCAGTAGGCCACTAATGGGATCTCTTTTTGACCTCGCTAAAATAGAAACATTAGGAACAACCCCTCATGACAAATACAAAACTAGTGAGATGAACTGAACTCCACACAATGATGGCTGCAAAACAGCTCGGCTCCGCCACCCACCCCGCCCAAAATAACGATAAAGAGCGGCTGCCATGATTGGTTGCGGAATGGCCACAACGGAGCTACGAAATGGTGGTGCTCTCATGCTAACCCCAGCTTCAGTCTGAAACATCCAGAAACACTGTAGACTACCAATTCGATCAGTTCCGGTAGCGCCCCAATGTAACCCGGTAGAGAAGAACTAGCCCTCCCCTCTTTGACTGATGGTTCTTGTTGCCTGTCCCTTCTGTTGTCATTTAACAGAACTATTTAGCCTGCTGAAAGGGGTTGTGTTTCGACCGCTGGTTGGTGGAGACATTTTGACTATATTCTGGACCTGCGTTGTCGCGTAATGCGTCATATGACGCGCCGCGTTAGCGCATCCGGAAGTCATCCGGGGCGCGCAGCGCGTAACGTAAGCATAACAAGTCATGTGACTTGTTAATAAAACTTTTCATTGGTTCATTTTACTTTTCTTATTCTAATGATGAAAGCCTTGGTCATATCACCTAAAAATTACGCTTTTAATTACTTCCGAACATTATTTTTTCTTAAATATATGTTATAATATTCCAGGCTAATGTACTTTCCCGGAAATTTTACAACTGTCCTGCAAGTAAAATATATTCTTTTTCGAGAAAAAGAGCGTTTCTTCGTCCCATGACGGAGCCGTTGAGCAAAAGAGGGTCGACCTGCTGTCTTAGTCGCCGATACGCCTGAATATGAGATTCTTATCGATCACTTTATGTTGCAGGAATAGAAAACACAACAGCCCTTGACCATTTATCTTTACTGCGTTCCTTCGTATTATACCTTTTACCCTTCATGTAATTGGTCTGCTTTATTTCACTTGCCTTTTAATGATTCTAAAACAGTGACTATTATTAAAAACTTTACCAATGTATATACTACTACCATGTTTTCTTTTAAAAACCTTTATTGTGAAAATTTCATTATACAAATACGAGCCTATAACCACGTGGGCCTGCCACGGAGCAAACTGTAATCGTATATGATGAATAGACATTTACACTGTAGAGGAGCGTAACGGGCGGGCCATTAGGTTGCAAGAACTAAGGTGTCTAACAGTTACGGAATCGGTGGACGTACATTTTATAATTAAAATACGACAGGGCCAGTTACAATAAAATTATCTAGATATACATTTGCGGGCAAGTACCATGGGTGACGTTAATTCGAACTTTCAACAGTACAGTAATTAATAACACATCAGAACTTAATATCAATAGGGATGTCGAAATATTCAATCAATTCTCGTCCCCGCCCGCCATGTGCTTCAAAACTGCATACGTATCTCGTGATTTCAAGGTTCTGCAACCAGTACACAACAAGGAGTTATGAGTCCCATTTATTCCGGCGCCATTTTGGGCGAGGACGGGCAGGTCCAGGATATAGTCAAAATGTCTCTACCAACCATCGACTATGATGATGTTCATATGCTGCATTTATTAGAGTAACACTCATCTGTCCACATGAAATTAATTTACCACAATCTAAACATGTCATTTTAATCTTTCCAAAGTTCTTCTAAATATTTGGGACCGTTTCCCTTGCCTCTGAAGCTCTCAGTGCCACTTCTTTGATGCATGTACTAGCAGGTCAGGGGTTCTCCTCCAAATCTCTCTTTTATGCAGCACTATAATTAATTGGTGCCACCTCTCCATATGACGATGCATGGTATAGTTACCACAACTATATATTTTTTCGGTTCCTCTGGAGAGTTCATCGTGGCAGATGAAGCGTGTAATGTACCGGGCATTTACCTTTTTTTGCATGTACAGGAAAGGAAAAAAAATCGAGCGTCCAAGTTCTAAGGTGTCCCAGGGCCATTTTAGTGGACCAGGCCCAAATCCAAAGAACAGGCCGCCATTTTGAGAGTCCTCTTGCAGCCGCCTGTCGCTGTAGCATCAAGAGCAGCCGAAACTCAGCTGAATGGCAACTGAAATGGTAAATGGGCGCCCCACTACATTTCAGCATTGTAGGATGACCACACCAGTACAGCAACTTGCTAGACATCACCTCGGTGCCATCCGGATCTCGGCGCCCCACTGCAGATGAAGTGCCTCTCAACTATGAAACCACCACGGTGACATCCGGATCTTGGCGCCTTGTGCTGCCTTCGGCCTATTCGCACATCGGTCCGCTACTGACGCCATCTCACAGGCTAATGGGGTGACCCACGCCGAGTTTCAGCATTGTAGGATGACCACACCAACTTGCTAGACATCACCTCGGTGCCATCCGAATCTTGGCATCTCAACGCCTAGTGGTATCTTCCATACAGAAAATATTGTTACGCTGCCTTTGGCCCCATTCGCACATCAGTCCGCAACTTAGACATCACCTCGGTGCCATCCGGATCTTGGCATCTCAGCGCCTTGTGGTGTCAGTCAGAAAATATTGTTGCGCTGCCTTTGGCCCCATTCGCACATCAGTCCGCTACTGACACCATCTCACAGGCCAATAGGGCGCCCCACGCCGACTTTTACCATTGTACGATGGCCACACCAGTGGCACAACTTGCTAGACATCACCTCGGTGCCATCCGAATCTTGGCATCTCAACGCCTAGTGGTATCTTCCATACAGAAAATCTTGTTACGCTACATTTGGCCCCATTCGCACATCGGTCCGCAACTTAGACATCACCTCGGTGCCATCCGGATCTTGGCATCTCAGCGCCTTGTGGTGTATTCTCTTCAGAAAATATTGTTGAGCTGCCTTTGGCCCCATTCGCACATCGGTCCGCAACTTAGACATCACCTCGGTGCCATCCGGATCTTGGCATCTCAGCGCCTTGTGGTGTCTTCTACTCCGAAAATATTGTAGAAAATATTGTTGCGCTGCCTTTGGCCCCATTCACACATCAGTCCGCTACTGACACCATCTCACAGGCCAACAGGGCGCCCCACGCCGACTTTTACCATTGTACGATGGCCACACCAGTGCCACAACTTGCTAGACACCACCTCGGTGCCATCCGGATCTTGGCATCTCAGCGCCTTGTGGTGTCTTCAAATCAGAAAATATTGTTGCGCTGCCTTTGGCCCCATTCGCACATCGGTCCGCTACTGACGCCATCTCACAGGCCAACGGGGCGCCCCACGCCGACTTTCAACATTGTAGGATGGCCACAGAAGTGCGACAACTTACTAGACACCACCTCGGTGCCATCCGGATCTTGGCGCGTTGTGCTGCCTTCGGCCTATTCGCACATCGGTCCGCTACTGACGCAAACTCACAGGCCAACGGGGCGCCCCACGCCGACTTTCAGCATTGTAGGATGGCCACACCAGTGCGGCAACTTGCTACACACCACCTCGGTGCCATCCGGATCTTGGAATCTCAGCGCCTAGTGGTGTCTTCTATTCCGAAAATATTGTTGCGCTGCCTTCGGCCTCATTCACACATCGGTCCGCTACTGACACCATCTCACAGTCCAACGGGGCGCCCCACGCCGACTTTCAGCGTTTTAGGATGGCCACACCAGTGCGGCAACTTACTAGACACCACCTCGGTGCCATCCGGATCTTGGCGCGTTGTGCTGCCTTCGGCCTATTCGCACATCGGTCCGCTACTGACGCAAACTCACAGGCCAACGGGGCGCCCCACGCCGACTTTCAGCATTGTTGGATGGCCACACCAGTGCGGCAACTTACTAGACACCACCTCGGTGCCATCCAGATCTTGGCGCGTTGTGCTGCCTTTGGCCTATTCGCACATCGGTCCGCTACTGACGCAAACTCACAGGCCAACGGGGCGCCCCACGCCGACTTTCAGCATTGTAGGATGGCCACACCAGTGCTGCAACTTGCTGGACACCACCTCGGTGCCATCCGGATCTTGGCGCGTTGTGTTGCCTTCGGCCTATTCGCACATCGGTCCGCTACTGACGCCGCCTCACGTGCCAACGTATTTTCTCCGCATTTTACACCCTATGCCGCATAACAGGTCATGTGACTTGTTTATAAAACTTTTCATTGGTTCATTTTACTTTTGGTTTCCTAATGATGGAAGGCTTGATCATGTGACCTAAAAACAACACTTTTCATTGGATGAAAACTTTTTTTTTTCCCAAACGATGAAAGCCCCACCTTGTTTCTGGATGTTTCAGACTGAAGCTGGCGTCAGCATGAGAGCACCACCATCTCGTAGCTCAGTCGTGGTCATTCCGCGAGCAATCATGGCAGCCGCTCCCCACCAGAAGCCTGCAGGAGTCGGAGCCCCCAAAACTTTTGATGAATTCTCAAGGCGGAGGGGACGCTTTCGAGAATGGGGTCCAAGACCTAGCAGACAAGCGTCCGATTTCCAAGGTGTCCCAGGGCCATTTCAGTGGACCAGGCCCAAAAAGGAAACAGCCTGCCGCCATTTTGAGAGTCCTGTGACAGCCGCCTATCGCTGCACCGCAAGAGTGGGCGCAACTCAGCTGAATTGCGGCTTTTGACACAGTGGACCAAAAACGGACGGAATGGCAACTGAAACGGTAAAGGGGCGCCCCACTACAACAGATGACACTCCACCTGGAGAGGCCCGTTCACGCCGCCTCCCCCGGGGCGCCCCACGCCGTTATTCGGAGCAGCATTGTAGGATACCAAAACCAGTGCGGCAACTTACTGGACATCACCTTGGTGCCATCGTTCTGCTGCCTTGGAACTATTCGCACAACAGTTTGCTACTGATGACCCACCCCCCGCGACGCCCCACGCCGTTATTTGCTGGGTGGCAACTTACTAGACATCACTTTCGTGTCATCTAGATTTCGGCGCGTTCTGCTGCCTTGGAACTATTCGCACAACAGTTTGCTACTGATGACCCACCCCCCGCGACGCCCCACGCCGGAAATCTGGACGTTGTGCTGCGTTGGGACTATTCGCACAGCCGACCGCTACTTCGTTGTTTTTCCCTAAAAATGTTTATATGTTATTACTATTTTTGTTTTCTTGTATATATTTATAAATTATTAAAGTTTTATAATCTTACTACTTTGTCGGAGTGCTATATATTTTTAATGTGACACATAATTGTAAAAACTTTGATGTACAAAGAGTCATCCCTGGAATCTTCCGCTTCAGGCTCGGTCCCCTCCCCAATCACAATACAGGATGGTTTTCAGATAATAGCAACGCTTCTGCTGTGACGGATCTCATCGAGTGTGGGCCTTGATCTACTATAACTCCTTTGAAGAGGGGTGATTCTTTACAGCTGTGGCCATAAACTACATCTGCAGGGCTAGCTGATACCCTAGGACCAGCCTGGACAATCGGACACAGAGGAAAAGGAGTGTCAGAGGGTGCGGTAGTGAATAGGGCGAAAGGGAGGTGTCGGGCGGGCACAGGGTGTGATTCTCAGGGAAGAGCAGCGCAGATGGGGGGAGGTTTATTACCCATGCATAAGACAGAGAGCGGGGGTGACCACTGCCTGGGGGAGATGCTTGCGAGGGTGGGGAGCCATGCTAAGGATCGACAGCGTGCACAGAGTGGGTCTGGTCAAGGCATCTAAAATGGCTGCCGTGCACGACAAAAGTGTGGCATTTGAAAAAAGACAAGATGGCGCAGACAATGTTTTTCAACACTTCCTGATTTCCTTCGAATCGAACGTTAACAGACGTTGGGGCATATTACCAAAGTTAAGCGATATTTATCCCTAACGATGCTTAGCAACGATTTTTTTACCGTCAGAAATTATCGCAGATAAACCTTGCTATTATCAAGGTTTATCGGAAATACGATAAAAAACGACCGCAATGCATTAATATCGCTGAAAACTCAGCGATATTCATGCATTACCGAGCTAATGCTCTTAGCCATGTTATCCACCTCCCATTGGATAACATGGCTAAGAACTGCTCAGGGCAGGTGGTAGCTTTTGGAGATATTCGCGCTTATCTCGAATATTTCCAAAAGTTGATAATAGGAGATAGCGATGTTAGCGACTGTTTCCAGTCGCTAACATCTTGGCATGCCCACTTTGCATGTCATTAGTGATAAATATCACTCACATGCAAAGTGGGGCCCAAGATGGTCGCTATATTCTACTAGCCGTCGCTAACTGGTGTTAGCAACAGCTAGGTAATACACATATAATTTTATCTCCGCGAAGCGGAGCGCTGTTACAGATATATATCTTGTTTCTGAACGTTAATTTCTCAAAATGCACTGAAGCACATATATTGAGACCTAGCAAAGGCACATCGGGCTACCAGTCCCTACAATTTTGCCAAGTTTCGTGCAAATCCATTCAGCTGTTCGATCCTACCGAGAGACAAGATGGCGGCCGCTACGGACTGTTTGGAATGTTTACAGACACCGGAGAGCCAATCAGCTTCGCTTCGCAAAGCTCCGTAACGCGAAAAGTACGCGAAGCGGTGCGCTGTTACAGATATATATCTTTTTTTGAACGTTAATTTCTCAAAATCCACTGGAGCACATATATTGAGATCTAGCAAAGGCACATCGGGCTACCAGTCCCTACAATTTTGCCAAGTTTTGTGCAAATCCATTCAGCTGTTCGATTATTATTATTTTTATTTTTTTTTGCCCCGCGGGGCCCTTTTAAAACCTCCACATCAAACCTAGGGGGTGAGCGACAATGTGCTATGCCCCCTTATGGTCATTTGCCCCTTCGCTTTGGCCTCCTCTTGTCTCTCGATCCTACCGAGAGACAAGATGGCGGCCGCTACGGACTGTTTGGAATGTTGACAGACGCCGGAGAACCAATCAGCTTCGCTTCACAAAGCTCCGTTGCGCGTAAAGTACGCGTCCTGGGACGCTGCCAGGTCCGCTGTTACAGATATATATCTTTTTTTAAACGTTAATTTCTCAAAATCCACTGGAGCACATATATTGAGACCTACAAAAGGCACATCGGGCTACCAGTCCCTACAATTTTGCCAAGTTTCGTGCAAATCCATTCAGCCGTTCGGGCTAAAAGTGAGGCCAACCGCCCTATGGAAAACTCAATGTTAAAAACACGTTTTGGGACCCCCCTTTTTTCTCGGCCCCCCCTTGACGAACCCCCCACAAATTTTCAAGGGCTGCTCAGAAACAAAATGTGCCATTTTCCTGAAAATTTCAGCCAATTCCGTCCACAAACGCCAAAGTTATTAGACATAGAATTTTCAAAAATCCCATAGAGAAAAAATCCTAACTATATATACCTACTGGCGACCGCCAGTAGGTAATATATATATATATATATATATATATATATATATATACATATTTTTTTATTTTTTTATTTATTTGTAAAATAATTTTTGGGGTTCTGAAATTACAAAATAAATGTCAATTATTTTTTTAATAATCTGTTTTAAGTAGATTTTGGCACTTATATATATGATAATATATATGTGTGTTTAACTTTTTTTAAATAAGTGTATTTGTTATATTTGTTGAAATATATATTACATCTATTTTATTTTTGTTAAATTAATGTTGCTTTACAATCACATTAATATTTACATTTATGTATATTTTAAAAACTATGTTTAATACAACTATATTAATGACAACAATATTATTTGTTGATCTTTTTTTACTTACCATTATAATTATAGGATGATGATATGTTTGACAACAATATTTTGGTATGGCACTATTTTCTTAGGCGATATTTTGTTAGTGAACCCACTTGAAAATCTCCTGGTACCTATTTTCTTATTCCGAACCAGCCCATCACGTCACCATAGTAAACACCTTAAATCAATCTAGGGTTGACTATGGTAATGCCATTTACTTAGCCATCCCAGTGAAGGAAGTGACCTGCTCGAGACCAGCCAGGGATTCTTGGATCACCTCTCAGCCTCCCATACCAAATGAAGAGTCAGAAGAACAGTGGAGAATATACCAATAATTGTTTTATTCTGATGTACTCAGAGTGGAGCCCTGTCTCCACCACTCGAAGAGTGGTGGTCAGAGGGAACCGAAATCAACAAGTATAGAGATACATTGTGTAGGTTTCATAGTATGGCAAAGACACACCTAAAGTGGAATTTTCCAGACAGATAAAGCTTGGCAATGAAATACAAAAAAAATAGGTTTCGGTTCTTGTATCCCAACACAACCTAGCACAGTCTAAGGACGTTTCACCCTGCGCCCGCCACCCAACAAGTGGGAGAGGGGTTCTATCTAGTGAGAAAGGTATGCGCTAATATGAACTGATTTGATGGAGGCATTAGCCTCCCTGACCTCAAAAAGTATTATTAGTCAGCTTATTTGGTGGCCCCCTAACCAAGAGACCCATGGAAAGTTAGGTGATCCAGCTTACGCCATGGACAGATGGATCCTCCCCGGGGGAGATTATGGCAGGCCACTCTATTCTAAGCCTGGTAAATATGGCTTAACCGGGCCGACTGCACATTCAGGCCATGTTTGGTATGTAGTAAATAAATATCTGGGGTGGGATGGACGACTTACTCTGGCTATACCTCTTTGGAGTTCCCAGAGCCTGGGATACTTATGGCAAACTAAGGGCTTCGATAAATGGGACCTGATTGGGATCTCCCAGATCAAAGATCTTTGGGTCAAGGATGAAATCGTTCCCTTCACTACCCTCCAGAAACAATATAGCCTGGCAGACACAGAACTTTATAGGTATCTCCAAGTCCGCCATGCCCTCCAAAGAAATGACCTTGAATTCTGTCCTCCTACCTGCCTCCCCACTGGATGACAGGATACTCGACGGCCACCTGCAGAAAAGATTATCTCACTGATATATTAAAAACAAATCAACAATATGGAAGATCCACTTCAGTTGCTCAAAGGAAAATGGGAGAAGGACGGCCTTGAGCTAGAGGAGGAAGACTGGCAGGTCACAGTCTCTTCCCCGAGGGATGTGGCGATTCAGGCAAGGCTTCGGTTAGTACTGCTCAAAATTCTCCACAGAATATATGTAGATGGCCCCAGATTGGTGTGAATGGGTAG
Organism: Lissotriton helveticus; assembly: GCF_964261635.1. Classification (NCBI taxonomy): domain Eukaryota; kingdom Metazoa; phylum Chordata; class Amphibia; order Caudata; family Salamandridae; genus Lissotriton; species Lissotriton helveticus. The sequence continues at coordinate 259,135,030 of NC_136069.1, read as the reverse complement.
AGCAGAAAGTGGGGAGTGCAGGCATGGGTGTGGGGTGGAAGGCAACTTTTTCCATGTTTTATGGAAATGTGAACAGGTACAGACGTATTGGGCTACTATACACTGCACACTTAGCGAGGTTCTAAAGATCGAACTGCGCCCAGAGATGCGAAGATGCCTCTTAAACATCTGGGAGCCAACTGATCTCACCTCATGCGCCAAGCAATGGGTAACATTAGCAATAATGATAGCAAAAAAAAATGTTGTGCAGAACAGGGCATCTCTTCAAGCACCTACGATGGGAAAGAGGAGGGAGGACTTCGACTGGTGCATGTTCCGTGAAAAGTCAGTCCATGTGGCTGGAGGGTGCCCCGGAAAAAAGGAACAGGGTCTGGGGTTCGTGGAATTCATACAGGTGAGACATATGCACTCCTCCGTTGCCACTAGAAGAGGACGAACGCCTTACTTCCCCCTAAGTGTTGTCCACATTCCACTGTGTGATAGAAATTTTGTGTATTAGTTTGAATGCTTGATATGTATGCTGTCTCCTAATTGTATACAAAAGTCGCAATATATGTCGATGATGTTTAATAAAAAGAATTATAAAAAAAAGAAAATTAGTGAAGGGCCTCTGGATGTTGGGGAAGCTCTACCCCGCCCCCCGAGGCCCCCCAAAAAAATGGAAATCCCTCTGCTGTTTGCAGCAGAGGGATTTCGTGCCCCTGGTGCTCATGATGGAACCATTCCGTCATGGGCACCTAAGAGGTTATACCATACTCGCTAACTCACATGGTGCCACCGTGTGACACATGATATCGTCTCCCATCACACGGTCACGCAGTGGGGAGCCATTTTCACATGGTGGCAGGGAAAACAAGCTGAAGACCACTGTAAACAGTGGATTCCCAGCTGATTTTCCGAGGCTTTAAACTGCTGACGTTCATTAAGGAGTGTGAAACCCCAGGACATCAGTCTCAGCAAGCTTTTTTCACTTTTGGGAGGAGGGGACTTGGGGGCAGGGTGAGGGCAAAAGTGCCTAGTAGGTAATTCTCAGCATGAGGCCCTGCCCGCTAATAGGCCCGCCCCTCCTCACATGGTGAGATCATTGTTTAGTCTGACAGGTATGTTATACTATCATTAGAAACTACACACAATTCATTTTCTTTTCTTATTTTTAAGTATGTTATTGTTTTCGCATAATAATTTCTGTCCAAGTATGTGAACAGCCATGTTTTTAAAGGATATTGGGCCATCAACATTGGTAAAAAAAACATAAAGACAAATAAATTTGCGCTCTTGAGCAACAGCGATGGAGCTTGCTCTGTCCTAAGCTCTTCTAATCTATCCAACGTTAATAAAGGTGGTATACCTTCAAAGTATACTTTTTCCCGAACTAATGTTCAAACAATAAAGGCAAAGCGAACACAGAATTTTCACTCATTTCAATTATTTGTTGGTCTTTTACTCAGCACTACCTATCTTGTACAGTCCATCCCTAATATTTTTTCTCCTTAGACTAAGTTGCCCTCAACAGAGGGCACAAATTGTACCTGTCGGTCCCAGGCACTGTATGATCAATGAACAACGGCTCCTGGATAACTCTTATTTCTGTTGGAACAGCCTCATTCAAAACATCATTGCTCTCCTTGTCTGTTTGTGTCCGGGTTAATTCGGCATCACTAAAGGGGACAAACCTGGGCACTTGCTCACATTAGGTGTCACTAATACCCTCTTTGCCCCACTAGTCATATGGCAACTGTAAAGGAATCCTCCGGCAATGGGTGGCATGAACCCAGTTATTTTGACCAGCAATCTTTACAGCCATTCGTGTCACAAGCAAAACTTGCTCAGGGCCCTTCCAGCGGGCTCCAAACTTTTCTTCATCTGAAAATTTAGGACTAGAACATAATCTCCAGGCTGAATGTCGTTGCCAAACCCCTCTGGTACAGGAGGTAAGGATTCCTGTACCTGTTGGTGAATAGAACGTAAACTTTCTGTCAATTGTCCAAGATAATCAAGCAATACAGGATACTCAATATAAGAGTATTTACCAGGATGCAGGACTCCCCAGACATTTGCTGGACGTCCAAACACGATTTTGTAAGGTGACAAACCTATTATACAATAATCTATAGTTCTAGTTGACAAAAGACCTAATGCTAAAGCATATGGCCATTTTAACCCTTTTGTCTACTGAATGTTTGCCAATTTTCGTTTTGAGTACTATTGTACTTCCCAACCAATCCCCCTGACTGCGGATGATTGGCAGCATTTCTGTTTAATATGTAGACCTTCACAAATCAATGTAATCCCTTTCGCATTAAAATGAGACCTGTTGTCACTCCAGATAATTCGGGGCAAACCGAATCAAGGAGAGTACTCATTAAGGAGTACCTTTGCTGTTGTAATATCTGTATTATCCTTAGTGGGGTAAGCCTCAACCCATTTGCTAAACGCACAGATAGCCACTAAAACATACTTAAAATTATTTCATCTTTCTAGCTCAATGAAATCCATGTGAAGCACTTCAAACCGGAAAGTGGGTGATGCAAAATTACCAGGTGGTGTAGGGGTACCGTTCCCTGGGTTATGTCTCATACATGTCACGCAGTGTTTCACCAAATGCGCAGCTGTCTTAGAGATCGTATCACTATGCCAAATAGGAGCTAACAATTTACAAATGCCTTTCGCACTAAAATGGGCTGGACCATCGGCCATAGTAACCACAGGCATGACATATGCATCAGGCAACATCCATTTCTGTTCTCCAGATTTATCAATTCAACACCCTTCTCATGTAACTGTGCTGTACTCTCCTGCCATTTCACTTCTTCCTCTATTGTGTATTCGCTTTGTATCTCCTTCACACTTTCAACAGTGTTTTCAAACATAGCAACTTCAGGAACCCACCTAGCTGGACCTGCAACAAACATAGAATTAATTTTACTTTGGGCTGTCTCCTTGGCTACCTGATGTGCAAATGCATTTCCTCTACCCACGTCATCAGTAACCTTCCTATCAGCACTGCACTTAAGTATTGCTAATCTCTTGGAGATTGTTAATGCAGACAAAACTCGCAATATAAGGTGCCCATGTTGTATCTTGGTACCATGAGAGGTAAGGAACCCTCTCTCTGCCCATAGTCGCCCAAAATTATGCGTGACCCCAAATGCGTACTGGCTGTCAGTATTGACAACTAGTTCTTTACTGAATTCAAAAGTTTGGATAAGGGCAGCAAGTTCAGCAGCTTGAGCCGGTTGATAGGGGACTTGTGATGTCTCTACCACCGTCCGCAACATAGTGATAGCATTAGCTGCATTAGTAGCACCATCTGGTAATTTAAAACAGGAGCCATCGACATATAGGTCTCCTTTGGGGTCAGATAAGGGAACGTCAGTCATGTCTACCCGTCTCTTCGTCGCTTCTTCCACATCTGGAAAATGCAGTCATGTTTATCAACTGCATCATCCTCAGAAGGGAGGGATAGTAACGTGGCTGGTGTCAGAGTGGCACATCTTTTGATCGTAATATGTTTAGCAAACACTGTCAATTCATAACCAGTAAGACGTGCGCTGGTGAGATGCTTTGTCTTTGTCTTATTATTTGTCTTAATGTGATGGTGGGGTAGTAGTGATTTGAAGAGACATGGTAGTGAAGGACTGATAGTCATATAACGGTGCATTTTGTGGTAGAAGTCAGTAGTGCAGTTAGGGGATAGGTATACGGTGATCGGTTGAGAATATGGTTACAGAGAGACAACTAATGAGGAAGAGGAAAAATCTGGATGGTGATGCAGTGGTGGCAATGGTACTGTGCTGTTGTATGGTGGTATTCTGGTGGTTTGGGTGGGTAGTGCTGACGAGTGAGAGGGTAGTGTGTTTGTGATAGCATATTGGTCGAGTATTGCTGTGTTAGGTTTATAGTGTAGTGAATTTGGGTGGTGGTCTGTATATGAAGTGATGAAAAACTAATGTTGAGGGGTAGTGACTGAATGAATGAATATTAGTCTTCTAAAGCGCAAACGTAGCCCAAAGGCGTTCAGGCGCTGAAGGAGGGGCCATCAGACAGAAATGCATGTAGGGCTCAGACTGATGAACAGGTAAACAGCCAGGTCTTCAGGGCCTAGCGGAGGGAAGGGAATTCCAGAGCCTAGCAGCAGCAACGGAAAAAGGCTCTGCCCCCCATCTGTCTTTCTTAAACCTGGGGACTGACAACAGATTTTAACTGGCTGATCTTAGCTGTTTACCTTCCGAACCTAGATTATAGAAGGACTTGTGAGTAAGACAGAGAGCCTTGAACGGAATTCTCCGGTTTAAAGGGAGCCAATGCAGCTTGGTGACAGAAGCCGAGACTGAGTGATATTTGGGAAGATCCATCACCAGCCTGGCTGCTGCATTCTGCGCCAGGTGCAGGCGACAAACAAGACCATTGTTGAAACCCAAATAGAGGGCATTACAGTAGTCTAATCTGGACAACACTAAGGCAATAACTGCCTGCTTAGGAGAGGCGAAAGAGAGGAATTGGTAGATTTTCCTAAGAATCCTAATAATTCCAAAGCAAGTGGACACTGTTCGATTAATCTGAGGGCTCAGAGAGAGAGAGTTGTCCACTATGACACCTAGATTTTTTTCCTGGGATACAGGACAAGGACAGGAACCAAGCGTATCTGGCCACCAGTCACTGGACTAGAAAGGCTGTTGATTTCCAAAGATCAAAACCTCTGTTTTGTCCCGGTTCATTTTAAGATAGTTCTCAACTATCCAAGAGGAGACTGCTTTTGAAATTAGTGGCAGATGCCTTAATACTGTTGGTAATAGACATCATAATTTGGGTGTCGTCAGTATAGGACAGCACCTCCTATGCTGGTGGTGCGGTGATAGTGATATATCGGGGCACGGTAAAACAGTGATGGGGGGTGGTGTTGTATTGCAATGTGGGTGTGCAGTAAAGGGCTTATAGGGATATTATGGTGACTGATAGGGCAGTGTTTAAAAGTGGGAAGTGATAGGGATTTGAGACAATACTGAGTTAGTGGAGTTGCAGTGTGGTGGCAGGGGTTGGTAGTCTAATGATGTAAGGTGATAATGTATTGGTGGATAGTGTGTTAAAGTAAAGTGGGTGTGTAGTGAAGTAGTGCAGCATTTTAGTGTGGCGATATGACTGGTTATGTGGTCTTGTGGCGGAAGTGACGTGCATTAGTGGATTACGAAACAAAAAGGATAATCTAACAAACCCTTGGGAGCTTGGGTATCTAACACTAGAAAGGTATCCTGCTGACAAGGGGAAAATTTAAGCCAAAATACACAGTATAAAAGTTTGGGATGCCCAATTGATGGCATTTAGAACAATTATTCATGCATGCACAAGCTTTTTGATTGAAACAAAGCCAGTGAAAACATTCAAATATAAGTCAATCACATCAAATTATTGAGTCATAAAGTAAGCTGTATTCATAAATCTCACAACATGGGTTCAAAGTACAATAATATCTGACTATACACTGGGAATGCACTATATAGATTGTATTTCACATTCCATGATTCTATTTGTCAATGTATAGGAAACACAGTCCCCCAGAAAATCAATATCAAATGTCCATGTATCACGAATTATAATTAAACGTTGATGATGAAATCAAAAGAAGGAACAGGGAGATGGGCTATGTTTGAATTTTTTCACTGGCTTTATTCCATTCAAAAAGCTTGTATCATAATGATTGATTTTGATTCTAGATGCCACCAATTGGCCATCCCAAACACTTTTATACTGTGTATCTTGGTTTAAATGTTCCCCTTGTCAGTAGTTTACCTTTCTAAGTATCAGTGAAAGCACAGTCCTATTGGGTGGAGGATTGATTGTGTCTGGGTAGTATTGTGAATCTATAGGGTGATGGTTAAATACTTGGAGAACAGTTTGGTCCTGAAGGAGACAGCAGGTGCTTGTGTTAGAGATTTGATTCTGGGGGTTATAAGTGTGGAAATGGGAGTGATTTTGCAAGGACAGATAATGTCCCTTGCAGCTGGAGTTGATTGATTTTGCAGTGTGGTGAAGTAGTAGCATGGTTGTAAGGGCAAGAGTTCAAATACTGTTGGTAGTGCAGTGGTGTGGTTGTCTGGTAATGTGAGATGGAAGTGAAAGTTGGTTATGGTCAGTGTGGTTTTATGGGAGGAAATGTGTTGCTGAAGGTTGGTATCAGTTCCTGACCAGTTGACGGCCATGTCAAGGCTAGACACATTGGATAACTACAAAATGGGCACACCACATTGCTAGCAGTCCCTGTGGCTGTCTCCAACATGGCCAGAATGCATGAATGGGGCATCCTCGGAAATCAAAAATCTTGCAATATCTATCCTGACAATATGAAAGTCATAACTCATTGAGGAAATGACAAAAAGACATATGTGTTAATGAGCAGCAGAATCCTTTTGGGGCTCTTGTATATCCATTGCTTTGCAAGCTCTAAAGCAGACTTTAACTACAGCTGAAAGAAGTGTAAAGGGATGAAAGGTGGAGATGGAAAAGAAAGGAATAAAGAGGAGAAAGAAAGAAAGAAACAAGGAAACAGAAAAAAACTGAAGAAAGAAAGAAAAAGACAGTGAAAGAAATAGAGTGAAAGGATAAAGGAAAGTACAAAAGAGAAAAGAAAAGGATGAAATAAAGAGAAGAAAAGATGGAAAGAAAGAAAAGGCAAACGAGGAAGAAAGAGAGCATAAAATATAAGAAACGAAGAGAAAGAAACAGAATAAAAAAAGAAAATGAGAGAGAAAGAGATAAACAGGGAATCAAAAATGAAAGAAAGAAAGAAAAGCCTAAGGCGTGTGTAAGGTAGAATGTTAAAGCATCAGATCCAACAAACGCTGTCAGCACTGCCAGCTCAAAAAGAGCGACTCTTATCAAATATGCCCATCACGCAGTAAGACTTCCCAAGGTCTCTTGCTTATTAGTTTTCTCTTCCTTGAACAGTCCTTTTGCTTCAGGAATATTGTGGTGCAAATGCTGTCAAAATAGTCTTACACTTATATATAGACACAGATATTGACAGCGGATTAGACCGTAAGGCCGATTCAATCATACCCACCACTACATCCGCTTATCATATTGTTTCTTTTCCTAGCAGGTCATCTCGCGCTAACTGCAGGTGTCTAAAGCTGAAATGTGTCACCTTTCGTTACATCTGCCTGCTGCATTTTGCAGATCCTCTGATCTGACAGCTAATCTACGTGCAGTGTGCTCATGATTGCTTCTTGATCCTCAAGAGTCGCCCAGATTAGAATCCGCGCGCTGACACATACGTGTGTCCTTGACAAGGTGTCTGCCACCATGTACAGGAAAGTTATCAGTGCAAACAAATGCATTGTTGTCTGTGGCTTCTAAAGTAAGAGATCCGAAGCCCGGTTATTCCACGCTCTGACGCAAGGGTAGCGAAAGCCAGCTTTGTTTCTCCCTGCTCGGTGGTCAGATGAGAGAGGAGACGGGGGTTCAAGTGGGGAGAGGCTAGTCTTTGAAAGACCTGCTCCCCAGAAAAAGAAAGTAGGGTCAAAGTGTAGCTAATGAGCTGCTATGTCCTTCTCTGCCCTAGAATCCCTCCAACTCCCTTGGCTCTTCGAAGACCCGAGGTAGGTAGAGAAATTAGGTGATGCTCTGGCACAGGTGTCATCCACAGTCCCTTCTCTCCAGTGGGTCACTGCCACTTGTGGTAGACAATGCGGGCATGTTTGCTGAAAGTTGACGCAACTCATGGCAGCAAACAAAGGTGCATATTATCAAGGGGGTTTATCTCCGCTTTTTTGGCTTTAAAAGCCAAGAAAGCGGAGATAAAATTATCTCCCTATTACCTAGCTGTCGCTAACACCAGTTAGCGACAGCTAGTAGGAGATAGCGACCATCTTGGGCCCCACTTTGCATGTCAGTGATATTTATCACTAATGACATGCAAAGTGGGCGTGCCAAGATGTTAGCGACTGGAAACAGTCGCTAACATCGCTATCTCCTATTACCAACTTTTGGAGATATTCGCGCTAAGCGCGAATATCTCCAAAGGCTAACACCTGCCCTGAGCAGTTCTTAGCCATGTTATCCAATGGGAGGTGGATAACATGGCTAAGAGCATTAGCTCGGTAATGCATGATTATCGCTGACTTTTCAGCGATATTCATGCATTGCGGCCGTTTTTTATCGCATTTGCGATAAACCTTGGTAATACCAAGGTTTATCTGCGGTAAAAATCGCCGCAGCTCAGCGGTAAAATTTTGTCTCTAACCAAGCAATAGCGATAATTATCGCTATTGCTTGGTAATATGCCCCAAAGTTACTGTGTTGCATTGCGTGTATGGGAGAGAGTTGAAGAGCACCATAAGATATGGCGCTCTTCAGCTCTGCACCTGTACTGCCGCGCTTGGGGCTGCCTAGTGCCAACGCAGGCACCCTTGCACCATGCTGCAACAATGCCTGTGTTCTAGCCAGGAATGTTTTTATGCGGAAAGGGTCCCTTCCTGCACAAAAGCAATCCCAAGAGGATTCTTTCTAGGGGTGATGCATCACCTAGAGAAAGAGATAGAAACAAGGATAAATAAACACATTTCTCCTAGTAACGCCTCTCTGTGGTACCTCACCATTTTGTTGCTTTACCATGTTTACTGCCTTTAGTAACTCGGGGATTGCATCAAATTCCATGAGTGGACGCAAGGGAACATCTCTGATGCACTCATGAAATGTCTACCACAACAAAATGTAACACAATGTAGCACAACGTGCTGTGTTGTGTTAAATTTCTTTACAAAGTCACACAAGACACTGCAAATAGCCCCTTGTGTGGCTCTGTGAATCCCATTTAGGGACATGTGCTGCCTTGCGATGACTTGAGTAATGCAAGGATAACACAAGTCCTTCATAAATCAGGGCCTGGATATTCTCCAAAACAGCACTGGCACTAACAGACCTGATTGTAAACAATAACAATTCTAGGCCACTAAAGGGCTATATTAACATGTCAAGCCCTATATGTAAGAACATGTAATATATATTGAGAACCATTATATTTTCATATAACGGTTAAAAAGGTCTGACATAAATACAAATCACTAAAACGACCATAGTGCATCATAATAGACACTTGGTAGTTACACACAGTTAACATAGCTAATATTAAAACTTGACAAACAACAAATATCAATATTTTTATATAACACAACAAACATACACCAAAAATAATTATGTGAATATAAAAGAGTGGCTGTAGTACGATGAAGTTTATTTATTTGCACAGTTACTTAAAACCATTGCAATCCATGCGAAAATAAAACCATATATAAAACATTTGAGAACCGTAATAAAATGTCATCCAAATAGAAATGTAAAACAGTTTTGTTGCTTACAAATAAAAAAAAAAGAAAGTTTTAAACATGCAGGAGCAACCTATGTAAGTAATCGAGTCAATATGCGTTCATAGTAGTTTGGACTTAGCGACATTAATAAACAAAATGTTATCAAAGAACGTCTTGTGCCTAGTCAATTCGATTTTATGATGTCCATTAACTAGTTGTGGAATGGTGAGTTTAAATCATCTTCCTCCATTGTATCAATTGACTGGCAAGGAAGAAAGGCGGGTGCGACTTCTTGCATGACAGTGAAAAGTAGGAGTTATGTACTCTCAGATTAGCGGCATGATCTTAATTTTCAGCTTTATGCAGTGACACCCCTTTTGCTCTCAAACTTCATGACCAATTTAACTGTTCTGCAGATAAATTGTGGATCTGCTGCACACAGGACTTGCATAACGGCGGAACGACAGGTACTTATTCCATGTTCAATAAACTTTGCCTTAAGCCAGTGCCGTCGTTCCCGATCCAGTGCAGGACAGATGCAAAGTAGATGGATGAAATCTTGTTTTGCATTGCCACATAGATCACACTCCTTGGTGTCAGGTTTCTTCCAGTCCGGTTTATCTGCGTTTGTCGGCAGAATACCCATCCTTAAGGTGAGGTATTTCGATTTGATATATGAAGAAAAGGAAAACCCAAGATATGCTGCGGGTTTGAGCATGCTGTATGATTGAATTTACATCCAAGCATGTGCTCGGTGACTGAAGATCGACTTATCATTGACCAGCGAGTGCCTATTTGCAGCTTTTTTAACAACTTGCTTGAATGATGGTACCGGTAGCTTAGTTTTCCAAAAACATGCAAGTTCTGTAGTCTCGAGGGACAGTTTTAGATACTTGGCGTACTGAGAATTGGGATTATTTAGCAATGCTTCCCACGTGGCAAGGTTGATTTCTGTTTCCCTATTCATCCATATGTCATAACAGAATTTGATGGTCTCATACTTTTTTTTGCAATTCTTGGGATTGTAGGCCAAACCCAATCGGACCTGCGCAGGTGAGGCATTGGACGGTAAACTGAATACCCGCTTATAGACTCTGATTTGAATATTTTGAAGAAGCTGTGCACTTCTGCCATAATGTAGCACACTGCCGTAGCCTATTGTAGGGAGTAACATAGCCTTAATGACTGTCAGAAGGGGGCTAAAAAAAGGGCCTTTTAGCTGCTTGGAAATGCTGTTGAAAGCATGTAACAGGGCTATTCCCTTTTTTTCGATGACATCAAAGTGCAGAGAAAAGTTAAGGCATCTGTCCAGTTGTATTCCCAAATACTTATAATTGTCCACAACTTCCAGTTTCTTATTGTCTATGACAAAGACTGGTACAGTATTACGCCAGCGAGTCAATATCATGATCTTTGTTTTCTGGCTATTTATTTCAAGAAGATTGCATTTTGTGTAATCAGCCAGTTCATGCAGAAGGCGTTGCAGACCTATTTTTGTCTGACTTTAGGAGCACCACGTCGTCGGCATAGGAGAAGCATGTCAGCCTTAAAGTTCCTAGCCGCGGCGGGTGGGCGTTAATCTCATCCAACCTTGTGGTTAGGTCTGCCATGAACAGATTAAAAAGATGGGGGGCCAGGACGCAGGCCTGCTTTAATCCGTCATATGTATTGATCTTCCGTGTTAAACGATGCCCATTAGCAATTTTTACCTGCATCCAGATGTCTGTGTATAATTCCATTATGGGATTTAAAATTGTATCCGGCAGGCCCTGCTGTTTTAACTTGCTCCAGAGTAACTGACGGTTTACGCGGTCAAAAGCCGCCTTGAAGTCGACGAATCAGGAGTACAATGCTTGATGGTTTTGCATTCTTTTTTCAGCGATTAAACTCAATGCCATGGCGTTGGCCATGGTGCCTGTACCCCTACAAAACCCAGTCTGGTTTACCGGAATTTTCCTATTATCCTCAGACCATTTTACAAGGTCATTTAGCACCAGAGATGCGTAGTATTTTGCTTCTGCATCAATGAGTGCTATCAAACGGTAATTAGATGGTTTTTTGCGGTCTCCTCCTTTGTAGATCGGATTTATAATCGCCCCTCTCCAGCTTTCTGGGAGCCGACTCGTGTTATTTATTGACCTGAATAAGATGTTTAACTTGCGTGCCCAAAATTGAGGGTCCTCCTTATAAATAGCCTGGGGGACACCAGTTGGTCCCAGTGCACAGTCTTGTCTGCTTTTCTTAATTATTTGCAATGTATCAAATTCCGCATGTGAAGTGGATGTCTGATCTTCACGTAGCTGATTGATACTCCAGTTGTTAAATTTTACAGGGGCAAAGGTCTTCAGTTCAACTGTTTTTAATATGTTATGAGCTGCGGTTGTGGATGGCACCGATGAGTTTACTGAAAAAGTATCAAGTAGATGTTGAGTCCATGCCTTTTCCGTGACACAAGTCATGTTTATTGTTTGAACTGATCTACTTAGTGAATTTGCTTGTGACCAAAACGCTCTGAAGTCGGGTTTTTTTATGTTATATAATAACTTGGTCCAAAAGTCAGTCACTTGGGGTTTTTTTTCAATCCAGATTTGTTTCTTATATTGTTTCCTGATTAATCGGACTGTTTGCCAAACGGGAGAGTGTGAACTGCGACCCTTTGCTTGCCTCATGGACTTCCGCAGACGTCTTCTTAAAGATATTATGGTCTTGCTGGACTGACCATATTTCTTTTGATTGGATTTCTTACTCAAGTTGGCTCTAGTTTTTGGTAGTTTCTTTAAAAAGGCAGTCCATGTTTCTGCACACAGGTCACTTTAGTTGGTTATGGTTTGAAGTAAGTTTTTGGCGTCTTTGGCTATTTGTGATAATGAATTAGTCCTCCATCTTAGACACTCCAAATCAATTGTTGTTGTTTCCCCAGCTGTTACTCGGGCTTTTGGATGTTTAATCGTTGCCAAGTTAATCCCAATATACTGCATTGAGTGATCACTATCCACTGTACATTGAATTTGAAAGTTTTTAATTAATCCCAACAGGGGAAGCGAGACGATGGGATAGTCCAGAATTGAACTTTTGCTTGGGCCTATGTGGGTAATTGAGGGGGGTTTATCCTGTATGACCCTTCCGTTTAGTACACGCAACCTCTGATTTTCCAGGGCCCACAACAACTGTTTTCTGCTTTGGTCGATCTTCTAGATGTTGTATATCAACCTCCCAGAATTCATTTGCAGCCATGATGTTGTCTTCCTCTTCTGGGAGCTGTATAAGATTAACGTTGAAATTGCCAGTCAGGATCATCTCCCATTCTGGGTGTTCAAGACAGAAACCTGTTATTACATTGTTAATGGCATAAAATAATTCTTATTTTACATTCATTTTTGGATGGGCGTATATGTTAATTAATATGATGGTTCTAATACCAGCCTGGGAAATCCTCTCAATTTTAATTATTTGCATGTCTGCCTTAGAGGCTGCCAGTTGGGAGGCCTTAACATTTAGTGCAGTACTTATATAAACCGACAGAACCCCCTTTGCTCGACCATATCGCTGAGTGCGAATTGCACTGACATGAAAGCTGATTCTACCAGGTACGTCGATTGGCTCTGTTAGGCAAGTTTCCTGCAGGGCAATGATGTCATAAGTGTTCCATGTATCCATTTTCCTGTCGTTGTTTAGGATTTCTTTAGCACCGGCGATATTCCAAGAAAGGACTTTTACTATGCTATCTCCGGTGTTACACGCCCTGCTTTGGATTCAGTCTTCAGTTAATTGGTCTCGCATTGGTCTGTTCTGTTGGTCAATTTTGGAAATATCTGCACTCCTTGCCCCTTGCAGTACCGAATAAGGATATTTGCTTATCCCAAAATGATCTCCTAATTTGGTGCGCTTCCTTAATAGGGGCGAGGGGTAACCTGTCATTCCGTCTTCCTTAAGCAAGATCCCCCATTCCTTAAATTTCTTAATTTCGTTGAGTAAATGCTTGACAGTTTCCGTGCTCCTCCAAGTTGTGAGGGAGCCTTCCTTGCCTGTGTTGTTTCCAAGGGGGATGAATTCAATTGCCAATAGATCTGCAGACATTATATAATTGAGGCTCGGGATAGCTGATGTTAGATGTAAGATGTTTCCTCGGTTTAAATAATCTTGCGTACCTTGCATTTTATAATTGGGTATAAAAAGTATCCTTCCAGGTATTGTTGGATTTGTACCATGCGTGTTGTCATACGGCCGAGTTCTCCCTGTTTTGTTGCTTCCAGTATTCTTTGCCTCATCCCTTGTGTTATTAACTTGTTGACTGTAATTATTATTCCCTGGTTGTTCTGGTTGTATGCTTTCCTTAGTTTTTATTCTCGGAATTGTTCTTTTGTATCCGCCTAGTTCCATATTCGATGTACGATCATTAACGATGTTCACTGAATTAGGACCTACCTTATAGCCTTTTCCGGTCCAATACTCTGATGTGGGTCATGTTGCTCGGTAATAATCTTTACTTGTAGCCTATCAGGCTTATTCTGATCACCTATTGCTATAACTCGTCTTGCTTTGATTTTGTCCCTTTTGGAGTGGCTGTAGTAATGTAAAGATCTTGATTTTCTAACAGCCCCGATGCCCACATGACAAACGCATTGCACTTTCTCTTTGAGAACAATGAGCACAGCCTTCAAGGGAGATAGGGCAGGGAAGGTACAAACGGAGAAGGGGAAGCATTGTTAAATGCCAGGTTTTAATTTTGTTTTATTTTTACTGAAGGGGAAGGAGTGAAGATAGGCTTAGAGCGAGGGGGAGGATTGTGGCAGTGGCATAGCAAAACATTAGGGTGACCTCTGCAAAATATGATGTGTGGGTCCCACCACATCCCATCTGGTCTGGTCCCCAACTCCTTACCTTCACAAGGCTTCACAGACCCGGATCATGTTAAAAGTTACATAGACCCACAGGGTTTGGATTTAGAGTACTGTGTTATAGTCTACAGGTGAATCAGAAGTTACAGACTCAGAACTCACATTCAGCCTTCATGAAGAATTGCTGACTCACCCTGGATCGCTGTTGTCATCTCAATTCTAAATCGGTGTGACTTTCTTCCAGTGCTATATGTGTACCCACAGGGAAACATCATATACATCAATGATTTTACCACGCTGTGCCTTTAACACGCATCATAAATACAGTTACGGTAAGTATATGTACGTGTGTGCATGTGTTTGTCTGTATGTATGTGTATAAGATATATATGTATTTTACTCAGTGGTAGTCACCACTGGGTAGTTATAGTTATAATTGTGTTGCCATAGGAAATGCCTTTTTTGTGTCACTAATAACTTTGGCGCAGTTTGCTGATTCTCCACGAAACTTTATAACATATATAATACATACAAAACATATATAATAGCTTGCGTATGGAAAGTTCTATGATGATCCAAAAAGAGTGGACCTAGAAAAAGGTGGTGAGTCCCAAAACACTATTTCCTCATTAATTTTTCTATAGGAACTTTAGACACAGTTACAGCTCAAATCGCTAAACGGATTTACGCCAAATTGGGCACAAAGCTAGATCTTAGTCCAGAAAGAGTGCCTTTTGTGTTTTAGTGTAAATCCTTTCTGTAGTAGGGGAGAAATTAAGGTTAAAAAAATGTATATTTCAGACCACGGAGAATCAGCAGACTCGACAGATCTCAAGCAGAATTATATACATTTTTCATAGGGAGCTACTAGTATTGGACGTTAAACACTGAAATAATATGGATTCGGTACATCGATTTTCAGGCAAATAATATTTAAAACATTCTTTCACAGACAGTTTCTATAATGCACTGCAGTATATTACAAAATCTCATGAGGAAAGTTCAGGAGCATGTCGTTATGCAGTTGCAAATTTATCAAATAGCAGCTAAGTTATTCTTGAACGGGAACATGGAATATTATTCTAGGCATATAGTTTTAAGTCTAAAAATTTGATGCTTGATTGACTATATTCTAGAGATAGCTCAACATTCACAGAATTGTAATTTAAAAATCTATGATAGGCTAATAGTTGGTCTTCAGAACCCTTACATACAATCAATACATCATCTATGTATCGGAGCCATGGATCCACATGTTGATACCCTTTATGAACTGACTCATTCTATACATGTTCCCTCTCATACCAACCCATAAATAGGTTGGCCACTCCTTAAGAGGTAATGAGGAGAACTCTCAAACTCTTGAGATTTTGTTTAATCACAACCTGAGGATGAACACTATGAGGACTCCAATCATTTTTTGTCATTTTGAAGGTATTAGGACAATGTAATCTTGAAATCTAGTGAACATATGATGTAAATATGGTAACAGGTCCTCTGAAATAAATGCTTGATAAAAATATTTGGAGTACATTGAAGTGAATCGGCCAATGTAACCTTGAGTTGTACTGAACCTATGATTAAAACATAAAACAACAGGTAATTTGTTTAGAAATAATGTGTTATAGAAAGATTTTGAGTACTTTTTGGTTCATAACTATGTAGTAAGGAATATGAGAGGAGCACACATGTGAACCCATTTATGGATCGATATACTAGAATTTTACTTGTGAAATACAAACTACCTGGAAGGGAATTGTTGCTTTCTAAAAATAGTTTTATTGAGTTTCTGTATTTTCAGCCCAGAAGAAGCAGTATGTAAACACCGCGAAACACATGTTGGCTGGAAATATTCAATATTCACGAATTAAGCGTTTAAAACTAGATTCCAATTTCAACAGTATTAACTCTTGTTGCTAAATGATGGTTTGGAGAACATCCTATGTTCAAGAATAACTGACCTGCTATTTGATTCCTTTGCAATTGCATAACCATTTGCTATTGAACTATTCTTATGAGATTTTGCATTGTGCTTCTGGGGATTATACAAAGCTGTTTGTGACAGAATGTTTTTAAATAAATTTGACTGAAAATTGATTTATCATATCCATATTATTTCAGTGTTTAACGTCTAATACTAGTAGCTACCTATGAAAAATGTATATAATTCTGTAAGTATCGACTTGGCTGGGCACCGGTCCAGTATGTGAGGTTGTGCAGGGCCCTGAGTATCCGAGCCCAAAGGAATTTGGTGAGATCTCAAGCTGAGATCTGATTGTCTGTCACCACATAAACCAGGAAGTGATGGCAGCCAATTTAGGACTCGGGACTCAGTTCAGAATCCTAACAAAAACCCATGTATGGGGACGGTTACTGCGAAACCAGAGTTCTGGGGATGGGGCCCCAGAGGGACCAAGCCTGACGCCAAAAATGTGTTTGTTTTTTTAGTTTTGCCTCAAATTCGGTCACCCTCTCACTTCTTTTATATTTCTCTCTCTTTTTCTCTGCTTTTTCCTCCCTCCTGTCTGCTTACAATATCTTTCTTGCTTTTCTCTCTCTTTTTCTCCTGTCCCTCTCTCTCAATTAGGTGTTTCTTATTCACTTGGCATTTTATAGTTTGCCTGTCATTCGATTCGTCTGTCTCTCTTCTACCTGGCCTTTCTCCTTTCTCTTTATGACCTCGCTCTTTCTCAATCAGCCGTCCTTTATTCTCCATACAGAGACTATATAACCTACAGCTCTGCTACTCTCTCACCTTCCCCTCACTCTCTACTCTTCGTATTGTCCTCTGTCATTTGTGGTCCTTACCCTCTGCCTCTCTCTGTTCTTTCCCCCCCTACATGTTAAGTTACAGAGAGAGACACTGAGTTTCCACATAGTGAAATCAGATTTAAAACATGTAAATGTGTTTCTTTCTGCTCACCTTCTAGCACATCTCACAGAGTAGGCGGTAGCAGTTATTTAAATTTTTCCTCATAGGACTGACAATGCATGGGTGATTGCAGTGATTAATTTGTAAAGAAATATATATATGTATATAAGCAGGTGCCTAAAATTACAAACGCCACTTATCACAGCTGGAGGGGTTGTCAGGTTGTCCAATGCTGCTTAAAATGTAATGGAACTGGTTCACAGCCAGGTGGCTGGCAGCATAGCAGGTGGGCCATGGGAGATAGAAAAGTGCCAGTCCGGCACCAAAAAGGCGGTACCACTGGTGGACTAAAGTGCAAAGCTGGTAATGAACTACAGAATTGAACTGCTGTGTAATTATAGTAAGAACTGACTTACAAGGTGACAGATTTG
Source organism: Lissotriton helveticus (assembly GCF_964261635.1). NCBI lineage: Eukaryota > Metazoa > Chordata > Amphibia > Caudata > Salamandridae > Lissotriton > Lissotriton helveticus. The sequence goes on along the minus strand of NC_136069.1, from coordinate 259,117,587 downwards.
GGGTAGGTTACCAAGTGTCCATTGTGCTACTAAACCTTTTAGCCCACTAAATTAGCGCAAGCTCTGCTTTCACTCGGTGGGGGATACTAGCGAACCTAATTGGGTATTACATACACTTTGGTTTGGTTGTGAAAAACAGCTGTGAGTGAGTACTATTTATCAACACTTTAAAACTAGCCCAACCACTGTGTACATTAGGTCTCCGGATCCTGATGAATTGCCATTGATCCATGGCGACTAAACACGACAAGAAACATGGTGACCCATCTATGCACAATTTCCTGAGCCGGAACTGACCATTATCCCTGTTTTCAGCCGCTATTATCATATTTTTTAACCTAGACAAGAGGACTTACATGCTAAAGTCAATAGGGTACGACTTAGTCTATTTTAACACACTTGGGCACACACCAATTTACACCTAGAGCATCTACACCTACTCTTCCCATACTGTAAAAACAAAAGATCTATGGCAAAGAGCCCCCATTGGGCATTACAGCACAGGCCCAACAAGGAGCATGCCCTATGATGAAGCATGACACCCATCTGGGTGTGTGAAGGATCTTACTTCTGAGCAATCAGATGCATCAATTTGATTTCTCAGTCATTACCAACCTCATCTAAATACTCTCTCTTCTAAGGAACTGCATACCCTTTTTTGTAATTAATGGTCTCTGTAGGCCAAAGGGAAGCAAAACTGCACTCTAAGAGACAAATCAATAAATCACACTGAATATCCCTATTAATGTACACTAACATTATAAGGGCTACCTCAGGTCAATTGCTAATCCTGCAGAGTCCCCCTTGAACCAGGCTGCCTGTGCACAGTTATCAGGCTGCGCACAATAGTAGTATCCCAAACACAGCCTACACACGTGTGCACATGTGTGCGCACAATCAATCAATCAATCAATCAATCAATCATAACATTTGTATAGCGCGCTACTCACCCGGAGGGGTCTCAAGGCGCTGGGGGAGAGGGGTCCATTACTGCTCGAAAAGCCAGGTCTTGAGTTGCTTCCTGAAGGAGAGATGGTCCTGGGTTCGCCGGAGATGGATGGGGAGGGAGTTCCAAGTCTTGGCTGCCAGGTAGGAGAAGGATCTTCCTCCGGTGGTGGCTCTGCGGATGCAAGGAACGGCGGCGAGGGCGAGGCTGGTCGATCGTAGCTGGCGGGTGGGAGTGTAGAAGGTCAGGCGGTTGTTGAGGTACTTGGGGCCCAGGTCGTGGAGAGCCTTGTGTGCGTGGGTGAGGAGTCTGAACGTGATCCTCTTGCTGACGGGGTGCCAGTGCAGGTCTCCCAGGTGGCCGGAGATGTGGCTGTGTCGGGGGATGTCCAGGATGAGTCGTGCGGAGCCGTTCTGGATGCGTTGGAGTCTTTTCTGAAGTTTGGCTGTGGTTCCGGCGTAGAGGGTGTTTCCGTAGTCCAGTCGGCTGGTGACGAGTGCCTGGGTGACCATCTTCCTGGTTTCGGTGGGGATCCACCGGAAGATCTTGCGGAGCATGCGCAGGGTGTTGAAGCATGATGATGAGACGGCGTTGACTTGTCTGGTCACCGAGAGAGAGGAGTCCAGGATGAAGCCCAGGTTACGTGCGTGGTCCGTTGGCTTGGGAGTGGTGCCCAGGGCAGGGGGCCACCAGGAGTCATCCCAGGCGGAGGGCGATGATCCCAGGATGAGGACTTCCGTCTTGTCTTAGTTCAGTTTCAGGCGGCTGTTCTTCATCCACTCGGCGACGTCTTTCATCCCTTCGTGTAGGCTGGTTCTGGCGGTGGCAGGGTCGTTGGTGAGGATCAGCTGGGTGTCGTCGGCATAGGAGATGATGTTGAGGTTGTGTTGGCGTGCGATGGCTGCGAGGGGGCTCATGTAGACGTTGAAGAGGGTGGGGCTGAGTGATGATCCTTGTGGTACCCCGCAAATGACTTCGGTGGCCTCGGATCTGAACGGGGGGAGGCGGACTCTCTGGGTTCTTCCGGTGAGGAACGAGATGATCCACTCCAGCGCCTTCTCTTGGATTCCGATGTTGCTGAGGCGCTGCACTAGGGTGCGGTGGCAGACAGTTTTGAACGCTGCGGAGAGGTCCAGGAGGATGAGGGCTGCTGTTTCCCCGTTGTCGAGCAGGGATCTGATGTCGTCAGTGGCTGCGATGAGGGCGGTCTCGGTGCTGTGGTTGGCTCAGAAACCAGACTGCGAGTGGTCGAGGGATCCGTTCGTCTCGAGGAAGGGGCAAGCTGTCTGTTGACGGTCTACTCGATGACTTTGGCAGGAAAAGGGTGAAGCGAGATGGGGCAGAAGTTCTTGAGGTCGGTGGGGTCCGCTGTTGGTTTCTTCAGGAGGGCGCTGAGCTCGGCGTGCTTCCAGCTCTCCGGGAAGGTGGCGGTGTTGAAGGAGGTGTTGATGATGTCCCGGAGTTGGGGTGCGATGATGGAGTCGGCCTTGTTGAAGACGTGGTGGGGGCAGGGGTCGTTTGGTGATCCGGAGTGGATGGTGTTCATCATGCGGGTGGTGTCTTCGGTGCTGACCGGGGTCCAGGCGCAGAGGGTGGAGGTGGGGGGCGTTGGTTCAGAGGTTGGGTGCGTGGTCTGTGCCCCGAAGCTGTTGTGTATGTCGGCGATCTTGCTGTGAAAGAATGAGGCGAGTGAGTCGCAGAGGTCTTGCGAGGGAGTGATGTCGTTGTTTCCGGCACTGGGGTTGGAGAGCTCTTTGACGATGCTGAAGAGTTCCTTGCTGTTGTGGGCGTTGTTGTCCAGTCGTTCTTTGAATGCTGTCTTCTTGGTGGTGCGGTTCAGCTGGTGGTGTTTGCGGGTGGCGTGCTTGAGGGCAGTCATGTTGTCTGTGGTCTGGTTGTTGCGCCAGGCTATCTCGGGGGTGCGGCAGTTCTTTTTGGAGTTCTTAAGTTCGTCGGTGAACCAAGAGGCTTTCTTGCTGCCGGGTCTGCTGGGAGGGGTCTTCAGTGGTGCAAGGTCGTCTGCGCAGTTGGTGATCCACTGTGTGAGGTTGCTGGCTGCTTCGTTGGGGTCCGTTGTGCTGGCGGGAGGGTTCTGGCTGAGGGAGGTGGTGAGCTGGTCGGCGGTGATCTTGTTCCAGCTCCTGCGAGGAACATGTTGCGGATGGTGGTGCGTCGTGGTTCTTATGAAGCTGAAGTGGACGCAGCTGTGGTCAGTCCAATAAAGTCCGGTGGCGTGGCTGAAGGAGATGTACTTGCTGGAGGAGAAGACTGGGTCAAGCGTGTGGCCGGCGTAGTGGTTGGGGGTGTTCACCAGTTGCTTGAGTCCGAGGTTGGCAAGGTTGTCCAGCAGGGTGGTGGTGTTGCTGTCCTTGTTGTTCTCCAGGTGGAAGTTGAGGTCCCCTAGGGGGTCATGTGTAACAATCCAAATGCCCCTTACTCTTACTGTTGCAGTAGACTTATCATAAAAGGCAGATACTGGCGGTAAACACAAGCAATCTGTTTGCCATGTGATTACTGTGGGTGAAACACATAGAGAGGCTCACCCACAGTAAAAAATCCAAAAGCAGGTGATCAAAAAAATCAAAAACAAATCTGGGTGTACTGAATTGCAACAGTGCACATTCCTGCCTTTTGGGGCAGTGCAGCATTTGTCCATTCAAGCCACTCCTTTTCACAAAGAGCGGGCTGCTTGCCAGGACCACAGTAGCAGCCTGATATATGGTATGGGACATCTTTTCAAATCCAATTACAGCCAGTGAGGGTCTGCTCATGACCAGTGGATAGCAGCGGGCTCCCTCGGTGGCAGCTCCTAGCGAGGTCGCTCACATGCAGGTTGACTAACTGCACAAGCGGGGCTCTCAGTATTGATCGATGTGCATTCGCCAATCATCATGCGGCTTACTGGAATTCATATAGTGATTGGAATATGTGTTATAGACCATCACTTTCAGTGAAAGTGGCACATGAAAATACAGATATGTAAAGGAATGTCACCGATAGACTGTGGTCTAATACCCAGAGCAGCTAACTTGGGAGCAGTGGAATAAGATTTGAGTCCCGGCCTCTACTCAACACCCAGTGATTTTGAGGCAAATCAGTTAATCGGCTTGTACTTTTTAAGTGTACAGGCCAAGTTTTCGCGAGAGCAAAATATAGAAAATAAGAGGTGCCTACCACCTCAAGGTGAAGGTTGGCTGCAAAACAGAAGACAGAAAAACCCTCACTGAACATCCTGCTTCCCGGGAATTACCACACAGTAAACCAGTTCACGGCTGATTATAGCTGCTTAAATCAACCTTCAAAATAATTTTGTTTGCTTTTTCCTGGATTAACCAGTATTTTTTATGTCTCGACTGGTGCAAACATTTTGGAGAATCACCAAAAGCCAGGATTTTCCCCTATATCTTTACATACTTTAACCAGTAAATTTAAGAAAAAATCATTTTAAAATGTATTCTAGAGCTGCGGTAATGATCTCTGACTGGTAACTAAAGTAAACAAAGACAGAAAGGCTATGTTGAAAATTAATACAGACAATTTCATATAGAGTTCTATTTAAGTATCATGTGTAGACCTTTTTTAAAATCTTAAACTGTGAGTAAATGACCAATGTTTTTTCTGGGGAAGTTTGCAACTCTACTTCAAAGACCCAGCTATGCAAGACATCTCCAGCTGTCCCGGTAAGCAGGTTACTGCTGTCTGGATGCAAAGCCACCTAAGAAACTGGATGGGCACACACGAACAACTGGGAGATTGAGGGGGCCTCTGCAGAGATTGGGGTCGCCCTTGTACACTGAAGGGCTGCAGGGCCCTTTGTTACACCCCTGGATTGTGACAGGACAACAGGATAATAATAATAATACTGAATTTTATATAGCGCAAACAGCTACCTCACAGGGAGGTGTCCCGGCGCTTAGTGAGCAGTAAAATAAGCTGAGTGATTAAAAAAAACAGCAGTGGAGGAGATTAATGATTAAAAAGCCACGTCTTTAGCTGTTTCCTAAAGCAGGGCTCTGAGTTAGCATTGCGAATGACAAATGGAGGGCATTCCACAATTTAACTGTTCTAGCCGAAAAAGCTCCCCCCCCCCAAGGCGAGCCTTTGCGAATCGGGGGACAGAGAGCAAGTTCAGCGTATTCGAGCGCAGGGACCGCGCCTGCATATATCGGGGAAATCTTAATTTAAGATAATTAGGGCCCTTTCCCTGAAGCGCCCGATAGGCCAGGGTCAATGATGACATGATGCCTGAACGGAATATGTTTGATCAGCCTCGCAGCTGCATTTTGCACCATCTGTAACCGCTGGATTGCATACATCGGCAGACCAAGGTAGAGGCCGTTAGCGTAGTCCAGCCTAGATGTTACAGTGGCATGGACTACTGCTTTACGGCAATCTTCTGGTAATAGATCAAGGAACTTTCGGAGATTTCTAAGTTTATTTAGGCACCCCGCCGTTACCTGTTGGATGTGAGCAGAGAAAGAAAGGCCGTCATCCCATCTCACTCCCAAATTTTGGGCACTAGTGCTGGGGAGAGGCGCGGGCCCCATTTCAGTAGTCCACCAGAGATCAAGCGAGGGCACTGGGCCTTTTCCAAAGAAGATCACCTCCGTTTTCCCTGCATTTAGTTTTAGTTTATTCGTGTTCATCCAAACAGCAATATCACGAAGACTGGCGGTAAACACAAGCAATCTGTTTGCCATGTGATTACTGTGGGTGAAACACATAGTGAGGCTCACCCACAGTAAAAAATCCAAAAGCAGGTGATCAAAAAATCAAAAACAAATCTGGGTGTACTGAATTGTAACAGTGCAAATTCCTGCCTTTTGGGTCAAAATTGCCAAAGGCTTCCACTGACTGCTCTTTGTAAGAGAAGACCAGCTGTGTGTCATCGACATACGAAATCGCTTTGACACACCAGTTGGCTATTAAGGAAAAAAGAGGGGCGAGATAAACATTAAAAAGCAAGGGCCTTAGGGCTGAGCCCTGGGGAACACCACACCCAAGAGGTTTGAGTTTAGATGAAAAAGGGAGTAGAGCGACTTTCTGAGAGCGGGCGCGCAAATAGGAATGCGCCCAAGCCAGCACCTTCCCACCCAGGCCAATGCTTTCCAGTCTCTGCAGCAGCCTGTCGTGGTCGACCCTGTCAAATGCTGCAGATAGATCCAGAAGCACCAGCATTGCTGATTCCCCTGAATCTAGTGCCCATCTAACTGACTCTGCAACCTCTATGAGAGCGGTCTCGGTGCTGAAACCAGGCCGAAAGCCTGACTGTGTTTCGTGCAAGATGGCATTACTTTCAATTAAGTGGTTCAATTCGCGTTGAACCAGTTTTTTCAACATTTTGCCTGGCGCAGGTAGAAGCGAAATTGGCTTGAGATTGCTAAAATCTTCTATGGCTCCGTTGTTTTTTTTCTTCAAAGGTAGCAGTGTGGCATGCTTCCAGCAATCAGGAAAAACTCTGGAAACAAGGGATGTGTTCCAAATATGGGTGAGTGTATCTGACAGAGAAAGAGATTGCCTTTTCCATATTTTGGATGGGCATGGGACATCAGGGGCCCCCGATTTACATTTTTCAATCTCAGCCAAGACCTCATGCTGCGAGATAGGAGAGAAGCAGGCAAAAGACGGGACCAGCCTAGTGGCCAAAGAGAAGTCAGGCTTCTCTGTCACAACAGGGGCGGAGAAAGTGTCATACACCTTTAAGATTTTGTTATTGAAGAAGTTAGAAATATCTTCGCACAAAACTGGTGTCGAAGTCACTTCCGTCTCAATTGCTCCAGGCTTAAAAAAGGATTGAACTACTTTGAAGACTTCTTTACTTGACTGGTCTGCTTTCGCTGTTTTTATAGATTTGTGTAGATTTTTTAAGGCATTTTTATAGCACATCTTTGCTGTGTCGCTATACTTTTGTCTCCACAGTCGTTCCAATCTCTTACAGCTCCTTTTTTCTTCAAAAAGTGCCTCTGAAAACCAGGGTGCTGATGGAGATTGTGTGCGTGATAGCACCAATTTTGCTGGAGTGATGGCATCCACCGCCGAAGCGATCCACTGGTTCAATGCCAGGGCATTTCCATTTGGGTCTGAGGGTCTGAGGTGAGGGCGGGTGGGTCTATCTATAAAATAGGACCTAAGGTTTCAACAGATAGATTATTCCACTTCCTCTTCATAATAGACCGCTTGCCTCTGGCCTGGCTTAAATTGGCCATTTTAGCTGAAAAAGGGACCAGGTAATGGTCTGACCAGATCAATGGTTGCGGCACCTCTGCTGTAATTTCCTGGATAGTAGAGAAGATTACGTCTAAAGTATGACCTGCACTGTGAGTGGGCCCGAGATTATTTGTGCTAGGTTGGCAGCTTCTACTGATGCAATAAATTGGGCGCTTGAGAGCAATTTGGAACATTAACATGAAAGTTAAAATCCCCCAATGCCATAAAATATGAGTGTGCTAACGAATTTTGTACAATTTAGTTGCATAGATCAAAAGTGATATCAGCTGCACAATCTGGTGACCTATAGATGAGCAGACTTGCTAAGGTTACCCTCGGATTAATTTGGAGGCAGAAGTAGAGCCCCTCAATACCCTATATGTTGAGGGGTCTAGAGGAAGTCACCACATAAGATTCTCTATAAATAATGACCACCCCGCCTCCTCTTTTATTGCGTTCCCTGTTTGAAATGCCCATTTTAAAGCCCGGAGGAATGGCTAGGGTAATCGATGCCATTGTATCTTCGTTCAGCCAGGTTTTAGTAAGAAACATAGCATCCCAAGATGATTCCGCCAGAGTCAGCCAGATGTCATCGGCATGCCTAGGGAGGGATCTACAATTCACAAGGCCAGCCCGAAATGTCTCACAGTGTTCTATAGGTGTGGTCTTTGGGCAGCCTGCCTCCGTAACAGTCTGTGTAGTGCAAGATGACATATCAAGTACTGCACCGAAGCCCTGTCCGCATAGTGGCCAGCTGGGTGGTAGTCCCATTTCAGCCAGATCAGTTTGATGTAATACGCAGTAGTTACCCTTATTGTAGGCTATTAGCTCAGCTCTGGACCAGCTCATCCTCTCAGCTTCCCACCCCCACCGGCAGCATGGCTGGCTCTGGCCGCGTTCGAGACGCGGACAGGCACAGACTGGCTTGCCTTTGGCGCGCCGTCGGCGCGTCAGCTGCGCGGCCGGGCCCCCATCTGTTTTTACCCCGTAAGCCGAAGTGAGGCAATTGGGGGGAGGAGTCACGTCCCTCCGTGCAATTGGCACTAATGAGCCGTGACAGACCGGGGAGCGCGAAAAGACAAGGGGAAAACAATGTGCAAAGCAAGCAATTTAGCAGCAGCAAACAGTATCAGGTTTTTAAAAGTTCGTAAGGCAAATTTTTTCCAATTAAAAATCACACAGCACACGTGCTGCTCACTGCTCCGCGGCCGGGCCCCCGTCTGGATGGACATAATTTAGCGGTCACTAGGGGTCAAACCTGATTCTACTTTGCCCTCTCCCCCTGGTTAGCCCCATGCAATCCCAGCCCTGGCTTTGCGAACCCTGGCCTCAGAAGTGGCAAAATTAGTGCCAAGGACACATGGTGACTTGCCGTTATGGGCGTTGGTGAGCTCCTCTCATTGTTTTCTGCCCATTCGTTTTTAATTAAACTAATAGTAAAAATTAGTCTGTTATGCACTAGTAGTCTAAAAATAAATTAAAAACCAGGAGCTAGAATGGGACCTTTGCTGGCAGCTGAGGTAAAATAAAGTGCTTCTGAATGTATGTTGAGTCCATGCATATTTGTATTTTAGTCTGTATCTATAAGTGAGCGTGTGTGTGAGATTGACTGTCATTTGGTATGAGTGAATCAGAATGAGAGAGAATGTGTGAGTGAGAGAAAAAGTAACTGCAAGTGAGTTAAAGTGAAGTTGAGTAAGAATGATAGTGAGGTAGCATGAGCTACAGTGAGTGCAAAACTGAGTGAGATTGAGTGAGTGAGATTAAATGAGAATAACTGAATTAGTAAGAGTGAGATCTGGTGAGTGTGAATGAGTGTGACAATATGACAGAGATATAGAGTCAATGTGAGTAAGAGTTCATGTGAATGAAATAAAGTTTGAGTGTTCAAGTGAATGAGAATAAGTGAGACTGAGTGAGAATATGTGAGTGAGAGTAAGAGTGCAAATGATTATGTGTGAGAAAGCATGAGTGAGTCAGAGGAAGGGCGAATGAGAGTGAGTGTGATTAGGGGCCATATGTATCATCAAACTATTTTGCATTTCATAAATAGCGAATTTAGGAGGCCCATAGGAATGAATGCAAAATAATTCTCAAATTGCGAATTCGCAATTTGCTAATCGCAATTTGAGAATTATTGCAAGGGTGCAGGGGTGTCTCAAAGACACCCTGCTGCACCCCTGAAAAGAACATGTGTGCATATGGCGCACATACATGCCCTATGGGCATGTGTGTGCATCACATGCCACCTTTAAAAATGCCAAATTGTGCATTTTTGGAAGAATTAGCAAGTTACCATCAACTACAAGTTGGTGGTAATTTGCGAATTCTTAACCAAAATTCGCAAGCCAAAAATGCTACATACATAGCACTTAAGGAATCGCAAAATTGTGATTCCCTAAATGCTATGGAAAAATAAGGAATCGCACAAGTTTGCAATTCCTTATTTTGGAAATGTTTCATACATCCCAAAACATGCAAAAAGGCCGTTTGCGATTCGCAAAGGCCGAAATTCTGCCAATTTCGGCCTTTGCGAATCACAAAAGGCTTGATACATATGGCCCTAAGTGAAAATGAATGATAGAAAGAATGTGTGCAAGAGAGTGAGTGGGAATAGGGGAATGCATCTGAGTCAGAATGAATGAATGTGAGTGTGTGAGAATGAATGTAAGTGAGAATGAGTGTGAGTGAATGAATGTGAGAGTGAGTGAGTATGCGGTCTTATGCTTGTTATACTGCCATTGCCCCGGGTATACTGTGGGTATTTCAAAGCTTATAGAGGCACCCATGGCAAAATAAATAATGGTGCTGGCATTCTGGAACCAATTCTTAGCATGACGAACACCTGTGACAAAATACTGTCACTCTGTAGATAATACTTGGCATATCGGACACCCATGACAAAATGTTGGCTATAACATGTTTGAGGTATTTTTGACATGAGGGTCACCCACAGTATATGGATGGCAGTAATGGCGAAATTCTAGCACTGGCATATGTTATTAAATTTTTGGCATAAAGAGGCTCCCATGGCATATACTGAACACCACTAAAAAATTCTGGACCTGGCACAACGGAGGCAATTTTTTAAATTTGGAGGCACTCCCTGCACATTTAAAAAAAATAAAATGCAGCCAACTCATGAGGGGTTCAAAGTTTCATTGCCTTAGCACACCATAAAAGGACTTGAGTATTTAATGAGTACATTTTCAGAACCTAAGGCTTTTCAGCAAATCTAGGTAAAAAAGTGCCTCAAAATGAGCTCTTTAAACCCAAATTTTTCAAAGTTTTCTCAGGGGGAGGATTCACTCAAACCTCGCAAAAAGAAGTTCGTTTTACTAACCCTCTACAATCCAGGGCAAGTATTACACTCCACAACTTTCAAAGCACTCTTGCTGCCCCTGCAAGAACAAGAGCCAATACTATCTTGATGAGCACTGATTACTTACCGCATCAACTGAAGCCTTGGTTTAGTGAAATAAATTAATTCAGCAGGGAAATGCACACTCTTCTGCTTATATAAAAACATAAAACTGAGAAAACAGGTATATTTTTAAAAGGTTGTTGCCTTCTTTCATTATCGTGAATTTACGAGTTATGTGTTTGAATAAACGTCTCTTCTCTGTGCCTAGCGCGTGTGATAGTGCCTTGCAAATAATCATGAATAAAAATGTATTAACAATAAGTAATAATGTAAGAGTTTCCCATAGTTCATAGTCAATATATGATCAATGTCAATTAATACATCTAGGTATAACTACTATTGTTTTTTCTAAATGTATTTTTTACTCGCCCTATGATTTACAATTAAGTCTTGTTGCAGTATATTCTAGGGGAACAATGTAATCGTAACAGTTTGTTACACAATACTTTAGGTTCCCAGGGCTGTTCTGTGTTTTGTGACACTCTGAACTTTCCAAATGAACACAATTTTTCATATAATGCCAAGATTCCTAGGCATGTCATCTCAGCACCTTAATAAAGGTGGTACCTAAAATATACATTTGTCTCTGTTGTGTTGGTGTAATAATAATACAGTTATAATGGGGCCTCATTGAAGTCAATAATTGAGATGTAATGAAGGTTAAGGTCATGTGACATAATTTCCTGGAAGAATTCAGGGGCAAAAGTCATATGCTGTCATTTCTGTGATGTTATTAAGATCACATGGTGTAAGAGGTCACTCTACTACCTTGCATTTTGGTGATTAGACAGCCATTGACAACAGGTATATCATTTCAAGCATATGAGGCGGCAGCTGAGATATGAAAGAAAGGTGGTGCCGTCTATTCTTCACTGTTTCCCCAATGATTTCTCACCTCCTGGACAGCCTAAGTTGTTTATGGGAACACTGCACAACATAAAAGTGATGATTGCGAGGTGTCAATAACAGGAATCTTCCGACTTTGCATCCTTAGAGACGTCAGAGAAAATCAAGCTTTGCTGCCATCACTTGGAATCCCATTATTACTGCCTAGCATTCTGTAATTCTACATTTTTATTTAGAAGTTTTTCTTTGCAGTCCAGCGTGTTCAATAAATATTGGTGTTGTGTTATTATGTTATGTGTATTTGTAAAGCGCACTTTCACCTACAAGGGTATTCTGGCGCTAAACAGGTGTATGTGCCTAGCCCTGCCCAAGGTTGGTTAATTGAAATGTTAGGTCTTCAGCATCTTGCAGAATTCAAGAAGAGAGGAGGAGGCTCTGATGGGGATAGGAAGGTCATTCCAAGCGTTAGGAGCTATGTAAGAGAACGCTCATCCTTTGATGAGGTTCTGTGTATGTGTGGGATTTGTGCGAGTAGAAGTCCTGTGGAGCGCAGGTGTCTGGTTGGTTGGTTGGTCCATGGAAGGAGATACCACTGATGGGGCCTGAGCTGTGTAGAGCCTTGAATGTGTGCATGAGGAGTTTGAATTGAATATTTCTTCATTATTTCTGAAGGCACCTCCTATCTGATCAACTCATTTTTAGCATCAGTATTGACAAACTATGCAGTTCATGGTTTGTCCTAAAAGAAAAGAACTTATTATTATTTTTTGTTTATCCCACTCGGACAGGGCCACGGCAACCTGCTACTTTTAAGAATTTCACCCCTGCAGTTCTTCATTTACCATGATGCCCAAGCATAGGGTGATTATTGAGCCAGTTACTGTTTGTAAGTCGTCATTTGCAAGGTTATATTCGGAAATGAGCAAAAGTGAAGAAGAATTTACCAACCCACAAGGACTGGATCCACTACCACATGATAAGCTGTAAAGATTCCAGAAGAGGCACCAGTGCTATTTACACACCCTTGCAGGCATAATACAGCAATAGCCATCTGGCTAGAGACAGCATTGGCTGTTCACAGAGCTCAGGTGATCTATACTGATAGGAGATTGAGGTCCATTCCATCTTTATCCATTCAATTTTATAGATGTTAATAATGGACCATAGCAGCAGCCTTTGACTGATTGTATCTGTCACTCTATATACTATGAGGTGCTGTGACGTACATTTGTAATCCTACGGTTAAAGTTTAAAATAATTTAAAAAAGAACAGATGGTGCAGTGTGACGATGCAAGTGCACACACATCATGATGCATGCACCAAGTCGTGACACAAACATGCGTGTGTCTTCATGAACACGTCTCGATGGATGTGCAAGGTGCATTATGACACTACTTCTGCATGAGTCTTAATGCATGGTTGCCTAACTTAGAATGGATTTTCTTTCATAGGAACCCCATCCCAATATTGTCCTACATGTGTGCATGCCGGTGCAGACAAGCATTGGCAAAACCAAAGGTTCAGCAATGAAAAATGTGACGTATAGACTTTGGCAATCCTATTATTTGCAGATTTTAGGAAATATTGTCAGTAATCAACTTTTATATTGGGTAAAAACGTTTTTTTCTTTAGTTTTACTGGAGTAGACAGTCCACATAGCTTATGCTAATATTCCAAAAGTGCCTAAACTACAAGAAACATGTATTTTATGTAGAGCGTAACCTCATCCTTCGCTTGGCTAAAATAATCATAAGGTGCACTTCTCTCTGATCATAAGAGTTGATGATAGAGAAATTAAAATGGTTGTGAGGTATCTCTAAGATTCTACCAAGCATCTTCAGGGACTCATAAGCATTGATTTGTGTTTGTTGGTCTGTAGCTAAATCACGAGTTTAATAATTTTAATCCAGTTAAAAAAGATTTTACATGATCGTTACAGTTAGCAATGAGTCAAGTAAATGATTCTCTTTTAAAGATCGCATTAGCTCCCGAAAGGGCGGTCGTGATAGCACACTAAAGATAGATTGGTCCCTGCCCCCCCTTTCCAGTACTGTTAAGAGCCTGGGCATTATAACAGAAGTAAATTAGAAAATGTATCTCATCTTGCACTTCTACTCACCACTGAGATATATCGGTCTGAGGCCCTACCCCTTATAGGCTAGAAGGCAAGGCAATTTCAACACACTCTATCTTGGAATTACTGTGCCCTATTTAAAACACATTCTGATTCTACACAACTACACAGCTTATCCTGAAACAACTTCCCTGGCTGTCCATCTATTACAGAATTTCTTTCAGGGCCTAGAGCTTTGCAAACCGCTCTATCTGTAGTAGATCTCCTAGATTTCTACTTTTTAAACAGCTATATTATTGACATAAGGCTAGGCAATACAGAGCCTATCAGGGTAGGCCCCAGAAATGCATTGGGAATCAAGTAGCAACCATGCACTGATCAGCACCACTGTACAGGTCATGATCTAAATCAGCTTTGATTTTAATTGTCTGTAGTAGGCAACTTTTCTTTCACGTAATCACCTCAGAGGAGGGTGAGGAGAAGATCACGGACAGCAGTAAGGGAAAGAAACAGACTTCTCAATGAAGACTCACCTTAAGAAGGACAGAATAGACAGAAAAGGCATGGGGGTTGCAGGTCGACCCATGGTGAAAAAATACTCATTGCCACACGCATCAAGCTTCATTGATAGCCACCAAGGAAATTCCCCACATCTCATGTAACAGCGTCTGCTATCAGACGAACTCAAGCCGGACTACTAGCCAAGAAAACGCAGCAGCCAGACCAATACTGATTCTTTCTCAGGCAATTTGACAGACATCTTTTGAATTATCAAGAAGGGATCTAGCAGCATCTCTTCATGCGGTGAACACCAAGGTCTTGTCTCTCTGCATCACTTTTCAGATCTAACTAACCATGGATAAATGCTCCTTTCCACCTCCAGCTTCTTTTCACCCTGTATTTGAGTTTCTATGTAAAAGTTGGGAAATAGCAAACTCCTTCGAACATCAAGGTGTTTTTCAGGAAAGGCTTCCACCACTCTGGGGGGCATATTTGCAAGGCCCTATCATCACCGCAATGTCACTTTTCATAACGTCGTGGTGGTGACAGGGGCTTCACCTTATTTACAAGGCAGCATTAAGCCACTTTATGTGGCTTAACGCTGCCTTGTAAATAAGGCACCCTTTAGCGCTATACTTCGCTCGAAAGGGGAGGGCAATGGGTGTTGCGGGGGGCGTTCCACTGCAACACCCACTGATTTTGACGCTGCCTCAAGGGTGGCATTAATATGGGGCAGCACCAAAATCAAAACCAGGGAAAACCTGATCTTACCCTCATGCAACAAGGAGAAATTATTAATTTCTTCTTCATTTTTGCTGTTTCCATATGTGCTGCATTGTGCAACACACATGGAAACGGCCAAACACCCTTGATTGTTTATGTGCAGGAAGGGGTCCCTTCCTGCACAAGAACAATCTTCCCTGCAACGCAGGCACCCTTGAACTATGGTGCAGGGGGAAATAAAGGGCTGCACCATATAGTTGTAAATATGGGGCAATCCTGGATTTCAGAAGTGGGGGAGCACAGCATTAAGCCAAGAAGGCTAACGCAGCGCTGTGTCACTTTTATTGTAAATATGCCGCTAGGTCCCTTAGCATCACTTTACAGTAGCACTTTTGGATTTATGCCTGGACTAGAGCTCCTGGAGGGGAGCCATAACACCATCTTTAGCCAGGTAGTGCAAGAAAGGGAAAGGGTGTGTGGAATACATTGTTCAGCAAAAAGCAATTGCATCTTCTCACTGACAGGTTTGTCACTGCCAACAGGGGAAACCCATAAGTTCTTCATGATCACCCACTCTTTTCACTCAGCTCAGCTCAACTGGAATGCCTTAAAGAAGACCTCACAAAAGACCTGGCTAAACCAAGGCATCAATTCCACAGAATTGGATCCCAGACAGCAAGTGGCTTCAGGAACCATTCGCATACCCAACTGCTGGGAAGTTAGCCTATCCGAAAAAGTGCTCTCAGCCCCACTCTCTCCCCGACAGAGGATGCTACAATTCAGTGCTAGCTGGTTAGGATGAGTTGGTGGGGTAGAGAAGTGAATGTAGCATGTATAGAGGGTGTCAGCTAGAGCACATTGCAGACGTTGTTACATGGCCTCACGTTGTAAGTTGTGTGTTCTGAGTTGTGTGCTGCATTGTGTGCTGGTAGGAGGAAGAGCAAATCAGTTAAATCATGGCCAACTGAATGAGCATCTCCAGTAACAACCCACGTAGCTGCTCTGTTAATGACAAACAAACTTATCAGTACATCCTATAATAACGCAGGGGTTGAGTTGGAGAAAAAAAATGTTTATTTGTCAGAACATAACTTAAGGAGAGCGTGCCCTGCATTAATGGTAAACTGTTATAATTCCAAAAATATACAAACAAATTGTTTGAAAAAAAAATAAAAATAGAATCTAAAGTAGTAAATGTTAAATATTTTGATATATAAATTTGTCATCATGTAAGTTAAATAAATCCCACCAAAAGGTAATAACGTTTATAAATATATAATTATATACACACAAACATATATATATGTGTGTTTATTTAACTTGAGATTTAAAATGTATTGTTAAAAAAAACACACACACACATATATCCATGTATGTATATATATATCATTTACAAAACCTTTGAAATTCACTGAATAAACCATAGGTTTCAGCCACGTTATAGTTATAAATTAGCATTTAAAAAACCTTAGAAATTCACTGAAAAAACCATAGGTTTCAGCCATGTTATAGTTAAAAATTAGCATTTAAAAAACCTTAGAAATTCACTGAAAAAACCATAGGTTTCACACACGTTATAGTTAGGAATTAGCATTTAAAAAACCTTAGAAATTATCTGAAAAAAACATAGGTTTCACACATGTTACAGTTAGCGGGACATTTCACTCATACAAAACCATTGAAAATCCCCCGTTATAGTTAATTCAGCTAACTATAACTCGCGCGCCCGTAATGCACTGCAGATGACGTCACATATTACATCACTCATGACATGGTCAGTGACATCACTCATGACATCACTGATGACATCTCAAATGACATCACTGATGACATCACTGATGACATCATCCAGTGAATGTGGGCCCGATTCACAGAACTAACTTAAAACAAAATCCTAAACTTACTACTTTTGGTATTCACAGAAGGCATTTAGTAGTAAAGTTATGATTTTGTCTTAAGTCTGTCTTAAGTCTGTCTTAAGTCTGTCCTAAGTATGTCTTAATTCTGTCTTAAGTCTATCTTAAGTCTGTCTTAAGTCTGTCTTAGGTCTCTCCTACGTTTGTCTTAAGTTTGTCTTAAGTCTGTTTTAAGTCAAACGTAAGACAAAATCCTAACTTTACTTCTACTAAATGCCTTCTGTGAATACCAAAGTAGTAGGACAGACTTAAGACAGACTTAAGACAGACTTAAGTCAGACTTAAGACAGACTTAAGACAAACATAGGACAGACGTAAGACAGACTTAAGACAGACTTAAGGCAAACTTAAGACAAATTTAAGACAGACTTAAGACAGACTTAAGACAAACTTGAGACAAACTTAGGACAGACTTAAGGCAGACTTAAGACAAAATCCTAACTTTACTACAACTAAATGCCTTCTGTGAATACTAAAAGTAGTAAGTTTAGGATTTTGTCTTAAGTTAGTTCTGTGAATCGAGCCCTGTGTGTCTTTCTGAATGTTTTATATATGTATATCTAAAGGTCGATGGAAGAAGAAATGTGTAAATAAGTGTCTAAATTGATTTTTTTTGTAAAAATGATTGTATAACTGACTTATTAAGTGCATCTTAGTGAATACATGTATTAGCGAGTAATGTTTAAATATGAAAATATCTGTATCAGTGTCTCACTTTGTTGGTGACTAGCTACATGAGTGTCGATATAGGTTATTAGTTGGTTTTTAGAGTATCAGTATGAGTGTCTGTATGGTTTGGTGTGGGGTATTACTTCCCGCATAGATGCATGAATGGGTGACTCACTGTTTGTATGTGTTTAGAAGACAGCATGTGTGCAGGACTGTATGGGTCGATGAGTGTGTGTATGGATGTGTTAGTGCGTGAATCACTGTCTCAATAGTATCTTTATGAGCAACTACATATGTGTTAAACTAGTATATGTGAGTATTGATGTATATAAGTTAGTATATGTGAGAGCGAGAGATTGTAAGAGTTCCTGTATAAATAAGTATGTGTTTCTATAAGTGATTGTTTAAGAGAGTAAGTATGTGTACGATTCTGTAAAAGTAAGTGTAGTGGTGGGTGTATAGCTGTATATGAAAGTAAATGGATGTTTGATAGTTTATTTGCATGTGTGAGTTTGTGTGTGAGTAACTCTATAGATGAGTGTCCCTGTGTAATAAGATGTATAGGTGTATGAGTACATATGATGAGTACATGTATGAGTGCCTATATAGAACTGTTAGTGAATGACTGGATGTGTATGTAGATTTTGGAATTACTGAATAGGTTGTTCTAATTGGAATTGATATCTCAATTTTTTTGAAAATTTTAGTTTCTATTTTTAAATGTGTGTATCAAGGGTTATATTACACTGAGAGGAGGTTTGCCACTCTTTCACAAGGATGATGTCATCAGTGATGTCATTTGAGATGTAATGAGTGATGTCATGAGTGATGTCACTGACCATGTCATGAGTGATGTAATATGTGACGTCATCAGCAGTGCATTGTGGGCGCGCGAGTTATAGTTAGCTGAATTAACTATAACGGGGGAATTTCAATGGTTTTGTATGAGTGAAATGTCCAGCTAACTAAAACATGTGTGAAACCTATGTTTTTTTAAGGGAATTTCGAAGGTTTTTTAAATGCTAATTCCTAACTATAACGTGTGTGAAACCTATGTTTTTTTTAGTGAATTTCTAAGGTTTTTTAAATGCTGATTTTTAACTATAACATGGCTGAAACCTATGGTTTTTTCAGTGAATTTCTTAGGTTTTTTAAATGCTAATTTTTAACTATAACGTGGCTGAAACCTATGTTTTTTCAGTGAATTTCAAAGGTTTTGTAAATGATAATTTTTAAATGTATACATTTTTTTTTTATACTGATTTATTACATTATTTTAAACTATTTATTTTTATATATTTTATTTTTTAAATTACATTACACATTTTTAATATAAATTGGAAAAAATGTTTTAAAATATATTTAAATTGTAATATTTTTTTAATTTAATTGTTTTTTAGTTTATATATATTTTATATAGCAGGCAATGATAGCCTATGGAAGGAAATTCAAGTTACTGGTAAGTACATTTAAATTTACATTTCAGGAATAGTAGTGAGCTAGATTGGGGAATTAATTCCTCTTCAATCCTGAGGTCCCCTGTGAGCCAACTAGCCCACAGGGTACCTCCAGTATGCGCCAGGCAGCTGTGTTGCAGAGAGTCATTCAAAGGGCACGCCCCATTTTTACAACACTCTGCAACACAGCTCCGTGGCGCTTACTGGTGATACCTGTTGGACTAGTTGCACCCTAGGGGACCTCATGATTGAACAGGAAATAATTCCCCAACTTAAAACGCGCCTCAGGGCATGTTTGCACTCACATCACCTCAAGCCCTTCACCACTGTGCTAACGCGCCCTGTAGAGTGTTCTAAGTTGGGGGATTAAGTCCCCTTGCATACTGGGGGTCCCTGGGGGTCAACTAGCCCACGGGGAACCTCCAGTATGCACCAGGAGGCTGCGTTGCAGAGACGTGTAATGAGGCCATGCCCCTTTTTACACCTCTCTGCAATGCAGCCCCCGGGCGCGCTTGCAGAGGGGGAACTAATTCCCCTTGCATACTGGGGGTCCCTGGGGACCAACTAGCCCACCAGGAATCACCAGTATGCGCCAGGGGGCTGCATTGCAGAGAGGTGTAATGAGGCCATGCCCCTTTTTACACCTCTCTGCAATGCAGCCCCCGGGCGCGTTTGCAGAGGGGGAACTAATTCCCCTTGCATACTGGGGGTCCATGGGGGCCAACTAGCCCACCAGGAACCTCCAGTATGCACCAGGGGGCTGCATTGCAGAGAGGTGTAATGAGGCCACCCTCCTTTTTACACCTCTCTGCAATGCAGCCCCCTGGCGCGTTTGCAGAGGGGGAACCAATTCCCCCTGCATACTGTGGGTCCATCGGGGCCAACTAGCCCACCTGGAACCTATAGTATGAGCCAGGGGACTGCGTTGCTTTGCCCCGGGGGGTGGTGGTCCCCGGGGCAGTGTGGGGGGATTGGGCCCCCCCCACACTTCACTATGTCCCTGGGATTTGGTCCCCCTGGGGGGTCATTTGAAAAAAAGCAAACCGGGTTTAAAAAAAAAAAAAATTGGGGCCTTAGGGGTCCTTGTGGGACCACCTGAGCAGGCCTAGGGGGTCAAGCTGTTTCTACCCTACCCCCTTTTTGCGTTCTACACGTTTGTTTTTCTGCTTTCTTGTGCCTCGGTATACGAGCACAAGATGGCTGCCAACACTTCCTGGTTCGGAGTGTTCACAGCCAATGAGCATGCAGCTCGTACTCGTAAAGGTACGCGTACGGTACTTGTACGGAACCCGTACCCCGCGATTTTTGTCAAAAAAAGTTGGGGGGCCTTCGGGGTCCTTGTGGGAACCCCTGAGCAGGCCTAGGGGGTCACGGTGTTTCTACCCTGCCCCTTTTTGTGTTCTACACGTTTGTTTTTACTGCTTTCTTGTCCCTTAGTCTAGCGAGGCACAAGATGGCTGTCAACACTTTCTGGTTTGGAGTGTTGACAGACAGTTGACAGCCAATTAGCCAATTAGCATTCAGCTCATGCTCGGGAAGGTACAGAGTACAGTAAGCCCCGGCTAAAGGTCCTATGGGAAATTGCATGGGGAAAACACGTTTTGGGACCCCCTTTCCTCTCGGCCCCCGCTTCACGAATCACCCCCAGGTGATTCGTGAAGGAGCGGAGTGGAGCAGGCCATTTTCTTGGAGAAATTCGCGAAGATTCGTCCACCGGCGCCAAAGTTATTCCAAATAGAATGTTGCGGATTTCCTATGATAACTAGGTTTAACTATAACTACCTACTGGCGACCGCCAGTAGGTAAAATACGTGTGTGTATATATATATATATATCTATATCTATATCTATATCTATATCTATATATATATATATATATATATATATATATATATATATATATTACCTACTGGCGGTCACCAGTAGGTAGTTATAGTTAGGATCATTTTACATAGTAAATCCGCAACATTCTATTGGGAATAACTTTGGCGCCGAATGAGGGATCTGCCTGTAATTTTCCTTAACTTTGCCTCGCTGCGCTCCGCGCCTTCCCTAAAAGTTTCGGGGGGATCCGTCAAGCGGGGCCGAGATAAAAGGGGGGTCCCAAAACGTGTTTTCCCCATGTTAATTTCCATACGGCTGAATGGATTTTCACCAAACTTGGCAAAATTGTAGGGACTGGTACCCCGATGTGCCTTTGCTATGTCTCAAGATATGTGCTCCAGTGGTTTTTACGAAAATTAACTTTGAAAAAATATATATTGGGCTACATTGGGCTATATATATGTTAGAGCCCAAATGTAGCCCAATGTAGCCCAATGTAGCCCAAAGATGGCCACCAGAGACAAAAAAAAACAAATGTAGCCCAAATATCAGCCAGATGTAGACCAACTATAGCCCAATGACAGAATGTCCCAGAGTGTTCTAAAGAACAACTAGAGCGCTAACAGTCTTACTTATGACAAAAGTATGGCACACCTGAAGTCATCTTGATTGGAATAAAGTGGTAAAACTTAATACATTTAATTTGAAAAGGAACAAAATGAGGGGTTTCATTTTGCCATTGAAATTTTATATATATTTATTTATTATTTATTTAAAATATTTGTAAAGCGCAGCTAACATCTTGCAGGTTTCCTGGCGCTGGAGAAAACTCGTTAACTGAGGACAATGAGAGCGAGTAGCAAGCAATTTGAGTTAAGGAAATAGCCAGGCTTTAATGCGTTTCCGAAAGGGGAGAAGTTGTGATATTTGGCGGATGTCAAGGGGCAGACTGTTCCACAGTTTCGCCGCTGCGACTCTAAAGGATCTGCCCCCGGTCCTGACTTTGTTATATCAAGGAACTGTTACCAGACAGGCTGAGGCAGATCGAAGAGTTCTGTTGGGGGTGTACCAGGAGAACAAGGCTAGCAGAGGTCTAGGCCCTATTCCGTGCAGAGCCTTAAAGACAAGGCAAAGGGCCTTGAATGCCACCCGTTGCCTTAGAGGGAGCCAGTGTAGCTCGGCTAAGGCCGCTGTGGCAGAGGACCTCCTGGTCCAGCCAAGCGCTAACTTGGCGGCGGCCGACTGAATTCTTTGTAGTCGATCCAGCAGCACAGCTGGAGACTCAAGTAACACTGCGTTACAGTAGTCAAGGCGACTAAGGATAGTGCACCTGACTATCAACGCCCGTTGTTGTGCGGGAAGGAGTGGCATGATTTTGCGCATTGATCGCAATAGGGCAGAACAAGTCCCCACTGTTTTTGCAACCTGGGTTTCCATACTCAGCTTGTTGTTGAGCATGACCCCCAGGTTGCGGACCGAGGTGACTGGCTGTGGTTTTACCGGTGTTTCCGGGGGCCAAAAATCGCTCGGGAACAGGCGTGGAATTCGGCTACCCGCACAAAACAGAATCTCAGTTTTGGAGGCGTTGAATTGCAGAGAGTTTTTGTGCAACCAGCCAGCCGTCTCTCTTAGGCAGTCGTGAAATGATGTTAAGGGGGTGGAGTCTTCTCCCTCCCAAGAGAGAATGAGCTGGGTGTCATCCGCGTAATTGATAGTTTTCAACCTGTGGGTCTTTATTAGCGTGATCAGGGGTTTGAGATACACGTTAAAAAGAATGGGGCTGATGGAGGAGCCCTGGGGCACTCCCTGGGGCACAGAAGCAAATGCGGATTGGAATGGGGGGAGGGACACAGCCTGTGTCCTGTCCCGCAGGTAAGAATGGAACCATAGCAGAGCCGTGCCATCCACCCCCGCCTCACCGAGTCTCTCCAACAAAATCCCATGGTTAACCGTATCGAATGCGGCAGACAGGTCCAGCAAGATCAAAGCTACTGCTTGGCCCCTGTCTGCACGCATACGAAGATCTTCCATGGCTGTCAGGACAGCTGTTTCGGTGCCATGGGCTGGACGAAAAACAAATTGGAAATCGTCCAGGATGTGGTTTTGCTCCAGGTGAGTGGAAAGACAGGAACTAGCCCATCGTTCGATAACTTTTGCCGGAAATGGCAGGAGGGAGATAGGCCGATAGTTCGCCAAACATTCAGGGTTTAAGGAAGGCTTTTTCAGCAGCGGTGTGACAAGCGCTTGCTTCCATGGGGTTGGAACATATCCGCAGTGCAAGGATTGGTTGCAGAGTGCCGAAGAGTTCGGTTCCAAAACTTTTCCAAATTTTTGGAGGTAGAGGATCAAGAGGGGAGCCCGAGGTGATTCCGAGCGCCAATCTTTCAAACTCGGTTTCTGGAATGGGGGGGAATTCCCGCAACCTTACCGTGGGAAGGTGACCTGAATGTGGTGAATCGGGGCTGATGGTAGTGGCCCCCAACGGAGGGGAGGTGTTCAAATTGTGGACAATGTTATCGATTTTGTCTTTAAAGAATGATGCGAGATTGTCGCAAAAAGCTTGTGAAGGTGGCATAGTCTTTGTAGCACAATCGGGTTGGGTGAGGTTTTTAAGGATCAGAAAGATACTTTTCGAGCTGTTAGTGGCGTTGACAATAGTTGAGCAGAAGTAGTTGGCTTTACTTTGCACAATAGCATTTTTATAAGCCCGAAGGTTATCTTTCCAGAGGGATTTATTGGTGTCGGAGTAGCCTTGCCTCCATTTCCTCTTCGATTGTCTGCAGGCTAGTTTGAGGACCCTCAAAGAGTCGTCAAACCAGGGAGCAGGTGCTCTGCTCTTAGGTTTGCACTTTTTCTGAGGGGCAAGGGCATCCGAGGTAGAGGAAATCGTAGTATAGAGGGCTTTATAGTTGTCCTCCACCGATATAGTGGGGGAGAAACTATTCTCCACTTTGAATACAGAGCCGGCCGATCTAAATTTGTCCAGAGCTTTCCAGTCTCTGTACAAGAATTCGGGAGAGGTACTGTGTAGCGGCCTTCTGGCTCTGTTGCTAGTTATGTGAAATTTGATGAGCGAGTGGTCGGTCCAGCACATAGGCAGGATGTCGCTCAGATGTACCAGCTGAGGGGAGGAAAAAATTAAGTCGAGTTGGTGCCCTGCTGTGTGGGTGGGTTTGTTAACCAGTTGGGAAAGTCCCACACTTTCACAGGAAAGAACAAGATTGTTCAAGGCAGTGTCCAGGCTGCCGTTTGGCCAGAGATTGAAATCGCCTAGAATAATCAGCCTGTTGTGGGTGGTAGCCATATTGGTAAAGGTGGTGAGTAGTGCTTGTTGCTGTAGGGAGTTGAAGGCTCCCGGGGGGCGATAGCATATAATGGCCGTGAAGGTGGCTTCGGAGTGACAGTTAATGGAGAGGCCGAGGAGTTCCGTTCCGGCAACTGGGTCCATGTCTAGGATGTTTATGGACCAAGAGGCTCTGTAAATAATGCCTACTCCACCACCGCGACCCTTGGGTCTAGGAAGATGCAATATTTTAAAGTCTTGGGGGCAAGCCCAGTCAAGTTCAATGTTACAGTCGGCGTGGGTCCACGTTTCAGTAATGAATAATGCATCGAGGTGATGATTATCAATGAGCAGTTGAATTTCATTGGCGTGTTTAGGCAATGACCTGACATTCAGCAGGCCGCCCGATAGCAGACCTTTACAAGTGAAATCATGCAGAGGGTAAGCCGTGTCAGAGAATGAAAAATGACCCTCATGTGCAAAATCTCTGAGACGGAGTAAGGATTCACGAGTTCACTGAAAAAACCATAGGTTTCAGACCAGTTATAGTTAGGAATTAGCATTTAAAAAACCTATTAAATTCACTGAAAAAATCATAGGTTTCACACCAGTTATAGTTACCTGGAAATTTTACTGACATAAAACCAATGAAATTCCCACGTTATAGTTAGTTGGACTCACTATAACTCGCGCGCCCGCAATGCACTGCTGATGATGTCACATATTACATCATTCATGACATGGTTAGTGACATCACTGATGACGTCACTGATGACATCTCAAATGACATCACTGATGACATCACTGATGACATCTCATATGACATCACTGATGACGAAGAAAAGATCAGAGGCCACAGGGGAAAGCAGTGCAGGAACCCTTTATTTCATACACCCCAGCAGTGGCAGATGCATTTCGGCACACTCGCCTTCTTCAGTGCCCTGTGCTGTTATGTATACAACCCCATGACGCTCATCCTGTGTGAAATACTTGCTGGTGCTGTGTCCCCTCCCCCTAATGATGTCATCACACCAATAGGAGCACATTTCAAATTCAATGGACTCCATGTCCCAGCAGGCACTGTCCTGGCGCTGCGAGGCTGGTGGCGTGGGGAAGTGGGGAAACTGTAGGTTAAAGCCAGCTCCAGGTGAGGCGGGTCGAACGTAGATCCATGAAACAGCGGGAAACACCCTGAATCCCCATAACTGCAGCAGCCCGTCCCTTCAGGTGAGTTCGTGTGTGAGGGCGGTCAAATGCGAGACTGTGTGCCCCCTCGAAGTAGAATACCTCTGTCCACACACGACGTCCTGTCGTTCTTGGCGGTCAACGAAATTACTGATTCCTGATTATATATATATGTATATATAAACATATATCACGCATTCCTTGTGGAACATGATTCGCAGGATGCATCTTGTGGCTCCCAGGTAAGTGATGCAAGGAGTGTACTGCTCAATGTCAGCATTCTCGGGCGGAAGGCAGGATGATCTGCATTGCGTAAAAAGTTCCTTCTCCTGCAAATTGAATTCAGGTTGCTTCCTCGCATCTCCAGAACTGTCTCAGCCTTTATGCTCGGTATTCAATTAGGCGGGGGCAGGTCTGGCAATACATCCCGCCCTACCGAGGTTATTAACCTCGTTCTACCGCCAAGTAGTCTCCTGAACATGCAGGCAGGCCCAGAGCTTTCAATAATTCAAAGAAACTTTGCTGAAGCGGATGCCAGTGTTGTCCGGGCCTGCTTGAGAGACAGGGGCCTCTGTACCGCGACACTGGCCGACGCTTACTACATCACCAAAAAACTCCCCCCAAAGAAAGAGCAGAAGCCCATAGGGGAACAGTGGAAGCTTGCTCTATTCAATTGTTGGCGAATGCATTTCGGCCTGTTCCGGCCTTCATCAGCGCCAGGATATTTCAGGAGGCTTTGCGCTATGCGTGTTTAAATACCATCTTGCCCCTCTACGATTGGTTAAAGTCCACTCCACCCCTTTGGTGTCATGCTCACCATTCACAGTTCACGCATTCCTCGTGAACCATGATTCCCAGGATGCATCTTGTGGCTCCCAGGTAAGTGATGCATGGAGTGTACTGCTCAATGATCTGCATTGCGTAAAAAGTTCCTTCTCCTGCAAATTGAATTCAGGTTGCTTCCTCGCATCCCCAGGACTGTCTCAGCCTTTATGCTCGGTATTCAATTAGGTGGGGGCAGGTCTGGTATTGCATCCCACCCTACCAAGGTTAATAACCTCGCTGTACCGCCAAGTAGTCTCCTGAACATGCAGGCGGGCCTGGAGCTTTCAATAAATTGAAGAAGAAACTTTGCCGAAGTGGATGCCAGTGTTGTCCGGGCCTGCTTGAGAGACAGGGGCCTCTGGACCGCCTCACTGGCCGACGCGTACTACATCACCAAAAAACTCCTCCCAAAGAAAGAGCAGAAGCCCATAGGAGAACAGTGGAAGCTTGCTTTATTCAATTGTTGGCGAATGCATTTCGGCCTGTTCCGGCCTTCATCAGCGCCAGGATATTTCAGGAGGCTTTGCGCTATGCGTGTTTAAATACCATCTTGCCCCACTACGATTGGTGAAAGTCCGCTCCACCCCTTTGGTGTCATGCTCACCATTCACAGTTCACGCATTCCTTGTGGACCATGATTCCCAGGATGCATCTTGTGGCTCCCAGGTAAGTGATGCAAGGAGTGTACTGCTCAATGTCAGCATTCTCGGGCGGAAGGCAGGATGATCTGCATTGCGTAAAAAGTTCCTTCTCCTGCAAATTGAATTCAGGTTGCTTCCTCGCATCTCCAGAACTGTCTCAGCCTTTATGCTCGGTATACAATTAGGCGGGGGCAGGTCTGGCAATGCATCCAGCCCTACCAAGGTTAATAACCTTGCTGTACCGCCAAGCTGTCTCCCGAACATGCAGGCGGGCCTGGAGCTTTCAATAACTTGAAGAAGAAACTTTGCTGAAGTGGATGCCAGTGGTGTCCAGGCCTGTTTGAGAGACAGGGGCCTCTGTACCACGTCACTGGCCGACGCGTACTACATCACCAAAAAACTCCTCCCAAAGAAAGAGCAGAAGCCCATAGGGGAACAGTGGAAGCTTGCTTTATTCAATTGTTGGCTAATGCATTTCGGCCTGTTTCGGCCTTCATCAGCGCCAGGATATTTCAGGAGGCTTTGCGCTATGCGTGTTGAAATACCATCTTGCCCCACTACGATTAGTGAAAGTCCGCTCCACCCCGTTGTGTCATGCTCACCGTTCACAGTTCATGCACATATATATATGTATATATATTACCTGCTGGTGGTCTCAAGTAGGTAGTTATAGTTAGAACCTAGTTTTCATAGGAAAAGCGTTTTTTGATTTGCTAATAACTTTGGTGTTGTTTGACGAATCTTCGCGAAATTCTCAAAAAAAAGGTCTATCCAGGTCAGCTCCTATCCTGAAAGTTTGGGGGTGATTCATCAAGCAGGGGCTGAGAAAAAAGGGGGTCCCTGGTTTCTATATTGGTGGTCTGTATTTTAGTGTGGGTGTATGAAAGGTTTCATTAGGGTGTAAGGAAGTGCATCATATGATCACATGGATGATGTCTTCAGTGATATCATTTGAGATGTCATCAGTGATGTCATCAGTGATGTCACTGAGCATGTCATGAGTGATGTAATATATGATGTCATCAACAGTGCATTGCAGGGCAGTGAGTTATAGTTAGCTCTACTAACTATAACGGCCGAATTTCTCTGGTTTTGTACGAGTGAAATCTCCATGTAACTATAACCTCCCTAAAACCTCTGATTTTTTTAAGTGAATTCTAAGATTTTTTAAATGCTAATTTCTCACTATAATGTCCCTGAAACCTATGTTTTTTTCAGTGAATTTGAAAGGGAGGTATGAACTTAGTGGAACACATTGGCATATACCCTAACGGCGCGTTTCTAACTCCAGCCGACCTGACATTTGTGAGCATTGCTGTTCAATTTTGCTTATCGTAGATTACGTGCAGCAATTCACAAACTCTACCCCACATATCCAAATGAACCTCCTACACTAGAAATACTACAGTTAATAATAACTGCTCCAGACAATACCCACATTGTAGCAAGACTTTACAGAACCTTGCAGGGGGGAATTGGTGCCAACACGCAAAATGCGCCTGACAAATTTATTGCTAGAAAAGCGTCTAAGTGCGGATGAGTGGCAGTCCTGTTGGGCACTTACTGAGCTTCTTACTCCTAATTGGAATTTACGTATCATTCATTACAAATACTTGCACCAGACCTACCATATTCCATTTAAATTACACATACATGGCCTGCGGACTGACGCTAAATGTAAACGTTGAGGAACCGGCCAGGCCGATTTTGGTCACCTGGCATGGTATTGCAGCAAAGTGAAGCTATTCTGGGAACAGGTGGTCCATCTACTATGTGAAATCTTGAATTGCAAACTGGATTGTACACCACAAATATGTCTGCTAGGACATTTGACACATTTGAAATCTGCAAAAAAATGTTGCTACCATAGTGTTACTTTTAGCAAAACAGAGAGTAGCAATGCATTGGGACATTACAAGAACACCTACTGTAGCCGCTGGGTATTGGACTCCATATATTGTAAAGAGGAGGAGCTACCCACAGCCACTAAACCTTCTAACTTCTGGAAACCTCATACCACTTACCTACATGAACATCCTGATCTCTTTAAAACTGATGCAATGTCATTGTTCGCATTTTGTACTATTGCTGAGATGTATCACTGCTATGCTAATCATTGCTGAGGGTTGTGCTATGTACAATTATTAACTGTTTACTGTATCCTATCAAACAGGCTTGATAACGTTTGTAAACATTGTTTTGTTACAATTAATAACACTTTATAAATAAAATAAACATCATACCCAAATTTGCACTGAAAAAACGTTCCTGGTCAGTTGTAATATAGATGCCCAGATACATGAAACCATTGGGCTCCTTTGAACTGGGAAGTGTCCCAGAGGGGCCTCCATTCCATAAGGGATATGCCACAGACTTACTCCAATTGATGCAGAGCCCCATGAACTGCCAAAAGAATGTAAGATCTCTACAATTCACTGTAAAGACCAGCTGGGCTCCGCCAGGAATAGCAGTGTGTTGTTTGTATATAAGTTTATTGCGTCCTCTCAGTCCAGGTCTCACTGCAAGGCCCAGAACTGGGCATCCCCATGAACCCAATTTGCCAGTGGCTGAAGCGGAACCATTAACACTGAGAGCGGGTAGCCCTGCCTGGTGCCCATCCTATCAATATGTCCTCCAACAACACGCCATTCACCCGCACCAGGGCAACTGGCTTCTGATAGAGCAATTTGACCCATCCCTCAGATGCCTCACCCTTTGTCAGGATGCAAAAAATGTCCTGGCCCTCTGACCCTAACCACTGTAACAGCATAACTATTGTGAGCTCAACAGTCATTATATTGCCATAAATGGCCAACTGATATGTCTGAAATTCCATTGTCCATTGTTGCCAAGAAACAGGTGCAGTCCCTTTATTTTGCAATTTTTTTTAAGTGGATCAAATTGCATGTTTTAGTGCAAAAAGGGAAAAGTTGATATCAGAATTGAGCAGAGAATATTAATGTTCACACAAAATCAAGAGTCAAAGTATGAGCAGGAGGCACTGAGAGAATAACTTATATGCTAACGGGAAAGGGGCACATGCTAAATCCACCCTCTATACCTATCATTCTAAAAGTGAATTAGCAGAACTAATACTTTGAAAGGGCACCCTAATTCTAAAAGAGGCGATTTTACATCTTACTTTATCACTACCTGCTTTTTTCACCCTCTGTATTCATCAATCTGAATTCCTCATCAATGTCCCCAGTGAAAGATTTACATCTGGGGTTGTTAAAATGTAGCTCTTCGCAGATACAAAGGCTTGTAGAAAATGGGCTCCTCAAAACTCCTTGTATGGGCAATCAGTTGAGTCCCCCTTATGGACTTGCCCACAGATTTTCTCACAGGAGTGCAATTATTTTGTAACCCCTCCACTCTGTTATTGACTAGTGTGAATCCAATATATTCATGTAAAATGTATTTAGCTCCTATTAACTTATTGGTGACATATAAATGTGTCCCCAAATGCCGTTGTTTTATTCTATCAATCTGGGGCCTCCTTTCTCACCATGAGTCCCAAAAATATATTGCATATATGTGTGCCTTACATTCTTCTTCATATCATCAACCCCTTTGCTGCCAGCCCCCCGCCCGTGCTAAGCTAAGCCTTTTTTGGGCTATTTGAGGTTGTTCAGAGTTAGGCCCCTGTAACTTTTTGTCCAACATCTTGAGGATTCTAAAATGTACCCAGGGTTTGTGTATTTCCCTGGAGGGGGCTGAGTAATTGCCAAAATACAGCACATTTTTGGGGACAATGGGAAAAAGTGCTGCAGTAGAAGGCGTTTGTTTTTTTCCCTGCAAAAGGTATCAACAAAGTGCTTGTGGTGCTAAAATCACTATCTTCCCAGCTTTCTGGAACAGGCAAACTTTGTCAGACAACCACAATTTTTTACACAGTTTTGCCATTTTACTGGGACATAGCCTACTTTTCCTATTTTCTGTGCTTTCAACCTCCTTCCAGTTAGTGGTAGAAATGGGTGTAAAACCTATACATTTCTTTAAACTAGACATCCTAGGGAATCTAGGATGGGGTGTCTTGTATGGCTCCCACCAGGTTCTGTTATCCAGAATCCCTTGCAAACCTCAAACTTTATAAAACAAAAACACATTTTCCTCACATTTCGGTGATGGGAAGTTCTGGAATCTGCATGGATCCACCAAATTCCACCCACCCAGCATTCCCCCAAGTCTCCCAATAAAAACGGTACCTCTCTTGTGTAAGTAGGCCTAAGGCACGTGACAGGATAAGGCCTAAAATACAATGTGGACACATCACATTTTTCCACAGAAAACTGACCCCTTTTTTACAATGTGCCTAGAGGTGGATTTTGGGCTCTAGCTCAGATGGCATCTAGGGAAACCTAGCAAACCTGTACTTTTTTTAAACTAGACACCCAGGGGAATCCAGGATGGGGTGACTTGTGTGGCTCTCACTAGGTTCTTTTACCCAGAATCCCTTGCAAACCACAAACTTTGTAAGAATAAAACATATTTTCCTTCCACTTCTGTGATGGAAAGTTCTGTTATATGCAGGGAGTCAAAAACTTCTACCTACCCAGAAGTCCTCTAAGTCTCCAGATAAAATTGTACCTCACTTGTGTGGGTAGGTGTTGAACTTGCCCTTTTTGCAGGGTCATGCCTAAACTTTTTGTCTTTCTCCTAGCCTTTTTTCTGACACGGTGTTGGTGTTTTTTAGGACTCTGGGCCCTTTAGCACTGCTGTCCAGTGTAAAGTGTGTGTGCTCTCTGTGATAAATAAGGTAATATTGGTCTAAACCTTGATGGCCTATTTAATTTACCTGTCAGTCATGGGCGTCAGCAGGGGGGCAAGGAGGGGCGCTTGCCCCCCACCCCCCTGGAGCGCCCCTCATTGCCCCCCTGCCAGGGCCGGCTCTAGGGCGGTGTGACCGGTGCCATCGCACCAGGTGCTGGCTTCCTGGGGGTGCTATGTTTACATCTTAATTATGATTTTTAAAAGTTCCTTTCCTCCTGCAATTATGGGGCCTCACAAAAATATCAAGATAACTCCTGTGATTAATGTTCTTCTTGGCCAGAGATCAGAGTTTTGTGTAGTTGAGGTTTTTGACTTATGTGAAGGTAGTACAGAGGGTTAATATGCCTGCTGCAAAGAATGTGTACCAAGTAGAATAAAGAGTGCATTTAATGTAAATAGGCAGGTTACTGCTTTTAAAAGAGCTATCCTTTTCTTACTTGTAATTTATAACTTAAAGTCCTAATATAGAATAGTGAGGTATTAACTTTCATCATAGAAGTGCATACACTCTGCTAAGTATAGAACATTGATTAATGTTGCAAAAAGGGTTAATTTGGCTAGAAATGGATGCTTATTATTAAAGAAAAATGCCAACTATGCTGTTTCTTTTTCGACTCTGAGTTTGTGCTTCTCCACACCAAGCACTCCTAAACAATACTGCCTACCAGTATGGATGACATGTGACTCCTAGACTTTTAGGGGCATATCATCAACGGCCAGCGATAATTATCGCTGGCCGTGGGTAGCGTGCAAAAAATTAACGCCGCATATCGCCTTATTCTATCGCCTGGTGAGAGCACTATTAGCGAGGCGCATCGCCCAGGCGATAGAAATCCAGGCAAAAGCGGCGCAAAGAGTCGAAATCACCGGAATTCCAGCGATAGAGAACCGTGTTAGGGAAAACCTAATCTATAATGGGAGACTCAGCATAACAATCCATATCCCATTATAGATATGGCTTATTAAGGAAAATAGCAGGCGTTAAAAACCGGCGAAAAACCCGGTTAGCGCTGATTATAATATCGCTATGTGTGTTAGCGATACACTTGAAAATAGAGAGAATCAGGGTTAGTGATGATATCCCATGTTGTTTCACGGGACACGCCTCCCTTGCATCTCATTAGCGATGCAAGGCAATGCCATGTTGAAACCAGCGCTAATCCCATTGAACACGCGTTAGCGTGCTCTTGTAAATAAAGCGATATTTTTATTGTCGCATTTCGTCCGAAAACAGACGCAAACGCGGCGATAAAAATATCGCTAGGCCTTGATAATATGCCCCTTTGTCTTTTGGCTTATGTAACATTTCCTATACACTGATTTACACAAGTATGATTGATTGTCTGTGTAATGTGTGTGTGATGCAAAGTGCTCTGACACACTTTAATGGTATGAGGAGAGCTATATAACGAATTCAATGCATCTGAGAGAGAGTGGTTATGGAGACTAGGGGCCATATGTATTATTGAAATTCGCATTCGCAAAGGCCGAAATTCGCAGAATTTCGTCCTTTGCGAATGCGAATTCCCAATATGGTATGTATTAAGCAAATGTGGTTCAAAATAAGGAATCGCACAATTTGCGATTCCTTATTTTTCGATTGCATTTAAGGAATCGCACAATTTGCGAGTCCTTATTTTGGAATTGCATTTAAGGAATCGCAAAATTTGCGATTCCTTAAATGCAATGCATGATGCAAAAAAGTATTGCTAATTGTCCCTAAGGAATCGCAAATTACCACCAACTTCAAGTTGGTGGTAAGTTGCGAATTCCTTTAAAAAAGCATTTTTTTTTAAAACAAAAGGTGCCATGTGACGCTCATACATGCCCTTAGGGCATGTATGTGTGCCATATGCGCACACATGTCATTTTCAGGGATGCAGCAGGGTGTCCTTTGGACACCCCTGCACCCTTGAAAATATTCTCAATTTGCGATTAGCTAATTGCTAATCGCACATTTCCCCTTCATTCCTATGGGCCTCCTGGCCCATAGAAATGAATGGGAAATTATTCCTTAATTACGATTAGCAATTTGCTAATCGCAATTAAGGAATATTAAGAAATCGCTAAAAAGAAGCTGATTTCTACATACATACCATTTTGCGATTTCTAAATAGCGATTCCTTAAAATCGCTATTTAGGAATCGCAAAACGGAATGTTGATACATATGGCCCTTGGTCACTGTTAAAGGGTGCTAGTGAGAGAATCCGTGGTGGAGGTGGTCATTGGGGGCGCCAACTATCATTGTTGCACTGGGTACCACCAGCGCTAAAGCCGGCCCTGCCCCCTGCGGACGCCCATGCCACTATGCATTACACATGGTGCTCCAGCCACGGTTCCTCTCCAGCTCGCACTCTCTGTTTTATTCTGAAGCTCCTCTGCATTTCAGGGCTCAGTAGGACAAGGCGCGGGCTTCATTTTCCTACACCGTCCCTTTGGCACTCTCTTCTAGGTGAACTCCTGTGCATCTCATCGCATGTCACATCTAGACAACACCTGGGGACTCTGCTCTTTTCTAGATCCTTCTGAGTACCCTCTGCCCCCCCCATCCATTTTATAATTCAGTCAGAAGCACCAGGAGACCTCGGACTTTATAGCACGCTCTGACACAATAACAAGATTGAGGCAAAGTCTTTTCAAATAATTATTGGATTATAGTGTTTGACTGCCTAGAACAGTTGCTGTTAAGTATATTACTAAGCAGAAAGAATAGTCACATTTGAATAAAAGAATAGCGTCTGCCTCTTGCACTGTTGTTGTTTTTGTCCTCAGGCTGCTCCCCGCCCCGTCTCACCTCTCAGAGCCAGTGCCCCGTTTGACCCTCTACCTGCCACCCACACCCTGCCCCGCCTCTTCTCCTGGTTCACACCTTGGTGCTTTCACACTTAACGTCACCTCCAGCTACCATTTTCAGAGAGGGCCCCGGCTCGCTATCACCAATGTGAGCAGGAGGAAGAGAGAGGGAGGACAGAGGAAGACTTGGTGGGGTCGGGGAGATGGATACGGTGGGGGTGAGAGTGAACGAAGAAGGGGGAGAGAAAGACAGAGAGAAGCAGTGGGGAAAGAGAGACCGAGAAGTAGGGAGGAAGGAGGATGAGAGAGCAAGTGGAGGGGGAGTGGGGGTTCTGCATGAGGGAGAGCAGCTTCAGAGAAGTGAGACCTGTGTTCTAACTCCGCCAGTGAAGACAGCAGGTCCAAAGGAGAAAGAACCAGGCCAGACAGAGTAGGTCCAGGCAGTGTGCACGGAGGCAGGCTCGGTGGGTCTGGAAGAGGGACAGGGCAGGCAGACCAGCTCCAGAGAAGGGCAAGCAGAACCGGACCAGGGAGAGTGATGTATTCATTATGATGCTGGAACTTCCTTGTTGATTTAGCAAGTTACTTTATTGAATTAAGATGATAAGTAATAAGTTATAATGTTAACCCCATCAGGAGCAGCTGTCCTGCTGCTCAGCCCTCACTCAACTGACATTCATAACACACTAACATTCCATACTTCCAACATTCTACATCTCATGCATTCAAGCTGAGCAGCAGGAAGATTCAAGATACAACATATCTCCCTTCGTTATGGGAACAATTACATTGTGAAATGTAACATATGAAACAATTAAGATAAGGACCACATGTAGAGTACACATAGTCATAAACTTAAAACAATGCACATATAATGAATAATTTAATAAATGCAATACCAATCAACTCACTTCGCATGACACACCATACTACAATTCACTAACTTACAAAGGAGATACATCCTGAACTGCTATACTACGATTCACCTACTAATATAAGAATACAACCCGAGATGCTAAATAACTTCTCATCTCGCACACCACAGTCTTGGCAGAACGTCACATAGATCCCTGAAATAAAGCACTATTCTTCACCCTACACCATCAATCCCAAATACCACAAATAATACCAGTTGGCCAGACCAGTACAACAAGCAGCACCCACAGGAACAAACCTTAACACCAAATAAATCAGGAAACAACGTGTACCACTCAGACAAATGAACAAGTCCCTATATAACTCATTCATACACACATCCCAATCGCTACCCTGACGTGCGAGACAACAAACATCCCCATCGCAACCCTGAAGTGCGAGGTAACAGACATCTCAACCGCAACCCTGACGTGCGAAACAACAAACATCCCCATCGCAACCCTGATGTGCGAGGTAACAAACATCCCACCCGCAACCCTGACGTGCGAGGCAACATACATACCACATCGCAATCCTGACGTGTGAGGTAACAAACATACCACATCGCAACCCTGACGTGCAAGGTAACAAACATACCACATCGCAACCCTGACGTGCGAGGTAACAAACATACCACATCGCAACCCTGACGTGCGAGGTAACAGACACTCCCAACACAAACATACCGCTCATACACAACACACACAGTGGGACAGCTCTCGGTGACTATATCACCCACAACCAAACAACACACAAAAAAAAACAATGTGAATTGTCCAAAACGAAAGCTCTTTGACCCCGTAATCTGACTTCTAATTGATGTAACACTTGGACGTTGTGCCCACATGGTCTCTCAGACCCACTTCCACTGCTGGGTGTTGCAGCTTCAACTGGACGCACAGAAGTCCATTCATTACTAGTTCCTTCGCTTTCGTAATAGCTTTCTCTGTGCACTTAGCTATTTAAAAAAAAAAAAATTCATGAGCACTGTTGCCGTTGTGTTTATGTTGTCAACCCTCTTGTAATCCCATTAGCAATACACGCTAAACTGAAAACGAATACAGTACTTGTCTCTCTACACAAACGGAAAGATTAGCTCTAAATGTCAACATCTCGACTTGACGATGTATGCCTAGACATACAACTAACAAAATGGAGGCACGCAGATCGACGTAGAGCCGGTTGGTTCTCGGCCATAACAAGCACCGAATCAAGACGTGCGATGCCAGCAGCAGACATGAAGTGCTGTTTCGTCATAGAGGCCACCGGTGAGGTAAACCTTTAGAAAAATAAACAGTCTCGTCTCATGCTGAATTTTGAATGAAAACTGCAACCGTTATCTAAAACCACCGAAATACAAATGTACATATTTCCCTTTTATTTTCCTGTTGCTTTGTACTCCTGGTATAATTCAAAAATCACAGCGCCGTCTCAACACTTTCCTATCACCAAGGTTCACATATATATGGTATTTTGAACTCTCCTCGCCGAGGCTCGATTTCTGCCTCCGGACACAAACAAACCAGGCAACTGCTCGGTATTTCAAACTCTGAGGCCCAATTTTTCATCAGAACCACACAGTAGTTGACAATCTACACGGAGGCTCGATGTTACCTTGCCTCCGTACAATAAAGAAATTTCACATGAACCGGTAGTTTGATCACGCCAGATACTACAGTTAGAATAGGGTTAATTGTCGTCAAATACTTTGCACCGAGGCTCAAGTTAGTGCCCCCGAACTATTTCCAATCAGTTGCGAATTATCGCCTTTTGTTAAAGCTCAATTTTACTTTTTTTTTTTTCACCATATTAAAGAAATTTCACATGAACCGGAAGCTTAATCAGGCTAGATACCACAGTCAAATTAGGGTTAATTTTCATCTAATACTTTGCTCCGAGGCTCGAATTAGTGCCCCCGAACCATTTCCAATCTGTTGCTGATTAGCGCCTTTGGTTAAAGCTCGATTTTACTTTTTCACCATATTAAAGCTTGTAAACACTTCACTGAAGCTCGATTTTATGCCCCCGAACAACAACCAAACTAAACCACAGCTGGTAATGCACAAATATATCTGGCAAACTTGGGTTTCAGGGCGACCGATGACCGGGTCACTGATGGGGTTTAATTGGCAGACAGCATTCAGACACACTTTTAAATACCATTAAAAGTCAATTACCTTGAGATTTCACAGTTTTCGATTTTCTGTACTTTTGAAAATTTCCTTTCCCAATAAGCTTTGACATCTCTTTCCTTTTTGAGTCAAGTCTCAGTTTTGTTTCTTTTTTCCTTGAATTTTGCACGCGGAGATTCTCCTTCCCAACAATCGCCAAATGATGTATTCAATATGATGCTGGAACTTCCTTGTTCTACATGTGGTCCTTATCGTAATTGTTTCATATGTTACATTTCACAATGTAATTGTTCCCATAACGAAGGGAGATATGTTGTATCTTGAATCTTCCTGCTGCTCAGCCCTCACTCAACTGACATTCATAACACACTAACATTCCATACTTCCAACATTCTACATCTCATGCATTCAAGCTGAGCAGCAGGAAGATTCAAGATACAACAGAGAGCCGATCCGGAACAGCAGATCCTCCCAGAACAGGGAGACGGCGCGATACACAATCAGAATGTAGTGTTCAGCTTTTGTGGTGCCAGGGGGTAACTTGAAGGTTCAGGGTGGGTGTGTGTTTTAAGGTGCCAGGGAGTAATTTTAAGGTTCACGGTGGGTTAAGGATTGGGGTGCCAGGGGTATAATTTTAGGGTTCAGGGTGGGTATGGGTTTTGGGGTACCAGGGGGGGGTAATTTTAGGGTTCAGGGTGGGTATGGGTTTTGGGGTGCAAGGGGGGAAATTTTAGGGTTCAGGGCGGGTATGGCTTTTGGGGTGACAGGGGGACAATTTTAGGGGTCAGAGCGGTATGGGTTATGGGGTGCAAAGAGGGTCATTTTTAGGTTTGGGGCAGGTATGAGTTTTGGGGGGGCAAGGGTAATTTTAAGGTTCAGGGTGGGTATGGGTTTAGGGGTGTTAGGGGTAATTTTAGGGTTCAGGGTGGGTATGGGTTTTGGGGTGCCAGGGGCGTAATTTTAGGATTCAGGGAGGGTATGAGTTTAGGGGGGGTTGGGTAATTTTAGGGTTCAGGGCGGGTATGGGTTTTGAGGTGCTAGGGGGTAATTTTAGGGACCAGGGCAGGTATGGATTTTGGTGTGCCACAAAAGAAAGAGATGGCTGTGGCTCAACAACCCTACGGTGTATGAGATCATATGCGGCCTTCTTCCTGCCGCCATGGCTCCTCCTGTACCACAGTGTTTCTTGTGCCCCACCTGGCACACATCATGTCGTAGGATGGTGATGATGTTAACATTTTGCCCCCCCCCCGGAAAAATTTCTGCGGGCGCCCATGCTGTCTGCCCCTTGTAAAGTGGTATCTCACATACCCAGGGCTGGTGAATTAAATGCTACTGGTGGGCTTGCAGCGCTGATTGCGCCACCCACCAAAGTAGCCTTTAAACCTATTCCAGGCCTCTGCTATTGCAGGGCCTGTACGCACAGTGTTACTGCCACTGTGACGTGGCACCTAAAGTATGTGCCGTGTCTGTGACTCCCCTTTTACTGCATGTGGGTCACCCCTAAGGTAGTCCCATTGCTAGCCATATGGGCAGGGTGCATTGTAGGTAAAAGATACTACATGTACCTTAAGTGTGTGACATGTCCTGGTAGTGACAAACAGCCATTTTGGTTTCTCACTAAAGTGAGGCTGCCCTCCATTAGGAATGCATTGGAGATTCCCTGATATGTGTTTCAGTTGTAATTCCTGATATGAGAGGAGCAGCGTGGTCAAGTTTGGTATGTTTAAAATAGTAATAATACATGATATGCAATAGTGGGTGCAGATTTATTATAACTATTTTAGAAATGCCACTTTTAGAAGTTAGAAAAAACAAGGGTGGCTGGGCCCAATGGGAAGGAGGGTAGGAGGGCCACAATATTGTGAATAGAAATATTTGCCTATGCCTCCGAACTAATTAAGGTACACACTGATTCATGTACGAGTAAACCACAATTTATTAGTTTACCCAGACAACAGTTTTTGTCTTTCAATTGTTACTCAGTTTGCAAAAAAGATATTCAAAAAACAGACCTAAGACCACTATCAACCTCATGTCTTAGCCATATACAATTTTGAAAAACAGTTTGTACATATATACAGTGAAAAAAACAGATAATTGACGTTTTAACAAAAAGTGACTTTTTACCATAAATACATTTCACCATGAATACATTTACATAACATGGACAAATTGACCATACACATTTGTGAATGATAAAGAACTTTTAACAAACAAACGATCACAAATAAAGGGAGAAAGAAGAGAAAAAAGTATTTTTCAAACGAATTCAACTCCCAAGACCTGAACCAGATATAATCAATTAAATTTCAGGAACATTGCCCATTTTTGCATCATTATCATTGACCAACTGGCCAGTGAAAAAGAGAAGGGGGGTGCCGACGCGTTTCGAATCCTGATTAGTGACTTGCAGGATTCTCGTCAGGGCAGTATGATTCTAGTCCATGGGAACTGTTTGAAATAAAGAATAAAACAGAGTGTTTACCAAAAAGTGGGTCCTCTAGCCACTACTCTCGGAACTCAGTGAGTAACAGGATTAAAGCGTACCTTGTGTTAATCCTGCCCACAGTCGCTCCTGTTTAAATGAGAATGTCGTCTATGCCGTGGGGTTTGCGCTGCAACAGAGTAAGGAATGGGTCAAGTCTGGTGGGGGTGGAGACCCTATTTGCACACGGATATTCAGCAAAGGTTTGTTACCTGCAATATTCGTGAACCCTTTGGCAAATTGTGCCGGTGTCTTTCAACTATTATGGTTGTGCTCATTTCATCTCTGAAAAAAGTAGAAAAAAGGAAGAGCGTGTTTTAGTGCACCGCTCACTCGGTGGCACGCCAGTGATCACGGCCATTGAGGGATGACTTACTTGAACAACGGTCCGCGGTGGCGGCAGTGGGGATTCTGATTCTTAAGACGTGTTTACCCAAAAATGTTTAGCTTCGCAAATCTAAGGGGGCAAGGAGAAAAAAGTGTTAGCGCCCTGTTGCGCTAATCCTGTATTCTTTAGACCAGCAATAAGGGCAGATCTGATTACTGGCGGGTCTCTGGCTTACCGAAAATGTCTGTAA
Organism: Lissotriton helveticus; assembly: GCF_964261635.1. Lineage (NCBI taxonomy): Eukaryota > Metazoa > Chordata > Amphibia > Caudata > Salamandridae > Lissotriton > Lissotriton helveticus. The sequence goes on along the minus strand of NC_136069.1, from coordinate 259,077,385 downwards.
AGCTCCGCTCCGTGTACTTGCTCTAGACCGGCACACTAAGGTTTGTGGATGTCCGTGGCATTGCCGGTTTGGAAAATCACGGACCATGTGATTAGTCTCGGGCCAATCAGAGTTGAAGAAGGATTCTGATGCACTCTGGGACCTGTAGTTTAAATACAAAGGGGATTGTTTTTTCATGCCCTATTTATTTCACTGAGACTATTCAGACCCTTATTAACACTGTCAAACTTGAGGATTAAATAAGCCTCCTTGCGCAACAACATTGCGTCGACGTCTTGATAATGTTTGGGGTCAATCCATGCCAGTGTGGTCCATTTGAAATCATTCTCAGAATGATTGTTACTGATAAAATGTTCCACCATGGGAGCGGTCAAAACTTTTTTCTTTAGACGGGATCGATGCTGGGTGATCCGAGCATTGATGGGCTGGTTTGTTTTGCCTATATACACTCTGTTACATGGGCAAACCACCGCATAGACGACATTGCGAGTCTTACAATTAGTGAAGCAACTAGAAGTTGGCATTTCTGTGTGCTATGTGTCTGCCTGCATGATGTGAATTGCATGTCCGGCTTTTGAGTAACAGGGGCTGGTGAGGTGTGTGTGACTCGAGGAGGGGATGGGTGAGTCAGCGCTAGGCTGAATGGGACATCTGCACTTGGAGTAGTGGGAGGAGAAGTCCCTGGTCCCTGAATAGGATTGTGCCTGCCCTAGAGAATGCTGGCTTTGCCCCCCTGTGGTGTGTCTGATGACGAGCCCCCACCTAACAATGAAGAAAAGGAGCCCTGTCAACAGAGTGCTCCAAATCCTCCCTGAACCAGTTGCATCTGGTCTCCCCAAGCCCTGTGCTGTCGCAGACAAAGGAATGCCTAATATAAATATAGGGGATGTGACCCCATGATTTTGAGCCTACTGTACCTGTTTTGGGAGGCTGAAGGATTGCTGGGCAAGGAAGAACTGCCGTGGGACCCAGCTGCAGCTTCCTGGGGGTCTCTAAGTGCTGGCCTGCCTGAGCCCAGTTCTGCCCCTCTGCATTTTGGACGTAGCGCCTTGTGAGCGCTACCTTTCTTATCCCCAGGGAGGGCTGGGGCTTTGCAACGCTGAGCTACACATCCCTTCATAGGGAATCCCAGTGTAGGGATTTCCCCGTGCTGCTGGTGCCTTTTTTCATCTAGCAGGAGCCCACCCCGCATGCTGGTGCCGTTATTTGTGGATGCGGATGCCCACGCCGCATTTGAGCTGTTTATCGGCAGGACCCACCCCGCATTGGTGGATGTTCTGTCTCATTTGCCGTCTCCGTCAGCGGGAGCCCACCCCGCATTTTGTTAGCCTGGCTGGAGCCAACCCCGCTTTATACCTTTTATTGTAAGGCGGGTACTCACACCACTTATGGTGCTAACGAGCGAGTGCCCACCTGCATTGCCGCCGAGTAAGGAGCGCCGAAAAACAAGAAGCCAGGCACCAGCGCCAGACTGTGGGCGGGGCCTGCCGACAAACGAGAAAGCCTTGCGGGCTCCATTTCCGCCCCCTTCAGGCCCCGGAGTGGAGGGCCGGAGGAGGTGCAGCTGGTTGTGGTATGGGGGCCCTTGGGACCAAGGAAGAGAGCCCCACGTGTTCCTGGTGACAGGCAAGATTAGGAGAGCCCAGCAGAGGCCAGACGCGGCACCAGTAGAAGAAAGCCTGCCCTGAATGTCCCGGTGAGTGGGCCGATCGGGAAGCTGCTTTGATTAGAGAGTCCAGTGACTGAGGCTCACACTGGCATTCTTGGAGCCGTCCGGGGCACATTGTTGGTGCTCAGTTGTGGCACAGCTGCCCCGCCTGACAGTGAGCAACTGCAACGTTGGGGCACACGTGTTCTAAGAGTCCCAGGGTGGCTCCAAACTGGCACTGTGGTGCCAGGGCTGATTTACCCTTTACAGCTGTGCCGCCTCAGAGCGGGCAGCTGAAACATTGCGCATATTGGTTTGAGGAGTCCCAGTAGGGCACTCAAGGCCAGGAGCACCAGTTCCCATTTTGTTCTTCAGTTGTGCCACCGTAGCAGGCAACTGCATCGAGGGAGCCAGTGATTTTATTTTGCTAAAGGAGGGGTGAGCGCGCCCCAAACCCCAGTGTACTTGCGCACTTTGTTTGCTGATGAGGCAGCCAGGTTGCCTTGTGAAGGCCCCCTAGAGCCCTGACTTTGCTGGACACAGGGCATTTGAACCCAGAGGAAGACCAGTTGGCCAGGGGTCATTTTAGGGGGTTGTTAGGGCGCACAGCCCTTGTCAGTGCTACTATGGTGCACTGCCGCTTTTATGCCTAAGATATGTCCTGCCTATTGAGATGCCTCATGTGATTGATGCCCCATGACTATTGCGTAATGTGTTTTATGCTGAGGAGGTTTGGGCCTAATATGTTTTATGCCTAATGGGATTTATGCGTAATGTAATTTATGCGCAATGTTGTGGCTAATGTCATACTATGGTATTTTAGGATGGTGTCTAATACTAATGTGATAATGCTTAGGTCATTATGGTACCAGTAGTTACTGGTTGTGTTTTGCATTTCCGTAAATGATCTGATGGTTCTGACCGTTGCCAAATTGGCCCCGTCCTGTATATAATCCCCTGCAAATATTGCCCGAGCCAGTTGGCACAGTGTAAATGTGTGATTAGGTTTCTAATGTGTTTATGATAATACAAAGGCTATTTTTTTATATAAACTTGTGTGGAGTTTCTTTTGTGGTGTGTCTAGTGTGTTGCTGCTGTATGTGTGTGTTGCGCAAACGTTTTACACATTGCCTCTGGGATAAGCCTGACTGCTCGTGCCAAGCTACCAAGGGGGTGAGCAGGGGTTATCTTCAGCGGGTAACTCCATTGCACTGACCAGAGTGGTGGTTTCTGCCTGGCTTTGGTGCAAGCCTGAGTCAACCAGAAATCCCATTTCTAACAGTAGGCCTAGTACACACGACAGGAAACGGCCCAAAATGCAACATGGACACATCAAATTTTTCCAGTGCAAACGGACCCTTTTTTTCCAATATGCCTAGTTGTGGATTTTGGACCCTAGCTCAGCTGGCAACTAAGAAAACCTAGCAAACCTATACATGTTTGAAAATGAGGCACCCAGGGGAAGCCAGGATGGGGTGAACTTGTGTGGCTCTTACTAGGTTCTGTTACCCAGAATCCCTTATAAAGCTCAAACTTTGTCCAAAAAAAAGGTTTTCCCTACATTTCTGTGATGGAAAGTTCTGGGGTCTGCGGGGAGTCACAGACTTCCAGCCACCCAGCATTTCCCAAAGTCTCCCGATAAAAATGGTACATCACTTGTGTGTGTAGGCCTAGTACCCTTGACAGGGAAACGCCCAAAACGCAAAGTGGAGACATCACATTTCCAGTGTAAACGGACCCTGTTTTTGTAATGTGCCTAATTGTGGATTAATTAAAAAAATATATAGAATTATTGATGGGTAACAGTGAATTACAGAGAGGTTTATCACCAAGGGGTTGTGAGTGACATCAAATGGACAACAAGAGTGAAGAAAGCTTCCCCCTCATGCAGGTTGTTTTTTTGCTTTCAGTCAAAGCAGGCTATCAATGTTGCATTGACAAACTCTCAGAGAGCCCGGTCAGCCAGGTCTGGAGGGCCTATATGACGTAGGAACAGTGGGTATAGACTTTTGTCATCAACTGTTGTTATGTCAAAGCAGTGAATTACCAGATTAAGAATCTTGTGTAAATGATAGAGGCTTCCTATGGAAGCCATGCATAACAAAATTATAGTCACTTTCTGGGCTCCATTTGTCATTTTAGCGACCCCTACATAAACTTTAGTTGACTTGTTTGTGCAATTCTCTTTTTACAAATAGCTTGCATATTCGTCAAGGCATGAAGACACAGTAACTTTTAGAATAATTTAAATATCCTGCTATAGAAGAAACACAACCAGTGTCATCACCAAAACTAATCTTCAAACTCAAGAAATGAATCCCCAAAGTTGGCGGCCCAGATTCAAAATCTGTGCTGCGTTGCAAGACGGGGCGAGAGGAGGATAGAGCCATATTCATAGAGATATGGCACTATCCTCCCCACTCCCTAGCATCAGCACAGATTTGTGCTGCTGTGCGCCCGGCATATACCTTAGCCAATAGTGCCAGGGTGTGTGCCTGATTCTACCATAGATGTTGTACTAGAAGGGTACCCCCTACTGACAAAATACTATGGCTAGACAAGTTTAAAACCTTTTTGTACTTTGTATGTGTGCAGTACAGTACAGCACACATGCAAAGTCGGAAAAGCAAGGAGAATTTTAAACATTTCTTCTTTTAACGCCTTCTTTTCAGTGGCGGCGTTAATATTAGGCACTAAACCCTGTCGACTAATATTAGAAGATAGGGTTTAGTGTCAAAACGCATGGGTGGTTGCATGGGAACACCCATGTGCCATCCATGTAACACCCCATAGACGCACACTGATGCAAAGCAGCATTTCTCGCTGCTTTTAGTTACCTTTCCATAAAAAAACAATGCAAATACCAGTTTGCGTTAGTTTGTTAATCCCAACAAAGGTTTAGCGTCGGTTTAGTTTTTAAAAAAGTGACGCTAACGCGATGCTAAACCTTTGTGAATCGTGGATGGCAGGTTGATAGTATTGTTCAAGTAATCCATGTCATCATGGAGCAATAATTTCTGGTGTCAACACTGCAACCTCAAAGGAACATGGGAGATGATTTGAATGCATCAACTTTTATGCAGTCATTCATCATGGTTTAGGGCTTCCCCCAGAATACTGAATGTACTCCACGGGTGGGGGTCTTTAGAGTTCAGAGCTGTGCGGAGCTAGGGTTTGGGCTTTCTCCGGAATGCACAATGGGGCTCCCTAGGGTTCATATCTGGTAAGACCTATGGTTTAAGGTTACCTCTAAAATGCATAGTGGGAGGGGGGTTCCTTAGGGTTCAGAGATACGAGGAGGGGAGGTGTTTGGGCTGAGGGCTACATCAAGATGCTCAGCTGGGGGTCCAGCTGTAAAACTGTCAACGGGCAGCCAGGCCAAAAGGATATCAGAGCCTAGCAACTGCAACCTGAGTGTGTAGGAGATAGCAGCAAGGTGGTCCATGTGGCTAAAGAAGGGAGACTGGCGGGAGAGTGAGCGTTAGACCACCTTGGGCATGTGAGTCGCCCACCAACACGTGCCAGTTGAAAGGTATGTGAGAGTCAAACCTCCCTCTTCCCCTCACAAATGTGACCTTGCTGGCTTCAGAGCACACCTACTAAGGCCAGAGCCTGGCATTGTTACGATTATATGCTGGTTAATCATTCATCTTTTCATCTGTTGTCACTTGGAGTGCATGGGCTCCTAGGATGCATCCCTCTTGTGACCTCCCTCGCTCAAGTCCAAAAAATGAATCCCTTTCATTCTACTCCGCAGTAAATTCAGAACTGTACAAATACTTTTCAGAAGAAGTACTATTGCTCTGCAAAATCCATACTAGCCTTGATGAATATACTCATAGGCACTATGCATTTTCCTAGTAACAGTGTCCTCCATGATTATTTACTAACAAGACTACCCATTAGGAAATAAGAGCAGCCGTGTACCATGTGAATTCCAAGGATCAGCAAAGATGTTTTTTTATGTCAGATAAATTATGCAAAAGTTCTGACTTTTGCACTGTGTGAAGTTTGCAACATTTCCATGGTTAAGATTGCCTACGGTCATGCAAAGTTTTGTTGCACGTGCTGAGATCATTTACAGTCTAATCAAACTAGGTCAATATAGAATGTGTATGCAGTGTTTTCCTTTTATAGTTTACATTTTGCAATGGTTGTCTATGCACAGAGGGAATTGTATAGAATTATGTTCTCTGCAAGTCAGACTTTTGCAATATAAATTGTTTTAAAAGTAAAACATTTCCTGATGTTTTTATAGTTTTCCTTAAACTTCACTAAAGTCGAATGAAAAATAAACGTTTCTACTTCAGGCAATTTTATGCACGAACGTTTCTTGTGCTGTACAAAACATTAGATTAATTCCAATCTGAGCCTGTGTCTCATTAGACCTTCTCGAAAGGAAAACCCTGCATCATATTAACAAGGAAAATGGGATTGCATATACATTGTGCCTGTGAAAAAGAAAAAAAACGTTATTATAAACACAAGACAGATACATTCCAGAAAAGAATATATTATGACTGCCAATTAGACAGAAACATGGTGTTAGGGGATTGCGTGAAATCACTGTAGCAGGATGTTTTAACTATTCTGGAAGCATTGTATCCAGTGGGTCCTTCCAGACGTCCAAACTAACCTGCACGCGTGTCAGAATGGTGTTGGCAGGAAAAAAGAAACACATCCAATTCCAAAGTGTGTTCCTGAAAACCTATTTTTATTATTTCTGGAATTTTGCACATATTAAAGTAAGCCTTGGGAATCAATCATTGTGCAAGCATATTTTGAGTTTTTAGTGTGTAGAGAATACAACAGTGTTGGAAATGGCCCTTTTTGCAGGGTTACCCCAAACTTTTTGCTTCTTCCTCCCTTGTTTTTCCTGACCTGTGGTTGTTGGCAATAGGACTCTGGGCACTTTACCACTGCTGATCAGTGCTAAAGTGCATATGCTCTCCCTATTATAAATTGATGTATGGTTTAGTGATTCCATGATTGGAGTGTTTGGTTTACTTGTCAGACCCTAGTACAGTGCACTGAGTGTGCCCAGGGCTTGTAAATCCAAATGCTGCTTGTGGGCTTGCAGCACTGGTTGTGCCACCCACAGAAGCAGCCGTATAAAATGTGTCTAAGGCCCGCCATTGCAGAGCTTGTGTGCAGTCTGGTACTGCCATGTTGATTTGGTAAGTGCACCCACTTGCCAGTCCCTAAACCTTCCCTTTTCTTCATATCAGACACCCCTATGGTAGGCCCAAGGGCAGGGTGCATTGTAAGTATAAGGTAGGACATGCCCTGGTGTGTATGGCATGTCCTAATAGTGAATTAAAGCCATTTTAGTTTTTCACTATTGCAAGGCTACCTGTTCTCCATCCAGTTAGATTATTACATTTTATAATCCTAACTGACTCTGGGAACATGGTAGAAATTCGAGTTAAGCATGCCTGAACTCAGAATGATAAAATGCATCTTTTAGTGAAGTTGGTTTTAACATTCTGTGTTTAAAAATACTACTTTTAGAAAGTAGGTATTTTCTTGCCTAACTATCCAAGCCTGCCTCTGCTAGGTTGTGTATTCCTTGTCTGGAGTTTGAGTGACAGGACTGGGGGATTCCAGGAGACAGAATGAGTCCGCCCAGTGGTGAATAGAGAGATCTGCATCTAGATGGGAGGGAGGAGTTGCACCTGGGACCTGAATAGGACTGTGCCTGCCCCCCACAGTGCTAGCTCCACCCTCTGCGGTGCGTCTGATGTCTCTGCCCTGCACTGTGAAAGGAGAGAAGGAATCATGTCAACAAAGTGCTTCAGGGCTGTGCTTTCCCTCCACAATGCTGGCTCCACCTCCTGTGGGGCATCTGATGTTTCTGCTCTGCACTGTGAAAGGAAAGAAGGAGTCATGTCAACAGAGTGCTCCAAAACTGGTTTGGACTGGGCAAAGGCCCCTCTGCCCTCAGAGGACAAAGGATTTTGGGGTATAAATATTATGACCCTGATCCCAAGAAATTAGATCATCCTGGACTCAAGAAGGAACCTCTGCCAAGGAGAAAGCTGGAAGACTGAAGAAGAAGGACTGTCCTGCTGTGTGCTTGTGGGCTGACCTGCAGTTGCTTTGCTGCCAAGGAGAGGGGAAGGACTTTGCTGTGTGCTGTGTCCCCCTTGCTTGAAGAGATCTCCAAGGGCCTGAGGAGAGCTGGCCTCCTGTTAAGAAGTCCCAGGAACAAAAGGACTTCATCCCAGCTTACCCTGAACTCTGCAGTATAAGTTCTGCCCTTCCTAGAGTACTTGGTCCAATTGTGGGGCATCTGAAAGTTGTGCCTGCTGTTTGGGGAGCTGGACAAAAAGAAAAGAAGAAGATCTGCAATGTTCACGCATTATCAACAGTGCGAGAAAATTCCCATCGCCGCGAAGATTGTCACAGTGCCTGTTGCTGCTGCAAAAACCGATGCATCGTTCGCTTGTGGAGCGCATCGCCCAGGTGCATGAAGATTTCTGTTGCTACGAGTATCATCGCAGAGCCTGTCGTCGCTGGGTGAGATCGCTGCACCGCTTGCTTGCAGGCCGCATCACATCGCTGCGAACATCGTCGCAGAGCCATCGCATCGAGGGGCCACGAGAGGAGAAGATTGACGCTGCGCTGTGCCGCGCATCGCTACCACACCTGAGATCATCGCTATCCAAAGACCGTCGCATCGTGCCTGTGCGAGACGCTTCCTACCGAAGCTGCGCACCGGAATCCATACAAGGTATCGCATCCCACTCCATACAGACCAGATTCGTCGCAACACATCCGCTGCGGCCAGCGGGGCTGACGCGTCGCCTCCCCAGGGTCTCAGTAGTGACGCATCGCTTGTTTTTCAACGCTGCAGCTTCCACTTGGAACTCTTGTCGCATTTACAGGTACTTTGGGCTAAACGTGATGCAACTGTGGATTATTTTGCTGCAAAACCTTGAACTCTTTTTAAAGCTTATTCTTGAACTGTGTGTGTTGGATTTTTGTTGTTTTGGTCTTGTGTAGTTTAAATAAAGATACTTTATTTTTCTGAACTGGTGTGGAGTCCATTTGTGGTGTTTTCACTGTGTTACTGTGAGTGTTGGTACAAATACTTTACACATTACCTTTGATAAGCCTGTCTGCTTCTGCCAAGCTACCAAGGGGGTGAGCAGAGGTTATCTAAAGAGTATATCCCCCTTACCCTGACTAGAAGCAAGGGTCCCTATTTGGACATTGGTACCTACCTCTGCCAACTAGAGATCCCCAGATCTAACATTGGTGGTCATTGGTGAGGATTTGAACGTGTATTTGTACTTGACCCACAGTAATTGGTGTACATCACTAGTTTAGTGTATACCACTACACAACCACATACTGTTTGTTTTGTTTCCTGGTGTCCTCCTGGAAGTATTTTTTGGGGATACTGAGGCTCTGGCTAGTGTTGCACCTGTGAAGTCTTGCCAAAATGGAAGTCAACTTCTTCTACCTGTATATCTACACAGTGGGGAGATAAAAACCTTTTGCGAAGAAAGGGGGCTGCCCGTGGAGAGAGGGTCCACAAGGAGGGATCTTGATCCACGCCTGTATTTCTATGAAGTCAGAACTTGGCAAGCAACACTAACAAACGATTCTGAGGAGGAGGACTTCTCTGACAGTGAGGGAGAGAAAAGTGAGTGGCTTCTTGCTGTTGAGCGAAGGAACAGAGAATTAGACCGGGAAATCAAGAAGGCTGAGATCCAGTGGCCTTAGCCCAGAAAGAACAAAAATGTGTAGCTCAAGAGGTGAGCTTTGCTGAGTTGGAGGTGGAGTCCAGCTCAGATGGTGGCAGCAAGATTGTAGTTTCTAGTGTTGAGAGAAAGGTACAAACACCCAGAGATGTGGTGCCTGAATTGAGGGAGGGAGTTGACATACACCAGGGAGTTCATGTTCATGAGGTAGCTCCAGTGGTGTGCAGTGTCCCTGAAGTAGATTTGGGGCCTGACACAGGGGATCATTTTCCTAGTGATGGGAGAGATGCTCTACTGACTCTAAATGAGAGGTACAATGAGAGGGGTTCCCCCATGGTAGAAACCTTGGTGTGTGGGTGTGAAGACCGTCCAGAAGAGTGTGGGTCATGTGACACAGACAGTCAGATACTGTCTTGCCAGTCTCAGGTGAGTGGTGTGGGGTACGTGTGCAAGGCACAAGAGGGTGAGGCAAAGGGTAGCTTGGTTAATAACTGTGGGGGGCTGAGTGATTCATTTGTTAGAGAGCATATTTTAAGTCCCTGTTTTCCAGAGCTATGCCAACACCCGGTGGAGTGTGAGTTCTCTCACTCCAGAGAGCTTGCGTTGAAGGCAGACCTCTTTGTGGATTCCAGAGGATCTGAAGAGGCATTGGGGAGTGATCCCAAAAGATGTGGTGCAGACCTGTGAGGTGGAAGAGGTTCAGAATAGCCCAGCTAGGTCCCAGTGTAGTGGGAGGGGTGTAGGGGCTCATGTCCTGTCTCAGTGGGGAAGGAGCGAGTGTTGGACTGTGTGTCCCAAGGTGCCCGAAACCCAGTCTCAGGGCATGGAGGGTTCTTTAAGGCAACACCAGGTTGGGGGCCTATTGGGTGCAAGTAGGCCATTTGAGAAGGATCTCCTAGTGGCTGGTGAACGGGGAATGCCTGTAACAAGGTCTCCATCAGTTCTGGGGTCTGGCAGTGTCACTCCAGTTGGGAGTGTGCAGAAGTCCAGACTGAGGGGTGAGAGGGTGAAGGTGTCCCCAGTGGGAGAAACAGTAGGTCAGGGGCGAGCCAGAAGGGCTGAGTCACCTGTGAGTGACCACGGTGACCTCACTTCTGTCCTGGAGGATCTTACCGCGCTGTCAGATTGACAGGTGTTGGGAGATCTGCACCAGGCAGACTGTCACATGACACCTGAGTTGTGTGTCACCCTCAGGGGGCATATGTGCTCCCAATGAAGTCCTGGTGTGCCAGGCAAGTGCACAACCGCAGGTGGTATTGAGAAAGAAGTTTTGCATCTGTTGAAAGCTTCCCTTCACACAGGACAGGTCCCTCTAGCTTTCAAAGAGGCTCGCCTGATTCCTCTACTAAAAAAACCTGGATCGGACACGAAGTGTTTGAAGAACTTCCGACCCATTTCCCAGCTGCCTTTTTTGGCTAAGTGATCGAGCAGCATGTGCTGGCATTGCTCTCAGGACATCTAGAGAGCAACAACCTGCTGGAGTCCAATCAGACAGGGTTCCGTGCCACCCATAGCACGGAATTAGTTATGCTATCAATCCTGGATGAATTGAGGAGTCGAGCTGATATAAAAACACCGAGTGCCCTGGTACTACTGGATCTCTCTGCGGCCTTTGATACCGTGTGTCATGAACAACTATTGTCGCGGTTGAGGTCTTTTGGTATCAGGGGTACAGCACATGCATGGCTTACATCATTCCTGCAGGGCAGGACACAAAGAGTACAGTTGGGGGATCTCCTTTCCACCTCTGCTCCCATCACTTGTGGGGTTCCACAGGGTTCTGCCCTGTCACCCCTACTCTTTAATATTTACTTGCAGCCATTAATTGCACTCCTGAATAGGATGGACTGCCTAGTATACAACTACGCCGATGACACCCAGATAATCATCCGGCTGGATGATGGCCCGGGAGCGTCTACCAGGTTGCAGGACATACTCAAAGCCACGGTTAATTGGATGTCCGAGAATTCCTTAAAAATCAACCCGGACAAGACGGAAGTGTTGCCTATTTCCATCACGGGCAACCCCTGGAGCGAGAAATGCTGGCCTGTGGAGCTGGGTGTGCCACCGGAACCGGCGTCTGCAGTCAAAAGTTTGGGCTTATACGTGGATGATAAACTCTCCATGAAAAAACAAGTCACCACGGTAGTGGGCACCTGTATAGGCCCGATGCGACAATTGAGGAAGATCTCTGCACTACTCTCATTTTCCACCTTGAGACACGTGGTTTCAGCCACAATCCTGGCTAGGCTGGACTATGGAAACTCCCTGTATATCGGTCTACCCCAGCGGCTGCTGGATATGCTACAGGGGGTTATGAACGACGCAGCCCGGCTGATTTACAAGAAACCTAGGACTGCCCACTCTTCCCCTCTGATGCAGGAGCTGCATTGGCTCCCGATTCGGCAGAGGGTTGTATTTAAAGGATTGTGTATCGTACATAAGGCGCTGTATGGTAATGCACCAAGATACTTGAAATCCCGCCTGTCCCCATATACACCGAGCAGGACTTTGCGCTCGTCGGACGCTACCCTCTTGTCCCAATCCCGTTTTAAACTGGCCACGGTGGGGGGACGTGCTTTCTCCAACACACTCCCAGCTTTATGGAACAAACTGGCCCCAGAACTAAGGAAGGAATGCAATCTGTTATCCTTCAGGAAAAAGTTAAAAACCGTATTGTTCAAGCAAGCATGGAGTAGCCTCTAGGCGTTGTGTTAAGATCAAGTAAATACCAAACCCCACTACGTAATCTGGACAAACAGCGCTTAGAGACCCCGGTGGTTATAACGCGCTATACAAATTAAATAAATAAATAAATAAATAAATAAAGTCCTGGTGTGCCAGGCAAGTGTTCAACTGGAGGGGTTGGTCCCTGGGTTGGGAAGCCTGGTTCAGGTGTTGCCTGACCTGAATGGAGGGACATCTGTAAGTAGTGTCCCAACCAGTTTGTCTTCTAACACTCCAAGTGGGAGGGTGCAGAACTCTGGAAGGGTGTGCAGAGGGAGGGAGTCATCGCCTCTGACCCTGGTTTGTCTGGAGGGTTTAGACCCTAGGTTGAAGGGCCAGGTCCGGGGTGTCCCCCCTGACCTGGAATCCCTGTTGCAGGATAGAACCCCTGAACTGGTGGGTGAATGGCGCAGGACAACTGCCACAGGTGCCCTGACTATTCTAGAAGGGGGTACCACTCCAGGTAGGAGGGTACAGAGCCCCAAGGAAGGGGAGGACCGGGCGTGGGCTAGCCCACCCCAGCCTCCTATCCAGCCGCCTGATACAGGCCCGGGACTGGTGGGTCAGTGCCAGGATGTCAGACCTGACCTGACCGGGGGGAGAGTGGACAAAGGGTGCCAAGCACCTGGGGCTACTGCTCACCCCTGATGCCGCAGGGGTTTGAGAGCCCTGAGAGGCATAAGGTCTGGGTCTCATCCCTGACCACTGTGGCTTGCTGTCTGTATGATGGGACACACCTGTGAGCAAGTTACATTTAGGTGCTGCACAGATGGTGTCCACAGGTGAGGAGAAGGGTTCCCCATGGGTTGGCTTGGTGGACCCTGAGAGTATGGATAGAGTGATCCAACTGGGTTCATGTAGGCGCAGAACAAGAATAGTGCCCTGTGTCAAAACTACACCATCAAGCTATGCCCAACACTGCAGGAACGACGATAGCCCCAGTCCTCTACCACTACCCCTGTAGCAACCACTGAAATACTCAAACAGTGAACTTGTCACATGAGCACCAGGAGAGGGTGGGATAAAGAGAGAGGAAAGGTTTTAAGAAACAACACCCTGTCTGGCTTCCTCTGGTACTATGCACTGGCATAGGACACAAACCGCCACCTGAATGGGAATATAAACAACAATCCTTAGCGTTGTCATTAACGAAAAAAGATGTCTCTGTGAATATACATACATAAGCCCCTTTTTAGTAATGCAAAAATGGCCCCTTACCAGTTCAGGTATACAAAGTCATTGTGCCTTTTCTTAGGGGATCCAGAAAGTCGAACTTATCCAAGTTCCAGTGATGCCCCTCTCCAACTAGACGATAAATTATGGGGGAAAAAGCCACAGGCAGAAAAAAAAACCACCTCAGGTTTCTGAAATATAATAACAAAATTCCCGAAAAACAAAGAAATAGTGGCCACTACAAACAGGAAGGGTACCTGAAAAACGCTACTACCAGAAATGTTCGTAGATCCGTCCGAACTCCACACAACGATATGGAGCGGATACACAAATCCAGGAAGTCAGCCATCTCCCAGGGATTTACACGCAGTCGTGTATCGGCATTGAATAGCACAAAGGAGTCCGAAAACACAAATGCTCCGGTAAAAGGAAGTGCCAAAAAAGGAAACACCAGAACTCCCGCATCACTCCTCAATTCCACCAGGGCAATTCCGAGGTTGCCACCCTGTGTCCAGATTTCAGCCGAAATCCAGAATGCACAAAGTCAGCAAAATGGTCGGTATAGATGATCCAGGGATCCACAGGAAAGCACGAGGGAAAACTCTGAAAACAAAAGTCCTTCCGGCTGAGTCGTAACATAGAAAGAAACCAAGCACCTGACACATGCTACAAGCCTCTTTTTAAAGGGCAAGCCCACAAACCAGATGATCTACATATGCATGGCCACAGGGACAGGACTGTAAAACTAGGGGGAGGCAGAGGAATTCCTAACAGTACCCCCAAAGCCCTCCCCACAGGACGAGGTTTAGAGGGATGATGTATATGAAACAAACGCACCAACCGGGGAGCATGGACCCCACACGCGGGCTCCCAAGTACGATCCTCTGGAGAATAACCTTTCCAAACAACTAGGTAATACAACCTCCCCATCCTTCTCCTACAATCAAGGATAGCATTCACTTCAAACTCCTCATGCCCATCTACTAGTAGAGGAAGAGGGGGAGGCAACTTCAGAGAAGTTCTGATGTATGGCTTCAAGAGGGACGTATGAAACACGGAGTGCATACGATACCCCTCAGGTAACTCAAGTTTCATGGCCACAGGATTCAGCACTTTAACAATAGTAAAGGGACCCACATATTGGGGCTGCAACTTCCTGGACCCACTTAAATGCAGATTCCTAGAGGCCAGCCACACCTGATCCCCCACAGCATAAGAAGGAGCAAGAACCCTATGCTGATCTGCCTGCTTCTTCATATCATCTTTTGCTTTCTGTAAATGATCTCTTGCTAAATCCCAAACATGAGCTAGTGACTTACTAAGTGTATCTACTGCTGGAACATGTCCAGTAGTTTGAATAGGAATCGCTTTAGGATGATAACCCAAAGAGCAAAAGAAAGGCATCATCCCCAAAGCGGAATGCATACTGTTGTTATAAGCAAATTCCGCTAAAGGGAGAGCATCCATCCAATTACATGTTAAAGATGTTAACAGACATCGGAGGTACTGTTCCATTGTCTGATTGGTACTTTCCGTCTACCTGTCTGTCTGCGGATGGTATGCAGACGACAGACGAACCTCCATCTGTAAGGAAGAACAGAATTCAGTCCAGAAATAGGACACAAACTGAGCCCCCCTATCTGTCACTATTGCTGACGACAAACCATGCAATTTCACCACAAAATTCATGAATACTGAGGCCAACTCTCTTGCTGTAGGAATCTTTGGAATTGGAATGAAATGCGCCATTTTAGTGAAAAAGGCTACCACAACTAGTATAGCGGTAGACCCAGACATTAAGGGAAGATCTGTTACAAAATCCATACTTATAGTATGCCACGGGGCAGGAGGGACTGGCAATGGTTGCAAGAGACCAGAATGGCTGGTGTGTGAGGGTTTGTTAATGGCACACACAGGGCAAGAGGCAAGGAACACCTGTACATCATGAGCCAACGTATACCACCAAAACGAACGCAAACAAAACTCCCTGGTTTTAGTTGTTCCTGGATGAGCTACCAGGGAGGATGAATGACACCATTTAAGGACAATGTCCCTTACTTCAGGAGGTATAAACAAACGTTCTTAACAATACGACAGCCCATCCTGAACTACAAATTGTGATTTGGTCAACCAAGGAGTGTTAGAATTGGGGGTCTCTGGTTGGCGCAGTGCAGCACTGGCGACAAGCAGGGACCCTCTCCTCTAAGTCAGGGCAAAGGATTACTCCCAGAAATAACTCCTGCTCACCCTCTAGGTAGTGTGGCGCAAGCAGTCTAGGCTAAACTCTGGAGTACATAGAGTTAAACATTTGCAGTATCACACACAATAACCATCAACCCCCCCAGACAATGACACAAAACTGGTATTTCTGTAAAAATATCTTCTTTGTATATATCTTTAAAGCAGGTTTGTAAATACAGTCTTTGCGTAGTTCAAAAATGGTTCCAGTTACTTTTTAAATATGCCACAGTTCTTATTATGCTTCTTCTAGTCCCAAAAAGGTGTTCTTTGGGGTCTTTTGCCCAGTTTCCAACAAGTGTAGTGCTCCCTAGCGCTTCTGTGCGCTTCCCAGCGCCTCCGTGCACCTCTGGCGAGTAAATCGGGCCCGGCCTGCCAAAGCTCAAGCTTCTCGCGTGAGCGGCGAAAGGCACGACCGGGTCTGGCTCTTAGTACGAGTCGCACTGCTGTGCGCGACTTAATGCGGAGGGGGCGCCGGCCACGGAGAGTACCAGGGGGGGCCTCGGGGGCCAAGAGCGGTGCAAGCCTCACTGGAGAGGGGCGGCTCGCACCGTGGTGCAGACTGCAGCTGCGAGGCTCCCGGGGCACAGAAGGTCACACAGGGCGGTGCGAGTTTGGAAGGTAGGACGCTCGCACCGCGGCTTGGATGTCAACGCGGCTCGGGTCTCACTCGGCGGGGCTCCCGGGGGCTGCACAGATCAGAGGGCGGTGCGAGCTTTGAAAGCAGGACGCTCGCACCGCGGGGGCAACAACAGTACCTTTGAAGACTTGGCGAGAGTCGAGGCGGCAATGTCGAAGGTCGGCTCGGTGTCCCGTGTCGCGGTGTCTTCCTTCCTGGGCTGGAGAGAGTGGCGGCTCGGCTTGGGCTCGAAGGTTGGCGTTGCGGCGCGGGCCGGGTCAGGGAGACAAAGCACCTCGGGGTCCTTCAAGAGGGGGCACACGCTGGGTGCAGCGAAATTGCAGGGCACGTCAAGGGGGTCAAGACGGGCTTCTCTGCACAACGGGCCGCAGCCGCTCACAGACAGCGGCAGGCGCTTTCCCAGGCACAGGTCACGAAGGGGCAAGCAGGCACAGGGCGAAGTCTCTCCTCACGGTGCGATCTACGGCTCGTCTGGGCGACAGTCACGGTGCTTGGGCCAGCGAGGCTGGTCTTTGCGGTGCTTCTGGGGGCTTGGCAGGCAGCAGTCACAGTGCTTGGAGGGACGGTAGTGCCCTGGGCTTCTCAGGGGGTACGGCGGATGATCACGACGCGCTCCGCTGTTCCCAAGTAGAATTGCAGGGGAAGGCAGCACTCACAGCGGTTCCTCTTTCAGGGGGGTAGCGCCCAATGTTCCTGGGGCGCTGTTCAGGGGGCAAGTTCCACCGCAAGCCCTTGGAGATCTTTGTAGGAGTTTGTCACAAGTTCAAAATAAAGCAAAGTCTTTCAGTCTTTCTTTCCTGCTCTCCTTCAGCAGCAAGGCACCCACCACAGGCCAGTCTCTAGGGTTCAGAGTCAGTACTTCTCCATGCAGCTTCCAGGGTCCTCCTCTTCAGGCAGAGCTTCTTCTTTGCGTAAACAGGATCTAATTTACAAGGAGCAGGGCTCCTACTTTTATACACCAGTTTCTTTGTCTTTCCAGGCCAGGGGGGCCTCTGCATAATTCCTTTCAGTCTCTGAGCACTTGTTGGGTGTACTCTGGCTGTTGCTTTCAGTGTGAGGGCAGGCACATCAGACGCTCCACAGGGAGGCTGAGCCAGCATTGTGGGGACAGGGGCAGCCAGGAGTACCTTGATGACAGTGCTTCGCCCTTCCTGGGCCAGGTGCAGGCTGAGTCATTAGTCGCTCCCCAGGGGGGCGGAGCCAGCATTGTGGTGGCAGAGCACAGCCTGATTGAGAGTCCAGGGGCACTCCTACCTCCCACTAAGGTGTAATCCTTGCATTCACCACCTGTCATCCCCCAGCCCTGTCACTCACACATCCCAGACAGTCAGATACACATCCAAGCAGAGGCGGGCTGAAATGGTTAGGCAAGCAAATGCTAACTTTCTAAAAGTAGCATTTGCAAACACAGGATATTAAAATAAACTTTACTAAAAGAAGTATTTTATTATTCTGAGTTCAGGCATACTAAACATTATTTTCTACCATGTTCCGTGAGCCTGCTGGGATTATAGACTGCACGCAGGTTCTGCAATGGCAGACCCTAGACACATTTTAAGGCTGCTTCTGTGGGTGGCGCAACCAGCGCTGCAGGCCCACTAGCAGTATTGGCATTCACAAGCCCTGGCACTCCTGGTGCACTTTACTAGGGACTGACAGTAAATCCAATGAACCAATCAGGTATACCAATCACAGTTATACTTTTCATAGGGAGCACTTGCACTGCGGCACGGGGTGGCCGTGGCGCAGTGCCCTGAGTGGCGGACACCAGCAAAAACATCTGAGGCACATCAGCAAAAAGTGGAAGGGAAACTCACGCCAAGGTGCCAGGTCTAACACGTGTCCCCTCCAGCTGAAATGTGGGGGGAACTACCCTTCAGCAGGGAGTTTCTCATCACTAAGGCGGAAAAACCTGGACAGACCGTCAGCGTTGGCGTGATCTGTGCCAGGGCGATGTTCCACCGTGAAGTCCATACCCTGTAGGGAGATGGACCACCTCAACAGTTTTGGGTTCTCACCCCTCATTTGCATCAACCATCTGAGGGGCCTGTGGTCTGTCTGAACCCGGAAGTGAGACCCAAACAAGTAGGGTCTTAGCTTCTTCAGTGCCCAGACCACAGCAAATGCTTCTCGCTCTATTGCACTCCACCTACGTTCCCGTGGAAGTAACCTCCTACTGATGAAGGCTACAGGTTGGTCCCAGCCCTCCTCAGTCATCTGTGAGAGAACAGCCCCTACACCATGCTCTGAAGCGTCTGTCTGCACCAGAAATTCCTTGGAGAAATCAGGGGCCAAGAGCACGGGCGCCGTGCACAATGGCAGTTTTCAGGGTGTCAAAAGCCTTCTGACAGGTGTCAGTCCAAATCACATTCCTGGGCTGCTTCTTCGAAGTCAGCTCTGTCAAGGGGGTCACAATAGTGCCATAGCCCTTGACAAACCTCCTGTAGTACCCAGTGAGCCCCAGGAAGGCTCTCACTGCAGTCTGGGTCTTGGGGGGTTCCCAAGCCAGGATGGTCTCAATTTTGGGTTGTAAGGGTGCCACCTTGCCACTCCCCACTTGGTGTCCCAAGTACACCACTGAACCCTGCCCAATCTGGCACTTGCTTGCCTTGATTGTGAGGCCTGCCTTGCGCAGGGCCGTCAACACTTCCCAGAGGTGTCGCAGGTGTTCTGGCCAGGTGCCACTGAACACTGCGATGTCATCCAGGTAGGCGGCACTGAAGTCATCCAGCCCAGCCAACACCTGGTTGACCAACCTCTGAAAGGTGGCAGGGGCATTCTTCATTCCAAATGGCATAACCCGGAACTGGAAATGTCCATCTGGTGTAGAGAATGCTGACCTCTCCTTTGCCCCATCGGTCAAGGCGATCTGCCAGTACCCAGACGTTAAATCAAACGTGCTGAGGAACCGGGCAGCCCCTAGCCGATCAATGAGCTCATCAGCTCTGGGGATAGGGTGCGCGTCAGTCTTGGTGACTGAATTGAGTCCTCTGTAGTCCACACAGAACCGGAGTTCAGGTGTGGCTCCCGGCGCAGCAGCCTTTGGGACCAAGACCACTGGGCTGGACCAAGGACTGCTGGAGGACTCAACCACCCTAAGAGCAAGCATCTTGGAGATCTCCTCCTTGATGCAGGCCCTGACCCTGTCAGTTACCCTGTAAGCCTTATGCCTCACAGGTAAGCTGTCTCCTGTGTCCACATCATGGACGCACCAATCTGTGACACCAGGAACCAGGGAGAACAGATCTGGAAACTGCCCCAGCAATTGGCGGCAGTCTTCCTGTTGCTCAGGCGTCAGGGTGGGTGAGAGGTTAACTCCATCCACTGACCCATCTTTCTCAGAGGCTACCAAGAGGTCAGGAAGAGGCTCAGACTCCTCCTCCATTCCATCATCAGTTGCCAACAACATGCCCACTTCGGACCTCTCCAAGTGGGGCTTAAGGCGGTTAACATGTAGGACCCTCAAAGGGTTCCTGGGAGACTGCATGTCCACCAAGTAGGTGACAGGACGTTTGCGCTCCACAACCTCAAATGGACCTGTCCACTTATCCTGAAGTGCACAAGGCTCCACTGGGGCCAAGACCCACACCTTTTGTCCAGGTTGAAGCTCCACCAGAGTGGCATTCTGGTCGTACCACTGCTTCATCTCTTCCTGGCTGGCTTCCAGATTTGCCTCAGCAAGTTGCCTGAATCGCCTGCTCTGGTTTCTGAAGGCCAGCATGTAACTGTATACATTCTGGGGAGGTTTCCTGGGAGATTGCTCCCAGCCTTCCTTTACCAAACTCAGAGGTCCTCTCACTGGGTGACCATACAGCAGTTCAAAGGGGTTGAACCCTAGGGACTTCTGTGGCACCTCACGGTATGCAAAGAGAAGGCATGGCAAGAGGACGTCCCACTTACGCCTCATTGGACCTTCCAGGCCCATGATCATGCCCTTTAGGGTTCGGTTGAATCTCTCAACCAACCCATTTCCTTGGGGATGGTAAGGGTGGTGAACTTGTAGGTTATACCACACTCTTGCCAAAGGGATTTCATATACTTGGATATGAAATTGGTCCCCCTGTCACTCACCACCTCTAGAGGGAATCCCACTCGTGAGAAAATTCCCATCAGTGCCCGTCCCACCACGGGGGCCATCACTGTCCTCAGAGGGATGGCTTCAGGGTACCGGGTGGCATGGTCCACCAAGACCAGGATGAACCTGTTGCCCATGGCTGTCTTGGGGTCCAGAGGCCCAACAATGTCAATACCCACTCGCTGGAATGGAGTACTGACCATGGTGTGGTAAATAAATAAATAATACCCTATTTTTGAATGAATAAATGAATAACAGATAGCTCAATAAATAAGAGTCAAGATTCGAGGTAGTAGGAGTTTTGCAGGTTTAATACAGCATAAGGACAGGAACAGGACGACCTGCACGGGAATAGGATGGCAGCTGCCGGGGACAGGATCGGGAATGACGGCGTAAGGACTAACTTTTAATAACAGTACATGAGCATATATACATAACGCAAACACATAACATTACATTGCAATAGGCGTAGCAGTGGGTGGAGCAATAGGCGTGACGCGTAGCAGTCGCGAAAGATAAGGGTGAAAAGAGGTGTAACAGGGCGTATACATAGACATGTGATGCAAACGTAACAGAATATGTCATGAATGGGGCGGAAACCATGGAGGGGGCTACCTGAGGAGCCGGGACCTCTAACCTGATGGTGCGCGCAAACTGGCAATGACGTATCACTAGGAGAAGCTGGGGGCTTCGAACTCTGTGCTAGGAGCAGAGACTGAAGTCTGGAGAGTCAGGGCGACATGTACCTAAACAGTATCTAGTATCTGATGTTTAGGGAACATGTTGATATAAACTAGAAGTCAGGAGGGGAAAGGCTAACAGACACTAAGACTGGACCATGCATTATTCTACATGTAGTGCGTGATGAAGAATATTAAATGACCATTAATACAGTATTTCTCTAACATGGGGCCGTAAAGGCTAGACTATGACGGTGACTATTGATGCGATTCAGTAGCTTAGGAATGCAGGGAAGGAGGGCTGAACTGATAATCTGGAATCATAACATACTCTTGGCAGACTCAGAGGCAGGGCCAAGCTGAACCGGGCACTGCGAGGCAGGCAGTAGGTGAAGGGTCGAGGATACAGGTGGGGGTTGTATCACTCCTCCGCGGGGCTTCAGGAGACAGGAGACAGGAGCTGAATCTGGTGTCCGGGCCCTTTTGAGGCCTAGAAACGGGGACTTTACAATGGAATAACGTGCACACTGAGAAACGTGGCAACGTAGCTTTACATGGGCCTGATATTCGTAGTATTCACGAGAACTGGAAACTGCCATACTAGAGGTGGACACAACTGTAATTGCGTCTTTAATCAAACATGGGGAATAACATATGCATATTAATCATGCACACATAACATATGATGGATGACACGTAGGGACACAGAACATGGCAGAATTTACTTTTCCACATTCCCTCCTTGTCACTACGTTTCCTTCAGGAAACATCAATATTCATGATACCATCTATCATTTCATACAGTATCATTTGCTCGTCTCGAATTTTCTTGGAACGGGATTTAGAACGGGGCTTGGGACTAGGAATACAAGAGGTAGCACAAATGCCGCAAATCGCAGGGCCACATTGTATACAGAGGCAGCAGCTGAATATAATCGCTACTGCAATACCTAGAAAGGACAAGACTTTCCATCCCCAGGCGGAAATTATATTCCAGAACCAACCGGACCATGTCCAGGTGCCTGGATCTTGGTGTAACAGATGGGCAATTTTATGGAGTCTGGTTATAGCTGAATAAACAGACGGCGCGTTATTTGGAATGAAAATGCAGCAACTAGATCCGATGACTCTACAGGCCCCGCCCCTATCGGCCAATATGACGTCAAGGACGAGACGATTTTGCCAAACTACAAATCTCATAGCAGATTGCTCTTCGGTTAAGTTACCTAGAGCAGAGGCAGTCTCATTTACTACAGCTTCAAGGGTTCTGGTTAACCTGCGGATTAGTTTACTATTCTGGATAGGTCCTATAAAGAAAAAGAAACCTCTATTGAAATCTGTATACTGTTCTAGAGCAGTTTCAGTATAATCGACAATTGGGGACTCCCTTCTATGTCTAATGTGTACTAGATGTGTGTTTCTATGATAATCAGATGGGGCTAGGAAAACTGGTGGCAGTAGGAAGGCAATGTAACAGGTTCCCTCCCAATCGAGGGGCAGACGAACATATGCAGTTTGACCACAAATAAAATAAGAATGACGTGAAGCTTTGAAGATAGATTTCCCACTGTCACTATACTTGACAATAGTAGTACAATCACTATGTCCTACGTGTACGGAACCATTATTTCGGACACATAATTCGCCTTTGACTGGTAGTACTGAAATTGCAGGTAAATCTGGAGTGGAATCAGACTGAACATTCAGGACCATGAAATTCGAAGAATAATTACCTAAATTGTAAACTTCATTTTCTAGATCTAACCCGATTCTGTGGGGGAGACCTTGCTTGTCTGGAAAACATGTACTGTTAAGAAAAGACATATCTGTTGAGGATGACGTTAACGTGGACCATGCTCCACACGAACCATTATGTGAAAAAGGATAAGGAAAGAGTGGCAGAACTCCCTTCGGTGTCTGGAAAGGGGGGAGTCGACCACACACCCAACAATTAGTGGCATTGCTGGTTTGGTGTGAGTAATGTAGCATGCGGATAAAAGAATTATTTCGCATAGCGAGGCGGTAAGAGAGTTCATGAGGAGGCAGATCACTAAACGTGTGCTCTACTGTAGCATTAGAAGACGTATTTACATGAGAAACTGGGAAACACAGGTAAAATGCATAACTGGTGCAGGAAATCATAATGCTGAGAAATAATATGAAACATAGAAAAATGATACATCGGATTGAGTTTTGACTAACTCTCTCACTATGGGGGTCTATTTTATACATGTCAGAAACAGTCTAACCGTTTCACCTAGGGGAGGACTTAGACAATCAAACTGGCTGACTTATTTTACTAGACCGGAGTTTCAACTTGTACTCCTGCTGCGGAGTTTTCTCTAACAGGGGAGGGTTTGTAGCAATGTCTTTTGCGGGACAGTCCTTGAGAACAATATTTTGGCAATCCTTCAAATCCTGGGAAATGTTCTTTGAGACGGGTTTCAGTCCATAAAACTTCTTCACGTGCGAAAGGTGCACCCAGCCTTTGCGACCCTCCAACTTCAGGGCCGTACGGGTGGCGAGGAGGACCTGTCGGGGCTCCTTCCAGCGTGGCTCCAGCGGACTTGAGCGGTCAAAATTCCGGACAAGGACCATGGATCCTGGAACGATTTCATGCGGTGCCACCTCGGTATTGTCTGGAAATGCGGCGGCAACCTGTGAACGACAAGAGTTGAGGGCAGACATCAAGGAAGCTAGGTAATCTGTCAGCATATTACTTGAAACATCGGTAATACTTCGGGGTCTAGGAGTACCCCACATGTTAGGGGGGCGGCCGAAAACGACCTCATACGGGGACAGACCTGATCTGGAATGTGCGACCATGCGCATATAGAACAAGGCAACTGGCAGAGCTACTAGCCAGTCCACACCTTTCTCTTTACAAATTTTTGCGATGCGAATTTTCAGGGTCTGGTTATGTCTCTCTACGAGACCGGCTGCTTCAGGATGGCGTACACAATGGAACTTCCACTGGTACCCTAACAATAGGGAAACGTGTTTCATTAACTCTGATGAGAATGGCTGGCCGTTATCAGAATATACGACCCTAGGGAGTCCATAACGGGGGAAGAACTCACGAACCAACTGCTTGGCAGTGGTCGCAGCTGTGTAATCTGGGACTGGATATGCTTCTGTCCACCTGGACAAAGCACATACAACTACAAGGACATACTTGAAACCTCGACATCGCTCCATCTGAATATAATCCATCTGGAGGACTTCAAAAGGGTGGTCAGGAGGCTGGAATCCCCCTTGTTCCACCGGGACACTTTTACCTGGATTAAACTGACAACATATCATACAGGTACGGACTTTCTGCTTGGCTGCAGCTCGTAAATGCTTGTTGAACCAAATGTTCTGGATACTGTCTAACATAGCTTTTTCTCCTAAATGTGCTGGACTATGTGCGGTATTGATAATGACTTGAACCATAGAGTCGGGGAGAAACCATGTGGCTCTACCCTTCGTTAACCATCCTTGATCTGTCTGGACCCCTCCTTGTTCGGACCATTTCTTGATTTCTTCAGGAGTAGCATGTAACTGGATATCTATGACATCTTGTGTAGGGTCCTTAACTGTCATACATGTAGTCGGATCTGGAGTGTGTGTCATGTTAACTGGAATGTCTGGAGTCTGTGCTGTAAGCTTGGCTGTGCGATCTGCTAGATCGTTACCCTGGGAAATAATGTCAGTAACTTTCGTATGTGCTTTGCACTTCATGATAGCAATGGATGTCGGTAAATGTATGGCATCTAACAGAGCTTGAATAAGGAGACCATGCTGAATCCTGGTTCCATGAGAAGTCATGAAACCTCTCTCCTGCCAGAGCACTCCAAAGTCGTGTACGACTCCGAATGCGTAGCGTGAATCTGTGTAAACATTAACTTTCCGGTTCTTAGCGTGTATGCAGGCTTGTGTCAGAGCAACTAGCTCTGCTGCTTGAGCGGACAGGGTGTCAATACGGTGTGTTTCAATAACCTCGGTGTCGGTAGTCACTGCATATGCGGCGACTAGTTCTCCTGTACTTGTTCTCATACATGAACCATCCACATAAAGTGTCAGGTCGGGATCTGGTAACGGAATATCTGTCAGATCTTGTCTTGGCTTTGTCGTAATGTTAACTACTTCCACACAGTCATGTGTGTCCGGACTTAAAGTAACTGATGGTAACAATGTAGCAGGATTTAAAACGTTGCAGCGTCTGATTTCTATGTGTGGCTGGAACAGTGTCAATTCATAACCTGTTAAACGTGCAATTGTCAAATGCTGAGTCTGTGTTCGGTTTAAAAGAACTTCCACGGAGTGTGGAACTTGTACTGTCAGGGAGTGTCCTAAGACTATGGAATCACTTTGTCTGATAGCTAGTGCTGTGGCTGCAACTGACTTGAGGCACGCAGGCAGAGCCTGGGCTACAGGATCTAATGTGCTCGAAAAATAAGCACATGGCTTGTATTGTCCTGCTTGATCTTGTGTGAGAACAGATAATGCTGTACCTTCACGTTCAGTGACGAAAAGTGTAAAAGGCTTACTGTAGTTTGGTGTAGCTAGAACTGGAGCTTGACATAGGGCTTTCTTTAACTCATTGAAACTGAGTGTATGTTCAGATGTCCAAGGGAGGACAGTCGATACGGCTGCCTCCTGTGTCGTTAACTGTATCAGTGGCTTGGCTAGGAATGCATACTGAGGAATCCATTGTCGGCAATAAGAAGTGAGGCCGATAAAAGCACGTACCTCCTTCTGGGTCTTGGGCTGAGGAAGACTCGCTATTAACTGGATACGGTCTGGTGTCAACTGCCTACCCCTCTTGGACAGTAAGTGTCCCAAGTAGACCACTTGCTGGACACAGAATTGAAGCTTAGAAGGGGACACCTTGTGCCCCATCTCGGCTAGGAAATACAAGACTGTAAGGGATGCTCGCTCGCAATCACGTTCAGAACGGGCTGTGATCAGTAGATCATCGACATACTGGAGCAGGGCAGTGTCAGTTGGCATGTGAATGTTGTCTAGTTGTCTCTTGAGTGCTTGACTGTAAATACTAGGACTTTCTGTGAAACCTTGAGGAGCTCGTGTGAACATATAGCTCCTTCCATTTAAACAAAATCCGAAAAGGAACTGGCTGTCTGGATGAATGGGGACACTGAAAAATGCATTCTTGAGGTCTATGACAGTGAAAAATGAAGCTTCGGAATCAATGGCTGTTAATAGGGAAGAGATATCTGGGACTACTGGATACTGGGGAGTAATACATTTATTAAGTTCCCGTAGGTCAATCACTAATCGATATACTGGGGGTGCATTTGGATCAGTACGTTTCATGACTGGAATGATCGGAGAATTGCATACATTGGAGTCAGTTTCTACAACTACTCCTTGAGCGATGAGCTCGTCAATAATTTTGGATAAGGCTGCTACAGCCTCAGGTGGCAATCTGTACTGTCTGATTCGTGGTAACACTACACCTGGCTTGAGAGTCACACGATGGGGTGTGATTTGCATGTAACCTACATCAGTTGGACCTTGCGCCCATAAATGCTGCGGAACATTAGACAATCTGGGATCAAAATCTCGTAATACATAGTGACCCTTGAAGTCACGTAGGAACAGACGTATTCCCTCTGGGGAACAGCATATAACTGCACCTAATTCTTTCAGTGTTTTAATGCCTAATAGATTTTCTGGACATGACTTAGTAAGTAACAGATCAGTAGTACGGGACAATGGACCTACTTCTAGAGTAACTGGCTTTGATATTTCATTTACGATAGGTTTTCCTGAAAATCCAAGGGAAACATTTCTTGAGCCTGAGAGCGGAGCCCCTGGAACTTCGGCGTGACTAATTGTGGTCCTACTTGCCCCTGTATCAATCAAAAACTTTCTATCTTTCCCTAGTACTTGACTGTGAACATAGGGACCTTCTTGATCTACAGGTATCTCGATGAGAGGCAAGCCTACCTCCCTCTCTAGGCTGTTTCATGAATACTGCTGGTACTCTGGATACTCGGACTGTGCATACTGGTACATCTGCTGTGTAACATGCTGTGTTGCAGCGATGGGCTGCGGTGCTGTAACTGTCTGTGGTGCATTCTGTGGCTGAGGAGTCTGTGAAACTTGTTCTTGTCTAGGCGGACGTGGTCTTTCTTTAGTCTTACCGGTAGCTATGTTATGTTTCAGAACTGCACACTCGTTTATAAAATGACCTGGCTGTTTACAATAATTGCAGTTCCCTTTAACGGGAGCTGCAGGATGACTGGCTTGATTTGGACCCCTCTTCTGACTGTCTTGAGGAACAGATTGTGCAACTAGTACTTTCATTTTCGTGTCTTTCATACGCTTCCTTTCGTGGTCTTGCTCTTCTCTGATTCTATTCTGGTGGTATTGGAGCATCTGCAACATCTGGGACGGGGTATTAGCTTGCCAGGTACTTTCGACTTTCAAAACTCGATTTTTAATTTGTGGACTTGAATTCTCGACTAATTTAGTAACAAAAAGATGAGGGTATGACTCACTACTTGTCTTGAGGCCACTGTTGATGCTAAAACATTTCTCAAATCTAGAATAAAAATCACTAATGTCTTCATCTTGTTTCTGTTTACAGGCTGAGATTGCATCCCAGTCTTCTTTTCTAGTTGTCAATAATCTGGGTAAAACTTGTATTAATAATTCTGGTAATTCTTTACATTTCGCTCCAAGACCGGTACCTGGTACTCGTGCCTTATCTTCAGCTTCTAGAACTGCCCAATCAATCTTTTTCTCTCCCACCTCCCATTCTTTTTCCTTGAGCTTTTCATACACCCCTGCGGGCAGCAGAACTTTTAACATTTTAATTATATCTGGATACGTGTATTCTCCCATACGGAGCATGTCTTTTAATTCTCGGTGGAACCCTGCTGGATCTTTATCATGACAGGGAATTAATTTCTTCATCTCTAGGAGTTCCATCTTTGTAATTGGAGTGTAAACAAACACTCGTTCTAGTTCGCCACCCGTTCCTCTAACTGGGTGGACTTCTCGTAACGGATTCTGTCTCTCCATGTAAAATGGTTTACTTTCTGGGGGTGAGACATGAACAAAATGCGGGTTCAAAAACGTTCTATATTTGTGACGCTGTTCTAGAATGACACTAATTAAATCGGTACCTAAACCTTTCCATCTATACTGGAGTAACTCGTTCAGGATATCATGTAACGGGCCTGGATCAGAGTGCTGACCCTCATACAATGTAATGAGGTGCTGAATCATATACATACCCGCCAGTCGTTGCTCGGCTGGGGGCATTTTCAGAAACATTTGTGCCACTATTTCGTCTGGAAAAGTGGTAGAATCAGTAATCCATCGGACTGCTGATCGGGCTAGTTCTTGTTCATGCATAGTACTTAACTCACTGTAACCGATTCGTGATTTCAGAATGTGATCGGTAGCTTGGAATACTTGTTCTAGAGAACCTTGTTCTGGTGCTGGATGATGGAAAGTAGACTTGTGTTCTAGGCGTAAATGACGATCTGGAAATCTAGATTTTCCTACATACGCTATTCTGTCGGGATTCTCGTCCTCTACCTCTTCAGTATCAGAGTTACTTTCTTTCTCGCTTACTTGTGCTGCTTTACGTTGATCGTGTAACCTTATTATTTCTTTACGAATTTTCTTGTACATACTGTCCATAGCACTGATAGTCTTGTGCTTACCCTCGGCTATACTATTACTCCACTTTGTCAGGGTTCTCATTTCGGCTTGATCTTTGGACGGGTAATCTTGTTCTCTTATTAGACAATTGATCAGAAACTTTAATATCATGAGCTGGGTCTCAGCTTTCCTTTGAGACATGGCCTCGCCAATGCTTTCTGGATCATCCCCTGTACGGATGAAACGATATATTCTGTCTAGGTCTTCTTTCATATTCGGTAGGGTGACTAGATACTCGGCCACCCTTCTTACACGTAATGAATACAAAACCATATTATCCTCGCCTGGGACTGGATCATAGCCGCATTCATTAAGGGCTTTTCTTATTTCTGCTACAGACTGATGTCTGGGCGTACGCTGTGACGCTTGCATATGTAATTCGGCTGTTGTTAAACGCTTGTGTGGCGGCGGGGTCTGAGGAGGACCTCCTCCTGCGGCCCCTAAACTAGAGTCGTCTACTGATGCTCTTCGTCCTGGCAGAGTGGGAAATGGAAATGTAGGCTGAACTTGTATGGCGGGCTGGACCGGGGGTACCGTAACAGGTACTCCGGTGTCTGGAGGAGCGGGAAGTGCCTGATTTACAGGGACTGGCGGAGCGTGAACAGGATTTGCATATTCCGGGACTGTGTCGTCCAAATAGGACGAAATAAAAATATCAGCTGCGGTCGGTTTGTGACGTAGCTTGGTCGGAACTAATGGTGGCGGAAAGTTACTGGATGCCTCCGGGGTCGCTTTTGGCAAGCCCTCGGCAAGAAGAGGATACATACCCTTAATAAGAGCATTCCTCTGTCTCTCTGATTGTTCAGTTCTAATTCGTTCACCTATCTCGATTAACTCTTTTTCTTGTGCTCGTTCTGAGGATTCTCTACTTAATTCTGACTTTCTGATTTCTTTTTCGGTTCTTTTATGAGCTTCTTTGCGCCATAACTCGATGGCATCTTTCTGTGACTGTCTGGCTTTCTTTTTCCATAAGGCCTCTTCTACTCGCATGATGCACTCGGCATCCCATGTGCCCGATACGGGCCATCTATACTTTTCTTCTAACTGTTTGGTATACTCTACCCATAAATCTAGATACAATATGGCGCTTATGCCATGCTTCTGATACATAAAATGACCTGGACTGTCCCTAGGCGGAACTGGAACTGCTGCTTCCAGCAGACCCTTTCTAGTTTTTAACTGACGTAACTTAGAAAACAAGGGCATGACTGGACTGTAATCTAGACACAATACAATACACAATGAACACGATACTTATTCCCCATTCATACCACGACATTAAAATACATGAAGAACATTTAAAATAACAGTTCGAACAGAATACTACCTGGAATACTGAGAACAGAACACATGAATTTTCTCGAGAACAGAACTGACTAGAACAGAGACTAGATGCACTGCTGAAACAGTACGAAACTTACCGGTCTCATAAAGAGACACGTTCAGGACCCGCATCCACCGAAGTGGACACTTCGTTTGTGAGTCTGTGTACCACCAACCCACAGACCAGAGACAATTAGATTGACCCTGTCTAGATACCACCCCAGTAACGGTACTCACCGGGCAGCAAGAACGGAAGGCCTCGGACTGGACTGGACTGCTACGACGACGGACGACGAACTTCGGACTTCAGTTACGGGTGGACCTCCGGATACCTCGGACCTTGGACTCTCGGCTTGGGCTCTGGTCGGGACTCGCCGCGTTCCTCCACCGTCTCGTCTGGATGCTGGACCGCCTCCTCCGTCTCCTCCGTGGGCCTGAGGGATACTTGAAGCAGAAATATCTGCCGGTGCGCAGAAGAGTTCCGTCACGACTGCAGAGGGTCAGGGGGTCGGCGTGGCTTCACCGACGCGTGGGGAAAGGGCAAGTCCCTGTTCGGGCGCCATTATGTGGTAAATAAATAAATAATACCCTATTTTTGAATGAATAAATGAATAACAGATAGCTCAATAAATAAGAGTCAAGATTCGAGGTAGTAGGAGTTTTGCAGGTTTAATACAGCATAAGGACAGGAACAGGACGACCTGCACGGGAATAGGATGGCAGCTGCCGGGGACAGGATCGGGAATGACGGCGTAAGGACTAACTTTTAATAACAGTACATGAGCATATATACATAACGCAAACACATAACATTACATTGCAATAGGCGTAGCAGTGGGTGGAGCAATAGGCGTGACGCGTAGCAGTCGCGAAAGATAAGGGTGAAAAGAGGTGTAACAGGGCGTATACATAGACATGTGATGCAAACGTAACAGAATATGTCATGAATGGGGCGGAAACCATGGAGGGGGCTACCTGAGGAGCCGGGACCTCTAACCTGATGGTGCGCGCAAACTGGCAATGACGTATCACTAGGAGAAGCTGGGGGCTTCGAACTCTGTGCTAGGAGCAGAGACTGAAGTCTGGAGAGTCAGGGCGACATGTACCTAAACAGTATCTAGTATCTGATGTTTAGGGAACATGTTGATATAAACTAGAAGTCAGGAGGGGAAAGGCTAACAGACACTAAGACTGGACCATGCATTATTCTACATGTAGTGCGTGATGAAGAATATTAAATGACCATTAATACAGTATTTCTCTAACATGGGGCCGTAAAGGCTAGACTATGACGGTGACTATTGATGCGATTCAGTAGCTTAGGAATGCAGGGAAGGAGGGCTGAACTGATAATCTGGAATCATAACATACTCTTGGCAGACTCAGAGGCAGGGCCAAGCTGAACCGGGCACTGCGAGGCAGGCAGTAGGTGAAGGGTCGAGGATACAGGTGGGGGTTGTATCACTCCTCCGCGGGGCTTCAGGAGACAGGAGACAGGAGCTGAATCTGGTGTCCGGGCCCTTTTGAGGCCTAGAAACGGGGACTTTACAATGGAATAACGTGCACACTGAGAAACGTGGCAACGTAGCTTTACATGGGCCTGATATTCGTAGTATTCACGAGAACTGGAAACTGCCATACTAGAGGTGGACACAACTGTAATTGCGTCTTTAATCAAACATGGGGAATAACATATGCATATTAATCATGCACACATAACATATGATGGATGACACGTAGGGACACAGAACATGGCAGAATTTACTTTTCCACAATGGGGAAGGGTTGCAGAGGAGCCTTGTGCTTCCCTTCACTCTTACCACTTGCCTGGCAAGTCTGACAGGATCTACAATGAGCATCTGAGCTCTTGTGCATTTGGGGCCAATAAAAGTGGGTGACAAGCCTGTCATAGGTCGTGTCCATCCCCAAATGTCCTGCTAACGGCACATCATGAGCCAACCCCAGTAGGAAGGCTCTGAACTTCTGGGGTACCACTAGCACACGGGCTGACCCAGGTTCAGCAGCCTTAGGCTCTGAATACAGGAGGTCATTCTCCCAATACACATAATGTGTTTTGGCCTGAACACCATTGGCCTGGTCTGCAGCCTGCTGCCGCATACCCACGAGAGAAGGGCATTCTTTCTGCTCCCTGCAGAATTCCTCCCTGGAGGGGCCTCATTCTTGCTGCCAAAGGGTCAGCTCAGGCAGGTCCCCCAGTTCAGCAATCTGTTCCCCTGTAGGCTCCAGGGCATCCCCCTCAAGGTCTGCTTCCTCCTGGACCGTGGGAACTTCAGGGGCCGGTTTCCCGCGCCCCCTGCGCCTTCTCCCTAAGGCCGGTTCCTGGGCCTCTCCTTCAGGCCCCAGGACCTCTTGAGCACCCCTACTGGCTGCCAATGACCGTGTGGTCACGCACGCCCAGTCAGGCAGACCCACCATCCTCAGGTGAGTCGTCTTCTCCACCTTTCCCCAAAGGGAGTCTTCCAAGTCATTTCCTAGCAAACAGTCTACAGGCATGGCTTTCCTCACACAGACCTGCAGAGTACCAGAGACCCCCCCCCCCCACTCGAAGGGAACTTGAGCCATCGGACACTGACTCTCTGAATTATCAGCATTGATAACCCTACAGTAGGCATGGGGTACAACCTGCTCTTGAGACACCAGGTACTGCCTCACTGCAGTCACACTGGCTCCTGGGTCTCTAAGAGCCTCAGCTTTCCTACCATTGATGGTCACCACCTGCCCATATTTTTTAGTGTTAGAGGGCAGGTAGTTCTCAGGGACCATCTCACTGTCTCCTAGCGAGACCAGGGTCATCTGGACAGGATCTCCATCCCCGTGGATTACTACTTCTTCCCCCAAATTAACACGAGTTACTTGCCGGGGTGGAGCACCAGTGGGTGCTGTTTTACCACAGGCGACACTTGGGGTCACTGGCAATGTGCCCCGGGTCACCACATCTGTAACAATTGAAGGGCCCCTTTGGAACAGGTCTACCTGTCGGGCCCCGTTCTGCTTCGGGGGTGGGGCAGGCTGAGAACCTTTCTGCTGGTTCCCTTAGGGATTACTTTGGGGGCCTTTAGGGAACCCTTTCTGTTTACCCCTGTCCCCCCCACTCTTCTGCTGGGGACCCTGCCCATCTTTGGCTGAGTCTCCCACTGGACCCTTGTGGACCCTGGTGCTGAGCCAGCGGTTCGCCTCCTCAGCAAGCTTCCTAGGGTTAGTCAGCTTGCTATCAATCAGGTGCTGGCGTAGCTCAAGAAAACAATTACCGGACAAGTGCTCCCATGCAATTAAATCAAAGAGACCTTGAAAATCATTCACCTTACTACCTTCACCCAACCATCCAGTGCTCTGCAAAAAAAGTCACATACTCCACATATGTACTCCCAGGAAGCTTAGTACAACCCTTGGACCTCTGTCTATACATTTCAGGGGTAAGCCCATACCTGGTCACTAAGGCCTCTTTCATGCGAGGATAGGAACTTTGTTCTTCAGTGGGCAAATCTAGCAGGGTGTCCCGCCCTTCGCTAAGGAACCTTCCCCACAACCCCGCTCCCCAATCCTTGTCAGGGACCCGGTGGGAGGACATGGCTACTTCATAAGCCCTAAACCACTGTCCTATGTCATCCCCCCTAAAGAACTCCTTAACTACATCTTTGGGGATGTACACCTTGGACTCTACCTGCACCGGCGTTGTGCTGCCACCAGAGGGAGGATGCTCCAAACTTTTCTCCTTCAGACTCATCTCCCTCAATTTCACTTCATGTTCCATTTGTATTCTTCGCTCTTCCAGAGCCATTCTTTTGCTCTCAAGCTCCAGTTGACCCTTCAATTTTAACTCTGCCAGCTTCATTTCATGATCCCTGGTTGCCTGTCTGTCTGCCAGCTCCTCTGGCGACAGGCCTCTGCCAAAGCTATGGATGCTGTCTGCTCTTTCATGTTCAACAAGATCCACAGGTGTATCCTGATCCACAGGTGCATTCCTTGATTCAATCCAGGCTTTCAGGGCTCTGTGGTAATCCTCCTTGTTCTTTCACCCTGCATGTGGAACCTTGAATTTCTTAATAAAGCTCCATAGTTCTTTTCTCTTGTAGTCATCCAACTTTGACGCATCCCATTCTATCTCCAACACATCAGAGGCTACAGATCAAGACCAGGATCTCACAACATAGGAGCAGAATACGCTGCAAGGTGTTAACCGCACCCCTAGTGGAACACTATGTGGAACACGGACACTCAGAAAACGATGTACGCTGGCAAATAATTGAACAGTTTTTGCCCAATGCAAGAGGGGGCAATCACCAGACAATTTTGAATCGCCTTGAGTGCAAATGGATTTTTTTGTGTAAAAGTATTGAGAAAGGACTCAACACTCTGGATGAGTGGAATAGCTGTGGTTAACCCATAACCATAACCTCAAGGACTACTGTTACCAATGACTTTAATACTGTATAATGCTTATAAATGTTTTTTGGTAGTTCGAAGACAAAATGTGATGCTTATTAATACTGTTTATATCATCTAAAGTGTTATTATGACATGTATTCTAATAGGAGTAGCAGACGCTTAATTCCCATCCAAATGGCTCGTAAATCGTGCTATTAATACGCTTCCCCGCTAGGCATGCGCGGTGTAACATTCTCAGGCACATGCACGTAATAGAAACTGGCCCGCGCAGGTGCACATACATAACCAGGAAGCAAACAGTAGTGCTCGACTGAACGCCGAAGCAGCGAGGCACAGATAGCCGCGCCGCGTACCGCGGTGATTAAGTGAGTACACTCGTCGGTTTTATGTATGTCCCTCCCCGAGGCACAATTTTACATGATGTGCGGAAGCACTTAACGCTACTTTTAATTCTTTGTCCCCAGTTCCCGTCGGGACTCTGTACAGCCACTAAATTACGGGTATGTGATTCACCGGCTGGACTTGTGAATTTTTGTATTTGTGATTCTTTAAATTTCTAAGCGTGCCCCACAGTCTATCACTGCTTAAAATTACCATCATTTCTGCTATTTCAGATCAGAATTCGCATGATCTTGCTCTTCACCAATTATATTCTGAAAAGAATATCCAAAACATCGGTAAATACCCGTACTCCTGTTTTTTCACAATTAGAATATTCTTGGCTAATGTCTAATTGCGTTTTTCCTTGCTCATAGACATTGTTGGAAACGCCATAAAGTAAAGTAAACCAAAGCATACCAAGAATTAATTTCTCGAGCCCTGCTAAACATACGCCGTGTAAGTCTTCTACTCGACTGTGATCTGACCTAACTCTTGCGGTGATTCCAACATGTTTAATTTCTCCCTCATTATTATTTTTAGGCAGTTGGATTTATCACAACAGCCTCAGTGTGGTATCGGGTTCTATCAGGTCTACATACTTGCAGAAACACTCGGACAGCATAAAACAGAAGTTGGCACGGAAACTGAAAATGCAACGAGACAAGTTTATTAGGACCCCATGGGGTGGTGGTACATTCCTACAGCACCCTTCGACAATGCAAGAAGTATCACACCGAACATCAGTGTGCGACCTCTTTTATACAGTTTAAAGGTAATAAAAAGGTAGGCGGTATACATTTGAACAGTTCTAGGTACATATAAGGGCATTTTTGGAACACAGCCAACATGAGGGAGGGGTTTAATACCACTGGTCAATTGGGAGGAACATTCCTAAGGAGTGACCACTCTCTAGTCCAAAGATCAGGTGTACGCATGCGCGAGACTGACCATTGCTAAAAATAGCCTGTTGCTGGGGTAAAGGTTCATTGGCATGAAGGAAGGACGAA
This sequence comes from Lissotriton helveticus, assembly GCF_964261635.1. Classification (NCBI taxonomy): domain Eukaryota; kingdom Metazoa; phylum Chordata; class Amphibia; order Caudata; family Salamandridae; genus Lissotriton; species Lissotriton helveticus. The sequence continues at coordinate 259,041,694 of NC_136069.1, read as the reverse complement.
AGGGCATGCTGACCACGAGGCCGCATGTTCATAGAAAATGGAAGCCACCGAATACAAAATGGCCCCAGCACGTTTAGTCAAGTTAACAGAAATGTTCGTGTAGCTGAGCTTAACGCTAACTCAGGTACTGCCAAATTACGACAGACGACCCTTTTAGCGTTTAGCTGAAGCTACCTCATAATGGAAGTAATCCGAATGTTCATCGTTAATGTCAATCATCATGATTTGCTTCACTTCAGCATTACTCATCTGTATATTTTTAGCAATAGCTCGTTTGGATGGGATACAGGCTGTAATACATACAGTACATAAAGTAGGACCACATTGAATACACAGGCAACAGAAGAAAAATATCCCAATAATCACACATAGAACAGTTAACAGTTTCCAACCCCATGTACTAAGCAGAGTCCAAAACCAGCTAGAAAAAGTCCAAGTACCATTGTCAGTGTGAATTTCAGAGGCAATTTTGTGCAATTTGGAAATGGCATCATACACAGATGGTGAATTATCTGGCACATAAACACAACAACTACTTCCGATGATGCAGCATGCACCCCCACGATCAGCTAACACTACATCCAGAACCATCCGGTTCTGAAGCGTAACGATTCTTGTAATCTGAAGCTCTTCAGCTATATTCCCTAAAGCGGAAGCAGTTTCATTAGCAACTGCCTCCACAACACGTGTTAACCGTCTAATTTTCCTGCTGTTTAGGGCAGCACCTACAAAAGAGAACAACCCTAAATTAAAATCCACATATTGTTGTAGTGAGGTGTCGGTTTGGTCGACTTCATCAATATCCAATGTTCTCTTAACTCTCTTTAATATAAAATCGTGATACAATACATAATCATTATGGTACATAGGTGGGGCAATAAACACAGGGGGTAATACAAAAGATATATAACATGTACCTAACCATCCAAGAGGAAGACGATGATAACCTTTATTACCGCAAATAAAGTAAGTGTTTCGTGAGGCCACAAATGAAACACCATTGGGTGTATCAAAGGCAAGAGTAATATTGCATTCACTTCTCCCCACCGGAATTGTTCCCTTATTCCTAATACAAAGGTCTGCTTTTGTATCAATAACGGTAATTACATGTAAACTGCTCATATTTGTAAGTCTCTGATTGGTGAAGATACGAGGCGTAGATACATTGTCCGGTCGATATTCTTCCCACTCGAATTTAGTTCCTTCTGCTTGTGGATAGCCATCTCGATCGTTATAGCAAACTTTGTTCAATCGAAAAAGTAGTCCACCTTTTGTTGGCCATCTCAATGTAAAGAGAAGTGTCTACCAAGCATTACATGAACCATTGTGGCAAAATGGAAGAGGAATAAGTGGGGTTTCTCCCTTCTTCTGATGCCCAGGTAACATCCCACATACCCAACAATTGGACGTGTTGGTCATATTATGCGTGTGGTGCAATATCTGAATGAAACTATTATTCAAATAGGTCTGTCTATGTCTTTCTTCGTGATAGGGCAAAGTAAAATGAAAATGTTCAGATGGAATTGGAGTGGTAGGCAGTAAATAGTCCCGTGCAGGAAATAGTCTTTCTATAGTCCAAGCTATTACTGCTATTACCACTATTGTCGCAACAAAAAGAACCGCACCCAGAATTCGTCTGTTTTTCAATGTCATAGGTGCCATGGTACAATGAACAGAAGTCTCAAGAAACAAACTAAAAAAAATAAAAATATTGTGCTGAGAACCGAGGCTGCCGTTGAGTTTTTCTCCGAGATTCAAGACGGGTGTCGCTACACTGGACAGAACTGATCCGCCCCCTTGATATTCCCGGCTTCCGTTTCACAAACCTCGGAACGGTTACCAACCAGTCATGAAAAATAAAAAAATAAAAAATGATTTCCTTGGCCGTAGATTGTACTTCACTCCGCCAGAAATAGTGTGGTCTGGGAAGGCTCCCTCCGACTCGTGAGACGCAACAGCTGGGCTCTTCTCCGCATCCAAGATGTCTCGGTAATCAGACAGGACAGTAGGGTTCACCAAATCCGGGGAAACACGTTGACAGTGCGTTGAATGTATCCACCGCTTCTTATTCGTGACTCGCACAGCCGTTCGCGTTGCCAGCAGCACTTGCTCAGGGCCACGCCACCTCGGCTCCAAACTGCTGGATCTCTCAAACGCCCGGATCATTACAAAGTCACCAGGATTAAGATTGTGAGCCTCGGAGGAGGAGCCTAGCTCGCGGCCGTGAGGTCGCCCTTTAGCTCGGCTCCCGCAGCCCTCCGTCCTGATTGACTATCCTGTCTTCTATCCTGTCCGAGGACGACACATCTTTTGGGGCATTGAAACATAACGGCTTGTTTGTACTTACCATCCGACCCCGGGGTCTCGGTGTGCAGTGGCTCCGGAGTTGTGGCCTCCGAGGGATCGGGGCTTCTGCGAGACTTGGACCGGGACCTGGCCGGCGGGTTCCGACGGCTCTCGGCCCCGGCCGAGAGCGAGAACCAGTGTTGGGAGCCAATGTGCGAAGATCCCGGCGATCCTGACCCGGGCCTGCCCTGGTGGCCGCGCGGCCGACGTGGGTGAGAGGCCCCGGGACCTGATTCTGTGAAGGGGTCTCCCTCCGCCGCTGCTTGGTCCGACGGCCCTGGTCCTCGGGGCCCGGACTCCGCTTGTTTGGGGCACCGGGGCTGGTGCTGGCGGAGACCCGTTGTGGGCGGATATCCTTTTGGCATCGAGGCCGCCCTTGCTGGGACCCCCGGAGCTTGTAAAGTCCTACATTTGCGACCTGTTATTTCTGGGGGTCTTGGTGGGCGGCGATTGGGCTGATTCACAAAATGGTGGCCGACCCTCTGGAACGAGAATCACCCTGTGGCGGCGGGCCCGTGTTGCCTAATCGTGTGGGGAGCGGATCTGGTAGACGTGAGCCGACGGTCAGAGATGTCCTGGAAGCCCTGAGATCCCTGCACGCTTCCCTGGCCCTGGGAGTCTCGTTGGGTCCGCCACGATCTGCCGCCATTTTGGGCGGCCATTTCTTCTTGTCGCCCTCTTGTTTCGATGACTTCATTGCCTCGCCCCCCTCGATTGACTTGAATGTCTCCGCCACTGATCGAAGATCGTGTAATGCGCCGGTGACTTTGGGGCGCCCTGCTTTTCATGGTTCGGACCCCGGGGACTTGGATGCTGTACTGCGACCATGTTCGACATTGTTGCCTGAAACTGATGGTGGACTGCTTCCTGTGCTTGCTTCGACGACTTTGCCTGTGTCTATAATTGGGGCCACTTCGCCCGATCCAGTGGAGCAACTGAACTCCTGTTTTACACTGATCGTGCTGCGATTGTTGGTGCATCTACACTTTCGGTTCGGACTATTGCTCCCTTGTGGATCTATCTACCCCCCACGTAGCTATGTTAGTCACCATTCCACTCGACTATATGCTGATTTCGTATTTAGTATGTGGTTTTACATTGCCATGTGGTGGGTGGGGTTTGTCGCTCGAAAGGGTTGGGGGTGAAATGTACGACTTCTGTTTGATTCCCGGTATACGATTTAGTAGCATCATTGTTTTTAATCGTAGAAAGGTGGGCGGTCCCCTTCTCTTAATGTTTTATAGCGCGTGATGGGGTGTCGTCCTGGTCTGTTTTTGACTGTGTTTTTCTGGTTGGGCGGAGGGCTGCGGCCGCCCGTTCGGATTATAGTTATTCTGCTCCTTCCTCCTGTCCTTTTTTCTTCGCTTTTGTTGTTTTTTTTTGTCTCGTTCTTCTTTCTTACTTCTCGCTATATTTCGGGTTCTGGTTTAGGGCGACAGGCACGCTGTCTGAAGGGTAGGCCATAGCCTTCTACAGGGGTGCAGGGTGGGACGGGTGGGTTGGGTACTATTTTTTGTTTGTCCTCTGGTTCTATGGCCCTTTTCTATCTCTTTTTCGTGAGGCTGCGTCGGTCCTGACCTCCTCTGGTGTGTTTCGGGTGGGGGGTATGGCGTCGTTAATCCTCCTGATAGGTTTCGGTTGTCTTTCTCCCCGATCGCCATACCCCCACTTGGGCCACTACTCCTTTTGTCTCCTGTCTTCCTGCCACGGGGGGCCTGGGTCGGCGTGTCTTCTTCCTTTTGTTTTTCTTATTTCTTTATTTCCCTTTTTATTGTCTTATTTTGTCTTCCCTCCGTTTTCCCTTCCCCCTCCCCTTCCCTACCTCGTCCCCCCCCCCTTTTTCCTCTCGGTGTCCTAGAAGTTGTTATGACGAGCTGGTTTTGGTTTATTGTCTTTCCGATCCCTCTGTTCTGGCTTGGTAGTGTCTTGGGTGGCGGGCATGTTACGAGAAGAATGCTCAGGGGCTGACTGTGTCTCACATATCCTGATTTCTTGAATGCATTGTATTATCCCCCCCGATCTTCTGGCCCCATGCCCCCTTATTAATGTTGCAGTTGATTACGGGATATCGGATGCCTTCGTATGGAAAGTGCGCCTGTCATACGTCTTCTCCCCATATTATAAAATTAAGCCTTATTTACTCCTGTGTTTTAGCCCTTTGGTTCCTGAATTTTTCTCCCCCCTTTTATGATTGTACGGCCTCTGCTTTGTATTGATTGATTATGTGATATTTGCCTGGTGACTCCTGATTGTTTTGTACATTGCGGCCGGCCGGCTGGGTTGTAGGCCTTGACTTGTCTCTCCTTTTTGATGTCAATAAAGGTTTTCAAAAAAAAAAAAATTTAAAAAAAAAAAAGATTGTGAGCCTCTCCAATGGAATTGTCGGGGAGCGCTTCTCGAACCTGTTGATGAATAGAAAGTAAATCATTTGTTAATCGTGCCAAATAATCGTTCATCATTATACAAGGCACATCATGTGTCAAACGAGGCTTTGGAACTCCCCAGATATTCATGGGCCTTCCAAACACCACTTCATAGGGTGTGAGGCCAGTTCGGGAGTGTGGCACTGATCTAATAGACAATAATGCCAATGGCAAAGCGTCTGGCCATTTCAAAGACGTGGATGCCATGATCTTCGCTAGCTTCAGCTTCAGAGTCGCAATATACCTTTCTACTAGACCTGCTGACTGCGGGTGGAATACAGCGTGGAATTTTTGTCTGATTCCCAATCCTTTCAGGACATGCTCCACTATCTTCCCAACAAAATGAGGACCATTATCATTCCACAAGAATTTACAAACACCATAACGTGGGAAGTACTCTTTGAGTAACACCTTAGCTGTTGTCAATACTGTATTATCCTTCGTGGGGTAGGCTTCAACCCATTTACTGAAAGCACACACCACCACTAGGACATACTTGAGGTTATTACAGCGCTCCAGCTGGATGTAATCCATTTGCAGTACTTCGAATGGTGCAGTAGGTGGAACAAACCCTCCTTTAGGAGTAGAGGTCCCTTTAGCAGGATTGTACTGTAGGCTTATCAGGCAGGTCTGTACTATTCTCCTAGCCGTGCTGGTAATCTCAGGATGCTCCCAAACTCGTGTAAGCGATTTAGTAATCGCAAGAGCTCCAATATGTGCCAACCCATGTGTCATTTGAACCATTGCCTGCAAGTAAGCAGCAGGTAATTTCCATCTCTTCATGTCTTTGCTTCTCCAGCAACCCTCATCATCCAACACTCCCTCTATTGCCCATGCTGCAAGCTCCGCTTCAGACGCTGATTTCTGTATGTCTAAAACTTCCTCTCTAGCATCATGCCATCGCTCGGCTTGCGATCTCACCACATACATAGGGGAGTCATTTTGCAACATGGCAGTCTCTCTCGCTATGCGGTCTGCAAAAGCGTTTCCTTGCCCTATTTTGTCTGTCACCTTTTTATGTGCACTACATTTTATTATCGCCACCTTCCTTGGGCATAATAGTGCATTCAGGAGGTCGCATACCAACTCTCCGTACATAATATGTGTTCCGTGTGAAGTCATAAACCCTCGTTCCCTCCAAAGTAGGCCAAAATCGTGCGCTACTCCAAAGGCATAACGACTATCGGTATAGATATTCACACATAATCCAGCACTTAGCTCACATGCTTTCGTTAAAGCTATCAATTCAGCTGCTTGAGCCGATTTCTGTGGTATCCGTGCTGTTTCTACCACTGTCTTAAGTGTCGTGATCGCATAGGCCGCGGAAGCCGTACCATCTGTCAATCTCACACACGATCCATCAACCCACAGTTCCCCATCTACATCTGGAAGTGGCGTGTCCTGTAAATCAACACGACCCTTTGTTTGTTCATCAGTCAGAAAAACACAATCATGTTGTTCTTCTTCCTGGGTCTCAGTAACAGGATATGGCAATAAAGTGGCGGGGTTCAAAGTGGCGCACCTCTTCAATGTAATGTGTGGCGCCAGCAATGTTAACTCGTATCCTGTTAAACGGGCACTGGTTAGATGCTGCGTTTTCGTTTGGTTCAATAGCGCATCTACTGCGTGGGGAACTAACACCAACAATTTGTGTGGCAAAACTATTCCTTCACTCTGCCGTATAGCTACTGCTGTTGCTGCAACTGCTCGAAGGCATCCAGGCAGTCCTCGAGCCACAGGATTGAGTACCGCTGAAAAGTATGCGCAAGGCCTCTGTTTATCTCCGTGTAACTGTACCAAGACTGACAATGCGCACCCATCCTTCTCATGTACATACAATGTAAAAAGCTTTGTATAATCTGGTGTACCTAACACTGGCGCAGAACAAAGAGCTTGTCTCAATTGTTCAAAAGCATTTTGACATTCGTCCGTCCATTCGAGGGGGAGTGGTGCAGTTTTGGACAGCAATGCCAACAAAGGTTTTACAATGTACGAAAATCCTAGTATCCATTGCCTACGTCAACCCTATGAAAGCACGAACATCCTTCTGCGTGCAAGGGACTGGTGTATCTAAGATTGCTTGAATTCAGTCTGATGTTAATGCACGTCCTTCCTTAGACAAAAGATGACCAATATATGTCACCTTTGGTCTACAATATTGTAGCTTCTTCCGCGAAACCTTGTGATTGTGTTCCGCAAGGAAAGAAAGCAGGGAGAGTGTACTCTCCTCGCATAGCTCCTGTGTGTCTGCTGCAAGAAGAATGTCATCAACATATTGGATTAGTGCCACCCCAGACTGTAAATCAAATGAATCAAGTTGTCTTTTCAAAGCCTGACTGTAAATGCTAGGACTTTCTGTGTAACCTTGAGGAACTCGACAAAATCTATAAGATTTATTATTTAATGTAAAGCCGAACAAATATCGGCTAGCAGGATGAATAGGGATTGAAAAGAAAGCGTTTTTCAAATCAATCACTGTAAATGTAGTAGCCATGGGTGGAACCAAAGTAAGTAAGGTGGTAATGTCAGATACTACTGGATACTGCGGTACAACTATCTTATTAATTTCCCTCAAATCAATAATAAAACGATAGATCTTAGTATCGGTGTCTTTCTTTAGGATCGGAAGAATTGGACTGTTGCAAACATTATAGGGAACTTCCTCCACTACCCCTGCCGTTATCAAGTCATTAACAATATGTATCAAAGCTATTTCGCCTTCTCTAGAGATCTTGTACTGAGGAACACGAGGTAAAACCGCTCCCTCCTTCACAGTAATGCGTACAGGAGGAATAATCATTTGACCCACATCAGTATCGGAAGTAGCCCATAACGTACTTGGAAGGGAAGCTAATGCGTCGGCCTCTTGCATGAGGCACGATCTCTCAATTTCTGGGTACTTTTCATTCAAAATGACCCGCACCCCTTCAGGGGCACAGCGTATTGTTGCACGAAAATGCTTTAGCATATCAAGCCCCATAATATTATCTGGTGTATTTGGAGATAATAAAAACGGACATGGGGCAGTGAATTTATCAACATGAAATGTAAGGGGTTGAGACAATGGGCTTAGCGAAGGTGTTCCATCGAACCCTATTGCTGTAATCGTTTCGCCAGACAGGGGAGCCCTTGGAACCAAGTGTTTAGACAGAGCACTACGAGTAGCTCCTGTGTCGACCAGAAACTGATCAGTAGAACCCAAAACATGTGCTGATATATATGGACCCCTTTGATCGACTGGTACTTCAACCGATTCCACACCCCATCCTATGCAATCCTATACATATCTATTATCCTGAGACTCAGTATACTCTCCTTCAGCTATCTGATACTGATTCCATCGATCAAAAGTATTATGTTCAACCTGACCACGACCACTCTCTTCAAACCTACCACGATCATTCGCTCCACCTCTTGATCCTGAATAACTATTCCGTGACCTTCCACTTCCTCGACCCCTCTGACTACGCTGTTCTCGAAGTACCGGACAATCTGCGAGCCAATGTCCAAACTGCTTACAGTATGCACACTGATCCTCAGAAATGTCAGAACGAGGGGGGGACGTAACGTACGATCCTCGTCTACCCCTATCGTTCCCTCTCGATTGCGTAGCACAAACCTGTGCCAACATCACTTTCGTCTTTAAGTCCTTTGCTTTCTTATCACTACTTTCTTTAGCCTCTAGTTCCTGACGTTCATAATACTGAGCCATAGTTAATAAGGAGGCAGGCGTTGCCGTGGTCCATGAACTTTCACTAGCCTTTAATCGCTTTGCAATCTCCGGTAGAAGATTAGCCACATACTTATCTACGAATAAGTGCCTGCCCGTGTCCTCTGTTAATGATTGGCCACTGTAATCATGGAATGCTTCCTCAAAACGTGAAAAGAAATCAGAAACCGATTCGTCTGGCTTCTGCTTACACGACGTTAACACTGTCCAATCTATTTTCTTAGGAGGGACAAGCGTTTTTAATTTATTCAAGATAGCTGTTGGCAAATCTAAAATCAACTTACACGGTTTACATGCAGGTTCCCTATCTGAATCAGCTCTCACTATGTCCTTCCAATCTGCGCCTAATATCGTTCGATCGTCAAACTTACGAATCACCCTCCACATATCAGGAGGCAATATCAGCCCAAAGAAAAGATCAATATCAACTAATGTCATAATACACGAAGAAATAGCACCCTCCACACCTTCATAGAAAGCTGCTGGATTTTTACGGGGATCAGGCAAAGCATTCTTAAGTGCCATAACATCTGCTCTATTCCAGGGCGTATAAACCCAATTATACACAAAATAGCCCTTTGAATCTTTAGACGTCTTATCATCATCCGTACCATCCCCTTTAGGAGGGACATACAAAGGTGCAGCTTCCCGCATAGGCAAAACATTAATTGCAACACTCTTATCTGATCCATAAATAGGGCACACTCGAGAAGTTTCCGTCGATCCAGACGCTGGTGGGTTCGATGCCTTTTTCACCGCTCGCAATCGTGTCGCCTCATCCCGTAACCAAATCAACCGTCGGAAAAATTCCTCCGCATCTGAAAGAGCAAAAACACCTTTACGGAAATTCTCACGACCAACTGATATATCCTTAGGTTCAAACTCAGGAGATTGTTTTCTAAAACGCTCAACAACTTCACCTGCAAGATGATCTAAAAAATACAATTGTTCCTTGTCGGACCACTTGCTCATAAAATCATCAACCTCTGAAACAGTTATAGAATTTACATTAAGTTTACGGGCAATCGAACGCAATTCCGTCATACGCTCGGCATGTAACCTGGTACGTTGCTTGTCCTGAATATCCTCGTCCGATTCCACATCCGGAGCCGTAGGCTGAACATACGGAGGCGGGCAACGATCTAACAATGAAAAATCATCTAATTCATTAGTAAGGACAGGATAAAGAGGACGTCTAATAGGAAACTGACCATTAACCTGCAGGTTGCGTTCTCGACTCTCTTTCTCTTTCTGTTCCTGCAATTCCTTCTCCTGTAGCTGTAAAGCTTTATCCCGAGCAGCCTTTCGCTGCTCTTTGTCCGCCAAGGCTTCTGCACGCTTCATTCGTTCATGCACCGCTTTCTCCCACATACGCACACAATCAAACATATCCTGTCTAGACCTGCGCTGAAACAAACACTGTTCTACATACTGGACTTTTCGCAAATCGAATGACCCATATAGTGGCCATTGCAATTCACGATCAGGTTTAGTGTATTTGTGCCATAACGTGCTATACATTATGGGAGGAAGGCCAAATTTAATGTACATTTCGCGATTAGGAGTCCCCTCTGGGGGAGCCGGCTGAGATTCATTTAATCGATAAGTGGTACCATTTCCAAAGCAGCACATTCCTCGGAGTGTGCTGAGGACAGGCATGTTCAAAATATCACGGAAAAACGCGATATTACATAAATTGGCACTTAAGGGTACTTATGCACAATGTGCCGTTCAAACAAATTCAAAAGCAGAGAAATATCCCTACATGCCTGCCTATGTGAGGTGCACTCCACATATAATTCAAATCATAGGTCCAAACGTTAGCTAACTCATACAAATTCAAATTCAAATTCAAAAAGCCACATTAAGTGTCAATAGACTACCTTACCAAACATAAGCTTACCAAATATCTTCAAAAGTGTCCAGATTCCAACTGCCAAGTTCCGTAGCCGAATCAGCCAAAACAGGCACTACACGACAAGCCAAACGATCAGAACCTCAGTCGAGGACCGGCGCCACCTGGAAGGTCAGATCAGAAGGAAAGGAAAAAACACCGTGGGTGCCAAGACTCGGGTCACTCAGTGGCAGCGTACGCGTCCATAGCGAGTTTCCAATCCTTCGTCGTGACCTCTCCTTCGGGCATCCGAGTCGCCGATGAGGTCCCTTCGTGGTCGCCAATTGTGGTATCGGGTTCTATCAGGTCTACATACTTGCAGAAACACTCGGACACCATAAAACAGAAGTTGGCACGGAAACTGAAAATGCAAAGAGACAAGTTTATTAGGACCCCATGGGGTGGTGGTACATTCCTACAGCACCCTTCGGCAATGCAAGAAGTATCACACCGAACATCAGTGTGCGACCTCTTTTATACAGTTTAAAGGTAATAAAAAGGTAGGCGGTATACATTTGAACAGTTTTAGGTACATATAAGGGCATTTTTGGAACACAGCCAACATGAGGGAGGGGTTTAATACCACTGGTCAATTGGGAGGAACATTCCTAAGGAGTGACCACTCTCTAGTCCAAAGATCAGGTGTACGCATGCGCGAGACTGACCATTGCTAAAAATAGCCTGTTGCTGGGTAGGGTAAAGGTTTATTGGCATGAAGGAAGGACGAAAGGGCATGCTGACCACGAGGCCGCATGTTCATAGAAAATGGAAGCCAACGAATACAAAATGGCCCCAGCACGTTTAGTCAAGTTAACAGAAATGTTCATGTAGCTGAGCTTAACGCTAACTCAGATACTGCCAAATTACGACGTCAGAACCCTGTTCTCCAAATATCTGATGAAAATACTTCTGCCAATATATTTTTGAAGTAAGCATGTATTCACTCCTGAGTAAAAAAGCGCGTAAATAAATGCTATTATACAAAGAACCATACCTTCCTTAAAATAGCGCGCTTAATTCACGGTTGCCTGTTTCTAATAGTATTATAGAAATGTGCATGAATTATGACACTGGGAGCACCATATCACTCTGCCTAAAAAAAAATTGTGTAAGGCCATAGGACTAAATTTATTTTATTTCATTAATGTTTCAGGAAAGCTCACGTCCTGATGATGATCTAGAATTGTTTAGATCGAAACGCCGTCGACCCATTCAAGGAAACTCCCCTACCCCATTGTATATATTTTTTTGTGGGGATTACCCTTGTTTGTGACACCTTGTATATAGTTGTTTTAATAATTTCTCACTCAGTCACTATAAGCACTTTGTCACATGTGTGAGCACCTGAAATACTTAACTGAAAAAAACATTAATAAAGTACTCTATGTGTATGGTACCTTACCAAAACTTTCTCCCAGGATTGATTTCATAACTAAAGTTATACTTCATTTTCATTAGGACCTTTTGAGGCCACCCAAAACCATTGTTATTTCTATTAAAAAAAATCAATTAAGTCAAAGCATATGAACTCCGAATGACCATTGTCACATCACAAACGCAACGGTTCTGTTTGGCGTTTTATCAATCCTGAAGACAATGCAGTCCCATCAATAGCGCGTACTGGTTCTGGTTGTTCTTTTCTCACACATGGGACCATCAACCTCTCAGCCAATTGAATATCAATGAAGTTCCCTGTTGCCCCAGAGTCAAGCAACACTGGTAAGGTGTCTCTATCACTGTTTGAGATCACCAAACAAGCAGTAATACCAAAATGTCATGGAACCCTCTGTACCCCCCCCTGCCACCTCATACGATGCATTATGATCTACAGCATTCAGGGATCCCCCTTGTCTATCCACAAATGCCACAGTATTTTTTGAGGAAAAACTGGACTGTTTGACTGGACATTCACGAGCATAATGACCGCCCTTTCCACAATAAAGAGAACGATTCTGAACTCACCTTCTCCCTTTTTCCTCACTCGACAAAGGACCTCTGACTCCACCTATCTCCATAGCTTCAGGGCCTTGTTTCTGCTCTACAGGAAGTCTCACTTCATTACTTACCGGCAGTGCACGAGAATCCTGATAACGATTCCGTTCTCCCCGCCTTTCCAACAACCGGTGATTTAGTTTCACAACTAGATCTATAAAAGCCACACAGTTATCAGGAGGATCTACCACTTGTGATACAATATCTTTGAATTCCTCACACAACCCCTGATAAAACAGGGAGGTCCTTTTAGCCATAGGCCACTGTGTTTCTGATACCAAACGATTAAATGAGGAGACATACGTCATAAAATCCTTCTTGCCCTGTCTCAATTTCAGTAACTCGGCATCACTAGCCTGCATAAAGGCATGTTTACCAAACAAACATCTCATCTGTTCCTTAAATGCCTGATAATTGTACAGCACTGGATCATCGTTATCCACCAATGGAACTGCCCACAAATCAGCCGTACCTGCTAGATATGAAATAATAAAGGCCACCTTAGCAGAGTCATCCGGACATGCAGTTGGGCGACACATAAAGTGCAGATGACATTGATTCATAAAGGTGCTGTACTTATTACAATCTCCTGAAAAACGTTCAGGTACAGCCAGGGAAACAGGAACAGGAGTTGTCACATTAATGGCTATTGGGGTACCACCACCAGCTCCCTGCCCAGACCCTCTGTCAAACTGAAATGTAGCAGGTTGTATTATGGGACCCGGACCCTGACCTCTAGTCTGAGCTCTGGCTCTAACCGCCCCCAATTCCTGACGTAATCCCAACTTTTCCTGTCTCAAATCCTGTACTTGTGTCTGCAAAGTAGCAATTGCACCCATTAAATCCTGTAAGTTAGGACCACTGTCCCCTCCCACTGGGTTCCCAGTCTCATCCATCATCGCTCGGGCAGAGTATATTATAAGTGTGCTTGGTTTTCTGTCAAAACTACACCATCAAGCTATGCCCAACACTGCAGGAACGACAATAGCCTCAGTCCTCTACCACTACCCCTGTAGCAACCGCTGAAATACTCAAACAGTGAACTTGCCACATGAGCACCAGGAGAGGGTGGGATAAAGGGAGAGGAAAGGTTTTAAGAAACAACAGCCCGTCTGGCTTCCTCTGATACTATTCAATGGCATAGGACACAGACCGCCACCTGAATGGCAATATAAACAACAATCCTTAGTGTTGTCATTAACGAAAAAAGATGTCTCTGTGAACATACATACATAAGCCCATTTTTAGTAATGCAAAAATGGCCCCTCACCAGTTCAGGTATACAAAATCATTGTGCCTTTTCTTAGGGGATCCAGAAAGTCGAACTTATCCAAGTTCCAGTGATGCCTCTCTCCAACTGGACGATAAATTATGGGGGAAAAAGCTATAGGCAGAAAAAAAAACACCTCAGGTTTCTGAAACATAATAACAAAATTCCCGAAAAACAAAGAAATAGTGGCCACTACAAACAGGAAGGGTACCTGAAAAAACGCTACTACCAGAAATGTTCGTATATCCGCCCGAACTCCACACAACGATATGGAGCGGATACACAAATCCAGGAAGTCAGCCTACTCCCAGGGATTGACACGCAGCCGCGTATCGGCATTGAATAGCACAAAGGAGTCCGAAAACACAAACGCTCCGGTAAAAGGAAGTCCCAAAAAAGGAAACACCAGAACTCCCGCGTCGCTCCTCAATTCCACCAGGGCAATTCCGAGGTTGCCACCCAGTGTCCGGATTTCAGCAGAAATCCAGAATGCATAAAGTCAGCAAAACGGCCGGTAAAGATGATCTAGGGATCCACAGGAAAGCACGAGGGAAAACTCTGAAAACAACAGTCCTTCCGGGTGAGTCGTAATATAGAAAAAAAACAAGCACCTGACACATGCTACCGGCCTCTTTTTAAAGGGCAAGCCCACAAATGAGAAGATCTACATATGCATGGCCACAGAAACAGGATTGCAAAACTAGGGGGAAGCAGAGGAATTCCTAACACCCTGCTTTTTGGGCCAGTTTCCGTGTTCTATCGCCCTAAGCAGGGAATCTCATCGAGGTATCGTTTGGTCTACCCTGCCTTTAGGCTGGAAGGGGGTTGTGTTGGAAATTGCCCTTTTTGCTGGCTTATCCCCAAAATTTTAGCTTCTTCCTTCCTTGGTTTTCCTGACCTGTGGTTGTTGGCAATAGGACTCTGGACACTTTACCACTGCTGATCAGTGATAAAGTGCATATGCCCTCCCTATTGTAAATTGATGTATAGATTAGCGATTCCATGATTGGCATGTTTGGATTACTTGTCAGACCCTAGTACAGTGCATTGAGTGAGCCCAGGGCTTGTAAATCCAAATGCTTCTGGTGGGCTTGCAGCACTGTTTGTGCCACCCACAGAAGCAGCCTTTTAAAAATGTGTCTAAGGCCTGCCATTGCAGATCCTGTGTGCAGTCTGGTACTGCCATGTTGACTTGGTAAGTGCACCCACTTGCCAGTCCCTAAACCTTCCCTTTTTCTTCATATCAGACACCCCTATGGTAGACCCAGGGGCAGGGTGCATTGTAAATATAAGGTAGGACATGCCCTGGTGTGTGTGGCATGTCCTAAAAGTGCATTACAGCCATTTTCGTATTTTCACTATTGCAAGGCTACCTGTTCTCCTTAGGCCAGAATGGGCAGTTAGATTATTACATTTTATAATCCTAACTGACTCTGGGTACATGGTAGAAATTCAAGTTTAGTATGCCTGAACTCAGAATGATAAAATATATCTTTTAGTGAAGTTGGTTTTAACATTCTGTGTTTGAAAATACCACTTTTAGAAAGTAGGTATTTTCTTGCCTAACTAGCCAAGCCTGTCTCTGCTAGGTTGTGTATTCCTTGTCTGGAGTTTGAGTGACAGGGCTGGGGGATTCCAGGAGACAGAATGAGTCCACCCAGTGGTGAATAGAGAGATATGCATCTAGATGGGAGGGAAGAGTGGACCTGGGACCTGAATAGGACTGTGCCTGCCCCCACAGGGCCGGCTCCACCCCCTGTGGTGCGTCAGATGTCTCTGCCCGGCACTGTGAAAGGAGAGAAGGAATCATGTCAACAAAGTGCTCCAGTGCTGTGCTTTCCCTCCACAATTCTGGCTCCACCTCCTGTGGGGCGTCTGATGTTTCTGCCCTGCACTGTAAAAGGAAAGAAGGAGTCATGTCAACAGAGTGCTCCAGAACTGGTTTGGACTGGGCAAAGGCCCCTCTGCCCTCAGAGGATAAAGGATTTTGGGGTATAAATATTGGGACCCTGATCCCAAGAAATTAGATCATACTGGAATCAAAAAGGAACCTCTGCCAAGGAGAAAGCTGGAAGACTAAAGAAGAAGGACTGTCCTGCTGTGTGCTTGTGGACTGACCTGCAGTTGCTTTGCTGCTAAGGAGAGGGGAAGGACTTTGCTGTGTGTTGTGTCCCCCTTGCTTGAAGAGATCTCCAAGGGCCTGAGGAGAGCTGGCCTCCAGATAATAAGTCCCAGGAACAAAAGGACTTTACCCCCAGCTTTCCCCTGAACTCTGCTGTATGAGTTCTGCCCTTCCTAGAGTGTGTTATCCAATTGTGGGGCCTCTGGAAGTTGTGCCTGCTGTTTGGGGAGCTGGACAAGAAGACAAGAAGAAGATCTGCAATTTTCATGCATCGCTCGCTTGCAGAGCGCATCGTTAACAGTGCAAGAAAATTCCCATCGCCGTGAAGATCGTCGCAGCGCCTGTTGCTGCTGCAAGAACTGATGCATCGTTCGCTTGTGGAGCGCATCGCCCCGGTGCGGGAAGATTCCTGTTGCTACGAGCATCGTCGCAGAGCCTGTCGTCGCTGGGTGAGATCGCCACACAGCTTGCTTGCTGGCCTCATCACATCGCTTCGGACATCGTGGCAGAGCCATCGCATCGAAGGGCCATGAGACGAAAAGATTGACACCGCACCGCGCATCGCCGCCGCGCCTGAGATCGTCGCCGTCCCGAAGATCGTCGCATCGTGCCTGTGCGAGACGCTTCCTACCGAACCTGCGCACCGGAAACCAAACAAGGTATCGCATCCCTCCTCATACAGACCAGATACGTCGCAACACGTTCACTGCGTCCAGCGGGGCTGTCACATCACCTCCCCAGGGTCTCGCGAGTGACGCATCGCTTGTTTTTTCAATGCTGCAGCTTCCTATTGGAACTCTTGTCGAATTTACAGGTACTTTGGCCTAAACGTGACGCAACTGTGGATTATTTTGACGCACACCCTTGAACTTCTTGAACTGTGTATGTTGGATTTTTGTTGTTTTGGTCTTGTGTGGTTTAGTTAAAGATACTTTATTTTTCTAAACTGGTGTGGAGTCCATTTGTGGTGTTTTCACTGTGTTATTGTGAGTGTTGGTACAAATACTTTACACATTGCCTTTGATAAGCCTGTCTGCTCGTGCCAAGCTACCAAGGGGATGAGCAGGGGTTATCTAAAGAGTGTATCCCCCTTACCCTGACTAGAAGCAAGGGTCCCTATTTGGACATTGATACCTACCTCTGCCAACTAGAGACCCCCAAATCTAACAAACAGAAAGAACCTTTTCATTGCTGAGAAGCCTACTCATACCTGATGAAAAAAATCACTTTGGTAATGGTATTTCTGGTAGATACATAATCTTCCTCTACATACCTCACCTTAAGACCGTCCTCCAAGGTATCAGACTGGTTTGGAAAGTTTTCTTCCCCATCAGTAACCCTACATTACCACCAGGTGGCTTTATGCAGGCTTCAGCCGCAACTCCACTCACCAGATATGACAACATGAGCATCTAAGAGGCACCAACGTGTATGCTGACATCAGCTCCCGAGACTTTTCCATGCCCCAGTGAGGTGCAGGGAGTAACCGAGAGCATAAACAATAACAACAAGAAAAGCATATAACACATTTGCATACCTTGGGTTCTTATAGGACTGACTCAAAGTCTATTGTAACAGAAACAACGGTTCCATTGGAAAGTTAGGCTAATCTATAATAATAATCAAATGCACAATCGCAATCACAAAAACGGGTTACGGTGATGTCAGAAAGAAAGAGGGTCTTGCAGACTTTGTTCACATTAATTCTTTTTATCAGATTTGTAAAATTCAAATTGATATATACACAGACCAAGAAAAAACAATAGTGCTTTTTTGTCCCGAAGTGAAATGGAACCATAAAACAAACAGTGAAAAACATGTAACGTGTACAGCTTGGTTTCCACAATTTTTTTAAAAGGCGACCAAAGATTAACTTAGTAATGATTCCAGCTTCTGTGAATAATAGTCAGAGCTGTTAAACGGGTTTGCTTTCAAGTACAGTTGACAGCGTTTTGACCCTTTTACAGTGCAGGGTCTCTTCAGGACCAAGGGATAGGAGGACAATCTAATGATCAGAAAAAGAAAAGAAGGCTTACACTTAGAATGCTACATGTCAGCTAGGATCCTAAAAAAAGGAAGGACTTAGATGGAATAATGAGTACCTGATGGGGATTACTCAGCCTCGTGAGACAGTGAAATAAGTGAGACACTGGTAAAGTGAGAAAGGAAAAGGGAATACTCACACAGTGACCCGGTCGGGTGCTGCACATGTGCAAATACAAAAGTGGTATTGATCAGTAAGCTGAAGATTGACGTTTGAGGTATTAATGAACTGTGGGTTATTGAGAAACTGGTTGTCTTACCCCCGTATGAGAGACAAACTGGCGGGCTGACAAACGGTCTTAATCATAGGTTGCTCAATTGTGGTGGATGGCAGAAGTTTATGACCCCCTGTAATAGTGAGCATGGTGTTTATGAGTATTGAGCAATAAATCTTTGAATAATTGACCACAACAATGTTAACGCCTTGACCGCGGCGGTTTTTCAGTCGCGGTGCGGGCGTTCTAAAGGGTGGGCGGGGCCAACAGCGGACAGTAGCACTAGGGAGGTAGTGCTGGCCGACGGGAGCACGCAAGGGGTTAACAGGTGCAAGCAGGCTTACCACTTAGTGTAGTAGTGATGGAGCAAATTCTTCAATTTAATTGAACCGACCGTGGGACCAATTGTGCCACGGGAATAGTATTACTCTGTGGGGTACCCTGACTGCAGACCCCAGTCACTGTAAAGGCACCAAGAGCGCTGCAGCAGCTGAGGAGCATACCAAGAGGCAAGAGTGCTGGTATCCACACTGGGGGTGCTGAGAGGGAGCGGCGTAAGCCTGTCAGGTACAGGAGAGAGGATGACAATGGCGACTGGAGACCACAGCGGGCAAAATGCGGAAGCAGCGACAGGGAGTGCTATGAAGGACAAGATCTGGATAAGGACCGACGCGAGCTGCTGGGAAGAGCAAGAACCTTTGTGGTGAGCTGAGGCAAGGACTGGGTCAACAAGCAGGTTATGGA
The DNA here is from genome assembly GCF_964261635.1 of Lissotriton helveticus. Classification (NCBI taxonomy): domain Eukaryota; kingdom Metazoa; phylum Chordata; class Amphibia; order Caudata; family Salamandridae; genus Lissotriton; species Lissotriton helveticus. Next base: position 259,022,915 of record NC_136069.1, on the reverse strand, counting down.
GGTGATACAGCTGTATAAGGCAGTGTGCCAGGCTGATGCCAGCAGAAGGAGGACCAAAGGGCCCCAACACCAAGGTCTGCGCAACGGTAGGCTTGCTGACGGAACGACGGCCACTGGTGTGCGGCTTTATAAGACAGAGCGGGGGCCAGCAAGAGCACCAGGAGCCCAGTAAAGTAGCCACCCCCCTCAGATGGACCATCGGGCAGCGAGGTGGAGATGGACCAGGGTTCTAGGGTGGCACTTGTAGCCAGCACGGAGGCAGCCTCAAAGAACACAGCACAACAGGCAGAAGGACAGAAAGGAATTCACAGTGAGTTAGTAGCACACAGCATGCTTGGGGCTAAGGGGTTGATCAGTGAAAGGAGCGCAGCACTTACCACTGGGCTTACCACTGGTGGGGTAGCTAGCCATTGTTGCAAGCAGGGGTACCAATCGCGGGAGCGCAAGGGGCCTTTGACCATGAGACGAGTGTGGGATAAAGGATCCTGGGGTAGCCTGGTTTGCACAGCACAGGGCAGTGGCAGGGCGGACCAGCCGGGCTCCATGGTGGCCATGGCTAGGCCCCAGGAATGTAGCAGAACTTCCTTCTCTCCCACGCCTTTGGCTAACCCAAGGTAGTGGGGGTCCATGCGACCCGACATCAGGCAGGTCACAGCCGGCTGTGCAAGAGGTAGCTGGAGAGGGGCAACTGGGCTTGCCCAAACCAGCAGAGGAGGCTAACAAGCAAGCTGGTGGTGCAACAACTATAGAGCTTGAGGCGCAGGAAGTCACCGATCCCACTAAAGCCTGAATTGGCGTGGGTGCAGTGGCAAGGGGTGAAGGGAAACCAGGTATTGAATACTTGAGACCCTCCCTGGGAGATCCCTTGGCTATAGTCAGACAAACAGGGTTGGCCGCCTCATCCCACTAACTGTGAAGGAGAAGATCTGGTGCAAAGAAAACATAGGTATTTTTTCACTGCTGGAAGTACGCCGGTCAGGGTTAGACCTCACAGTGCAGGATAAAAAGGAGGAGGATAAATGAGAAAAAAGGAGTCAGAGGGTGGAGCACAGTATCGAGAACTGGCTCGGGGCATTCAGAACATTAGCTGGTATATTTGTAGAGAAGTTCCCACAGAGCGCTGCAGCCCCTTTTCTGCATGAGCAGAAAGTACACGAGGAACAACTGAAATACCAAGGGGACGCCTGGCTCCGTTATGATGAGGACTTCAGGCTGAAGATGCAAACATGGCCATTCATTAACTGGGATCACCAAGATGTAGAGGGGTACACTACACATATGATAGCGGCCAGGGAAGGAGTCTGTAGCAAGGAGTCTCCTTTCCAGGGAAGCGGAAAGAAGTGAAGCCGGAAGGGATTCAATACAAAAGGGGGGGACTGGGGTTGGACAATATTTTATGGGGTCCAGTGTACTCGTCCAAAAGACTAGTTGCACAAACATGGGTATACAAAGTTCCCCGGGAAGAGTGACGGAGAAGGGTGTGTGTGTGCTAGTGAGTGGGGGGAATCCCCTTGTTGGAACTAGAACCCTCACACACCCAGCAAGCTAGGTGTCATGCTTCATCATATGGGCTCTGCTCCTCGTCAGACTGGCGCTGCAATGTCTGACGGGCTCCCGGAACCGGGGCTCTTTATCGGAGATCTTTTGTTCCCGCCATATGGTGAATGTGTGTGAGAGGGCCTAGGGGGTGTGGTCGTGACGTGAGTGCTAGATTAAAAAAGGTGAGTCAGTCCACAAACTCATTTTATTACTGTGGTATACCCCCTTGGTTAAAAACAATGGGTGGTGGTGTATGAGGGGAGAAAATTTACCCTAAAACTATTGGAGTAAACTAAACTACTACCCTCAGTTATTTGTCAACATGTTTCATGCCTGATGGCAATTCTTCAGGACCTAGTTGGATTGTACCACACGGTGAAAAAATAATAATAATAAATAAAAGTGAAGGGTCAAAACTTGCAGAGAGGTATACGACCTTGTTTAGTCAATAGTACCAGGTGCAGGCCAATCGGTCCTGCTGCAGTATAGTAACCCTAAAAGGTTCCCTGACGGACCTCGCAGTCTGCTCCCGTGGGACCGGCTGGGGAGGTATGGTACCTTCGGCGGCAGCAGTCCAAGCCGATGCACCTACCCCACGGGCAGCGTCAAGTTGTAGACGCAGAGGATTCCCCACAACGGCAAACAGTGCATACACAAGTGGTAGGGCGGGAAAAGACTGCAACGCTGATTGCTTAAGGTATGACAGGAATGAATGTGAGTGGGGGCAGTCATGCAAGTTCAGGCACGCCTGCAGCAACTGCGGGGGCACATCCAGTCACTGACTGCAGGAAACCCAAGGGGCAAGAGGATGCCAAAAAATACTGATAACAAAATGAATTTGTTCTTGTGCGTATGTTGAAGCTTTTAGCAGCTTTCTTGAATGAGCATTGGAACACACATCACCCGGCTGGGGGACAAGTGCACTACCGGGAGGACCCCTGGCCCAAAAAAGACGTAGCACCCCAGCACACAACTGTCCTTCCTAGGCATCGAATTGGATACAGTGCTGGGCCAGGAGTCATTTGTAGGGGTTCCTGGGGATAATTTGAGAATCACCGTGTCCAGGTTGAGCAGGACACCAGGTGGGGTTGAGTGAGGTATGGCCCCATTAACTGCAACACAATAGGGAACCACAAACCAGTCTGGGGACATTCATCAGAAGTAGGTATGGGGCCTGTCCCTCCTCAACATTGTAGGCTCTCAAGTTATTAGAATTCAGCCAGGGAGTGTCAGAAGGTGAGCAGGCGGGGGAGTTGTCTGAGGTCATTGAACCACAGGCAGCATGGTGGGAACAGCACAAAGGTACAGCAGAAGGAGCGCAGTAGCCAATGGTGAAGCCACTCAAGCATGTACTCTTGGGATGCCTTATGGCATGGGCACGGGAGCATGTGCCTGTGGTATGCCTTACGACAGGGGCACGGGAGCAGGCTATGAGTCAGCATGGGGTCAGCAGAGGGCAGTCACAGTACTTGCAGCCCGGACCAGGCACAAGGCCAACCCATTAAACTTGGCAGGAAGGTGTCACCTAGAAACCCACAGGAGAGGTGCTAGAACCTAGCTGGTAAGGGGCTTTCGCTCATGGCCCTGTCACAAGGTGCTGTTATGGACTAAGGACTTTTGTACTTGAAAAACAGGTAATTTGGGGCAATGATGACGCGATGCTTGTTTAAACTTGAAATGTGTGTTTCTTACGTGAATAAAGGGAGCTGCGGCCATTTTGCACCATCAAGGCTGGTTTCATTTGTTACCGCAAAGGAAGGTAGGGTGCATTATCGGCCAGGGACCTCGGGGGTTTGAATTTCACACAATTTTGAGTAATTTTCTGAAAATGTAGTATAATTACACACATTATGAACACTCCTACTTTAGACACTACATAGTGACAAACAAGACAAAACATTTAGGGGCAGATTTACAAAACAATTGCGATGCCACTGTTTCAGGCAAGGTGATGCAAGGGCAACGCAAGTCTTAAGTGAGATTTACCATGCAACACAGAGTGTGTGGCTTGTGTGGCTCTGCAAGACATACTAGATCTTGAGTAATGCAACACAGCGCAAGTTGCTGCCTTGTGTTACTCTGCCCTAGGAAGACATTCAATGGATGGAGCGTGGTTGCTCCCATGCATCCACCCATGGATTCTGGCACTTTCCCAGATTTACTACCAGTAGTAAACCTCAGAATATGTCAAAATATACGCCATGCCAGCTAAGGCACAACGAGGAAAGAAACTTTAATTCCTCTTGTTCTTTCCTTTTTCTATGTGTGCCGCTAAGGATTGTTTTTGTGTAGGAAGGTGCCCCTTTCTTCACAAAAAAAATCCTGCCTGCAAAGCAGGCATCCTTGTACCAGTGTGCAAGGGTGCCTGCGTTGGTGTTAGGCTGCACTGTTTGCGCTAGCGCAGAAGAGAGCTGGAATGCGCCATCTCTTAGTAGAGATGGTGCATCCCTGCCCTCTCCATGTGACGCAGCGCAGTTACTGCGTCATATCTTCATAAATCTGGCCCACAATTGATAGACCACAAGAGTGGCATCCATCGCCATCGCCATTGCCAGTTTCTAACTCCCATCTCCCCATACTGGTACAGTCCTTTCTGCTATTCTTCCCATGTGCATATCCTAGATTAACTACATCTAGATCCCGGCAAATAAATAAATAAAAATCCCCATTAGATAAAACCTCCTACCTAGGCCTTTAATACTTCTAGCTGTTGATAGTTTACATATCACGAATTAGAAATTATGCTGCGGATTTAAGAGGTTGCAGGTTTCTTTCCCAATTGTAACTCACTCGCCTGTACTAGGTATAACCTTCTTTCCGTCCAGATTCAAGGTAATATCCTAGTTGCTCCCTAACCGCTGTGCAATATTGACTCCTCGGTGTATAAATGTAATGCGCTGACTCTATTGATTCCTAGAGGTTGTTTACGCAGCTGCTACGTGAAGAGACTATGCTAATTATAAAAAGAGCCGGGCTAGGAACAGAAGGTCAGAGACATCCTCACTGCTCCGAAAGAGCAAACCAGTCGGCGGGAAACACGAGAGATGAATACAAACAAGTTAAAGGCACAGCTCGCAAGCGCGCGACAGCGGCCATTTTAGAGAACGCGTTTTATGTTCATGAATATTTCAGACTTGCTATTTCGTCTTTTAGTAGTGGTGACACGGCCCATATATTCTCGTCCCCGACTCTAACAGCCAACTGCATTTTGGGAGTTGCAGTATGTGTTCATTTTAATGTTGTATCTTTCTGTTCTCACCTATGAGATCCCTACATCCCTTGATTGCTATTTTTCTTCATTCTCAAAGTTTCTCCCAGTCCGACTTCCTCTACAACTCCTCTCACTTCTTTAAGACTTTATCCATCTCATGTCTTACTGTCTCACTCAAATCTGTTACCCCACCTGGGACCTATGATTTGAAAGAAAACCTGTAGATATGTTGGCACTGGTGCCGTTACTAAACACGCTTGTGCCTTGTACATAGGAAGGCCTTTATATTTCTACAATGACCGGTACAATCATGTTTGTCATTCCTTAAAGAAGCAGAAAAACAAGGCATTCCTCGTGCTAAGCACATAATGATGTACACTACATTTGTACCTTAAATTTGCATATTAAACCTTGCTAATAAACATAAAACATAGTATATTTCAGTCAGAGTCGCCTCCACAAAGACACTACGGCCCTCATTATAAGTGCCAAGTAATTTCTGACTTGGTGGACAGCAGTTACCATACGAATTAGGAATTAAAAGCAATGCAGGAATATTGAGTTTAATGTGCTTTCCACTTGGTACTTCGCCAGCTACAAACTGCTGACCTTTTTGAACGGGAAATCAGACAAAAATGAAGAATTATCAAGGGAATCGGACGTAGAACCAACAATTCTAGTGGATTTCCACATTTCTCAGTGTCGAATTCAAAATAACACCGCATTCTTATACCTTGGAATTAACAATGCCCTTAGTATGGGTAATTCTACCCATTCTATTCTTGCAATTCATGTTGCAAGAATAGTGTATCATATTCCTGCAGGAATTAGAATGATACCATAAGAACATAAATAATTATTGCTGCAAGGTGGTAGTTACTTTTCAAGTATTTTTTGCTCACTATGGATGGGGGCCAAACACATGAACATTCGACTTGACCCCGCCTAAAAAGCATGGTTCAGCCCAAAGGCAATTACAGAAAGCAAAAGCAACCCCAGAAATGGTACGGCCTAGTTGATGTTCGCCAGGAAGAGACAGCTTGAATCAGTGGGTACAGTGAGCAATAGGGCAAACGAAGGGGCATGCCTGACTCATTTATGGTAATGTGCAAAGGAGAATAAAACATGGTGAATGGCACTGCAGAATTCTATTTAACCACTGAAGTATTCCCATTTCAGTCTTATATTTGTTTACTTACTTTATCACCACAGACAGGTGTTAGGCTTATGCAAATAAGCATTGAACACCCCGTCAAAGGAACAGAACCTTGATCTGCTTGGCTATGCCCTCTCTGCAGGGAAGCAAAACCAACTTTAATAGAAGGGGTGTATTTTAGACGGTGTGGGTTTGGCAAGGGAAGAGAAATAGAGCTCCCATGACCTACTGTCTGGATGACAGCTTGATCTCAATTTAGTCCTTCATTTTAATCAATCGATTTGGTGGATATTCCTATCAATTCAGCATCTAATTTCTTGAGCTGATTCCCAGCTTGCTGTACTATTTTTTTTTAATTTCAAGTTATTTTTATTGAATTTTCCAAAAATGAAAAAATGAACAGATAAGTAACTAAACACAGTGATAATAATAGCCAATAAGAAAACACAATGTGGCAACCTAACTGCTTCAAATATCTTGGCTTAGCTTGCTGTACTATTGATGCCCACATTACAGGTATAGTCATAGAGGTTCATAGAAGCACTTTGGAATACACTATAACAGGGCCATAGGACGTAGCCAATTTTGCAAGTATTGTTTTTTCCATACAGGGATGGATTTTCCGCATTTTCCATAGAATCCATCATCTGCTAGATAATATGCAGATTGTAACAAAAAATATTTCTAGCTCAAAGGGATCACAAATTAATAAAACACAGCCACATATGTTGCCATGCTGTGGAAGGCCCTTCACTAAGGTTGGCTGGTCAGCTTTCTGTTACTTATTGCTATCTTTTGGTTTCCAACTTGGTACTAATGAGGGGAAACCTTTGCCCAGATATTGTTCATATGCAAAAATGACAAAATAATGGAGTATTACTGTCACAAAATGTTCGGCATTATATTGCATAATTTGCCTTTTCTTGGTCCATAATTTAGTCAGCCCTGCCACATACTTTTGTCTATTTGTTATAATTGGAGGTTGTTAGTCTGTTATGTACCAGAGCTGTACCATCAGATGCAAAAAGAATATCAGTAAATTGACTGACCACTTCTTACACCACCAACACACCCCAAATGATCTAACTTGGACTGTCATCGAACAGTTCGACACTGCCGGACGTGACAATGAGAACATTCTCCTGACTAAGGAGCAAAGATGGATCTACCGTCTGTCATTCCAACGAGACGGCCTCAACGACTCCATACCATGGAACTCGCTGAGACTGTGATCTGTATGCATCTTTAACCCCCTTGCCCCGCCCCCTCCCCTATTTTGACGCTCTCACCGGATTCATGGACACAGACACTGACACTCGTGTCCCTAATATGCGCCTTTCTCCTGATGTGACTATAGTGCTTTGAAATGCTGTACTTTACATTTTAACCATTTTAATCTCTTTAATTATTCCTTAATTCCTCACTTTATGTGACATCAGTCCCACGCTACAACCTTGTAGTCTCGAGACCTGCCACATGACAACGCCCATTGCTAGTGTGCACGCGCAGACCGGTAATAGAATTAAACCCTTACCGCGCATGCGCTAACCTGAAACGTTTACAATCACAACAGCACAGGCGCGATATGAACATGACGCAGCAATGGTTAGTCTGTCTTCAGTGTTCTCTCAACAACAGGTGATCGCAATGGAACCGGGTATATTTAAACACTCGGCAGACATCCACAACTGCTCCGGAGGTCGATGACGGCACTACAGGTCCCCCGCAGGTCTTAACCGCCAATACCGTGTGTAACATGGAACTCCGCACCTTTCCCGGGTAAGCTCTTTTTCCTTGCAGGTTGCTCACCACTACTGGCCCATCTTTCCCTCTAGGGTCATACCTCTGCCGGATCACTCCTGGGGCATTCGTGGCAAAACACCAGCGTAAGAATACTTTTCAATATATGCTCCAAACCACAGACTGTGTGTGACGCTTTCGCTCTCTAGCTCACCACACCTGTACATATATCCCTATAACTATCACGCTAACAGTACCACCAGTACTGTTACACCTTTGCCTCATTTCATAGACGTCCACACTGGACTTAAAATCATGTTCATCGTAGAAGCTATGGACGAGAATGAATGGAATGCAGCACTGGCGTCGCCTAAAGAAGTCGGCATCTCTGCTAAATTCCGCCTTGTACAATTAAAAATTCTACACAGGGTGTACTATACAAGAACGACGCTACACCTCATACACCGTGCACAACACCCATACTGTCTTCGTGGATGTGGTGAGGAGGGCACGTTCTTCCACACGATATGGGAATGCCCACGTATTCAGGAATACTGGAGGCAGGTAATGCGCACAATATCGCATACGGTGGAGATCTCCTTGGTCCCGGAGCCGCGGAACTGCTTACTAAATGTATGGGGACCCAACGATTTGTCCAGGCACGGACAGCAGTGGGTTACCTTAGGCATAATAATCGCAAAAAGGGACATAGCGCAAAAATGGGGGGCGGTAGAGGTGCCAACGAAAACGCAATGGTGTATGAATATGGACAGGGTGATGATAACAGAAAGGGCGGTGTATGCAGGCCGGGCTTGCCCAAGAAAATGGAACAAGATATGGACCCCATGGAATGTATACAGGGGGGAGATTTGTGAACCCTTACTGGAGGAAGACGCACTAACATCAGATGATGAGGGGGAAGACGACTAAAGGAACCTAGAAGTGGGAGCGGGGAGGGAGATGCCACGGGTAGGGAGGGGGAGATTGAGAATCGGCGGGTAGAAGAGGGTGGGGCCGAAAGTGCAAAGCCCCAGTAGGACCAGGCACACATGACCGCACTCATTCACAGGTACTGCGGCCTCGGCTAGGAGTGTTAGTACTGCTTTCCTTAGCGGGAACATTACCAGACACAGTTAGTGCTAATTACTTATTCTACTGATGACCTAAATGTGGTTTCTTCTTTGTTATGTTGTTTAATGTTATAAAACAGAAAACCAAACCTAAATAGATCAGCATGCTACTGCGAATTATGCACCTCCATTATGTTGCGAATTAGCCGAACACCGAGCATGGCGGCTGGTAGGCGGTACTATCCTATTGATTTATACTTGTTTTAATGCTGTTGCGGCCGGCCCCCTGGGTTGTAGGCCTATGGCTGTGTAAAATGATAAAGTGCAATAAAGGGTTTAAAAAAAATAAAAAATTTCATTGTGACAATAAGCAACCATGCTAAGACTCTCTTCTTGTATGTACCGTCCTGTCATATATATTGTAAGTCCAGGTATGCTTGGTGAGGGAATCCCCCTCGCACACTTATAGCACCTTAGTGAGTGCTTCACATAGTTTAATTACACACTCACTTAAGTTTTAAATGGCACTTTCACTTTGTTACGGTCGTGAGGAAAGCCAGCTTAACTTAAAGGCTCTGGCTGAAACATGTAGACCACATCTGGATGTAGGAGGTCCTAATTTGTACTCCCATTACATCCACCAGCCTTGTTTTTAAACGCTAACAGAGGCCCAGTTATTAAAATATAGTTCACCCTTGGGTACTGGGACCACTGTACAGCATTTTAATCTTCACATCTCACGTCACTACACTGCACACTCAGTTACTTACCTGATACGCTGTAATCAGGCGTCGTAGCACACCCGGGACACACTCGGTGTCACTGGGTGGGCCCGATGAGGAAGCATGCCACCAACTAGGTTGGTGGGCGAGGGCTTCATGAAAAAACCTAATGGTCCACCCCTTATCATACAGTTCTGAGTCCTGTAAATGTTCACAATAGGCTAGCCCTCTTTGATTACATATAAACCCACAGGGATACGGACTAGCTACCTAGTCCTCTCTCTCTTTCTTGATACAGGGCCAACTTTTTAAATACACTGCACCCTGCACTTGGGGCTGTGCAGGGTCTACCTTAGGGGTGACTTCTATGCATTAAAAAAGAAGGTTTGGGCCTGGCAAAAAGTTTATTTTACCAGGTTGTCAAGTTCGCAATGGCAGGCCTGAGACATGTTTACAGGGCTACTTAAGTGGGCAGCACAACCAGTGCTGCAGGCCCACTAGCAGCATTTATTTACAGGTCTTGGGCACATGTAGTGCACTTTACGAGGGACTTATAAATAAATTAAATATGCCATTGGGTATAAGCCAATTTTGTTACATGTTTTAAGCATAGAGTCCAGGTACTTTAGCACTGACTAGCAATGGTAAAGTGCAAATAGTCCTAAAGCTAACAAAAACGAATTAATCAGATAGGGCAGGAGGAAGGCGAAATGTTTGGTGGTGTGGCCCTGTAGAAAGGGCCATTTCTAACACTGCTGTTTGAATTTACTTGCATTTCTAAAGCATGAGTGAAAACATAAAATCAAATTAATTACAAAGTTCTGCTTGAAACATTTATCAGAATATACCTGTTAATTTGGCGGATAGAATGATGACAGTATCACCCTGTGAGTTAGAGGGAGTTACCAGTTATGTTTCTCAAAATGGGGTCTAATTTCAGGTGTTTTACTCCTTTATGTGAGAAGTAACTGACCCAAATCCACACAGATGTGCCACCTGATTGAAGGAGGGGCTTTTTTCTTGGGCAGTGGGGGTTGAGGAGGAGAAGGGAAGTGGCAGGAGGTCAGAAGTCTTTTTATTTCAGTCAGAGGATCTTTTTCCTTCCCCAATACTGAGGTATGTAGGTGGGTGGGGCCAAGCACAGCAGCTGCCTACAGCACCTGCAATACCACATTAGACAGTGGTCCAGAATTTTCAGGTCCAGAGTTTGTAGACTTTTTAAATAATGAGGGCTCAAGTATAAAAACCAATGGATCTCAAGAACCAATTTTAGCTCATCTTTAAACTTCAGAGAGCACAAATATAATTGCCATTTGTGCAGCAATGCAGGACAAATATGTTACTTTGAAACACTTCAACACATCTAAAATTATGCTTTTAAAGCTGCATGTGTGCATCAGAATGTTTTGTAAAAACAAACGATCAAATAGGTTAGGCTATTGGTTTAAAATCTGTGCTTTTTCTTTAAACTGTCTTTGTGGGATGCATGGGACCACTGATTGTACTTGGGGAGTTCCAAACAAACTACAGGTTTTTTTTTAACTTCATGCGCACCAAGATAAACATGACCTTGCATCTCGTTTTTAGCTTTGATTAGCTTAAACTAAATGAAATATGTATAAAGTGTCTCTGTACAAAACACAAGAAGTGTTAGGCTAACCAGATTAAATTAACAAACTAATTTACCTCATATTCTGTATCTGGACGATGATCATCAGGGTTTTTTCACGTTTATGATGCAGAGTAGATTACTCCATGTTGGACTTGGCCCTTTTCACAGGGTCATCCCGGAACTTTTTTGCCTTCCTCCTGTATTTTTCTCTGACCTGTTGTTGGTGGTTTTATGACTCTGGGGACTTTACCACTGCTGATCAGTGCTAAAGTGCTTATGCTCTCTATTGTAAATTGTTGTAATGGATTAGTGACTCCATGATTGGCTTATTTGATTTATTAGTACAGTGCGCCATGTGTGCCCAGGGCCTGTAAATCAAATGCTGCTGGTGGGCTTGCAGCACTGGTTTTGCCACCCATAGAAGCAGCTTGTAAAATGTGGCTCAGGCCTGCCATTGCAGAGCCTTTGTGCAGCCTGGGGTTTCCATGTCGACTTGGCCAGTGCACCCACTTGCCAGTCCCTAAACCTTCCCTTTTCTACTACATGTTAGTCACCCCTAAGGTAGGCCCAAGGTATCCCCATGGGCAGGGTGCATTGTATGTAAAAGGTAGGACATTCCCTGATGTGTGTCGCATGTCCTGATAGTGAATTACAGCATATTTCTTTTTTCACTATTGCAAGGCTACCTGTTCCCATAGGCCAGAATGGGCAGTTTGATTATAACATCTTATAATCCTAACTGACTCAGGGAACTAGGTAGAAATTTGAGTTTAGTATGCCTGAACTCAGAATGATAAAATACATCGTTTAATTAAGTTGGTTTTAACATGCTGTGTTTAAAAATACCACTTTTAGAAAGTAGGTATTTTCTTGCCTAACCATCCAGCATGCCTCTGCTAGGTTTGTGTATTGCATATCTGGTTTGTGAGTGATAGGGGCTGGGGAGGCTCCAGGAGCCTGGACGTGTCAGCACTAGGCTGAATAGACATATCTGCATTTGGAGTGGTGGGAGGAGTAGCACCTTGGCCTGAATAGGGTTGTGCCTGCCTTCCACAATGCTGGCTCCACCTCCTGTGGTGTGTCTGATGACCCTGGCCCCCACTGACAAAGGTAGAAGCTGTGCACTGGCAGAGTGCACCCGGAACTGATTTGGGCTGGACACAGGCACCCTCTGCCTTCAGAGGACAAAGGATTTTGCAGTACAAATATTGGGGCCCAGACCCCAGAAGTGTAGATCACTTCTGGGAATCAAGACGGCCCTTTGCTAAGGAGAAGAACCAAGGAAGCTGAAGGAGGAGACTGCCCCTGTGCTGTGCTGTTGGGGGTGGCCTGCTGTGGGTACTTTATTGCCAAGGAAAGGGGAAAAGGAACTTTGTATGTACTTTTGCAATCTTGAAGAAGAATCTCCAAGGGCTTGAACTGTGCTTACCTCCTGCCTGAAGTCTCAGGGATACAAGACTTCACCACCAGCTCCCCTGAATTCCCTTGCTGTGGAATTCTGCCTGGAGAGAGGTGCCTACTGTTCTTTGGGCCCTCAGAGAAGACTGCGAGTCGCTGGGAGCTGGAAGCGCGACGCAACGAGGAGAAGCGTGTCGCTGCCAAAGCAGTTGCGGTCGCATCGCCGAAGATGCGTGCGGCCACTGCTGCTGTTCGCCCGCACATCACCGACAAAGCGTGTCGCATCACCGAAGAAGCGTGTTGCCGCTGCAGAGGTCGGCGTCACATCACCGTAGGAGCGTGTCGCAGAGCCTGTCGCGGCTCAGAAGTTACAGAGTTCACCGCACGGCCGTCGGGCGTGCACGCATCACATCAATACGCCATTTAGTTCCATCGCACCGGATTGTCACATCGCATCGAGGCGCCATCTTGTCGCATCGCACCGGATCACAGTAAGAAACCGACGCAACACCTCTTCTCCGGTAAGGAACCAGCGCATCACCTCCCCTGCGCTGCAGTAAGGAACCGACGCATCACATCCCACGAAGCAAGGAACCAATGCATTACCTTCCCTGCGACCCTTTTGTTTGTATTGCGTGATGCATCAAAGGTACTTTGAGAGTAAAGTGTTGCATTACCATCTACATTGAACTAAGCTATTTCTACCATTTTAAAGTCTATTTTTGATTACAGTATTTTTTTTTGTTGTTTGGTCATGTGTTAAGTCTAGTAAAGATTACTTATTTTTTCTAAACTGGTGTGGTGTCCATTTGTAGTGTTTTCACTGTATTACTGTATGTGTTCACAAATGCTTTACACACTGCCTCTGAGATACGCCTGTCTGCTCGTGCCAAGCTACCAAGGGGGTGAGCAGGGGTTATTTTAGAAGTGTACCCCCTTACCCTGACTAGAATCACGGGTCCCTCTTTGGTCAAAGGTACCTACCTATGCCAACTAGAGACCCCCAGTTCTAACACTCCACTTTCATCTTCGGGAGGATGGTGCTAAGCAGTAAAAGATACTGGTCAAGTACAAGCCACTTGACAGATCTCACCGCTCCTAATGTGGGCTAATTCTTGGAAATCTTTCCTAGATGCTGGTCTAAAACAAAAGTATTTCACACGGTAGGTAGATATCAAGTGATATATATTCTCAAACCCATCCTGGACCCTTGATGTGGGGCATTCTAGAAGCATCCCTTCTTTCAGGACAATCAATACATGTTGGAGATTTCTAGCCCAGTTTTCATCCATGTGTTATTTTAGGCCGGAAAGTAGGGAAGAAGGTTTTTTTGATGTGCTACACATCTTTAAATCGGTGCAGATTCAAATCTATGTTACTGTTTTTATTTGCCTCTCTTTGAAGGTGATATATTCATCTGTATAAAAATGTACAAATAAGACTTTTTCGAGCTCATGTCTAAAAAAAGGAATTTAAGTGGGCTTCTTTTTCAGGAATTTTTCTCTATTATGCAACAGTGAAAATAATCAGCCGCTAAGGAAAGGCTTACAAGTAGGGTCTGAAAAATTGTATTTAGACAATACTCAAGTCCACAGGAAAAAAAAACTGCAGCTTCCAGAGCCTTCTCAAATAATAAAACAATTATAGTTGCTTAAAATCTGTGGAATACAGCAGCATGTGTCCAGCTTGTATCCCACACAATTAGGAACATTATGCGCCTTCAATACAACTTTAACTAAATATAAAATCGAAACAATATACAATTTAGTTGATGATGAATTGAAATAGAGTGTCCATAGTATTGTGTGCGGCGTTTCTCCAGTGATGAATTTTAGTCACGTGCGGTTTCTTCACGTGCACTCGCAATTCCTGAATTTAAAACGGTGCTCTCTAGTGTAACACACAACAACAACGTTTCGTTTTCAGTTCTCAGAAGTAACTACACTCCTAGCTGAGTTTTGTGGGCTGCATTTAATATTACATATATGCTGTATATATTTGGCTAAATGTTTCAGAATACAAAAACATACATACTTCCCTCTTTGTTTTCTCTGAAATGCAACAGTCTGGTAAATAAACATCATTTTAAGTGCACATATTTGTACTAAGAACATATAATATTATATCCTAAGAAAGCCTCAAACATAAGTAAAGGCTATATTTTTTATGTGTTAACATTATAAGATTTTTAATAGGAAGAATAAAGTCCATATCCAGCATCATGCATGTTTCAGTTTTGCTGAGTTTTATGAAGGAGGTGCAGTTAGAGCTTTGACATAGCACGTTTGTAGAAAGGAATGGTAGACAACTTGGCTTTAACTAGATCATTAATGGTTATTAATGAAAAATTTAAAATATTACGATTTATATGCATTATAAATTGAATCCAGTTCGCTACAATTCTTATGATCCAGCATGTATTAGAAAATAATTAAGAACCATATCCTCCTAATGTATAACAAGCAAGTTTGGACTGAATAATGGCCATTCAGCATTCAATTGCCCAAGGACAGTATGCTATGGTTTGTGCTTGAGTAAAAACTCCGAATTAGGATAAAGGGGAACTATCTAAAACGTGAAAGCATTGACCACTTCAGGATTTAGATAGAATATCAGAAACAGAAATATTGTGGACCCAAATATTGTGTCAAGAATATCGCAAATATTGTGAAGGTAAGTGTCTATAGGTAGGCAATGTTTTACAACATATAACTCCACATATATGTACCTTTACGATATACATATCGTCAGTGTGCGTAGATGTGAAGTTAAGAATAGTAAATCTATGGTTAAATATTTACACTCACATTCTCAATATTTTGGTCGTCTATATTTCTGGCATGATATTATGTCCACACGATATTTCTGTTCCCAATATTTTGCCGGTGATCTCCATTTGGAACAGTGAGAAAAGAAACCTTTTACATAACAGGAAAGTCGGCAAAAGCCTCATGAGCAATGAAGGCCACGCTTGCACTCTTCAGTCGGGTGCTCACTAATCATGTTTTATTGAGGTCACCATAGCTACTTCATTATCCTCTCCAGCTGATCGTCATTTTGCTTGTGTGAATCCTCCTCATATTTTAGACCACAGAGAGCATAATGGTGGTTTGAGACAAACGACCACAACAAATTGGATTCCTTTATTTTCTGACATATTTTTAAGTTTTGAACTAAATAGACATTACATGCCTGGGTCTGTTAAGTCACAATAGTGGTGTCTGAAGAAGGACATATAAGTTATCTGCCCAAGTTACAACATTGTTGGCATTCATTTTTAGATGATTACCATGTTCATGAGTTATAAACAGGATGTTTAGGAGAAAATTATTCTACGTGTTTAACCCCTTCGCAGCGGGGGTAATTCCCCCGCTGTGCTGGGGGGCAGGGGGCACGCACAGCACCCCTGTGCGCATGACAAGCTCAGCTCGTCATGAGGCATGGTGCTCGTGTGCTCATGACGAGGTGAGCTCGTCATGACCACACCCGTTTCCGTGGAATGTTCAGCACAGCAGGGGAATTATCCCCGCGTGTGAGCGTTCCACGGCTCATGACGAGCTCAGATTGTCATGAGCACCTGAGCACCGTGCCCATGTCGAGCTGAGCTCATCATGAGCACTTAACCTCTTGCATGCTAATGACAAGGTGAACTCGTCATGAGGCACAATGAATCTGTGCTCATGACAAGGTCAACTCGTCATGTATAATGGGGAACATAAATCTGTAGCGCAGGAGGGGAAAACCCCTTAGCAGCCAAGTGGTTAAGGTGTTAACATCAACTTACAGAGGGATAACACTTCCCACCTGTAATGCCCAGTTTCAACTCTTCAATGCCCAACTATGAATGCTCACAGAGATTCGATTAATCGTTTGAGTAGGCACAGTGAATAAGGGTATTTATCACAATCAGGATTTCTCTAAAAAAAGACAAGAGTAAGAAACATGATAGTCACTTGAAACTAAGGAATTATTCTCCTCCTTCCAGTTCTTTCTTGGCAAAGTTTAGAATTAGAAATAACAGAGAAGAGCATGTTTGTGGAGACTATTGTGTTATTCAAAATGGATATTAGTTCTGTGATGGATTGGTGTCGTGCCTCCATTTCATTCTGTATATTCTCCAGGGAATGTTTCAACTCCTCTGTTTTCAGCTGCTAAATAATCTTCTTCAAACTAAGCAAATTTAATGAAACCGTGACCACACCTTGGAAACATACTCTGGAAAATTTGATCACAGATTACTCAAATTAGAGGTAATGAAGAAGTTCTTCAGGCAAACGTTACTATTTCTTGTTTTAGAGATTAACAGTTCATCCCATAAATATAGATGCAATTAATCAATGATAAGACTCTGTTGTAGCGAGAAGTTTAAGTAATAATTCAAGGCAGTTGGATCACCCAATTTACAAATCAGGAACCCATCATGAGCTGCACCGCTGGCTGCTGTGTGCACTTTCTAAGGTTAAACAACTTCTGTCAGGCATTTATCTGAATTCAAGCTTCTTGTTGGAGAAATCACTCTATTGGAAGCAAAGAAACTGTGGAGGACAACTCCTCAAAGAAGTTCCCATTAAGAGACAACGCGTAGCCATTATTTTCCCATGGCTTTATTTTCCATTCATCACCATTTTTTAACTGTAGTTGCACATCAGATGCAGAAGAATGATAATGTTATGTTTTGTTATGTTATGTTATGTTATTTTTGTGCTCCCGGCGCTTTATCGAAGGTACCCACCAAAGAAGGGAGAACATAACACTGAGGGGACATGCAAAAGCGGGAAGAGCAGCATCAGTTTAAGAGAAAAGCCATGTTTTAAGGGCCTTTCGGAAGGAGAGCAGGCTAGAAGCCTGTCTTAAAGAAATTGGGAGGTCATTCCAGGCATGAGGAGCTAAATAGCGGAAGGACCGTCCTCCTGCTCTAGCACGCTTGATGATGGGAACAATCATTTTTGATAGGGTCAAAGATCTAAGAGATCTAGAGGGCTGATACCAGGACAATCGTTTTGAAATATATTTAGGGCCTATACCATGTAAGGCCTTGAAAGTCGTGGTCAATGTTTTAAAAAGAATCCTTTTGGCAATAGGTAACCAATGTAAGGTTGAAAGAAGATCAGTGGCTCTAGCTCTTCTTGGAAGGCCGAAAATAGCTCGGGCCGCAGAATTCTGGGCAATTTGTAGACGCCTGACCAAATATTTGGGAAGTCCCAAAAATAAAACATTCGCGTAATCCAGCCTAGAGCCAACCAGTGCCTGGACAATGATTTTCCTATGCTGGATGGACACTAGAGGGAGAAATTTACGAAGCATCCGAAGGATGCCAAAACATTTCCCGATGAGAGAGGAAATATGTGGTCCGAAAGATAAGTCGCTGTCAATGATAACTCCTAAATTTTTGGCCTTCAAGGATGAACTGGCGGGTGGGAACATATCCTGCGGCCACCAGGGCTTCCAATCAGGCTCGGAAGTACAACCAAAGAAGAGCAGCTCCGACTTGTCGGAGTTGCACTTCAGTCCATGACGTCCAAACCACTCAAAAACCGCGCTCAAGCAACCCCTAACCTGAGCATCATCAAACAGACCATCCCTGTTGCTTACAAACAGGAGCTGGGTGTCGTCGGCATAGGTGACAATCCGGGCGCCGAAAGACTCCGCCACCACCGCCAGAGGAGCAATAAAGATGTTAAAAAGAAGGGGGCTCAAGATGGAACCTTGGGGAACCCCCACTTCTAGCGATAACTATTATCAATTCGCATAATTATGTCAGTATAAAATAACCTTTTAGTCATAAATGAGGATGAGTGAAACCTGACCACATGACGTGAAAAAATCTAACATAAATTCTTGGTGTGTGAGTGTGGCTGCAACACCGTGTGGGTTTGATTTATTTTGTTCAGGATAATGGGGTTTTGTTTCCTTTGTTCGACGTTGGGGCTCTCTTATTTTCTCAAGAAAAGTGCTCACATGATTGCTGGGAAATAACTGCCTGAAATTGAATTTAGGTAAAACAGAAGTCCTTCTGTTTTGAAATAAACATCCAGGTACTGATGGCCCGCATACAGTTGCAAAATCTGTCAC
Organism: Lissotriton helveticus; assembly: GCF_964261635.1. Lineage (NCBI taxonomy): Eukaryota > Metazoa > Chordata > Amphibia > Caudata > Salamandridae > Lissotriton > Lissotriton helveticus. Next base: position 259,004,395 of record NC_136069.1, on the reverse strand, counting down.
TTGTATCTGTGCCCTGGTTGGAGAGAGACACAACAATCTGTGTGTCATCAGCATATGAGGTGAGAGTAAAGCCAAATGATTTTATCAGGGAGGTAAGGGAAGACACATGAATATTAAAAACTGTAGGGCTAAGTGCGGATCCCTGTGGCACCCCGCATTGATAAAGGCTCTGAAACAAATTAATCCAGGGTGACCACTTGTTTTCTATCTGTGAGGAAAGATTGCTACAGGGTCCGATCGTGGCTAGACGGTCATGATGGACCATATCAAATGCTGCGGAGAGCTCTAACAATACTAGCACAGCATTTCCCTCAGCATCAAGAGCCTCTCTGATTTCTTCCATGAATTTGATCAGAGCGGACTCCTTGCTGTGTCCAATCCAAAAGTCATATTGTGTGGCATCTAGCAGATAATTATTCCAAGATAACGTTTGAATGTTGGATATTCATGGCCTTTTCAACTAGTTTGACAGGGAGAGGGAGCGGTGAAATGGGGCGGAAGTTGTTGGGATCCTTAGGATCTAGATTTAGTTTCTTTTCTTAAAGGCAGTATTGAAGCTACCTTCAATACTGCAGGAAAATTACCCACTTTGACATCATATTAAAGAGAATTGTGGAATTTTCAGCTATTAGCTCTGGAATCATTTTAACCACTCCTGGAGAGCATGGATCAATCGGAGAACGCAACTTAGCTACTTGGATCAACCCAAGAACTGAATTAGTCAAAAGAGAAGCGAATTCTGAGAAAGTAGCCTGAACTGAGAGAGAGGTCTGTTCATTTTCCAATTGTTGGCATGGAAGGGATAGACTAAACTTGTTATAGATGCCCTCCAAATTGTTTAAGAAGAACTTGGCAGTAATATCACATAGCAGCTGATTGCTGTTAACCTGTTTTTTTCCCGGCAGCTCATTAGTTTGGAGACTGTTTTGAATAATACTTTATAGGAGTTGTTAGCAGCATTAATCTGTTGTGTGCAATATTTATATTTTTCTTTCACGTGGAGGGTGTTTATAGTCATCTAGACACTTTATTTTTGATTTTTCCGATGTCACTACAGTCTATCCTCCAGACTCGTTCTTGACGCTTGCAGAGTTGTTTCTGTAATATCAGTGCATTGGAATACCAAGGTGCAGTGGGGTGGAGAAGTTTAGAGTACACAGATTTTTCTGGTGCTAGCCTAGTGGCTGCAGAATGAAGCCAGCAGGTGTATATATGAAGAGGTAGCAGCGTCTAGATCTTCAGGAAAATTCAGAAGAGATAGAGAGCTGATGTGCAAGCTGATCAGATTTAACTTTTTTCTAGGAGCAGGCTTTTGTGGCCTGGGGGCAATATTAGAGTCAGGTAATCTAGATGGAAAAATAGGTTCAAATAAAACCACATGGTGATAGGTCCATGTCAGCAAAAGAGAGCCTTGGTATGTGAATGTGGTTGGTAAAGATGCCATCTAACGCATGGCCCTCTGCATGTATAGGTTCTTGTACCAGTTGTTTAAGACCAGCACTAGTCATGATATTTAAAAGGCGAAGCGTATCTGGGTCTGTGAGGATTCAAGGGGAAAATTAAAATCCCTTAAAACTGTGAAATTATTCGCAGAGAGTCCTTCTTTCAGCAATGGGCCTATATTAGCTGTGAAGGAGTGTCTTGGACTTCGGGGGTGATAAAGTAAGCTACCTTTAAAAGAGAACGACTTAAATAATTCAAATTGAAATAAAGTGCTTCACAAGCATCCGAAGGAACCATGTTAAAAGAGGCTAAAAATGAGTCACAGTAGAAAATTGCTAGGACCCCTCCCCTCTTTAGGGGCCCGTCTAATGTGTAGCATGCAGCACTAAGAGTCAGTCCAGGTTTCTGTGTCGAACTCTAGGTCGAACAGCTGATTTTCTAGATACGGCACACACTACACTATGGGGCAGGTTTAAAAGCCCCTTGCAACACTTTGCGTCACTTTTCCTATGTTAAAAGTGGCGCAAAAGCGGCGCAAGGGGCTTATAAATCTGCCCCTATGTTTTACCAGTCACAAGGGGCCTCACTTTTTGTGACGGTCCGTGGTGCAGAAGCCTGGTGATATTTATCAGGCAGCACTAAGCCACTTTTTTTGGATTAAGGCTGCCTGATAAATATCAGTCCTTTTCACGTAGTGTTCTGCGTTAAAGGGGTGTGCAGTGGGCGTGGCTGGGGGCTTTCACAGCAACATCCATGGCCTTTTGACACTGCCCCAGATTTACGAGAAATCGTAAATCTGAGGCAGTGCCAAAAGCTTACGCCTCCCCAGGGGAGGCGTAAGGGAGGCACAATGGGGAAAAATATCTTTATTTCTCCTCGTTTTTCCTATGTTTTCTGCATTCTGCAGCACACATAGAAAGAGGAAAAGCCTCTTGTGATTATTTTTGTACGGAAAGGTTTACCTTCCTGTACAAAAAAAATCATACCCGCAACCAGGCACCTTTGCAACGTGGTGCAAAGGTACCTGCGTTGGTGCAGGCAGCCCATTGTGCTCTGGCGCAGGGGAAAAGGACAGGAATGCGCCGTATCTTATAGATACAGCGCATTCCTGCTGCGCTTCCCTACGGCAAAACCTCACAAGCATTTGCAATGCAATAGGTCTCGCATTTTGAGAGTTTGAGCTATTGGCAATGTAAATGACAATGACATTTATTTATGTTTTGCTTTTTAAAATGTAAATAAAAGGCATTGGCATTTACAATGCCAAATGCTTATACTCACGTAAATGCGAGACCTATTGCATTGCAAATGCTTGTTCCTCTTATGTCATTGAGTGGACTGCAGACAAACGGGAGATAAGCACTTTCATCTCCCCCTTTGACACAACCCACGTATCGTGAATGTGCCAATAGCTTCCAGTCTGTGGATAGATGGGCGGATCTCAGTGCATTAAACCAACCAAGGCACTAGTTTGGTCTACCCCCCACCCCTTCCACCACCTGTTAAACCTCCCCACCCCTTCTTCCCCAGACTTGCCAGCACCCGTCCCCCCTCTATCTCGTGTCCTGTCACTTAGCTTGTATAAATCAGAGTGGGGTTAATAAAACTCTACCTTTAAGATGCAGAAATGTGCCCAGTTTCATCCAGGTCCCCTACTCTGGGGTCCCAAGAGTCGCTCCACGAGGAGAGATTTCACACCACATAAACGAGTCTCCTCTGCAGTCCACGTCCGCATTTTTGTGTGTGCATGCATGTGCATGCACTTGCGCGTGTCTGTGCATTTGTGTGTGTGTGCATGTGTGTGTGTGTGCATGTGTGTGTGTGCGTGCGAGTGTGTCTGTGTAGGTGTGTGTATGAGTATGTGCGTGCACATATGCGCACATTTGTCTGTGTGCGTGAATGTGTGTATGTGTTCAGGCTTGGGTGCATGTGTGTGGGGGCGCATTTGTGTGCATTTGTAAGTGTGTTTGTGAACGTGAGTATGTGTGTATTGTGTGCGATGCTGCAAGCTATCTCCTAACCAAACTTCATCCCTTTGTAGGCCGGGCAAAGAATCATCCATCATACACTGTTTTATCTGTTGCTCAGGAATGTATAATCATAAAAAATCACAAAGGCTATGAACCCGTAAAACATTAAAAAGTACTCCGCTTGAGTTTACAAGGCAATAAAGCACACTCAATGTTAAAAATGCTTGTGTTAGCCTCCAGTTGTAAATGAGACACCACAAATAGCCATCCGTTTCCTGCACTGTTGTATCTGCAGGTCTACCAACCTCAGTAATGCAGGCCCCCTGCTGTGGGGTCCCAAGAGTCGCTCCATGAGGAGATTTCATGCCACATAAACGAGTCTCCTCTGCAGTCTGCATCCGCATTTGTGTGTGTGCATGCATGTGCATGCACTTGCACATCTCTGTGCATTTGTGTGTGTGTGCATGTGTGTGTGTGCATGTGTGTGTGTGCGTGCGAGTGTGTCTGTGTAGGTGTGTGTATGAGTATGTGCATGCACGTGTGTATGTGTGAGTGTTTGTGTGTGTTCATGCTTGGGCGTATGTGTGTGGTGTGTGTGTGCGCATGTGTGCATTTGTATGTGTGTGTGCGTGAGTATGTGTGTATTGTGTGCGATGCCGTGAGCTATCTCCTAACCACACTTCATCCCTTTGTAGGCCGGGCCAAGAATGATCCATCACACACTGTTTTATCTGTTGCTCAGAAATGTGTAATCATAAAAAAATCATATAGGCTACGAACCCTTAAATCATTAGAAAGAACTCTGCTTGAGTTTACAAGGCAATAAAGCACACTCAATATTAAAAATGCTTGTGTTAGCCCCCAGTTGTAAATGAGACACCACAAATTGCCATCCGTTTTCTTGCACTGTTGTATCTGCAGTTCTACCAACCTCAGTAATGTAAGCATGCACAAACCTTACTCAATCACAAAGAAGCGCCTCGGGTCTCGTAAAGTATGTGAAGCACTGTGCTGATAACCAGTGCAGATGCAGAGTAACCTATTGCGATGCAGATCTGTCAGTAATAAGACAAAGTGCCATCTGTCAAGCGGCAGTGAAAAGTAAAAAAAAAAAAACGCCCACGAGGGCACGATAATTGAAAACATATGGGCTTTGGAGCGGGTAACAGACACCAATAGGCCATGGACGGAGCAATGCGCCCACCTTTGGCCTATTGCCTGCACAGTTAAAAAAACACACGCACTCAAAGCCCAATAGCGGAACACAAAAGGAAAAGCACACGCCCGAGCGTGTGCGATTCCAGGGTCCGTTTTGACACCCCAGACAAAAGGGCTCTCGCAAGCGGTGCAACGCAGGGCGCGAGCCCTAATAAATGAGGCCCCTGGCATTTAGGAGAGCACAGCGTAGAGGTCTAATAGTTCTTTTGATGCTAACGACTGTGCTCAGTGCTCACAGGCCGATTACTACTGGCAGTACACAAAAGCAAAATACCTGCATACCTGGCAGAAACTTCGAGGGGCGTTAGCAGGTGAGCTAAAATCAAGGTAAATTAATTTGGTTTTCTCACTGTTATTGTTAAGAGGTTGTAGGTCCGAGCTAGATTATTGGATAGTAGGAGGCAGGTCTGTTGTGGAATGAGCAGGGGGCTGGCACTGAGTGCAGTCTGAGTGCGGATGGGTGCAGACGTGGTTGCTTTAGGTGTGACTTTGGCACATCGCTTCATAGACGTTCTCTAGCTTTGTTTAAATCCCCCTCCAGGCGAGGGTGAGTGTGGCCAAATTAGCGCTTTGTAGCGCAATGCAAAACAGGTGGGAAAACGAGATATCGTACTCAGAAACTAGGGTCCAGCAACCCCCAACTCTCTCGCAGGTTCCCCTTCAAAGAAGCTATACTTGTAAAGTAAATCAAATTAAAATATTATGGTGAAACTAAAAACCATAAAAGTATTAAATGCTTGATGTCTCCCTTTCCCATATGGCGCCTGCGATGTAGGAGCCAGGCACCTCCTAATTTGCACCAACGGGCTTACAAGGAAAATAAAACTGTGGTGAAGTGAAGTCATCAAATCGTGGCTACTATCTTAGACATCTACCTAAGATTAACCTCAGTATTGTTGTTATGAAGTTCCTCACATGTACAAATGCACCCCAACATGCTGACCTCTCCTTTGACCCTTGTCTCCTGTGTTACCTGTGGTGGCTGCCAGCCGGGTACAAGTACCCTCGGTGCAAGTGGCTTTATATGATGGTGAAAAAGGGAAAGTAGGTTAATCATGAAGGTGGTTCTGCCCAAAACCACTCTACATGAATTTTGTTTCTTCGTAGTCCCTTCAATGTGCAGTGCGTCAAGTTCTTTGTCACAAAGAAGGAGCTTGTTGATCATCTCACAATACGATTGTGAATATTGACTCTTCACAGTGTGTAAAGGCAAATAAAATAATCTGTTGGTGTGGTTATTAATTTGATATGCTTTGCAAGTCTCGAGTGTTTTACTATTGCATGCTTTCCAACTTCCCTTCTCCCACCTACCTACTCACATTCATCCTATATAAATCATTCCCACACACAGTCACCCAACTGCGCATTCACCCAGTAACACACGTTCACCCACCCACTCGCTCGCTAAGCCCTCAGCATTCATTGAGTTGCCAAACCACCCACTCCTTTGCAAACACACACTCACCCTGCCGTTACTATGCATTTGCAAAAAAAAAAAAGCCAGACTTGCTTTTGCCAAAGCTTGTTTTAAAATGAGCAGCTATCAGAGGAAAACTCGGTCTTAAGTCCCTCCACAAAAAGGAAGAAGTACAAAATGGTACACGGTTGAAATTTAATTAAATAGAAGGTTTCACAAGAGGTATACACCATGGCTTTTCTCAGAGACTTGATATGGTGATGAATGAGACAGATGGTTTTATCTGGGAGGGCGAGCTACTTCCATCAAAAACAGCAGCAGATGCCAAGTGTAACAACCTAAATGACTGCCTCATTCCCCCAGCAATCCAAAGAACAAGTTACGTTCCATTCAAAATATTCTTTTGGATTAATTGTATGAATATATATGTGTTATTCAGGACTGCATCTTGAAATTTTAGCTGCCTTAGCATCTCATCAGCAGCAGGTGGTACTGTGTGACATCATCATTAAAGTCAAGAGGATCTCCATAATTATGTTATACCAGATTATAAAATCAAGCACCATTGCACCAGTAATGTCAGTACAAATTGGATTTCCATGCTGATCCTGAAGCAAGGATGCAAGAAGTGGTAAACAAAAACATTTTATGAAAACAAAAGATACCAATAGACAGGTAAACAGCCACTTCGAGAGAGGGGAGGCAGAAGGCTGGCAAGAACCTATAGGAGCGGACCATTCACCTGAAAGACCTTTACCAAAGGTAAATCATGTATTCTAATGGATGAAGGCGCCCACAGATATCCTACAGGAACCATCTGCAAACCATCCGTCCACAGGGTGTTGAAGGAAATGCAACAATTCACACAGGGAATGCTGGATCCGTCCCTTCTTTCCATGTCCAATCAATAGTACTTAGAAAAGGAACGCACAGAGGACCAGGTAGCTGCCTCACATATTTGAACAACACGTCTTTGCAATTCCAAGGTAGCAGCAACCCTTCTATTTAACGAACCCTGAAAGATTTCTAAGGAATGATATTAGTAACCTTTACAAGTATTTAACCATGAGAGATATCCACCCTTAAATAGTCTACATGCACAGCCGTACTCAGCTTTTTAACTTTAGAAGCAATTACAAATTGCCATCTACTCTACAAGTATTGGTTCTATAAATATAAGGGTTAATTGCCCTTCTCGGTCCCAGCCTATGCAAATGCTTCTCCCGCTTCTTAGAAATATCTTGGCTGATGCACAACTTAATAACAACCTTGGGTAAAAAGAAAGGTTTAATTAGCCTTAACAAAATAATATTTTTAGAAAATGTGTTAAAAGCAGAACGAAACACTAAACTGAAATTCAGTTCTGTCACTATAAAAGGAGTGGGAGGGAACTAAAATTATAAACCTCTTACAAATCCATCTATCAAAGGGAACTTAAATACCACTTTACCATATCAACGCTAAGCCCTTTTCATTGTAAAGAAAAAGCAAACTGAAGAATATGATGAGTTTTAGCCCACAATGTCTCAATAGAACAATCTGAGTAAAATCCTCCATTTCCTGGAATGCACAGAATTAGCAGAAGGGCGTCTTACCGCCTTTAACATTTCGTATACCTTCTCAAATAAGCTATAGATATAAGGAGCTAGCCTATCAAGTTCCAAACTGTCAGATTTAACACTCCTAAGTTAAAATAAATAACTTGCCTTCCATCCTGAATGATAAGCTTTAATAGCAGGTGAACTAAAAACAAAGGATTGAAACAGTGGGGCAGATTTACAAGCCCCTTGCGCCACCAGAGCGTCACTTTTTGTGTCATACCTGTGGTGCATTCTACTGCTCCATATTTACAAGGACAGTACAAGCCACCCTGTGTTACTTTTCCTGTCCTTGTAAATATGGCCCCTTTGCACGCAGCATTAGCATTAGCACACATGGAAGTTGAAAAACGTCATTGTTTCAATGATTATTTATGTGTAGGAAGGGAACCCTTCCTGTACATAAACAATCATTAGAGGGGATTTCCTCTTTTTACGTGGGCTGCAGAATGAAAATGAGGAGTAATGAATATATTTCTCCTCGTTGCGCCTACCTACGCCATACCCTTGGTTGGAGTAGCATTCACACGCATTTCCAGATTTACGATTCGTCGTACATCTGGAAATGTGTCTGATTCCATGGGTGTTGCTAGGGAACACCCAGAGCAACACCCATGGAACACCTCAAAGTAAATATGGTGCAAGGGTCTTGTAAACCTGCCCCTCAGTGTGGCGCAGCCAAATGGCTTGCGTTCGGCACTGAGTCACTTTCTTGTAAATCTGCCCCCGAGATGCAACAAATCCCGATACCAAGGCCTCTGGTCAAATCCCATGCGATAAAAAGAGCATGAACCTTGTAATGATGAATTGACTGCACCATTCTTGGACTGAGAGAATGTAAGCGAAAATACAAAGTAGAGCAAATGTCCAGGATAACATCAGAACATTTCCCAATGACTTTTCTTTAGAAAATTTCAGTGAACAAAAGGAAAAAAAAGACTTGCCTCTGGTAACAATATTCCTGAAAAACTCTCTGTTCCAACAGGTCTATCATGTTATGAATGTACATCAGAAGCGAGAATGGATCTGGAAATGTTTTCCCCAGCAACAGTTATCCATCATTGTCAGATGGCACCAAGCAACCTCAGCCGCAACACTGCCCATCCCAAATGTGATGATATTGAAATATATAATTTTAAGAGATGGAAAATAAATTATACTTTAACAGTGGAACCTAAATGCAGGCGAAATTAATAGTGGCTAGTTAAAGTTAATTTAAAAAATAACTACAATAATACACACTTTTAACCAGATGTGGGACTAAGCGAAACAGACTATTTTGCAGTGCATGTAAGCAATGTGCACAGGCTTCATGCAGCTACTCAAACTGAGGGGAGTATATAGGCAGAGCAGCCAGGCTGACCCACTGTTCCATAGTGTATGCTATGGTGGGTGGATGCAGAAGGTGAACGAAAATGTATCAGAACAATGGATGGAACCCGCTGATCAAAAGTCACTCTTGTATGTATATTATCTATTAATATTCTTGAAAGACAATAATCTGGTTCGAGCAGTAACGATACAGTGAGGGCAATACAGATGGAGTACCAACGCCGTTGGGGTTACAGTTGGCGTAGCGTCAGCCATGGGTGTTCGGCTGTGCAGGCGGTCATGATCGGCATCTTGGCGTAACTGGCTGTGATGAACTCTTGTATTACCCTCGGAGAGAGAAGGGTGAAACAAGCATTTACAATGCAATGGTTTTGCCTTTGTTAAAGTTAGAGCTATTGGCATTGCTCTTGACATTATTTTTATTTATGTGTTTTTTTAAAACATAAATAAATGGCATTGTCATTTACAATGCAACTAGCTTTATCTCTCGCAAATGACACACACAAACACCCACAGAGAGCCCCCCACACACACACAGAGCCCCCCCACACACACACACAGAGCCCCCCACACACACACCCACACAGAGCCCCCCACACACACAGCCACACAAAGCCCCCCCCCACACACACCCACACGGAGCCCTCCACACACACCCACACAGAGCCCCCCCACACACTGCGACCCCCCCCACACACTGCAAGCCCTACACACTGCGACCCCCATTTCAATAGATGTGTGATGCTTACCTGGTACTAAATTGGTCCATGCATGGCTGAAAGGTTGAAATGGTGTAGGAGGCAAGGGGACAAATGTGAGCATGGAGAGAAAGGAGTATAAGTTTGAGATTAGTGACTGGGTGAAAATAAAATCAGGAAGGACACAGGGTGGTCTTTCCAAATTAGATGGTCTATTTCAGGTAGAAAATGTCAGTAGGTTCTTTGTGTTCTTGAGGGGGAGATAGGTCCAACCGGCACAATAATCGGACGTTTATTGTTTATACCCATTCACAACAGGTAACTAGGCAGGATGGTCATCTCAGAGCCCAATCAGCAGTGAAGCAACAAGGTCCCTAAACCTCCGTAGAAGCATGTGAAACACTGAAGGGCCCTCCTCACCACACACAGGGCTGAATCTGCACTCTGAATCTGCACTCTGCACTCTGAATCTGCACTCTGCACTCTGAATCTGCACTCTGCACTCTGAATCTGCACTCTGCACTCTGAATCTGCACTCTGAATCTTGAATCTGCACTCTGAATCTTGAATCTGCACTCTGAATCTTGAATCTGCACTCTGCACTCTGAATCTGCACTTTGCACTCTGAATCTGCACTCTGCACTCTGAATCTGCACTCTGAATCTTGAATCTGCACTCTGAATCTGCACTCTGCACTCTGAACTCTGAATCTGAACTCTGAATCTCCACTCTGCACTCTGAATCTGCACTCTGAATCTCCACTCTGCACTCTGAATCTGCACTCTGAATCTCCACTCTGCACTCTGAATCTGCACTCTGAATCTCCACTCTGCACTCTGAATCTGCACTCTGAATCTCCACTCTGCACTCTGAATCTGCACTCTGAATCTGCACTCTGAATCTGCACTCTGCACTCTGAATCTGCACTCTGCACTCTGAATCTGCACTCTGAATCTCCACTCTGCACTCTGAATCTGCACTCTGAATCTGCACTCTGAATCTCCACTCTGCACTCTGAATCTGCACTCTGAATCTCCACTCTGCACTCTGAATCTGCACTCTGAATCTCCACTCTGCACTCTGAATCTGCACTCTGAATCTCCACTCTGAATCTCCACTCTGAATCTGCACTCTGAATCTGCACTCTACACTCTGAATCTGCACTCTACACTCTGAATCTGCACTCTACACTCTGAATCTGCACTCTGAATCTGCACTCTGAATCTGCACTCTGAATCTGCACTCTGAATCTGCACTCTGAATCTGCACTCTACACTCTGAATCTGCACTCTGCACTCTGAATCTGCACTCTGAATCTGCACTCTGAATCTGCACTCTGAATCTGCACTCTGAATCTGCACTCTACACTCTGAATCTGCACTCTGAATCTGCATCTGCACTCTGCATCTGCATCTGCACTCTGCATCTGCACTCTGAATCTGCACTCTGCATCTGCACTCTGAATCTGCACTCTGAATCTGCACTCTCAATCTGCACTCTCAATCTGCACTCTCAATCTGCACTCTCAATCTGCACTCTCAATCTGCACTCTCAATCTGCACTCTCAATCTGCACTCTCAATCTGCACTCTGCACTCTCAATCTGCACTCTCAATCTGCACTCTGCACTCTCAATCTGCACTCTGAATCTGCACTCTGAATCTGCACTCTACACTCTGAATCTGCACTCTGAATCTGCACTCTACACTCTGAATCTGCACTCTGAATCTGCACTCTGAATCTGCACTCTGAATCTGCACTCTGAATCTGCACTCTGAATCTGCACTCTGAATCTGCACTCTGCACTCTGCACTCTGCATCTGCACTCTGAATCTGCACTCTGAATCTGCACTCTCAATCTGCACTCTCAATCTGCACTCTCAATCTGCACTCTCAATCTGCACTCTGCACTCTCAATCTGCACTCTGAATCTGCACTCTGAATCTGCACTCTACACTCTGAATCTGCACTCTGCACTCTGAATCTGCACTCTGAATCTGCACTCTGAATCTGCACTCTGCACTCTCAATCTGCACTCTGCACTCTCAATCTGCACTCTGCACTCTCAATCTGCACTCTGCATCTGCACTCTGCATCTGCACTCTGCATCTGCACTCTGCATCTGCACTCTGCATCTGCATCTGCACTCTGCATCTGCACTCTGCATCTGCACTCTGCATCTGCACTCTCAATCTGCACTCTCAATCTGCACTCTGCACTCTCAATCTGCACTCTGCACTCTCAATCTGCACTCTCAATCTGCACTCTGCACTCTCAATCTGCACTCTGCACTCTGAATCTGCACTCTGAATCTACACTCTACACTCTGAATCTGCACTCTGAATCTGCACTCTGCATCTGCACTCTGCATCTGCACTCTGCACTCTGAATCTGCACTCTGCATCTGCACTCTGCATCTGCACTCTGCATCTGCACTCTGCATCTGCACTCTGCACTCTGAATCTGCACTCTGCATCTGCACTCAGCACTCTGAATCTGCACTCTGAATCTGCACTCTGAATCTGCACTCTGAATCTGCACTCTGAATCTGCACTCTGCACTCTGCATCTGCACTCTGCATCTGCACTCTGCATCTGCACTCTGCATCTGCACTCTGCACTCTGAATCTGCACTCTGAATCTGCACTCTGCACTCTCAATCTGCACTCTCAATCTGCACTCTGCACTCGCACTCTGCACTCTCAATCTGCACTCTGCACTCTCAATCTGCACTCTCAATCTGCACTCTCAGTCTGCACTCTCAGTCTGCACTCTCAGTCTGCACTCTCAGTCTGCACTATCAGTCTGCACTCTCAGTCTGCACTCTCAGTCTGCACTATCAGTCTGCACTATCAGTCTGCACTATCAGTATGCACTATCAGTATGCACTATCAGTCCACTATCAGTCTGCACTCTGCACTCGCACTCTGCACTCGCACTCTGCACTCGCACTCTGCACTCGTACTCTGCACTCGCACTCTGAATCTGCACTCTGACTCTGAATCTGCACTCTGACTCTGAATCTGCACTCTGACTCTGAATCTGCACTCTGACTCTGAATCTGCACGCCTTAAAATCCACTCTCGGTTCCTTTGTTTGCCTGATGTTCGTTACGAAATTTTATTAAAAGGTGAGCAGGAAGTTTCAAAGTGCGACAGCATAAACATTTTTTTTAACTATCAGCTTACGATTCCTACCTTATTTGGAAGTTTATCTACTTGAAATATTCCCTTTGTTCTGTAGTAAGCAGACCTTTTTATTCCTCGTGTTAATACGCATGCAATGTTTGTCAATGCCCAGCGGGTCAGGCAGTGTTCAGTAGCACAATATTGCTGCCTCGTGGCCTTTCGCTGCCGCGGGAAGTGCACAATTAGGAGATGCTGTGATCCCGGGTGCACTTTTCTGGTCGGAAAGTGGAAAGTTAGTGGTTTCACAGTGGGGGTCGGTGCCCTATAATAGGTAACACATGGGAAGCTCTAAATAAATAACTTCATCTAATGAGGCTGTCATTAAATAAAAAAAAGTAGCATGCTCGCCGCTGGGACATTTATCACCGCACAAATTAGTCTGTTTTCGCCTCATTAAAATAAAGAGAAACCAGCGTGAATTCGGTATACTTTACTCCCATGAAATAAAACACATCCAGCAAAGGACCTAACTCTAAAACGGATATTCACATATATGTACATCATTTCAGTCCTTTTTAATGTCCACAACGCTAAAACGTATAAAATAAACAAGCTTATAGTAACAATGAAAATGCTGCATCGGAAGGCGGGTGCCGGCTCAATGCCGGGACAGATTCGGGGGCGTTCCCGGCTTTTGGCTGACGTCGCGTGACGTCGGCAAAAGCCAAAGAATCTCGGGAACGCCCCCGAATCTGGTCCGGCATTGACGGACAGGCCCCTCGTCCAATGGCTAGCCTCCATTTATGGAGCTAGCCAATCGGAGGAGGGGGCGTATCCCGACCCACACACACAACTCAAGAGGTTTTTTTGGCACATGCGCAAAGCGCATGGCCAGTCAAAACCTAAAAAGGAAAGAAAAGAGAAAGAGAGGAGGGGGGGACAGGGTAGGAGGCGTGTTCGTTGTTCACCCTGCTTCCAGGCGTTGTGGTGCATAATGTCGGGCGGTTTGTGCGATCCCAGGTGTTTATCAAGACCAGGCAGAGCCCAGGGAGGCGCCACAAAACGCCTGAACAGGAGCCATTCTAACCTGCAGAGGTTTCACTGCTTGCCACCAGTATGCTGCCGAATTTAAAGTGAAATGATTATTAAAGCAGGGCAAGTTATTCTGACATATGGTTAAAATCGTTCTATGAATTTACAAAAGAAATGTGGCACGAGGTAAACATACACTGTAGTAGCACGTGGGTAGAAAGACTGGCACCACGTGACACTGACTCCCAAAAGTAGATTTTTCCGCGTTGTGTTTTCCTGCTATGGCTAAGTTGACGGCGTGTGTGGGCCTGGAACAGGGGCCACAGGAATGCAAACATCCAACCGAGGAGAGTTATTTCTGTCCTCTCCAATGGGCTGATGCAGAAGGGATTCCTGCTGTCCTCCTCTGCCAGGATCAACAGGAAGGGACACGCACGGGGGAGCGGGCACAGTTGCGGGACTGCAGGCACCGCAGTCTACCGGGGAACGGGCTGACAATCGAAAGGAAAGGAAATTAATAAAGAGAATGCAGAGCTTGTCCATTGTCACTTCTTTCAAGTCAAGATGGAACAGTCGCAAGCAGCGCATATTAGACGGTGAGCACTGGCAGAAATGATTAGTGTGCCACAAACAATAAACAAGCATGCAATATGTTAGCAAGCATTGGCAAAGCCAATAGCCTTCTGCAATTCCAAAGCTATTGGTGTTGTTAGTGTCTTTTAGCCAAGTGGTGGAAAGCAGCGCAATGAAATGGGCCAGCGCTGGCCATGTCATAGGGCTTTTTTTGTCGGGCAGTAGGGGCGGGACAAGAAACACAACACATATTGAATACAACAGGGTCTTCGAGACAGAGCATGTGCTGTCTAACCGAGACATAACACCAGCTATCGCTCTTAAAAATACATTAAGGCTCATGACTCCACATTAAAGCCATAGTGATGGAGCACTGCTTGTGATAATAACCACAATTTGTACAATGAAAACATGACCGCAAATCATGCACTCAGAGTTCTTTTCCACACTTGTATTTATTATTGAATCAGGCTTCTCCCTAGTAAACAAAAAAGCCCATGCACCTTCCCCAGCCTGGCAATTAGCATTTTAATTCCATTAATTAAATTGCTTTTAGACTGCTTTTAGGTGTGGGCTGTTTCCCAGGTTTCCTTTGTAATCCCTCAATCCTATTCATTCCTGATACAGCAAACACAAAGCCCTGACATTTAAACAACTGTTTGGCTTCCTTTTTTTATGCTGATAGTTAAAAGAAAGCTGCTGTCTGTCCTCTTGATGGGACTGATAGCAGCCACTTGGTTCTACAGACAGCTTCTACGGGTCTAATCTCTTATATGCAGTGCTGACTCCCATAAATTACAAAACAATGTACAAAAACTAGAGCATTTTGCTAAAAAGAACACACGATAACATCAGCCTTAATGTCCTCGACATCTCAAGAAAAAAGTATGTGCCGCATTAAATGAATACACAAATGAGGCAACATATTTTAGTCGCTGTAGGTTAGATTGCCACAAATTTAACATGCTAACTATTGTCAGCTGGGTGATACACATTCATGCCACAATGTCATCTACAGGTCAAAGAAACACTGGGACATTAACAAAATAACAAAAAAAAAATAGTGTCACTTGAATTCAGAGAAAGAAAAGTAGAATCACCCTCGAGAAACAACGTTTGACATTAGACCACGGTCTTTGAATGCACAGCAAATGTGACGAGATAAGAACAAGATTTACAGGCCTATTTACATAAACAGACCTCTCAGAAGAATACCAAAATAGGCAATAGAAGGGTGCGAGTGAAAACATAAGTGCTTGTGTGAAGTGCTAAAAAAAAAAGAACAAAGTAGGTTCTAAAGTACTCATAAAATGGGAGCAGTGGATAGCTACTAGTACTTGGTCCATGCTCTCGGGGAGGGCTACACACCAGACATGCATGACGCATGGACAAATGGGGAGAAAGAATATGAGAGCGAGGATGGAGCCAGAAAAAGGGAAGCCTATGGGTGGGCTGAAGCCCACATATTGAATATAACAGTCGCTTCAAGACAGTGCATATGCTGTCTAGCTGAGACCTAACAAAATGCCACAAAAAAAACAACTTTACCAGCATGTTAAAAAAAAAAGAGTGGCTCAGCAGCCCATGCACACCATGCCTGGTCCAAAAGTGCACTTCTTTTTAGGAAGCTGTGCACTTGGGATCAGGAAAAATGCAGTGACTCCAAATGCCTGGGAGCCAATGGATGAAGTAGACTGACCCCTTGCCCCACGGTGTATACTTTGGTGGGCAGAAGCAAAATATGAATGACACTTAAACAGACCGGTCAAAGGGGGTTGATTAAAAAACCCTATATGTAAAATGAGTACCATTGAGTGGGTAACAATAATCATCTGTTATTCAGCACCAGGATACCCTTGGGTGAATGTGTGCTTTACAAATTCACATGCTATGTTTATGTTATGTTATGTACGCATATATTTATCCATTTTCAAAAACATGAGGCTGGTGAGATAGCTAAAGCTATTTCTAGGCCTGATCTAAAAATGAAAGAGCATCTGAAATTAATGTAGTCATTTTTCATGGTGTGCTAGTTTGAAAATGTTTTTTAAGGAAAATTCTTTGCACCTGTGGATGTCAACAGTGTTTCGACCCCTTCTGAATTCACAAGGTCATCATAAGGATGGTAAGCGGAAATTGAGCACCAAGGTCAATTCCAAGGCAGGTGAGGCTAGGTCTGCCGTCAATCTCTCATCCCCCAAGATTAAGGTCGGTTGATTTTTCAGCACCCATTGTAAATGTCCCTCCCCGCAGCTGGCCAGATTCACAGTGAGATCGGTCCACCAGCGGTATATTTTCATACCTTATTCCGCTTATGGTTCTATCCCAACAATTAATGGGCTTCCATTAATGCTATTTCTGATTGATAATTAGGCATCTGGACTCTAGCTGGCACCTCACTTTAGTTTTCAGATTTTGTTAAAATGTTTTGTTTTCCCGGTCTACTGCCGATTTTTCACTTGATCACTCTACCGGGCTATGTTGTTTATCCACTAGCAATGTTTGACCACATTCACGATCGAGCACTTATGTAAGACTCTGTTTCAATGATACAAGTTTTATCAAATATTGTTTATCCTATTTGACACAATCTGTGGTTTTATAGTATGTTTTCCTCATGTTACTTTGACTCACTCCACTTCAGGTAGATTCCATTAACTAGCTCTCACTGTTTTCTCCTTTATGTATAGGATTCTCGGTTGGACATTGTTCTCCCAATATACTGTACCCCGCTACAACCATCGTTTACAGGTCTCTCCTGTGATTTGTAATGACATTTTGAGCAAGGAGTATATGAATGAGAAGGCATACTCTATGAATCATCAAACCTGAGACAGATACCTGCTGGCATTACCGGTAATAAGTTTGCGATTTCTTAAATTGCGATTTTTGCATTTGGGATGATGCATCCCAAATGCAAAAATACCGGTCGCAAAGGGGCAGATTCTGAGAATCTGCCCCTTTGCGAGCGGTTTTTAGCTTGATGCATCTGGGCCTAAGTCAATAGAAAGAGATTAGCAGAGTGATGCTTATGTTTTGTGTTATGGCACAATGGTATGGTATGATGCGCTTATTTATATAGTACTTACTACCTATGTGGAGGCATTTAAGCGACTGGATAGAACAATGCTATATAGGAACCCAGAGTTAGTGATAAAGTCAATAGAATGGTATTAGCAGTGTGATGCTTAGGATTTGTGTCATGGTGTTAGCATTACACATGTGGATTTCTGCCAATAAAGGGGTTGACATTAGAGAGTAAACATGAATAACAATGTGTTGGAGGGGTTAGAGGTGATTATTAGAAAAGCAGTTGATTTAAATAATTTGCTAGGTAGCATAATTGCCTGTGGCTTATATGATTAGTCTTTATTTGCAGGTATAAGAATTGTTATTTTTATTTGGGATGAGCAACTGTACACCTCAAGGAATAATCATAACTCTTTTCAGTCTGGACCATCAAAGTCACTAAATTAACCTTTGTTCAACTGCCTAGTAGCTATGGCAGACAGGCTTAACTCAGGCCAATGTCTAAAGTAGTTATGAAGTACCAAAACAGTGATAAAGTCGAAATGCATAACAATAAAAATCTCAAATTGAATTAACCAAAACGACAATAAAATGACAAAAATACAATAAAAGGGTATAGAGATTTGAATTTTTTAATTTTTAGGTAGTAATAGAGCCAACAAAAATGTAAAGTGCCACTGATAGTTAAAGTTTATGGTAGACCAAGATCAAGGTGTAATTTCAGGCCGACCACGATGGAGCCTGGGATGGATACACCAAGTTGTTTAGTCCCGGTAAAAGTATGTAAGTCACAAAGTTTGAAAAAGTTTCTAAGTCCCAATGGTCTAGAGGAAAAGTTTGAAAAAGATTCAAAACTTTCTTCTGTTGCCCAAATATCCACAGTAGTACACATTAAAAGCCCCGAGGTACCGCAAGTGAGGCACTAAGAGACTCACAGGGTGTCAGGTAGAGGCCATCAGCAAGGTCCAGTCGAGGTCCAGTAACGTGACGTACCATAAAATAACATAAAGGCTATACTTACCAATAGCCCAATACCAATTACCAAATAACCAGTCAGTTGGCAGTGTAGAAATTGTTTGTTATACAAAAAACTCCATAGAGGAGCCTCTCCCATCCTCACCCGTCATGGTGCATGGAAAAGACTGCTGGCTTACACTCAAAACGATACATATATACCTTAGGCCGGTACATTAAGTCTCCGTACATGGAAAAAACACTACTTGGCTCTTGGCCCTCGGAAAGGACCATATATGGCACACATGATTAGTACAAAGCTCTGCTTTAGTTATTATTGGGAAGGTCAGGAGGGGTGACTTCCTTTCTTCTCGGTGCCTAGGAGTGCAAGCACGGCATCTTCAGGAATGTGCTTATCGCACCCAAAGCCAGATGCGACCTTGAGTCCAAGCCCCGGGGGAGAATAGCGTGTATTCAGCTGTCTCCAGCAAATCAACTAAGCTAAGGCCTGACAACCATTGGAAGGTAACACATGATCACTGTTCATGTCTAATGCAGAGAAGAAAAGATGGCATCTGTACAGTTTTCGGCCCACTCGATGCAAGCAGAACACACAAACAGCATATACCCTTACTAACTAGCAAAAGAAGATATAGATTAAGCACTATTCATACCTCTATACTAGGAATATATAGATACATCATGCTAACACAATATATATGTACGACCCATACCACTTACATAAGGGAAATCAGCTTTTTATCCCTCAGAACGGCCCTTTTAGCATTATGTAGCTAACTTAAAGATAAGTCAGTCCTCAAATATTCCTTCATCTATCTGCATTAGATCTTTTATCTCTTGTTGCACTAATTGTGCCTTTACGGCCGCTGGGGAAGGAGTGGTTATGGAAGAGGCAAGTTTAGTAGCACAATAAGAACAACAAGCCGGCCCACAATGCATACATAGACAGCAAGTAAATATGACGCCAGCTATGCCCGCCAGTATCATCAAGATTTTCCATCCTCAAGTGGATAACAGGCCCCAGAACCAACCAGACAAAGACCAGGTCCATGTGTCTGCATGTACTTCGGATGCTAAGTGGGGTAGCTTTTGAATAGCCAAATGAACAGAAGGGATGGAGTCAGGGATGTATACGCAGCAGGAACTGCCGATCACACGGCATGCTCCTCCTCGATCAGCCAAGATAATGTCTAGTACCATTCTGTTCTGAAGCAAGACAAGTCTTGTAGCTTGAAGCTCTACAGTTAAATTGGTTAATTTACCTGCAGTGGTATTGATCACCCTTTCAACTACTCTGGACAGACACCTTACTTCTTTACTAGTAATAATGGGTCCCCAGATAGGAAATACTCCCTTCATTATATCAATGAAATGTTGGTCCGCAGTGTCCTTTTGATCTATATCAGTGGTGTCTAATTCTCTCGACTCTCTAATGAGGGGCAGCCCTCGCTTTTCTAATCGGTGGTCCTTATGATAATTAGCAGGTGCTATATGCACTGGAGGATATAGGAAAGATAGATAACAACGACCGGCCCAACTACGAGGAAGCCATGTGTATGTATTTTCTCCACACACAAAATATACATTAGGAGGGGTCAATAATGGAGGGCTACTGAAAGTTCGCAGTCGATAAGTATAGTTACACTGGCTTTCTCCTACTAATATTTGTCCTGCTCCCTGAACACAAAAGGCTGAAGTACTGTTCAGGATGGGTACTGGGATTGCCTTGTCATCTGTGATATTTCTTTCCTTAAATTGTTGGAAATACTGGGTGAAATTAAACTCTGCAAAATCCAAGATCTCATTCATGAGCCAGGTAACATTTTCATACTCTGTGTACATATTCATACAAGCACTTGGGTCTAACGTCCCTTCTCCATTATTTCCCTCTGGGTCAAAGCCTTGGTGCGTATCTATGTATGCTAACATCATCTCGTAGTCCCTTTCGGAATAACGAGTAGTATCTACAGTATAGTGCATGTACATCATAGAGAATAATTTAAACCAGGCCTCACAACTTCCTAAATACAACAATGGCAAAGAAATAAGCAAATCATGACGATGCATTACGGAGGGCAAAAGGCCAAAAACCCAACAATTGGTGGTATTCGTTGCACTGTGCGTTTGGTGAAGCATTTCGACAAACACATTTTTAGAATAAGTTTGATGATGCCTTTTTTTGTGTGGGGCCAAGGTATAGAAATAATGTTCCGGGGATGGGGTCGTTGTTTCCAGAATAGTAGACATAGAATGACGAAACTCTAAGTATTTGAAAACACTCATCAATATTATAAACAAAATCGTAATGGTAACTACAAAAGCTATTTTTACACGAAGGGTCCAACTAGAAAAAACTGGCATATAAGCGGGGTAATGACGGGGTACAAAAGGTCGTTCCTCCTCAGGGACAAAACGGGCAAAGGGATACATACTGGCTAAAAGTCCAAAACTAAACTCGGGCAATGCAGTCCAACCTGCCAGAGGGTTCTTCTTTCCTGTGTCCGTCTAGAGCCTCACAGGAAGGCTCCTATCGTTCATCAAAAGAAACCAAACAACTAATCTGCGCGTTGGAGCTGTGTTTTCTCACAGTTCTAGAAGAATACACAACCTGGGCCCCGCTACTCAAGAAGTTCAGTCTTTCTTTCTGAACAAAGCAACCAAAAATGTTCCAAGCTCTCAATGTGTTCAGTCCAGTGTCCCGCTCAGTACCCCAGAAAGGTTTCTAACAAACCCTATTACTCAAGTCTTTCCCTATCTTCTGCCATCTTCATCTGGGGTACCGCATTATTTTCTGGGCCGCAGGTTGTATCGAGCATGGCCAGGCCATTCCTGATCAGAGAACAAAACAGAGGAAGGTGCATTCTCTGCAATAGGAATATCATGGACTCCTTGATCAACAACAGGAGCAACAGAATCTGGGGCAATTCCTGATTCAGATGTCAAAACCCCTTCCGAGCCCGGAATTCCTTCTCCTTGCCCTTCTCCGATTTTCAGGGCGTCAGAAAAAGGTACAAAGCAAGGGGCTCGTTCACTCTCCTGGGTCAAAATTTCTTCCTTATCTCGCTGGTCATGAGGAAGCGGGAGGGGCACCTTCTTCAGATGCGAGACATGTATCCAATGTCACTTGCCATCCACCTTTACCGCTGTTCGCGTAGCCAGGAGAATTTGGTAGGGCTTTGACCAGTGAGGGTCCAAACTGGATTTCCACTGATAATTTCAGACCAGGACCCACTGTCCTGGTTCCAAGCGATGTCCGGGACCCTCCGGCAGGGGCTGCAAAACTGCTGATACCTGTTGATGAATGGAACGGAGATCTTTAGTCAAAGCCTACAAATAATCCATCATCATAGGGTAAACAATATCACGGAAGGATTTGGGTCTCGGGACACCCCAAACATTGGTTGGTCGCCCAAAGATCACCTCATACAGGGACAGACCAGACCGAGAATGGGGGCTAAATGGTAAGGACATCAAAGCTGATGGTAGGGCATCGGGCCATTTCAGCCCAGTACCTTCTTGAATCTTGGCCATTTTTAATTTCAAATTCCATTGTATTTCTCAACCAATCCCGCAGAGTGGGGGTGTCGAGCTGCATGAAACTTCTGCTTAATCTGCAACCCATTACAAACATGACTGATAAGCTCTGCATTAAAGTGTCCCCCGTTATCTGTTCAGATCACCCATGGTAATCCGTAGCGCGGGAAAAACTCCTTTATCAAAGCTTTGGCTGTTGCCAAAGCAGTGTTTTCCTTGGTCAGATAGGCCTCCACCCATTTACTAAAGGCACATACCACAACCAAAACATATTTCAGATTATTAACACGGTCCAACTGGATATAATCCATTTGGAGCACCTCAAAAGGCAAGGATGGTGGTGCAAAGTTTCCACTGATGACTGGTTCCCTTCCCCCAGGATTGTGTTGCAAACAAATCATGCAATATTGGACCAAATGGGCAGCAGTTTTAGAAATATTAGGATTATTCCACACAGGGTCCAAAAGTGTGCAGATGCATTTCGTCCCAATGTGTGCTGGGCCATGGGCCATGGTCACTACAGCATTCACCAATGCGTTAGGTAACAACCATCTCTGTTTTTCAGTCAAATCAACCCAGCAGTCGTTTTCGTCTAATCTTCCCACTTCCCTTTCCCAATGAGCCAATTCAGCAGGGGTAGCTTCTTTTTGTATTTCTCGGACACTTTCCATAGTGTTATCAAATATTTCGGTCTGCGCCACCCACCTAGCAGAAGTGGTTAAACACATGGATGATATTTTGAATTTGGCAGCTTCTTTTGCCACCTGATCCACAAAAGCATTCCCTTCACCCACTGCATCTACCACTGCTTTATGTGGGCTGCATTTAACTACAGCCACCTTCTCTGGTAATGTTAAAGCTGTGAGTAACCGTAAAATCAAGGGACTATGTTGTATTATTTGACCATGAGAAGTGAGAAAACCTCTCTTTGCCCATAGGCAGCCGAAACTATGAGCCACGCCAAAGGCATATTGGCTATCTGTGTAAATATTTACTCTCAATCCTTCACTTAATTCACAAGCTCGGAGTAATGCCACTAACTCAGCTGCTTGTGCTGACTGATAGGGTACTCGAGAAGTCTCAACTACTGTGCAGAGGGTCGTAATCGCATATGCACCTGTTGTCGTGCCATCTGGTAACTTGAAACAAGAGCCATCAACATACAATTCCCCTTGGGGGTCAGATAGAGGAATGACTGTGAGATCTACCCGTCCCTTTGTCTTTTCTTTGGTCCGAAATATACAAACATGTATGTCATTTGTCGTTTCATCCGAAGGGAGGGGTAGCAATGTGGCAGGATTTAGAGTGGCACACCGCTTAATTGTAATATGGGGTGCAAATAAAGTCAATTCATATCCAGTAAGACGAGCACTCGTAAGGTGCTGAGTCTGTGTTTTATTCAATAATGTGTCCCCAGCGTGAGGTACCATCACTGTGAGGTCAGTATTCAACACGAACCCCTCCGACTGTCGAATAGCCACCGCAACAGCGGCAGTAGCCCTCAGACAGCTAGGAAGCGCTCTGGCGACGTTATCCAACCTCGCCGAGAAATAGGCACAAGGTCTTTGCTTACCACCAAAGCCTTGTGTTAACACTGAAAGCGAACAACCGTCCACCTCATGTACATAGAGCACAAAAGGTTTTCGGTAGTCAGGAGTACTCAAGACGGGTGCAGAATAAAGCGCAGATTTCAAAGAATCAAAAGCTTTCTGACATTCATCAGTCCAAGGTAGAGGTTCATGCACATCTTTAGTGGTTAAGTACAATAGAGGTTTAGTAAGACACTGCCGACAGTAAGAGGTTATTCCAAGAAATTCACGAACATCACGCTGAGTACGAGGTACAGACATGTTAGAAATGGTAGTCACGCGTTCAGGATTTAGTCTCCTCCCCTCTTTTGACAGTAGATGACCAAGGTAGGTCACGTCCTGTCGACAATATTGAAATTTTGAGAGGGATACCTTATTACCATTGGCTGCCAAATGAGATACTAATTTAACAGTGGCTTCCTTGCACCCTTTCTCAGTATCGGAAGCCACCAACAGATCATCAACATACTGGAGGAGTACGTTGCCAGTGGTTAGGGTCAATTTGTCTAATACTGCTTTTAAAGCCTGGCTATAAATGCTAGGACTCTCAGTGTACCCCTGGGGTGTGCGGCAAAATCGAAAGCTGCGTCCAAATAAGGAGAAGCCGAAAATATGACGGCTATCAGGATGGATTGGAATGCTGAAGAAAGCATTCTTCAGATCAATAACCGAGAAATACTTTGCAGTGGGAGGGATCATGGTGAGAATAGTAGTGATATCAGAAACCACCGGATTGCACCTCTCTTATCCGATACTCTTAAAATCAATTTTGATTATATCTCTAAGAAATTGGATGCGTCCATCACCCGTTGGAATCCGCTCTTTTTGTCCTGGTGGGGCCGTCTGAGTTCTATAAAAATGATGCTCTCACCTATTCTTCTTTATACTTTATCTATGATCCCAATGCGCATTCCGGATTTTTATTTCAAAAGAGTTGACAAATTTTTATGGAATGGTAAATATTCTCGTATGGCTCTTGCCTCCTTACGGAAAGATAAATCTCAAGCTGGTGTCCGTTTTCCTGATTTCCAAGCTTATCACCGTGCTTTTTCTCTGAAACAATCAACTCGCTCATCCGATCTTCCTTTCCATCCTCCCATTTGGTTGTTTATAGAATCCTCTCTTATTTCTCCTTTCAATTTTCCTGAACTTTTATCTTTTACGTCCAATCTGACTCGTCTTCACAATCCTATCATTTCTCATTCTCATAAACTTCTCCTTCCTTTCTTGCCTTCATCTTATCCTTCCCGTCTTTCGGTAACTGAGCAACCTATCTGGTATAATACACAGCTTAAAATTCGCAGTCGGACCTTTTTCTGGAAGACCTGGCACTCTCGCGGTCTACGCTGGATCTCTCAACTTGTTTCTCACGATTCTCCTCTCTCCTTTTCGGACCTTCAATCTCAATTCTCTTTACCCTCCAGCGCTCGCTCGCAATATAATCTATTGTATCCTGTACTCACCCTTTATTTTCAGTCGTTACCACTTTCCAGTGACGTCCCTCTAGCCCACAGACACATTTCCTCAATATTAGAATCCTCTCCTTCTGCGTCTTCCCTTTATAATTCCTTTAGTTTTATTGCTGATAGATCAAAAACTAAACTTGAGCTTGCCTGGGAATCCGATTTATCTCAAGATTGGCAGATTCCTTTCTGGGATAAGATCTGGGCTAAAATTCATAAGACCTCTAGAGCTGCAAATACTACCCAAACTCTTTATTTTATTTATAACAGAATTTTATTTACTCCACATGCTTTGTCTAAGTTCTCAACTGACACTTCTCCTACTTGCTGGTCTTGTCCTTGCCCTTCTGCTGATTTAAAGCAGGGCCGGTCCTCAGAGGCTTGTTTCTGGTCCAGGGAAGGCATGGCTTGCCAGTTCGGGCTGGACTGTTCCCATGAGGCACACGGTCAGACAGATTTGCATATGGCCATGTCTGAACTGGGGTGGCAGAGTGGACTAAAGAACGGTGATGGATTAAACCCAGATCTGTTGACTGGGTGTGAGTGTTTGATTGGTTCAGATGCTCCGTCCATCACCACCCCCTTTTGTACCACTTTGTTCGCCATAAGTTGGCAGGGTGTGCTCAGACGTGAGTCCCTTGCTCACTTTGCCACTGGATTCAAGCGAGCCGGGCTGAAGACGGCTGAAATGCCAGAGGCCGATCCTCGGAAGCTTGTTTCCGGTCCAGGGAAGGCATGGCTGGACTGTTCCCATGAGGCACATGGTCAGACTGATTTGCATATGGCCATGTCTGAACTGGGGTGGCAGAGTGGGCTAAAGAACTGTGATGGATTAAACCCAGATCTGTTGACTGGGTGTGAGTGTTTGATTGGTGCAGATGCTCCGTCCATCACAACCCCCTTTTGTACCACTTCTGCTGATTTAAAGCACATGTTGTTTGAATGTCCCCCTGTTTTCCAGTTTTGGAGTTCAGTTTGGACTCAAATCCAAAACATTTTCCATTTTCAGATCCCTCTTTCCCCTTCACACATTTTCCTAGGTTCCCTTTCCCCTGATCTTCCCCAATCTCATCATCACTACCTACTCATTGATCTCCTGATAGCTGTTGCTTTTCACACCATTACCTCTAACTGGAAGCAGGCCGCCAATGTTTCATACCGCTCTTGGTGGAATGCAGTTTGTTTTCATCATCGTTTAGACACTAATTACGTATCCCCCATCTCCCTGGCCATCAAACGAGACCTCATTTGGCTTCCTATGGTAAATTACCTTTCTTCATCTGCTCCCTTACTTACTTCCCTGGACCCAGAATCAGTTGAAGTACGTAAACCACCTTGATTCTCCCAATGCCTTTCTCCCCAATATTTAATCTTCAGTGTTATTTTATTATGCATTTGCTATTTTTATCTATTTATTCTGTTCTGGAATTTATTATGCTTGCTATATTTCTCATTTATGCGATTTTAATTGCATTGCTTATTTCTCTTTTTGTATATTTCATATTTGCAATTATTTTTCACCTTATGATATATACTATTGCCTTATCCATTTTTCTATTTCTTCATTTTTCCCTCTCTGATCTTTTATTTCTTCAATAAAATCAAACTTAAAAAAAAGAAAGAAAGAAAGAAACCACTGGATACTGCGGCACTACTATCTTGTTAATTTCTCGTATTCACACCACCCGACCTCTCCCTCATCCTCTTACTGCCCCGTTCCGAGCCAGTAGCAATGGACACTGCGCTCGCCAATGCCCTTCCTGTTTACAGTAAGAGCACTGGTTTATTCCTAAAGCAACAGCTGGACCTCCTCCTCGTCCAGTTCCCGCCCCCCTCGGAACAAACCCTCTCCCACCTCGATCTCCGTCTCGTCCCCTCATAACTTGTTGTAACAATACTCGTGTCATAAGATCCTTTGCTTTCTTTTCTGACTTATCCTTGCTCCAATTTTCCCTATGCTCGTAATACTGAGCCATGCTCAATATAATCAAGGGGGTGGAAGTGATCCAAGTACTCTCAGCGGCTTGTAGCCGTGCAGAAATCTCAGGTAACAAATTGGTCACAAAACGATTAACAAATAATCGCACACCACCTTCCACCGACAAATCCTGTCCACTAAAGTCAATGAATTCCCCCTCAAATCTGGTAAAGAAATCCGAAACACTCTCCTACTTTTTCTGTTTGCACGCTGTCAATTTATCCCAATCTACCTTACGAGGCGGAATCAAGGTGTGCATATAAGTAATAATTCAGCCTGGCAAAGCCAATACTTCAGGTCTAGGTTTATCACCAGGCTTTCGCTCCTTATCCCAATCCTTAAACTGGTCCCAAGTCCCTCCTAATTCTGCTAAATGATCCTGATCGTGCTCCAGACGGCATACGTCAACAGGGACCAGTAGGCCAAAAAATAACTCAATGTCAGCTAAGGTCATGACAGCTGAAGAAGCAGCCTCTGTGAGTTCCTTATAATAGGCAGTATGGTTTTTACAAGGCTCGGGGAGTTGTGCTTTAAGGGAAAGGACCTCACTCCTTTTCCACGGGGTGTAGACCCATTGCTCCTGAAATCGTGCCTCCACACAAACTCTAGTTACCTGATTTTGATTATCCCGTAACTCTGGTATTTCGGGATGATAAATAGGATGAACTTCCCTCATAGGATACTGGGAATCCAAATTAGGACATTTCAGATGTAACCGCTATCCATATTTTATCAGAATCTCTACATTCCTGTACCCATCTTCCAAACCCAATTCAAATTTATGAGCCCGGTCCAAAATATCATACATTACTTGTGGAGCTCTTCCATCCGGAAAGCACTGTTTCCACAAGGAAATAAGACATGTAGCCATATGCTCCAGAGCGAATTGCTGCATAACAGGCTCATAATCTCAAAGGGTACTCCATATATTGGTAATAGTATACCAGGGTTCCGCATCCATTGGGACGCCTGATTCGCAATCATCTGTTTCTCTTCTAATCCTACCGCCGATCGAGTATACAATCGCCGCACATCTAGACCCCCTGGACCACGAGAGGGTGTCTGATCGGCTAGGGTGGGGGTCGTGCTCGAAGACTAAGAAGTCCAAATTGGAGAAGGGGAAGCCAAAACTACCGCAGGCACGGGGGAAGGGGACAAGTTGTTTGTTAATAGAGTAGCCGATCCTAATCTCAGAGGGGACAAGACGGAGGAAGTTCCTAGAGGGGCAGAGACAGGAGCCACAACGGAAGCCGAGAACACTGGAGCCGAAGCTGGAGTTAAAGGGACTGCAGGATATATGTGTTGTGGGGCATAAGGGGAAGGTGGACGTGATTCTAACAAATCCTCTATCTCATCCTCTGGTCCGGTCCTAGTTACATAACTTTTATCCACATGCAACCTGTGTTGTCTATCTGCACACTCAATATTTTTCTCAGTCTGTTCTTTATCATATGCTATGGCTTTTTGTGTAATCGTCTGACCTGCTTTTATTTTGCATAACTTCTCCTCCCTAATACGCCTTTGTTTTGCTTCCTTCTGCCACATATTCAAAGAGTCGAACATCGTTTGTCGACTATGTTTCGAAAATAATCGATCCTGCAGGTAATTTATTTTTTTCTCATCAAAAGACCCGGTTAAAGGCCAGTAATTCTACATTATCTTTGGTATACTTGTGCCATAATGTATTAAACAAAATAGGCGAAAGACCATGTTTAACATATATATCATAACTCGGGCTACCCTCAGGCGGGGCAGGTTGACTTTGATCCAATCGTGCACCCTTTCAGCGACAACAGCATCCAAAACACGGTTTACTAAAACACGACATACTTATTCATTAACAATCCAATCTCATTCAAAGAAACGATCTTTCAAACACGCCATGTTCATACAATCTCACATCCTGTTCACCAATCAAAAACCTCAAACAAGACAATACAAACAAAAACATAATCAAAAGGAACATTTTTCAAAGCGACATGTCTTTTTCAATGCCAAAAGAACGGAGCCCGTCGACTCCCGTTCATGGAGAACCAATCAGTGTAGATTTTCAGACCAACAGATACCAAAGTCCGGAGACTACCAAGAGACCGTTAGACAGGGATTAACCACAGACCGACCTACAGACCATCCTGCAATCTTCCCGGTTCACCCTCAGGACTATTCTGACTTAGCTCGCTGCCTTTGCGTCGCTCCAGATATGTCCCGATGGCTACCCAGGTACAACCAAGACAGAGCAGTCCGGCCAGGTGCACACCACACGTGTCACACCAAGGCGTCAGATCGGTATCTCTATTATTCACCAAACAAGTCCGTAGAGCGTCTATCCGTGCAGCCACAATGCTGCTCCGTCAGACCCCCAAAGTTCCCCGAGGTTCACCGACCACCAAATCAAATACAGTTAACTGTTTCCAAAGGCACTGCTGAACAGCGCGTTCCAAAAGACACCAAAAACAATTCACTCACCTGGTGCACACAGGTATGATTGCGTATTCTCCACTGCCAACTCCTGAAGACCAACACGGTCAGCTCCTGGGTTAAGCTCGTAGGACTTCGGCGAAGGGTCACTAGCAGCTGGGGCTCCCTGATCGGGAGAGCGGAGTAAGTCAGAATCTCTGGTCAGTCCACCCACTCGACCAGAGCTCCCCTTTCTTTGTCCTTTCTACCTGGTTATGGGAGGACGACCCCATAGCGGAGTCCCACCAGAGTCGCCAACTGACGTATCATAAAATAACATAAAGGCTATACTTACCAATAGCCCAATACCAATTACCAAATAACCAGCCAGTTGGCAGTGTAGTAAGTTCAATCGTTTATTATACAAAATACTCTATAGAGGAGCCTCTCCCATCCTCACCCTTCACGGTGCGGGGAGAAGACTGGTGGCTTACACTCAAAACGATACATATATACTTTAGGCTGGTACATGAAGTCACCGTACATGGAAAAAACACTACTTGGCTCTTGGCCCTCGGAAAGGACCATATATGGCAGACATGATTAGTACAAAGCTCTGCTTTAGTTATTATTGGGAAGGTCAGATGGGGTGACTCCCTTTCATCTCGGTGCCTAGGAGTGCAACCACGGTGCCTTCAGGAATGCGCTTATCACATCCAAAGCCAGATGCGACCTTGAGTCCAAGCACAGGGAGAGAATAGCGTGTATTCAGCTGTCTCCAGCGAATCAACTAAGCTAAGGCCTAACAACCATTGGAAGGTAACACGTGATCACTTTTCGTGTCTAACGCAGATAAGAAAAGATGGCGTCTGTACAGTTTTCGGCCTACTTGATGCAAGCAGAACACACAAACAGCATATACCCTTACTAACTAGCAAAAGAAGATATAGATTAAGCACTATGCATACCTCTATACTAGGAATATATAGATACATCATGCTGACACAATATATATGTACGACCCATACCACTAACATACGGGAAATCAGCTTTTTATCCCTCAAACCATTGGTCACTTGGATACTCCAAGAAAAAAATGCCTCTTGCAGCTTGTTGTCTCCCTGTATTCATACAGAAGGTCAGCCAACTGACCATTGGAGTCTACTTCTTTGCCCTGAGTGCAAGAGGGAGCAGGTCTAGTCATTCAGGGCTCCTTTCAGATCACAAACAGTAGGTCCCGGCCTATTCTGATCTTCCGCAGGTCCAGAAAGTGTTCTGAAGATGGTGCCTGAGGGTGCTACATTTATGTCTGGCACCAGCTAGTGGGTGGGGGTGACCCCTGGGCTAACTCAACTATGTTTTTCAGTACTTCTTGATCACCTTACTGCAAACAGGCCTGCCATGTAATGTATCAGGGTATTTTCAAGATGGCAAAAGAATTCAGAATCACAAATATTGGACTCTGAGAACTGGCTGTGTGTAGCAGTGTCATAGGGAATTCACCAGTATCCTCCCACATCTGACAATAAAATCATGTTGGACCCAAACACTGTACCTACAACAAACTTAGAGACAGACATCTGGTAGGACAAAAGCAGGACCCTTCATCAGACAGACTGTGAATACAGAAAAATTGTATTGGCATCCTATTCTCTCCCTTTCAAGTGTGCCACAAGTGCTACATGTAGCTGAACAGATCTGTCAAGCAGGATTTGACAGTGTGGTGTCACACGATGGGCACCCCCAACTCTGAATGTTCCGTGGTGTTCAGAGGAATCCTGTCTTCCCAATGAGGTCAGCCTATTGTTTGTTCCTGGGAAGCATTTCACACCTCATTCACACCTTATTCAGGCCAAGTACAGGCTGGGTAAAGATGGAGACCAACTGCAACTTATCCTCCAGGGACATCAGGAAGAGGAAATATAAATTGTTTAAAGTTACTTTTATTTTTATTAAAAACTTACAAATATGACTTCACGATCGAATTGGATTTTTAATAACTATTAAAAATAGCTCTTAAATTATTTTCAAAGTGGTCCCAACTCTGCATACAATATTAGTATTTTAATCTGTAGTCTAGTTTTCTAAATAGGACAGCTAATCTTGCCACAGTGAAAATTGTCTTTTGGGCCTCTTCACTATAGGGACATGGTAACATTAATTTTCTCCTTTACCTATCAAGAAGGGTATTCCACAGGCCACACTGAAGGTGTTATAATGCAGTTGGGGTATTGTTTGAAGCTGTCCATGTTCAACGTTGACACACTCCACTACGTGGAAGAGGTGTGGCGCAACGGCCAGGGCGGCGGACTCCGGAACACGAGGGCTTACGGTTCGATCATGACGGCAGGTTAGCCCAGCACCATGTAACTCTGGGCAGTAGCTCGCTTAATCTTCCTGACGGCCCGCAGTGCCTTGACACCCTCGGGTAATTGTTCGCGCTTTACAAATACTGGTATTATTATTATTATTATATTACTATTATTGCGTATATCTTAAGATCAAATACCTAAACGGAAACATGCAACTACCATGCTGTGGGTACATCTCTAGTTACTGGCAAGAAACTGCTGGTGTAATGCTGTAGCTTTTTTGAGTGACTCCTGGGGTTGTCAAACTAAGGACCAGCAAGGACTGAATTATGGGCAGATGTTTTCCTAAAGCTGTTTAGCTGGCCTGAGACCCCTATCCTGAAAGAGGAGTGCACATCTCTGAAGGAAATTTGAAGCTTACTCTTTTCCTGTCCTTCGTCTTGTGTATGACCTTTCTTGAGAAAAGAGACACATACTATCCGTATCAGATAGTCAGTCCAGTGAGGACATGTTCATCATGTCTTGACTTATTCCCCACACAACAGTGATGGACAGAATGTGGATCAATGTCACACATTCACCCCAGTCCAAAGATCTGGGCCCAAATCCATCGTTTTTCCACTCCACACCACCCTGGGTTAGACAATGGCGATATGCAAATCAGCGCTGACCCTGTGCCCCATGGGAACAGTCCAGTCCGAACTACAAAAGCCATGTCCTTCCCAGAACGGAAACAAGCATCCGAGGACCGGCCCGGTTTCGAGGTAACACCTCTCATCAGCCCGGCTAGCTTGATTCCAGTGGTGTGGAGTGCCTGGGACTCACGTCTGAGCATCCCCAGTACACTTAGAGCGGTAATTGCAAACACAACAGTGATGGACAGAATGTGGATCAATGTCACACATTCACCCCAGTCCAAAGATCTGGGCCCAAATCCATCGTTTTTCCACTCCACACCACCCTGGGTTAGACAATGGCGATATGCAAATCAGCGCTGACCCTGTGCCCCATGGGAACAGTCCAGTCCGAACTACAAAAGCCATGTCCTTCCCAGAACGGAAACAAGCATCCGAGGACCGGCCCGGTTTCGAGGTAACACCTCTCATCAGCCCGGCTAGCTTGATTCCAGTGGTGTGGAGTGCCTGGGACTCACGTCTGAGCATCCCCAGTACACTTAGAGCGGTAATTTCAAACACAACAGTGATGGACAGAATGTGGATCAATGTCACACATTCACCCCAGTCCAAAGATCTGGGCCCAAATCCATCGTTTTTCCACTCCACACCACCCTGGGTTAGACAATGGCGATATGCAAATCAGCGCTGACCCTGTGCCCCATGGGAACAGTCCAGTCCGAACTACAAAAGCCATGTCCTTCCCAGAACGGAAACAAGCATCCGAGGACCGGCCCGGTTTCGAGGTAACACCTCTCATCAGCCCGGCTAGCTTGATTCCAGTGGTGTGGAGTGCCTGGGACTCACGTCTGAGCATCCCCAGTACACTTAGAGCGGTAATTGCAAACACAACAGTGATGGACAGAATGTGGATCAATGTCACACATTCACCCCAGTCCAAAGATCTGGGCCCAAATCCATCGTTTTTCCACTCCACACCACCCTGGGTTAGACAATGGCGATATGCAAATCAGCGCTGACCCTGTGCCCCATGGGAACAGTCCAGTCCCAACTACAAAAGCCATGTCCTTCCCAGAACGGAAACAAGCATCCGAGGACCGGCCCGGTTTTGAGGTAACACCTCTCATCAGCCCGGCTAGCTTGATTCCAGTGGTGTGGAGTGCCTGGGACTCACGTCTGAGCATCCCCAGTACACTTAGAGCGGTAATTGCAAACACAACAGTGATGGACAGAATGTGGATCAATGTCACACATTCACCCCAGTCCAAAGATCTGGGCCCAAATCCATCGTTTTTCCACTCCACACCACCCTGGGTTAGACAATGGCGATATGCAAATCAGCGCTGACCCTGTGCCCCATGGGAACAGTCCAGTCCGAACTACAAAAGCCATGTCATTCCCAGAACGGAAACAAGCATCCGAGGACCGGCCCGGTTTCGAGGTAACACCTCTCATCAGCCCGGCTAGCTTGATTCCAGTGGTGTGGAGTGCCTGGGACTCACGTCTGAGCATCCCCAGTACACTTAGAGCGGTAATTGCAAACACAACAGTGATGGACAGAATGTGGATCAATGTCACACATTCACCCCAGTCCAAAGATCTGGGCCCAAATCCATCGTTTTTCCACTGCACACCACCCTGGGTTAGACAATGGCGATATGCAAATCAGCGCTGACCCTGTGCCCCATGGAAACAGTCCAGTCCGAACTACAAAAGCCATGTCCTTCCCAGAACGGAAACAAGCATCCGAGGACCGGCCCGGTTTCGAGGTAACACCTCTCATCAGCCCGGCTAGCTTGATTCCAGTGGTGTGGAGTGCCTGGGACTCACGTCTGAGCATCCCCAGTACACTTAGAGCGGTAATTGCAAACACAACAGTGATGGACAGAATGTGGATCAATGTCACACATTCACCCCAGTCCAAAGATCTGGGCCCAAATCCATCGTTTTTCCACTCCACACCACCCTGGGTTAGACAATGGCGATATGCAAATCAGCGCTGACCCTGTGCCCCATGGGAACAGTCCAGTCCGAACTACAAAAGCCATGTCCTTCCCAGAACGGAAACAAGCATCCGAGGACCGGCCCGGTTTCGAGGTAACACCTCTCATCAGCCCGGCTAGCTTGATTCCAGTGGTGTGGAGTGGTTGGGACTCACGTCAGAGCATCCCCAGTACACTTAGAGCGGTAATTGCAAACACAACAGTGATGGACAGAATGTGGATCAATGTCACACATTCACCCCAGTCCAAAGATCTGGGCCCAAATCCATCGTTTTTCCACTCCACACCACCCTGGGTTAGACAATGGCGATATGCAAATCAGCGCTGACCCTGTGCCCCATGGGAACAGTCCAGTCCGAACTACAAAAGCCATGTCCTTCCCAGAACGGAAACAAGCATCCGAGGACCGGCCCGGTTTCGAGGTAACACCTCTCATCAGCCCGGCTAGCTTGATTCCAGTGGTGTGGAGTGCCTGGGACTCACGTCTGAGCATCCCCAGTACACTTAGAGCGGTAATTGCAAACACAACAGTGATGGACAGAATGTGGATCAATGTCACACATTCACCCCAGTCCAAAGATCTGGGCCCAAATCCATCGTTTTTCCACTCCACACCACCCTGGGTTAGACAATGGCGATATGCAAATCAGCGCTGACCCTGTGCCCCATGGGAACAGTCCAGTCTGAACTACAAAAGCCATGTCCTTCCCAGAACGGAAACAAGCATCCGAGGACCGGCCCGGTTTCGAGGTAACACCTCTCATCAGCCCGGCTAGCTTGATTCCAGTGGTGTGGAGTGCCTTGGACTCACGTCTGAGCATCCCCAGTACACTTAGAGCGGTAATTGCAAACACAACAGTGATGGACAGAATGTGGATCAATGTCACACATTCACCCCAGTCCAAAGATCTGGGCCCAAATCCATCGTTTTTCCACTCCACACCACCCTGGGTTAGACAATGGCGATATGCAAATCAGCGCTGTCCCTGTGCCCCATGGGAACAGTCCAGGCCGAACTACAAAAGCCATGTCCTTCCCAGAACGGAAACAAGCATCCGACGACCGGCCCGGTTTCGAGGTAACACCTCTCATCAGCCCGGCTAGCTTGATTCCAGTGGTGTGGAGTGCCTGGGACTCACGTCTGAGCATCCCCAGTACACTTAGAGCGGTAATTGCAAACACAACAGTGATGGACAGAATGTGGATCAATGTCACACATTCACCCCAGTCCAAAGATCTGGGCCCAAATCCATCGTTTTTCCACTCCACACCACCCTGGGTTAGACAATGGCGATATGCAAATCAGCGCTGACCCTGTGCCCCATGGGAACAGTCCAGTCCGAACTACAAAAGCCATGTCCTTCCCAGAACGGAAACAAGCATCCGAGGACCGGCCCGGTTTCGAGGTAACACCTCTCATCAGCCCGGCTAGCTTGTTTCCAGTGGTGTGGAGTGCCTGGGACTCACGTCTGAGCATCCCCAGTACACTTAGAGCGGTAATTGCAAACACAACAGTGATGGACAGAATGTGGATCAATGTCACACATTCACCCCAGTCCAAAGATCTGGGCCCAAATCCATTGTTTTTCCACTCCACACCACCCTGGGTTAGACAATGGCGATATGCAAATCAGCGCTGACCCTGTGCCCCATGGGAACAGTCCAGTCCGAACTACAAAAGCCATGTCCTTCCCAGAACGGAAACAAGCATCCGAGGACCGGCCCGGTTTCGAGGTAACACCTCTCATCAGCCCGGCTAGCTTGATTCCAGTGGTGTGGAGTGCCTGGGACTCACGTCTGAGCATCCCCAGTACACTTAGAGCGGTAATTGCAAACACAACAGTGATGGACAGAATGTGGATCAATGTCACACATTCACCCCAGTCCAAAGATCTGGGCCCAAATCCATCGTTTTTCCACTCCACACCACCCTGGGTTAGACAATGGCGATATGCAAATCAGCGCTGACCCTGTGCCCCATGGGAACAGTCCAGTCCGAACTACAAAAGCCATGTCCTTCCCAGAACGGAAACAAGCATCCGAGGACCGGCCCGGTTTCGTGGTAACACCTCTCATCAGCCCGGCTAGCTTGATTCCAGTGGTGTGGAGTGCCTGGGACTCACGTCTGAGCATCCCCAGTACACTTAGAGCGGTAATTGCAAACACAACAGTGATGGACAGAATGTGGATCAATGTCACACATTCACCCCAGTCCAAAGATCTGGGCCCAAATCCATCGTTTTTCCACTCCACACCACCCTGGGTTAGACAATGGCGATATGCAAATCAGCGCTGACCCTGTGCCCCATGGGAACAGTCCAGTCCGAACTACAAAAGCCATGTCCTTCCCAGAACGGAAACAAGCATCCGAGGACCGGCCCGGTTTCGAGGTAACACCTCTCATCAGCCCGGCTAGCTTGATTCCAGTGGTGTGACTTATTCCCCGCCATAGATGGCCACTTATCAATTTACTGCTGGCATGTTGACAGACTAAAAAGAGATCAATTGAAATGTATTAGACATTGGTGAAACGAATGTCTCAAATGTAAGAAACCAGAAATCATTGAGTAGAGCAAATGTGCTACTTTTAAACTCGTTTCACAAACAAAAAGAAATAGGTAAAAATGAAATAACAAATTCTCGTTTTTATGGATCCTTGCTTTACAGAAAAGAATGCTGTACTGAGTACTCCCAGTGCAGTGTACTGTGGAACAAGCTGAACGTTCAATTATTTTGTCAGAAGGCTTTTGCTCATCAGTTTAAATGTATTCAGAATTCCTTTCTGGAATGAAATCATTTTTAAAGAGGGCTGCGGTAGCCACTTTACTTTAAATTACAACTTTAAAAAATAACGAAAATGTTGTATACCAAAATGGAGATGTAGTACCATTTCACACCAAACCGCTGACATACAAGAGGGCTAGCATTGCTGCGTACGGCATTTGTAAATGTATGTTGCACTGGGTAAGGGTTTGTAATAATAATAATCCTTTCATTGACAGGTAATTAAAACCATTCAATATAAAATTACAGCTCTGCTTATAAATACGTTGGTATTGTTTCCATTTCAATGTCGTGATTAAAAAGTTCAATTAAAATATCCCATATGAAGTAAAGTGTAATTCAGTCTCGCTACATATCAGCGGTAGGGCTTCTATTTACTGCACAGTGTTCTACAGTTTTTCAATGCATTTTGAAACAATGCTCATCAATTTTGTAAATCTGTTAATAGGCGATCCATCGTTGCTGCCAAAATACACTGAAATTGAATTAGAACATGTTCTAATATTTGCTTCACAAAACTGCGGGGAAAAAAGCTGTGTTTTCTTTCTTTTTAAAAGTTCAGACGGACGCAGACAGCCTGAGCTGGCGATTCTTCATGGTATGAACTGAACAGAACTCAAATGCCTGGTTGTCGTTCATGTGTTTTCAGGTTTTGCGTATTTTGTCACATTGAACAGCTGGCAGCCAAGTCTCAAAAAAGTTAACTTCTGTAATCCAATCCAATGAAAGGTTCAAATACCCTGCATGGCCGTGTTGGTATAGATGTCCTCTACTGTGTAAAATATTTCGTAACAACAGGTATAACAAGCATTGGAATAGCTTATCACCATTTTGAAAGGCCCAGCATTGCTCTCTGGAGCTAAAATGGGAACTTCAGGGCCTGCAGGGTAGTTAGCCCTAATGACACAACAGGTAGAAGCAGCTGACTTAAGGTAAAAGCTCATTCAGCCACACCCCTCCAGACTAGATAACACCACAGATTACCATTACAACACCAGAAAGCTTAGTTAAACAGTGCTCAACAAGAGTGCACATTGCTTTTGAGTTTGTAGAATTCTACCAACCGACGTAATTAGACCCTAACTGGTCTCAAAGTTCCTGCAAACCCTTCTTCTAGTGATCCAGCGTCTCCATGAGGCAAACCATATGCAAAAATGCTTGATAGTGCCGGGAATCAGCCTGGAAATAGTTCTTGTGTCCATATGTATGGCTGACAATAGAGCTAGCACTAAAGACACAATGGCAAAGTCAATTGATCTGGCTTTTAATAAAGTGTCTTGTGACTTTGTGTGTGGCCCTGTGGATGGGACAAATGCAAGAATGAGCAAATGGAGGAAAATGGATGCCTGTCTCTATACTTTCATTCACACATATCCAAACATACATTCATTTATTCACTCAATGACACATTCTGGGATTCAGCCAGTGGCCCATACAAAACCTTACACACATACACACGATGATTTGTCACTTCTGTGATTCTATCCAATAAAGCAGGTATTAACAGAAAAGACTCCAAGCATGGAAGATAGGACTTTATGGCAACTCAGCAATAAGTTATATAATGCAAAATTAGGGCCCGGGTAACTAATGAGCATTCCTAGGACAGGAAAAATGCAAATAACAGTACTAAATTACTAGGTAACTTGTAGGTCAAGCACCTATGATAACAAACCTTCCAATACATTTTAATAAAGGAAGACAGCTCAATGTACCAAAAAATTAGGAAACTATGCTATTTTATTTTTATTACAAAATCGTTACAAAAAGTGGCTAAAACTACATCAGACAATACAATTAATAAAAAGCAAGTCAGTGTATTAATTCCTCTATACAGAGATTGTATTCTTAATGATAATCATTTCACTCTCTGTCTTGTTTGATGGATAATATCACTGCACACAGTATATGTAAATGCTCATGTAAAAAACAGGACATATCAAAAGAACAATGAAATAATACATACACAAAATGAAAGCCACTCTGCTAGAAATAACCAGACATAACAATAAACTAATACATGAATGTGGCGTTGATTCTTCAAAATATTGACGGACGTTTCGGCAAGCGTGCCAGCTTGGTCAGGAAACCACATTGAAAAACATCATCTACAAAAACAGGTTAAAGGTACATTAAGTCATGGACAGCAGAACCCTGGTTTATTGACATCTACGATATCAACGGCCCCAGAAATGTTCTACTAGTGTCTAAAAAGTGTGCTTTCCGAGAACACCTTTGAATTCAGTAAAACCCTCTAAAAGCAAATTAAAGGGGTGAGTAGGGGGGCTTCGGTAGCCCCTTCAGTAGCCAACATCTACATGGCACTCTTCAAAAAGAAATGCATTCATAATGAAATAGAACTGTTGTAACTTTATCTCCAAATGGTATGTCCCATCCACCCCTTCCCCTATGACCCAGTTGGTGTGCCCTGCCCTGAAGCTTGCCATGGAATGTTGGGACACTCTTCAGTGAGGAGAGTGGATGGTTAATAAATGGACTTGTTTACACTGTTGTCCTTGTCATGGATTTTGTAATTTTAACACTGGCGACGGAACTGTGCAGGGGGCAGAAGTTAACCATCTCCCCTTTGAGTGCTCTCTCCACA
Source organism: Lissotriton helveticus (assembly GCF_964261635.1). Taxonomy (NCBI): domain Eukaryota; kingdom Metazoa; phylum Chordata; class Amphibia; order Caudata; family Salamandridae; genus Lissotriton; species Lissotriton helveticus. The sequence continues at coordinate 258,964,683 of NC_136069.1, read as the reverse complement.
CACACACACACACAAGAGGAAGAGGAAGTACTTGTGTGGGAAGAATCGAACAAGGAATAGGACTTACAAGAAAAAGGTCAGCATTTATGGGAACAATGCGGTGTGGAGCAAGAGAATAATAAATGAAGAGAAGAAGCGGTTGGAGTGACTGTCAGGAAAGAAAAAGGTCAGGAGGTGAGAGCCAACCTGCTTTCTGTGGTGTCTTACGAGGCACTGCTGCGCCTTGTATCCTAGCTGTCCTCCGTCTCCGTGTATAACAACTGTATGCGGAGGCTGGTAGAGGTACTGGGCTGACGCGCATTCTAGTCAACGTGACTGGCTAATGTGTGGAAGGAGTTGGTCGTCATAATACTCCTATTCACGTTTCGTATGAAAGTAAAAGAAAGGCTATTTAAAGAATTCTACCTGATCTTGTGGAGAGTCCTGCTTCTGACCGGGAGAGTGGTCGTAACGCCTGGGGTAACGTCGGAGCCCGGGTTTGCACCGGTGAAGCGCCGTGCTGGGTCCGGTTGCCTCCGATTGCCTGTGGTCATCTGTGCGTGTGTGAAGCACTGGGGAGGCCACGCGACGTCGTTGGACTGAGGAAAGGCTGACGGAGTCTGCAGCAGTCCGCCGCTTGAGAGAAGGCTGGTAGCCGGGTTTGTCTTCGCTTCAGAGTCCGTCAGGAGCCGGGGGGGCCGTGGAGACTGACGGAGTCTGTAGCGGTCCGCCGTTTGAGAGGAGCCTGTAGCCGGGTTCATCTTCGCTTTAGAGTTCGTCAGGAGCCGGGGGCCGAGGAGCCTGGAATTCCTGTCAGCGAGTCTGAACCTCCTGGAAGCCGGACATTTAGGACACTCCCGGCGCACCAGCAGCTAAGGGCCGGTAGTCTAGAGGAAAAAATAAAAGTTAACCCCTCGCAAACTGTGATCGCTGCCTGTTGCCCTGTTCAGCTGCTTTGTGGGCTATTCTGAAGTAAACAGTTTGGTGTAAAGACACAGTTAAAAAGTCGTGTTGGAGTGTGTGACATCGTACAGGCTGTGTGAAACGAGAGAGACAATCGTAGGCTAACACTATTAACCAGGCTGAGACCTCATTTGATAGAGATATTAAGACTTTATATGAAATATTTCATGGAAAAGTGAAATTCTCTTATGTGTTCTCTCAGGAAATTTTATAGTGTTATGCTGGTGGTGTATATCTAGGTTATAGCTCCTTTCTTGTGTTATAGGTCCACCATGGCAGCAGCAAGCATGAGCCAACCCCCACCCTTTTTGAATGAAATAGGTGAACCGGAAATCAGTTGGAAGGAGTGGGTGAAACTATTTGAATCATACTTAATAGCTGTTGGTGGTGAAAAATACAAGCCAGAAAGGAAAAAACACATTTTATTACACAATTTGGGTAGGCAAGGGCGCAAGGTCTATGAGTCTCTACCAATGTTAGAACAGGAGGGACAGGATGAAACAGGTGTGGATGTGTATGAGCAAACTATGGAAAAGTTAGAGAAACATTTTGGGACAGGATAAATGTAGTTTTGGAACGACATACGTTTTTCAAAAGATGTCAGGGAAAGCAAGAATCTGTGCAAAATTTCATTGCTGCATTGTGCGGCTTAACACAGCTATGTGAGTTTGGTAACTTAACTGATTCCCTTATAAGGGATCAACTTGTAAGATGTACCAATAACCCATGCATCCAGGAGAAGTTGCTAGCAAAAAACCCAGGTTTAAGAGAAGCCATCGAAATAGCCAAGTCTGTAGAACACACAGCTAGATGCATTAAGGAGATGAAAATCAATGGGGAGGAAGTAGCTTCTGTAAAAGATGAAGAAGATTGTAATGAAGTATGTAAGATTAAGTCTAAAGATAATTACAGTGGGAGAGGAAAACCAAAGGAGAAGGGTCCTTAGTGCTACAGGTGCGGCAGCAATAACCATTTTGCAACCTTTTACCAGTGCCCTGCCAGGTTTGTCACGTGCAAAAGATGTAATAGGAGAGGGCATTTCGCGAGAGTATGTAGAGATGGTGAACAACACACAAGAAATGATGGTAGGAGTATGGAGAAGAATGCAGCCAGGGAAGTAAAGTGCATAGAACAAAGAAGAGAGAAAATAATTTTACAGTAAAAGACATAGATGGTACTGTAAATGCAATGTACCCCAAATGTAATGTCTTCCTCGATGGCCAATCTGTAGAAATGTATGCAGACTCATGCTCTCCTTACACCTTACTGAACAAAGATGATTTTGTGTCCATGGAAAATTATAATGTAAAGCAGTTGAAAATGCCTGACATTTCTCCCACAGGGTATAACAAGGGAAAAATACCATTGGTGGGCATGAAAAATGTTCAACTACGCTTTAAGGACAGGGAAACTTATGGCCAAATGTATGTAGTGGAATCAGGATCCAATTTACTGGGATGGGTTCACCAAAAAGAGCTGGGTATCATCCTAGATCCATATAGTACTGAACAAGTTTTGCTCACTGACAGGTCCCGGGAAGTGAAAACATTTGTGAAGAATTTGGGCAACTATTCAGGGACGAGCTTGGTTGTCTACACATGTTCCAACACAGAATCAAGTTGAAAAATAACGCTAGACCAGTTGTACATAAACTACGCCCTGTGCCCCACAAGTTGAAGAAACCCCTAGAAGAGGAATTGCGCAAACTTTGTGAGTTAGATATAATTCAACCTATAACCTGCGCAGAGTGGTTGGCTCCGATTGTTATCGCGGCCAAAGCCAATGGGGAAAGTATTCGTCTTTGTGTGGACTTGCGCAGCCTCAACGACAATATATGGGTGGAAAGACATGCCTTGCCCATAATTAACGAAATGCTGAGCACCATGGGTCCAGCTAAATACTTCAGCGTGATTGACCTGTCCATGGCATATCACCAAATTGAACTCCATCCAGAATCAAGGTCCCTCACGGCGTTCATCATCCTATTAGGTGCATACATGTTCAACCGGATGCCTTTTGGCCTGGCGTCTGCTGCAGCTATTTTCCAGAAGGTGATGCAGAAGATACTGGAAGGAGTGGAAAACACCATGTGTTTCCAGGACGACATCCTGGTATATGGCCAAACCGAGGAAGAACATGATGGGATCGTGAGACAGGTGTTCAGCAGACTTATGGAGGCCGGCCTGACTGTGAAGAAAGAAAAATGTAAAATAAAAGTGAAGGAAGTTGAGTATTTAGGCCACAAGATTACAGAAGATGGATTCAGACCGAAGGGCAGCTTAATCCAAGCAGTGAAGGAAGCACCCAGTCCCAGGAACAAAGAAGAACTAAGGTCCTTCTTAGGACTTTTAGAGTATATGTCAAAGTACGTGGTCAATTTTGCTGCCAAGTGTGAGCCCATGAGGGAATTAATGAAGAGAAACAAGGATTTCCATTGGAACAAAGAGCATGATGCTGTGGTTAAATCACTAAAAGAGGAATTGATAACCTCCCCAGCATTAGGAACATTTGATGCATCAAGGAAAACCATCCTAGCCACAGATGCTTCTAACAAGGGCCTGGGTGCAACCCTGATACAAAAGGATGGTAAAGAGGAGAAAATCATCGCGTTTGCATCCCGGAGTTTCACAAACCCAGAACGGAACTACTCCATAATTGAAAGGGAGGCCTTGGCCTGTTTCTGGGCTGTTAGACATTTCAAGTTTTTCTTGTGGGGTTTAAGGTTCTCCATCCGGACCGATCATAAACACCTCATCTTCATCTTTTCCGTGAAGGGTTTCGAGATTTGTACACCTCGCATCAGCAGATGGATTTTGGGGCTGGAGCACTATAACTTCAATGTGGAGTATGTGCCAGGAAAGGAGAATAAAATCGCGGATTTCCTGTCAAGGTCACCATTACCGGATATGGGAGAAGAAGAAGAAGCCCTCGACAGTCCCATACTAATGACGGAGATGCCTGCTATCACGGAAGAAGAATGGGAAGAAGAGACAAAAGATGACCAGGAAATAAACGTGCTGAAGGAGTACATGGAAAAAGGATTGCCGAGCAAGAAAAGTGTACTTGAGGCTACCATAGAAGAGTATTGGGAAGTGAGAAATGAACTAAGTTTCATAAAAGGCAGAATCTATCGTAATCATAGAGTGGTTCCTCCCAAAGGCCTCAGGAAGAAGGTCATCGACTTGGCACATGAAGGCCACCTAGGGCGCAGCCTTACTAAAGCCAGGGTCAGATCCAGTTTCTGGTTCCCCAGGATGGATGCCATGACTGAACAAGCTGTTAAGGATTGTGGGGCGTGCGCAAAGAGTGACAAGTCCAAGGCGGTACAGAAAGCACCATTATCTCCAGTGAAAGTGCCAACCAAACCATGGAGCAAGCTGGCCATGGACATTATCGGGCCCATGCAAGAACTAGGAGAGAGGAGGAGATTCATGCTGGTTTTAATCGATTACACAACCCATTGGATCAAGCAGAAGTTTGTCCACTCTGTCACCACGAGGACAGTGGTTGAGTTCTTGAACGGAGTATTTGTTGAAGAAGGCATTCCAGTGACTTTGGTAACAGATAACGGAGTGCAGTTTTGCTCAGAAGAGATACGTGCATTTCTCAAGGGTTTGGACATCAAGCATGAGACCACAGCTTTATACTGCCCAAAAGCCAATGGCCTAGTTGAGCGGGCAAACAGAATCATAAAGGAACATATCCAATTGGCTGCAACCAACGGGCATGATATATAAGAGTCACTTAGAAGGTGTCTGTGGGCTTACCACACCTCCCCTAATAAGGTCACAGGCATTTCACCCTTTGTGGCACTGCGTGGGAGAGAACCCTGCACCAAGTTGAATCCTAGTTGGCTGAGTGAGGGTGATCCCAGAGTAGTGGATCAGGAAGCAAGGGCAGAGAAAGTCCAACTCCACCAAGACAGTTACAAGCGGTGGTATGACACTAAACATGGGGTGAAGGATTCCATGTGGGAGGTAGGTGACAAGGTACAAGTCAGAAAGAACATCAAAGTGGGAGCCACCCAAAGTAAATACTACATGCCCTGTAAAATTGCTAAAGTGCTTAAGAATGTGGTTCAACTTGAGAATGGCCAATGGTGGAGCTTTGACAAAATTGTAAATGCGCATGAGTAATGTTCTGTGTTCGTTTCTCCTTTTATGGTGTCATGGTACAGTTCCTTCCCACCGTTTGATGGATCCTGTTTCTTGCTCCATGTCACCCTATGGAAAGGAGATGTGTTGTAACTTTATCTCCAAATGGTATGTCCCATCCACCCCTTCCCCTATGACCCAGTTGGTGTGCCCTGCCCTGAAGCTTGCCATGGAATGTTGGGACACTCTCCAGTGAGGAGAGTGGATGGTTAATAAACGGACTTGTTTACACTGATGTCCTTGTTATTGGATTTTGTAATTTTAACAAGAACCTTTTTATGAATCGGAGACCCATTGGTCCAGATACATCGATGATGTTATTTTCATCTGGACAGATACAAGAGAGTTACTTACTGAGTTCCTGACTTGGCTGAATTTGTGTGATATAAACCTCAAATTCACAGCACAAACCAGTCACTCCCAGGTCGAGTTCCAAGATATCATGATCTGTCATAACAATGGGATTCTAGAAGTAGATCTATTTGTGTAGTGATATTATTCATCAAACAAGACAGAGAGTTAAATGATTATCATTAATAATCTAATTTCTGTACAGAAGAATTAACACACTGACTTGCTATTTATTAATTGTGTTGTCTGATGTCGTTTTTAGTACCTTTTTTAACGATTTTGTAATAAAAATAAAATAGCATATTTTCCTAATTTTTGGGTGCATTGAGTTGTCCTATTAAAATGTATTTGAAGGTTTGTTATCATAGGTACTTGACCTACATATTGCCTAGTGATTTAGTTCTGCTATTAACTCATCAGCAATTGCCAATTATTCACCTCTAACCCTCATGACACGCTATCTTCTTCTGATCTTCACTCGTTGCCACAACCTTCTTCATTCATTCAGTAATCAGCTTTGCTAAGCTCCTGATAGCACTTGGTTCCAAGAAGATAAACAGAAAAAGGAATTCATCGGCCTGCTTTTGACCACATATAAACCACCATAGGAGTCATGTGGAGAGTATGAATGGCACATGCATATCATGGAGAACTGGTGGCACCAGATGGAATTCTGGGGCAAGGCAAGCTATACCTAACAACAGGACGTATAAAAAGCTGTCTTCTTGATTAGGTTACATCAAAAAAGATAAATTGGTTATTGAATCCTCTACAAGATGGATGCAGCCTCTTCTTTCAGCTTCTTGTTGCAACCGATCTCACTACTAATTTCCGCACACCTAGTCACATCAGACACACACACTCACAGTGTTTTTGTTTTTTTAATACCTAAATTGTCTCTGTTGCAAAAACTCCCACCTGCTCCAATTCCTCACTCCTTTTTCATATTTACACCCACTGCTCAATTTTTTTTAAATTGCTAATTGCACTTTTTGCCAGTGGCTCCCAAGTACAGGAGTTTGCGGTGAATCTGGTGCTCAGAGCCCGTTTGTGAAAATGTATGTGCACAGGAGTCGGAATTACGAGTTGAACATTATTTAACGCATCCGATAATTATTGGATGCGTTAAATACCTCAGCCTTCTCTAAATTTGAGCAGTTCAAAAAAAATTAACAGGGGTAAAGCATACAGTATTTACCAGAACATGCAGGTTTTGGTGCGTTTAATACCTAAATCTGCATGTTATTCCCCACAAACTTGCAATAGGTGCTATTTATCGCTCCCAATAAATATGTACCCAAGGGTATTGTTGTTAATCAGATGCAATAAATAGCGGTTGTGCAGTAGTTTTTCCAAATGTCCTTTGAAGCAGTAGAGATTCAAAAGTAGTCGTGTGTTGGGTTAAATGCCTCCGATACAGTACTATTTAGTCAGATAGCTGTTTAATTAGCAGATTCTGTACTATTTATCCCAATGTTAATATTAATTAGCACAAATTCACCTCTAATATTTGATGCGTTCCATTCAATAGCACAGATTCTGCACTAGTAACTTGGTAAGGTGCACCGATTTTGCACTGTTTATTCACGTAATAATGTGTTTTTAATGTATCACATTTTGTCAGTACAAGCAGGAACAACAGGTTTTCCAATTACCCAGTATAATGGCACTCAATATGTCCTGTTAAAAAAACACAGATCATTTATCATGACCATGTACCTACTATCATACTAAGAGGATAGTTACCAATACAGTAATGGGAAAAACATGTTTTTGAAAGTGAATGCTGCAGCTGCTCCAGAGAAAAATACTACTGCCACTACCAAATATCCCTGATCACACTTAAAATATAATTTCCTAATATTCTGGATTGACCATGAATATATAATCTCGTCCAATTTCTGCCTGCCCTTTTTCCACTACAGCAAAAACCAGTTCAGATTTTTGGGAAAATGGACATTGCATTTGATTTGAAAATATATGACACAATTGCCTGGCATGGTGCAGTCATGGTCAGTTAGCCCAATGGGTTATTGAATGTGCTGCTGAAATCTTTGTGTGAGCTATAGTTCACACGGTGGCAAGGGTATATTTATCTTGCACAGAGGGAACTCAAGTGAATAAGTTCTTCATGTTGGCTTAGATACTGTGGGGTATATTTACAAGGGAATGGAGGAGCATGGTGATAAGTAAAAAATGCTAATGCCACGCGCCACCATTCCGAAAACGCAGGGATTAGCCGAATTTACAGAGATACGGCACATCCCTGCATTTCCCCTAGTGCTGGCGCTAAATTAAGTAGCCTAGCGCCAACACAGGCACCCTTGCACCATAGTACAAGGGTGGCTGATTTGAGGGAATGATTGTTTATGTGCAGGACATATGTCCCTTTCTGCATTTAAACAATCACAAAAAGCAATTTGAAACTTTGTGTGTGATGCATTGTGCAACATACATAGAAGTTGCAAATATGTATTTTTTTAATGATTGTTTATGTGCATGAACATGTCCTTTCATGGTGTTTAGCTGTTTCTATGTGTGCTGCACAATGCACCACACATAGAAAAAGCAAAAAGGAGGAGAAATAAAGTATATCTCCTCATTGCACCATGTTAAGACCACGTCTTCCCAGGTCTTAATTTTGGTGCTGCCTCCTAATAATGCCACCCTTGTAAATACGTGACAGTGTCAAAATCATTGGGTGTTGAGGCAGAACGCTTAACGCCGCCTTGTAAATAAGGCAAAGCCCCTAGCGCTCAAGGAACGCAGTAAAAAAGGACGTTCCTGTGGCAGTAGGGGCTTGTAAATATGCCCCTGTGTGTTCTAATCCTTACTTGCCCACATGGAGTGATCCAGGCCAAATGATATTCAATTCAGTCTTATACAGTTGTGTCATAAATGTTGTAAAAAGCATAAACTCTCCAGAACAGGGGTACTGCATACTTGTTACTTCTACCGTAAAGGATTGTGCTAGTTGAAAAAAAATATATCAGACACCACTCAGAAATGCCTGAATGCATTTTGCAATTCATTTCTACTATTCAGTCATGTTAAGAAAGTTTGTGTACAAACTTATAAGTGATGACCGCAAAGTTCCAGAAAGTTGTCACCCATGCACCATGTAAGCAGCATTTTCATTCCTGCATTTTTAGGTCTCAGTAAGCAGTGCATGCATAGTCTCTTCGAGATATGTTGTATCGACTCAATGGGCTTTCATCATGCCCATCACTTTTCATTGTTTCCTTGGTCAGTGGTGTGAAGTTAAGAGCTCCCTCACACCTGGGAAGCAGATAGCTGGCATCGGAGGCATGTGAGGGAGAGCAGAGCAGCTTTGGCAGCATACACCGACCGGGCTCAGGAGTGCTGCTCTTCTCCCCATCGCACTGCCCATGTCTGTTCTTCCAGTTTACCAATGAAACTAAGAGTTCCTGTTGTAAACACTTCTAAGTGTCTAGCTCGCATGCTACATTTCAACTAAACAGGTTTATAACGGCATTGACAGAAAACAATCTGAAATCTCATTGCCAATGTATTGCTACTTTTAGCTCCGAAATGATAAATTGTAGGCATTCATGTTTTTTATGTATTTGTAGGCCAGTAGTTTCATTGGCTGCCTCTCACCCCTCTCAGAGCACCACTCATTTCCTCCCCCTCCTGTTGCACTGCGATTCCTCACCCCTCAAACTTCCCACGGGTGCCACTAGGACTTTGTGCAGAGCTGGCAGTCCGTTGCTGGTAATATCCATCTGCAGAACCCCCTCAATGGTAATGTACAGTCCTCTATGTGCGAAGGGCTCGGGATGCCCCTCTGGAACAGACGTAAAGGAGGGGGAGGCAAGAGACTAGCTGTGGCTCTTCTATCTCACCTGCTAGCATCCGCCTCCTATTCTGTGATCTGCCTCCTCCAGCCTCAAGTGCTTCAGGGCAGCAGCTGTCAGACACTCGGCACCCCACCCGGTCTCTACTCCCTAAATTGCTTGTTTCATATCCACTTAAAAAAAAAATAACTTGTACAATTATTCCAAGAGGTTGAGATTGTGTGGGCATGCCAGTGGAGCATAATGTGTTGCATGGCTAAACACAAATAAGGTCCCAAAGGAGAAACCTATTGGGTATGCCAATGCTTGTTCTTTGTGGGACTCAAGTCACATCTCCCAGCTGACTATTGGTATGATCGTCAGCACGGATTGGGGCTTACAAGTACCCACTTTAGCTTTTAAACTTATTCCTTAACATTGACAGATCCGTGTACTCCAGGTGATTATGCAGAAGGACTTTTGTTATGTGATCCATGCATATAGATCAATGACAAAAAAAGTATTTCAGTTTATGAGGAAAGAGGAAACAGGCAGCAATGTATTTGTATTTTACTAAATCACCAGCAATGTAACCACCTCTTTTCTTGGGTTTATGTTGGAACTCATTTTAATCTCGTGAAATACGTTTCTCATACATTTATACTGTTGTCTGTAATTAAGGATGGGCACTTTCTATTTTACTTACACCACCTACATTTAATGATCTCTGATACTTTTATCTCAATAAAGCAATCATTTCTGGAGAGTATCACAAATCTGTCTTTTTCGACTTCCCTATTTATAACTTTATTGTGTTAAATTGGAGAGTCCTCTTTTTACACACAGGTCAAATGCAGCTTCTGAAATGAGTCTGCGGATGAAATGGTAATAATTTGTTACTGTACTTTTTTGCTTTACCATGAACAGAACAATAGACCTACCTGAAAGGGAACAGAGGCTTATCTTCTTTCTGGGTGTAGCATGAGCCTTGTCTGTGCATGGTGAGCAGAGGGGGAGATGTGTAAAAGGTGTGTTAGTCCTGGGTGAGAAATGTGTAGAATGAGTGGGGTCCGTGTGATTAATGCATGGGTGCAAGGTGAGCAATGCTGGTACAGGGTGAGTGGTGTGTGAGGTGCAGGCTAAGCAATGTGTGCCCTGGGTGTAGTGGGTGAGTGTGGTGTGAGTGGTGAGTGAATGTTGAGTAAGTGAATGCTTGGCGAGAGGTGTATGAGTGGTGTGTGAGTGCAAGATGAGATGCGTGTGGGCAGTTTGTGAGTACAGGTTTCATGTCCAGGATGAGAGGTGCCTCAGTACATGGTGAGCAGTGTGATTGTGCAGGGGGAGCCGTATGTGAGGGTGCAGGGTGATAGGAATGTGAGTGCAGGTTGAGCGGTCATCATTAGTGGTGCTAGGGGTGGGTGAGTGCAGGGTGAGAGGTATGTGAGGAGCGTGGGTGCAAGGTAACAGGTGTGTTATGCGTCCTGAGTGAGAGGTGTGTAAGCAATGTCTGAGTTTCACATGAATGATGTCTGTGTGCAGGGTGAGAGATGTCTGCATGCAGAATGAGCAGTGTGAGATCAGGAGGCATGTTCTGAGTGAGCAGTCTATGAATGTGCATGGAATGTGCGGGGTGAGCAGTGTTTGAGTCTGTTGGGTAAGTGGTGTGTGAGTGCTGAGTGAGCAGTTAGGATGAGTGGTGTAATGTGAGGGATAGCTAAGAAGTATGTGAGCAGGTTGACTGCATGGTGAGCATCGTGAGTGCAAAGTTAGTAGTGTGAGATTGGAGGGTGTGAGGTTTGTGAGTGTGCAGGTTAATCAGTGTGTGAGTAGAAAGTGAGCAATGTGTTAGATATGGTTTGTTATCGTATGTGTATTTATAACGCATACTGCCACCTTGGTGCTGAGCAGGTGTGTACACCTAGCCCTGCCTTTGGTAGGTTAGTTAATTGAAAAGCCAGGTCTTCAGCTCCTTGAGGAATTCAATAAGAGAGGAGGAGACTCTGATATGGAGTAGGAGGCCAGTCCATGCTTAAGGAGTGATGTACAAGAATACCCATCCTCCAAATCTGGTTCTGTGAATGACTGGGATATGTGAGAGTAGGAATTCTGCAGAGCGGAGGTGTCTGGGTGGTTGGTGGAGGGAGATGAGATTGTTCAGGCAGGTGGGACCATAGTTGCGTAGTGCGTTGAATGTGGGTGTGACGAAATTTAAATGAGCACGTTTATGTATCAGAAGCAAGTGCAGCTCCCTGGGGTATGGTGTGATGTGAGATCTATTTGGGAAGTTGAGGATTAGTCTGGCTGCGGAGTTCTGGATGGTTTGTAGTCTTCTAGCTAGGTGCCCGGTTTTCCCGGCATAGAGTGTGTTCCCAAAATTTGCTGGTGACCATGGTGTGAGTGACCAGTTTTCTAGTGTTGCTTAGGAGCCATTTGAAGCTCTTCCTCAGCATCTGCAGGTTGTGGAAGCAGGATGCAGTGACGGTGATGACTTGTGCAGTCATGTTCATTTTGCTGTCTGTGGTTATTCTGAGGTTGAGAGCATGGGTGCTGGGTTTGGGTTTGAGTTTGGCTGGCCACTAGTCCCATAGTGAGGTGTTCTTGCTGAAGATCACTACTTCGACGGTATTGAGCTTGAGACAATTGGCTTTCATTCAGTTAGCGACTTCAGTCATGCAGGCGGTGCAATTGTATTTTGTGTTGGGGGTTTTATCCTAGAGGAAGAGTATGAGTCGCATGTCATTGCAGAGGAGAGAATGTTGATGTGTGCGTGGATGATGCTAGCCAGAGGGATCCTGAATGAGCTGAAGAGGGTGGGGCTGAGCGAATAACCTAGAGGTACCCTGCAGATTAGTTGCAGTCCTCCAAGGAGTATGGTCCTAGGATAACTGCTTGTGTGCTATCCGTTAAGAAGGATCAGATCCAACAGGCGCCTGATGATGAGAATGGCATTGGTAGACCCAGTCAAATGCTGTAGAGAGCTCGGAGAAATCATGGAAATTTCACCTGTGGTAGTGATGTGTGCTGTTTCTGTACTGTGGTTGGACCTGAATATAAACAAACTGGGTTGCATCAAGGAGCTGGCGGTTACTGAGCTAACGTATTATCTTGTAGAGACGCAGATTCCTTAACTTATGAATTCTCCCCAGGCATCAGACTGGATACGGAAATGTTCAACAGTCCCTCTGCGTGCCAGTGGATGGTGTCTTTCGACTACGTTATGATGTCAACTCTGGGTGTGATGTCAGTGGGTTCATATAAGTCAAATGGTCCACTGAATCACACAATCTCATGAAACAGTGATCACTCGTATATAAAACGAGTACTGAAAAGGATAAAACCCTGTACACTATAGAACGTTTATGGAGCTGGGAGGATGGGCAGGGCGTTAAGGAATCTGCAGCTAGACTGTGACTCTACTAGATAATAAGTTACTGAAGGTAAGTAGTTTGTTCATCTGATAGAGACATCTAGCCACAGATTCCTTAACTTTTGAATTAAATACCATAGCTATACTCACCCAGAGGACGGTCTGCGAACTAATCCTACTAAAGCTCTCAAAGGGAACCAGCCGGTTGAAATTCCCCACAGTACTGACCACAGCCAATGTAAATATAAACAACCCCACAGGAACAGAAACACAAAAGCCTCAAGGGGAACAGGATAATACCCTGTCAGAAGACATCTAACTAAAGACAGACAATAGAATTTAACCCCAAAAGTGTAAGTGAGCCCTTGGACTAGAAGGGCTAAAGGCAATGCAAATGTAATGCAACCCGCATTCTCTTTTATCATTGAAGAAATATCTGAAGGAGATCTGTCCTGATAACTCTAGAAAAGAAGGGCTTCTAAAACTCATTTCCATTACAACCAAGATGAATAAACCCATTCATTGCAAGGTCGGGAAGATCAGACCAAGTGTCTAGACAAATGAACGTCATAGTCCACTCTTAAAACAAAGAATATTTTTATTTTCAGATAAAAATGTCCACCCGAAGGATCACACTATGCATAGTGTCAGTAGAGATGGAAAAATTGCAATTAAACAGATATGAGTCTGCTATAAATATGGATCAATTATACCCAGATCTAAATATCTGCGGTCCACGCCTACATATAATCCAAACTTTAAAATGGAATGTAATATCCTTCTCATTGCCTATAGCTGAACTGTATCTCAGATTGTGTAAACACACATGTAGCACACTTATATAAACTCTGTATACACACATGGATAAATGGAACTGAAAAACCAGTCCCAAAATACCATACAATATATATATATCAAGAGAGATACTGCACCCTTAATGAAACACCTTGGGTGACTTAGCATTAGGATAATGCTGCCTGTCAAAAGTATCCCAGCAGGCTGGTACTACCTAAAGAAAACACACATAAAAATGAGCCTTTGCCAGAAGCTAGCACTTACTACCACATCGGGCCTAGAAGGCCAAGACGAATAAGATAAACCAAACCCAATGGAAAATACCCCAAAAAAGGGAAACCAGTTGTAACAACTGTTAACAAGGCATAGGAGCCAAAATCCAATCTGACCGTAAGGCAGACAAGGACTGAAACATACATATTTATTTCTATAAGAACACAGGAAGCACCAGATCATACTCCTCTCTATGATCCCTTAAAGGGTTGTAAGGTACAGAAAATAACAAATGCTTAATGGAGAAAGAGAAATGTATCCAAGAAGACAGAGAACATCCAATGTCCCAACAGGAAATGTATGGCTATCAATAGTGCCTAAACCAATAAATATAGAAATATCTAGGATGTTCTTAAAGTGAAGAAGGATCAAAAAACAAACATTCTCCTCTGAAAAAACAGAAATCTTCGCAACCATGTAAGACATGGCCATAAACCATCCTAAGATAAAAGTTCAGCCTCTGCATCCCAGACAACCTCCGAAGCAGAGCTCACGGGACAACCATGTTCCATAATTGAACATAAGAATCAAGAACACCTCCACTGAGGAAACCTTTAAGGCTTTAAGTAGTCAGAAGAATACAAATCAGACACCTCGAATTGTCAAACGTAAGGTCTCCAGTAAAAAGAAAACATATGCACTTTGCAGGAAAAACCTTAAAAATGTAGTTCCTTGAAGTCAGTAACTCTGTCCGGTGCTACTGCGGTGCTGAGAACAACAGAATCCAATAAGTTCCGTCCGACTGCATCGTTCGTGGTGGTTGGGTTGTGAAGCAGAGTGTGCAATGTGCGGCTCCCTCAAGTCGCGATGCAGGTAGCGGGCTTGGTGACGGTCGTCTAGCGGCATCGGTGGTACCAGGGCTGCGTTGCAAAGTGAAGGTGGTGCTCATTGCGCTGCTGACAGATCACGGTGCAGGCGGCAGTGCTGGTTGCTGAGAGCTGGCGTTGGTCCATCCAGACTGCGGTGTGGGATGGGACGTTGCGTTGAGAGACTTACTAGCAGTGCCTCCAATCAAAGTCAGCGGGTAAAGACGGCTTCATTGAGACCAGGGTGATGAAGTGAAGCGAGTCGGTGAGGAGTGCAGTGCCCACAGATCACTGTGCAAGCAGCGGCTCGGTGGCGGCAGTGGTGGTTAACGTCAGTGAGACCAGGGTTGCGGTGCGAGATGCCCTCTGCAGTGTCTTAGGACACGGAGCCAGCGACGGAGTCGGTGACGGAGTCGTTTGCTTTACCCCCCTCTGTGGCAACTGAAACCACAGTTCCAGAGGCGGTACCCAGAGGTCAGTGAAGTCTTTGCAGTCCCTGAAACTTCAGAACAGGAGGCAAGCTCGACTTCAAACCCTTGGAGATACTCAGCAACAAGTTATGTTATGTTATGTTAACTGTGTTTGTATATCCCACTGTCTGACGACCTCAGCCAATGGCTGGACCTAAAGGTTGAACAAGGTGGGGCTCAGGGCAGAGCCCTGAGGCACCCCTTGTTCGATGGAATGCACCTGAGAAAGAAAAGGGGGAGCAGTGACTCAAAAAGATCTGCCGGACAGAAAGGATCTGAACCAATTCAGAGTCGGACCTGTGATACCTGCCTCCTCTAAACGTTGTATCAGTATGCCATGTGAAACCATGTCGAAGGCGGCACTAAGATCCAATAGGATCAGTGCCGCCGTCTGACCTGCATCAAGAATAGTACGCAGATGCTCAGTCATGGCAAGGAAGGCAGTCTCGGTGCTATGGCCAGAACGGAAACCATTTTGCGACCTGTCCAGAATATCATTGGAATGCAAAAAGTTAGTTAGTATGATGTTAACATGCGATTCCGCCACTTTCGCCACCCAAGGAAGGAGGGATATGGGCCTAAGGTTTTCAGGCTTAGTCAAATCCAGTGCTGGTTTCTTAAGGATGGGGGACACCCATGCCTGTTCCCCCGTGTTGGCACCATAGCAGAAGAGAAAGAAGAATTAATAACCTGACACAAAGGAACTAATAATAACGAAAGAGACTCTTTCAAAAAAGCAGGTTTTAAAGGGTCAGCTGGGGAGCCTGATTTAATTTTCGTACTTAACCTAATCAGCTCCTCTTGAGAGATCTCTGGGATAACCATGAGACTGGAGCTCAAGCCTAGACTTGAGGGAATCGGTCCAGCAGAAGAGGTCATAGAAGGAAAATCCCTATATATAGCATGCACCTTTTCCACGAAAAAGGAGGTCACTTCTTCACACTGCAATTCCGACATAATTGCCGGCACCAAGTTTTTCCTGACTCTGAGATCTTTTAAAATGTTAAAAATACATTTTGCAGGGTTAGAGCTGAACTTAATCTCGTTGGTGTAATAAGCCGCCCGAGCTTTACAAACAGCTCTATGATACGCTTTCAGTTTGGCCAGATACTGTGCTTTTTTTTAGGATCATACTCCTTCCTCCAAGCACGTTCTGTTTTCTTACACGCCTTCCTCAACAAGGACAAGGCGTCATTATACCACGGATTAGAGTCATGGGTGCGACCCTTATACCAGCGTGCCGGAATAAGAGAATCCAGTGCCCGGGTGATCCAGTCGCAGAACATATCATAGCCAGACTCAACATTGTTAAAAGAACCAAGAGGTTCAGCACTGAGGAGTGCATGAAAATCCTCTAGTCTCAGTTTCCGCCACGGGTGTTTAAAAGCAGGTCGAGAAGCAGCATTGTCACATTGTTCTGATATAGGAAAGGACATTGCTATCAACAGATGATCTGACCAGCCCACGGGAATAGGAATCGCTACTGTAGCAGACTCGATGTTAGAAAAAAATAGGGTCTAGCAAGTGCCCACCCATATGCGTTGGGGTCGCACAGGGTTGAGAAAGTTCAGTCCAGTCCTTTCACTGCCCAAGGAAGAAGCAGCCACTGCAGGCCAACCCGGTAAGGCAACAACACAGCAAAGGGGCGTACTCTTCCTGGAAGTTTTTCCAGCTCTGCTTCTTGGCAGGTTCCTTGATTACAGTGAGTCCCAAAGTTCTGGGGTCTGGGCTGCAATATTTATACTGCATTTCTCATTGTTTTCTCAGGCAGAGAGTGTCAGTCCCTAGTCCAAACCAGTTTGGTCCTCTCTGGCCCAGCTTCCCAGCTTCCCAGCATTGTCCATGGCAGACCAGGCCCATTCAGGTGCAAGGAAATCTCCTCCTTCTACTCTAAATGTGGCCCAGGTCAATTCAGCCCAGCTCTGACTCATCCAGGAGAGGCAGGACACACCTCGACCCCCCCCCCCAGTGGATGTCTGAAGAGCATGAACATCACCAGCTCCTATCACTCCAAAGCCAGACAGTCAATCCAAAACCCAGCAGAAGTACACAGGATGGCTAAGCAAGAAAATACCTACTTTCTAAAAGTGGTATTTTCAAACACAGAATATAAAAATCATCTTTACTAAAATATGGATGTTAGATTTGGGGGTCTCTAGTTGGCACAGGTAGGTACTTGTGAAAAATAGGGACCCTTGCCTCTAGTAAGGGAGTACACTCCTAAAATAACCCCTGCTCACCCTCTTGGTAGCTTGGCACGAGCAGAAGTCGATCCTCTTCTCTGGCGATGAGCCGCGACAGGCCCTGCGGCACACTTCTCGGAAATGCGGAGGCGTCTGACGCGACGTCGATCCTCTTCTCCTGCGACACGCTTCCCGGTGATGTGACGGCATCTCTTCTCCGGCGATGCGAGGCGCTTCGTGTTGTGAAGCGGCAGCGGTAGTTTGGTAACACGCTTCCTGTTCTTCAGTCGCGCTTTCAGCTCCTTGCGACACGCAAGTCCTTCAAAAAGTCCAGCACAACTGCAGGCACTTCAAGAAACTCTTGGGGAGATGGTCGGTGAAGTCTGTTGTCCCTGCAACTTCAGCAGGAGTCAAGCTCTTTTCTCACACCCTTGGAGATCCTTGCAAGTTGAAATAAAGTGCACAAAGTCCCTTTCTCCTTTCTTTGGCAGTCAGGCAACCACTGCAGGCCAATCCCCCAAGCAGCACTCCCGCTTAGGGATGGTCTTTCATCAGTATCTTCAGGTTCCTTTCCTCAGCAAAGTTTTCTTCTTCTTGTCCAAAAGTGATCTAAATTCTTGGGATTAGGGTCCCAATACTTATACCCCAAAATCCGTTGTCCTCTGAGGGCAGAGGGGTCTTTGCCTAATCCAAACCGGTTCTGGTCAGTCTTGAAGCACTTTGTTGACATGTCTCCTTCTTTCCTTTCAAAGTTCAGGGCAGAAACATCAGACGCACCACAGGAGGTAGAGCCAGCATTGTGAAGGAAAGGCACAGCCCTGGATCACTCTGTTGACATGACTCCTTCTCTCCTTTCACAGTGCAGGGCAGAGACATCAGACGCACCACAGGAGGTAGAGCCAGCATTGTGAAGGAATGGCACAGCACTATTCAGGTCCCAGGTACAACTCCTCCCTCCCATCTAGATGCAAATCTCTCTATTCACCACTGGGCTAACTCATCCTATCTCCTGGAATCCCCCAGCCCTGCCACTCAAACTCCAGACAAGGAATATACAACCTAGCAGAGGCAGGCTTGGATAGTTAGACAAGAAAATACCTACTTTCTAAAAGTGGTATTTTCAAACACAGAATGCTAAAGCCACCTTCACTAAAAGATGCATTTTATCATTCTGAGTTCAGGCATACTAAACTCAAATTTCTACCGTGTTCCCTGAGTCAGTTAGGATTAGTAAATGTAATAATCTACTGCCCATTCTGGCTTATGGAGAATAGGTTGCCTTGCAATACTGAAATACGAAAATGTCTGTAATTAACTATTAGGACATGCCACACACACCAGGACATGTCCTACCTTATACTTACAATGCACCCTTCCCTTGGGCCTACCATAGGGGTGTCTGATATGAAGAAAAGTGAAGGTTTAGGGACTGGCAAGTGGGTGCACTTGCTCAGTCAGCATGGCAGTACCAGACTGCACACAGGCTCTGCAATGGAAGACCTGAGAAACACTTTTACAGGCTGCTTCTGTGGGTGGCACAACCAGTGCTGCAAGCCCACCAGCAGCATTTGGTTTACAAGCCCTGGGCACACTCATTGCACTGTACTAGGGTCTGACAAGTAAACCAAACCAGCCAATCATGGAGTCACTAATCCATACATCAATGTACCATAGGGAGAGCATATGCACGTTAGCACTGATCAGCAGTGGAAAAGTGCCCAGAGTCAAAAAACAGCCAACAACAGGTCTGAAAACATATGGGAGTCAAAAAGTTCAGGGATGACCCTGCAAAAAGGGCCAAGTCCAACAATGCATTTTTACATTCTGAGTCCAGGCACACTAAACTCCATTTCCCTATATGTTCCCAATGGGAAGTTAAGCTTATAAGATGTTATAAGTAAACTCCCATTCTATCCTATGGGACAGATAGCCCTTTCATAGTGAAAAACTAAATACACTGTAATTCACTACCAGGACATGTCACACACACCAGAACATGTCCTACCTTTAACATACACAGCACCCTGCCCACAGAGGTAGCTTGGGCCTACCTTAGGGGTGACGCATGTAGGAAAAGGGAAGATTAGGGCGTGGAAGGTGTGTGCACTTGCCAAGTCGTCATGGTAGTAAAAACTGCACACAGATACTGCAGTGGCAGGTCTGAGAACCCTTTACAGGGCTGCTTTGTGTGGGTGGTACAATCCAGTGCTGCATTTGATTTACACATCCTGACACTCTCAGTACACTTTACTAGGGACTTACTAGTAAATCAGATATGCCAATCATGGAAACACCAGTCCATAACACAATTTACAACAGGAGTACTTGCACTTTAACAATGAACAGCAGTGAGAAAGTGTGCAGAGACACTAAACCAGCAAAAACAAAGTCAAAACCTGGAGGTCAGAAAGCAAAAAGACCGGGGAAACATGAAAAAAGATGCCAGGTCTAACACAGGTCCCCTCCAGCTGAAAGTAGGGAGAACTTGCCAACGTCCTTGGAGTTCTCTTCACTAAGGCGGGAGAACCTGGACAGACCATCAGTGTTGGTGTGTTCTGTGCCAGGGCGGTGTTCCACCGTAAAGTTCATTACCTGTAGGGAGATGGTCCACCTCAACAGTTTTGGGTTCTCACCCTTCATTTGCATCAACCATCTGAGGTGCCTGTAGTCTGTCTGAACTCAGAAGTGAGTCCCAAACAGGTAGGGTCTTAGCTTCGTCAGTGCCCAGATCACAGCAAAAACTTCTCCTTCTATAGCACTCCACCTCTATTCCCTGGGAGTAGACTCCTGCTAAGAAAGACTACAGGATGGTCTAGGCCCTCTTCGTTAAGTTGTGAGAGCACTGTTCCCACACCATGCTCTGAAGCGTCAGACTGCACTACGAATTCCTTGGAGATGTTGGGTGTCTTGAGCATAGGCGCCGTGCACATGGCTGCCTTCAGTGCATCAAAAGCTTTCTGGCAGGCGTCAGTCCAGATCACCTTCCTGGGCTGCTTCATGAAAGTCAGCTCTGTCAAGGGGGCAACAATAGTGCCATAGTCCATGACAAATCTCCTATAGTAGCCAGTGAAACCTAAAAAGGCCCTCACCTCTGTATGGGTCTTGGGGGCCTCCCACATCAGAATGGTGTCAATCTTAGGTTGTAGGGGCGCTGTGAGAAGTTGGCCTGGCATATGCTGTCCACATTGATGATAGGTTTAGGACAACCATTATTGAAAGCTATCCTAATGTTGCTATGGAGAGCAGCGTTCAGGCTAAGTCTTGAAGGAGTGTAAAGCAGCTTGGTTTACCAGATGATAACCTCTTCAATGTCTAAATGAAAGGAGAACCACACACGGTATATATATATATCAAAGATGTGTATTTATTCCTAAACACTCTCTAGTAATCTCTTTATGAAATTACAGAGCAAAGTACACAATTTAAATGCAATAGTACTTCAGTAAATAGCACAATATACACTGGGCCCCTGGGGGGACCAAACCATTTATTAAGAAAGTGGTATAAGAACAATAACTTGACTAGACACAAGACCTAGACCCTGTAGAATCGCTGGGAACACAAGGCACCTCCCAAGGTAGTGACACAGGGGATCCACGGGGACGCGTGCATTGTGAGAACACAGCCAAGGGACACCGTAGCTTCTATGGGGAAAGTCGCGGTGGGAATTTGAAAGATAAAGGACACTTAGGAGAGGACTTTGAGTAAACCCCTTTAGACTTAAGGGGTTCTAGGGCCAACACCCACGGGAGCACCGTAGTACTCGAGTTACCTCACCCAGGGAAGCTGGGTGCATAGGTGTCTTTTGGTGTCAGCAATCGTCCTTGATTTCAATGATGACTGCTGCAAAGTGCTGCTGCTGTGCAGAAGAAAAGTGGCCGGTGTGATCCAAGCCTGATTCAAAGATGTGAGGAACCTGAAAGCAGAGGAGACAGAGGCTACCAGGGGCACGATAGACGAATGCCCACCGATGTCAGGTACTTCAGGTGCGAAGAGGTGAAGCTTGACTCTGCAGCCATGAGAACCAGGAGGTGTCGACGATGACCAGGAGCTGGATTCGAGCTGTCCCACAAAGGATGTTGAGTGCTGCGGCATCAGGGCCCAGATTGGACCCAACAAGCCTTGGCAACAGCAATCCATGCAGGAAGAGAAAAGATGCTTCGGTGTGGACCAGCAAGGTCCAGGGGACTCACCAAGTGGTGGAGAGTCAGGGCACGTCTGAGCAACCAGCGAAGTCCAAGAAAAGTCAAAGTTGCCTTCTCAGGGACCCACCAGTCGATGGACCAGAGATTGCAAAGGTACCTCGAGCGAAAACACAAAGGGCTGGCTCACGGAACACTCGTAGAGTGTAGACCAGCAATCATCAGTGGAAAAGGTGCTTGAGGTCTGGGCTACAAGTAACCCAATGCACAGCCTCAAGGAACGTCGAGAAGCTGATGCCCTTGCGAAAGTACACGGTGTCCAGGGGTTCCGGTTCCATGGTACCCACGAGGGCTGCGGGTCTCAGCTTTTCTGGGGACTCAGGTCAGCCTCAGGGAAGTCTTGAAATCCACCTCCTGTTTTGCAAAGACTTTGGAGTCTGGCAGGAGCTTCAGAGATGCAAACCGGTCTGATGCGTCTTTGGTGCCTGCCACGCAGGGGAGAAACTCCTTTACTCCAAAGGAGATTCTTCAGTCATCCAGCGTCGTGCAGATCATTGAAGTTCCAGGATTCAGTATCAGAGTTTCGTACAGGTGTAATCTAAAGTCCTGTTGCCAGGGGTTGCTCTCTTATACCCAAGGAAGGGATGGGACAAACTCTGGAGACCCACCTATGGGAGGGTTTGGAAAGAGGGGTGGCTACACCCATTTCCTGTATCCAGTTTCATGCCAGAGCAGGAGCTGGTAGCCCCTGCAACCGGTTTGAACTGGGTTATGCACAGGGACACCAAATGTGACCCCAGTGTTGACTTCAAAGCATTCTTGGAGTGCACCCGCCCAGCCCCAATGCACTAAAGCCTGTCTGGGAGGTGGTGACACCTCCCTGTGACAGGAAACCTATTGTCCAGGCCTCCCCTGCTGGATTTTCCTCCAGCAGCAAGAGGTCAGTCTTGTGTCTGTGGCATCCATTTTGTGATGCCAGGGTTCTTTAAAAATGGTACCGGGGGTACCTATGTGTACATGTCTCTCTCTCTTGAAGGGTGGAATCATACCCCCGCCGCAAGAACTGGCAGGGGGTATGATTCCAAAGTGTTTGACACCAAACACAACATGTTTCCTCGCAGTCATTCCAAAGTTAGCATTTACCGTGAGGTTATAATGCACTTAAGAGTATATGGTCTGGCTGCATCACAGAACAACCCCGGAGAATAGATTCCAAAGGCTGCAGAGGGGGCTTGATCATGAATGGGAACCCTCTCACAGAAAACCCAGCACCCTGCCTTCAGGATTGATAAGGCCCGCCATAGGGCTGACTGATATGTTAATATGTGTAGTGATATAAGGAACCTATATCTAAGTAAGGGGTGCCTACACCACCTTACACAGGCTGCAGTAGCAGACCTGTGGTGTCATTTTGGAAAGCTGTCCAGGGGTGGCATAATACATGCTTCAGCCCCTGGTAGGCCTCTGGGGTACCTATACCCTGGGTATATGGTGTACCATATACTAGGGACTTATAAGGGTATCCCAGTAACCAATCTTGAGTGTATCTAAAGTACATGGAATCATTTTAGAGAGGAAGCAGCTGGGCTGGGGTCCTGGATAGCAGGGCCCCAGCCAAACTAAAGTCGAAAAAGTGAAACATCAGCAAAAAGTGGGGGTAACTATAAGAAGTAGATCCTACTCTCCTACAGGCGCCACTTGGTGCCTCCTACCTGATGCCCTAAGTACACCACAGATCCTTGTCCGATCTGGCACTTACTGGCCTTGACCATGAGGCATGACCTCTGCAAAGCCTTCAACACTTCCCAGAGGTGTTGCAAGTGTTCTTCCCAGCTGGAGCTAAACACTTCAATGTCATCCAGGTAGGTGTCATTGAAATCCTCCAGCCCAGCAAACACCTGGTTGACCAACCTCTGAAAGGTGGCAGGGGCATTCATCAACCCAAAGTGCATTACCCAAAACTGATAGTGCCCCTCTGGGGTTGCAAATGCTGACCTCTCCTTGACCCCCTTGGTTAAGGCAATCTGCTAGTACCTAGACATCAAATCAAACGTGCTGAGGAGCTTGGCGGCTCCCAACCGATCAAATGAGCTCATGAGCTCTAGGGATGTGGTGAGCGTCAGTCCTAGTGACTACATTTAGCCCATTGTAGTCCACACAGAACCACAGTTCAGGAGTGGCTCCGGATGCAGCAGTCTTTGGGACCAAGACCACTGGGCTGGACTTCCTCTTTGACCCAGTCAGTCAACCTGTAAATCTTATGTTTCACAGGAGGGCTGTCACCAATGTCCACGTCATGGGTACACCAGTGAATAACACCTGGGGTCAGGGAGAACAGTGTGGTAACCTATCCCAACAATTGGTGACAGTCACTCTGCTGCACTGAGGTCAGTGTAGGGGAGAGGATCATGCCTTCCACTGACCCATTGTGCTCCTTGGTAGACAGGAGGTCAGGGAGAGGTTCACTCTCCTCTTTCACCCCATTATCTGTCACCAAGAGCATGCTTACTTTGACCTCTCAAAGTGAGGCTTGAGGCGGTTCACACAGAGGTCCCTCAAAGAATTCCTGGGTGTCTGCAAATTCACCAAGTAGGTGACATTACTTTTGCACTTCACCACCTCAAAAGGCCCAGTCCACTTGTCCTGCAAGGCAGAAAGTTCAACTGGAGCCATAACCTACACTTTCTGGCCTGGCTGAAACTCTACCAGAGTGACATTCCGGTCATACCAGCGTTTCATCTCCTCCTGGCTTGCTTCCTGTTGGACCTGGATTACCAGTCCACATAGGGTAGCCTGGCACAGAGTAGGAAGGACTATTCTCCAAGGCACATTGTGTTAAGCTTGCATCACACTTCGCATAGTAACTCAGCGCCCATCCACTAAAAATGACACTACACCAGTTTAGAAAAATACGGGTTACTTTATAAAAGAAGTCTTTAGTATGTCTTTGTCTTTTAGCAGTGTTTAAATTCAGTACATTAAATATCTCCACATTCGATTATTGGTATATGCAAAATTTCACATGGCATTAATAATACCTTTCTGCCCCAAATGAAAGGAGCTCAATAATAACTCCTGCACCCTAAGCAGGCAGTGTATATTCCACAGTTTTAGATAAGGTAAACAGCAGGTATAAAACTTCCTTACAGTGAGGCAAGGCTGTACGTTACCCTTGAGGTCTCAATGATATTACAAACAGGAAGATACAGGTTTTCAGCAACAGTTCCACTAAAGGCCCACTTGTAACTTGGTTCAAACAGCTGGATATCTGAATAGAGACAGGCAGGATATTAAATCATTTCAAAAAGCCATAAAGCTTGCTCTAAAACTCCAGTGGATTAACAGGTTTCATAGTGACACTCTCAGGTTCTGATAGATCTGCATAAAAGAAACAACCCCACAATCAATGCTTTCTTATTCCAGCAATAGCCCTGTTCCCCTGGCTTTCATTAGCGGTAAATTAACCCTCCATTCAGAAACCTCTCTCCCTCAGACGACTTTGCCCAAGCAGGGAAGGTACTGAAATCAGTGAGTCACGTACTTATGGGTTAATGTCCATGGCGTAGTTTATCATATGGGAGATGTCCCAAAGCCGGGGTGCTACTTCATGGCCAATATCGCTGCCCCCGCATAAGGCCCCAATATCGTTCTTCTCCTCCCGCCAGACTAGAGGCCCCAGCTTACTTTTTCCTGGTAGTTCTATCGGTCCGCTTACAGCTTGTGTCCGATCCGTTGACCGGGGACCGGAGAAGTCTTCGCTACCAGCGGAGCTGCACGCCTTACTGACCGGAGTTAAACCTTGCCGCTTTCGCTTCGCCGGCCTTCAGGGCGTCAGTCAGCTCTTCCAGAGGTCTCTCCTCGCCGTCTCCACACACACGAAGGACTCCGCCCACAGCCGGCCTCCTTTAGCCTCTCCCCGCCAAGCGATCTTGTCAGCAAAGTTCCTGCAGCTGAAGGGGCTTGTGTCAGGGACTCTCCCGCGAAGGAAAGGGTCACGGTTAGCGACAGTGGGTGCCTCTCTCACGGCACTCCAGAGCCCCTACGGTGAGTTCTTCTTCCCGTGGCAGGGTTCTCTCAGGGATCTGGGCTCCGAATAGATGTCTTAGGGACTTGCCGCACTGCTGGATAGTACGCTACAAGCGGAGTTTGGGAATTGACAGATAACACCACTGTTCTTGGTGTCTTCACAGGATCAGTTGCTCCCGCTTTCGTGTTCCCCAGTTCAGCTATCTACAACTTCTCTAGAGGTGGCTCAGGGACGATTTATCAGGGACACTAGCAAGGTTTAGGGAGCTAGTGGAAATCCAGCGATGGCAGGGTTAGTTCAAAAGGTAGGGGGTCACATCATTAAAGAGGGGCAGCCAGCCCAAGGGATAGTCTACCCTCAATCAGTGCGCCTTCCTCCCCACGCTATCGCCTCACTCCTCACCAAGTTCAACTCAAGCTCCCTGGTCATTCTAAAATTGCCGCCCTGGTTCTGACCTTTTATAGACTGGGCTCTGGTTGCTAGAACTAACTGGAAGGTTCTAGAACTTCCCCATTGTAGTCCTATGGCTCAGGATCCTGAGGTAAAATGTTGACAGTTAGAAGCTTCCATTTTGGGTCTCCCTATTCTCCATTTTAAAGGAGCACCTGTGCCTCAGGATATATGGAGTTGATGAGGCACCAAAAGCCCTAAGGACAACACCAAAAAGTATAGTGGTCACAAAAACAAACAAGGGTTAGGAGGCCAAAAGGGGCCAAAATAAATAAATAAATAGGAGGGACCACCCAAAGGGCTGACAGGTCTAACACTTCCTGATTCGCCTGAGCGAGTTTCCTAAAGCGGGCAGTTTGGTTCCTGAAGGCCAGCATGTAGCTATATACACCCTGGGGAGTTTTCCTTGGAGTTGTCTCCCAGCCTTCCTATACCAAACTGAGATGTCCTCTCACAGGGTACCCATACAGAAGCTCAAAGGGACTGAACTCTATGGACCTCTGTGCTACCTCCCTATCAGCAAAGAGAAGGCATGGTAAGCTGATGTCCCACTTACGCCTTATGGGTTCTGTTAGACCCTTGATCATGCCCTTTAAGGTTTGGTTGAATCTCTATACCAAACCATTACCTTGTCGGTGGTAAAGAGTGGTGAACTCATACAATACACCACACTCCCCCCACAGCGATATTATATACTTAGATATGAAATTGGTCCCATGGACAGAAACCACCTCTCTGGGGAAACCCACATGGGAAAAGATCCCCATTAATACCCGGTCCACCACTGGCGCCGTCGCTGTCCTGCGATGGATAGCCACCGGTGGCATGGTCCACCAAGATCAGGATGTACCTGTTTCCTGTGGCTGTCTTGGGATCCAGTGGCCCGCAATATCCATCCCAACCCTTTCAAAAAGGGTTCCTACAACTGGACAAGGTTGAAGAGGAGCCTTACACTCTTACCACTTGCCTGCCAAGTCTGGCAAGACGTACAATGGGCATCTGACTGCCTTCGCATTTGCTGCCAAAAGAAGTGGGCGACAATCCCGTCAAAGATCTTGTCCTACCCCAAATGTACTGCCAAATGCATGTCATGAGCCAGACCCAGTAGGAAGGCCCTGAAGCATTATGGTACCACCAGCACACTGGCTGATCCTGGCTCAGTAACCTTAGGCTCTCTGTAGAGGAGACCATTCTCCCAGTAAATCCAGTGTGATCTGGACTGATCACCAGCAGCTTGGTTTGCCGCAAACCCTACAGAGAAGGGCATTCCTTCTGCTCCCTGCAGGATTCTTCCCAGTTGGGACCACCTTCTTGCTGCCTTCGGGTCAGCTCAGATAAGTCCCCGAGTTCAGCTACCTTTTCCCCTGTAGGTACAGGGGTGTCACCCTCGTGGTCAGCCACCTCCCGGACCTTGGGAACCTCAGGGGTGGGTTTTCAGCCCCCTCCCTTCCCTTTCTCTTGGCAGGAACCTGGGCGACTGTTTCAGGCTCCAGGTCCTTCTGATCACCCTTTCTGGCTGCCATCGACCGAGAGGTCACGCATGCCCACTCTGGCAACCCAAGCATCTCCAAGTGAGACCTGAGCTCAAAATCCTTCCACAAGGACTGCTCATGGTCGTTACCTAGCAGAAAATCTATAGGCATGGTAGGGCTCACAACCACCCTCCAGGGACCTGAGCCCACCCTTTCAAATGGAAACTGTGCCACCATACATTGGCGGTCTGAGTTGTCCACAGCAACTACTTGGTGTAACGCCCCAGGGACAACTTGCTCCTCAGAGACCAGGTGACACCAGACTCGGACTGAGGTCACACTGGCCCCAGTATCTCTGAGAGCCTCTACCATTCATCCCATTGATGGTCACCCAGGAGCTGCATTTGTTAGTGTTATCAGGCACTTGGTTTCCTGGAACCATCTAATTCTCCTAGTGAGACGAGGGTCATTTCTGCGGGATCCCCACCCTCCTGTGGGTTCCCCTCCTCCCCAAGTGCTACAGGTGCCAAAACCTTGGTCTGCCCACCGGTGGGTGGCTGTGCCCTCTTGGGACACTTGGGGTCCCCCTTCAAGTGACCCACTTGCTCACACGCATTGCACTTGTGAGGGCCAGTCTCTGCAGGCTTTGCTGAAGAGACCCCTTGTTTCTTTTCTCCTGGGGGATGGGAACCTTTACCCTGGGTAATAGTTTGGGGCACTTTAGCGAGCTCCTATGCTTTACCCTTGTCCCCACCACTCTTCTGCTGGGTACCCAGCCAACCTTTGGCCGAGTCTCCCCCATGGACTTTCTCCATAGAAAGCTTCCAGGGGGCAGTCAGCTTACTATCAGTTAAGTGCTGGCGCAGCTCTGCAAAACATAGACTAGACAAGTGCTCCCACACAATCAAATTGTACAGCCCCTGAAAATGTGTTACATTGCTGCCCTTCACCCAACCATCCAGTGTCCTGCAGAAAGAATCCACATATTCCAACCATGTCTGGGAATCAGTTTTCTTACGAGACCTAAACTGATCCTGATATTTATTGGGTGTGAGGCCACACCTAGTGAGAAGGGCCTCCTTCATGTAAGTGTAGGTGAGGTTGTACCCCTTATTCAAAGCCAACAAAGTGCCCCTCTTCTCTTCTGAGAAATGAGGTCACAATCCTGCAGCCCAAAGCTTTTCAGCGAACCCATTCATGTGAACAGTTGCCTCATAGCCCAGAAACCATCTTTGTATTTCATCGCCCTTTTTAAACTCCTTTCCTACATTCTTGGGAATGTACACAATCTTGTCTGAGTGCACTGTGGAATTCTAGTCAGAATAAGGGGTAGCTTGACACGAACAGTCTGGCTTATTTCAGAGGCAGTCAGTAAGCATTTGCACATAACCAACAGTAATACAGTGAAAATACAAAAGGACACCACACCAGTTTAGACAAATATCCAATACTTTATATATTCAAAACAAGACCAAGATGTTAAAAATCCAACATACAATGCTTAAAAATATGCACTTTGCAAAAAACCTTAAAAAGTGAAGTCGGTAGCTCCGTCCTGTGTAACCGCGGTGCAGAGAACAACAGAATCCAACAGTTCAGTGTGACCGTGTCAGTCGTGGTGTTGGCAGACTCGTAAACAGTACCTTTCACGTTGGTGTGGGCCGGTCGTGGCAACCGTCGCAGTTGTGGTTTAAAGCAGAGTGGTGCGGTGCCCTCAAGTTGCAGTTCAGGCAGTGGCTCGGTAACTGTCATCCAGTGGCATCGGTGAGACCAGGACTGCGGTGCGGAGTGAAGGCGGTGCTCATTGCAGTGCTGACAGATCACGGTGCAGGCAGCAGTGCCGGTTGTGGGGAGCTGGTGCCGGTCATTCCGGACAGCGGTGTGGGACGGGGTGGTGCATCGTGAGGCTTACGAGTAGTGTGCCAAGCCACGGTGCGGACAAGGGTGTCAAAGTCAGTGTACAGTGAAGGCATCCGTGAGACCAGGGTGGCAAAGTGAAGCGAGGCGGTGCAGAGTGCGGTGCCCACAAGTCACAATGCAATAAGCGGCTCGGTGGCAGTGGAGGCCGTAGTCGTCAGTGAGACCAGGGTTGTGGTGCCAGATGCGGTGATGCCCTCTGTGGTGCCTTCAGGACACTTAGTCAGTGACGGAATCGATTGCTTTCCCCCTCTGTGCCAACTGAAACCCCAGTTCCAGAGGCGGTACCCAGAGGTTGGTGAAGTCTTTGGGGACCCTGAGACTTCGGAACAGGAGGCAAGCACTACTTCAAGCCCTTAGAGATATTCAGCAACAAGTTGAGAAAGTTCAGTCCAGTCCTTTCAATGCCCAAGGCAGAAGCAGCAACTGCAGGCCAACCCAGCAAAGCAATAACACAGCAAAGGGGCAGTACTCCTCCTGGCAGTTCTTCCAGCTTTTCTTCTTGGCAGTTTCTATTATTCCAGTCAGTTACAAAGCTCTGGAGTCTGGGCCCCAATAATTTCACTTAATTTCTCTTTGTTCTCTCAGGTAGAGAATGTCTGTGCTCAGTCCAAACCAGTTGGGTCCTCTCTGGCACAGCTTCCCAGTAGGAAATAGAGTCAGCATTTTCCAAGGCAGACTAGCTCCATTCAGGTGCAAGGAAATATCCTCCCACTACTCTAAATGCCACCCAGACCTATTCAGCCCAGCCCAGACTCATCCAGGAGAGGCAGGACACACCTCAAACCTTCAATGGCTGTCTAAAGAGATTGCAAATCCCCAGCCCCTGTCACTCCAAAGCTAGTCAATCCACAACCCAGCAGAGGCACAGAGGATATCTAAGTAAGAAAATACCTACTTTCTAAAAGTGGTATTTTCAAACACAGAACAGAAAAAACATCTTTATTAAAAGATGCATTTTTACATTCGAAGTCCAGGCATACTAAACTACATTTCCCTAACTTGTCCCAATGGAAAGTTAAGCTCATACGATGTTATAAGTAAACTCCCATTCTATCCTATGGGACAGATAGCCCTGCCATAGTGAAAAACGAAATACACTGTAATTCACTACCAAGACATGTCACACACACCAATACATGTCCTACCTTTAACATACACAGCACCTTGCCCACAGGGATACATTTGGCCTTCCTTAGGGGTGACCTATATGTAAGAAAAGGGAAGATTAGGGCTTGGCAAGTGGGTGCAATTGTCAAGTCGACATGGCAGTAAAAACTGCAATCAGACACTGCAGTGGCAGGGCTGAGAACGGTTTACAGGGCCGCTTTGTGTGGGTGGCCCAATCCTATGCTGCAGGCCCACCAGCAGCATTTGATTTACACATCCTGGCACTCTCAGTGCACTTTACTAGGGACTTACTAGTAAATCAAATATGCCAATCATGGAAACACCAATCCATAAAGCAATTTACAACAGGAGCACTTGGGCTTTAACATTGAACAGCCTTAAGAAAGTGCACTGAGACATTAAACCAGTAAAAACAGAGTCAAAAGCAAGAGGTCAGAAAGCAAAAAGACAGGGGAAACATGCCAAAAGATGGCAGGTCTAACAGGGCATATCGACCTAAGTTGCCTGGACCAGCTCTGAAAATCCTGTAGTTCTTAACCATGCACTATGCCGTAGGGCCAGCGAAGATGCCATGGCCCGACCTACTGAATCAGTAGTATCAATACCAAATCTGATTTTAGCTTAGCTGATTGATCGCCATCTCTAATTAGCTGCTCAATATCAGGTTAGCCGAATGTGATGGCAACATGGTCTGAAAAGACTCCCACAAAGTTTGGGAAAAGCACTCAAGAACACAAGACATGTGTGTGGACCTTAAAGCAGAACTAGCAGAAAAAAAAGATGTGCTTGCCACATGCATCCTGACTCCTAGACTCTCTATTCAATGATGTCTTAGGGAAAGAATCCATATCCTGTGAAGCGGTAGCAGTCTGAACTACCAGACTATGAGTGGTAGGATGCCTGAAGCGACAAACTGGGTCTCCAGAAGCAGGTAGGTGTCTGGGAGATATAGCACGTTCCACTGAGACCCCTGTATGAGGTTTGGCCCAGGTTCCCACCCAACATGTCGAATAGAGTCTCATTGAATGAAATAACAGGGTCTCCCCCTGTCCGACCTTGATAAAGGACATCAATCAGAGGTTTGGTAGACTTCTCCACCATAGAAAGTTACAACTCCAAAACTGCAGCCACTCTCCTCAACATATCAGCAACGGAGATACTTGCCTAAGTAGTGAGACTAGGAGAGAAAAATAGGCCAGAGGCTGGGGACGATTCTATCCCACTAGCCGTACCAAGGGCAGATATTCAAACCTCCTCCACTTGAGGTGGGATAATCTCAGAAGTGGTCTGAAATGGCCCAGATTCCCTTGTATCACCCTTCAAAAGGTGATTACCATGAGAAAGAAGTGAAATCCACATTCACCTCAGTTTGCTCTTTCAACTCCGCATCTAATGCCAAGAAGGTGATGTTTCGAAGACGATAAGAAGAGGAGGAGTGACTTCAATCGGCGACAACGCCGAAGTCGATTGATCAAGAATGGATGCAGAAGATGGAGACCCCGAAGGGATATGCACCGGCGCTGAAGCAGAGTCGTCTGATGCCGACAGGCTCCAACCCAATGACTCAGATGGCACCACCGAAGGTGAACCCACCGGAGTAGCTTCAATCTCTCCCTTGTAACCTGAGGGCACTCCAGAGGAAGGCGGGAGCCCAAAGATGAGATGTAGAGAACTATAGTTCTCCCCATCTGTGCCATCGTAGCCCCGGAGGAGAAGCGGGGTGGAGTTGTGTACAGCCTCCTCAACCGGCGAGCAGGAGGAGACGTGGAAAACGAGTCTCAACAAGGCAAAGTTTGAGGGTGCTGTGACTTCAAACGCCTGCGCTTACCTTTGGATGTCTCTGGAGAGTGACATCCCCGGCTTCAGCTCCTGGACGGATCCATTTTGGAAGATGAAGACTGAGGCATTTCTTGAACACCTTCAGCTTCTGGTAGAAGCAACCCTTGGAGTCATGGTGTTCTCCCAAACACCACATGCAAATGGAATAAGGATCTGTAGCAGACATTTGTTGATACAAGACCCACAAGGCTTAAAGCCTGATGGCATGGAAAAAAGGTATACTGTTCCCAGCTGACAAAACCCTTTGAAGTAGGCCAGAAAAAACATCCAGAGGAACTGCTTCTCCAGATCCACGTTGCAGCGCAGAAAAGAAGAAACCTGATGCCTGGGGAGGATGCGAAATTCAAGGAATCTGCAGCTGGAAGTCTCTATCAGATGTATTGGTTGATTTGTTTCTCTCACAGCTTTCTGGGTATGGTAAGAGGAAGATCGGTCCATAGTTAGAAAAGTGTGGCTGGATCAGTGGATGGTTTCTTGAGCTGTGGCATAACGATAGTATATCTCCAAGTGTACTGGAATGAGGCTGATTCAATGAAGGTGTTGAAGATGGGTGTTAGTCCTTTCCTGTTATTTAGAGTCCTTTGATGAAAGCGTAGCGAAAGCAAGGGTCATATGGGTCCCCCAAATGGATGGTCTACCTAGTAGCAGTGATTTCAACAGTGGAGACGGCGGTCCTCAAGTTCACAGTTCGTTCTTTGGACATGATGGGAAGTTAAGTGGTGAGAGTTATTGTTCTGGTTAAGGGTCGATGTTACTGGATATGGAGATGAGTGTGTTAAGGGGGAAGTCTAAGAACTTGTTGCAAAGGTCTTGTGTGGGGGTAATGTTGCTGCAGACAGGAGGATGCATGGTGAAGTTTTTGATCATGGGGAAGATTTCAATGCTGCTGTTGGTGCCGACGTTGATGAAATCAGCAAGAGCTGCTGGTAAGTAGCATCTTTTAGAGCTGATTTGAAGATGTCTTTACCTGGGGTGTCTTGACTTGTTATCCAGAGCACTCAAGTTGCTTGCAGTGGCATTTTGTCAGCCTGAGTTACACTCTGTGTACCAACTGGCATGAAGTCAGGCTCTTACCGTTGGGTTGTGCTTGAGGGGGGCCAGGATGTCAGTACATGTAGTGAGGGTAAGAAGCGGACAACAAGTTTTTTTCGCTCAATGTTAGTGATGACACGTGTGAATGTCACGTGTTTCACTTAGATCCCACCATGTGCGCTGTAAGTGTGGTGATGTATGAAAAGCAGTTGTGCTATCATTTTATGTGTATGTGTTTTTGTTTCCTTTTTCCTACAGAGAATCTTGCACTAGTACTACACTTTCCGGGGAGTCTGATCCTCACTACCTCCGGTCCTTTAGTGGTAGATCCTTTATACCTTGCGTGTTAAAAGGCGAAGCCCGTTTTTACAATCCTTTGGTCCTGAGGAATGCTATGTGCCCTGCTTGGACACCTAAGCAGAAACATGTTGACCACATCTAGCACATTGAAGAGACAATAAGGCCCCATGTCACCTCCCCCCTCTTTTAATACCATGCATTTGCTCCATGAATAAAATTAGTTTGTTGACAAATGTACTAGTTTTTAGTTCACCTCTCACTAACTCATGGGCCACCACTTAGTTGTAGAAGTGCATCCCTGTCTCCAGGTGTATGCCTGCACTCTATCAAACAAAGGGGCATATTATCAAGGGGGTTTATCTCCGCTTTTTTGGCTTTAAAAGCCAAGAAAGCGGAGATAAAATTATCTCCCTATTACCTAGCTGTCGCTAACACCAGTTAGCGACAGATAGTAGGAGATAGCGACCATCTTGGGCCCCACTTTGCATGTCAGTGATATTTATCACTAATGACATGCAAAGTGGGCGTGCCAAGATGTTAGCGACTGGAAACAGTCGCTAACATCGCTTTCTCCTATTACCAACTTTTGGAGATATTCGCGCTAAGCGCGAATATCTCCAAAAGCTAACACCTGCCCTGAGCAGTTCTTAGCCATGTTATCCAATGGGAGGTGGATAACATGGCTAAGAGCATTAGCTCGGTAATGCATGAATATCTGTGACTTTTCAGCGATATTCATGCATTGCGGCCGTTTTTTATCGCATTTGCGATAAACCTTGGTAATACCAAGGTTTATCTGCGATAAAAATCGCCGCAGCTCAGCGGTAAATTTTTGTCTCTAACCATGCAATAGCGATAATTATCGCTATTGCTTGGTAATATGCCCCAAAGTTTTTAGAGGGCGAGGACGGACTATGATGAAGAATGACACCAGGCGGTGTGTGAGGCCAGTCCGTCACTTTTTGTGTGATGCCCCCACTGGTTTTGCATCTCTAGAGACCCTGTAGGAACCAGTAGGCATCCCAACTAGGGACAGCCCCATTTGTGTATACATGTCGTATTGGAGGCTGGCTATTCCCTAGGCCCCGCGACTCTAGTTTCCATCCCCAGTAAATTCTGGGGCTAGTGTGTGTGACAGTACATGTAGTGATCCAGATCTTGAGATTGTTGCTGGTGTGCTCGGGCTGGTGAGTAGAAAGGGCATATGACCACTCCTCTTCTGTGATGCCGTAGGTATTTCTGGTGGTGGCAGGTCTCTGGTTGTGTGGGATGGGTATGCTGAAACTGACAAGGGCGCGGTCTGTCCAGGTCATTGTTGCTGGCTTGGCTACTGTGATGTTGCTGATTAAGGAGAAAATCAGGGTCAATAGGTGCCCGGAGGTATGGGTGGGTTCAGTAACGTGGTGGGTGAAGCCAAGGTTTGTGGGGTTTTCTGGAAGGGCTGAATAGTTTGGGTTGGTGTGGGCTTCTAGGTGAAAATTAAGGTCTTCGATTAGGATGAAGGTGCTGCGCTTTATAATGAGAGATGCAACAAAGTCCATTGTTGCGTAAAATAAGAATCTCTACAAGGTTTGTTTTTTACATCGATGGGTGAAATGAGTGAACTTAGTTCAATGTACCAGCAATTGAATGTGAAAGACAGAGTATTGTAGCACCACAGGACCACACCCAATGAATAGTTGAAGTGGAGTTAGTACTTTTAGGTCACTAACAATCCCTAAGCAGTGATTCAGGCACATGCAGTATTTTGAGAAGCTCAATTTTGCTCTTTATATTAGCTCACACACAGTGGGCACTATGAAAAAGACTCTTTCACTAAAAGCATTTACTTCAGCAGTCTCATCATGTTGCTTAGTACATGTAAAATCACCAGACTTAATATTATTAAAATAGCACAAATGCATGTTACGAACAAGGAGAATAAAATGAACATTTCTACCATAGTTAAAATATCATCCAGCAATCTACCACCCTAAAGCCCACTTCAATGTGTTACAGTAGGAGAGAATGGAGCAGTGTAACATCCATCTAGAGCTTTTTAGGAAGAATCAATGACTGCATATCTATTTACAGCAAAATGTTGTAGTTATCAGCAGTCGGGAGCCAGAACCATTATTCAAGAGTTCATGGTGCGTGGGGATGGATGAAGTAGGAGTAACTAATAGAGCACAACTTTACTCCATTATCAAAGTACTACACATTTCATGCAAGGAAATTCTATCACACAAAAGATAGTGACATGGAGGATTTCTGCAGCTTGAGGTGCTAATAAACACAGGGCCATTCTTCATTTAAACGCATGTAAGAAAAAGGAAAGTTTCAGGAATCGAACATATATGAATTATGTATTGCTTCATACCAGCGTAAGAGTTTATATTTCTGGCATTCATGAAAATGAAAAGTTGTAATCGAGAAATAATACCATGGATCAGGTATGTGACAAGTGGATTTTCATTAACTGGAAATGCTACTTTTTCCATTTGTTCCATACTCAAAAAGTAAATGAGGATTCTTTTTCGCTATTGTTTTCTGTGTTAATTTCAAATTATAAGGTTCAAAAATTGCTGCCTCGTTCAGCAGTTGCCAAGGCACATAACCTGATCTAAGGGTTTATAAGATCTCATTTGATTGTTTTATAGCTCTTAACTGAGCCTGACTATGCTGTAACAGACCCAAGTCCCAATTGAGAAGATCAAAGGCTGAAGACATGACATTGTTTAATGGATGCACTCTTTTAGAAAGTGTATGCATATCACTGTAAATAACGTTAAAAACTGTTTTCTTTATCTATTTATTAAATCCTTTCTGCAGCTTTTTAGAAGTTATTCCATTCATTATAAATGCCATATATTCCTGTCGTTGCTATGAACCATTTATTCCTAGTGGGTTTTGGTCCCAGGACAAAATCAGAAAAATCCATGCTTTCTTTAATTAAGGATAAATGCTCTTTCACAGCCGAAAGACAGGACGGTTTTATTCAATGTTGGCACAGCTTGTCACACTATATATTGCACTGACTGCAGGTATGTGTGCAATATCGAGCATAAGGGCGATTAGCTTGAGGAACAGGGGAGTTAGAAATAAAACAATGCATGCAGGTAACATAATCTTAGGTCCATAAGACTAAACCATTAAAAGAGAAGTGAAAAGAATTATGGGCTCCATTTTGGATCATATTGTTCACTTCGGAATCTGAAATATTCATTTGTAATTGGTAATTATTTAACAAGGTTAAATTACCTTTTGGTGCTGAAGGTATTTCATGGTTCCAAATCCCCTACAGGTAGTTTAGTAGATAGGTTTAAATAAAAATCTTTAGCTATCATGCATGCTCAAAATAAGGCTTCCTTGCCGTGAATTTCCCAAACTTTTGTTCCCTAAATGCTTTTCTCATCAACATTTCTGTCCATTACTCATATCCTTGTAAAGTCAAATTCTGATTGTATACATTTGAATAAATCCAATTGTTAGGTGTGATCAATTTTTTCTGGAGTTGTTGTGGGTGTTGTGAAAAATAGAAGGCTGTGAACTGTCCTCCCCCTTAAAAAAGCAAACTTTCTGTGAGAACTTTTGATGACTATTAGAGGCAGAACCTCACAATGCTCCTATTGTGTATATGTGTATATTACCCTAAGGTAACTAGTCCTATGTATGTAATAATGTGCATAATTATTTCAAAACAATACATTTCCTTGTAATTCAATGCATTCCAATATGGATGTTTATTGCTCAAGGTGTTACATGCCTGTAAATCAAACATCACTCATTTTACAGACGGCATATCCTAGTAATATGAATTAGAACCAGGCATAATTCCATCATTCATTGAAACTTGCAACACATATGGCAATAGCAATGTCTCAGTTGGGCCCATGATTTGATAGAAACCTTTTCCCAAGCTATGCCCACGGTCACAAGATAAGCTATGATGCTAGCAGTGTAGAGAGTCGATGGGATGAAAGATGGGGTTGCAGTTCATGAACCATATTTTGCACAATTGTTCTTTTGGGGACACAATGTCCATTCATTAGCAATAAAACTGTCATCATCATTATGAGCCACATGATGCAAATGATGCAAAGCAACACTCCTGCAGTGATCCAAACGTAGAACCAAGCTGACATCAAGTACCAGTCACAAAACCAATGGTAGGCAAAAAGAAATCTATGGCAACAAAATGACAGTGGAGAGTGATGAAAAGGCCTCTGTGTAAAGCTCAGAGCCGTTCTGATAAATCGTTTTCTCTCGAAAAGACATCATCACGATTGATGTTGCATCTTGTGGTGGTTCATAGTAAACCATGGACTTCCTTGAATATTTGGAACTTTAGTGATGGCAGAGTCAGATTCATCTATGGAACCCATTGCTCTGTTTAAAGTTGGAGATGCAGTATGCTCAAATAGCCCCAGCTAGAAACTTAATCTAGTGATGTTTCTGCTCTCAACTAGGGGTAGTTTATTCAGTTGGAGGAACATTCTGTTCGTATTGCAGAAAAGCTTGTTTACGAAGTAGAGGATTATACTAAAAGTTTACATCCACTACACTCATGGAAGAAGCCCACTGCACCCATCTCGGGTATAGGGTGTGAACATTAGGAATGCTTTCTTTAGTGGCTGCTTCTAGTGCTGGTATGGAAACAAACAGAATCATGAGTTTTCCCTGCACTAAAGGGTACTCCTTCAAGATAGCTGTTTGCACAGCTGCAATAGATCAAAAATGTGCTTTGGCTGGAGAATACAAGTGGGACTTGTATGCTTTAGGAACAGTCTTTCCCTCATTATATAAGTATAACCCAATTGGCTTTGTATGACTCTGAGCAGTAGGTTGGTTTTACTATCCCTAATTTGTAAATATTTTGTCTCTAGCATGTCTGCTTGCACAGCACGCAAGATTGTTTGTTGGGTCATTTACTGTCTTGATGAAAACGTGGGAGAAACCAAATCTAATAAGTGCTTCACTCAAAATTAAATTATGAATTACTTTATTCGGTTTCATTAGTAGTCAAACCATAAAAGTATAAACTTCATTGAAATATTGCATTTTTCCAATATAAAAGTTACATTGCGTAATTGTTAAAAACTTTACAGTAGATTATTTACATGTTAAAACTTATAATCAAAATATTGCTGTTAAAAAACCTGTAACGGTAATTTAAAATGCCTCAAGAACTCAGATTACAGGTTTGTTCTATGTCGAATACAAAATTTCAAAAACCTAACTATATTTATAGCTAAAAAATCTTATTCCAGAAGTTGGAGTACCATGAAAGCGGGTTGGCATTGGAGTAAACCCAGGCTTTTTAAGATTGGAAGGAGCCACTGCTTTCTGGGTTCAATATACAATTTACAGAAAAGGGTTCCATGTAAGAGCGATTGATGGGATTTTCCGTCACAGGGACAAAGGCTTAACAGCTTAGACCAATCATTCATCGATGGAAAAGTGACAAGTTGATGAAAGATGTTTAATCTAAATCGGGTTAGAAGGAATCTGTCAAAGCTGGATAGCTTCCAAGTTAGATATGGCTGGATCGTCGCAGTTGTTTAAATTAACAAGGAATGCTGAACAGAGGTTTTATTTACTTCAGCTATCAAACGAAAGCCAGCTAAGTGCATTAGACATTGGTTCTTTAACGTTTTTCTAGAGATCTGGGCCATTTCGTGGGGATTATGATAATAATTCTCCAAGCCCAGGTCGAGTAAAAACTTCCTCACATATTGTAACCACTGAATCTTGTTAGCCTGTTCTAACCCAACGCAATCTGTCACAACTGATTGAGTTAGCTTTAAGTTGTTAGACGTCCAAAGGCGGTGCCATAACAGATCCGGTTGTATCCCTATGATATCAGAAATATAGGACACGCCCAGTTCTAGATGGCAACTATATGTGGAGGTACTTAGTGGAACTGCCAGTAGGAATCTTAAGAAGCTATTTTCTACTTTTTGGATGGATTCAGCCTGGACATACCCCCACACCCCTGCTCCGTATATGGCTGTGCTGACGCATTTAGCCTGGTAAATGCGTAACATCTCTTCCGGGGGTCGCTTTCCCAACCTCTGTGTGAAGGCTACCAGAGCCATTGTGGATTTTAAGAACTGCAATTTTCTGACCTCAATTGCTCTTTTCCAGGTACCCTTTTCGTCTATTACAACTCCTAGGTAGGGATAAGTGGGAGTGGGATCTACCCAAGAGTTGCTTATAAAAATATCATTTCCTTTCCTAAGTTTCCACCCAGAAGTCATGATAAAGGTTTTGTTAATGTTAATTTTCAAATCTAAATTCGACATAAATACATTGTATCGGGATACTGAGTGCTGTAACTCGAGGGAGTACGTGCAATAATCACCGCATCATCCGCGTATAGGAGAGCGGGAATAGGGCGATTTGACACTTGTGGTAAGTCCTGACTCCTCTCCAACATTGCTGCTTCCAATCCATTTGTATAAAGAGTAAAGAGGAAGGGAGCCAGGACACAGCCCTGTCTTACTCCTCGCTCCACCCTAAAAGCCGCGGATAGTTGACCTCCAAGACCGTATCTCACTCTCGCAGTTGAGTAGATTTCGCGCAGATAATTGACCAGCAGAGGCTCGATTCCCATTGTTATCATTATATTCCATAGTTTTAGATGACCCACGCAGTCGAAAGCTACTGTAAGATCGACGTAGGCCATGTGAAGTCTGCCACCCTTCACATCCACGTATTGACTCCTCAGTAGCGACAGGTTAAGGACCTGTTCGATGGTACCAAGGCCTTCCCTGAATCCGTACTGGAGGTCAGATATGATGTTATTCTCCTCCATCCAGTGCTGTAAGCGTTCTAGGAGAATACGGCCCACCACCTTTCCAAACGTGTCCAGTAGAGAGATAGGGCGATAGCATGTTGGACTGTTGCGATCGCTCTTTTTGAACACCGGGGCCAAGATGGATTCTGACCAAGAGTCCAAGAGGCCAACCTTTCCCGTGGCCTCTAGTACCCTGGCCAGTAATGGGGCCCACAGGTCCATTTTAAATTTGTATAAGTCCACGGGTACCCCATCGGGGCCTGGGGCCTTTCCTCCTCTGCTGGCTTTTAGGGCGTTTTCAACTTCGGCCTGAGTGAAATCTAAGCCCAGTGAACCTATGGAAGGGCTTAAGATACTGCTCATGTTCCCAGGTGTACTGTGGGTTTGGGTGGAATCCTCTGCTAGACCAAATATCTGCGAAAAATGGGCTATCCAATCAGATTAGTTAATAGTGACTTCTATTTTGCTACACTCCCTACTGCCAGAGAGGAAAGGGTTGTTTATTACTTCCCAGAATGCTATGTTGTCATTAGTTTTGCAGCTGTTATGTAAAGCTACCCATAGTTCACTTCAAAGGTCACTTGGAGAAGTGAGATCGTCTCATTCATATAACCCCCAGTAGAAGAGTGGGCAAAATGCGTGATGTTATTTTCCTGCTCGTCTAATAGGCCACATGTAATGTTATTGTTTCTTTCACAGAGGGGTAAATTAAAATCACCATCCGATACAATAAAAGGATTTTTCCCGAGATGATCATTAATGTAATCATGAAGGAAATAGCAAATTTCCTTCAGAGTCTCTACCAGTTTTGATGGTTGTAAATTGTTATAAAAATTAACTAACAGAATGGTAGCTGAGTTTTCTTTAGCTATTAAGATTATCTGGTAATTCTCCTCATTTTTTAAGGTGATTGTTTCTCTCACCTGAATTAGCTTTGAGATGTACACCATTAGCCCACCTTTTGCACGCCCTGAAGCTGATTTAATTGCCGATGAGAAGAATGCTTTGTAACCATTTAGATGGATTGGTTGGGTTGCCCACGTCTCCTGCAAACAGAGAATGTCGTGGGTCCGCACAAATGTTACCCATCCTTCTTGGTTACATTTAGATCGGAGGCCAGCAATATTCCAAAATGTTAAACTAAGGGAGGCCTCTCTGAGATGGTTGGTAGCGAACTGGGAGGCTGTGATCGGGCATCTTCTTTCGTTTGAAAGCCTTCTATTCGTTGATATGCAAATCAAAACTTGGTCTGAGTCACCTATTATTGGGGGACTTTGTAGAGGAAACTTAGTGCCCTGGTTGACTAGAGAAGATTCTTGAACCTGTTCAGATTGAGCCGAAATAAGGTTAGTTGAGAGGGCCCAAGGATTTACCAAGTGGACTGCTTCCTGAGATAGATTATAATCTACGGTCACTTGTACATTGTTGCAGACTCCCTCTACTATAAGGGAAACCTATTCCCAGGGCACAGGTTGGTTGTCAGTCCACTTCCTCTAGGACTGAAAGAAGCTCAAATCTATTAGAGGTTAAAATAGAGCCGTTAGGTTTCAAAGTGGGCTTAAAAGCCGGCTTATAGAAAAAACCAAGAGGAAGGGATGAAATTGCTGTTGGGGTTATGCGTGGTTCCTCCTTATGTGTTAGGAGAAAGTGAACCAATTTAGGCGTCTTAAAATTTTGAACAATTTTAAGACATATTTTTAGATTTATAACAATTTTAAGACAAATTTTTAGATTTTTCGGAAAGGCCCACCCACCCTACTCTTCGGACCATCCGGATTTGGGGTGTGTTCTGAGGATTGAAATGCTTAGGGGCAGGATGTGGGTGGCAAATTTAAATGGTCAGTATTTGGTTGGGCAGTAGAATTAGTGGGGTTAGAATTGGGTATTTTCAGCCCTTGGTTTAGTGGGTTCTCAGTCCTGGCTGTAACCTTTATCATGCGCTCCTCTACAGCAGGGTTTAAGGGCTCTAGGGGCTGCGCTTTCGATGGGCCAGGTTGGTGCTCTTGACTGGGTTGATTACAGTTAATCCTTTCTAATGGGGAGGGGTTCAAATTGGTAGGTGTCATTTTAGAAGTTTCCAGTCTGGCACTAATGGAATCAACGTCATCTCTCAGCTGAACTAGCTTGTTTTCTATGCGGACAAATCTTTCATCAAGAGCAGAGGTCAGCTGTAAGGTTAATTCTCTACGTTTTATTTCGAGAATATTTGTTATGAGACCTTCCAAGTGGGCCCCCAGATCTTGTACAATGGTCTTAGGGTTGTTTGTGGGGGAATCGATCTGAGGTTCAGGATAACTTAGGACATCATCTGTTTGAGTTTGTGATGGAACTGTTTCCAGTGAGCTAGAACCAGGGCAGCCTAATTCCTTACCCACTTTGCCCTGCTTGCCTCCCCTCTGTTTTAACCCCAGCGCTCGCCCTTTCCTTTGCTTAGTTTGTTCCCGAGTTTGTGGGCCTTTCCTTCTTATAGTGGGGGTGTCGATCTCCTTATCCTGGATATTGGGAGATTGAGGTTGGTAATTCACGGAAAGGGGAGAAGGTATCAGGGAAACCGTTTTCTTTACTAACTAGCAGCCCGTCCCGACGTTGCCCGGGAGCAATTAGGCTTCAGGGCCCCCTCCCGCCCCGCTTTTGTAACCTGCAGACGTCACTTTTTCCTCCTGTAATTTACTTTGCTTCAGGGCCCCCGCCCGCCCCACTTTTGTAACCTGCACACAGCATCTAAAACCCCTCTGGCTACACGTTACTTTTTCCTCCTTTTCCTCCTGTAATGCACCTTTTTTCTGACATTTGTAGTGCACCGTTTGCCTCCTCTTTGTTGTCCTCAGGCTTCCCCGACCGCCGCCCGTCCGTCCCGTCCCCCGCCCGGCCCGTCCCGTCCCTCGCCTGCCACGCCCCCCGCCTGCGAATACATGAGTGCCCTTACCTCCGCCAGCGCTGCTCCCGCCTGTCCGCTCGCACCACCGCTCCTCCCCTGCGCCATGTCCGCCGCTCCTCCTCCGCCGCCGGTCCTCTGCTCCTGATGTCACCACTCCTCCCCCCCGCGCCATGTCCGCCGTTCCTCGGACGCCGCTCCTCCCCCTGCTCCTAACGTGACCACGCACGTCGCGGCCGGAGCTACTTTTGAGGGACTACTTTTTTTTTTAAATCTAAAATTTTAAATAACGTTTATTTTTTTTATTTATGTAGCCTATAACCATCTACACACCCTGCCGATTTGAACGGGTTATCGGGTGTGTATATTGGCGCAGTGGTTCCCGAGTTTACCCGCCTCAAAGCCTGAAAGTTTCTGCTTTATTATAGTAGTATAGATAAGGAACTAGTAGATTCCTCCTCCCTGGTCAATGGAAACTGGATCGAATCTAATGAGAGTCTACGCTCCGTCAACTGGATCTCGTGGTTAAGGAGAGATTCTGCTCTTATCAGGAAGGCATCCAGAGTGCCTGCTGTGCTTTTTCTTTTCTCCATTGGATTTATTTCTTTCCAAAAGGGTCAACAGCAAATGGCCACTATATTATCAAGATTTGGAGCAAGGGGATCAGATTGGAATCATTAGCTGAGCTACAGGTTTAAGAAATGTGGCCAAATAGCTTTTACGACAATAATGTTCATTTAAAAATAAACCAAAACCATTTAGTCCGTTTGGGCGCCATTATTACCAGTTCTTCCAATATTCGGGCGCACAGCAAGCTGCAAAGGAACCGGGCCCTGCCATGCCCCTATCTTCCCCGGACACCACAGATGGCCCGCCCTTATCCGGGCTTAGCCCGGCACCCACCCACGCGCGTCCCACGACGTGGGTGACCGCAAACTGTTAAATAACCACAGGTGGAGAGAGGGAGGGGCTGCCGGATCACTCACTGCCCGCTGTTCTCTGGGGCTTTGAGTCCTGGCCCCTTCTGCTGCTCCTCTCGCCCTCAGAAAACAAACGACGCGTCTCCCGCAAAGCGAGAGGCGCAAGAGGTAGATATTCCCCACAGGTGGAGAGAGGGAAGGGCTGCCGGATCAGTCACGGCCCGCTGTTCTCTAGGGCTCTGAGTCCTGGCCCCTTCTGCTGCTCCTCTCGCTCTCAGCAAACAAACGACGTGTCTCCCGTGAAGCGGGAGGCGCAAGAGGTAGATATTCCC
Source organism: Lissotriton helveticus (assembly GCF_964261635.1). Taxonomy (NCBI): domain Eukaryota; kingdom Metazoa; phylum Chordata; class Amphibia; order Caudata; family Salamandridae; genus Lissotriton; species Lissotriton helveticus. Next base: position 258,920,330 of record NC_136069.1, on the reverse strand, counting down.
CACAGGTGGAGAGAGGGAGGGGCTGCCGGATCACTCATGGCCCGCTGTTCTCTGGGGCTTTGAGTCCTGGCCCCTTCTGCTGCTCCTCTCGCCCTCAGCAAACAAACAACGCGTCTCCCAAGAAGCGGGAGGCGCAAGAGGTAGATATTCCCCACATGTGGAGAGAGGGAGGGGCTGCGGGATCACTCACGGCCCGCTGTTCTCTGGGGCTTTGAGTACTGGCCCCTTCTGCTGCTCCTCTCGCCCTCAGCAAACAAACGACGACGCATCTCCCGTGAAGCGGGAGGCGCAAGAGGTAGATATTCCCGACAGGTGGAGAGAGGGAGGGGCTGCCGATCACTCACGGCCCGCTGTTCTCTGGGACTTTGAGTCCTGGCCCCTTCTGCTGCTCCTCTCGCCCTCAGCAAACAAACGACGTGTCTCCCGCGAAGCGGGAGGCGCAAGAGGTAGATATTCCCCACAGGTGGAGAGAGGGAGGGGCTGCCGGATCACTCATGGCCCGCTGTTCTCTGGGGCTTTGAGTCCTGGCCCCTTCTGCTGCTCCTCTCGCCCTCAGCAAACAAACAACGCGTCTCCCAAGAAGCAAGAGGCGCAACAGGTAGATATTCCCTACATGTGGAGAGAGGGAGGGGCTGCCGATCACTCACGGCCCGCTGTTCTCTGGGGCTTTGCGTCCTGGCCCCTTCTGCTGCTCCTCTCGCCCTCAGCAAACAAACGACGCATCTCCCGTGAAGCGGGAGGCGCAAGAGGTAGATATTCCCGACAGGTGGAGAGAGGGAGGGGCTGCCGGATCACTCATGGCCCGCTGTTCTCTGGGGCTTTGAATCCTGGCCCCTTCTGCTGCTCCTCTCACCCTCAGCAAACAAACGACGTGTCTCAGCATAGTGAGTCAAGTAAGGTTGTTCAAACGTAAGGAATCCCTCCACCAGGGATTGCAACTTTTTCAGTGTATCAGGAGGCTGCAAAGTAGGACAATACTGAAGGAGCTCAAAGCCGAAACCTTTGCCCTCCTAGGATAACTCATATCCAAGAAAGGTCTCCTTAAAGTAGGCAATCTTCGATTTTTTAAAGTTAATCTTGTAACAATGAATGTAATAGTCTTACAATCTTGGCCACCCTAGTAAGGAGCATTTTTAAATCATCATCAATGAGATAGATATCTTCTGGATCTGGTAGTAAGATCTCCATGAAACTCACTGGAAATAAGCTAAGACTATTCCTGTAGTAGGTACTCACTTCCCGGTGTTATGTTTTAACTAAAAAAAGTCATTGGAGATGTCCAGGGTTGTTTTGTATTTTTTCTGTACCTAGGAGGTTTTTATGAGAGCCTTGCATCACTTTTGCACCACATAAAGTAGTACATGCATGACTCAGGGCCCAAATCAGATGTATGAAGCCACATGACGCCACCCTGCATGGCTTTGAGTGGTCCAATAAATCTTGAGTAAGGCAACCCAGCATAAATCGCTGCATCACTTTACTGTGCGCTCGGGGGGCATTCCATGGGCATTGTGGTGGGTGTTTCCATGCAACAGCTATGGATTTTGACGAAGCCCCAGATTTACAAAAACACGTAAACCTGGAAAAGTGCCAAATCCTTATGCCAACCAAGAGGTGAGGCATAACAGGGAAAAATAACTTTATTTTTCTTAGTTTTTTCCTGTTTCTATGAGTGTTGCATTCTGCAGCACACATAGAAAGAGGACAATGCCTCTTAGGATTGCTTCTGTGCAGAATGGGGCCCCTACCTGCACAAAACAAATTTTGCATGCAACGGAGGCACCCTTGCACTATGGTGTAAGGGTCCCTACGTTGGTGCTACTCTGCCAAAACGGCACCAGTGCAGGGAAAAGGGGCAGGAGTGCACCGTTTTGCATAAATAGGGTGCAAATTCACTTTGGCTTAGGGCAGTACAGTAAGGTGACTTGTTGCGCAGCCCTATGCCAAAATCCCGTAAATGAGGGCCTTGGTTAGTCATTAAACTTGTACTGTGTGTATTTTGTACCACATAAGTTCAGGCTTATGTGTTTAGATTTCTAAAGTCTAAAACTATCCTATAGGATCCGTCTGGTTTAGAGATGAGAAAAAGGGGTGTGTTCATTGGTGAAAGACAAGGTGCTATTATGCCCTGAAATTGCAATTGATCTAATATTGCTTTTATTCCACACTTTGCTTTTGGCTTAAAAAGCTATTAAGACTGCGCTTGAGGTTCACTACGTAAGGGAATAACATGTGGAATAGAGTGTTCATCCCACCCTGCTTGGTTTCTGTGTAAAGCCGGAGCATGTTTAACATCCCATTTATTGGTGCAAAACATTTCCCCGCTATCTTCAGGTACTATGTGAGAAAAAAGACCCTTATTACTTCCTCCTCCCAGGGCACTTTCCTAAGAAAGACTAGAGGCCAGTCCTCTTCAGCTAATAAGATATCATAACAACAATAACCAGCGGTAAGTCATATCACACCCCCAAAACCTTCCTTGATCATATATGTGGTGCACACCATAGATAGTATCTGCCGCTTACTGATACTTCTGCATAGCAGATATACCTAAAATTACAAGTCTAGCGGTTCACCCAAAATGAAGAGTCCAATCAAAATGTATGAAGTTTTTGTGTCTTCTTTATTTTACTTCCAAAAAAAACCTTTATTTTCTCTCTATTTTCATTTGAAACAATAGAGGCTGAATTGTTTCAAATGAAAACAGAGAGTAAATAATTGTTTTGAGAGAGTAAAATAAAAAAGACACACAAACTTCTGACATTTCAATTGGAATCTTAATTTTGGGTGCTATACGATGTCATACTCTTCAGATAAATGAGGCCTGAAGACTCATTTTATAATGCATGGTACATCCCCTTCAATCTGTATCCTTAGATTAATTCACTGTCAGGACATTTAAATGGTTATCTTGAGTCTTAATTAGTATGAACTAACAGTTGGACTACCCACCAGAAACTTCTGAAGCACTGTTGTGACTTCTGGTGTGCTGTCTAGAAGTGCTCTCGCTCAAGTCTTGTTTTGTAGGAGTATCCGTAACTGTTTTAGAATGTTTTTAAAAAAGTCCTACTACTTTCATCTTCTTAACAAGAGTTTTGGAGTGTAATCCTTTCTCTTCCCTCTTTATACTGACTTTAGTCTCTCATCCTGTTTCATCTTTTCTACTATACTCTTCTTTTCTTTTGTATTTACATCAACTCCCTCTCTCTGCTCGTTTAATGTCAGTGTCCTTAAAAGGAAGTGAGGAGTGGCTATCAGAATACTGATTCCATTAATCTTTTTTTATTTTATTGTGTTCCCTTAAATTATAACCACCCCTACTGGATTCTTGAAATACAGACAATCCAGTACATCTTTGCTCTTTCTTCCTCTGTTTCTTCCTACCTTCCATTGCAGATTTCTCTTCAATGGAACCTTCACTGTTACTTGCAGGTTTTAAATGTGGCTTAACAGTTCGCATACCCAAGGTATCACGCCCCACAGAGATGTGAACTTCCGAAATTATTTTCAGTAGCTCTTGTGCTTGTTCTTGAACTGGAACTGCTTCCAGTCGCTAATGCATAGCCAGAAACTACACTTCTTCCTTAATATTACTCAGAATGATTGAGGAAACTGTAGAGAAGTCCCCCATTACTTTCATTCCAAAGTCCAGATCCGGTACATGTTCGTTTTGTACCTTGCTTCAATGCCTCAGGGAGAAAGGTCAATGAAGGAGTCCCGTATATGTTAGCATAGATGCATGTAAATATACTTCCCTAAGTGTTACATTACTTTTCAGGTGGCACCATCCCAAGGAGGAGACCCATAGTCAGTATTCTATGTTCGTCTTGGGGTGTTCTGTGTGAATAAACCGCTACCACCACATCTTCAACAAAGCAACCTCCATCCTCGCACCCCAACTCCGGAAGATCATCAGCAGCTCCTTCGAGACCGCCACCTTCCCAGGGAGTTGGAAACATGCTGAGATCAACGCCCTACTCAAGAAACCCAAGGCGGACCCAAAGGACCTCAAGAACGTCCGGCCTATTTCTCTGCTCCCGTTCCCGGCGAAAGTCATTGAGAAGACTGTCAACAGGCAACTGACCCACTTCCTAGAGGAGAACAACATCCTGGACTTGTCCCATTCCAGTTTCCGCAGCAACCACAGCACCAAAACCGCCCTCTTCGCTGCCACCGACGACATCAGCGCCCTGCTAAACAATGGTGAAACCGTGGCCCTCAACCTCATGGACCTCTCAGCTGCCTTCGACACCGTCTGCCACCACACTCTATGCACACGCCTCCACGATGCAGGGATCTGCATCAAATCCCTGGACTGGATTATCTCCTTCCTCTCTGGCAGAGCCCAGAGAGTTCGCCTCCCCAATTCCGATCCAAAGTCACCAAGATCACCTGCGGCGTACCCCAAGGATCATCCCTTAGCCCGACCCTCTTTAACGTCTACATGGCACAGCTCGCCAACATCGTCTGATCGCACGACCTCCACATCGTCTTGTACGCCGACGACACCCAGCTGATCCTCTCCCTCACCAAAGACCCGACCACCGCCAAAACCAACCTCCACGTAGGAATGAAGGTCGTCGCAGAATGGATGAGGGCCAGTGACCTGAAACTGAACTCTGACAAAACAGAGGTCCTCATACTCGGCTCCACTCCCTCCACCTGGGACGATTCCTGGTGGCTGGCCACGCTGGGAGCTGCACCAACACCCACCAACCACGCACACACTAGGGTTCATCCTGGACTCTATACTATCTATGACCCAGCAATTCAATGCTGCCTCCTCCTCCTGCTTCAACACCCTCCGCATGCTTCTCAAGATCTACAGATGAATCCCCAAATGAACCAGAAAGACGGTCACCCAAGCCGTCGTCAGCAGCAGGCGGAACTACGGCAACACCCTCTACACGGGAACCACACCCAAACTCCAGAGAAGACTTCAACACATACAGAACGCCTCCGCTTGCCTCATCTTTGACATCCCCCGGCACAGCCACATCACTGCCCACCTGAGAGACATGCACTGGCTCCCCATCAACAAGAGGATCACCTTGAAGCTCCTCACCCACGCACACAAAGCACTTCACAACGCCGGACCAGCATACCTCAACAACCGACTAACCTTATATACCTCGAACCGCCAGCCTCGCTCCACTGACCTCACCCTGGCCACCGTCCCTCGCATACACCGAAAGACCACCGGCGGCAGATCATTCTCCCGCCTCGCCGCCAAGACATGGAACACCCTCCCAATCCACCTGCGACAGACCCAGGACATGCTGACCTTCAGAAGACTTCTCAAGACCTGGCTGTTCGATCAGTAGCAGCACTCCCCCCCCACACACACTTTTTTAGCATCTTAAGGCACTCCTGGGTGAGTAGTGTGCCCTATAAATGCATTGATTGATTGATACCAACTGGTTGGTCTTTCGAGCAATCCAGAAGACAATCTCATTTCACTTCAGTGGCATTTTTCCATGATAGCATTTATCATCTGATTGATTGTGCTTGTACCTGAGCTACTTGTCCCGCTGCCAAAGCAAGCATAAAGTTTATGGTACACAATGAAAACTGCAGAAGTCTCCTGTATAAAACAACTGTATAGTTCAAGATCCATACATCAGTGAGCGCTAATGCCTCGTGACGCGGAATGAAGGCATAATCAGCTAGTACTGGCCATGTAGGCCCTTCATTACTAAGGAATCCCAAACTGATATTTTGCCATAAAGATCATAAGATCCTTCTCCATTTTAAGTAGGCCAAGGATGTTTTCTATATTTTTGCAGAATCATCAACATATCGGCCTTTGATGCAGATGTCATCTGTCCTTATGTTTCCAAGAACCCGTGAAAGTGTCAAGTCACTCAGACATAGACATCAACATGACACCTGATGCAACTTCAGTCTAGAACAAGTGCTGTGCTATCTCATTTTCAAGGTCAAACAAGAACAATAACCAAAACACTGTAGTTTGAATAGTTGTATTTTTAGCTTATTCGTAAGAACGCATTTTGGACTAGCATCTTGATGCTCATTGGTTATACCAGACATTTCAAAGGCAATTCCATCTTAGATAAAACATATTATAAAGGACTGCCATTTGAACACTTGTCAGGAAAGGTCCTTCATCCCAGATTATCATGGAAGATACTGCCAGAGATGATCTTGACTGCCACATATGCTGCTGTATCACCCTTGCCACTGAAAGCTGATATTGAGCTGCCGAGCTCAGGATGAGAGGAGTTGATGCAAGATGTGTTTACCCTTTATGGTGTCATTTGCTGTAAACAGGTATGCAGTGCGCAGATTCTCACTGAGAAAGTCAAAATGCAAATTATATTACTCCATGCTCTCCTAGTGTGGCACATAGAAGCATGTTTTAGGGTGTTAGGTTTTATAGATTACATTTTAACCATGGTAGACTTGTTAATTTTATTCTTGTTGTTGGCAACATGCACTTGTGCTGTTTTAATTATATTCTGTGTGATTGTTTTATATGTGCTAGGCAACAGGGTGCTCCCATTAAAATGAACATGTTTTGTAATGTAATGTAATGTAAGCACACATTTATATAGCGCTACTATCGCTCCAGGGAGCATCTTGGCGCTCCACACCCAACCCAGCTGAAATAATTTGGTGGACAAAAGGCAGTATCACGCGGTACAAGCTTTACACCAATGCTCTGCAAGCTGCATCGGAGAGTGAGAAGATCCATGTCTTCAGGGATTTCCTAAAGTCACTCTCCTTAACTATACGGCGTAGCTGAGCTGGCAGTTTATTCCAAGCTCTTGATCCTAACACAAAAAGAGATTTCCCTCCTTTGGTGGTCAGTCTGAATTTAGGTACCACTAAAAGATTTTGATTGGCAGACCTCAAACAGCGTGTTGGCACATAGCGTTTAAAGCCTTTCAGAAGATATCTGGGGCCTTGAGACTGAAAGGCTCTAAAGGTAATAACAAGAATCTTGAATAATACACGCTTGTGAATGGGCAGCCAATGTAAGGCCTTAAGCGCTGCAGAAGCAGATGATCTTCTCGGCCAGCGGAGTACCAGGCGAGCAGCAGCATGCTGGACCATCTGCAGCCTATGCAGCACTACTTTATTAGTGCCTGCATAATGACTGTTGCAGTAGTCCAATCTGGATGTTATAAGGGCCACTGCCACAGTCTTTCTGGCTGCCAGAGGAAGAAGATCAAAAAACTTCCTCAGTGATTTGATGATCTGAAAACACGAGCCTGCTACGGCCACCGCTTGCTGTTTAAATGAAAGTTGGTCGTCGAATTTGATCCCAAGATTTCGCGCAGAACCAATGGTATTAGGAGGAGCCTCTGCATCTTCGGGCCACCATTGTGAGGGGGAAAACGAATTTTGAGATCCAAAAGATATTATTTCTGTCTTCCCCGAGTTACACTTGAGGTGATTGTTAGTCATCCACTCAAATGTAGCCCTTAGACAGTTCATCAGATTTTCTTCCGCCCCAGGCAGCTCCCTATCCAGCAACAAGATCAGCTGGGTATCGTCAGCGTACGATATGACTTCAATCTGATAGGACGCAATCAGCTCAATCAAGGGGACCATATAAAGATTAAAAAGAACAGGACTCAGACTAGCGCCCTGTGGGACCCCTGAGCTGACAGTCTTTTCCTCAGATTTGTAGTCACCTAGCACTATTACCTGGCATCTCTGAGAAAGGAAACTAGTAAGCCATGCCAGCACCATTCCTCCGATACCTGCGTTCTCCAAGCGGTCGATCAAGATTGAATGTGCGACCGTATCGAAGGCCGCCGATAGGTCGAGTAAAATCAAGACGGCCTTCTTCCCTTGGTCCAGTGCCATTCGTAGCGTCTCGGCAGAGAACAAGAGAACGGACTCGGTCGAGTGCTTGGACCGAAACCCTGATTGGTTGGAGTGAAGGATGTTATTCTCCTCCAGGAAACTCGTCAGCTGATAATTAACGAATTTCTCCGTCAGTTTAAACATCGCCGGGAGTAGAGAAATAGGGCGCAGGTTGGACAGAATGGTTGGGTCTGGCAGGGCTTTTTTCTGCAGTGGCATAACCGCTGCACATTTCCAGTCTTCTGGGGTTACTGCTGTGGCCAACGAGGAGTTGATGATACTATTGATCATTGGGTTTAATTCCGCAACCAAAGTTCGAAGGACCATAGGCGGGCAGGGATCAAATGGGGACCCAGATTTTATGGCCAAAATGGCCTGATATGAGTCCTCCATAGAGACCTGCGTAAATGAATCCAAACGAGGAGTGTTGGATATCATATCGCCTGTCCTCATTTTGCCCGGAATAGCCGGGACGGGGGGGGCCCGATGGAAAATCTCTAACAATATTCTGGATTTTCTTTTCAAAATAGTTGGCTATGTCATTACAGAGTGACAGCAAGAGCGGCAGCTCCTGGGAGAGTGCGGTGGGATTAGTAAAACTTGACTATCTTGAAGATCTCCTTCTGTCCCTTGTCCGAAGAAGAAATAACCTCCAAGTAGTAGGTTTTTTTTGGCAGCTTAATTGCGGCATGATAGTTCTTACGTGCCGATTTATAAATATCACGAGCAGCTGGCTCATAATTCCTTCGCCACCTGCGCTCCAAGGATCTTACTGCGCCCAGCTCCATTTTCAAGGCTAATGTAAACCAGGGGGCGCTCTTTTTATTTGTGGGGCCACGTACGTTTCCACGCTTCTTCCTCACATCCAAAGACGACCCAAATGTTGCTAGCCATTCGCAACATTGCTGGTTATCTATGAGAGTGCACCCTGTTGAACCCGGTTTACTAGCCTTCAACTTCTCCAAAAGCTCAGGTCATGCTAGGGCAGTGATCCAATCTGGTTTACAACCAACCGAATCCAGGTTTGCATTTGGCACCGGAGCCTTCTGTTTCACCAAAAGATGAAATGGGTTGAGTTGGTGGTCTGACCAAGTTAAGGTATATGGAGCCTTAACTGACAAACCATCCATATTAGAACAAATACAGTCCAGGACATGGCCTGCTGCATGGGTGGATTCTAGTGTCAACAGGGTAAGGCCAAGTGTATCTATAATATCCATAAAGTCACTAGTACCTAGTTCCTTAGGGGAATCTAAATGGAGATTAAGATCTCCCATTACTGTGCAATGTGCGAACCTAAGAGTAAGCTCGCTCAAAGCATCTCCAACACTTTCCATAAAATCTGTCAAAGGGCCTGGAGGACGATAGATCAGAGCGCCGGAGAAGGAAAAGGAGTCATGGATGGTAAGACAAAAAGCCATAGCTTCCACTCCTTTAATGTCAGGCAGTTCAAACGTGGTACATTTAATAGCGGTTCGATAGATAATTGCCAGGCCACCTCCCCGCCGCAGTGGTCTATCTAATTGTTGAATTGAAAAGGCGTATGGGAGCGCCACAGCTAGGTCAGGATTGCACCATGGGCGAAGCCAGGTTTCCGTGACAAACAGCCAATCTAAATCCATTTCAATGAGCAGGTCATGAATATGCTGAGCATTTTTACACAATGACCTGGCATTAAGAAGCCCCCCCCGAAGTATGGTTGATTGAGAGTTGACATGGGGGCTTAGTACAGGAGTGAACTTCGTCTTACAGTGCTGACATAAGACAGTTTCATCCCATGTATCTGGGAACAAGGAGTTGTGACAAGGGGAAAGGTGAGTATTAAAAAATCCCAACCACTCCCTGGAAGTCACTACAGGTGCAGGCCTGGGGATGGCATCTCTTACCTCCGCCGCTGCCTCGACGCGGACGAGCGCAGACGGGCAGGACTGTGGCCGGACTCCGGCATGAGTCCGGCGTGCCCGCTGCACGTTCCCGCTGCGCGGCATCAAGGCGGGTTTAAATAGGGCCGAGGTCAGCCGGGCAGAAGACTAGGGCGCTCACCAAAATGGCGCCGCGTTTTGTCCCTGCCTACCACCAAGATGGCTGGGGGCGTGAGTGTGAGGAGCTAAATGACCCGCCAAACAGCGGTGAGGATTACCATTTACTATGCAGGTAAGCGCTAAGTGTGCTTATTACAATAATGTCAGGCGGTTTTGCAATTTATTAAAATAAAACGGCGATATTAAAAACGCTTACTAGCGCGATATAATCAGGCTGGTCAGCGCGTCATGTAGGGCTAGCGCAGCGCTACAACATACCTTTGTCCTGGGCCGGGCAGACGGGTATTAGCGTCTTAAATAGGGCCGAGGTCAGCCGGGCAGAAGACTAGGGCGCTCACCAAAATGGCGCCGCGTTTTGTCGCTGCCTACCACCAAGATGGCTGGGGGCATGAGTGTGAGGAGCTAAATGACCCGCCAAACAGCGGTGAGGATTACCATTTACTATGCAGGTAAGCGCTATGTTTGTTGTTGTTAATTCAAGCGTCTTCTTAGTGCAGTCTGTGTTTTTGGTATTGAGAAGAATGAACACGTTTTGTTTCCAATCACCATGGTGTCCCTGGATCCCTGTATAGGGACTGTTAGTTAACCAAAAGCATTGATGCCACTTCAACTATGTATTGGTTGGGGTTCTGCCTGGCCACAAAAATCTGATTTTCACTTTCAATTGTTGGTGCATTGAACTAAGTTCACTCTTGTCACCTGTGGGTGTGAAAACAAACCTTGTAGAGCTGAGCCTAGACTCAGTTTATGTAAACTGTGTACGTTTGGTAATCTACCCTCAAGCCAGTTATGGTGCTCTTGGTAAGTCAAAGAGATTTCTAGATCCTGGAATAGCTTATAATGTGCACGCGATGCGGTAGGTTTATAAGCCTGAAACTGCCCTCAGGCAATGTCAACAGCCTTGAACTCTACCCATGAGTAAAATCTATCAAAGGCATATGCCACATGAGCAATTATTACATAAGTAATTGACTCCCCCGCATCGGGAACACCTCTAAGTTTGAGATACTGAGTAACTGCTTCCCGTAATCAACACTCATCGCAATAGGGGGCGACATCCAACCTTTTAAGTGAAGCTAAAAAACCTATGTCAATAGGTGCTTCCTCCACGCCAGTAGGAAGTAATCATGATTACTGCAGATGTCTCTGTAATGACGTAATGAAGGCTCACTTGTGTGTGAATATTAAGAATTTACTCAAGGGTCTCAAAGTATCCATGCTGACAACATGTCGGTGCCATGTTGCATACATAAAGGCTCAGACTTAGCTCTAAAAGGTTTGTTTTGCCATCCACTGGTGATGCAAGTTAACTTAGTTCAATGCACCAGCGACTGAATGTGAAAGACAGGTTACAGTAGCCCTGCAGGACCTTACCCAATACACAGTTGAAAAGTTGTCAGTGCTTTTGAGTTACTAGCAGTCCCTAAACAGCGATTCAGGGATATGGGGGTTTTCTGAGAAGCCCAATGTTGCTCTTTACAATAATTCATACACAATCCAAACTAAGAAAAAGACAGTTTAACTACAAAAAGTGTATTTCAACAGTCTCGTCCTGGTGCTCAGTACATCTAAAATCACCACACAGAATAAAATTAAACCAGCTCAAATGCGTGTTGTGAACAAACGATAATAAAATGAACATTTCAACCGTAGGTCATTTAGCAACCTAACATCATAAAACCTACTTCTTTGTGCTACACTAGGAGAGCATGGAGCAGTGCAACTTGCATCTACAGTTTCTTAGGGAGAATCAATGCACTGCATACCTATTTATAGTTAACCATGCAGTTATTAGGAAAGGAGTGGAAAATACTTATAAGCTGTAGCATCTCGCCTCCTGGACTTGGTCCGCTATCAGCTTTCAGCATCGATCCAGGTACGACAGCATCACAGCAATCTGGCAGTATCCTATGTGATAATCTGGGGGACAGGATCTCTCCTCCCAAGTAGTTGAGAGGACATCCTTTTATACTATATCCTATCTAACCCATAAATTCAGACCACACTGTTTATGTTATATTTCTTGTCTGTCCTTGAAATAGAGATAACAATGCACTTGTTCCAGACTAATGTCTCATCAGTTGTCTTTTGGGGGTCATTTTCCAAGCATCAGTTGTCTTATTGGTGCCATTGTCTAAATTGAATCACAATTTCACAGGTTCGTGGAAAGAGAAGGACAGACAACATCTGCGTCAAAGGCAGACATGCCAATGATACTGCAAAAATAGAGAAAATTGAGTCTCGGCCTGCTCAAGATGGACTCAAAAATGACACATAAATGGCTGTCAGGCAAAAAGAAACAGGGTGCTCTACAGAATATGAGGAGAGAGTAACAAATTGTCTCATGTATTGTTGGTGCTCTAAAAAAGGGTCGGCTACCAAAGCAACCCATTTGTAACCCTCTAACACGGGGGTCGGTAACTGTAAACAGAATTCTGAGCACTCTAAGTTCACACAAAGTGAAATGTGCAATCCAAGGGCTGAAAATTTATAGTCCACTATAATCCAATTAATCAGTTCAAGCCAAAGGGAAATATCCATTCACATCCAATCGGAATAGCAGTGGTACAAATAAGACTTTCAGCCAACACGTGTTTCCTCGAATAGCAAATTGTGCCTCAACTGCTTGAAGGCTGTAAATATTTAGATAAACAGTATAAATTAAAGTTATACAGTATAGTTAAAGAGGATCACCGTCACCCACCATATGTGTCAGAATAAAACAGTCCATGAATGTAAAGACTTGCCGACCGATAATTGCTTATCAAAGCATATAAACCACTCTATTAAATAACCTTCAATTGCAGAAGTGGGATCAAAGGAAAACCGGTTTTACCAAAATTATTATAGTTGCTCATAGCATCCCTTGATAGGCATTAGGTATGTGGAGGGATAATAAAATAGAAGAAAGAACGAAAAGAAAAAAACTACAGCTCCCAGCATGCAATACTCCCATTTTTAAGTGCTTGTCTGGGGAGGGGAGGGGAGGGGCGCAGTGTGCTTTGGGTAAGACACTATTGATCTCACTTCCTGTGCAGATGGATTATGTGAAATCCAGTGATGTTGCTTCCTGTGGGTAATGGGAAATTAGGTACTCTTGCTTGGCGTCATCTTTTAAAGACATTTTTGGAAAGAAACCAGTGATGTCACTGCCTGTGCAGATGAATGATGAGAAATCCAGTATTGTCACTGTGAGAAGTTGGCCTGGTATGTGATGCTCACTAGTTCTAGTGATCACCTTGTACCATGCCAAGCAACCCTTAAGATGATTGGTTGTAAGTCACCTTATAGACCAGCTATCCTAGTAGCGTGGACAAAGCAGTCTTAGGCTAAACTCTGTAAAGGCATGTGAAGCAAGCTGTTTTACCATACACAATCCCCTTGAATACCAAATGAAAGGACACCACACAAATATACATTGAAAATATATATATATTTATTTACTACAAATATCCCCTATACTCTTTATGAGCACAGAAGCAAATGCGTTAAAACACAACACAGTTTAAATATACAAAAGTTGCACAATATGGATGAGCCCTAGGGGCCACTTAAACCATATACTAAAATAGTGGTATAAGAACCACCAATTGGAAAGGAAATAGGCCTAGGGCCTGGAGAATCGCTGGAGCTGTTCGGGACTAACAGTGAAGAAGTCGGGAAAGGCCCGCGGGACTCGGGTGCAGTGCTTAAAGTGCACGCATGCACCAATGCAATGTCAATGGTGCGTAAAAGTTATAAAGTTACTGTTTTAGGAACCTTCCGACTGACCTAGGAGGACAAAACTTTAGATCTAGGCACTAGAGGTGTGTACCAGTGTAGGAACACCGGCGTTGCTGAGTTACCTCACCCAAAGGAAGCGGGTGCACAGGTGCCAAGTAATGTCGGGTTTCGTCACGCAGGTCGATGGTGCCTGAAGATGAACATGCTGCAGGCGGGTCGTCGAGGAGAGTTACGGTGGATCCAAGGATGGATCTGAAGAGGTGAAGACCTGAAAGAAGAGGGGACAATGTTCAAAGTCACTAGCCAGTGACTACTGTGGAACCAGGATGGAACCAGGCGATGTCGGGTGCAAACAGGCGATGAGGTGCAGCTTGTCTCCGCAGCCAAGTGGACACAAAGAGGCGGACGTCCAGGAGTCGATCACGAGCTTTCCCACAAAGGTTCTAGCTGATGGCGGTGTCAGCAACTTGATTGGAGCAAACAGGCCTTGGCTAATACAAGCCACGCAGGAAGTGAAGAAAGCTTAGTTCTCGGACCCGCAAGGTCAGAGGGGCTGCTCCTTTTTACAGGAGCGAGGGCCAGTCTGGAGCAACCAGACCAGCAGTGTAGATCGTAGATTTTGTTGCCAAGATGGCCACTAGCCGCGTGGCAAGTGACCGGGATGACGCGTCGAGTGGCAAAGTGCAAAAGGGCCACACGCATATCGTGGAGATGCTGGGGGGCTGATCTTTGGTGCAGATGCTGCTCGGTGGTGGGGCTTCTCAAACCCCAAAGCACAGCATCAAGGGAGCCTCGGGTGCTGCGCAGTCAGCTTCTCGGGGGTCTTTCAAGATGGCCAGTCCCACGTCTCTCGATGCCTCCACGGGTCTCTTCTTTTCAGGGACTGTGGATCGGGCTGTGAGATGTCTGGGAATTCAGGTCTTGTCGGGCTCTGGGCTCGGGCTCCGGCGGGAGGCGGTGGCAAAGCAGACATCGAGTTGCTGGTTGGTGCCTGTATTCACAGGGTGGTCACTCCTTGGCCACAAGGGAGATTCTCTTCAGTCTTCTGTGCAGCAGAATGTCGAAGTCCAGATTTCTTCTTAGTTTCAAGTCAAGTTCAGGATGATCTGAAGTCTTGGGACACAGCTCCTACTTTTATTCCAAATCTAGGGACCGGATTACCTGCTAGGTCCTTCCTCTGGGTGGGACCAGGAAGGGGGGTGGTTACACCCCCTTTCCTTTGTCCAGTTTCGCGCCAGGACTGGGGCTGGAGAGCCCCAGGACCGGTTTGAACTGGCATATGCACAGGGACACCTCGTGTGCCCCAGGCATGTCTCATTCTATTCAGCCCTGTCCTACCCAATACACAAAATCCTGTCTGGGGTGGTGCTAGTACCCCCCAAAGCAGGAAACCCTTTGTCCAAGCCTCCCTCGCTGGAAGGACTCCCAGCAGCAGGAGGTCAGACTTGTGTCTGTGGTGGCAGCATCCATTTTGTGATGCTGAGGCTCATGTTTAACTTTACCCGGGTTTCAGGTTATGTACATGTCGTGTTCCTCTAGAAGGTTGGAATGCTACCCCCGTCACCAGAACTGGTGAGGGGGTAGTATTCCAATTCGTATGACACCTTACTCGACATGTTTTGATAAAGCCAAACCAAAGATAGCATTTAACCGGGAGGTTCATAATGCACTTAAGAGTATATGGTATGGCAGTATCATGGAACAGCTAAAGGACGTGGTTCCGAAAGCTGCAGACAGGCTCAGCTCATACTAGAGCACCATCTCACATATTTCCAAGCACTCTGCCTCCAGGATTGATGAGGCCTTCCATAGGAGTGGCTGATAGGAACATATGTGTCCATTTCAAGTTAGATATAGGCATACTATACCTAAGTAAGGGGTGATTACACCGACTTACCCCAGCTGAGTGATCAGTCAGTTGTGTCAAATATGGAGGCCAGGCCAGGGGTGGCATAATACATGCTGCAGCCCCTGGTAGGCCTTGGAAACACCTATGCCCTGGGTACCTGGGTACACTGTTACAGGGGCCAGTAAGGTGAACCAGTTCCAATTCGTAATGCACCTGGTGTGCATTGGTATTAATTTAGAGAGAGAACAGCAGGCTGTGGGTCTGATTAGCAGGCCCACAGCCACATTAAGTCATAAACCAGTGAAGCAAAAAACAAAAATTTGGGGTGACCATAGGATAGCAGACCCTACTCTCCTACACAACCCCCCCCCCCCCGAACGCAGGGACATTAGACTAACCTTGACCAGTTGTGTCTTCATGTTCTAAGTGGAAGTACCTGGAGAGACCATCTGCATTACCATGGTCAGTCCCTGGACGGTGCTCCACTGTAAAGTCCATCCCCTGTAGGGAAATGGACCACCTGAGCAGTTTGGGGTTTTCACCCATCATCTGATTAAGCCATAAGAGGGGCTTATGGTCGGTCTGAATCTTGAAGTGAGTGCCAAACAAGTATGGTCTCAACTTCTTCAGGGCCCACACCACAGCAAAGGCCTCCCTCTCAATGGCTGACCAACGTTTCTATCTGGGGGTCAGCCTTCTGCTAATAAAAGCAATGGGCTGGTCTTGACCATCTACATTAAGTTGTGAAAGCACAGCTCCCACTCCCAACTCAGAAGCATCTGTTTGGACAATGAACTCTCTTGAGTAGTCAGGACTCTTTAGGATAGGTGCAGAGCACATGGCCTTCTTCAGGTCATCAAATGCCTTTTGACAGTTTACTGTCCACTGAACCTTTTTGGGCATCTTCTTTGATGTCAGATCATTAAGAGGAGTCACAATGGACCCATAGTTCTTAACAAACTTCCTGTAGTACCCAGTCAGGCCCAAGAAAGCTCTGACCTGAGTCTGGGTAGTTGGAGGGGACCAGTCCTTTATGGTCTGTATCTTACTCTCCAGTGGTTGAACTTGGCCTCCACCTACAAGGTGGCCCAAGTATACAACTTTACTCTGCCGTATCTGGCACTTTGCGGCCTTGATAGTGAGGCCTGCCTTTTGCAGAGCTTCTAGCACTTCCTTCAGGTGGACCAGGTGATCCTCCCAGGTGGAGCTGAAGACAGCAATATCATCCAGATATGCTGCACAAAAGTCATCCAACCCAGTAAGGACTTGATTCACCAACCTTTGGAAGGTGGCAGGTGCATTTTTCAAACCAAAGGGAATCACCACAAATTGGTAATGCCCACCTGGGGTAGAAAATGCAGTTTTGGCTTTAGACTCCTCAGCTAACCTGATTTGCCAATAGCCAGCTGTCAAGTCAAATGTGCTCAAATACTTGGCAGAAGCCAATTTGTCTATAAGCTCATCTGCCCTTGGAATAGGGTGTGCATCTGTCCTGGTGACAGCATTGAGTCCTCTGTAATCCACACAGAACCTCACAGACCTTAGACGTTCTGAACGTCATTGGAGGCGCAAATACTGTCCTGTCCTGCGAGCTAAATACAAAATGCTTTTGGCGAGCTATAAAAAAGCCATTCTGCGAGCCAAAACCATTTACTTCTCGGAGAGAATATCCCTCTCAGCTAATTAACCTAAGAAGATTTTCTCTATAGTTCGCAACCTTGTTGCATCTGACAGAGCCAATTTAAACATTATTCCTTCCCAAGACCTCTGCCTTTCTCTTAATGACTTCTTCCTGGAGAAGATTGCCAAGATTAAATCTAATATTCCCCTTGTCTCTCCGTCCCCCCCTTCTTCTGCCCCCTCCTTGTCCTCTCTTCCTCTTAATCAGTTTCCCCCTATCCCCCTGGATGTTTTCTTGGCTCTACTACAGAAAGTGAAGTCCGGTTCCCCAGCAGACTGTGCGCCAGCTCGCATTTTGAAAGTACTCTTTACCCATTGCCCTGACCCTCCTCTCTCTCTTCTTAATTCCTCTATCTCCTCTGGTTCAGTCCCCAATTACTTTAAATCCGCTATAGTCCGTCCTATTTTAAAAACACCTGGTCTAGACCCTTCCCTTCCTTCTAATTTTAGGCCTATTTCCCTTCTTCCCTACCTCGGAAAGATCTTGGAGAGCTATATCACTTCTTGTCTCTCTTCTTACATCGAGGATAACCACCTCCTGGCCTCCCACCATGCGGGCTTTGGACCGGCTCACTCCACCGAGTCAGTTGTTCTGTCCGTCTTGGACGAGCTAAAGAGTAAGGCAGATTCTAACTTGCCCCAAGCCTTGGTGCTCCTCGATCTGTCCGCTGCGTTTGACACGGTCGACCATTCCATCCTTCTTGACCGTGTCTGCACAGCGGGCGTTCAGGGCACTGCCCTCTCTTGGCTCGCCTCCTTTCTTAAGGACCGGACTCAGGCGGTACATCTTTCTTGCTATTCCGCCCCCTCCCACTTGGTCCCCTGTGGAGTTCCCCAAGGCTCTTCCCTGTCCCCTCTCCTTTTCAACCTTTATATCCGTCCCCTTATTCTTTCCCTTCTCGATATGGGGGTCTCCGTGTATAACTACGCGGATGACCTCCAGCTTGTTTTTGTTCTTTCCTCTCCCTTGCACTCCCTACCCAAATTCCATTCCACTTTGGTCTTTATTTCAGATTGGATGAATCAGAATCAACTGAAGCTCAATCTGGACAAGACGGAGTTGGTCCTGACTGGCTCTTCTTCTTCCCCCTGGTCGACCGCCTTTTGGCCTTCCATCTCTGGCCCCCCTCCTTTACCAGCGGCCTCGGCAAAGACCCTGGGCATTAAAGTCAGTCGGGACCTCTCTATGCATGCCCAGATCAGCTCAGTTGTCTCCTCCTGTTTTCTTTCTCTCCGAATCATCCGAAAGGTGTCCCGTTTCTTTTCTTCTGACGCCCTTAAGCTTATCATCCTGGCAATGATTCTTTCCCGTCTCGATTACGGGAACAGCCTGTATGTGGGCATTCAAGCGTATGAACTTCGCCGCCTACAGGCTGTTCAGAATCAGGCCACCCGCCTTATCCTCCACCTTTCAAAGTCTTCCCGCATTACCCCCGTTGTGGCTCCCCATCTCTCAGAGAGCCCTCTTTAAGATGGGCTGTCTGGTCTTCATGGCTCGGGCTTGCACTGGCCCAGCCTTTATCAACTCTCTCATCACTCCCTATACCCCCATCCGTTCCCTCCGTTCCTCTAATCAGTTCCTTTCCAATGTACCTCGGTTTCGTAGATCCAAAACTGGAGGCACCAGATTCTCTGTTTTGGGTCCCTCCTTCTGGAATAGTCTCCCTCTGCCGATCAGATCAATCACCATTTACTCCCAATTCCGCAAGGCTCTAAAAACCCATTTGTTTTCCATTGCATACTCCTGCTAAACAGTTTTGGCTTCTCCCATCTCCCTCAGCTCCTACCTCTAGCGCCAGGAAGCCGCTTGGTCACAGTGCGCTTTATTAAGAACCTTTTTCATTTCATTTCATCTCTCTCTTGCCATCTTTGGTGTGAGGTTTGGGGACCAGAACCACTGGGCTAGCCCAGGGGCTCTCTGAAGGCTCAATAACACCTAATTCCAGCATCTTTTGCACCTCAGTCTTTATACAGTCCCTGACGTGGTCAGGTTGCCTGTAAATCTTGTTTTTCACAGGAAGACTGTCACCAGTGTCCACCACATGGGTACACCAGTTAGTCTGACTGGGTGTCAATGAGAACATATGTCTATATGACTGCAAAACTTGTCTACAGTCATTTTGCTGATGTTCAGTGAGGCTGCCATCTAAGGCCACACCATCAACTGAGCCATCTTCAGGGTTCTGAGTCAGCAGGTCTGGGAGAGGGTCACTCTCTTCCTCCTGCCCCTCATCTGTAGCCATGAGCAAGCCCATGTCTGCCCTGTCACCATATGCCTTCAATCTGTTAACATGGAGCACCCTGTGGGGGCTCCTGGGAGTTCCTAGGTCCACCAAGTAGGTAACCTCTCCCTTCTTTTCAATGATAGTATGGGGTCCAGACCATTTGTCTTGGAGTGCTGCTGGGGCCACTGGCTCCAAAACCCATACTTTCTGTCCAGGCTGGTACTCAGTCAAGACAGTCTTTTGGTCATGCCAAGCTTTCTGTAATTCTTGGCTGGCCTCAAGGTTTTTGGATGCCTTCTCCATATACTCCGCCATCCTGCAGCGGAGACCAAGTACATAGTCCACTATGTCTTGCTTGGGTTTTCTGAGAGGTAACTCCCATCCTTCCCTCACTAAACACAGGGGTCCTCTTACAGGGTGCCCAAACAACAATTCAAAGGGGCTGAAGCCAACCCCCTTTTGTGGGACCTCTCTGTAAGCTTACAGAAGGCAGAGCAGAAGGATATCCCATCTTCGCCTGAGCTTTTCAGGTAATCCTTTGATCATACCCTTTAGGGTCTTGTTGAACCTTTCAACAAGCCCATTGCATTGTGGATGATAGGGAGTGGTGAACTTGTAGTTGACACCACATTCCTTCCACATAGCTGTTAAGTATCCTGACATGAGGTTGGCACCTCTATCAGATACTACCTCCTTAGGAAACCCCACTCTAGAGAAAACTCCAAGTAAGGCCCTGGCCACAACAGGAGCTGTTGTGGTCCTAAGGGGAATTGCCTCTGGGTACCTGGTGGCATGGTCCACTACCACCAGTATGAATCTGTGCCCAGATAGTGTAGGGGGATCCATTGGACCTACAATATTAAATCCCCACTCTTTCAAAGGGGACCCCCACCACAGGTAGTGGTATCAGGGGGGCCTTTGTTGTTCCACCTGCTTTGCCACTGGCTTGGCAGGTTACACAGGAGCGACAAAACTCCTTTGTATCTTCAGACATGTGAGGCCAGTGAAAGTGAGGGACAAGCCTGTCCCAAGTCTTGTTCTGGCCTAGGTGTCCTGCTAAGGGAATATCATGGGCCGAGGTTAGAAGGAAGCCCCTAAATTGCAGAGGTATAACCAACCTCCTGGTTGTACCAGGCTTGGGGTCTCTACCCTCTGAATAAAGGAGCCCATCATCCCAATACACTTTATGGGTACCTTGAGCATTCCCAGCAGCCTCAGCAGCAGCCTGCTGTCTGAGGGGTTCAAGAGAAGGACAGGTTAACTGAGCCTGCCCCAAGTCTGCCCTAGAAGGTCCCCCTGTCCCCAGAAACTCAACCTGATCAGGTTCAAGTTCTTCAGAGACAGTTCCTTCCGGGGTCTCAGGATAATCTTCCTGTGAAGGCTGATCCTCACTTGTAGGCAGTTGGGAAGGCACAGCCTTTACCCTCCTGTTCTTCTTCTTGGAGGGTGCTTGGTCCATTGTTCCAGGATCCAAGACCTGAGGTTCAGAGAGGCACTTTTTGGCCTGTGACCTGGTCACAGCAAGGACATGTGATGATATCCCTAACATCTCTGCATGAGTCCTGTACTCAACTTCTGACCATAGAGAGCTCTCCAGGTCATTGCCCAACAAACATTCAACTGGGAGATCAGCACTAACCACAACTCTTTTTAGGCCAGTTACCCCTCCCCAGGAAAGGTTAACAAGTGCCACACTATGTGTAGTAGTGACATTGCTGGCATTGCTCACCAGGTAATTGTCACCTGGTGTGTATTGTCCAGGGTCCACAAAGCTAGGTGTCACCATAGTGACACTGTCACATGTGTCCCTGTATGCTTGAGCCACTTTTTCATTAATCAAAGGTATTTGCCTGTACTTGCCCAGATTACTGGGGCTGACAGTAGTGGACAAATCTATGTCCACATCACAAATCAGAACAGCCTGTGTAGGGGTTCTGACTAGGCCAGACTCTCCCTCAGTTCCCAAGGTGATACCTACTACCCCTTAGTTTGTGGACCGACACTGCTGACTGTACTATTGGGTGCAGGTGCCTTAGGGGCTGCAGTGTTGGGGGCTCCACCCTTTTTACACTCACTGGTCCAGTGAGAGGTGTTTTTACAAGTACTACACCAGGGTTTCCTTTGACTTTGACCTTCTTTCTTCTTCTTCTTGGAAGTTTGAGACCCACCCTCAGTATTAGTTTGGGGCCTTGTTGAAGACTTCTGGTCTTTAGCTTTCTGCTCCCCACCCTTCTGGTCTGTTTTCTTTTGGTCACCACCCTGGTTCTGGTTCTGGTTCTGGTTCTTTTGCTTAACTCTGGTTCTAACCCATTTGTCTGCCCTCTTTCCCAATTCTTGGGGAGAGGTCAGATCTGAGTCAACCAAATGTTGATGCAACTGCTGGTTCTGACAATTATTTAAAATGTGTTCTCTCATAAGCAAATTGTACAATCCTTCATAGTCTGTAACCTTACTTCCCAGCAACCAGCCCTCCAGAGCCTTAGTGGCACATTCAACAAATTCAGACCAGTCCTGAGTCTGTGTCTTCTGGGTCTCTCTGAACATTAACCTGTACTGTTCAGTGGTTAAGCCTAACCCATCAATCAGAGCACTCTTCGGGACCAGGTAGTTTCTAGAATCCCCATCACTAACTGTGAGGAGTCTGTCTCTGCCTCTACCTTCAAAGGAGAGCCACAAGATTGCTGCCCACTGCTCCTGAGGGATCTGCTGTATTCTGCAGGCTCTTTCAAGTGCAGTCATCCATTTGTGGATATCATCCCCAGCTTTGTAGGGGGGCACAATCTTACTCAGGTTCTATTGTCATAGGACCTGTCTTTATCCTTAGGGATAGTGCTGCCACCAGTGGATCCTAATCCACTCTCTCTAGGCTGTCTTGCTCTAGCAAGCTTCTCTTTGGCCAGGGCAACTTCTAGTTCTTGCTTCTGGATCCTAAGCTCAGCGTCTCTCATTTTGGCCTCATGTTCCCTTCTCTGAGGGCTAGTCATCCCCCTTCTGGAGTGACCATGAGATCCTCTAGAAGCTTGGGAGGTGTTGGATTCACCTGAGTGATTCCTCCTCGTCCTTTGCTCCTGGTTAAGTCCACTTGGGGGTCTGAGTGGGTTGGACCCACTTTCAGTCCCAAATAGGCTTAAGTTAGCCTGGTTAAGCCTGCTGACTAACACCTGACTATTTCTACCATCATCAGAATCACTTTCTTCCTCCTCCTCTTCCTCCTCCCTATCCTCAGGCTGAGTATCTCCAGTGTTCTGGTCTTCCTCATCTATCTGGATAACAGGGCCAGGGGTGTCAGTATTATCATCTTCAGTGGGAGAGCCTCCTTCAACATTCACTGTGGGGTCAGCTTTAGAGGTCTTTAGAGCTTCAGACTGGTCTAAAAGCTCTCTGAGGTGTGCTGATGTAGGGGCTGGACCCGTCTTGAGACCTCTTAAGGTACACAGCTGCCTCATTTCTTTAAAGTTTAACATAGCAAATTCGGATGGTGCCCTTGGAGGGTCACTCTCAACAGGGACAGGTCCAGTGGACCCCTCTGCTCCAGACATTGCTCTAGTGTGGGTGGATATGTTGCAATCTACCTACACTGGTGTTTGCCTACTAAACCTATCTAGTAGTTGTAGTCAGGGTGTGCTACTCCCTATCCTCTACAACAACTAAGTTCAGTAGAACTTAAGTATACTAGTCTTGTTTTATATGTACCTAACAGGTACCTGTATGATCTTTCAAATGATACTCTCAAAGATTGTAATGGTAAAACAACAGCAAGCTCAAATCCCAACCGCTGCTCACCAATGTGAGAAGTTGGCCTGGTATGTGATGCTCACTAGTTCTAGTGATCACCTTGTACCATGCCAAGCAACCCTTATGATGATTGGTTGTAAGTCAACCTTATAGACCAGCTATCCTAGTAGCGTGGACAAAGCAATATTAGGCTAAACTCTGTAAAGGCATGTGAAGCAAGCTGTTTTACCATACACAATCCCCTTGAATACCAAATGAAAGGACACCACACAGATATATATTGAAAATATATATATATATTTATTTACTACAAATATTCCCTATACTCTTTATGAGCACAGAAGCAAATGCATTAAAACAAAACACAGTTTAAATATACAAAAGTTGCACAATATGGATGAGCCCTAGGGGCCACTTAAACCATATGCTAAAATAGTGGTATAAGAACCACCAATTGGAAAGGAAATAGGCCTAGGGCCTGGGGAATCGCTGGAGCTGTTCGGGACTAACAGTGAAGAAGTCGGGAAAGGCCCGCGGGACTCGGGTGCAGTGCTTAAAGTGCACGCATGCACCAATGCAATGTCAATGGTGCGTAAAAGTTATAAAGTTACTGTTTTAGAAACCTTCCGACTGATCTAGGAGGACAAAACTTTAGATCTAGGCACTAGAGGTGTGTACCAGTGTAGGAACACCGGCGTTGCTGAGTTACCTCTCCCACAGGAAGCGGGTGCACAGGTGCCAAGTAGTGTCGGGTTTCGTCACGCAGGTCGATGGTGCCTGGAGATGAAGATGCTGCAGGCGGGTCGTCGAGGAGAGTTCCGGTGGATCCAAGGATGGATCTGAAGAGGTGAAGACCTGAAAGCAGAGGGGACAATGTTCAAAGTCACTAGCCAATGACTACCGGGGAACCAGGATGGAACCAGGCGATGTCGGGTGCAAACAGGCGATGAGGTGCAGCTTGTCTCCGCAGCCACATGGACACAAAGAGGTCTAGGACGTCCAGGAGTCGATCACGAGCTGTTCCACGAAGGCTCTAGCTGATGGCGGTGTCGGCAACTTGATTGGAGCAAACAGGCCTTGGCTAATGCAAGCCACGCAGGAAGTGAAGAAAGCTGTGTTCTCGGACCCGCAAGGTTAGAGGGGCTGCTCCTTTTTACAGGAGCGAGGGCCAGTCTGGAGCAACCAGACCAGTGGTGCAGATCATAGACTTCATCGCCAAGATGGCCACTAGCCACGTGGCAAGTGACCGGGATGACGCGTCGAGTGGCAAAGTGCAAAAGGGCCCCACGCAGATCGTGGAGATGCTGGGGGGCTGATCTTTGGTGCAGATGCTGCTCGGTGATGGGGCTTCTCAAACCCCAAAGCACAGCGTCAAGGGAGCCTTGGGTGCTGCGCAGTCAGCTTCTCGGGGGTCTTTCAAGATGGCCGGTCCCACGTCTCTCGATGCCTCCACGGGTCTCTTCTTTTCAGGGACTGTGGATCGGGCTGTGAGATGTCTGGGAATCCAGGTCTTGTCGGGCTCTGGGCTTGGGCTCCGGCGGGAGGTGGCGGCAAAGCAGACGTTGAGTTGCTGGTTGGTGCCTGTATTCACAGGGTGGTCACTCCTTGGCCACAAGGGAGATTCTCTTCAGTCTTCTGTGCAGCAGAATGTCGAAGTCCAGTTTTCTTCTTAGTTTCAAGTCGAGTTCAGGATGATCTGAAGCCTTGGGACACAGCTCCTACTTTTATTCCAAATCTAGGGGCTGGATCACCTGCTAGGTCCCTCCTTTGGGTGGGACCAGGAAGGGGGGTGGTTACACCCCCTTTCCTTTGTCCAGTTTCGCGCCAGGACTGGGGCTGGAGAGCCCCAGGACCGGTTTGAACTGGCATATGCACAGGGACACCTTGTGTGCCCCAGGCATGTCTCATTCTATTCAGCCCTGTCCTACCCAATACACAAAATCCTGTCTGGGGTGGTGCTAGCACCTCCCAAGGCAGGAAATCCTTTGTCCAAGCCTCCCTCGCTGGAAGGACTCCCAGCAGCAGGAGGTCAGACTTGTGTCTGTGGTGGCAGCATCCCTTTTGTGATGCTGAGGCTCATGTTTAACTTTACCCGGGTTTCAGGTTATGTACATGTCGTGTACCTCTAGAAGGGTGGAATGCTACCCCCGTCACCAGAACTGGCGAGGGGGTAGTATTCCAATTCGTATGACACATTACTCGACATGTTTTGATAAAGCCAAACCAAAGATAGCATTTAACCGCGAGGTTCATAATGCACTTAAGAGTATATGGTATGGCAGTATCATGGAACAGCTAAAGGACGTGGTTCCGAAAGCTGCAGACAGGCTCAGCTCATACTAGAGCACCATCTCACATATTTCCAAGCACTCTGCCTCCAGGATTGATGAGGCCTTCCATAGGAGTGGCTGATAGGAACATATGTGTCCATTTCAAGTTAGATATAGGCATACTATACCTAAGTAAGGGGTGATTACACCGACTTACCCCAGCTGAGTGATCAGCCAGTTGTGTCAAATATGGAGGCCAGGCCAGGGGTGGCATAATACATGCTGCAGCCCCTGGTAGGCCTTGGAAACACCTATGCCCTGGGTACCTGGGTACACTGTTACAGGGGCCAATAAGGTGAACCAGTTCCAATTCATAATGCACCTGGTGTGCATTGGTATTAATTTAGAGAGAGAACAGCAGGCTGTGGGTCTGATTAGCAGGCCCACAGCCACATTAAGTCATAAACCAGTGGAGCAAAAAGCAAACATTTGGGGTGACCATAGGATAGCAGACCCTACTCTCCTACACAACCCCCCCCCAAACGCAGGGACATTAGACTAACCTTGACCAGTTGTGTCTTCATGTTCTAAGTGGAAGTACCTGGAGAGACCATCTGCATTACCATGGTCAGTCCCTGGGCGGTGCTCCACTGTAAAGTCCATCCCCTGTAGGGGAATGGACCACCTGAGCAGTTTGGGGTTTTCACCCATCATCTGATTAAGCCATAAGAGGGGCTTATGGTCGGTCTGAATCTTGAAGTGAGTGCCAAACAAGTATGGTCTCAACTTCTTCAGGGCCCACACCACAGCAAAGGCCTCCCTCTCAATGGCTGACCAACGTTTCTATCTGGGGGTCAGCCTTCTGCTAATAAAAGCAATGGGCTGGTCTTGACCATCTACATTAAGTTGTGAAAGCACAGCTCCCACTCCCAACTCAGAAGCATCTGTTTGGACAATGAACTCTCTTGAGTAGTCAGGACTCTTCAGAATAGGTGCAGAGCACATGGCCTTCTTCAGGTCATCAAATGCCTTTTGACAGTTTACTGTCCACTGAACCTTTTTGGGCATCTTCTTTGATGTCAGATCATTAAGAGGAGTCACAATGGACCCATAGTTCTTAACAAACTTCCTGTAGTACCCAGTCAGGCCCAAGAAAGCTCTGACCTGAGTCTGGGTAGTTGGAGGGGACCAGTCCTTTATGGTCTGGATCTTACTCTCCAGTGGTTGAACTTGGCCTCCACCTACAAGGTGGCCCAAGTATACAACTTTACTCTGCCGTATCTGGCACTTTGTGGCCTTGATAGTGAGGCCTGCCTTTTGCAGAGCTCCTAGCACTTCCTTCAGGTGGACCAGGTGATCCTCCCAGGTGGAGCTGAAGACAGCAATATCATCCAGATATGCTGCACAAAAGTCATCCAACCCAGTAAGGACTTGATTCACCAACCTTTGGAAGGTGGCAGGTGCATTTAAAAAACGGAACCTCCTGAGGCTTGAGCCGGGAGTAGAGCGAAATTGTGTATTTTAAACCTAAAGTGACAGAATTGTTTCATCTTTTTAAAACTTGCACTCACCTACCCTGAGCACCTCGCGCTTTCACGAGTCCTCTGACAGCTGAATTAAAAGCTGCCTCTGGCGAGGGTTTGTTTTTGATTTCCCTGCCGCCATTGTCCAGGACACAGGCCACGCCCACCTGGCCAGGCCACGCCCACCCTCCCTTCCCTCGCTATATAGAGCGCGCTGACTGCAAGCGCTGCTACTATTAAAAAACGGAACCTCCTGAGGCTTGAGCCGGGAGTAGAGCGAAATTGTGTATTTTAAACCTAAAGTGACAGAATTGTTTCATCTTTTTAAAACTTGCACTCACCTGCCCTGAGCACCTCGCGCTTTCACGAGTCCTCTGACAGCTGAATTAAAAGCTGCCTCTGGCGAGGGTTTGTTTTTGATTTCCCTGCCGCCATTGTCCAGGACACAGGCCACGCCCACCTGGCCAGGCCACGCCCACCCTCCCTTCCCTCGCTATATAGAGAGCGCTGACTGCAAGCGCTGCTACTATTAAAAAACTGAACCTCCTGAGGCTTGAGCCGGGAGTAGAGCGAAATTGTGTATTTTAAACCTAAAGTGACAGAATTGTTTCATCTTTTTAAAACTTGCACTCACCTGCCCTGAGCACCTCGCGCTTTCACGAGTCCTCTGACAGCTGAATTAAAAGCTGCCTCTGGCGAGGGTTTGTTTTTGATTTCCCTGCCGCCATTGTCCAGGACACAGGCCACGCCTACCTGGCCAGGCCACGCCCACCCTCCCTTCCCTCGCTATATAGAGCGCGCTGACTGCAAGCGCTGCTACTATTAAAAAACGGAACCTCCTGAGGCTTGAGCCGGGAGTAGAGCGAAATTGTGTATTTTAAACCTAAAGTGACAGAATTGTTTCATCTTTTTAAAACTTGCACTCACCTGCCCTGAGCACCTCACGCTTTCACGAGTCCTCTGACAGCTGAATTAAAAGCTGCCTCTGGCGAGGGTTTGTTTTTGATTTCCCTGCCGCCATTGTCCAGGACACAGGCCACGCCACCCTGGCCAGGCCACGCCCACCCTCCCTTCCCTCGCTATATAGAGCGCGCTGACTGCAAGCGCTGCTACTATAAAAAAACAGAACCTCCTGAGGCTTGAGCCGGGAGTAGAGCGAAATTGTGTATTTTAAACCTAAAGTGACAGAATTGTTTCATCTTTTTAAAACTTGCACTCACCTGCCCTGAGCATCTCGCGCTTTCACGAGTCCTCTGACAGCTGAATTAAAAGCTGCCTCTGGCGAGGGTTTGTTTTTGATTTCCCTGCCGCCATTGTCCAGGACACAGGCCACGCCCACCTGGCCAGGCCACGCCCACCCTCCCTTCCCTCGCTATATAGAGCGCGCTGACTGCAAGCGCTGCTACTATTAAAAAACAGAACTTCCTGAGGCTTGAGCCGGGAGTGGAGCGAAATTGTGTATTTTAAACCTAAAGTGACAGAATTGTTTCATCTTTTTAAAACTTGCACTCACCTGTCCTGAGCACCTCGCACTTTCACGAGTCCTCTGACAGCTGAATTAAAAGCTGCCTCTGGCGAGGGTTTGTTTTTGATTTCCCTGCCGCCATTGTCCAGGACACAGGCCACGCCCACCTGGCCAGGCCACGCCCACCCTCCCTTCCCTCGCTATATAGAGAGCGCTGACTGCAAGCGTTGCTACTATTAAAAACGGAACCTCCTGAGGCTTGAGCCGGGAGTAGAGCGAAATTGTGTATTTTAAACCTAAAGTGACAGAATTGTTTCATCTTTTTAAAACTTGCACTCACCTGCCCTGAGCACCTCGCGCTTTCACGAGTCCTCTGACAGCTGAATTAAAAGCTGCCTCTGGCGAGGGTTTGTTTTTGATTTCCTTGCCGCCATTGTCCAGGACACAGGCCACGTCCACCTGGCCAGGCTACGCCCATATTTTATCCCCCCTGCCATCTATAAATCATGTGCTTATACAGGAAGTGCAGCGGACGAGCGCAGCGGGCGCGACGATTGCACGCCGAAGGCGCGCATAAGGCAAGCTCGTCCGCGCCGAGTCCGGGCCAGGGGCCACCTCCCCTACATCCTATGCCAAACATCCCATAGCCTACAGTGCGGACGTTCTCCACGGCATGAGGTCCTCAGGTCCGGTCTGTGAGCTGCATCGCTACGAGGTAATGTCCCTTCCACCCATTTGTCCATATTGCAACGCCCCTTTTACCCGGTGGCAGACCAAAACACCGAAGCAGGAATACCGGATGTTTTCACTAAACTGCAGATCTCTGCCAAAACATAAGGTGGAGATTTTGTTTCTACTAGAAGAGCGTTCGCCGGACGCAGTATTTCTATCTGAAACATGGCTGACACCCGATTCTGACCCGGCTGTTGTAACCTCCCTCCCCTCGGGCTTTCAAATCATCCGACAAGATCATTCGGAGGGTAGAGGTGGAGGGTTAGCAATCATATTTAAAGAGCAATACCACTGCAGACTCATCCACCAAACTATTCCAGACTGTGAGAGCCTTGCTTTCTCGCTGGAGTTCTCCCCTAACCATTGCTTTTCGGGCACATTGATATACCGCCCACCTGGTCCCCCTAAACAATTTCATAATCTCTTACCAGTAATCATGGCGCCACACGTTAGCGCTTCCGCCAACTATACCGTGTTAGGCGACCTCAACTGTCATTTTGATTCACCGCTGGACTCTTCGGCTATCACGTTAGCCGATGACCTGGCTGCACTGCAACTTAGCCAACGAGTAAAAGCATCGACCCATGTGAAGGGTCACCTGTTAGACCAAGTGTTCAGTAATTGCGAGGATCTTGTGGTTGGGCTTCCGCTCCCCCTCCCATGGACTGACCACTCTTTGGTGCCCTTTACTTGGTCTACTCAGAAATCCGGTTCAGTAAAACCATCGATAAGACTTGCCAGATCCTGGGCACGGATACCTACAGAGCAATGGAAAAACTTACTTATGGAAGAACTTCCCCCTAACAACGAAGATCCATGTTTGGCTAACCAGGCCTATGAAAACTGGATCCTGCACTCTCTCGAATCCATCCTCCCCCTCAAGAAATCAACGGTAAAACGCCTCCATAAAACAGCACCGTGGTTCTCGGAGGCACTTAGGAACAAAAAGCGCCAATGCCGCAAAATTGAAAGAAAATGGCGCATAGACTACTCCATGGAGGAAAAGACTCGATATCGAGAGGAGATAAAAGCATATAAAAAGGAACTAAAAGCCACCCAAGCAATGTACTTCTCCGACAAGATTTTAGCTGCAAAATCTAAACCTAGAGAAATTTTTCAAACTTTGCAAAAACTCACAAAACTCCTGTCTCCAATTGTTTTGAAGGAAAAGTCTGTTTCCCAGTGCAATGACTTGGCTGAATTTTTTTCAGCTAAAGTAAATAAAATATATGCCTCTTTCCCCTGCACTCTCACTCCCACCCCTCCGCTAATTCAGGATAAAATCAAGACCCTAGACTCCGCTCCAGCTCCTCCACCTCTGCTCAGCCACTTTCCTTGCATGGATCTTGAAGTATTGGAGTCCATGGCTCGGAAAGTAAAATCCGGATCCCCATCTGACCCGGCACCCCCTGAAGCCATGATGCTGGTCTCTCAGACTGTCCTATCAATCATTAGGAACCTGCTAAATTCCTCCATTGCCTCGGGCACTGTCCCTTCTGCTTGGAAACGGGCTAACCTAATGACCATACCCAAGTTTCGACTGACCACCAAGGGTGGCAAATCCCTAGCAGTCCTAGGCGCTAAGGCCTGGAATGCACTGCCAGCTAAACTTAGAGCATCACCGTCTGAAAAAATTTATAAAAAACTCCTAAAAACATGGATTTATGGATTCTCTGATGCAAAATGTAAGACTCTAGTCTAAGGACATCCAAAGCTCAGCTACTACCCCCAGATAATTCATCTTTGCAGTGAAATCAGAAGCGCTAAGATGCTCCATGGAGTGTATGTGCGCTATACAAAAACCAAAAAACATCAAAACATCAAACATGGTCCGAGCGCTGATAAAGAAGCCCAATCTGGAACCATCGGACTTTGGGAACTATCGTCCGATTTCCCTGCTCCCCTGGGTGAGTAAGATCGTGGAGAGGTATGTCAATCTCCAGCTGGTCAGCTTCCTTGAAGATAACCAGCTGTTAGACACCACCCAGACAGGGTTCAGGCCTAAGCATGGAACAGAATCCGCCCTCCTAATGGTCATCGAGGAGTCCAGGAAAATCCTTGATCAGGGAGGATCAGTGGCAGTGATCCTCCTTGATCTCAGCGCGGCGTTCGACACGGTCAGTCATGCCACCCTACTGAACCGCCTTTCGAATGTCGGCATTGTGGACAAGGCGTGGCTCTGGTTACAATCTTTTTTGAGCAACAGGTCATTCCAGGTGTTTGATGGACAGACAGTGTCTTCTAGCATTCCCCTGAAGTGTGGAGTCCCGCAGGGCTCCTCATTAAGCCCCGCGCTCTTCAACGTCTATATGAGGCCACTGGCTGAGGTAGTTCGTCCGTATGGAGTCAAGATCATATCCTATGCGGACGATACCCAGCTGGTGGTCTCATTAGCGCAGGAGGCTCTCCAACCACGATCAGGGGGACTTACCGAATGTCTGGAGGAGGTGAAGACCTGGATGACTCGGTCATCATTAAAACTAAATGGTGACAAAACGGAGCTCATGCTCTTGGGCCCTGCCGACCCCACATTCTTCAATTCACTGTGGCCCCCCTGTCTAGGTCCCCCTCCGGCCCCGAAGGATAACATCAAAAGCCTAGGGGTATGGCTGGACAGGAGTCTCTCACTCAACACCCAGGCCACAATGCTTTCAGCCACCTGTTTTGGAATACTCAGGACACTGAAGAAAGTCCTTCCTTTGCTCCCAATGGAGGCAAAGAAGATAGGCATACAGGGCCTGATACAATCATGGCTGGACTCCAACAACGTCCTATATCTGGGTGCACCAGAGTACACCTTAAAGAGATTACAACTGGTACAAAACTGTGCCGCGCGTACTCTGCTGCAGATCCCTCGTAGATTGTCAGTAAAGGCGGCTTTGACTAATCTTCACTGGCTCCCAGTGCGCAAGAGAGTCACTTTCAAAGCAATGTGTATTGCTCACCAGGCTTTCTGGGATTCGGGGCCCCTAATCACCCGTGATCTAGTAAGCCAGTATCACCCAGGGAGAAATCTACGTTCTAGTCAGGCCTTTATGGCAGTAGTCCCCAGATTTAAAAGGTCTAGATCTGGCGGAAGGACGTTTGCCTTCAACGCCGCCAAGATCTGGAACTCCCTCCCGTCTCACTTGAGATCCAATCCTGAACTCGTTTCCTTCCGTAAACAATTAAAAACACACCTATTCAATTCCGTTTAATTTAACTCAGTTCTCCCTCCTTTTCTGGTTCTCAACCTCTTTATCCTTCACTGGTCCCTTTTTTAGCGCTTGGACGCCTCAGGGCAGCAATCGCGCTGTTATAAATTCACTTTCATTCATTCATTCATTCATTTTTCAAACCAAAGGGCATCACCACAAATTGGTAATGCCCACCTGGGGTAGAAAATGCAGTTTTGGCTTTAGACTCCTCAGCTAACCTGATTTGCCAATAGCAAGCTGTCAAGTCAAATGTGCTCAAATACTTGACAGAAGCCAATTTGTCTATGGGCTCATCTGCCCTTGGAATAGGGTGTGCATCTGTCCTGGTGACAGCATTGAGTCCTCTGTAATCCACACAGAACCTCATCTCTCTCTTGCTATCTTTGGTGTGAGGTTTGGGGACCAGAACCACTGGGCTAGCCCAGGGGCTCTCTGAAGGCTCAATAACACCTAATTCCAGCATCTTTTGCACCTCAGTCTTTATACAGTCCCTGACGTGGTCATGTTGCCTGTAAATCTTGTTTTTCACAGGATGACTGTCACCAGTGTCCACCACATGGGCACACCAGTTAGTCTGACTGGGTGTCAATGAGAACATATGTCTATATGACTGCAAAACTTGTCTACAGTAATTTTGCTGATGTTCAGTGAGGCTGCCATCTAAGGCCATACCATCAACTGAGCCATCTTCAGGGTTCTGAGTCAGCAGGTCTGGGAGAGGGTCACTCTCTTCCTCCTGCCCCTCATCTGTAGCCATGAGCAAGCCCATGTCTGCCCTGTCACCATATGCCTTCAATCTGTTAACATGGAGCACCCTGTGGGGGCTCCTGGGAGTTCCTAGGTCCACCAAGTAGGTAACCTCTCCCTTCTTTTCAATGATAGTATGGGGTCCAGACCATTTGTCTTGGAGTGCTGCTGGGGCCACTGGCTCCAACACCCATACTTTCTGTCCAGGCTGGTACTCAGTCAAGACAGTCTTTTGGTCATGCCAAGCTTTCTGTAATTCTTGGCTGGCCTCAAGGTTTTTGGATGCCTTCTCCATATACTCAGCCATCCTGGAGCGGAGACCAAGTACATAGTCCACTATGTCTTGCTTGGGTTTTCTGAGAGGTAACTCCCATCCTTCCCTCACTAAACACAGGGGTCCTCTTACAGGGTGCCAAAACAACAATTCAAAGGGGCTGAAGCCAACCCCCTTTTGTGGGACCTCTCTGTAAGCTTACAGAAGGCAGGGCAGAAGGATATTCCATCTTCGCCTGAGCTTTTCAGGTAATCCTTTGATCATACCCTTTAGGGTCTTGTTGAACCTTTCAACAAGCCCATTGCGTTGTGGATGATAGGGAGTGGTGAACTTGTAGTTGACACCACATTCCTTCCACATAGCTGTTAAGTATCCAGACATGAAGTTGGCACCTCTATCAGATATTACCTCCTTAGGAAACCCCACTCTAGAGAAAACTCCAAGTAAGGCCCTGGCCACAACAGGAGCTGTTGTGGTCCTAAGGGGTATTGCCTCTGGGTACCTGGTGGCATGGTCCACTACCACCAGTATGAATCTGTGCCCAGATGCTGTAGGGGGATCCATTGGACCTACAATATCAATCCCCACTCTTTCAAAGGGGACCCCCACCACAGGTAGTGGTATCAGGGGGGCCTTTGTTGTTCCACTGTTGAAAATGGCAATGTATATGTACATAAGCGGCGTTCATTTGTGTTCACTGCACCCCCTTGTTGTAAGCAGAATGGATATCACTAAACACTGACTGTGTTATCCCGCCAGCATAGACCCATGCACACACGTACACGACAGCCATTTTAGACACCATGGCCTCTCTGCCCATCTGTTCCCGGCACCCCTCCCCGCGCACACTGCTCATGCATCGGCCACAAGACCCTCTCCCTCTGCGTGACCCTACTCTAGAAGTAGCACTCCTGCTTGACCCACACCCCCCATTTCCTCCCAAGAACACCCTTCCCCTCAGCTGACAACCCCCCCCGGCTGCACTTGGCCTCTCGAACCGGTCCCAAGTCCTAAGACCAAGCCTCGTGAATGTACACCCCCCCTTTTCCTTGCCCAGCATAACAAAACCGTGATACACCAACCAACGTGCCCGATCTTATCGCCTTCCCAACCTTTGATCTGATCATCCCCTCCTGCCCTCGTGTCCGGTAGGAATGTCCGGCTGAGAGATCACAATCTCTTGTTACATTCAGGAGGGGAGGATGACATTTGAGCGACTGGTATGGGAATAGGCCTGAAGCTGGGATTCCAATCATGCTTTTTCCTACTTCAAAGCGTCTTTATTGCAATAAGGAATGTTTGTGCATCATAAACATGTGTATAAAAGACGAAGCCTCAGAGAAACTTGCTAGAGCACCTCCTGAAGACACTATGCGAGTGTCCGAAATGACAGGCTCTCCTCATGAGAAATAAAACTCTATTCTTGTTTTCCTGCTTCCAGCGCCCGTCTCTTTATTTGGTAATTGTTCAAGATGGGAACTAAGAGGCGTCCTGCGCCAGCAGCCTGGGCATCAGGTGCGTTATGGGCTGCCTTTTCCACAATTGGCGTCCCAACGCGGGGTCCATCAGCGACATAAGGTCCGGTAAGAGAGGTCCAGACGATGGGGTGAACATCTAAATGATTGGAGTATACCTGCCTTGAGAGGGCCCTCGTCCGGCTGCCGATTGAATGAACTTCACCGATTCCGAACGGACCTCTCTCAAGTGACCTATTGTCCTGACTGGAATCCCACAGGAATGCTGCGGTAAAAACATGGAGAAAGAGAACGATTGGGCGCTGGAAAAGGGAAGGCGAAGAATTGCCCACACGGTCCGGTCCGGGTAAGGTTAAGTAGGACGTCTTTACGTCCGATTGGTAGGATGGCTTTATCCATCTGATTGATTGATTGATTGTACTTGAAGTATTGGTTCTCTTTGAGACATTTTCTGTTTGCAAACAGCGATGAATAGGAACGTTCCTCTCTCTTTGCAAATAGTTAAGGATAGGTAATGCAGACGTTTGTCCCCTATTGTAATCCGTCATGCCTATTTTTCTCCCCACTGATTGTTTGTTATCGATTTTTATCGATTATTGCTCTTTGAGATATTCCCTGTCTACAAACAGGGAAGAATAGAAATATTCTGCCCCCCTTTGCAGATAGTGAAGGATAGGTAATGCAGACTTTTGTCCCCATTGTAATCCGTCATGCCTGTTTTTCTCCCCATTGATTGATTGATTGTCTGGACATTTATTGTTCAAGGAATAGTTCTTTTAAGGTATCCTCTGTTTGCAAATAACGTAGAAAAGAAATATTCTGTCTAATCTTTACAAGTAGTGAAGGGTAGGTAATGCGGACCTTTGTCCCCCGTTGTAATCTCCCGGGCCTATCTACTTCCCACTGACTGGTAAACTAGTTCCACCCGGACCATTTATTAGAGGTAGGTCATCTGGCTCGACCAGAGGGCACCCCTAATAAAAAGGACATATGCAACAATAACGAAGTAATAACCGTATCCTGTTAACAGAAACTTTAGCATGAAACACGCTAGGAAAAAAAGGGAAGAAAGAAATAAGAAAGCAAAATCAGCAGGCCACTGATGAGTTTTCTGTTTTCGCTACAAATAAGAAAACGTTAGAAATAGCTCACGACGAAACACATGATTTCGCTAGAAATAAGAAACGTTAAGAAATAAGTCCGTAATAAGAAACGTGAAAATGGTGAGAGAAGCCAAGCTTGACATCACGGCAGCCACAAGGCAACTAGGCTTCGCCACCCCTCACTGCTCCAAACATGTCTGTCCCACCGCCTGCCACGCCCCAATAACGGTAACATGAGACAGATACAAGTCAACAGATACCTACCCCCATTCTGGAAACTCCCGAAGTGCAACAGGTTCGCGGCTACGCCCATCCGGAAGACGAGATCTTCGGCACGTGTAGGGCGGGTCCTGCTGCCAGCCGTCGGCCGGAGGTCATCGAGTAAGGTGGGCCAAAAGAGGAGCCGAGGCCGACGGGATCCGGGCGTCCCCTCTTCTTTCTTCAATAATGGCTGCAACAACACGGGGGGGATGTCTTGCTCATGCCACCGACCCCCCCCTCGCATCTCCTGGTCCAGCCACGGCTTGGTATGAGCTCCCCGTTCGGCCCTGAAGCGGCGCCCTGCAGGCCACCAGGGGGGGGGATGTCTTGCCTATGCCTCCGACCCCCCCCCTCTCATCGCCTGGTCCGGCCATCATGAATATTAGCGCCGAGAAAAACGGCGTGGGATGCGCTGGGAGGGAGAGGCGGCGCGAACGAGCCTCTCCCACCTCCCCAGGTGGAGGCCCCCAGCGGCACCCCCAACGCTCCACTCACCCGGCGAGGGTTCGTCCACTTGTAAAATGGCGGTCGACCCTGCTGGAGCGGGCCCGGCGTGAAGAGATGGCCCGGTTGCTTGTTGATTAAGAAATGAGTCCCACAATCAGAAGTGTTCTCCTCGACTTTGAAGATTCTATAAAAGCCACGGGGGCCCCCGACCCCCGCAGACACCCCCGATGGGGAATGACTGCCATGATTACCCGCGGAACGATGAAAATGTAGCCGCGAGACGTCGGCGCTCCCATGCTGGCGCCAGCCTCAGTTTGAATGACTAAAATCCTGCAGACTACAGTTCGGATCAGTTCCGGTGAAAACCCAGTATGACCCGGTAGGAAACAATTGTTGCCTCCCTCCCCCTTTGACTGATGGTTCATACGGCCGATCCTTTTTGTTGCCCTTTAACGGAACTTTTGGACTGCCGAAAGAGGCTCTGGGCCAACCACGAGTAGGTGGAGATTTTGACTATGCCTGGATCTGCCTGCTGCTACCAAAATGGCGCTGGTACAAATGAAACTTTCAACTCCTTGTCGTACCCCGATTGCTCAGCCTTGGTGTCATGAAATATGTATGCAGTTTTAAACACAATGAATTGATATGGGATGGGTACTGATTATGTGTTCGGACAATGAATTGAAGTGAGATGGGTACTGATTGAACATTCGGACAATGAATTGTTGTTGAGTTGTGGCGCACCATGATTATTGAAAGTTCGAATTTCAACACTTATGATACTCGCTCACACTGAAATTCCGATATGATTTTATTGCACTTGTCGCACTTTTTATTATGAAATCAACGACCACCGACTCCATTAGGTTTTCCACTAATAAGTATCCCCACGTGTACAGTTCTGGCCGGCCCACTGGGTTGTAGGCCCGTATTTATGCACTGACATTTTTATTAAAGATTTTTGGAAAAAGCAAACGTAGTTGTCACGCGTAAATTGGTAAGTTTCGAATAAATGACCACTGTTTCCGATATAACTAGATTACAGGTGAAATGGCTCAGCTCGACTAGTTAAGGGTTAAAAAGTATAGTACGCAGAAATGTTGCAAATATGAATGATCCAGGTTTTTGTTGTATGTGTTCCCTCATTCTTGTACAAGCCTAAAGCAACTGCTAAAGATCCTGGTATTTAGCCTATACTTTATATGCTACCTGTGTCAGGGAAGTTGTTTTAAAAAATGCCCCTAAGTCACCCCGAAGGAGTGCCACCTGACCCCCCCCTGGTACGAACGACAAACGACCCCGTACCACTGTAGGTTATCACTTGCCTCAAAGGAGAGCACGAGCTCGCCCCCCCCACCCCCACGTTGCACCGACTGCCCTTTGTTCTGACCCCCCCCCCTGCGCACGATCCGTAATACCACGCTTGGGCGACCTATGCTATCCACAGGCTTCCGATAATCATCTCTCCCACACTAAACGGTCCACCTGGGCTCAAACGCCAAGTTGGCAGGGACCGCGTCCTGTGAAGATAGCCCGAGTATGTAGTAAGTAAAAGCCTTTTCGAGTTTATGCGCGCTTATGTGTTTTTAAAATGCTGCCCCCGCCCCCCTTCTTTTTCCCTCTTTTCTGCAGGCCACATCGGAACGTCGACTAAAGTACAAAAAGGAAAATGGTGATCTAGCGGACAAAGATGGGAAAAAGGGGTTCGATTATGGTGCCTACACACGACGAGCAAACAATACTATTTCTCCCCCTGAACTTAGCGCTTGGGAGGACAGCCTGAAGCGGAAACTATAAAATATGACTTCGCTTGGCACCCCGAATAATACAACCAGGAATGACGTGCACTAATGAATAAATCCCTACGTTTAACTAAATAGGGAAAGTTTAAGGAATATTCCGAGATGAGGTTTTACCCAAGTACCCTCTGCTTGGAGGACTAGGAATGTTGCCAGTGTTTAAAATCTACTACCTCCTTTTCGCACCCTCATAGACATGAAACTCAAAGCTGCCCTATTGTCCTCCCAACTGACACCTACTGTTGCCTTAGCCCACCGTGAGCATTAGCCCGACCAGGGTAATTCTTGACCAATTGCCAAAAGCGTAAGTTTGCGCAACAAAAGCCACCGGTGAAGGCAGCCGACGATAAAAGAGAAGAAAAAGGTAAAAAGAGCTTAGGATGCTAAGGATGCGCAGCATACAGGCAGAGATCATTCTGGCCAATAACTGTTCTATGTTTTGTCTTGAATTTTTGTACATAATACATGTACTGTCTCCCCGCCTGAGTTTGTGTGTACGTAATGTCTGAACCTACGTCGTCCCTCTGCCTGTGTTTCTGTATTACTTGACCCCTGCTGTCCTGTGTTGTGTGCGCACTGAATGACCCATTATTGTGTCTCTCTCTCTCCTCCCTCCTCCCTTGTATGATTACGTTGTGCCCCACCGGCACAAACCTAATTGGGTCTCTTCGAACACAAAGGTGTTCGGCAAAATTGACAGAAACTAAAACGATTGTAACTTGCCATATTACTACCTCTCCTTTCTGCAAAATGATAGAACCCGAGTTGGTAATGAAGGAAAGGACAGGTAAGACGACTGATGTCCCCTAATCTGGCCTTTTTATAGGGGGACTATAAACGTCAATGGTCTTCTGTTTTTCAGTTCGTTAGAAATACAATCCCCAATGCCCAAATTGCCTCACCCCTCTGCACTTAAGTGCAGATGTCCAAAGCATCCTCGCTTCCCTCGATTGACCCCAGCTCCCTGTCCAAAGCGTCCAAAGCGTCCTCGCTTCTCCCGATTGACCCCAGCCCCATATCAGCTATCCCCGAAGCGTAATTGATGACCTTGATTAACCGTCGCTCCCCAAGAAAAGCATGTTTTACCTCTGCCCCCCTCTCATGATGATAACCCCCCTGCTTGCAAGAGTTAGCCGACCTCGAAGGGAAATGTAAGATTGTCAGTACTTGGGTTAAAAAGAAAAAGGGCGAGTCTCTACTTAAGGACTCAATTTCGAGTTTGATAGAATACACTGTCAATAGGAGTCCGATTTCTCTCCACATACACCACGAATGAACGCCAAATAGGCTTATGAATACAGTGGAAATGCCCTCCTACATACTCCATAATATGTATGACTTCTGACTGTGACCGATGAACCTATCCCCCACCTACTTAGGATTGGGGACGGATTTGAGATGTATAAATGTCTTCTCCTGCCAATTGTTCTAAAACTTGTTTTGTACCCATTCAAAGATACAAACACCGGAGGAGAGGAGCTGGATGTGACGCACAGCCTGGCCACAGATCATGTAGCACGTGTGACCGCAACCAAAGGTGGAGTCGCAGAGCAACGAGACGCAGGACGAGGCACCACTCTCAAGCTCGGCAGCTGAAGGAACAAGCATTTGCAATGCAATAGGTCTCGCAGCATTAAAGTTTGAGTTATTGGCATTGTATATGACAATGTGTTGCATTAAATTTTTAGCAAAGTCTGTATTGGTGTATAAAGATGATTTGCAAGATGATAGCTGTTGCAAAATATTAAGCAATGTTGGCAATAATATTATATTATAATAATATTGTAAGTTACTGTTGTACTTATAAGCATTTTGGTAGCGCATAGTGATGTTGTGGTGCCCCTGAGTGATGCTGTAGTGATAGGATAGATAGCGAGGGCGATAGATAGATAGAGGGAGGCCGAGAGAGAGATAGAGGGAGGGCGAGATAGAGGGTTACTACAGTTGCCACCCAGGCAATGCTACACGTCACCCTCTCTCTTACATACAAACCACTGTTCAATACAAAACGCTGATACACAAAAGAACGTTGTTGTAGTAGTAAAGGTGATAGTGGGTGTGATTGGATGTGGTGGAATGTGTGGTAGTAATGGCAATGATAGCAGATAGTATAGTGAGGCACTACATTGTCAAGATGTCTAAGTTATAAAGTAGCACTGCAGCATCTTTTCATAGTGATTTCCAGGTAAGGCCGATGGCAGGCAGCCTGCATACAAAATCAGTTGACCAGTGTGCGTATCAGAAGAGCTGCCAGGCTTTGGAAAAAAACATAAATGTTTAATTTTTTTGAAGGAGCTACACAAACAGGTCACTGGAACTGGTGCACGCAGACGAGGTAGAACAGAAGTCAAGACCACTAAGAGCAGCAGTAAAACACCCACAAGAAGGCAGAGCAGAAGTCTAAATACCATGAGCCATTGTAACAAAGGGTGGAGGAACAAATGGCTTATAAGAGAGTAACTTCTCTGAAATCCACCGTATGTATATTTAAGAAATGTTTTTTTTTGTTTTGTTTTTTTTAAACAAAGTCCATCTCTACCCAGAACTTAATTATAAATTTTTTTTTTTAAAGAAACAAGATACCCTGAATACGAACGATATGGGGGCAGATCAAAATGAAAAAGGTAACATTAAGACGGAGTTACACACCCAGACAGGAAACCGATGAGGCAAAAACAAATGCCAAGTATCACATAGTCCAACAGTTTTTACAAGGCTATATGTATGACAAAATGTGAAGTCTTACACAAAACCTACAGTCAAGTGTTTCCACCCAAAAAAATAAATCTATAAAACACTTCATAGTCATAACAGACAAAATCCTTTACTCGGGCTAGGTGGGAGGTCACACGAAGCAAACTCTCCAACCACTGCTGTAGGGCTAACTCGCACATAATGTACACACATCTAAGGTAAGATAACACAAACCCTCTGGAGGATCTCTGTTACAGAAACATACAAATCACGCTCTTCTATCTTCCTCAAAGAGCTCAATAAAACCAATACTGGATGGAATGGGGGACTGTCTGCGCAGCAACGGTGGCACACATGACCTTTGTGGGGGGTAGAGAAAATGAAATGCACAGAAGTACCCCAATCTGGAGGGGACGGGACAGCATGGAGGGCATAGGAGAAGGGATGTGGGAGAAAAACATCAGGCTGGAGATATAATCAACACGAAGAATGCGGGCAATAATGCTATTAGTAAAGTGGCACACGGGGAAGCACAAGTCAACACATGCAGTCACATAGTGCTGAAAGAAAACTAAAATAGTTCCCCGAATATGTACTATGAAAGGATACAAATCGACCACTCAAAAGTATTGTTAATAAAAGCTACGCTCCGGGGAGGGAAAGCTATAGTTAAAAAAAAAAAACTAGCAAAATAGTGACAAGAAAAATCAACCGATGGGCAGGCTCTTAAATCCACTTTAAGATTTTGGTACAGCACACAAGCAGTCTTTCCACAATAGAGGTTTGTAGGGGAAATCTAATAATGTAAAGTGGTTGGTTTTAAAGCCCTGCATTAAGGCACATAAACTTCTGGAATTACAGCATTAGATGCAAACGTCCTGGCTACCCACACAAAATTGCAGCGCCTATTAAAATGTTTGTAACATCAATCTCTACAGTAAATGTTTAGGCGTCCATTAACTACGCTATGAGTTAACATTGCTCACTTGAAAAGAAAGCTGTAGCAACAGAGACAAGCTGAGAGGGTCAGACAGTGAGCCACATAAGGACAGGTGGACCATGCAGTGCACTTATAATAGGAAAGGACGTAATAATGAAAGAAACCGATCAGAAGGCAAGTAAGTATGTCTTAGTCACTGGAAGATAGTGTGGAGAGTAAGCATACTGGGACGACGAGGGCACGACGTCCTACCCTAGAAACTTAGCTAAACACACCGAGTCCCTAGATACAGTTAACAAATGTTGTAAAACTACCACTTCACATAGCACCGAAGTCCTCAAAATAAATTGCAGGGGAAAATATAGCCACGCTGTCCGCAGTAAGACCACCATTATGCATCCATGTCAAGGCCACGCACCATGCGCAGTACTCCAGCACTAAAAAAAAAAGCTGCGTACCACTATCAAAATGGAGATTCCCCACACACTAGCTGCCCGGGCGGGAAAGGCTGCCCCTAAAAATGTCATTAACGTTCCTGGGCCACCAAGCGCACGACCCTTCTTCTGCGAACCCAGGAGACTATCTGGGAAGCAGCGCAGCTTTCAATTACCGTAGGTAGTGCCATGTCCAGCCGCCCGTACTGTCGGCGGCACACCCGACACCCCTGGGCAGTATGGAACGGACACTTTCCCCCATGGCAGAGAAAAGTGCCGGCAGCAGCACCTCATCCTCGCCTTGCCTGTCAGCCTCAGAGACTCTGAGGGCGGTGTGAAGCCCCAGTCTGTGTCGGACTGCAGCGCAGGGTAATCTGGCTCCGACTTCCGGTTTGGCCGGCAATGCTTCCGGGTCGCCGCAGGCAGCGCGGCGGCCCACCCTGCACGGGGAAGGGAGGCAGCTTTCGAGGAGGACAGCACCTGGCCGCGAGCGCGTTCTCGTGCGCGTGACCTTAACAAATCGCCGCGCGCGGCCAGTGCTGTCCTCCTGGAAAGCTGCCACGCTAACTATAGGTCTTTGGCGAGAGCGAGCTTCGCTCGCTTCTAGCCGAGACCTAATAAAGGGCTGCCTTGAAGCCCTTGATTTGCTGACCCACTCGTGCCTGAAGTCCCCGTCCCTTTTGAGCCCGACTGATGGGCCTGCCTGCTCGTCATCCTTTGCTCCTTTGGTCCCTTGGTGTGTTCAAAGATCTGATCCCACTCCGCCCTCTCTTCCCTCGATTATTCAACAACATCACCCTTTCGCATAACTTTTGACTCAAAAAAAAAAAAAAAGAGCAACATTTAGATAGAATAAGGTTTTGCCACGAAAGAAGAAAGACACGCAGGTGCCCAGCATGAGGCACCCCTAAGAAGATCAGTTAGGAAACAGGACTGTGATCTAACAAGCAGAGGACTGATCGCACCCTGCAACGCGTAAGGATGAATACGAGCTGGACCTATAGCTCCACCGCCGGTGCTCAACAGCGCCAACAAAAGAAGACGGACTCTGTTAAAAAGACATTGTGATGAAGACCCCCCCCTTCCTGAACTTTCTACTCACCCCCTTGACTAATTGCTTGTATCGAACTGAATTCCTTCCTCAACCATTTTGTATTGTTTTCTAAAATGTTTCATCGGTCACTCATGTATTTAGTTGTCCAAAAGTTACCCGAAGGTATCAGAGCACTTTTTACTGTATGTTGATGTCACCGGAGAGAAAGTCTGAACTTGATTCTATAATGTTTCGGAACATTTTTCTTGATTGACCACGACTAAGTATTATGCCGATCTCTAGACTTGTATGAATAACCCAACAAATGTAAAATAATATGTACCGCATTCCGCCTATCGTATCGACTGTATAGAACTGAACTAGCTTATGTAAAAAAGCGGCGACTGTTGAAAATGGCAATGTATATGTACATAAGCGGTGTTCATTTGTGTTCACTGCACCCCCTTGTTGTAAGCAGAATGGATATCACTAAACACTGACTGTGTTATCCCGCCAGCATAGACCCATGCACACACGTACACGACAGCCATTTTAGACACCATGGCCTCTCTGCCCATCTGTTCCCGGCACCCCTACCCGCGCGCACTGCTCATGCATCGGCCACAAGACCCTCTCCCTCTGCGTGACCCTACTCTAGAAGCAGCACTCCTGCTTGACCCACACCCCCCATTTCCTCC
This sequence comes from Lissotriton helveticus, assembly GCF_964261635.1. Classification (NCBI taxonomy): domain Eukaryota; kingdom Metazoa; phylum Chordata; class Amphibia; order Caudata; family Salamandridae; genus Lissotriton; species Lissotriton helveticus. Next base: position 258,876,148 of record NC_136069.1, on the reverse strand, counting down.
CAAGAACACCCTTCCCCTCAGCTGACAACCCCCCCCCGGCTGCACTTGGCCTCTCGAACCGGTCCCAAGTCCTAAGACCAAGCCTCGTGAATGTACACCCCCCCCTTTTCCTTGCCCAGCATAACAAAACCGTGATACACCAACCAACGTGCCCGATCTTATCGCCTGCCCAACCTTTGATCTGATCATCCCCTCCTGCCCTCGTGTCCGGTAGGAATGTCCGGCTAAGAGATCACAATCTCTTGTTACATTCAGGAGGGGAGGATGACATTTGAGCGACTGGTATGGGAATAGGCCTGAAGCTGGGATTCCAAGCATGCTTTTTCCTACTTCAAAGCGTCTTTATTGCAATAAGGAATGTTTGTGCATCATAAACATGTGTATAAAAGACGAAGCCTCAGAGAAACTTGTTAGAGCACCTCCTGAAGACACTATGCGAGTGTCCGAAATGACAGGCTCTCCTCATGAGAAATAAAACTCTATTCTTGTTTTCCTGCTTCCAGCGCCCGTCTCTTTATTTGGTAATTGTTCAAGATGGGAACTAAGAGGCGTCCTGCGCCAGCAGCCTGGGCATCAGGTGCGTTATGGGCTGACTTTTCCACACCACCTGCTTTGCCACTGGCTTGGCAGGTTACACAGGAGCGACAAAACTCCTTTGTATCTTCAGACATGTGAGGCCAGTGAAAGTGAGGGACAAGCCTCTCCCAAGTCTTGTTCTGGCCTAGGTGTCCTGCTAAGGGAAGATCATGGGCCGAGGTTAGAAGTAAGCCCCTAAATTGCAGAGGTATAACCAACCTCCTGGTTGTACCAGGCTTGGGGTCTCTACCCTCTGAATAAAGGAGCCCATCATCCCAATACACTTTATGGGTACCTTGAGCATTCCCAGCAGCCTCAGCAGCAGCCTGCTGTCTGAGGGGTTCAAGAGAAGGACAGGTTAACTGAGCCTGCCCCAAGTCTGCCCTAGAAGGTCCCCCTGTCCCCAGAAACTCAACCTGATCAGGTTCAAGTTCTTCAGAGACAGTTCCTTCAGGGGTCTCAGGATAATCATCCTGTGAAGGCTGATCCTCACTTGTAGGCAGTTGGGACGGCACAGCCTTTACCCTCCTGTTCTTCTTCTTGGAGGGTGCTTGGTCCATTGTTCCAGGATCCAAGACCTGAGGTTCAGAGAGGCACTTTTTGGCCTGTGACCTGGTCACAGCAAGGACATGTGATGATATCCCTAACATCTCTGCATGAGTCCTGTACTCAACTTCTGACCATAGAGAGCTCTCCAGGTCATTGCCCAACAAACATTCAACTGGGAGATCAGCACTAACCACAACTCTTTTTAGGCCAGTTACCCCTCCCCAGGAAAGGTTAACAAGTGCCACACTATGTGTAGTAGTGACATTGCTGGCATTGGTCACCAGGTAATTGTCACCTGGTATGTATTGTCCAGGGTCCACAAAGCTAGGTGTCACCATACAGATTTACAGGCAACCTGAGCACTTTTTCATTAATCAAAGGTGTCTGCCTGTACTTGCCCAGATTACTGGGGCTGACAGTAGTGGACAAATCTATGTCCACATCACAAATCAGAACAGCCTGTGTAGGGGTTCTGACTAGGCCAGACTCTCCCTCAGTTCCCAAGGGGATACCTACTACCCCCTTAGTTTGTGGACCAACACTGCTGACTGTACTATTGGGTGCAGGTGCCTTAGGGGCTGCAGTGTTGGGGGCTCCACCCTTTTTACACTCACTGGTCCAGTGAGAGGTGTTTTTACAAGTACTACACCAGGGTTTCCTTTGACTTTGACCTTCTTTCTTCTTCTTCTTGGAAGTTTGGGACCCACCCTCAGTATTAGTTTGGGGCCCTGTTGAAGACTTCTGGTCTTTAGCTTTCTGCTCCCCACCCTTCTGGTCTGTTTTCCTTTGGTCACCACCCTGGTTCTGGTTCTGGTTCTTTTGCTTAACTCTGGTTCTAACCCATTTGTCTGCCCTCTTTCCCAATTCTTGGGGAGAGGTCAGATCTGAGTCAACCAAATGTTGATGCAACTGCTGGTTCTGACAATTATTTAAAATGTGTTCTCTCATAAGCAAATTGTACAATCCTTCATAGTCTGTAACCTTACTTCCCAGCAACCAGCCCTCCAGAGCCTTAGTGGCACATTCAACAAATTCAGACCAATCCTGAGTCTGTGTCTTCTGGGTCTCTCTGAACATTAACCTGTACTGTTCAGTGGTTAAGCCTAACCCATCTATGAGAGCACTCTTCAGGACCAGGTAGTTTCTAGAATCCCCAACATTAACTGTGAGGAGTCTGTCTCTGCCTCTACCTTCAAAGGAGAGCCACAAGATTGCTGCCCACTGCTCCTGAGGGATCTGCTGTATTCTGCAGGCTCTTTCAAGTGCAGTCATCCATTTGTGGATATCATCCCCAGCTTTGTAGGGGGGCACAATCTTACTCAGGTTCTATTGTCATAGGACCTGTCTTTATCCTTAGGGATAGTGCTGCCACCAGTGGATCCTAATCCACTCTCTCTAGGCTGTCTTGCTCTAGCAAGCTTCTCTTTGGCCAGGGCAACTTCTAGTTCTTGCTTCTGGATCCTAAGCTCAGCCCCTCTAATTTTGGCCTCATGTTCCCTTCTCTGAGGGCTAGTCATCCCCCTTCTGGAGTGACCATGAGATCCTCTAGAAGCTTGGGGGGTGTTGGATTCACCTGAGTGATTCCTCCTCATCCTTTGCTCCTGGTTAAGTCCACTTGGGGGTCTGAGTGGGTTGGTCCCACTTTCAGTCCCAAATAGGCTTAAGTTAGCCTGGTTAAGCCTGCTGACTAACACCTGACTATTTCTACCATCATCAGAATCACTTTCTTCCTCCTCCTCTTCCTCCTCCTCATCCTCAGGCTGAGTATCTCCAGTGTTCTGGTCTTCCTCATCTATCTGGATAACAGGGACAGGGATGTCAGTATTATCATCTTCAGTGGGAGAGCCTCCTTCAACATTCCCTGTGGGGTCTGCTTTAGAGGTCTTTAGAGCTTCAGACTGGTCTAAAAGCTCTCTGAGGTGTGCTGTGGTAGGGGCTGGACCCGTCTTGAGACCTCTTAAGGTACACAGCTGCCTCATTTCTTTAAAGTTTAACATAGCAAATTTGGATGGTGCCCTTGGAGGGTCACTCTCAACAGGGACAGGTCCAGTGGACCCCTCTGCTCCAGACATTGCTCTAGTGTGGGTGGATATGTTGCAATCTACCTACACTGGTGTTTGCCTACTAAACCTATCTAGTAGTTGTAGTCAGGGTGTGCTACTCCCTATCCTCTACAACAACTAAGTTCAGTAGAACTTAAGTATACTAGTCTTGTTTTATATGTACCTAACAGGTACCTGTATGATCTTTCAAATTATACTCTCAAAGATTGTAATGGTAAAACAACAGCAAGCTCAAATCCCAACCGCTGCTCACCAATGTGAGAAGTTGGCCTGGTATGTCATGCTCACTAGTGCTAGTGATCACCTTGAACCATGCCAAGCAACCCTTATGATGATTGTTTGTAAGTCAACCTTATAGACCAGCTATCCTAGTAGCGTGGACAAAGCAATCTTAGGCTAAACTCTGTAAAGGCATGTGAAGCAAGCTGTTTTACCATACACAATCCCCTTGAATACCAAATGAAAGGACACCACACAGATATATATTGAAAATATATATATATTTATTTACTACAAATATCCCCTAAACTCTTTATGAGCACAGAAGCAAATGCGTTAAAACAAAACACAGTTTAAATATACAAAAGTTGCACAATATGGATGAGCCCTAGGGGCCAGTTAAACCATAAACTAAAATAGTGGTATAAGAACCACCAATTGGAAAGGCAATAGGCCTAGGGGCTGGGGAATTGCTGGAGCTGTTCGGGACTAACAGTGAAGAAGTCGGGAAAGGCCCGCGGGACTCGGGTGCAGTGCTTAAAGTGCACGCATGCACCAATGCAATGTCAATGGTGCGTAAAAGTTATAAAGTTACTGTTTTAGAAACCTTCCGACTGACCTAGGAGGACAAAACTTTAGATCTAGGCACTAGAGGTGTGTACCAGTGTAGGAACACCGGCGTTGCTGAGTTACCTCACCCACAGGAAGCGGGTGCACAGGTGCCAAGTAGTGTCGGGTTTCGTCACGCAGGTCGATGGTGCCTGGAGATGAAGATGCTGCAGGCGGGTCGTCGAGGAGAGTTCCGGTGGATCCAAGGATAGATCTGAAGAGGTGAAGACCTGAAAGCAGAGGGGACAATGTTCAAAGTCACTAGCCAGTGACTACCGGGGAACCAGGATGGAACCAGGGGATGTCGGGTGCAAACAGGCGATGAGGTGCAGCTTGTCTCCGCAGCTACGTGGACACAAAGAGGTCTAGGACGTCCAGGAGTCGGTCACGAGCTGTCCCACAAAGGCTCTAGCTGATGGCAGTGTCGACAACTTGATTGGAGCAAACAAGCCTTGGCTAATGCAAGCCACGCAGGAAGTGAAGAAAGCTGTGTTCTCGGACCCGCAAGGTTAGAGGGGCTGCTCCTTTTTACAGGAGCGAGGGCCAGTCTGGAGCAACCAGACCAGTGGTGCAGATCATAGAATTCATCGCCAAGATGGCCACTAGCCACGTGGCAAGTCACCGGGATGACGCGTCGAGTGGCAAAGTGCAAAAGGGCCCCACGCAGATCGTGGAGATGCTGGGGGGCTGATCTTTGGTGCAGATGCTGCTCGGTGGTGGGGCTTCTCAAACCCCAAAGCACAGTGTCGAGGGAGCCTTGGGTGCTGCGCAGTCAGCTTCTCGGGGGTCTTTCAAGATGGCCGCTCCCACGTCTCTCGATGCCTCCACGGGTCTCTTCTTTTCAGGGACTGTGGATCGGGCTGTGAGATGTCTGTGAATTCAGGTCTTGTTGGGCTCTGGGCTCGGGCTCCGGCAGGAGGCAGCGGCAAAGCAGACGTCGAGTTGCTGGTTGGTGCCTGTATTCACAGGGTGGTCACTCCTTGGCCACAAGGGAGATTCTCTTCAGTCTTCTGTGCAGCAGAATGTCGTAGTCCAGTTTTCTTCTTAGTTTCAAGTCGAGTTCAGGATGATCTGAAGTCTTGGGACACAGCTCCTACTCTTATTCCAAATCTAGGGGCCGGATTACCTGCTAGGTCCCTCCTCTGGGTGGGACCAGGAAGGGGGGTGGTTACACCCTCTTTCCTTTGTCCAGTTTCGCGCCAGGACTGGGGCTGGGAGCCCCAGGACTGGTTTGAACTGGCATATGCACAGGGACACCTTGTGTGCCCCAGGCATGTCTCATTCTATTCAGCCCTGTCCTACCCAATACACAAAATCCTATCTGGGGTGGTGCTAGCACCTCCCAAAGCAGGAAACCCTTTGTCCAAGCCTCCCTCGCTAGAAGGACTCCCAGCAGCAGGAGGTCAGACTTGTGTCTGTGGTGGCAGCATCCATTTTGTGATGCTGAGGCTCATGTTTAACTTTACCCGGGTTTCAGGTTATGTACATGTTGTGTCCCTCTAGAAGGGTGGAATGCTACCCCCATCGCCATAACTGGCGAGGGGGTAGTATTCCAATTCGTATGACACCTTACTCGACATGTTTTGATAAAGCCAAACCAAAGATAGCATTTAACCGCGAGGTTCATAATGCACTTAAGAGTATATGGTATGGCAGTATCATGGAACAGCTAAAGGACGTGGTTCCGAAAGCTGCAGACAGGCTCAGCTCATGCTAGAGCACCATCTCACATATTTCCAAGCACTCTGCCTCCAGATTGATGAGGCCTTCCATAGGAGTGGCTGATAGGAACATATGTGTCCATTTCAAGTTAGATATAGGCATACTATACCTAAGTAAGGGGTGATTACACCACTTACCCCAGCTGAGTGATCAGCCAGTTGTGTCAAATATGGAGGCCAGGCCAGGGGTGGCATAATACATGCTGCAGCCCCTGGTAGGCCTTGGAAACACCTATGCCCTGGGTACCTGGGTACACTGTTACAAGGGCCAATAAGGTGAACCAGTTCCAATTCGTAATGCACCTGGTGTGCATTGGTATTAATTTAGAGAGGGAACAGCAGGCTGTGGGTCTGATTAGCAGGCCCACAGCCACATTAAGTCATAAACCAGTGAAGCAAAAAGCAAAAATTTGGGGTGACCATAGGATAGCAGACCCTACTCTCCTGCAGTCACCTGCTGTGGAAATGGATGATGGGAGATCTAGTTATGTCACTTCCTGTGCTGATTGATGGGTGATGAGAAATTAAGTCTTCTTGCTTGGCTTTGTCTTATCAACAGTTTTGGCAGGAAACCAGTGATGCCACAGGAATGTAGCCTGAGTACTTGTGTGTATAGTGTGAAAGGTGTGTGAGTGGAGGATGAGAGGTGTAGTGGTGTGCATTGTGGTGGGTGACTGAATGGTGAGCAGTTAGAGGGAGGTTTGTTTTAGTGATATGTAAGTACATCGTGAGAGGAGGGTGATGACTGTGTGAGCGCTGTATGAGAAATGGGTGGGTGCAGGTTGTGTAGTTTAAGAGTCCAGGGTACTTGGTGTGACTATAAAGTAAGCTTGGCATGTGTGGTGACTGAGAGGTGTATAAGTGCAGGATACATAGTCTGTGAGTCACGTTGAGTGATGTGTCTTGATATATGCAGAGTGAGAGGTGTGTCCGTGTGAATTCAGAGTGAGCATCATGCCTTTGTGAGTCTTGGGTGCAGCACATTAAAGCTAGACTTATTTGCTCTGCAGGTGCTTGTTTGTTTCTATGGGCCATATTATCAAGAAAGGGCAATACATTATCGCCACGTTTATCGGCAGGAAGCTGCCGCTAAAGCGGCGATAATGGGCTTGATAATATGCCCATGTGAATTCCCATAGAAGCCCAGGTTAACACCAGAACCTGGGCTTCTATGGGAATTCACAAGGGCATATTATCAAGCCCATTATTGCCGCTTTAGCGGCAGTTTCCTGCCGATAAAAGTCACAATAATGTATCGGCCTTGCTTGATAATATGGCCCTATATTTGTTTATTGTTTGAGTACCTGCATTGATAGGTGCTGCACTAGAAGCATGCAAAGGTAAATGAGTCACAGAGTGGGTGCAGCAAGGACATGCAGGGAGAGGTGTGGTGCAGCGGCCAGAGCGGCTGACTCCGGAGTGCGAGGCTCACTGTTCAATCCCTGGCAGCAACTCAGTTTAGCACCATGCGACTCTGGGCAATAGCTCACTTAATCTCCCCGCCGGTCCCCAGCGCCTTGAGACCCCTAGGAGTGATTAGTTTGCGCTTTTCAAATACTGGATACAGATACATGCAAAGTCGGTGAGGGACAGATTAGAGTTATTATGTCTGTCCTCTGAGAAAGGTCTGTCCTCATATGATCAGTTAGTCCTCTTTGCAGCCATATAAACACTGGGCACTGTAACCACTCACTTTACAAGTAAGAACAAGCTCCCAAATGCTACTGCAGTTCCATTAAGCATGGGCCAAGCGTCCTCAAAGTATGGAGATTGCTGATCGAGCACACAGCCTTTGCTTCTTAGATGCAGACTTGAGGCGTCAGTACTCCTCTGTAATGAAGAGAATACACTTAGAGATAGCCTTTTATGCATCAATTGCAGGCTCCCATGTATTATTGAAGATCTCATTTAGAGTCCAACATTTTTCTGCTCCAGCTGATTTCGAATTGCTGCTGCATTGCACTGTTTACTACACTACTCCTGCCATTGACTGTTTCGGTATTACATCTCTGAATTGACAGTGGTTTAAAATGGAAAGGGAAATGTGTTTTACTTTTTAATACATTGGCCAGTAACCATTACCTTGTCATTCGCCCCTATTTTTCTCCATTCGCTCCAAATCTTTGAAAATGATCTGGCAGCCTGACCTCGTCAATTACCCGTCACTCTCCCTTCACCTCGGATGCCACGCAGGGGCACAGTGTTGTCACGCACAATATCAAAGCCAGTCACACACTCGTGCGTTCGCCAAAAGATTAATTTCACACCGTGGAATGCAAGGGCACGGAGTGCAGCAAAGGCTGCAGAACACATCCCTGAAAAGCACAGGCGAAGACAGCATGCACAAAATACTGCCACTGACAGCTCTCGTCTGGCGGTATCGATTTCTGACAACGAACAGTACAAATCCGAATGAAACCGGTTCTCTAGTTTTTGTAAAATATCACTTCCCTGGAAGTAGGACATCTGAACCAGTATCACCTTCCTAACATGATCCAGCTATTGTTTGGAAATAAAAATCCTAACACCCAAGATTGTGTTCAGCACAGCGCAGTTTTGATGATAGGTTTCTGCTGTGCAAGCTCCCTACCTACCTGTTTACTGGTTGAATAATGTATTTATTTATTTAGCTCACTGTCACCTGTCGGCGACGCAGCGCTAGCAATCATTAATTGGCAGCATCCGGAAAAACATAAAAAAAAAACAATAAACGCCCCAGTTTGACGGGCAGACTAGGCAAGCATTTGCAATGCAAATTGGTCTTGCATTTGTGAGAGTTGTTGTGCATCACACACCTCATGTCTGGCACTGCTCACGGTGATGGAGGTGCTGTGCTGCGGAGGTGGTGTCCATCACACACCCCAAGCCTGGCACTGTGCATGGTGGTACAGTGCTGTGCTGCAGAGGTGCTGTCCACCACACCCCATGCCTGCCACTGGTCATGGTCACGGTGGTAGAGTGCTGTGCTGGTGAGAAGGGCTATTCCTTTCACATGTACCCCGGCCTGGCACGGCTCACAATGGTAGATTGATGCAAGCAATCCTGGCTGATGAGGGGTGAAACCCCGAAACTGGTCCTAGGATGCTTGTTTTCACTCCAGGGAGGACCTGGCTTGGCAGTTCGGCTGGACTGTTCCCATTGGGTGAAGGGTCAAGACTGATTTGCATATGACTGGGTCCAAACTGGAGGGCCATGGTGAGCAAAAAGACGATGGATTTAGGCCCAGATCTCTGTACTGAGGAGAATGTCTGACATTGTTCTGCATTCTGTCCATCAATTGTTCTTTTTGCATTTGTCAGCCAGAGTGGGACGGGTAAGCCCAGACGTGGGTCCTGTGCTTTCCATGCCCCTTGATTCAAGTTATCCTGGCTGATGAGGGGTGAAACCCCGAAACCGGTCGTAGGATGCTTGTTTCCAGTCCAGGGAGGACCTGGCCTAGGAGTTCGGACAGGACTGTTCCCATTGGGCGCAGGGTCAAGACTGATTTGCATGTGGCTGGGTCCAAACTGGAATGGCATGGTGAGCAAAGAAACGATGGATTTAGGGCTAGATCTCTGTACTGGGGAGAATGCATGACATTGTTCTGCATTCTGTCCATCAATTGTTCTTTTTTGGCATGGAAGGATAGGCTAAGCACGGTAGAAGTTCCCTCCTGCTGTTTTACTATGGTTAGGTGTTTGGGAAGGTGAGCAAACCCTGTATTACTTCTCACTCACTCCTTCTTGGATATAGTAATAAGAACACATTTTCCCATAGACACAGAATGGGCAAAACCCTTTTATGCATCTGGCCCTAAGCCTCATATATAATGCATTTCATAATTGACTTTCATGTGGCTTCTGCCTGCCAGCCACACTCTAACCTCATGCACCAAGAATTAAAGACAAAACATTGACCTTTGATGTGAAATAGGAGAAATAAAGAGATGTCTATTTAGTGGCTAAATTGCACAAAGTGAATGCAGAAAACCTATGTGCTGCCCATGACCTCCGTATGCCAGGTGAGGTGCACTGCAATTATTGAGGGCAGTCGTCCTGGTGAATTGCTCTATTGAGAAGAGGGTAACTGCACTGTCCTTTTACAGGGAAGTAGAACTCAAGAGCTGATACAAGGAAAGCTAGTGTGCCTGCCTTTAGAAGACTGTGTATATTATTTGCAAGCAAAATACATGGGTGAATGTACAGGAACGCCAATACACCACCCATGTAAATCCTACCTGATGCACAGTTATGCAAAGCCGCTCAATGGGCTGCCTTGGGTACTTTTTCTCCTCAAAGTCATGCAAAAACTATCCTATGAGGCTGTTTCTCCTTTGTGTGTGTGCTGCAGAATGCAGCATACACACAAAGCAGAAATAACAAGGAGAAATGGATATAATTCTCCTTGTTAAGCAAGCCTCAGCAGACTCACCTATTTGGTGCAAACCCATGTTTACAAGTCTTTGTAAATATGAGTTTGCGTAGAACTACATCAATGGATGCACTGGACCGCCCTAGCACCACCCATGTAAAGCCTGCCTAATGTAAGGTAACACAAAGCAGGGCAATGTGCTGCCTTGTGTTAGTGTTAATTTTGTTTGTTGTTTCCAAACCCACACAAACAGGATTTATGTGGTACTGTAAATCTCAAAATAGATCTTGCATCAGCGTTGTACGAGACAAGTAACTGACGCAAAATCTGGGCCTCAATTTATACATTTTTTTTTAACTCTGCCACAAAGGAAGTGGAAACAAGGGGAAAACTGACTGTAAATCTGTTTTTCTTAATTGCTTGAAAAGCCTGTATTTTAAAATATCTTATGGGATAAAGGCAGGTGCTGCAGAGCAGTGGAGTAACAAAGGTCCGCACAACACCTGTGGAGTGGGGGGGCCCCACAGCACAGTACCCTGTCCTGACAGCCCCTGACTGATACTGGAGGGGCCGGGCCTTCGATGTTGTTTGCAAGGGGGGGCTCTCAAGTTTTGTAATGCTAGTGCTGCAGAGATCTGTGTTCACAGTAAATCTGAGTGAACAATAATGGTAAGATAACTCTGGAGTGAAAGAACTTGCTGGAAAGATCAATGTTTTGTCTAGCCTCAGTTTTGACTCAAAGTAGCAAAGAGGGTTAATGTGTGTCCTAAAAAGCACAACATGTAACATGCAAATGACAGATTTTATTTTACTTAGATAGGTAAGTGAGTTACTGATTTGAACAGAGATACCCTAATGTTACTTATTGTTGCATTGTGATCCTTCTAATACAGCACAGTGAGATGTGAAAGATATGTGACTTCTACACCTAGTAATCCCCCACTGTTTTTATGTAACATATCCTGTCAATTAATTTACAAACATATATGATTTAATGTATATGTACTATGTACGTGTGATGTAAAGCCCGCTGAAACCCTGCATTGGAATGAATAGCCATATACAAGAAAAAGCCGTGGTATTTAAATAATTTATGCCTCCTCAGGGGTAGCAAGTGCTAATAAATGCAATTTATTGTGGGCAAATACTGGGAAACACATCTGGACCCACAACTCATCTGTCGAACAGTTAAATATGTCATTAACTTTGAGAAAAAAAGAGGTATTCTTATAAAGGGCCAACACTAATCTGACAGCTCTGTAACCGTCCTTTCACTATTGACTCAGCTCTCCAAAGCAGCAAGGGCACCATTTTTTAATTCATGCTTTTTAACACTTAAATATGAACGTACTTTCTGACGTGTTTTAATTATAACCGCTTTTTATTTTTGTAATGGTTTTTATTAACTATACAAATAAAAGAATTTACATTCTACATCTTACATTCTTCCAGTGCATGCTTATCTCGTAAACAGTGACTGAACAAAGTGAAAAGCTGCCATGCTTAAGTATGTGTGAAGTACTAATAAGGTGTTTGCCTTTGTTTTCCCTGAGCTTCATTTGCTTCTAGGTGTGAGGCTCCTAACTGCTCCCAGGCAGGAGACTCGAACAAAAGGAGGCCTGATGACCTCTCAAATTTGGCCTTTGTTATGAGCCCAGCTAGAATCTGAAACAATGAAGCCCTCTCCCCGCCTGCACTTTATTGCAGATTGAACACAAACAACGCACAGGCACTGCTGAATGTGCCCCGGTGTTTGAAAATTACACCCGGACGAATTCAGCACACTTATTAGTGGGGCCCAACTTCTTGGCAGGGTGGAAGGCAACCCCCTGTGAAAATAGTGGGTGGACACTGTCCACCCGCGTGTAACCCCGACTTGTGGCCTGAACATGGTAACTACCATCGAGTTTTACCTTGTCTTAACAAACCAGGGTGCTTGTTGTAGTGGTCTGCACAAAAGAGGTGCAATTACTGTTTGCACGTTATTCTCCATTTCTTTCCCTGATCTGCAAATCCTAGACAAAAACTAAGACCCTGAAGCCCAAATATAATTTCTGACACATGGTGATTACATACATAAAAGCAATAAAAACAAATGATGCAGTCACCTGTCAACCAGTTCGCAAGTGTATATTTCTCCTGATGATAAGGTTAGCAAGAGTTAGGAACCTTTTCCACAGACATAGGATTCTAACGCTGTCCGTTTAACTCCACAGATCTAGTATTGATATAAAGTGTGAGGAGATGAAGGGGGCATCTTCTAACCTAGAGAGGAAATTAAGGTGTCTCAGAAAGTTAAATACTGCCACCAAAATAAAAATAAGGGGTTGTTTTTCTCACAGGATTCACAGATCTTAATTCAGGTCCTCAAATGTATGTGCAGACCTGCAAATATTTAGAAAAACTATTTTTTGTACAAATTTTGAATAAATGAAAACAAAAATATTGAGACGTTGGAGCAGGTGTGTAGGCATAAGACTGAGGCTGTTTTGTCAGCCCAATGAGTTAGTCGAAGAGTGAGTTGAATGCAAGAAGTGAGGAGGAGAACCTTATCTAATCGGCTTGATTTGTATTTGCTTGTGAAGAGGGCTTGCGTTACAGTGCATCTGATGTTCTGTGGTTGCTGTTTGAAGATCTTGCGGAGCATGCAGAGAATGCGGAAGCAGGAGGAGCTGACCGCGCTGACCTATGTTGTCATGTTGAGCTGTCAAACTGAATGATTCCCAGGTTTCTGTCATATTTGGTTGGCTTGGGTGTAGGTCCAAGTTCTGATAGCCACCAGGTGGAGTTCCAAGGAGAATTCTTGTTCTCGAAGATCAGCACTTCCATCTTGTTGTGACCCTGTGAAGTGAGGGTTTGGTGCACAGACAGGCGAATGTGCCCATATCAGGCCATAGGCCAAGACCTGAGTTGGCAAGGCAGGAGGCTTAAAATAGGAAAGGATGGGTGCTAGGTATGGCCAAAGGCCATGTCCTCTTCATATTCCCAAAGCACATTGCCTCTTTGTAAAAGGGTCCAGCCTAATATGCCTAATGGTCTCAATTGGAGCAGCATAATGGGCAAAAAGAATGATTGATATCAATCAATCAATCATTTGTAAAGCGCACTACATACCCATGAGGGTCTCAAGGCGCGGGGGGGGGGGGGCTACTGATCGAACAGCCAGGTCTTGAGTATCCTCCTGAAGGTCAGCAGGTATTGGGTCTCTCGTAGGCTCAGTGGGATTGGTGGCGAGGTGGGAGAAGGATCTCCCACCGGTGGTTGTTCTTCGGATGTGAGGGACGGTGGCAAGTGAGAGGTCGGCGGAGCATAGTGTAATATGGCCTAGGGCCTGCTTTGCATGCATGTTATGTTAGCATGGCTTATTAGAAGTTTAAACGCCATTTTACCTTTTGCTGCTTTTGCACACGACACTGCATAGCTGTTTTTGTACATTAGCCTTCACGAAGGTTTTTGACATCTCTAGACTTACATCGTGCCCCTAATATTTTTCTTAATTTTTGAGGTCTTTTGTCACACCATGGTCACCCGTGATTGTTGTCACTAAGTTGGTTTCTTTTTTATTCGAGTTTTACTCCCAATGATCAAGTTTGGCAAAATTCCTCATTCGAACTTGAACTCTGCGTTCTATGAATCTTGCCCCCTTTAGTGTGCGTTCCCCGAACAAGGGAGGGTGTAGTATGGCCTACGTGCATGTTATGTTAGCATGGCTTATTAGAAGTTTAAACACCATTTTATCTTTTGCTGCTTTTGCACATGACACTGCATAGCTGTGTTTGTACGTTAGCCTTCACGAAGGTCTACACATGAGAAAAGGTTTGTTTTTCGACATCTCTAGACATACATCGTGCCCCTAGTCTGAACAGTGAGTGCTGAGCCGTCAAGGTTATCAAAACATGTTAGCTGTTTTCCGACATGTCCGTGTAACGCTCTCTAGACACAACAGTTTGGCAGCTGTGAGCAAAGTAAGATTCTGGCGTCTCACTCGCCATGATTTCACACACTTGGAAGATTCTCGTTTCCAGGGATGCAGAGAGACTATGCTGATCCAGATGTAATTTACTCTCACTGAGCGGAAAGGTAATGGGGTCCCCCAAAACAAGCCCAAGAGACCTTCTTTAGCTTATAATACATAGTTCCTATATAGGAAGGGTGTTAAAACCAGGCGCTATATAACCTGTTTGCACTATCATTGTAATATGATTCCTCCTTTTGTTTTTTATGGAATTGTAACCATGCTGACCATATTATTCTTAATCATAGTTCTGCTTATGTTGACTAAAATACTGCACATGGGATCACATTGTTAAAATAAATATTTTAAACTGTCTCTTTTTTACTCCTGTTGTGGACTGGTATGAGAGTAGAACAAAAGATTGTTCTCACTACCCACCATTCCTGAGATGGTCCTAAGTCGCATGTTCTAGTTTGTCTAATCATTGGTTACTTTGCTATAGGACGAAGAGCTAATGTGACACTGATGCTAGCTGGTTGGGGTTCTTCTAGGTACTGAGGTGAGTTTCTGGTACACCACAATTTACTAATGTCCTAGGTCTCTGTGCACAGTTCTGTGTATGAGCAGAAATCCTTGCAACATGGCGCCGCCAACGAGTGTGGTCTTATTGTGAGACACTTGAGTAGTGCTTATATCAGTCTACGACCCCCTCACTATTGTTTCTGGTTGACAGTAGTGTCGGATAAAACTTGCATATATTTACATAGGTCTTTTCAAACTTGATATTTTTAAAACGGTTTTCTATTGAATTACTACCCAGTTGTGCCTTTTTCTATTGCATTGTACTTCTCTGTCACTGTATCGATATGGCTGTTGATATTCCAGCACACAGTCGCTTGGCTGTGCGAACTCATTTGTAGGACTACCTTGTTTCTTCAGAGGGACAGGCGGTGTTTTTGTAGTCTCAGCAGATGCGGCGTACCCTTTGAGTTGTCCTACTCATGGGTCACATTTTCTGCGGTAGATGCTGTGTCTGGTGTGTTTCACACTTACACCCCTGCTGATGCTCCTGCTTTGTACGCTCCATATCGGACAGCCGAAATTCTGATTTCTGCTTAGCAGCATGCCGTTTGGTTTAATGGCGCCCTCCCACACGTTATAACGGTGGTCAGACAAGGCCGCTGTCAATCTGAGGCGCTACTTGGCCTGTTTTAGCTGCTTACAGCCCACATCCTCAGGCGGGTTCGTTAACAGCTCTGCAACTAAGACCCCTGTATGCCTCTGCAGTGTCTGTTATTAAGGGCCTGGTTCATTATATTACCCGCAACCTCCCGGGCCCCGGGTGGTGCAGTGCAACCAGTTGGTGGAGGCGAGCTGAAGCTTAGTCCCATCGTGGTTAATGCGGTCATGGGCAAGCGTCCCCAGGATAAGGATGAGATGCCTTTTTGGCTTGCCAAGAAATTCGGAAGCAGTATTCCCGAATACTACTCCTGTGGAAAAACACAGGATCCTTACAATTAGTTTGCAGAAAGACGTAGTGCCAGACGTAAATGACTGTAAAACGTGGGGTCTGATTTTTGCGGCACCCAGTCAAAGGCTGTCCTGCCCTCTGTGATCAAGCGTGTTCGGGATGAACACGGGCCGGAGGCGGCTGTGGAGTTGGGAATGTGGCTCATGGGAGCGTTTGACATGGTACGCGATCTCGTCCTTGCAAATGTCAAGGGGGATGCGGTGAGTTTCCAGGTGTCTAATGCTTTGCGCATTGTCCCTGACCCCGATAAACCCTGTCAGTTACCGAAAATGATTACTGAGGCTTATGAGACAGTTGGCGTAATAGTTTGGGTGTTAAGCCTTTTGCTAAGAAACAAACACAGCAGCAAACAAAACAAGTGTCATATGATAAGGATGACTGCCCAAAAGTTCAGAAACAAAATTGGAGTAAGAACAAAAAACAGGGGAAACAGCAACAGAAACATGGGTCCCGTCCTGCTTCACCTACACCTGCCTCTACTGAGCGTACATATGAGTTGCGCGACAGCAGAACTATTAAGTCACCTGATAGATTTCAGGTTCCTGAACAACATTCTCCTTGCTCTTTGCAGGAAACATCAGTCTCAACCACCGGTGGAGGAGGAGGCGGCGGCAGAGGTCGAGGTGCCCAACAGAGCCGTGAGCAGCCTCACAAGGCTGACGGAAAAGGCAAGCAAGACGAGTAACAGCGACAAAGACCCCAGTTTCAAAAGAAGAAATGTGCTGCTGTAACAGCGAGATATGCCACAAATAGTGAGAACACAGCTTTGGAATCAGACATGGGCGATGGGGCTGTTGGACAGCGTGGCGGAGATTACCATAGTGCGAGAGGTCCTGCGTCCACTACTGAAGGTGACAGCGACTGACACCTTCGTTGTAGTTGAGGCAGCGGACACTAGAGTGGCTCCCCCTGACAGGCTTTATGAAATTGTCCTTGTAATTGAAGGTGACATAGAACGTACCATAAAAGGGGTATTTTTTGGAAAATCTAACTACTACCTATGATATTTTGTGGGAGGAGGTCGACTGGCCCCCACCCTTTGCCTTAGCTGCTCCCCAAGGGGAGGAGGTAATCCTCCTTAGTTTCGCGCACACAGTGCCGAAAGAGCAGGCGCTGCATTTTGCAGAAGATTGGGCTAAGGCACTTTCGCCGGCTTTGTACCGTACTCACTGTGGGTGGGACAAATTTTCCCCTCGACATGAGATTCCCTTGCGGTCAATGCCACAGCCTCAACCCCAATACCCCATGCGGCGAGAAGTAAAGGCTTCCGTTGTGGAAATCCTTGAACAATTGGAATATATAGGTGTAATTGAAACATCTGTGTATCTGATGAATAACCCCTATTTTACTGTGACCAAACCTGATGGTTCATACCGTTTGGTATTGGATTACCGCCACTTAAACTCACATTGTCGTACGTGCGCGATGCATAATACTCACAGTTCTGCTCTTGTGGATACTCTTCTGCGTAAAAGGTTCAAAACCACACGACATATCCAATGGTTTTTTTGCCCGCAATCTGTCCCCACTTAGTAGTCAATTGATAGCTTTTACCAGTGGTGGCAAACAACGCCACTTTCACCGTTTGGCTATGGGCTATAAGAACAGTCCGGGCGTATTTGCCTCTCTTGTTGTCTCTCTCTTGGAGGGCATAGACTCAGATGCATGTTCGTATGTGGATGACATTTATCTCACAGACGATGAATTATGGCCGCATCTGTGCCGAGCGGATTGCATAATTTGCAATTTTGCAGATTTTGGCTACAAATTTAACTTTGCAAAATCTCACATTGCAGAGTACACAGTGTTGTTCCTGGGCTACGAGCTCAACAATGAAGGTCGAGGATTGGCTCCTCACTTCCTGGAGAAATGCGCACGTTTGCGAGCTCCCACAACACTGAAGAAACTACAATCTTTACTGGGCTTTTTGAATTTCGGGCGTACCTACATTCCCGAATATGCCCAGCGTATCAAGCCTCTATACGCTTTGATACAACCTTCTTTTTGCAAATCGTGCTGGCTGCCTGAGCATTCAGCCATCTTGCAATCTTTGCAGGCTGATCTGCTTGAATCTAAATTCTTGCAGACCCGTGATAACCACACCAACCTACTAATAAGAATTGTGCCGGGGCGGTGGGTTTTACGTACCTCACTTTTAATAAGGGTGACACAGTCCCTATCGCTTACAAGTCACACTTGTACACTTCGGCTGAGTTGCGATTTTCCACTGTGGAAAAAGTTTTAACAGCATTGCAAATGGCGATTCTTAAGGAATGTGCACTGTCGCAGGGGAAACACATTTGGTTGTTACTCCGTATCCTGCCTTGGGGGCAGTGACAAAAGCCAGTATACCAAATTCTAAAGCTTTGCACCCGCGGTGGATACAATGGGCCACGTCTTTGACATCTTCGGATGTCACGTTAATTTTTGATTCCTAACTGCAGACTCAAGAGTACTTGCAATATGAATTTGTTCATCCTGCTCCTCTGACTATGCGCACACTTGAGGATTTCCATTGTATCATTTACACTGATGGCAGTGCGCAAGCGGCTATGGGTTCAAAGCACGCTTATTCTTCGGCCGGCGCAATTGTGGTTGGTACTATGATGGATGGTGAATTCAAGTCCGATGTTGTGCATACTCAGACATTAGGGGAGTGTACCGCACA
The DNA here is from genome assembly GCF_964261635.1 of Lissotriton helveticus. Classification (NCBI taxonomy): domain Eukaryota; kingdom Metazoa; phylum Chordata; class Amphibia; order Caudata; family Salamandridae; genus Lissotriton; species Lissotriton helveticus. Next base: position 258,857,907 of record NC_136069.1, on the reverse strand, counting down.
ATTGGCAGAGCTCCGTGCTCTGATGCTTGCATTGGAGTACATGGACCCCAGTGTCACCACTCTAATTGTAAGTGACTCTTACTACTGTGTTCAATCCTACAATGACAATTTACCCTTCTGGACTCAAAATGATTATCGTGACTCCAAGGGGGCACAATCAAACATAAAATGATCTGGGTTCGAGTGGCTGGGCTTAAAGAGCGGCTGCCACTTGTCTTTGTAATTCATACTCTGGGTCACCAGCATGTTGGAGTTCACACTGTTGGCAACTGTTTTGCAGACAAGGCTGCGAAGACTGCAGTTGCAACATATGCAGTGGCAGCGGTTACAACACGTTCCAAAAGAAAGATTGATGATGACATCTTGGCAGCTATTGCCGCAACAGAGAAGGGTAGTAGTTACCCTTGAGGTTTCCCTTCTACATACTTTTATCATTTAAGCCCTGATAAAGTTCCTTATGTGAGAATTAACGACGTTGGCGACAGGTTAATACCCAACGCGGACCGCATGCAGGCTTTGATTACAGCAGCCCACACCGGGATGGCTTCGGCGCAAGCCGGCGTGTCAGCTACTGTTTTTCTTCTCCAGCAACGATATTGGTGGCGGGGTTTGTACAAACAAACGCGTGATTTTGTCCTTCAATGTGGCATTTGTCAGCAAATTAAACCTTCTTCTGCTGCACCCCCGCCCCAAACTCAGTTGTACATATCTAATAAACCACTTGCGTGTGTTTATTTAGATCACTGCGGTCCTTTCTCATCTGATACAGCGTATAAGTACATCTTAGTAGCAGTTGACTCTTGCACGAGATTTGTGTGGCTATGGCCTCAAAGGAGTGCTGATTCCAGGACTGTGGTAAGGGATTTGCGTGTCTTTGTGGGAATTTTTGCGTGTGGTACCTTCCATTCGAACCAGGGTCCAACATTCACCTCTAAGGCGTACAAGGATGCCATGGCTTCATTGGGGGTCTAGGTCAAATTTTCATCTCCATACCGGCCTGAGGGTAATAGTTTTGTGTAGCGGATGAACCGGTACTTAAAGCAATCCTTGACGGCGAAGGTATTAGGTACTGGCAGAGACTGGCTTAACCACCTCAATAGCGTACAACATGCACTAAATAATCTCCCTAGAAGGTCTCTGGGTGGGCGGACCCCATACGAAATGCTCTTTGGCATCAAAATGTTTTTCAGAACCTACAAAAGACCAGAGACAGTCTTGCAAAGGAACACTTGCCCTCCACATATGATGCTGGGTTGCAGATTCCAGTAGTTGGCTGGCTACCCCAAGTTGGAGAACTGGTCCGAGAGAAGATCGACAACAGGAAAGAATTCAGTCCTTCCTATCGAGCTCCTGTTGCAGTGCTTGGTATGCAGGGTACAAGAAAAGTCATTTTACCTCCACTTCCTGGACGTAAGGGGAACAGGTACATCTCTATTGACAATGTCAAACTACACAGGGTGGCTGATTCTTCATAGTATGACTCCTGCCGTTTCATGTCCAGCAATGGTGCAACACTCTGTTTTAGTTCCGGATCCTGTCATTAGCCCTGATGTTGTCATTGAAATGAATACAGTTATGAATCCTTTATTGAATTAATCTGCTGGTGATCCTCTTGATGATACTGAATATACTTACACCACTGACTTGTCTATGCCTGATTGGAGACCCGTGTGGCTAACCAATCCCGTTTTTCATTTGACACTGGCTCTACAACATCTAAGGCCCCTTCAAAAGTTTAGATTTTTGCTACCTGGTTTAAAAAACATTTTTTAATTCCCCCTTCAACTTACGTTTGGCTGGTGCTTTTTTGCAATTTTTTTATTCATGTCCACCAGATTTGTGGTGTATTTTTTTGTTTTATTAATGGGCACTACGTTCAAGAAAGAACTTCAATTAGACTGTTTGATGGAACTTTGACCCCCCACTCCTCTTCGCACAAGATGAAGAAGGACCAGACATTTGTCAATATAACTGCTTGGCCCATTTTAATGAGATTGTATGGGATGCTGTAAAATTCCAAATTCATGGTCCCACAGGGGTTATTAATGTTCCCAATGTACTCCGTGTTTTTTATGGGGATGTGGTTGAACAAAATACTCGCTCTGATGATTGGGACATCCAGGCTGCAGAGGCATTATTTTCTGATTTGAAATATTATGCTGCCTTTGATGCTAAAGATTTATATTTAGAGTCTGCAAACTATGGTGATTCGTACTGTTACCAGCATTTTGGCAATCACTTTCTGCATAAAACAAATTCATTTAGAAATGTGGTTAACTACAAACAGTGGGAACATTGTCCCTCGCCAGTAGAAGGCAGCTCAAGAATGCTTTTGAAAAAGTTTTTTTATTTTACTGATTTTAATCAATCCAACCTGGATGTATTTTATTTTAAGTTGACTGAGAAGTCCTCTTCCAAGGTTAGACTTACCCACACTAAATTACTGTATTCAAAGTCCTTTATTGACCAGTTGCCTATTGGGGGCTATGAAATGTAGAAAGATACCATCAATCTTAAATCCGTTTGGGGTTCTAAAAGTTGGCAAGTGCAAGGCACTGAGGCTTTGCATCGTGCATGTCTCATCCCAAACCATATGTTGTTTCTGAATGCTACTATTTCGCAAACCACCTGCTTTGGATTGGCAACTTCTAAAAAATTAAATGCTCCTTTGTTTCCTGATTTGGGTGAATTTCCCCATTGGAATAATTACACCAGTACTTCCCTGAGTGAATTACAAGTCCTGTTGAAAACCCCCACTTTTAATGTCTCCAGCATTAATCCCGAAGGCTTGTTGCTATGGCAAAAAAGTGCAGATTCCTGCCAGCACCGTTTCTGGATCTGATCCCTGGCTATACAGAGGTTAGAGTAGATCCCCGTTTTCAGACTCAAAATTCAGTCACCACCTATTCTGTAGGCAAATTATGTCAGAGTTGGCTCAGACACTCGACCTTAGCGTCTGTTAAGCTGCATTTGTTTAAGCTGACTGGCACCGTCGACTTAAATGATTTTGTTAAAGGTCCTGCTGCGGGCAAATCGAAAAGATGGATATATGCTGCTTACAACGAGGTTTGGAAACTGTCACAGACTGAAGCTGCTTCTAGGCTCAGAGCTATCGATCAGGCCAATTTAGAAAAAGTGCTTGCCGTTGTAGATAATAGCATTAACATCCTTTCCTCCCGCATTTACACATTGGACAATATTGTTTTGTCTGTTGTTGATATTGTGCAAGAAGACGTTGCTGTTTTATACCATGGGCAGAATCAATTACGTTCTGTCATGCAGTTTGCATGGACTCTTCAGACGTTGAAAAATGGTAGGGTGCCTTGGGATTACATGAACATGAGTTTGTTATTTTTTTTATTTGACTGTTAAACAACAATTTATGTCAATGAAGGATGCCACGTTTTCACTGTTGCATTTTGAAAAACTGGAGCCGTTACCATTTTCAGTGGCCGAGTCAAATTCTGCATTTTGGCTTATCCATGGGTTGATCACTTTCCTTTTTCCCCTGTTTAAATTTTAATCTTGCATGAAACACTATGCCATAGGTACATTTGAACCTTTAGGTAGTGCTTATCTTCATGAGGTTTGGAATCTCTCGTTCACATGTAGGTGCTTGAGGTAAGGAAAGGAAGTTTATTTGAAAGGTGAGGATTGCACATCCACACCAGACCATTCATTAATTTGTAGGAATCTGCAATTGCACGGTTCTTGCAATGTCCAGGCGCCAAATCTTGTGTGTGTTTTGAAACACCCACCCCGGCTATTATACCAACTTTCACACTACTTGCAAACGGTAGTCATTTATTATTAAATAATGTAGATTGTTGTGGTATGCTTGCCGTTATTTCTTATATCGTTATAGTTTCCCAGCGTGTGGTTTACTGTAAGAATGTCTTGTTTCCTCCTCCACACGGGAGGCTCAATGTTTCCATCTGGCCTTCTATCCCACCTTGAAAGCAGAGTTCAACAAGATGAGTCGAATAATAGCTCTTTTGTCCCAGGAGGAAGTCCCCCTTACATCTGCGTGTGAGACATTCGTCCTTCACGTTGCAAATACTCGTACTGAGGTTAATGCCTTATTAAACACTGACCTACCACTGCATTTCGGTGCTTTGATTCACACAGTTTTTAATACCTTGTCGACCACTGGTTTGGCACACTTTTTTAAAGTATGTTCTGGCCTTGTGACCGCATTTCAAACTATATTTGGTGTGATCCCTGCATTTTTTAATTCGATTTTTTTTAGTGTATTCATCGGTTTGCCGTTAGTTCTCGCATTGGGAGCGGGCATACTGCTGTTGATTTGTTTACTCCAGAATGGATGCACAATTTGTGCCCCACCACGATCTGCCCCGGCTGTTCACGCTTCATAACCGGATGCTAGAATACTATGGATTGCTGCCTCTGGCGACTCTGAGTGTGGCGTATGGTTTACCTTTCCGGTTCTCATTCTTCACTTGCGTGCAGCCTGTTTTCAATTGCTTGGATTGTGGATTTGAATGGGCCCTGGATTTGTGTCTCTGCAACACGGTGTCTTCTGACCTGGATTTTAATCTACTAATGAGTCCCTTAGCTGCTCATGAAATAGATTGTTCTAGTTTCGGGATTAAGGCCTTCGCAGCGGCTCATGGGGTTCTCGGCAATTGGAACATTTGGACTGCTGCCAATGACTTTGTGGCGCGCAGTTACATTGAAGTAAGCCTGAGTTGTCCTCTGATGGTGCTAGAGGCTCCAGAAATTGAAGAGCATGTATGTTCATTTCCGTTACTTAATTGGATGGCTGAAATGTTTATGGATGATAACAACGACCTCCTATTGGAGGCAGGTGCGACCTATGGTGCCTATACGCTATTGGATTGAAGTGTTACTTTTTCTGCTTCATAGACACGTACTGAATTCGTGAGGAATTATTTTCTTCCCCTGCGACCTATGGTGCCTATATGCTATTGGATTGAAGTGTTACTTTTTCTGCTTCATAGACACGTACTGAATTCGTGAGGAATTATTTTCTTCCCCTGTACTGCCTCAATGTTTTTCTTAATTTTTTCACACCATGGTCACCCGTGGTTGTTGTCACTAAGTTGGTTTCTTTTTTATTCGAGTTTTACTCCCAATGATCAAGTTTGGCAAAATTCCTGAACTTGGTTCTGTCTCATTCGAACTTGAACTCTGCTTTCGATGAATCTTGCCCCCTTTAGTGTGCGTTCCCCGAACAAGGGAGGGTGTAGTAGGGCCTACGTGCGTGTTATGTTAGCATGGCTTATTAGAAGTTTAAACACCATTTTACCTTTTGCTGCTTTTGCACACGACACTGCATAGCTGTTTTTGTACGTTAGCCTTCACAAAGGTCTACACATGAGAAAAGGTTTGTTTTTCGACATCTCTAGACTTACATCGTGCCCCTAGTCTGAACAATGAGTGCTGAGCCGTCAAGAATATCAAACATGTTAGCTGTTTTTCGACATGTCCGTGTAACGCTCTCTAGACACAACAGTTTGGCAGCTGTGAGCCAAGTAAGATTCTGGCATCCTTATTATCACACACTCACCATGATTTCACACACTTGGAAGATTCTTGTTTCCAGGGATGCAGAGAGAAAGTAGACAGAGTAAGCAGTTTGGGGGTATGGTTGAAAGGTACTGGCTCTACAGAAACCGTTATATTTACCCAGAATCCTCCACATGACAGAAAGGAAAGCAAAGTAAGACAGAACACTGTGTAGCAGATTTACAAGCCCCTTGAGCCACTTTCGAGTCACTTTTCCCATCTTAAAAATGATTCAACAGTAACGCAATGAACGTGTAAATCTGCCCCTATGCACATTACGAGCAAAAGAAGTAGACAACTCTTTCAATTCTTTATCGATCACAATTAGACAGTGTTGCTTCGCGATTCACAATGCACTTCAATACTTCGTGCCTATTTAAATGGGAGACGAGATTGTAGACATTATAAAACTTAGTGGCACATTCACAAAGACGGAGTTAAAATTGTCGCCACTTTAACGTCTGCAACCTTCAACAAAAATGTAGAAAATGGACAAATCCTTTGTTATCTTACCGGAACATTTTCTCAACATTGCTGTTGGCTATGCAACAGTGAGAGCCACCCCCCAGAGCTATAAAATAAATGGTGGGAGTGGGCTCCAAGGCCCCCCCAGCAAAATTAGAAGTGGAAGGGGCTCAACGACCCACCTCAAGCCCCAGTAACCACCACCCCAGGGGCTTTGTGTATTGTGGGAAGGAGGCTGTGTGGACCTCTGCCTGGAGCCCTCGAGGGCCCTGGGGACCTCCACCCCCCAGGGCCGGCTCCTGCAGTGTCCCTGGGTGCCTACCCCCGGGACACTGCTGTTTGCTATCAGAGGGCGGGAGTCTCGCAGATACCGCCCTCCCATAACAAACTTGGTTTGCATTTTGAAAGACAGAGCAGTGAAATCTGTTCTCACTTTCACAATCCAACCAGATTGCTTTTCCAAATGCAAGTCAGCATCTCCCCATGTGGAAAAGCAATTCCGGCTCTCGAAGGACGCGGGGAGCCGGCGGGACCGTGGGGGCATAGTGGCTCCCCCCACGGTCACCAACATTTTATATAAGCCCCAGGGGATGGGGTCCCCGGGGATATTAGAAATTACTGATAGGGGCTATTTTTTTTACGGTAAAATTAGAAGTTGCGCACCCAGCGCACGCTCAGTGCGGCCCCCTGGTGTGCACGTGCTGAATGCACGACTCATAATCTGTAGGGTGCGTGACTCCAACGCCTTTGGTGCACAACTTCTACGCGTTTGGGAGCCGGCACTGTTTTTCCACATGGAGAGCTACTAACATGCAGCTCCCCATGTGGAAAAGCAATCTGATTTAGATTTTGAAAGAAAGAACAGATTTCCTTGCGATTGGAGGGCGGGATGGACACCCCGGGACACTGCAGGAGCCGGCCCTCCCACAATACATAAAGCCCTGGGGAGTGGTGGTCCCCAGGGCTTTGGAGACGTTGCAGACCCCCAACCATTTTTTTTGTAGCCCCGGGGGGTGACGGGGCCCTTGAGTGCTACAGGAGGGGGGCCATGCAGTCCCTCTCCCACAATACATAAAGCCCCGGGAGGTGGTGGTCCACGCGGCTTTGGGGACCTTGGACCCCTCCCCCCACAATTCTTTTTTTTTAGCCCCGGGGGGTAATGATCCCCGGGGCTGGGGAGCCCCTCTGGCCCCTCATAAAATTTAATAATTTTGCACCCGATATTGAGCCCCCCTGGGGGATAATTATAAAAAAAGCTCAGTTTTATTTATTTTATTTTTTTTACGGCAGAGTCCGCGTACCCTACATGCACCTGCCGCGCACCCTACATGCACCTGCCGGGTCTTTTAAACAAAACAAAAAATGTGTGTGCCCTGGGGGTCCTTCTGGGGCCCCCTAAGTAGGCCTAGAGGGTAAGAGTATTTCTACCCTGCCCCCTTTCTACGTTTTGCACACATATTCCACTGACTTCTTCAGCCTAGTTCCTACCGAGGCACAAAATGGCTGCCAACAGTTCCTGGTTTCGAATGTTGACAACCACTTGACAGCCAATTAGCATTCAGTGCGTGATTGGAAGGGTGCGCTTATGGTACGATGACAATGCGCGCAAAATCCACGGATCCACCACGCCCATTGATATATAAATGATTTTAACTGTAATTTTCTCAGGAACTACTGAACAACCATTTAAGCAAAAGGCACAAGTGTGAACTGAGGACTACCTCTTTGCCAAATTTGGCGTAATTCCGTTCAGCAGTTCAAGCTGTAGCTGTGGCTAAAGGTCCTATGGGAAATTGCACCCCTTTTTTTCGGTCCCCACTTGACGAATCACCGTGAAACTTTCAGGACAGGAGCAGGCCAGAGCTGGCCAAAAGTTTGGAAACTTTTGCAAAGATTCATCAATCAGCGCCAAAGTTATTGGGAATAGAATTTTGCGGATTTCTTATGGATAATCGGTCCTAACTATAACTACGTACTGGCGACCGCCAGTATATATATATATATATATATATATATCTCCGAGGCACGAGAAACCTAAATAAAAAACGCATAAAACGCAAAAAGGGGGGCAGGGTAGAAACACCCTGACCCCCTAGGCCTGTTCAGGGGGTCCCAAAATAATTTGTTTTTAAATCGCGAAAATCCATGCAGGATGCGTGAATCCTGCCGGTAAAAAACAAAAAACCAAAGCGCGGGCTCCTGCGCTTCTTTGGTAGTTGGTCCCCAGGGGGCAATAATCATGTAAAGGCTCCGGGGACCTCCACCCCCGGGGCTTTATTTAATTATGTGCGGGGAGGCTCTCAGGTCCCCACAGCCTCGGGGACCGCCACCTCCCGGTGCTTCTTTCAATTGTGTGTGGAAGCTCTCAGGCCCCCCCAGCCCCGGGAACAGCCACCTCCAGGGCCTCTTGAAATTAGGTGGGGGGCTCTCAGGCCCCCCAGCCCTGGGGACTGCCACCCCCGAGGCTTCTAGAAATAAGGTGGGGGAGGTGTCAGGCCCCCCCAGCCCCAGGGACCGTCACCCCCTGGGGCTTCTTGTAATTCGTTGCGGGGGGCTCTCAGGCCCCCCCAGCCCCGGGGACCGCCACTCCCCTGGGCTTCTAAAAAAGAATGGCGGGGGCTCATAGCCCTCCCGCAGCCCCGGGCACCACCTCCCCTGGGGATTTTTATTAAATAAAATAACCCACATGCCCCGGGGACCTCCACCTCCCCAGGGTTCTAAAATTGTAAACTGGGGGTCCGTGCCTGACCCCCTAGCCCCAGGGACCACCACCCCCTGGGGCTTTGAAACAGGTGGGAGGGGGGCCTCCCGGCCCCCCTCCTGGAGTCCTCGAGGGCCCTGGGGACCACCACTCCCCAGGGCCGGCTCCTGCTGTGTCCCCGGGTGCCCATCACGGGACACTGTAGTTTGCTAAGGCAGAGCGGGAGCCTCGCGGCTCCCACTCTGCCATACCAAACTGCTTATCTGTTTGAAAGAGAGAGCAGGAAACCTGCCCCAGTATCCAGGGAGCTGCATTGCAGACAGGTGTTCAGAGGCCACGCCCCTTTTTACACGTCTCTGCAACGCAGCTCTGTGGCGCTTACTGGAGGGACCTAGTGGACTAATTGGACCCTAGGGACCCTTAGTATTCAAAGGGACTTAATCTCTCAACTTAGAACGGCCACAGGGCGCGTTTACACAGTGGTTAAGGGAGGGGACGGGGCCTGAGGTGACGTGTGCAAACACGCCCTGTGGCACATTTTAAGTTGGGGAAATAATTCCCCTTCAAAACAGAGGGACCCTGGGGGCCAACTAACCCACCAGGTACTTCCAGTAAGCACCACTGCGCTGCGTTGCAGAGAGGTGGTGCTGGCCGTGCCCCTCTTTACACCTCTCTTCAAGGACGCTTATTGGAGGTACCTAGTGGGCTAACTTGACCCTAGGGACCCTCAGGATTCAAGGGGATGTAGGGGCATATTACCAAGCCCGCGAGAAATGCTTTAGCGAATTTTTTAAGTCGCTAACGCATTTCTTTTCACATCGCACTATTACCAATACGTCTCTAACCTGAGTTAGAGACGTATTCTTGACGTTATCTATCGCCCCGCGCTGGGGGCGATAGATAACGCTAATGGGATGCAGGGTGGGCGTTCCCACGTCCAACCACATGTAAAATGTGGTTGGAGGTGTTAACACCTTATTATCAAGGCAGGCGTTGGGAGAAGGAGACCTGCGATAAACTCGTTTATCGCAGGTCTCCCAACGCCTGCTTTGATCAGGTGTTAGGCATAGATAACATGGGGGTGTGGATCATAAAGCTGAATCCACCACCCCATATTATCAAGGCACACATTAGCGCGTGAAAACAACGCTTGTTTTCATGCGCTAATGTTCCATATCGCCGGATTTCATTTCGCCTACGTGATGCGCGTTGATAATTACGCGATATCACGGCGAAAAAATCCGGCGATATGGAAATGTGCGATGTGCGTATTTTAAAGCACATCTTGTTAATATGCCCCTTAATCTCCCAACTTAAAATGGCCACAGGGCGTGTTTACACAGTGAGGAAGAGAGGGGACAGGGCCTGAGGTGACGTGTGCAAACACGCCCTGTGGTGCATTTTAAGTTGGGGAAATAATTGCTCTTCAATTTTGATGGCCCTTGGGGGCCACCTAGCCCACCAGGTGCTTCCAGTAACTTCCACTGCTGGTCCAGGCTGTGCCCCTTTTCACAACTCTGTGCAACACAGCTCTGTGGCGCTTACTGGAGGTACCTAGTGGGCTAGTTGGACCCCAGGGACCATCAGGATCCAAGGGGACTTAATCCCCCCAACTTAAAACGCGCCACAGGGCGTGTTTGCACACATTTCACCTCAGGCCCGCCCTCCCTTCACCAGTGTACAATAGCGCCCCGTGGCGCATTATAACAGGTAGTTTTAATCCCCTGCCCTATTATATACTAGGTGCTTACAGAGGTGGTCATGCTAATAAAGGGGTACGCCAACGCATAGTGTTCCCTAGTGTATGTAGGTGTTTAACTGTATTCTAAGTGTCTTTTATCATAGCACTGGCTCTAGGACTGGTTAGTCAGAGTCAGTTACCACCAGTACCCATCTTAAAACGTTGAGGTTACAGGATGATTTTCCAACAAGGCCTCTTTCTGCTACTCTGCTTGTTCTTTCTGCACGTCTTCCTTCTTCGTGCACTTTTCTTCGTCATTGAGGACTTCTGTTGCTTCTTTCTGCATTTCTTTTTCTTCTTTCTGTGTGTTTTTCTTCTTTCTTCACATGTCCTACCTCTGTAGGCATAGTTAGAAACTAGCATTTAAAAAACCTTAGAAATTCAATTAAAAAACAATAGGTTTCAGTTACGTTAAAGTTAGAAATTAGCATTTAAAAAACCTTTGAAATTCACTGAAAAAACTATAGGTTTAAGGCACGTTATAGTTAGGAATTAGCATTTAAAAAACCTTAGAAATTCACTGGAAAAAAACATAGGTTTCAGGGCGTTATAGTTAGCTGGACATTTCACTCGTACAAAACCATTGAAATTCCACTTTTATAGTTAGTTCAGCTAACTATAACTTCCGCGCCCGCAATGCACTGATGATGATGTCACATATTACATCACTCATGACATGGTCAGTGGGTGCGATCTTTTGTGGGAGATGTCTGCGTACTGAGCACGCTATTTGGGGACAGATACGCCAATTGTAAAAGTGGTACAACAAAGCCGAAGGGAGGACAAGGCTCCGACCCTTGTTCTTTTGTGGATATATGACAGCTACCTGCGTTTGAAAAAGGAGAAGGATACTGTGAAGCTATATTTACTACACAGTCAAGATTTTGGTGTGCAGCAGTGGGTTTTTAGCATCTAAACCTTTTGGTTAAGGAGCAGAGAGGAGACACTACTTTTGGATTTGGGCAAACTCTTGGAAACGTTATCATTGTGGGTGGTGTCCCACACATAATTGAGAAGCACTTTGCTTCATTGATAATATTCAATTACAGTATACCCAGGGTGGTGAGAACTATGGGTGTGATATCTGGGGGGTCCTGATGAAAGTGGCTCTTATGTCTTTTTATGCCACCGAAACGCGTTGACCAAGTCCTTTTACAAGCTTACTATTTAGCAGCAGCCCTGTATAGGATATAAGTAGGTAGACATTGTCCGCCCGCTGCGCTAGCGCTCAAAACGTGAATTAAAAACTGCAACTGCCTAATGTTTCTTTTATGCACTGTATGCAATTATTTTTAACTTGGGAAATACTCTGGCACAGACTCGCTCGCTGACTCCCCAGTCCACCACAGCTGCTGTGCTGTTTGAGTGGAGGGATATTGCAGTACTAGGCACTTCCTGGTTGGGCTATTTCGGGCGGCCAGCTTGGGAGGTTGACGCTCCAGCTCTCCAGGCGTCCTAACCTACTTCTGGGTAATGACGTTAACGCACAGCGGACGTGCGCAGCGAGCGCGCCGATGGCGGACCAAAGGCAAGCTCGTCTGCGCCCGTCCGAGCCCGGCCGGGTCCAGGGGCCATAAACCCTGGTTCTTGCTCTGGAACCATAACTACTTACAGTTCAGTGAGTCTACATGAGCTAAGACCAGATAGTAAAGTGGAATGTCGTCACACTCTAAACCCCGCTAAGCTCCCTCCCTATTGTTATCATTGCCACCAGCACTATAAGACATTAGGCCATCTAGATCGAGATCATGCGGCCACTATACCTCGAAATATGGCCCTCCTGAATTGCAGGTCATTACCAAAACACTGCACCGAAATAGCATTATTAATTGAAGAATGCAAATTGGATGCCCTGTTTTTAACTGAGACATGGTTACAGATGGGGAATGACCCAGACATTATTCCAGCCCTCCCTCTGGATATGGAATATGCAGAATTTATCACGCTTCGGGTAGAGGTGGAGGCCTTGCAATTATTTATAAGGACATATACAAGTGCCGATCTTTACCATCTTCGCTCGATGATTGTGAAAGCATGGCTTTTTCAATTGAATTCTCTCCCACCAGCACCATTTCTGGCCTGCTGATTTACCGCCCTCCAGATGCCTTAAAACAATGTATCCCTAAACTTATTGACCTGGCTGCAGAATCTGGTCTGGCCGTGGCAAACTTTACAGTGTTGGGGGACTTTAATATACATTTAGATGATCGATCAAACTCCATAGCCAATGGTCTTCTATCTAGCCTTCAGGCGATTGATCTTAATCAAAAGTGCTTCCTCCCAACACATGATAAAGAACATCTTCTGGACCCAGTCTTCAGTAATTTAGACAATCTAAGTTCTGGGACTCCTATCCCACTCCCTTGGTCGGATCACTTCTTAATTCCCCTAGTGTGGGTTACGAAGACTGCCTCATCTGTCCAGACTCCAACTGCCTCTTGGGGTAGGAAATGGTCCAGACTCCCTTTGGCGGAATGGGAGTCGGCCCTCGAGGTCTCAAAACCTCAAAAGGGAAATAATGTTGATGAGGCTAATAATAACTTTAATAACTGGATTCAGGACGCTCTTGATTAAATTCTCCCTAAAACTTTTATTCTGACAAAAATTAGGAAAAACACTGCCCCATGGTTTTGCCCTAAATTAATAGCGTTAAAACAATCTTGCCGGAAACTAGAAAGGGTCTGGAGACAGGATTCTTCACAACATAGGAAGGAAGCCTATAGGAAAGCCATCAGGCTGTATAAAATTAAGATCAAAACTGCACGAGCCCACTTTTATGAGATGAAAATCAGCACTGTCACTAATTCTCCTGAAGAGATTTTTCGGATAGCGAAATCACTCATTACCCCGCCGCAAAAGGATTTATTGAGGGAAAGGGCTTTGGCACGCTGTAACAATCTAGCGGTATTTTTCCAACAAAAGATCCAAGCTATTTATACAGCCTTCCCCCTCAATCCACCTGACCCAGTGGAAATAGAGACAAGTGACCCGGGCCCCGTGCTGGAACAATTCCATCTCCTAGATACAGTTACATTAAATCTGGTAATTGCTAAGGTGTCCTCGGGTTCCCCACTGGACCCGGATCCACCTCAACATCTCGTGGCGATCCTTGATTCCGTCCGTGCAACAATCCTTGAGGTCCTGAACTGCTCAATAACAACTAGCACAGTCCCCTCCCATTGGAAATGTGTGATGGTCAGGGCTCTTCTGAAGAAGCCTAGTCTGGATCAATCAAATCTATCCAACTTTCGCCCAATTTCTCTCCTGCCCTGGCTGAGCAAACTGTTGGAAAAACACATCAATAATATTATGGTCAATTACCTAGAATCCAACAACTTGCTGGATACCTCACAAACAGGCTTCCGCCCTCAACATGGGACGGAGACCACTTTGTTGATGGTAACAGAGGAGGCAAGGAGGCTGGTGGATGAGGGGGGAGTGGCTGCCATTATTCTCTTAGATCTCAGTGCCGCGTTCGAGACGGTCAACCATACCATCTTGACCCACCGACTCAAGAGTGTCAGAGTGTCGGGCGCTTCACTGACATGGCTCTCATCCTTCCTCAGTGACCGCCGCTTCCAGGTCTTCGAGGGAGATGTGGTCTCCTCCAGATTACCTCTGGATTGTGGGGTCCCTCAGGGCCCGGCCCTAAGTCCGACGCTCTTTAATATTTATATGAGGCCTTTGGCGGGTATTATCCACCTATTGGCATTAAGATCGTCAGTTATGCAGATGACACCCAGTTAGTGGTATCGTTATACCATGATAAAGGTTCATCTAGCGTCCTGGCTCCCTGTCTTGAAGCAGTGGCCGGATGGATGGAGCTTTCCTACCTTCGCCTCAACAGGGACAAGACAGAGATTATGCTGCTGGGGAATTCATCACCCACTATCTCCGTCTCCATGTGGCTGTCTTGCTTGGGTCCTGCGCCATCCCCGAAGCCACAGATAAAGAGCCTTGGCATTTGGCTTGATAGCTCCCTTAACTTTGTGTATCAGGCTACTGCACTCTCTTCAATCTGTTTTGGATTGATGAGATTGCTTCGCAAAGTTATTCCCCTCCTTCCTTTCGAGGCAAGAAGGATAATGGTCCAGGCTCTCATATTGTCCCGCCTGGACTGTGCTGCTCGGTTGCTCCTTCAGGTTCCACGTTGGCAATCGGCAAGGCCAGCACTGAGACAGCTACACTGGCTACCAATTTCTGCCAGGATACAATTCAAAGCTATGTGTCTGGCACATAAAGCCATATGGAAAACTGGCCCACCCATTCTAAACCCACTAATAACATCATACGTTCCGCATAGAACTCTAGGCTCTAGTTCTGGCCTCTATCAAGAAAATAAGGAAGGCGAGATGGGGCGGACGCTCCTTCTCACTCACCTCTGCTAAGTTGTGGAACTCTTTTCCCCCAGTTATGCGGGGGAACAACAACCTGTTGACCTTTCGTAAGCTTTTAAAAACACACCTGTTTGGAATGCTTCCTTAGCTCTGCGGATTGGCTCTGCTCTGCCTTTATTTTCTACAAGCGCTATGAGGCCTCCGGGTAGGCGCTATAGAAATACTCTTCTATTCTATTCTAGGGTCATAGATACTAAAACCAACTATACTTGGAAATTGGGATAGCTATGCAGAGTTGTGGATGGCATATGGATGTAATGTATATGTGTGTATGAGTGGTATGTGTGGGTTTGTTCTCTACCTGGGTGTGAATGGATTATAATTGTGGAAAATAAGTTTGTATTGGAGATCTTTTGTAAACAATAGAAATATGTATTTTTATAAACATTGAAAATTAACAAAGATAAGTGAATAACAACATAGTAAAAATAAAAAAGGTCTAAATAAATATGTTTTGATATATTATTGATTTCTTGGTTCAACAGCTCATGGTTGAAATGTATTTTGAAATTGAAAGTAATATCATATAGGTCATGAGGGAGTATTCTTTGTACTGAAACCTAACATTTTTAAAGTGAATTTCAAGGGTTTTGTAAATGACAATTTTTAAATGTATTACCAGTTATATTTATTTCTTTATACTGATTTACTGCATTTTTTAAAACTATTTATTTTTAGATATTTTATTTTTTAAATGAGATTATAATTACATTCTACATTACAAAATATACTTTCTCTTAAAGAATTACTTTAGATTAAATATTTGCAAATAGGCAATAGACTTTTAAGTACAGTAGTTACAGTTGTTACAATGGGCAACACAATTTCAAACACAATGCAACATTTCGCTCAATGGGAATTTCTAGTTAAATGCAATTAGTTACTTTATGGATTACTTTTCTAACTACAGGACTGGATCCTAGATTCAGTCCTTGGACATCTCCTGTAAACAGTTGAGTAAAAGCGTTTTGTTTACAGTAGTGATTTTTAAGGAATATTATTGTATTTTAAAAGTTGACACAGGAGCACAAGTTACTACTTGTGTAACAATATATCTGTAAGAGACATTAGTTAGTGATAGATTCCTTACCTTAGAATATCCCCAGGTGTCAGACTGGATCCGGAAAATTTTGTGTAGCAATATCCCTGCGCGCCGGCAGGCGTAGTCCGTGGCTCCGCATCCGTCGTCGGCGTCGTTAGTGCCGGAATGACGTCGTCGGAGTACTTAGACGCCGCCCTCGCGCGCTAACGTCAGTTCTGATACACAGCTGTTCCACGCCAGATACGCAGAGCCATGATAGAACAAACACTGGTGCCATGAAACTAGGGCCCTGAAAGGGATGACCTTAACCCTAGATATCGGTTCGCAGAATGGGGAGGATGGGTGGGTCGGTAAGGAATCTATCACTAACTAATGTCTCTTACAGATATATCGTTACACAAGTAGTAACTTGTGCATCTGAAAGAGACACGTTAGTGATAGATTCCTTAACTTAGAATAGATACCCCAGCAATACCAACCCCGGTGGTGCGTCTGCGAACCAATAATCACACCAGAAAGTCCTGGAGGACGGAACGGCCAAAGAAGCCATCCCTCCGGACTTGGCTGTCCAGGCAGTAGTGTCTCGCAAACGTGTGCAGCGAGGCCCACGTAGCTGCCTGACAAATGTCCTGCAAGGGCACTCCTCGGCCTAAGGCAGTCGTAGTCGCCGTGGCCCGAGTGGAATGAGCCCTCAGCCCAACAGGGGGTTCCTTCTTATCCAAGGAGTAACACGCCTGGATGCACAAGATGATCCAACGAGAGATGGTCCGCTTGTGCACCGCCCGTCCCTTCTTAGCGCCCACGTAACCAACAAAGAGTTGGTCATCCACCCGGAACTGGCGGGTGCAGTCTAGATAGAATGACAGCACACGTTTTGGGTCCAGACGATGGAGCCGCTCTTCCTCTTTCGAGGGATGCGGAGGCGGAAAGAAGGTGGGCAAGGTGATGGACTGCCCGATGTGGAAGGCAGTGACTACCTTGGGCAGGAAAGAGGGTCTCGTCCGCAACACAACCTTGTCCGGATGGACAGAAAGGAAAGGAGGTTTGGAAGAAAGAGCCTGGAGCTCACTCATTCTCCTGCCAGAGGTGATGGCAACCAGGAAAGCAGTCTTTGGAGTAAGAAGACGGAGAAGACAGTTATGAAGGGGCTCGAAGGGAGCACACATCAGAAAGGTAAGTACAAGGTTCAAGTCCCACTGAGGCATCACGAATGGAACAGGAGGGAACATGTGTGTGATGCCCTTCAAAAAACTATTTACAATGGGGGACTTGAACAAAGATGGCTAATCAGGTAGCCTTAAGAAGGCGGAAGGGTAGTGCCCAGAGCAGAGCCCTGCTGGGCAAGAGAAAGAAGGAAGAGGAAAACCTCAGAAAGGGGTGGAGAGAGAGGATCCACAGCCTTTGCTGTGCACCATGCCACAAATCTGTTCCACCTCCAGGCGTATACCGACTTTGTGGAGGGACGCCTGGCTGCCAGAATGACATTACAGACTTCAGGAGGCAAGTCAAATGGCCTCAACTGTCGCCACTCAATCTCCAAGCTTGTAGGTGGAGACTGGACAGGTTTGGGTGGAGGACCATGCCCTGCTGCTGCGACAGAAGGTCCTCCTGAAGTGGCAGACGAATCGAGGGATCGACAGACATGCTGAGTAGCACGGGATACCAGTATCTTCGTGCCCAGTCCGGAGCCAAAAGGATAACTTGGGCCCGGTCGCGTCTGATCTTCTTCAGCACTCTGGGCAGAAGAGGTATAGGCGGAAAGGCGTACAACAGACCGCAACTCCACTCGCGACGAAAAGCGTCTCCGAGCGAGTGCCGCCTTGGAAATTCCAACGCGCAGAACTGATGACATTACACGTTCTCTTCTGTGGCGAATAGATCTAACCAAGGCTCTCCCCACTGCTGAAAGAGGCCTTGCGCCACGTCCGAGTTCAGACGCCATTCGTGATCCATCATGCACCTATGGCTGAGCTCGTCCTCCCTGGCGTTCAGAGAACCTGCCAGGTGTTGAACCACCAGGGTCACGCCCTGATGTTCCAGCCACTGCCAGAGGCACAGACCCTCCTGGCATAGGGTCCATGACCTCACCTCGTCCTGTTTGTTGCAGTACCACATGGCGGTGGTGTTGTCCGTGAACACCTGCACTACACTCCCCCGGACAGAGGGGGGGAATGCCTTCAGTTATAGTCGGATCGCCCGCAGCTCCAAAAGGTTGATGTGGAGCTGGGACTCCGCCGGAGACCAGAGGCCTCTGATCTCCGCCTCTCCCATGTGGCCCCCACAGCCCTGGAGGGACGCGTCCGTCACAACTACGTGCTCCGGTTGGGATAGGGAGAGGGATCTGCCGCCAGCCGCGGTCAGTAGGGGAGTACCTGCCAGGGCGGTGACGTGGTGAGGGGGAGGGGCAGGGTGGGGGTTAGTAATGTATGGATAATTAAGATTTGCAGGTAAGTAAGCTTTCAAATAAATCAAATAAATTTCGTTGCACACACTGCATCCCCAATGGCAATGCAGTGCGCGCAATGAAATTCGTTTGATTTATCTAAATGTTTACTTACCTGCAAACCTCCATTATCCATACATTACTAACCCCCACCCTGCCCCTCCCCACGTCACCGCCCCAGCAGGTACTCCCCTACCGACCGCGGCTGTCTGCCGCTGACCCAATCGCGGTCCTTGAGCCACCACTGCAACTGTCTTGCAGTGCCCTCCGAGATCAAGACATGGTCGGACAAGTTGCCCTGGTGCTGGGCCTACTGAAACTTTAGGTCCCACTGCAGAGCCCGCATCCGCCACCGGGCGTGATGCACCAGAAGGATGCAGGAGGCCATCAGCCCCAGAAGCCGCAGCGTCAACCTGACCGAGACTCGAACTAAAGGCTGAAAGATCGGAATCAGAGCCTGAATATCTCGAACCGCTGTTCGGAGGATAAACCCGAAACTGTGCCGAGTCTAGAACCGCTCCGATGAAGAGGAGCTTCTGAGAGGGACACAGGTGTGACTTCGGCACGTTGATGGAGAACCCCAGCAAGTGCAAAAGGTCGGCCGTAGTCTGGAGGTGGCTGACGACTGTCTGGGGCGAGCCGCCTTTAACAACCAGTCGTCGAGGTAGGGAAAGACTGAAACCCCTAACCTGCGCAGATGAGCTGTGACCACTGTGGGGAGCTGGTAAGGCCGAAGGGGAGCACGGTAAACTGAAAGTACCGTGAACCGGCAGGACGGGGATGTGAAAATAAGCGTCCTGCTAGTCCAACGCTACCATCCAGTCTCCAGGGTCTAGGGCAGCTAAGACCTGAGCCAATGTCAGCATCTTGAACTTCTCCTTCCGGAGGAAGCCGTTGACGTTCTGTAGAACCAGAAAGTAGTGGGAGTAACACCCACACCCTACTTCTGGCGCAGGAATGCGCTCGATGGCCTCCTTGGCCAAGAGGGCCTAAACTTCCTCTTGCAGAAGTTGCAAGTGATCCCCCGACATGCGGTGGTACTGCGGTGGCATGGCTGGAGGGGTCGCCTCGAAGGGGAGGGAGTAGCCTCTTCGGACGATGTGCAGCACCCACCTGTCTGACGTGACAGTGCGCCAGTGGAAGAGGTGATGGCGGACCCTGCCTCCCACTGGCGTCACATGGGCCTGAAAGCACAAACTAGGAGTGTTTTGAGGCGGGTGCTGCAGGGGAAGGTGTGGACTGGCCTCGCCATTGTCCCCGACCGCCGGCATGGCAGTTTCCACGGCCGCCACCCTGCTGTCTAGTAGTCTGCGGTGCGTGGCTAGCAGCACCTGTGGGAGCGCCCCTTCCTTGGCCACGAAAGGAGCGAAAGGCTCCCGTTTGCTGGCGTGGTACCGAGAGGCCCAAGGACTTGGCCGTAGCCCTGGAGTCCTTAAAACGCTCAAGCGCATGGTCCGCCTTGTCGCCAAATAGGCAACGGCCATCAAACGGAATGTCCAGAAGGGTGGCCTGGACATCGGCTGAAAAGTTGGCGGACCTCAACCAGGCGTGGCGTCGAACTGCCACCGTTGTTGCCATCGCACTGCCCAGTGAGTCCGTGGTATCCAGCCCACACCGGATGGAGTAGCGCGCTGCATCTCGACCCTCCGCCAGGGCTTGGTCGAGTTTAGCCCGAGCCTCCTCCGGGCATTGTGGCAGCACGTCCGCGACTGTGTCCCACAGGGTGTGGGTGTAGCGGCCCAAGAGGCATGCGGTATTGACAGACCGCAGTCCCAAACTCAGGAACGAGAACACTTTCTTTCCGAATTGCTCGTACCTCTTGGATTACCGTTCGGGTGGAGCCGTCAGGAATGCGGTCTGGGAAGTGGAGGCCTGGATGGCCAGGCTCTCGGGGGTGGGATGGGTGGACAAAAAGCAAGGGTCGCCCGGGGCCGGGCGGTAGCGTCTGGCCACGTTCCTACCCACAGGCTGACCTGTGGCGGGCTTGGACCAAGTGCCCACAAGAACGTCACACAGGGCCTCATTAAACGGCAGCAGAGGCTCAGTGGAGCATGCCTGCGGTTTAAGGACCTCAGTGAGGAGGTTAGTCCTCACGGCCGCGACGGGGAGCATCAGGCCCAAGGCCTTGGCTGCCCGCGTCAACACTACACTGTAGGCAGCCCCCTCCTCCGTAGCCACGGTGGGAGGGGAGACAAATCCAGTGTCTGGCGAAGTGTCAATTCCACTGGCCTCCCCAAGCTCATATGTCCAGTCCTGTGGAGACTGGCACTCCTGTGCCAGAGGGTCCATAGACCCCTCCAAATCACCCTCATCACCCATCTCCTGAAGTTCAGGGTCAACGGATGGGGCCGGTTAGTGGAAATAGAAATCTCCAAACGACGTCGAGAGCCGCGCCCAGCAGCGCCGCTTCGGCGCCGGAACCGAATCGAGGGGAGGATTGGGGACGGTGCCGAAAAGCGGCGCGGGGGGTGACACCCGCTGGGCCGGCGCCAGCCAGGTTGTGAGGTCGACCGGCGACGACCCGGATCTGGACGTGGATCCAGTGAGGGCCTGCGGCGCCAGGACCGAAGTCGCCGGCAGCACCGGGGCCGAGGCACCCGACGGCGTCGGAGCCGAAGCACTCAACCCGCCAGGCCCTCCAGCCGGGATCGGTGGGCCCGAAGGCA
The DNA here is from genome assembly GCF_964261635.1 of Lissotriton helveticus. Taxonomy (NCBI): domain Eukaryota; kingdom Metazoa; phylum Chordata; class Amphibia; order Caudata; family Salamandridae; genus Lissotriton; species Lissotriton helveticus. The sequence goes on along the minus strand of NC_136069.1, from coordinate 258,836,902 downwards.
CCACGGAACCCGGCTGAGGAGGAAGGGACCTCATGGCCATGAGGTACCGCTCGACCTCCTCCGGCGTTGCATCGTACCCATGAACCTGCAGGTGTGGGGCAGGATGCGGCGCCTGCGACTCCGTCGGAGCCGCGCCGCGGGGTAGTGTCATCCGAACCCCCAACCGCGTCGTGCGAGCGTTAGGGTGAGTCTTACCTGAGGAAGATCCCGAAAACCAATGCCGACTCCCGGAGCTACGAGGGCTCCGACCCTGCAACCGGTCCTTCGACCTCCTGTGGGACCGGGACGTGGAACGGCACGAGGCCGACTGCCGGAGCTCCAATCGCTTGCGGGACCGCACCCGCCTAGCCTTCGGCGTCAGGGCCCGGCAGTCAGAGCAGGTGCGGACGTCGTGGTCGAAGCCTAGACACTGAAGGCACCGGCGATGGGGGTCAGTAACCGACATCAGTCGGTCGCACCTGGAGCAAGGTTTGAAACCGGGCATCCCTACCGGCAACGTAGGAGTCGATGAGACTCGAGAAAGAGACAATCAAAAAGATCAAAAAGTTTAGTCAGAAAGTGACTAAGGGGTAGAGCTTCTCCGGATCTGAGCTAGCTGGCGCGGAAAAAAGAAGAACTGATGTCAGCGCGCGAGGGCGGCGTCTAAGTACTCCGACTACGTCATTCTGGCGCTAACAACGCCGCCTGCCGGCGCGCAGGGGTATTTTTCCGGATCCAGTCTGACGCCTGGGGATATTCTAAGGTAAGAAATCTATCACTAACATGTCTCTTTCAGATACTTTTTCACATAGAATCACCAATGTTATCCTATGGGAGGAAATTCACTTAGTAGGTAAGTAGTCTTATCGTTACTTTTACTTACTCAGTGGTGGATCCTGGATCCAGCACTGGTGCATCTCCTGTAAACAGTTGAAAGAATGAGTTTAAGGAATATTTGTAGTTTGTGAAAATAGACACTTAGAAACTTTTCTGGTGAAAACCAGAAAATGGATTCCTATGGAAAGAAATGCAAATTACTGGTAAGTACGCTTACAATTACTTTTCAGGGTCAGTGCTGTGCTAAAAGATGCAGCATTGGGTTCTCTCCTGATAACATGTGAGTAAATCGGAATTCGTTGTTCCGATGATTGTAGGTGAATATTTTAAAGTTCCAAAACTCCACACTTAGAAGAATTTCCAAGTGAAACCAGTCATTGTTAGCCTACGGAAGGAAATTCAAGTTACTGGTAAGTATGGTTAGAATTACTTTTCAGTTACAGGGCTCAAAGATGCAGCACTGAGGTCTCTCCTGATCACAGGTGAGTAAATCGGAATCCGTAGTTCGGTCCAGTACATATAGAGCCACTTTCCTACACCATCCCCTCCCTTCACCACTGTGCAAACTCGTCCTGTGGAGCGTTTTAAGTTGGGGAAATAATTCCCCTTCAATCCTGAGGGCCCCTGGGGGATAACTAGCCCACCAGGTGCTTCCAGTATGCGCCAGGAGGCTGCGTTGCAGAGCAGTTTTCAGAGGCCACACCCCTTTTTCAACACTCTGCAACGCAGCTCCATGGCGCTTACTGGAGGTACCTGGTGAGCTAGTTGGCCCCCAGGGACCCTCAGGATTGACAAGGAATTAATTCCCCAACTTAAACCGCGCCACAGGGTGTGTTTGCACACAGGTGAACTCAGGCCCCGCCCCCTCCCTTCACCACTGTGCCAAAGCGCCCAATGGCGCGTTTTAAGTTGGGGGATTAACTCCCCTTGAATACTGATGGCCCCTGGGGTGCAACTAGCTCACCAGCTACCTCCAGTAAGCGCCACAGAGCTGCGCTGCAGAGAGGTGTAAAAAGGGGTATGGCCTCAGAACACCTCTCTGCAACGCAGCCCCTTGGTGCATCCTGGAGGTTCCTGGTAGGCTAGTTGGCCCCCAGGGACCGCCAGTATTCAAAGGGAATTTGTTCCCCCTCTGCAAACGTGCCAGGGGGAGTGTTTGCAGAGTGATGACAGGAGGGGGCTTGGCCTCCGGCTCAATGCTGGGTTGTATTTAGTTATTTTTTTAAGTTTCTTTTTCTATTTTTTTGGCCCTGGGGACCCCATCCCCCAGGGCCTGCCCTAATTTTTTTTTTAATTTAAAAAAATGCGGAAGTGGGCAGCGTGGCCCCCTTTCCGAGGCCTTAATCGCCCCGGGGACCCCATCCCCGGGGCATGGCCTTTTTTTTTTTTTCAAACTATTGGGGAGGGGGGCCTCGTGGCACCCCTCACGGTCCACTTATGGCCCTGGGGACCCGATCCCCCGGGGCGGCCTTTCTATTTATTTATTTATTTTTACTTTTGGGGAGGGGGTCGCGTGGCCCCCCCCCGGGTCACTTGTAGCCCCTGGGTCCCCATCCCCCGGGGCTGGTCCTCTCTGTTGGGGACCATGGGGGCATCCCCAATCCCCCCACGGTCCCACCGGTTCCCCACCTCCTGCAGGAGCCGGCATTGCTTTTCCACACGGGGAGCAGTTAACATGCTGCTCCCCATGTGGAAAAGCAATCTGCTTTGCTATTTGAAAGAGAGAGCAGGTTTTCCGGCTCTCTCTTTCAAATATCAAAGCAGTTTGCTATGACAGGGTGGGAGCCGCGAGGCTCTTGCCCTGCCATAGCAAACTACAGAGTCCCTGGGGTGGGCACCCCGTGACACTGCAGGAGCCGGCCCTGGGGGGTGGTGGTCCCCAGGGCCCTCGAGGGCTCCAGGAGGAGGGCCGCATGACCCCACTCCCACCTTTTTCAAATCCCCGGAGGGTAGTGGTCCCCGGGGCTGCGGGGTCCGTCACGAACTCCCCAATTTACATATTTAGTGCCCTGGGGAAGTGGTGGGCCCTGGGGCGTGTGGGGAGTTCAAGCCCCCCCACACAGGATTTTTTTATTAAATCAAAAATAGGCCCCGGGGGGTGGCGGTCCCCCGGTTTCGGGGGGGCCTTTGGCCCCCCCATATTAAAACTTTTAAGCCCCGTGGGGTGACGGTCCCCGGGCACTGTCAATTAAGTCGAGCCCCGGGGGGGGGGTGGCAGTCCCCGGGACTTGGGGGCCTTAGAGGCCACCCAAAATGATACTTTTAAGCTCCGGGGGTGGTGGTCCCTGGGGCTGCGGGGGGGGGATTGGGCCCAACACTTTTTTTATGAACATGCCCCAGGGATCTGCCCCCCCCGGGGGCTAATTATCATCCAATCGCAGTGCGGATTTTGCAGATTTTTAAATTTAAAAAAATGTTGGGGCCCTGTGGGTCCTTGTGGGACCCCCTGAGCAGGCCTAGGGGGTCAGGGTGTTTCTACCGTGCCCCTTTTTCGCGTTTTGCACATTTTTTATTTAAGTTTCTTGTGCCTCAGTTTTACTGAGGCACAAGATGGCTGCTAACACTTCCTGGTTTGGAGTGTTGACAGCCAATTTTGCGCGGAACCTGCACGGCCATAGATATATATGTACTTTTAATTGTGGTTTTCTCAGAAACTACTTAACGGATTTTACACCATTTAAGCAAAAGGCACAAGTCTGAACTAAGGACTACCTCTTTGCCAAATTTGGTATAATTCCGTTCAGCAGTTCGGGCTGTACTCGCGATGAACGGTTCCTGTGGAAAATTGCATGGGGAAAACACGTTTTGGGACCCCCCTTTTTTTCTCTGCCCCCGCTTGACGAATCACCCTGAGACTTTCAGGAAAGGAGCGGACCAGAGCTGGTCATTAGTTTTGAAAATTTCGTTTAGATTCGTCAACCGGCGCCAAAGTTATTTCAAATCGAATGTTGGGATTTCCTATGGAAAATAGGTCCTTACTATAACTATCTACTGGCAACCGCCAGTGGATAATATATATAAATATATAGACGTGAAATATTATTAAGAAACACCTATAGGTATCTAGATAGAAATATGTGTCCCCACAGGAGAGAAAGTGGGGGGGGGAGTATAAGAGTATGCTTATGCCGACACAAGAGAAAGAAATATTAACAATCCGGAGATGGACAGGAAAAATGGCAACATGGAGATATGGAGAAGTACAGTACACAGAAACAACCCAATGTCCGTCACTGAGGGGAGGAAGATGCATGGAAACCAAAATAAAACAAGGTAGTATAATAAGGGTAAGGGTTCAAGAGAAAGGAACCCCCGAGCACAAGACAGCGCCGGACCTCAAGTGCAGTTGTACTTAAGCTCAAATGCTGCGACTAGAAGCATACATAGAAACCTTAGTAAAAAGTCTCAAGGATGCAGTCGGAACAAAAGACGTATTTCGAAGCAAATCTGTAAGGAAATAAACTAGCAGATATATATATATATATATATATATATATATTCACTGAAAAAACCATAGGTTATAGACCATATATAGTTAGGAATTAGCATTATCAAAACCTTATTTTACTCACACAAAACCATTGAAATTCGCATATATAGTTAGTTGCACTAACTATATATCGCGCACCCGCAATCCACTGCTGATGATGTCACATATTACATCATTCATGACATGGTCAGTGACATCACTGATGACATCACTGATGACATCTCAAATGACATCACTGATGACATCACTGATGACATCATCCAGTGACTGTGTGTTTCTGTAAAGTTTAAATATGTTTTACATATTGAAGAATGAGTGGATGTATAAGTGTCTGAATGAAGGTTTTAGTAGGTGCGTGACTGACTGTATGAGTGAGTGATTAAATGCGTCTTACTGAATGCATGGGTTAGTGACTAAACTGTTTGAAAGTGTGCATCAGTATGTCTGTTGTTGTGCAAGCTGCTGCATGTGTTGATCAGTAGCTATATGAGTGGCTATATGGGTTATTGATTGGTTGCCCAAGTATTTGTATGGCAGACTGAGTGTGTGTGTGTGGCTGGCTGGGAGGTGTGTGACTCTGTGCAGATCAATGTGTACTTGTATCAGTGATTGTATAAGAGAGTAAGTATGTGTTAGTATATGTTTGAAAATGTAAGGTGTTCTATGTTTAACTGTATAGATGAGAAAATGGAAGTGTGATTGATTCTTTACAGGACTGACTAGGTGTGTGAGTAACTCCATGGATGAGTGGCAGAGTGAGAGTGTCTGTATAGGTGTATGAGTGCATATGATAGTGTTGTAAAGATAAGTGATTGTATGTATGAATGATTGTATGGGTGAATGAGTGAATGTGTGTGTAGACGTAGGAATCAGTGAGTGCGTATGTAGTAACTAGTATTGGTGTGTCCATGGTTTCAAAAATTATACTCTGTATTTAACACTGGGTGTAACAGAGGTTGTATTAGAGTGTGAGGAGATGCATTGTATTATCACATGAATGATATCATCAGTGATGTGATCATTGATGTCAAATGAGATGTCATCAGTGATGTCATCAGTGATGTCATTTGAGATGTCATCAGTGATGTCATCAGTGATGTCACTGACCATGTCATGAATGATGTAATATGTGACATCATCAGCAGTGGATTGCGGGTGCGCGATATATAGTTAGTGCAACTAACTATATATGCGAATTTCAATGGTTTTGTGTGAGTAAAATAAGGTTTTGATAATGCTAATTCCTAACTATTATATATGGTCTATAACCTATGGTTTTTTCAGTGAATTTTCTAGGTTTTGTAAATGCTAATTCCTAACTATATATAGTCTATAACCTATGGTTTTTTCAGTGAATTTCAATGGTTTTTTAATAGCAAATATCAAATGGTGTAAAATATTTTCTTCTTTTAAAGGAAAAATATATTTTATATGTATCTAATTTAATTTTTTTATGTCTTGAATTTTTTTTTATTATTTGTTTTGTTTCGCTACCGGTCCGCGCACCGGGTAGCTTCCCGTTAGCTCAATTTGGTGCCGCGACCCGATCCGCGCACCGGGAAACGTTCCATTAGCGCAACTCCCGCGATTGAACACAACATCGTGACGCGTCGCGTAAGCGCGACGTATCGCGTTGCCGTGTAATGCGTCTTATGACGCGCCGCGTTAGCGCACCCGGAAACGCTTCGGTTCGCGTCCCGAGGCGCAAAACGCAACACCCCGGAAGTGAACCGGGCGCAGAACGGGACGCGTAACGTAAGCGTAACAGGTCATGTGATCTGAAAATAACACTTTTCATTGGTTCATTACATTTTTTTTTCACAAATGATGAAAGCCCCCACTTTTTTCCTCACTCTGACTTTCATCTTTGTGAGAGGAAGACCTACTTTCCATATTTTCTAAAATGGCAAGTGTTGTAGCTGCAGCTGCTGGAGCCAATCCACCACCACCACCACCACCAAAAAAGGATGGACCACCTCCTCAGGTCATCCTTAATCAAGAGGAGGAAGAAGAGGAAGAAGAGGAAGAGGAGCAAGAGAGGAGGCAGTTTTTGCCTGAAGAGCCAAGGAGGTCCCATGTGAAGGATAATTATATCTGGCAATTCTACACATTTCCCCAGGGCCAAAAAAAAGTAAATGCCCGCTACGTCACATGTCTGATCTGTGACAAAGTTCTGTCCAGAGGGACTAATAAAAAGTACAGCTTCGGGAATTACACCATGCATCGGCACATGGAGAGGTGGCACCCTATAAATTATAGTGCTGCGCAGGTACGTGACCTGCAGGAAAACCCCCGTCCTGTGGCCAGTACATCAATCGAACAGGCAGTGACGGGACCAGAGGCGAGGGAGACGGTCCCAAACATCCAGATGAACTTCGGGGACCTGAAGCATGTCTGCATTTTTTGCGGCAAATTAATTTGCTATGGGGAGAAAAGCATAAAACTAATCAACAGAGCTGTTGAAAATCATAAATGTACAAAACGCCCCAGAAAGTAAATTATCTTTTTTTTTTGTTGCTCCTGTTGAGCCCTTTATAATGAATGATTTTCGTTTCCCCCCCCCAAAAAAACAAAAAAAATATAAAACCGTTCAAAAAATACAAAAAAAGTAAAAAAATGTTCAGAAAAATAATAAAAAAAATATAAAACAACAAAAATAATTTAAAAAAAAGTTCTTTTCAGAACTAACTCCCATTTATAAAAAATTGCTAGAATGTTTAGCACTCTGGCAACCTCTATTTCTTTTGATTCGCTTCCCGGTTCGCTACCCGGTTCGCGTACCGGAAGCGAAACAGAATTTTTTTTTTTTTTTAAAAAAGGAAGAGTGAGTATAAGGGAAGGAAACAGAGAGTAATGTTAAAAGAAAGACAGCTAGAGGGAGTAACACAGAGATACTGTTTAATAGATCTATTTACCAAAGAAAACATGTAAGAGGGTATAATTGAGAAAACCAAAATAGATAAGGAAGTGAAAGAAAAAAAGGAGAGTAGAAGAATAATAAACAAGAGTTTCTTGGAGAATGTGAGTGAATGTTCAAATTAAGAAGAAAAACAGTAAAGGATGTGGAATGAGAGGTAGGGATAGAACCGGACTAAAAGAACAACCCTGAGGGAAAGTGTTAAGAAAACAGTGAGCGAAAGTAAATAGGAATCAAACAAGATGTATGACAGTGACTAAGGTTAAAACATGTGGAATAACAGAGAGAAAAAACAGAAAACAGAAAAGAAGAAGTGACAGAAAAGGAATAATTGAAACAGCAAAGAAATGTAAATAACATAGAGTGCTTGAACTACAGGGAGAAAGCATAATGAACAAGTGAGAGTAATAGAGACGGACTGAGTGAACAGGAGTGAGGAACTATGAGAACAGAGGGACTGAGAAAAGGAGTGGAAGGAGTAGAGTAAGTAAGTAATAGAAAAAGGAATGAGGGAAGTAGCAAAGGCAGGAAACTGAGGGTTAAAGAAATGAAGCAGTGGAACTAATAGAAGTTAAATGTGATAGAGATGTAACGGAAAGAGTACAAAACACTTACCTTATAATTGTCGTTAACTTAGTCACTTGTTATTTTTATACTTTCAATCTGTGAAAGAAAGAACAAAAATTTGAAAAATATTAAAACATGTATTTAAAAATTAGAAAAGACAAGGGAAAAGATTCAAAATCATCCAATTTTACAAAGAAATAAAGTTAGAGATAAACATGCAGAAAGAAAGAGAAAGAAACGGTGATAGACAGACAGAGACAAAAAGAAATTGTAATAGAGTAAATTACTAAGAGAAAAAAAAGGAAGATACTTTCAGTGACAGAAAAGAAGGGTAGAAGAGAAAACTAAATTGAAGTTGTGTAAGCTACTAAAAGAAAGTGAGTAAGGTAAACTATATAAGGAAAGGGTTAATAAGGAAAAGAGAGTGAGGGAGAGAGGACATAGAGGAAGTGAAGGAAAGAGTGTCAGATACAGAATGAGTGAGGCAACAAACAAAGATAAATGAGTGAGGGTGAGTTATACTAACTGATTGCACCAAAAATAGAGAACCCAAAAATATTTAATTTAGAAAACAAAGGGAGGAAAGATGGAAAAGACAAGCGAAGCAGAGGGTCTAAAAGCTGGAAAATGGTGCAAGGGAGAAAAGAAAAAAGCAGAGTTGGAATAGGGAAACAAAGGTTGAAAGATAAGTGGAGTTAGAGAACAAGGGTGAAAGAGAATAAAACAAAAGGCAATGTGAGTATGTAAAGAGGATTGATAGAAGGTAGTAAAAGACGAGTGAGCATGAGACAAGACGAGTACAAATTAAAATTCACAATACAAAGTACAGAATTAATTATACATGTTAAATGGTTTATTTTTGCTGTTCTCAGAATATATCAAATTTCACTAAAAACAGTGAGTTGAAGGTATTCATCATATAACAGCGGGGAAAAAAAAACACAATCAAAATGATTATGTTTAAAAAACTCATATAACATAACCAATCAGAAATCAGAACTCCTCAAAAGTAACTTACTTTCCATGACGTCGAAGGATGTCCTATAAACAGCTTATACTCTGTTGTGCTGTTATTATTTTCTGCCCGCCACTTTCTGAAAGAAAAGCTCCATCGTTTTGACAAATATGTTACATACAATAAATGACTTCTCGCTCTCTACCGCACTTCTCCTCAAGGCCAAATAGTGTAAAAGCCATTTATAACTCTTGGAATTCTTCTAAGCAAATCCCGTCATTTTCTTTTTCCACAACTTTCAGAAAGAAAACGTCCAAGATCACTTTCACAATCCTGTACTAGTAATATCTCACTCTTCTTGCTCACTCATGTTCCACATTTCCTATGACACTGATACTGCTTACTATGAGGCACACTTACACTACCTCTATGACTACTACAATTATTTAATTCTCTTGATCACTGTTAATCACAAAGCAATTTAAAACAGTACATAAAATTATATCAACTCCTAGAATCATTATAGGCCAGTTACCTACCCTAAATTCTCTCTTCTGAAAACACAAAGTAAGAATATTTTAAGTCAAAAGGCAACATTGTTTCATAGTCAAATGGGAATCATTTCCGAAACACCAGCTTTTTTTACATTTTAAATAAGCTGTGTAATAAGCGGATGTTGTCAAAGGACCATCATGTCATATAATAGCTGCAGTTACAAATATTCTTCCTAAAATCAACGACTGTGTAGCCACAACATTTGTAATTAAAGTTGAAAACTTACTTTCATCAGGTTTATATAGTTGGAATTTTAAAATGACATTATAACCAAAAGTTTGTACAAATAATGTGGACAGCATTGCAAACTTACATTACCTCTACTCCATGTTTTGATTGGCTGCTTGAATTAGCTTATTAAAAGAAACAGTTTTTCTGAACTCATTCAAAGTGCAGTTATTTTTCCATGATGTCAAGTGTTATGGTAAGAACACCGTTTGCTTTGGGAAATACTCTGTTGTCCTTTAACTAATCCGTGCCCACCACTTTCTGTAAGAAAACCTTCTTTTTTTTCAGGAACTACTTAAAACTCAAAAATAACTTTTCACTCTGTACTACACTTATCCTCAAGGCCAAATAGTGTAGGAGCCATTAGAACCTCTTGAAATTCATCAGAGCAAATCCCGAGATTCCTTCCCTAAAATTGTGGTTGTAAAAACACCAGGTAAGAATTTTTAAGGTCAAAAGGCAATCTTTTTTTGAAAGTTAAAACAGAATCATTGCAGAATGACCAGCCGTTTCCAGACTTCAAATAAGCTGTGTAATGTCCTGATGTTGTTGAAGGACCATCATGATATATAATTGCTGCAGTTACAAACGTCCTTCCTGATATTGACAACTGCGAAGCCACAACATTTTTAATTAAAGTTGTCAATTTTGTTCCATCAGGCCTACATCGTTGGAACATTAAAATGACATACTGGCCATATCTTCGTATAAATAATGTGGACAGCATTGCAGACTTACATTGGCTACACTCCATGTTTTGATCGGCTGCTTTTACTAGCTTATTAAAGGACACTGATTTACTGTCTGGCAAAGTTAAATATATAAATCTTTCTGAGTCTACACTAGTAGTACTTGATACCCTACAGTTCTCGCAGTCATGCTGCCATTGATAAGAAAGGCCAAACAGATGATCTACATCTACACCTTCATCTTGCAATACATCAAGCATATACATTAAAAACTCCTGACAAACTTGCTCAATATTTTGAGAGAATTGCGTTTGACCTGAACATTTGTCTAACAGATTTCGAATTTCAGACACACTTTCTATTTTTGTTCTATCAGTGCTACATTTCTCTAACACAGAATTCAACAAACAGCAAAAACTTTGATCCGAATTGATCACAATCTGTTCTTTTAAAGTTTCTAGAGAAAATACAACATTAACCACTACTTTAGCATAGCAGTTGACACCAGAACTATTTTCAAATTGAAAACCAACAACATCTTCAACAGAATCCATTTTCTTTCTGCTTATAATTTCGGGTTCATCGACTTTTCGTCTTTTTGCTACAACCTCCCTACTATTGGTCACATTTCTTTGTTTCCGGCCTACCACACGTTTCTCAAACAAAGGATATTCAGGCAAATGTGGAGCATACTCTCTTCTTAACCTATTGTATTCCTTAACACAATCTAGATCCGCACAAATGTTTGTGACATCACACTCAATCAAGTACAATCCCGATAAAGTTCTGACTCGTGACAATGCCACATATGCCATACCCTCCTTGAACACAGAATTGCCAATATTCACCAATGCAGTGTCTACACTTAAACCTTGTGATTTATGGATTGTCACCGCATATGCCAAGCAAATAGGAAACTGCTTACGGCGAACATATAAGTCTTTTACAAGCAAAAACCTAGCAGAGCAACGACCAATTAGCTGTACTTCCTCAATGCCATCAAATTTAATTTTTAAAAATTCAATTCCATCTCTATTTCTGTATTTCTCAAAATCAACAACATTACCCATTGATCCATTTACCAGACCTCTTTCAACATGTAAATTCCTTCTCAAAATGATACGGCAATTTAAGCACACATTCAGAGTCTTTTCAAAACCAGCAGCTTTAGATATAGTCTTCTCTAATGCATACAATTTATATTTCAAATTCTCAGACAAAATAATTGTTGCTCCCATATGCTCTATTCTGTCAATAGCTTCCAGTTTCACAATCTCTTGCTTTTCTAAATTTAACATTTTGTTGTTGAAGATGGCACATTCTGCAAGAGTTGGCATCAAACATATTCCAGATTTCTTCTCAGTAATTTTCCGAAAAATATTCTCTGGCAAAATGTCTTCTTCTGGATACAAATTTGACAGTAATCGTGCTCGTAAAGCTTCTTTCCCATGCTCGGTCACTTTCCCAATTCTAACATCTTGTAGAATATTCTTGTAATCTTCATCCTTCGCCTGACGCATATTTTCACGCAGCTCAGCATAATTGAAGTTTAACCATATGTTAACGTTGCCAATGCTCCCTAGGCACCTCCTGGTATCTTCATGCGTAAGCAGTTTAAACACTGGTTGTCCTTTCACTGGTGTCAGCTGCAGAAGATCACCGAAAACAATGATATGTTTGCCACCAAATAACACATCATACTCTGTTTTAAGAACTTCCTACATTCTCAAATGCACAAAGGCAAGCATGACATTAGAAACCATGCTTACTTCGTCAATGATAAGAAGTTTCATCTTCTTCAGGACTCTGGAAACTTCACAACAAGCATCTCCAGATAACTTGTGGTATTGTAATTTGTTATCATGCTCCACTGGCAGCATCAGTAGATGATGTAAAGTAATCCCTTTAATGTTATGTGCTGCCAGCCCAGTTGGAGCGGTGACAACACAAGACAGCGATGACTCGGTCCTTTTCTGCAGATAACATGAAATTGCTTTAATTAGGAAACTTTTTCCAGTTCCTGCTTCTCCACTCACGTACAGTCGGACAGGCTTCAACGACGTACATGAGCACTCTTTCTTCTCATGACTTAATCCATGATCAATTTGGTTTGTAACTTCGTCATATATTTTCCTCTGCTCAACGTTGAGTTGTCTTTCCAAATCTTCTAAGTTAACCGCATTCTCCTGAGCATGTGCCATGGCTCTTTCCACTTCAATCATGGCAGTGGCAGCTTCATTTTCGATAACTGTTCCTCCTAGTGGATCCTGACTCAATGAAACAGAACTCTGACTGTCCTGAGAACTGTCTCTAGCAATCTCTGCTGCAATTGTTGCTTCCTGCTCGATTTCCTCATTCAACATTTCTAGATATTTTGGAAAAACAGGACATTCTATGGTCTCCTTGGCTGCATTGAAAGAGTCTTTGTAACAGAGGAAATCTCCAAGCAGTTCCTCTTCTGCACGCCAAGGCTTGAAAAGTTGCACAAGAGCTAAATAGAAAAACTCTTTTCTTTCAGGAGATTCGCCACTCAATTTTCGATGATTTACCAATTGCCATTTTCTTTGCTTGACCAGACATCCCTCACTTCCAATTACAGCATACACTCCTTTATCAATATCTTCTTTGATGTTCCTCTTGAATATGTAATTTTGTAGAACCTCATACAGACAAACATTCTTGAGGTGACTGCTTCTATTTGGATAATATGTATCCAACATGTTGGTCTTCAAAATATCTGTACTGTTTGGCTCCTTTTCTGCCAAATACTCAATTTCCCGTACAGGTTTCAGAACTCGATTACGCGTTGCAGCAAGACCAAGTCTCGCCCAAATGATACTCCTAGATTTGGCATAGAGACTTGCTGAAGATAACTGGTCAGAACATTCGTAAGCTCCGATTTCTCGATGCGACAACATCTTCAGACTGAAACTGTACAACTTCTTACTGAGGCTCTTTTCATGGGAAATGTCCTCCCACATATCCTTCAATTCTGTCTTTTCTTTTTTTGTGATGTAAGATGTCACATACCGAGCCACAGCCATACAGTTATCAGCCACAAACTGTATATCCATGTTAGCATTCCACATGGACAAAATCACTGGGTTGTAGTCATTGATGTACTTGGACTCTTCGTTTCTTTTCAAATTGTATGTATTTTTGGGTGATTTCCTCCTCACATTATGTCGCAGCGAAGACATCAAACTGTTCACACTTCCTTTAGATATCACCGATCGTGGAAATCCAAAACGACATTTTGTGTAGAACTTGTCCTTGTTTCTGAATTTACGACGACAGTACTTTCCACAACGATGGCTTTGAAAGCGTAAAACTTGTTCTCTTAGGCTTTTGTCTTCCTTTGTCTTTGGAACAGCACATGTAGAATACTGTTCTATGAAACTCATCACTAAGTCATCCGGATCTGTTCCAAATTTGGGTGCATCTTTGATCCATAGCAGCATATGTATATGAGGAGCACCTCTTGCATGATACTCCTTTCTCCAGAAGAAATCCAACACCTCTCCAAGAGGTGGATTTTTCTTGTTCATGATGAAAGACATCATAGCTTCAAATCTATGATTGAAGTACCTGCATACATTCACTGGATCCAAAGAGCACAGTTCTCCGGGTGTCTTGAATTCGATATTTTCAATGTTTCCATTTGCCTCTCGTAGAAATTCAAGTAAGTCTTCCCAGCCATACTCGGCACAGCTGAGAGTGAGGAACCATGTGGGAGTTCCTAAGTTCCTCAGCATACATTTTAAATCACCATGACGACGGTACCAGTACTCATTAGTACCACGCTGACATGCCATGAGATTAATCAGGTGAGAATCCAAAATACTGTCTTGCACATTGACTTTATCCATAAAGTCCCTTGCCGAGATATCTGGCATCTGTACACCACTTTTCAAGATGTGGTTCACTGCATATGACAGTCCAGACAGATCACTTTCAAACAGTAGATGAAACAAATAGGGAATGCATTGACGAAACCTAGGATCTTCTGCATACAATCGTAAAGTCCGGTATTCAGAAGCAGGAATTTGATCAGGTCGCTCATCATATCTTCCTCCTTGACCTGTTGGAAATAGCTGTGGGAAACACCGAGCTTCCAAACTTTCCCCCCAAACACTAATAGGACTCCCTTTGGCTTGTTTCATTTGAAACAACTCAAAAGCATTCCCCATGACTTCCTTGGAATGCAAAGGATGAACACTATAATGTTCATATATTTCTTCATTTTTAGAGGCTTCTACTTTCTCAATTTGTCCAGCACACAAATCGCTATCCTCTTCTTCACTTACTTCCTCTTCTGCAACACATACATTCTTGTAGTACTCATTGTTTTTCATCAAATACAATGTTGCCTTTTTGACTTTCCTAACATCCACTAAATCTTGCCAGATTTTCTTACTCTTTGTCGGAACCCCATTAACTAAGATAACCAGAGGTTCCTCTTCCACTTTCTCTACTCCAATTGTGTTAATGTTTTTCTTCAAATCTAGAGGCAAATAAACAACTCTTCTCTTTAATCCTCTCTGTAAATCTGATGGAGGCAATTTCCCTGTCTTTGGCTCCATTCGTACAATAGCCTGAAAGGGATGGACACTTTGAATCAAAATAGATTCATAAGTATTTAAATCCTTCAATTCAGAAGGAATGTCAACCAATTCCAGATTATTATGAACCGCTCTAGCAGGCATCCGGTTTTCATTTAATTTGTTACAACAATAAGTACACACACGTTGATCCGATCCCAAATCAAAACATGTTTCTACCATCAAGTATGTTGCGAAATCCTTCCATTCACTATTATTTTCCCTTTCACTTTTTGCATATAAATCCACTAACTTAGTCTGATTCTTATAATAAGTGCGTCGACAACACACACAAGTGAAATTAGGCCTCTCACTTGATTTCACCTGAAACGTGGCAATTTCCTTCTGAAAATTATCTGTACTGGAAATCTGTACACTCTCTTCCACATTACCTTCTTCTTCTGGGTCAATTTCAACATTCTCCTCTTTACTTGCAAAGTAACAAAACTCAATGTCTTCACAAATATTCTTCACATCTACTTCAGAACCATGCAAAAGAGCACTGCTTAATTGTTTAAGCTTAATTGCTGGACTCTTAGCAAAATACAACATTCTCACTAATTTCCTCACTTTATTATGATGGACTGCTAGCATCCTGAAATGATGAAAAACACTCTGGCATACTCTCCTGGAAAGACAAGCCAGTGAATGACCGTGTAAACCTGCCACTTCTCTCACTCTGCATGGATCTAATTCCTGCAACAACTTCATTTTCTGTTTTAAACTTTTCCTATTAAATGTCCGTACAAAATCACAAAGCAAATTGATGGAATCCTGTCGCACACTGCAAATACTACTACATTTCCAGGTGTACACTGGACCCTTAGCACGTCTCCCTAAAACTTCATCACCTAACACCTCTTCTGCCTCTGTTGACACAAGTTTTTCTTTTTCAACTGGACAACCGTCTTTCACCTCATATGCTCGACCACTGGTGTCAACTGCATGCACCAAATCATTGTCCTGGAAGTAACTCTCCTCATTGAAAAATGCCTCACAACTTGAACTATGCATCCATTCTCCTGAAAATACTTCACAAAAATGTGTACGATTAACTATTATCTTCCATCTACTATTTGTTTTGAATGCATAAATTGCCTTGTTTAGTTTCCTAATTCTATTGATTACCAAAACAAATAACTTTCGCTTCATTTCCAAAGCCTGATCAATAATTTTCTCAACATTTTTCTTTTTTTTATAAAAAGCCAGTTTCTGTTGACCTTTCTTTACATTTTTCATCAAATTTACAATTATCCTGTTGCGGATCATTCGTCTACGAATGTCCCTAAATTGATTGTGCCTTCTACCGGCACTCACAGAGTTTTCTCCTGCTCTACCACTAACTTTATTAAGGGGCCTTTCCTTCCTGTTTAAATTGATTCTCTTCTTCTGGACTAAAACATGTTCTGTAGTGATACTTTTTTTTCTGGAAATGTTTCTTAGGAAAGATTTCGTTGTCTTACCCGGAGCTTTTTTGGTGACTTGACGAGTTTTTATTGTAGAGGACTGCTGCAAGCATGTACTAAGCTGCTGTGTTTGACTTTTTGTAGCCTTTCTCCTCCTTTGCCTTGAAGGCATTTTTTTATTTTGAAATGATCTGCAGTTGAATCTGTGGTCAAATATAATAAAAAATGTTATTAACCACTATTACCAAACAGTAAATCAATAACAGTCGTCAAAAAATTAACACACTAGTTGTCAATTCTACATACAATCATTTTTAGTGCATTGACAAATTTAAAACTCACAAATAGTAGCAAAGAAATGGAATGCTTCTACATTTGACCTGTGCTCTTTTATATGTGAATCTGAACTAATTTTATTAGCATATTTCACTATTTTATTAAAGACACTTCACACAAGCTGTTTTTGAAGTTGTATTTAAATTTAAATAAAACGGTTAACATGGTTACTTTTCATTTCCAGTAACTTAAATTTATTTTTAAAAGTCTTTATAGTTCAATACACTCGAGCAGGTCAGCTGCCCACCCTATGTCATACAATTCTGACAAATCGGCATCCTCATCATATTCTTCATCATCCACAGGATATAAATCATCCAAGGGATCTACTTCCACTGACGTTTCAATGACAAGTTCAATGATAAGATCGAGATCAACAGATTGCTCATTATCACTCATGGTTGATGTTGTCGTTATCTTTAAAGAAAAAGAACAACAATGAGATGTTGCAGAGTAAGAGACAAATCTCAGAGACTATAATAGTAAAATTGTTTAACAAGAGTAACATTTTGCAGATATTATTTAGCCATGTCCAGCGATGCTGAGGAGGTGAGGCCTATGTCCAAGTTTTCAGTGAACAGGACTCATCCCTTCTTAACCTTGGATAAGCCTCACCGACTCTGTGTCCCCTGCTCATACTTAAATGTAAAAGGGCAGATTTATGTTAACTGGCGCATCCCCAGGGATGCACCAGTTAATGTGCGCCGCTGCTCTGCCACCCATGGTGTGCCGCATTTACAATGCGGAGCACCATGGGGCAAAAACAGCACAGATGCGTCACGCATCTGTGCCGCAAAAGCGGCGCATTGCAGGAATCACGTCGCAAGCGCGACATGACTCCTGCAATGCACAGGGGCAAGCCACACATTGCATGGTGCGTCACTCCTTATGCCTGTTTCAAACAGGCGTAAGGATTTGATTCAGCAATGCCATAAAGCTGACTCAGTGAAATCTTGTAAATTTCACTGTGTTAGTTTTACAGGGCTTTCATGCAAGTGAACGCCCACCCTGCAACAAAACGCCCACATGAAACCTGACGCAGGTTTCATGTGGTGCAGGACTTTACAGCGTGACACATCTGCCTAGATGCATCAAGTTGTAAATATGTCGCAACATGGAGCATCTTTTGCGCCGCCGCTGCATCACAAAAGTGACGCAACGGCGGCTCAAAAGAGGCGCACGGCCATCATAAATCTGCCCCTAACATTTTAAATGATTGGTTCAGGATGCCGATAACGTGTGGCCTATCCAGAGGTTTGTTTGAGGTGAGGCCTACTCAGGGTTGCAGATGAAATTTAGGCTTGTTGAAGAGTACAGAGGAGATAATACATGTGCAGGCCTACCAACGAAGTGAGTCATGTCCACTGCACTCTTGAACAAAGGCCAGACCTCCTCTGTCTCCCTGGACAGGCCTAAACTTCATCTGCACAATGTGATTCGTAATGTTAGGAAACACAGGTGATATAATTGAAAAACGTGCAAATATTTTTGCTCATTTCACAATCACATCACCTGTATTTCCTCAGCTTAGGTATCTCATTGTCCAGATGTAGTCTAGCGTATCCAAGAGTACGCAGAAGATGAGGACTGTATGCAACAGAGCAATGTACATTACTCACCTCCCTTGACACTTACAGAAGCCTCAGTTTCTCCATGCCTCCTACACAGTTCTAAATGTATATCATTATCATCATAGTGACTATGAAACTCTAGCATTACATATTGTGAAACCTAAATGTCTTAAAGTAACGATTTTTTAACAGACAAACAAGCAAATTATTCTCCCAGATTGATGGTGAGAAGTGATATATTTATTTAAAGAAGCAGACACCTTTTTGTCATTGTCATCAATGTAAAAAGCATTCCTTTTCTTTATGAACCATTTTCATGTCATAATTTGAAAACACAGCACAACTCCTATGTACAAGTACACCCTGTCAGTACTTAAATTTGCCTAGCACAGATGCGGGCGTATTTACAAGAGCCTTGCACCACGGAGAAATGACTTTAATTTACCAAGCACTCATGAGGGCGTATTTACAAGGACCTTGCACCACCTTTAAAGTCACTTTTAACGTGGGGAAAATGACGTGAATGTGGCTCATAAGCTTTGTAAATTTGCCCCCATGTTGACTATGAAACTCTTGCAGAACATATTGTGAAACCTAAATGACTTAAAGAAACGAGTTTTTAAACCGACAAACAAGCAAATTATTTTCCCATATTCATGGTGGGAAGTGAAATATTCATTTAAAGAAGCAGACACCTTTTTGTCCTTCTCATAAATGTAAAAAGCATTTCTTTTTAAAAAAAAACGATTTTCTGATCATAATTTGAAAACACACCACAGCTCCTATGTACAAGCACACCCTGTCAGTACTTAAATTTGCCAAGCACACATGGGGGCGTATTTACAAGGACCTTGCACCACGGGGAAATGACTTAAATTTGCCAAACACTCATGAGGGCGTATTTACAAGGACCTTGCACCACCTTTAAAGTCACTTTTAACGTGGGGAAAATGACGTGAATGTGGCTCATAAGCTTTGTAAATTTGCCCCCATGTTGACTATGAAACTCTTGCAGAACATATTGTGAAACCTAAATGACTTAAAGAAACCAGTTTTTAAACCGACAAACAAGCAAATTATTTTCCCATATTCATGGTGGGAAGTGAAATATTCATTTAAAGAAGCAGACACCTTTTTGTCCTTCTCATAAATGTAAAAAGCATTTCTTTTTTTTAAAAAACGATTTTCTGATCATAATTTGAAAACACACCACAGCTCCTATGTACAAGCACACCCTGTCAGTACTTAAATTTGCCAAGCACACATGGGGGCGTATTTACAAGGACCTTGCACCACGGGGAAATGACTTAAATTTGCCAAACACTCATGAGGGCGTATTTACAAGGACCTTGCACCACCTTTAAAGTCACTTTTAACGTGGGGAAAATGACGTGAATGTGGCTCATAAGCTTTGTAAATTTGCCCCCATGTTGACTATGAAACTCTTGCAGAACATATTGTGAAACTTAAATGACTTCAATTAACGTGTTTTTAAACCGACAAACAAACAAATTTTTCTCCCATATTCATGGTGGGAAGTGAAATATTTATTTAAAGAAGCAGACACCATTTTGTCCTTCTCATAAATGTAAAAAGCATTTCTTTTTAAAAAAAAACGATTTTCTGGTCATAATTTGAAAACACAACACAGCTCCTATGTACAAGCACACCCTGTCAGTACTTAAATTTGCCAAGCACACATGGGGGCGTATTTACAAGGACCTTGCACCACGGGGAAATGACTTAAATTTGCAAAGCACTCATGAGGGCGTATTTACAAGGACCTTGCACCACCTTTAAAGTCACTTTTAACGTGGGGAAAATGACGTGAATGTGGCTCATAAGCTTTGTAAATTTGCCCCCATGTTGACTATGAAACTCTTGCAGAACATATTGTGAAACCTTAATGACTTCAAGAAACGTGTTTTTAAACCGGCAAACAAGCAAATTATTCTCCCATATTCATGGTGGAAAGTGAAATATTTATTTAAAGAAGCAGACACCATTTTGACCTTCTCATAAATGTAAAAAGCATTTCTTTTTTTTTTAAAAACGATTTTCTGAGCATAATTTGAAAACACAACACAGCTCCTATGTACAAGCACACCCTGTCAGTACTTAAATTTGCCAAGCACACATGGGGGCGTATTTACAAGGACCTTGCACCACGGGGAAATGACTTACATTTGCAAAGCACTCATGAGGGCGTATTTACAAGGACCTTGCACCACCTTTAAAGTCACTTTTAACGTGGGGAAAATGACGTGAATGTGGCTCATAAGCTTTGTAAATTTGCCCCCATGTTGACTATGAAACTCTTGCAGAACATATTGTGAAACCTTAATGACTTCAAGAAACGTGTTTTTAAACCGGCAAACAAGCAAATTATTCTCCCATATTCATGGTGGAAAGTGAAATATTTATTTAAAGAAGCAGACACCATTTTGACCTTCTCATAAATGTAAAAAGCATTTCTTTTTTAAAAAAAAACGATTTTCTGAGCATAATTTGAAAACACAACACAGCTCCTATGTACAAGCACACCCTGTCAGTACTTAAATTTGCCAAGCACACATGGGGGCGTATTTACAAGGACCTTGCACCACGGGGAAATGACTTAAATTTAAAAGGCACTCATGAGGGCGTATTTACAAGGACCTTGCACCACCTTTAAAGTCACTTTTAACGTGGAGAAAATGACGTGAATGTGGCTCATAAGCTTTGTAAATTTGCCCCCATGTTGACTATGAAACTCTTGCAGAACATATTGTGAAACCTAAATGACTTCAAGAAACGTGTTTTTAAACCGACAAACAAGCAAATTATTCTCCCATATTCATGGTGGGAAATGAAATATTTATTTAAAGAAGCAAACACCATTTTGTCCTTCTCATAAATGTAAAAAGCATTTCTTTTTTAAAAAAAAGATTTTCTGGTCATAATTTGAAAACACAGCACAGCTCTTATGTACAAGCACACTCTGTAAGTACTAATACTTCACATTTTCTCCAATTACAATTTGTCAAAGAAGCAAAATCTTTTTGGAAAATATAATGAATACACTTGACACAAAACAACATTTTAAATGCACAGCTGGCTTCCTTATTTTCTCCATAAACCATACTAGTCTCTATGTAAATGAATCTTTTCTCACCTTAGCAAATGCTTTTTGAGTTTGAAAACAGTCTCAGGCACACACCAATTTTTCTTTAGCAGAGCAAAGGGTATGATCTTCTGAGTCTGCAACCAGCAATAGCACAGAAATCCTGTAATTCTTCACACATATCCCTCATGTCAGCCAATCAAAACTCTTCCCTCACTTTTTTCAAATGAACACCCTTCCCCCCTCTGCCCTTTCTGCCTTTTTTCCATAGCAACTACCTCCTGAAAGACCTCTCACACAACAATGTTTCAACTGAACTCTGAACTCTCAGTACACCTGCTTATCCAGTGCAATGTTACTTAAAATGATTTTTTCTTAACCATTCAATTTACATCTTTCAAAGAACTCATCCATGCACCCTAACTTTCTGTTTTCAGCAATCATAATCCACCAATCACTGCTACTGAATCATTAGCACTGAAACTCCACAGTTTTTTTTCATAACAAACTCCTACTGTTTCAACTGCCATTTCATTCCCACACTTCATCTGACTGCAGCAGAACATCCTCTCACCATGTTTTCTGTCTGGATTATTGGACATAGTTACATCCACTGGGCTCAAAGGCATGCTGATTATAGAAATTTACACAACCTCAATTTACAAAATGTGGAAATCAACTGGATGGGCCACAGAGCATTAAGATGTCACCAATTGATACCATTGGTGAAAACCTTTTTGCATTTGCCTAACCCTGACCTGTTAATTGTGCACTGTGGAGGAAATGACTTGGGCACTTTGACTGGGGTAGGTCTGGAAATGCTTTTAAAGGACACCTTTGAGCAATTGATGGCACTTTTTCCTCAAACTGCCTTGGTATATTCAAATATATGCCAAAGACAGAAATGGAGGTGGTCCAATCAATTTTGTCCACAAATTGAGAAATCGAGGAAGCATGTAAATAAGTCTGTTTCAGCTTACATGAGAGACCATGGAATGGGCTCCATCTACAACAATAACTTGCGTTACTACATGCAAGATATCTACAGAGGAGATGGAGTTCACTTCTCAGATGAGGGGAACAGAATTTTCATCCTGAATTTAAGACTATGTATTGGTACCTACTTATAAGTACCTAGAACTTACACAGACCCCAAAAGCTCTTTTCAGAGCTACCTTAACTATGATTACTCTTTAAAAATTTCAAATGTACCTTTTTTCACTAATTTTCACTTTTGTTCGCTTCCCGGTTCGCTACCCGGTTCGCGTACCGGCAGCTAACCTCGCGAAAAATTCAATTTCTTTTTCTTTTTCGACATATATGAGCCTCCTCAGCCACCCTTAGAAAACCTAGGGGGTCAGGATACGTCTCCCGTGCCCCCTTATACCCATTTCCCACATTGTTTTTCCTCCATCTTGTGATTAAATTCGACCGAAACACAAGATGGCGGACTCCCGTTACGCTACCGGTTAGCTACCCGGTTCGCCTACCGGGTAGCGCCTCTACCGCGAAAAAATAGAATTTTTTAATTTTTTTATTTTTTGCCCCGCGGGACCCTTTAATAGCCCCCTCATCAATCCTAGGGGGTCAGGAGGGGTCTACCTTGCCCCCTTTCATTAATTTCCCCCTTCGTTTTTCTTCACCTCTTGTCTCTCGATCCTATAGAGAGACAAGATGGCGGCCGCTCCGGACTGGTTAGAATGTTGACAGACACCGGAGAGCCAATCAGCTTCGCTTCGCGAAGTTCCGTTACGCGTCAGGTACGGGAACCGGGGCTCTAACCGGAGCGCTGTTACAGATATATATATTTTTTTTAACATTAATTTATCAAAATCCACTGGAGCACATATATTGAGACCTAGCAAAGGCACATCGGGCAAACAATATCTACAATTTTGACAAGTTTCGTGGAAATCCATTCAACCGTTCGAGCTAAAAGTGAGTCCAACCGCCCTATGGAAAATTGCATGGGAAAAACGCGTTTTGGGACCCCCCTTTTTTCTCGGCCCCCCCTTGACGAAACCCCCCCCAAATTTTCGGTGGCTGCTCAGAAACAAAATGTTCCATTTTCCTGAAAATTTCAGCCAATTCCGTCCTCAAACGCCAAAGTTATTCGACATAGAATTTTCAAAAATCCCATAGGAAAAAAATCCTAACTATATATACCTACTGGCGACCGCCAGTAGGTAATATATATATATATATATATATATATATATATATATATATATATATATATATATATATATATATATATATATATATATATATATATATATATATATTCACTGAAAAAACCCATAGGTTATAGACCATATATAGTTAGGAATTTCCATTTACAAAACCTTGAAAATTCACCACTGAAAAAACCATAGGTTAGAGACCATATATAGTTAGCTGGACATTTTATTGACATAAAACCAATGAAATTCCATATATAGTTAGTTGCACTAACTATATATCGCGCACCCGCAATCCACTGCTGATGATGTCACATATTACATCATTCATGACATGGTCAGTGACATCACTGATGACATCACTGATGACATCTCAAATGACATCACTGATGACATCACTGATGACATCTCAAATGACATCACTGATGACATCATCTAGTGTCTGTGTGTTTTTGTAAAGTTTAAATATGTTTTACATATTGAAGAATGAGTGGATGTATGGAAGACCGAGTGTGTGTGTGGCTGGCTGGGAGGTGTGTGACTCTGTGCATATCAATGTGTACTTGTATCAGTGATTGTATAAGAGAGTAAGTATGTGTTAGTATATGTGTGAAAAGTATGGTGTTCTGTGTTTAACTGTATAGATGAGGAAATCGAAGTGTGATTGATTCTTCACAGGACTGACTAGGTGTATGAGTGCATATGATAGTGTTGTAATAATGAGTGACTGTATGTATGAGTGATTGTATGGGTGAATGAGTGAATGTGTGTGTAGACGTAGGAATCAGTGAGTGCGTATGTAGTAACTGGTATTGGTGTGTCATGATGTCATCAGTGATGTCATTTGAGATGTCATCAGTGATGTCATTTGAGATGTCATCAGTGATGTCATCAGTGATGTCACTGAAGTATGGTGTTCTGTGTTTAACTGTATAGATGAGGAAATGGAAGTGTGATTGAATCTTTACAGGACTGACTAGGTGTGTGAGTAACTCCATGGATGAGTGGGAGTGTGTGAGTGTCTGCATAGGTGTATGAGTGTATATGATAGTGTTGTAATAATGAGTGACTGTATGTATGAGTGATTGTATGGGTGAATGAGTGAATGTGTGTGTAGACGTAGGAATCAGTGAGTGCGTATGTAGTAACTGGTATTGGTGTGTCATGATGTCATCAGTCATGTCATTTGAGATGTCATCAGTGATGTCATCAGTGATGTCATTTGAGATGTCATCAGTGATGTCATCAGTGATGTCACTGACCATGTCATGAATGATGTAATATGTGACATCATCAGCAGTGGATTGCGGGTGCGCGATATATAGTTAGTGCAACTAACTATATATGGAATTTCATTGGTTTTATGTCAATAAAATGTCCAGCTAACTATATATGGTCTCTAACCTATGGTTTTTTCAGTGAATTTTCAAGGTTTTGTAAATGCAAATTCCTAACTATATATGGTCTATAACCTATGGTTTTTTCAGTGAATTTCATTGGTTTTTTAAAAGCTAATATCTATAGCTGTAAAATATATTCTTTATTACGTGACGTATCACGTAGCCACGTGAGACGCCTCATGACGCGTCGCATAACCGTGACGTATCGGCTCTGCAGCGCAAACAAAACCTGTAACGTAAGCGTGCCGGAGCACGCTTACAGATATATATATTTTTTTTAACCTTAATTAGACAAAATCCACACGTGCACATATCTTGAGGCCTTGCAAAGGCACATCAAACAAACAGTCCCTACAATTTTGCCAAGTTTGCTGGAAATCTATTCCCTTAATTTTTTTTTTTACTGTTTCTCTTGGTTTTCCCCTTGTTACGCTTACCGGGACGCTACCCGGTACGCGAACCGGATGCTCCAAAAACACAAGATGGCGGACTCCCGTTACGCTGCCGGTTAGCTGCCCGGTTCGCGTACCGGGAAGCGCCTCTACCGCGAAAAATCGCGGGGGACTTTAATATCCCCCTCATCAATCCTAGGGGGTCAGGAGGGGTTTACCTTGCCCCCTTTCCTTCATTTCCCCCTTCTTTTTTCACCACATCTTGTCTCTCGAACCTACCGAGAGACAAGATGGCGGCCACTCCGGACTGTTTACAATGTTGACAGCTACGCTGCCGGTTAGCTGCCCGGTTAGCTGCCCGGTGAGCTGCCCGGTGAGCTGCCCAGTTTGCGTACCGGGACGTGCCTCTACGGCGTAAAATCGCAAAAAAAATTTTTTTATTTTTTGCCCCGCGGGGCACTTTAATATCCCCCTCATCAATCCTAGGGGGTCAGGAGTGGTCTACCTTGCCCCCTTTCCTTCATTTCCCCCTTTGTTTTTCACCACATCTTGTCTCTCGATCGTACCGAGAGACAAGATGGCGGCCGCTCCGGACTGTTTAAAATGTTGACAGACACCGGAGAGCCAATCAGCTTCGGTTCGCGAAGTTCCGTTACGCGTCAGGTATGCGAACCGGGGCGCTAACCGGAGCGCTGTCACAGATATATATATTTTTTTAAACGTTAATTTCTCAAAATCCACTGGAGCACATATATTGAGACATAGCAAAGGCACGTCGGGCAAACCATATCTACAATTTTGCCAAGTTTCATGTAAATCTATTCAGCCGTTCGAGCTAAAAGTGAGTCCAACCGCCCTATGGAAAAATGAATGGGAAAAACGCGTTTTGGGACCCCCCTTTTTTCTCTGCCCCCCTTGACGAAACCCCCCCAAATTTTCAGGGGCTGCTCAGAAACAAAATGTGCCATTTTCCTGAAAATTTCAGCCAATTCCGTCCACAAACGCCAAAGGTATTAGACATAGAATTTTCAGAAATCCCATAGAGAAAAAATCCTAACTATATATACCCACTGGCTATCGCCAGTAGGTAATATACATATATAAACATATATAATCTGCATATCTATATAAATATAAATGCATGCATACATATACATATATGCATACATATGCATGTTATTTACATGAAAGTTTTAAAAACACTAATAAAAGCAAAGCTAAAAAGCCACCTCATTACAAACAGAATGGCTTTAACTTAAACGAGGGCGAGATCTATTGCATTTTCAATGCTTGTTTACTTTGGTTCTATCAAGAAGGCATTCAGATGTGTCACACATTTGCCATAAATTCTGAATGTTAGCACTCTAGTTGCTCATTAGATCACTGTAGTAAAGCTAGTGCTCACCAGGGAAGTCTGCTGCTAATCATGGTTTGCAGCCATTTTCCCGCATTTTTTAGCCCGCAGACTTTCAGTCCGCATACCATTATCCCGCAAGGTCATTGACCTCGCATACCATTATCCCGCATTTTTTCAAAACGCATGTGCATTTATCGCGCATGCCTTTACAAAGAATTATGTTTTAAAGGCATGTATGGTAAATGCATTTGCGTTGTGAAAACCACGATGACGAGAGAGGTAAGTGGGTTTGTGTTAATTTTTTCGTGGGTTAGTGATTTTGTAGTGTAGTGTTGTGTAGTGTAGTGTTGTGTTAGTGTAGTGTAGAGTTGTGGTGGTTGTTTAGTGTAGGGTCATGCTGGGGGTAGTGTTTTAGGGTTTAGGGTTGTGTTGTAGTGTTTGCGTAGTGTAGGGTCATGCTGGGGGTAGTGTTTTAGGGTTTAGGGTAGTGTTGTAGTGTTTGCGTAGTGTAGGGTCATGCTGGGGGTAGTGTTTTAGGGTTTAGGGTTGTGTTGTAGTGTTTGCGTAGTGTAGGGTCATGCTGGGGCTAGTGTTTTAGGGTTTAGGGTAGTGTTGTAGTGTTTGCGTAGTGTAGGGTCATGCTGGGCGTAGTGTTTTAGGGTTTAGGATAGTGTTGTAGTGTTTGCGTAGTGTAGGGTCATGCTGGGGGTAGTGTTTTAGGGTTTTGGGTAGTGTTGTAGTGTTTGCGTAGTGTAGGGTCATGCTGGGGTGTAGTATTTTAGGGTTTAGGGTAGTGTTGTAGTGTTTGCGTAGTGTAGGGTCATGCTGGGGGTAGTGTTTTAGGGTTTTGGGTAGTGTTGTAGTGTTTGCGTAGTGTAGGGTCATGCTGGGGGTAGTGTTTTAGGGTTTTGGGTAGTGTTGTAGTGTTTGCGTAGTGTAGGGTCATGCTGGGGTGTAGTGTTTTAGGGTTTTGGGTAGTGTTGTAGTGTTTGCGTAGTGTAGGGTCATGCTGGGGTGTAGTGTTTTAGGGTTTTGGGTAGTGTTGTAGTGTTTGCGTAGTGTAGGGTCATGCTGGGGGTAGTGTTTTAGGGTTTTGGGTAGTGTTGTAGTGTTTGCTTAGTGTAGGGTCATGCTGGGGGTAGTGTTTTAGGGTTTTGGGTAGTGTGGTAGTGTTTGCGTAGTGTAGGGTCATGCTGGGGGTAGTGTTTTAGGGTTTAGGGTAGTGTTTGCGTAGTGTAGGGTCATGCTGGGGGTAGTGTTTTAGGGTTTAGGGTAGTGTTGTAGTGTTTGCGTAGTGTAGGGTCATGCTGGGGGTAGTGTTTTAGGGTTTAGGGTAGTGTTGTAGTGTTTGCGTAGTGTAGGGTCATGCTGGGGGTAGTGTTTTAGGGTTTAGGGTAGTGTTGTAGTGTTTGCGTAGTGTAGGGTCATGCTGGGGGTAGTGTTTTAGGGTTTAGGGTAGTGTTGTAGTGTTTGCGTAGTGTAGGGTCATGCTGGGGTGTAGTGTTTTAGGGTTTTGGGTAGTGTTGTAGTGTTTGCGTAGTGTAGGGTCATGCTGGGGGTAGTGTTTTAGGGTTTAGGGTAGTGTTGTAGTGTTTGCGTAGTGTAGGGTCATGCTGGGGTGTAGTGTTTTAGGGTTTTGGGTAGTGTTGTAGTGTTTGCGTAGTGTAGGGTCATGCTGGGGGTAGTGTTTTAGGGTTTAGGGTAGTGTTGTAGTGTTTGCGTAGTGTAGGGTCATGCTGGGGGTAGTGTTTTAGGGTTTAGGGTTGTGTTGTAGTGTTTGCGTAGTGTAGGGTCATGCTGGGGGTAGTGTTTTAGGGTTTAGGGTTGTGTTGTAGTGTTTGTGTAGTGTAGGGTCATGCTGGGGGTAGTGTTTTAGGATTTAGGGTAGTGTTGTAGTGTTTGCGTAGTGTAGGGTCATGCTGGGGTGTAGTGTTTTAGGGTTTTGGGTAGTGTTGTAGTGTTTGCGTAGTGTAGGGTCATGCTGGGGGTAGTGTTTTAGGGTTTAGGGTAGTGTTGTAGTGTTTGTGTAGTGTAGGGTCATGCTGGGGGTAGTGTTTTAGGGTTTAGGGTAGTGTTGTACTGTTTGTGTAGTGTAGGGTCATGCTGGGGTAGTGATTTGGGTTTAGGGTAGTTTAGTTGTTTAGTGTATGCTAAAGGCATATTCGTTCTAAAAGTTTTCGTTATTTTAATTTGCGGCCTAATAGTACATGCGGGATTTTTTTTGCAGACTGATGGTATGCGGGATTTCGTCATATATTCGCTAATCATACTTTCTATGGCAAAATGAACCCCCTCATTTTGTTCCTTTTTAAATTAAATGTTTTAAGAGTTACCACTTTATTCCAATCAAGATGGCTTCAGGTGTGCCATACCTTTGTAATAAGTAGGACTGTTAGCACTCTAGTTGTTCTTTAGAACACTCTGGGACATTCTGTCATTGGGCTATAGTTGGGCTACATCTGGCTGATATTTGGGCTACATTTGTTTTTTTTTGTCTCTGGTGGCCATCTTTGGGCTACATTGGGCTACATTGGGCTACATTTGGGCTCCAACATATATATAGCCCAATGTAGCCCAATATATATTTTTCAAAGTTAATTTTCATGAAAACCACTGGAGCCTATATCTTGAGACATAGCAAAGGCACATCGGGCTACCAGTCCCTACAATTTTGCCAAGTTTGGTGTAAATCCATTCAGCCGTTCAGGCTAAAAGTGAGGCCAACCGCCCTATGGAAAATTGCATGGGAAAAACACGTTTTGGGACCCCCCTTTTTTCTTGGCCCCCCCTTGACGAAACCCCCCCAAAGTTTCGGTGGCTGCTCAGAAACAAAATGTTCCATTTTCCTGAAAATTTCAGCCAATTCTGTCCTCAAACGCCAAAGTTATTCGACATAGAATTTTCAAAAATCCCATAGGAAAAAAATCCTAACTATATATACCTACTGGCTATCGCCAGTAGGTAATATATATTTACGCAAGTGCAGCAGAGCATTTTATTATTCATGAATGAACTTGGTCTTAACCATTAAATCAAATATGAATGTGTTTGTGTTAGCAGTGAGAAATATCAACATTGCATCTTGAGAAGTCGCCACCATGCTTTTGTAGTGTTTGCCATAAACGTACTTGGTGTTAGTCTTTTGTTGATGGTTGACATCGGTTAAATACATTCACTATGTGTCACAGTTTTGAAACGTGATCAAGCCGATATGTGAAACGCATTGTTTCCTGCCATTAAACACTCTTTTGCACGAGCAACTTTGGTGTCCGAGCATGTCTGTTTGAAAAAACAGAACGATTGTGGAATATATATATATATATATATATATATATATATATATATATATATATATATTCAAAACACTCCTCCCACGGAAGAATATATATATATATATACATACATGGTAATAGTGGACACCACCGTGCTCTCTAAAATGGAGTATTCCATATAGTCAACTACTTAGGACCTGTTGCATTTGTTCGACTGATAAATTATTTGAAAATGAAGCCAGTTTGATGATTATGAGATTTGCAGAAATGGGATATCCATTGCGGGTCATTAGAGAAGCAAAACAAAGGGTTTTAACTAAAAATAGGGAGCAGTTGTTGAGGTCACAAGCTTTATCTACTCTGACATGTGGGTTTTATAGTGACGAGGACCAAGGTATACGCTTTTTCATGGGATACAATATGGAACATAGTTCTATCAGTTCCCTGGTTAACAAGAATTGGCACATTTGGAAACATGATGAACATTTTGAGAGATGTAGTTGGTAAGCACCTCAAGATTCCATATTGAAAGACACCATCTTTGGGGGATATGTTAACCAGATCCATGTATTATCAAGAATCTAATTGGCTGACCGACAGAGGTTTGGGTTTCAGAAAATGTACCACTTGTAAGGCCTACAAATTTTGACTGAATTGCACTGAGTACAAGACTTTTGAGGGTAGGACCATCAAGATCAAAGAACTCAGTTAAACTCAGGATTTTGCAGCACATCAGGGCTGTAAAAGGATCTCCATGGCTAAGCATTTCTGGGTTGAAAAAGAAGAATGTCCCAAATATTCCCGTAAGAGAAAGGATGTTAATGAATGCCCGTTGTCATCTATTAATGGCAGAACCACCACCTATACATATATAAGGGACCTCAAGTAACTCACAATCTGCAATTTCAACAATAAATTTGTAACTGTATAAATGAGTGACTGCTGAAGTTTTTTTGGTGAGAAAGGTTGAGACAAAACTTATGTATCAAAAATAAATGTATTGTAATTCGTAAGTATTTTTAAAAACAAATAATTGACATACAGTTAATAAACAATGAATAGCATATAAAAGAGAGCATTTCTGGGAACAGCATTGAGGTGCATCGAGGTGTTATGACCTCTTTTCAATATTATGGTTCAAAACATATCAAAACACATCCACGTAGAGGCAACAGGGAATTGGCAACAGGGAATTGGAACTGCGCCAGTGTGAATCACGGATGATTATTCTCTTAGGCACCGAGAAACCATAGGGCCATGACCTAGTTGCTGAACTTTATGTCCACTTGTGAACTTGTTTTCATCTGTATTATGTTCCATGAGTTCTCCACTTGTGGTCCTGGTTACGGGATGATATATTCAACTGAAGAGACCACTCAGATTTTTACTCCCTTTGATTTGAAATATGAAATATGTGAGCAGAATAGCCTGCCTGCCTATGTAAAGATACAGAGAATTAGATGTGCATATTCAACAATGTATATGGCCATAAATAGGAACGCTGAATTAATGCATACTTGAGATACCCCACATAGGGCATAGGCTACACTGTGAAAGTGCAACTCAAGAGGGCATAAGGAAATACCATCCAAATAAAGCAGCTTATATGATGTAGATAAATTAAGAAGCACTTCTGCACCTAGCAGAAAAAGGGAAAACAGCACTAATCGTGCGTCATCTACTTGAAGCTAGCAAGTGGAATGAAAAGGCAACCACTGAAAGGGCACAAGCTAATATGAACATAATCAGTGGTTTAACTCAGGAAAGAAAAGGTGCTGGTAGCACCAAACAAAAAACAGGTTGACCTTAGACCTGCAGAAAACGGCCCAGAGACTAGGACCAAACACAACTATGAATACCTATTAGGTAGACTTATGAGGTCGGTTAGATTTAAATCAAGGTAAAGCTGAATCAGCCTGCTCTCCAAAGAGATGGATACCATCAAATAGCATATACTGAAGAGCGTCTTTGACAGGCTCTGAAAATCCCGATAGGCATAGCCACACATGCCTGCGTAGCGCAACAGCCTGAGCCATTCTCCTACTGGCAGAATCTGTACTGTCCATACTGCATTTAATGACAAACGGGTGGCTTCCCGGCCGTCCTGTACTACTTGAAGGGTTACCTGTCTGACTTCCTATGGCAGTTGGGGCTTGACTGTTCCCATGAGGCACAGGGTCAAGACTGATTTGCATATGGTCAGGTATAAACTGGGGGGGCATGGTGAGCAAAAGAATGATGGATTTAACCCAGATCTCTTGACT
Source organism: Lissotriton helveticus (assembly GCF_964261635.1). NCBI lineage: Eukaryota > Metazoa > Chordata > Amphibia > Caudata > Salamandridae > Lissotriton > Lissotriton helveticus. The sequence goes on along the minus strand of NC_136069.1, from coordinate 258,804,803 downwards.
GGTGGTAAATGTTTTGATTTGTTCGCCATTCCGTCCATCAATTGGCTATTGTTTGCTTTCTTGCCCTAAGTGCACTGGGTATGCCCTGACGTGGGTCCTGGGCTCACTGTGCCACTGGATTCAAGCTATTATGGCTGATGAGGGGTGAAACCCAGAAACCATTCCTAGGATGCTTGTTTCTGGTAGGGGAAGGACCTGGTTTGGCAGTCTGGCTGGACTGTTCCCATGAGGTACAGGGGCAAGACTGGTTTGCATATGGCCAGGTCTGTAATGTACATCACACGGCACAATCTTGCGTTAAATTTCTTTACAAAGCCATGAAAGACAACGCAAATCAGGCTTGCATGGCTTTGTAAATATTATCAAAGCTTTTGGGTTGTTCTTGCGTCACATTGCATGATTCAAGGACAACGAAAAAGGCTTCATAAATATGCATCCAACTTTGTTAATGCAAGGGGAAGAAGGGCACAAAATCAGGCCTTCCTGGCAAAAGCGCATATAAGATTGGTAACAAAGAAATGCCCCCAACAGACGCTTGCAGGTAGAGGAAAACACACCTGTGGAAGCCGATAAAATGAAAACAATCTTTCCTTTTGAACATCTATTGTTCTTAACACAGTATGAAGAGCACCACTTATGTTTCTTTTGCCTCCTTTCAGAGACCGTTTTCTGGACTTGTTCGTCGAGTGTTTGGACAAAATATCGGTAAAAAATTGCGATACAAAAATATTGTGCCAAGAATATTGGGATCTCAGAAATATAGTCAACAGGAATATCAAGGTAAAAATATAGGCTCTCATTTACAAAGATTTGCCATAGGGCAGGCAGCAAATCATCCTGCTGAGCTGAACCACGCCAAAGTGAAAATGCAGGAATGCATCTATTTATGCAATAGGGTGCATTCCTGTCTTTTCCCCCTGCGCTGGCACCATTTCGGCAGCCTAGCTCCAACCCAAACACATGCCTGTGTTGTTAACAGGATTGTTTTTGTGAAGGAAGGTGCACCTTCCTACACAAAAACAATCCTAAGAGTTGTTTTCCTCTGTCTATGTGTGCTGCAAAGTACAGCGCACATGGAAAGAGGGAAAAAAAGAGGAGAAATAAAGATATTTCTTCTTGTTACACCTCACCTCAGGACCCACCCCCAAAAACCCTTGCTCTCCCATTCATATCTCTAATAGTAAATGGCACCCCTTTAGTGTCTCATCCTCAGATCCACCCCCTCAGCCTAGGACAACTCATGGTGGCCGACCACTTTGGGAACAGCCCCAATACCAACCGAACACACACGCAACCTAGGGATCATCCTCGACTCCACCTTCTCCATGACTAAACAGGTCAACGCTGTCTCCTCCTACTGCTTCAACATCCTCCGCATGCTCCGCAGGATCTACAAGTGGATCCCCACCGAAACGAGAAGAACGGTTACCCAGGCCCTCGTCACTAGCAGGTTGGACTACGGAAACGCCCTCTACGCATAAATTTCAGCCAAACTACTGAGACGGCTGCAACGCATCCAGAACGCCTCTGCACGTCTGAGCCTCAACATCCCCCGCCGCAGCCACATCACATCCCACCTGAGAGACCTGCACTGGCTCCCCGTTAACAAGAGGATAACCTTCAAGCTCCTCATACACGCACACAAAGCACTCCAAAACACCGGACCAGGATACCTCAACAGACGATTCAGCTTCTACACCCCCACCCGCCAGCTCCGCTCGGCCGGCCTCGCCCGCGCCGCAGTCCCCCACATCCAAAGAATGACTGCCGTTGGCAGATCTTTCTACCACCTCGCTGCCAAGACCTTGAACACCATCCCCACCCACCTACGGCTGACCCAAGACCTGCTGGCCTTCAGAAGACTCCTCAAGACCTGGCTCTTTGAGCAGTAGCAGCACCACCCCTCCCCCAGCACCTTGAGACCCTCATGGGTAAGTAGTGCGCTTTACAAGTGACTTGATTGATTGATTGATTGAAGCACCTTCAACTAATATGGTTATACTGGAGTGGAAATAATAAATGACACCCCTTTAGTGCACAACACCTATCCCTAAATTGTTTAGATTGAAGTGGGATAGTAAGTGGCACCCTTTTAGTGTCCAACACCTTCCCTCACAGGGTTAGATTGGAGTGGGAATAGTAAATGACATCCTTTTAGAGTCCTTACCTTCCCCAAATAGATTTTGATTGGAATGGCAATAGTAACTGTAACACTTTTACTGTGCAACATCTTCTCCCAACATGGTTAGACTGGAGTGGGAATAGTAGATGTCACCCGTTTAGTGTCCAACGCTTCCCCAATATGGTTAGATTGGAGTGGGAATAGTAAATGTTACCCTTTTAGTGCCCAACACCTGCCCCAATATTGTTAGACTGGAATGGGAATAGTAAATGTCAGTCCTTTGGTGCACAACTATTTCCCCCAATATGGCTAGATTGGAGTGGAAATAGTAAATATCACCCTTTTTGTGTCCAACACCTTCCCCAATATTGTTAGACTGGAATGGGAATAGTAAATGTCATCCCTTTAGTGTCCAACACTTTCCCCCATTATGGTTAGACTGGAATGGGAATAGTGAATATCACTCATTTAGTGTCCAACACCTTCCCCTGATATGGTTCGACTGGAATAGGATTAGAAAATGTCACCCCTTTAGTCTGCAGCACCATCCCCTAATATGGTTAGACAGGAGTGGGAATAGTACATTTCACCGCTTTAGTGTCCAACGCCTTCCCCAAGTAGGTTTAGATTGGAATAGGAATAGTAAATGTTACCCCTTTAGTGTCAACCCCCTTCCCCAATATGGTTAGATTGGAGTGAAAACAGTAAATTACACCATTTTATTATCCAATGTCTTCCCCATATTGATTTAGATTGGAATGGGAATAGTAAATGTCACCCTCTTAAAATCTAACCCTTTTCAAAAAATGAATTACACTGGAGTGTGATTATTTAAGTTTAGTCTGAAATTCTTTATTTTAATTGGATTTCTATGTAGTAGAAATAGTTTGTGTTATTTTATTAGTAGTGCTGGTGTTTAGAATTATACTAAAAATAGTTATTTGTATTTTTGTAAGCAATAATATGATTCATTACAATTTCTTTACAGAATAAAGACATGTCACATTTTTCTCATGTAATGTATGTTTTCAAAGTTTATATTTTTAAACATATAGTTCAACTTAAAAATAAACATTTATATAAAGTTAAGTAAATAAGAATTTATTGTGTCTATATTTAGAAAATAAACTACTTATTGTATGTTGTTTATGTATCAATTTTATTTTCCATTTGCTTCACAGTTCTTTTAACATTTCTTACATTGTTTTATATATGTTTTCAACATAATTTGAACACGTTTTTTCAGTAGATATTAATTATTATATATATTTTATATTTAATTTATACTTTACATTTCTTCACCATTTTAACAAGGTTTTTTGACATGTTTTAAATGTTTAATAATATTTTTAAAACATTTCCTACATTAAGTCAACATTTTCACATTATTTCCAATTTATTTCTAGGGGGGATAGTTTTTTTTAAAAATTTCATTTAGCGGCCATCTTTTTTACCTCTATCTTCTATTTTGTAATCTATTTCGGTTAGTTTTTAGTCTAGTTCTCTGGAACCAAGTCATGGCCAGATCCTGCTGTTTTTCAGAACAGTTGTACAAGTTACTCACCTTCGGTAAGGTAATATCTGGTACTGACACAGTCTAGCCGCAGATTTCTTAACTTTTTTGAAAACAGATTGTATTCATTAAATTACAAGTGTAGAGAAGGGCACTGTACCCCAGTGACCTCTGCACAATCAATATCAATACAAAGCCTCATGACTTTGACTTTTCAAAAGGAAAATGAGGGTACAGAACGAACAATACATGTGTAAAAAGCCGGTTAGAAACCCCCTCACCAACATCCCTCCTCCCCCCGTAGTCACACTAACACACTTTTAAACCCTGCTAGAACATGGCCCCACCCCCACCAGCCCCACATCCACCCCCCCTTGTATACAGTCTATCAGCATTGGAGTTAACAGGGTACCATCAGTCCGGATTAAGGGGTCTCCCCGCAGCAACCGACTCCAGCAGAAACCCCCGGAAGTCAGCCCACCGATTCCATATTTTAAAATGCTTCTGCTGGCACCCTCTAGCTGTAAAAATAGGGAGCTCTAAACCCATACAAAAGTCCAGGCCCTTCTTCCATATCAGCACCAATGGTGGCATAGGCGCTTTCCACACACTAGCTATGTCCCTCTTTGCCAATGTAAACCCCAGCAACATTAGATGGCGTTTATAAATGTTGCCTCCGATCCCTTCCATAACATGAAGCAATACTAGTTTCGGTGACCATGGCAGATCCCAGCCCAGCACCTCTGAGAGGCAAGACATCACCCTTGCCAGAATCGGGCAAGAGAAGGACAATTCCAAACAGTGTGTATCAGGGTCCCTTCCTCACGTTCACACCTCTGGCATACCGGGAAAGCCACCAACCCCGCCCTCCACAACCGGACCCTGGTGAAGTAAACCCGATGGAGATATTTAAATTGGATAAGACGTAGGCGTAGCGCTATGGCCGCTACCTGTGGGGAGGCCAGAGACTCCGTCCAGTCCTCCTCATCAAGTGAGCCAACATCCCCCTCCCAGGCCTCTCTAAGTTTTTGCAATGTGGGGGAGCTGTGTGTTACTAGGGATTAATATATCTTAGAGATCTTGTGGTCCTGAAGATCCTCCATGAATACCTTGGCTTCCACCAGGCGGAATTCTGCCAATGACTCCAATCCCGCCAGACTGGGGGAGAGGGCATGACGGAACTGGAGGTATTTATAGAATTGGCTTTAGGCATGTGGAATTTGGCTTGTAGGTCTTGAAATGACTTTAGGATCAGTCCCCTCACAGCATTCTCCGAGTGTAGAGATAACGATCCGGTCTCAGCCCCGAAACCCTGACAGAGCCACGAGTTGTGGCAAGCAACCATTGTTTCACAAGAGGGTCTCCCGGGTCAGCGTGTTCCACCACCCCCTCCACCACAATGCTTCTCGCCAGATCTGAAAGACCACTTGAGCCGCCGACGGCAGGGCCCTTTGCACCGGTGCAAAATACAGAATCGTGTGAAGAGAGAGATCCCCCATGAGGCGTCGCTCAACCACGTAGGCCGGGTCGTTCCGACCACCACTCATTTAAGATGAGTAGATGTGAGGCCATACAGTAGAATAGGATATCAGAAGTAGCTAAACCGCCACAATACATAGAGAAGAAACATGTTCGCAGGGCGACTCGCACCACACCACCTGCCCATAAGAATTGCCCCAAGACTGAATTAACCTATCTAAATCATATAGGGGGATTGGGTAGGGATGGTTCAGCAACTGGTACAGTAGGCAAGGAAGTGCCAGCATCTTAAAAATGGCAGATCGGCCATAAATAGACAGTTGCATACGCAACTACAACTTCAAATCTTCCCGCACGCGTTCCCACACCGGAGCTAGATTCTGACCCCAGGCCGCTATGGAGGAGTCCGATAGAAACACACCAAGGCACCGCATTCCGTCCGTAACCACCCGCACCAATGCCACCCAATCGCCCGTGCCCAACATATTCCCCAAAAGCCATAACATAGATTTGTTGGGATTGAGATAAAGACCAGATTATTCACCAAAGATCTGCATTATGCGAAGCAGCTGCGAGCCTGTCCGATCTATATTCGTAAAGAAAAATAACACATCATCGGCCCATAATGAGATATGGTCTGACAATCCATGTGCCCATTCAAAGCCTGTCACCTCTGCATCCATACGCACACAGGCGGCCAATGGCTGGACTGTCAAGGCAAATAAATATGGGGACAACGGGCAGCACTGCCGGGTGCCCCGCCCAAGAGAGAAAGTGGAGGAAGGAGAGCCAGCCACCCGTACAGACGCACTAAGATCTACATAGAGTAGGGAGGGATAGGACATAAAGCGATTCAGTCTTTGCAGAAGAGCAAAGAGAAAAGAGATACACCCAGCTAAAGGAGTCAAAGGCCCGGTCCATATATGCTAACAACAGCATCATCTGGTCGCAACACTCTGGTACGGCCGCAATAGCCACCAGCGCACGGCGTATATTGTGCCAAGTCGCCCTTTGGGGCATAAACCCAGATTGATCAGGGTAAATAAGAGTGGTGATATGGGCCCGCAAGCGGTTAGCCAATGCCTTGGCCAATATTTTGGCCTTCACATTTAAAAGCGAGATAGGGCGATATGAAGCATGTCGGTCCGGGGGTCTGCCCGGTTTATGAAACGCCACCACATCGGCATGTCTCCTATCCCGCGGGAGGCAACCCCACTCATGAGACTCTACCACAACCCTGAGCTAGTGAGGTCCTAGCTGCAAGAAGAATTTCTTAAAAAACTCACAGGGGAACCCATTTGGCCCCAGCGCCTTACTTGAGTTCAGTTCTCCTATGGCTGCTCGAATTCCTCCACCGTGAGCGGGAGATCCAGCTCCGCGCTCACCTCGTCAGATAATGCACGAGGCGGGAGGTCATTCAGGAACTGGCCTATCTCAACCTCATCAAGGCATTCTTTGTGGGCGTACAGTTCTGCGAAATACGTAGAAAAGCTTTTGGCGATATGCAGGGAGTCCATGAGAGGCCCTCCATCCGGGCCCACTATCCCGGGGAGGGGCTGAAAATGAAACAACCCCTGACAAAGCCTATGAAGCATCCTACTGGATTTATCCCCTCACTGATAGATTCGGCTGCATGTTGCCAACCAGGCAAGACGGGCCTCATCCAGGAGGAGGGCTGCATAGTTCTTTTGCGCCAGGTGCAGCTGCCGTCGTATAAGGTGTCCCCCTTCTCCTCGACTACAATGCTCAAGTTTACCAATATTTGTCTCAGCTTGAAGCAGGGCCTCCATCCGAGTCCTATGAACCGCAGCACAATAGGAGATATCCACTCCCCGCAGGGTGGGCTTCCTTGCTTCCCATATAGGTTCTGCCCCCAAACTGACCCCACATTAAGTGTCAAGTATTGATCTAGCGCACCCTCTAGGCACTCCTTGTAGTCCACCTTCTGGAGATTCCACGTCGAGAGACACCAATGGAAGGGTCGCCTCACCCAGCCCAATCGCAGCGTAAGATACACCGGTGAGTGGTCGGAAAGACCCCGCTGGAGAATATCTGTCTCTACTACCCGAGCTGCAGCCTCCCAGGGAACGAACAGATAATCCAAGCGGGAGAAGGAATTATGAACCGCAGAGAAAAACGTGTAGCCCTGGGCCTGTCTGTGCATCCGGCGCCATGGGTCTACCCAGTCAAGTGCTGATATTAAGGAGGGAATTTCGTGACTGGACCCCTCACAGCACCCTCCCTTGCCCGCCAGCAATCCAAGGCTATGGTTAAGACATCATTCCAGTCTCCCCCTATTACAGACAGACCATCCAGCATATCCGCCCATAGTCCCATGAGCCGCTCCAGCAGTGTCCGGGAAAGAGGAGGGGGGGCATACACACATTCCAATACTACTGGTTTTTCCCTGATCATACTTTGCAGAAACAAGTACCGCCCCTGGGTGTCGCCCCATGTTTTAGCATGTGTATATGGGACTCTGCCGTGAATTAAAATCGTGACCCCCGCACAAATCCAGAATGAAACAATTGTGTGTAGCCATATCACTGAAAGCAGAGGGCCTGGGAGCCCATATGATGCGTTTCCAGTAACATGTGTATATCTGCATGGGCCCTCTTAGCATATTGGAGGATAGCCCCCACTTGATTTTATCCAGGGCACTCCTGACATTCCAGCTCACCACCCTGAGAGCCTCAGAGGTATTTCGGGCCCCGTCAGGTGATACGGCCATGTAGGACCCTAGTAGAATGGTGGGGTGCAGAGAAGAGTGTGTGGCACAAGCCTAGTGGCTCAATAGTGGAGCAATGGAGTGCGACTTGATAACAAAAACATAAACACTAGCCAAAACATCCCAACAAAGCCCCCACCCTATACTCCAATAACACTGAAGCATCTGTTGCGATGAGTGTCACCCGCAGACCCCAACTGTGAGTCCCGGCCCACCTCAGCCAATGGATCCCCAATGTACAGCTCAAAATTGGCGTGCAACCCCTCTACTGGAAACCTAACAGAGGAGTCGACCTTCACATAAACTCTACCGATCCATACAACAATATCTGAGTTATCAGAGACTGCGAGCTCCCGCTTTGATTAGGAACCTGAAGGAATCTGCTGGGAGGCCGCACTGCAGAAGCAGGACTGGCGTTGGGATCTGGACCCCCGGCGATCTTTAGGTTTCAGTTGAGAATTCTTGCGAGGAGCAGGAAGAGTCAGAGTCCCTTGGAGGCCGTGAGTGGGGGCGCAGCGTACCATCTCATTCGTCCATTAAAAAACCTCTTCCGGGATATCGAAGAAATAGGTCTGGTACCTATATACCACCAGCAGCTGGGCAGGATATAGCAGAGCGTATGGAAGCTTAAGATCTCTGAGACGTGCTTTAGCCGCCAAGAATGACTGCCTCCGCAGCTGAACTAGCTATGTATAACCAAGAAAAATCATCTTGAGACTGCGTAATCGCGGCCATGAGCACATAATTGTACGCTATCTCAGGACCTACTCCCTGTCCCGTTGGCGCCGCTGCCGCGTCCCCAGGGCCCGTGTATTTATCGAGCGTGCTCAGCTTGGCCAAGCCACCGCCCGTCTCATCTCGTGTCATAGTGTCCATTGGCCCGTCCAACACCTGTGCACCCAGTAACAGTCCGACGAGCTGCTCCTCCCATGAATCACAGGTCCCCCGACGTAGGGATATGTAAACGCTCGGTGTAAAGAGGCTCAGCGTCTCGAGTACAAGCCCCACACAATCCGATCAGACCACTGAGCACAGGGTCGTAGTGGACCGCGGGGAGCAGTCAGAAAGGGCCCCCCGGGGGGACACTCAGGATGCCACTTATGGAGGGCACTGGCTGACTCACAGGACAGAGGAACCTTTCGAACTCCAGGGGGCCGCTCTGCAACATCTGCAGTAGAGAAAGTCTCTGAAGGCCACATCCGATGGCCAAGATCAGGCAGGCCCCCTCAATCTCCACTGGACATTTCACTCATACAAAACCATTGAAATTCCTCTATTATAGTTAGTTGCACTAACTAAAACGTGCGCGCCCGCAATGCACTACTGATGATGTCATATATTACATCATTCATGACATGGTCAGTGACATCACTGATGACATCATCCAGTGAATGTGGTTTGCTTCCACATTTAAATAAGTATTATATATTTACGAATCTGCATTGAAGTCTTAGTGGATGAGTAAGTGTCTGGATTGAGGATTTACTAGCACCGTGATTGACTCTCTAAGTGACTAATTTAAAGTGTCTCACTAAATATATGGAATAGGGATGTAACTATGTGAATATCTGTATCACTCTGTCTATTGTGTAAACTACTGCATACATTGGTTACTAGCTATGTGAAACTATGTTAGTTTTTAATTAGTTAAGTGAGTATTTGTATGAGAGAGTGAATATGTGTGTAGTTGGGTGGGATGTGTGTGACTGTCCAAAGATGTGTAAATAGTTGATTTAGTAGGTAATGAGGTTAAGACTCCATGGGAAAACAGTTGTTTGGGTGAGTGAATCTCTTTATGGGTGTGTTGATTAGTAAATATATTTCTTAATGATACATGTGCAACAAAGTCGAAATCTAAAAGGTAGTGTATGTGACAGTTGTTGTATATAAATAAGTATACATAAGACTCAGGGATTGTCTGAGTGACTGTATGGAAACTGTATACTTGTAATAGTGATTTTATAACACACTAAGTATGAGTTACTATCTATTTGAATAAATAAAGTGGTGTGTGTATGTGTGTAGCTGAGTAAATGTAAGTATGATAAATTGTTTGCATAAGTGAGTAGGATGACTGCATAAGTGAATAGGATGTGTGCTGGTGTGTAATGTCGATATAGGTGTAAGTATATTTAATAGTATTCTATTGATCTTTCTCAGCATGTATGAGTGAATCTATAGGTAAGGGTTTAGATGTGTGTACAGATCTACTGAGTGGGTTTTTAGAAACTTGTATTGGTGTGTCAATGGTTTACACATGGTACTCTATATTTTATCGTGAGTGATGAATGGTTATACTAGTGTATGATGAGGTGTATCAGATTCTCACATGGATGATGTCATCAGTGATATCATCAGTGATGTCTTTGAAATGTAATCAGTGATGTTACTGACCATGTCATGAATGATGTAATATGTGACATCATCAGCAGTGGATTGCGGGCGCGCAAGTTACAGTTAGTGTAACTAACTATAACGGAGGAATTTCAATGGTTTTGTATGAGTGAAATGTCCAGCTAACTATAACACCCATGAAACCTATCGTTTTTTCAGTGAATTTCTAAGGTTTTTTAAATGCTAATTCCTAACTATAACATACCTGAAACCTATGTTTTTTTCAGTGTATTTCAAAGGTTTTTGAAATGCTAATTTCTACTTATAATGTTCATTAAACATATCTGTTGTTTTCTGTCTTTTTTAATTATCATCCCATTGTCAACCTAGTAAAAACTGCAAATATCACCACTCTTCCATTGATACCGTCTGCCAACAAAATCGCCAGAAACCAGAACCACAACTAACGCTAATGATATACAAACTAGGCGTTCCCATTGAAAAATAAACACAAAAACACCACTTCCCCATATTTTTAACAACTAGCCAAATCTGCAATGCTACCTAAAAACAGGCGATAGCCCCACTTACCGGTAACAAATTAACATCAACATTTAACTGGTGTAAGAAGGTCGACTATCTACTGCGTGAATTATACCCAACTCACACCCATATCTAAACACGAATATGTGATAGAGGTACTAATCATGCAGCTCCGACATCCGACAAAATCACAACACCCAGCGCCACCACCACCACAACCACCCCCCCTCCCCCGGACCACTCCCCCTCTACTATCTCAGAGGCAGCGCAAAACAGGACAACAGACCTTCCCAACATACCATATCCCCTCAAGCGTACAATAGCTGAATGTTCGGAGATGTGGCAACCAACTATGTATAAGGAAGGGAACTCACACATCAACAATGATTGACACAATCCCAAGTGTACCAGTGATATGCTATACACAACTCACTATACAAACAACAAACCTTTCCATGTGGAGATATACTATTGATACGTGTAGTGTACTGGACAGTGGACTCAACCATATCATCTCAGACACAAGGGAATATCTTGGTCATGTAGCTGTGTTGTCCCCCCCTTGAAGCGGAAGCGGAGTGGGCTTGTCCAACGTATGCAACTCCAGTGTAAGAGTATAAATACATAGGCCACACCCTGGGCGTGGTTCACTTGTGCAAAGACAAAAGAGTCTGTCAGAGCGGTGGCCCTCACCCCTGCCACGTGGCTGCCACCATGACCACGGGCCTCCTCAACACGGGCCCCCTGCGAACCCAGCGCACAGCACCACAGACTTATGTCTGTATCGACTACTGCCTTGATCTACACTGCGGACAGCAGGGTTCACAGCTTGAATTCAGCCTTGATTTATTTAATGCAGAGACAATTGTACTCTATGTCCTCGTATTTTGTTAAAGGATGTGACAAAAAGCATTCCTTGGTGTGTGTGCTGACTACTGCCTTCGATCTACACTGCGGACAGCTAGGTTCACAACTTGAATTCAGATTTGGATCTACACTACGGACAACATTGAATTTAGCCTTGATTTATTTAATGCAGAGACAATTATACTTTATATCCTCAGATTTTGTTAAAGGATGTGACAAAAAGCATTCCTCGATGTCTGTGCTGCCTAATGCCTTCGATCTACACTGCAGACAGCAGGGTTCATGATTCAGGTGAAATGGCGATTGCAGATGACGCAGTCCAGTAGGCAAGACACATTGTACCAGTGCGGCCCGCCCGAACCATGCATCAGCGCAGGGTGCACACACGCTGAGTTCTTCAGGTACCACAAACTCACTGCACCACAAGACATCACCACGTGGCCTTATTAAGGCACAATTCTTTAGGCAGAAGACATTGCCCCCAGTGCGGCCCGCCCGGACCGCGCATCATCGCAGGGTGCGCACACGCTGAGCGCCAGAGGTACCACTAACTCAGTGCACCATAAATCATTGCCACATGGCCTTATTAAGGCAGAATTCACTAGGGAAAAAACATTGCTACCAGTGCGGCCTGCCCGGACCACGCATCATCGCAGGCTCCACAGAAGCTGGTTGCTTCAGGTGCCACTTACTCAGGGCACCACTTATCATTGCAGGCTGTACACACGCTGAATTGCCAATACTGTGCAGCTCTTTTAAAAGACTGCACGCAATTGGTCAGAGACGGGCGCATTTCTCTGCCCACGGCCTATTGGTGTCTATTATGCGCTTGCTGCACGTAATAGACACCACTATCCCATGGGGTTTCACTTATCGTGCCAGCCACGGGCGTGATAACTGAACCACGTACGTGGCTGCACACCGCTTGTTTTCTATAACCAGATGGAAAACATTACTACTTCTAGTAATTGTTGATAAATCGAAGCCCATTAAAATAGTTGGGACCGTGCATATGGTTGTGTTTTTAAAGGCGGGGGGGTGAGAGGGCAGTGTTATTATAGTCTAGACTAAGCTAGTGGCAATTACCAGTCGTAATATCTTCCTTCGGTAATTCTCTTGATGTGGATTGATCCTCAGAACACAACTTGTATACAGCAAGTATAAAGGAAGAATGACCGTCTCTGTCATTTAATTCCTGCATACTGGACTTTCCTAGATTGGAGGATCGACACTCATGCTCAGGGGCTCTGGATACCACACTCTCCTTGCCCGGTCCAGAGCCACAAGGATGAATTGGGCCCAGTCGCTCCTGATCTTCTTCAAAACCCTGGGCAGGAGTGGCCTGGGCAGAATTCACTAGGGAAAAAACATTGCTACCAGTGCGGCATGCCCGGACGACGCATCATCGCAGGCTCCACAGAAGCTGGTTGCTTCAGGTGCCACTTACTCAGGGCACCACTTATCATCACAGGCTGCACACACGCTGAATTGCCAATAGTTTGCAGCTCTACTCAATGCCACATGGCAGTGAACCCTTGCTAACCGCTGCCTCCTGCCTACACTGTGGTTATCAAGGCTCACAATTAAATTGACTCTTCATTAATTAATTGAAGAGTGCAGTACGAAACTAAGTATAACATTCCTCAAACCTACACAATATCCTTTTAGTATCCTTCCTTCAACTACTTGTTTTATATCAGTTATAGGTTTAGTACAATAACCAAATTCATCTTGAAAGTCCAAATAAACACTGAATGACAGCTCACAATTTGAATTATAATGTCTCTGAAACCTACATGTTTCGGCCATGCATTGCATACATGTTTCGTCTTTTGTTCGATTCGCGATTACAGATGATGTAGTCCAGTGGGCAACAGAAAATGATCCCAGTGCAACCCGCCCAGATCACGTATCATAGCTGGGTCCGCTGATGCTCAAAGCTTTTGATGCCCCTACCTCAGTGCACCACAATTCATGGACCCTTTATGATAGCATGTTTTGTGTATGATTTCAGATCTGCCGCCCCTACCTCAGTGTACCACAAGTCATGAACCCTTTACAATAGAATCTTTTATATATTATTTCACATGTACTGCTCCTACCTTTGTGCAGCAGAAGTCATAAACCCTTTATGATGGAATATCTGTGTATGATTTGATGATTACTATTGTACTTGTTACCAACAGCAACGATTCCCTGAGGGCTGGCTTACACTTACCCAACATTCACCCAGCACAGATATAACTGGACATGTGACCCTGTTAATAAAATGAAGTCTAGCGTACGTGCACGTATGCAGCCTAACTCCAACCACGAGCCTCACTCTAACTAGCTGCTCTTCATGTGCTAAAAACTGCAACCTGAACTTTTCATGGCTCTGTATTGCTATAGCTACAACACTCCACTGAATGTGCAATAAACATTCATATCCACAGAAATGGGTCATGTCCACCATCTTTTATGTGTGGAACTATGGATGAATGTAGGGTCAGTGATTCCCCGTACCTTCTATGTTGGCCATGATGTGGGACTTCACTCATACAACAACACATTTGCGTTTAAGACCTGGGTGACGGTAGCACTACATTACAGACATCCGAATCAGTTGATTTCTCATATAGCTCATGATGGAGCCACGCCCATAGCTCCGGAGTCATTATTCACAGCCCCACGCAGCACTGGCATACGTCAGGCCAGCCCACTCCGCTTACGCTTACAGGAAAAGACAACAACGCTACATGGCCCAGATTTTTATTGTAGTGATCTGCTGGTCACAGGTCTAGTTGTCATAACAGCACATACACTCTCTCATGGCTAGTATACACCCACACCACAACCATCCAGCACAGGCGTCACAGGACACGTGACCCTACCAATATAAAAGACCGAGCGCACGTGCTCTACGCCATTTTAGAACTGCTCCCATAGTATGCGCTGTGATGGCCCGTCCTGGTAGTCCGGACACCTCATGTAGGCCCCAACCATTGAACAGGGTGGCCAACCTCCACGTACGTGCCCTTTTGGGTCACTGAGTTAGTGGTAACACAAGGACTGAGCGGGTGAGCAACCTGCGATGATGATGGGTGCACAAGTATGTCCTTTGCCGTAGCGATATCAATACTCAGCATCAAATGTCAGACTTCTTGGTGGCAGAGCGGGACTGCATGATGTAGAAGGTGCCCTGTCCGCGAAAAGGTGAGCAGTGAGGCCTAGGTGCACAGCGGAGGGAGTAGATGGGGTGCAGCAGACAGGATACAAAAAGGCAACGCAGCGATTTAGGCGTACGCAGTCCTTTATACCCTGTCGTATTGCATCTTGATTTTTTTTCCAATAGCAGGACAGTTTCTATAGTCGGCCAACTGTCTGTCGCTCCCACATCTGTAGCAAAGTAGATGAGTATTTATATTTTTATACCATGTCCCCTCAAATTTACCTTCTTATTTTGACAACCTTTCCTTTCTCAGTTGCTTTAGGACTTGCGCCTGTGTTACTGTACGCAGTACAGCTCATGCCTTTGTTGCAGTGCGCAGCATGAGACATTTTGTGAGTGAAAAAACGGGGATATGAACCTCACCTAGGAATCACACACACTCGTGAGTGTGAGTTTCCTTCCGTGCTACCCCATTGGCCTTTGGAGGATCGACACTCATGCTCAGGGGCTCTGGATACCAGACTCTCCTTGCCCAGTCCAGAGCCATAAGGATGAATTGGGCCTGGTCACTCCTGATCTTCTTCAGACCCCTGGGCAGGAGTGGCCTGGGCAAAAAGGCATACAACTGGCCTGAGCTCCACTCGCCATGAAACATGTCACAAAGCGATAGCCACCTTGGAAGCTCCAGCGCGCAGTACTGCTGACATTGCGCATTCTCTTCGGAGGCGAACAAATCTAACCAAGGTTCTCCGCACTGCTGAAAGAGACCTTACCACCTCTGACTGGAGACGCCATTCGTGATCCGGCAGGCATCGACGGCTGAGATTGTCTGCCCTGGCGTTCAGAGAACCGGCCAGGTGTTGAACCACCAGGGTTATGCTCTGCTGTTCTAGCCATGTCCAGAGACTCATGGCCTCTCGACAAAGGGTCCACGACCCCACCCCACCTTGCTTGTGGCAGTACCACATGGCAGTGATGTTGTCCGTGAACGTCTGCACCAACTTCCCCTTGACAGAGGGAAGAAATGCTTTCAATGCCAATCAAATCGCTCTGAGTTCCAATAAGTTTATGTCGAGCCTCGTCTCTGCCGGAGACCAGTGATCCTTGATCACATTCTCTCCCAAGTGGCCGCCCCATCCCAGAAGTGACGCATCTGTAACAATTGTGAAATCTGGTTGGGAAAGAGAGAGAGGTCTGCCGGTGACCCAATCTTGGTTTGTTAACCACCAATGTAGATCCTTCGCAGTTCCTTCTGAGATCTGAACCACGTCTGTGAGATTTCCCTGAGGCTGTGCCCATTGGAACTTCAAGTCCCACTGCAGAACCCGCAGACGCCATCTTGCATGTCTTACTAACAGGATGCAGCAGGCCATGAGGCCCAACAATCTCAGTCAACCTCACCGACATCCAGGATAGAGGCTGAAATATCAGAATCATAACGTGAATATCCTGGACTCGCTCCTCGGGAGGATAAGCCAGAAACTGCACTGTGTCCAGAACAGCTCCAATGAAAGGGAGCATCTTAGAAGGAGTCAGGTGTGACTTCGGCATGTTTATAGAGAACCCCAGCAAATGCAGGAGCTCCGCCATAGTCTGGAGGTGCGACATGACTGCCTGGGGGGAGGACGCCTTCAACAGCCAGTCCTTGAGGTAGGAGAAGACTGAAACCCCTAACCTGCGCAGATGAGCTGCAACCACCGCCATCACCTTGGTGAACTTACGAGGGCCACTGGTAAGGCCGGAGGGGAGCACGGTAAACTGAAAGTGCTTGTGGTCTACCTTAAACCACAAGTTACGCCTGTGGTTCAGCAGGATGGAAATGTGAAAATATGCAACCTGCAGGTCCAAAGCCACCAACCAGTCTCCTTGGTCTAGGGTAGACAAGACGTGAGCCAATGTGAACATCTTGAATTTCTCATTTTTGAGGAAGAGATTGACAGTCTGAAGATCAAAAAATGGGCCAAAGCCCCTTGTTCTTATTCGGAATCAGAAAGTAGCAGTAATAACAGCCACCACCTACTTCTGAAACTGGGACACTTTCTATGGCTCCCTTAGCCAAAAGAGCTGTAACTTCCTCTTGGAGCAACTTCAAATGATCCTCTGCCAGCCGTTCCTGAGTTGGCAGAATAGGAGGAGAAAAAGAAAGGAAAGGGAGAGAATAGCCCTACTGGACGATCTGCAAGACCCACTTGTCTGTTATAGATCTCCAGCAGGGGAGATGATGACGAATTCTTCCACCCACTGGAGTAGTGTGGTCCTGCAGAATCAGCCTAGGAGTGCTTGGAGGCTGCGGCTGCCGAGGGAAGTGTGGTTGGCGACTTCTGGCCTCCATTCTGAGGACGGAATTAACCGCGTCCATGCACAGCTTGGGTAGTCTGAGCGGGACAGCGGCTAAGATAGGGCTGATGCGGCTGTAAACCTCTTCCGCTGCCAAAAAAGGGGCGAAAGGAAGACTGGCCATGAGGAGTGAAGAACAAGTTACTTACCTTCTGCAACGCTTTTTCTGGTGGATACAATATCTGCCTGTGGATTCCCCACCTTTTGAATACCCCCTGCGCCAGCATTCCGTGGGAAATTCTTTCCTAGATCTCCCCACGCTGATGAGGACGTCACAATGGACTGGCTCCGCACACGGCACTGCGTGACGTCATTGGAGCCACAAAAGGACCTCGTTGGTGTGCTGACGTCAGTTCCACCCATTCTTTCCGTGCCATCGAGGTAACTGGGAGGACCGACACATTTTCAAACACATACATGACATCTCAAATATATAAATACATATGTCAAATCACAATAGCATAATCAACAAAGATAAAGAGAAATAGCAAGAGCAAAGCATTTCTCATCATTTAGATATAAACATGATTAAAACCAAACTTTTTTTTTTTTTTTTTTGGTAGAAACAGGTGGACAACGGGGAGGTGGGTGGGAGCGTCAGGAATCCACAGGCAGATATTGTATCCACCAAAAAAGCATTACCGAAGGTTAGTAACTTGTTCTTCTGATGGATACTTCTGCCTGTGGATTCCTCACGTTTTGAATAGATTCCCAAAGCCGTACCTCTCCTGGAGGAGGATGTCCACCTGACTAAACCAAAAAATCCTATAAAACAGAGCAAGCAAAATGGCCATCCCTCCTAACGTCAGAATCCAAGCAGTAATGCTTTGCAAAGGTGTGGAGGGAGGCCCAAGTTGCTGCTTTACATATATCAAGTACAGGAACACCTCTAGCCAAAGCAAAAGAAGTAGACCTAGCTCTGGTAGAATGAGCTCTTATACCTTCTGGTGAGTCTTTCTTGGCCAGGGCGTAGCAAATCTTGATGCACAAGATAATCCACCTGAAAAGCGTCCTCTTGTGCACTGCCTTGCCTTTCATTTTTCCAACATAGCCCACAAAGAGCTGATCGTCCAGTCTTAGATCACTAGTCTGATCCAAATAAAAGCGTCTAGCTCTTTTAGGGTCCAACCAATGCAGTCTTTCTTCCTCCTTTGAAGGATGAGGGAGAGGATAGAAAGTGGGCAAAGTAATATAATGTCCCATGTGAAAAGGGGAAGCCACCTTGGGAAGGAAAGCAGCTCTGGTCCTTAGAACCAACTTATCCGCATGAATGGTTAGGAAAGAAGGTTTGGACCTAAGAGCCTGAAGCTCACTTACCCTCCTAGCCGCGGTAATGGCAATCAAGAAAATTGTTTTAAAAGAAAGAAGCCTCAATGGGCAAGAATGAAGAGGCTCAAATGGAGTACCCATTAAAAAAGTAAGGACTAGTTTCAAATCACGCTGTGGCATAATGAAAGGAGTGGGAGGAAACATATTTGTAAGGCCCTTAATGAACCTCATGACAATGGGGGACTAAAATAAAGATGACTGATCCGGCAATCATATAAAGGCTGACAAATCCGATTAATAGCCTTTGACAGTAGCTACAGCAAAACCTGGCTGTGCCAAAGAAAGTGAGAACTCCAAAATGTTGGACAAACGGGCCTTAAGAGGATCGATGTCTCTCTCTCCGCACCACTTTACAAATCTGGACCAACGGTAAGAGTAAACAGATTTAGTGGAGTGTCACCTAGATGATAAAATACCATCCACTATATCTGGCGGGAGAGAGAAAGAACTCAGGTTGCCCCGTTCAATCTCCAGGCATGAAGGTGCAGGCTCTGGAGGTGGGGGTGTAGAACCAGCCACCGGATCTGCAAAAGGAGACCTAGAGGGAGACGGAGAGGAGAGTGTGATGAGAGGTGAAGTAGATCTGTGTACCACACCCTTCTTGGCCAATCCGGGGCAATCAATATAACTTGGGCCCAGTCTTGGCGAATCTTCCTCAGAACCTGAGGAATCAAGTGTATGGGAGGAAACGCATAAAGGAGGTACGAGCTCCAATCTATCTGAAACGCGTCCCCCAACGCTCCCTGCATCAGACACTGAAGACTGCAGAACAACAGGCAGTGCGCGTTCTCCTGAGTGGCAAACAGGTCCAACCAAGGAGACGCGATTGACCACCTCCCGATGAAGCTGCCACTAGTGATCGGCCGAATAACGCCGACTGAGACTGTCTGCACGAACAGTTAACACACTGGCCAGATGATTTGCAAAGGCACAAATCCGTTGGCCCTGAGCCCAGGATCAGAGTCACAGAGCCTCTCGGCAGAGACGATACGACCCTACGCCTCCCTGTTTATTGATGTACCACATCGCGGTAGTGGTGTCCGTTAGGATCTGAACCGACTGACCGCGAAGGGAAGGAAGGAAGGCCTTCAATGCCAAACGTATCGCCCGCAATTCTAACAGGTTGATATGAAGCAACTTTTCCTCTGGAGACCAAAGACCAAAGACCTCCAGATCCCCCAGATGAGCACCCCATCCTAGAGTGGAGACATCCATGTTCACTGTGGCCACCGGCGGAGGAGACTGAAAGGGCTTTCCTTGTGACAGGTTGCCCTGCACACTCCACCAAGACAGCTCTGCTGCAGCTTCTCTGGAGATTCTGATCTTCTCACCAAGATCTCCATTGCACTGATACCACTGCCTGCGGAGGCACCACTGGAGTGCCCTCATGTGCCAGCATGCAGGAAGCGAACAGACCGAGCAGGCAAAGAACCCTAAGGTCTGGAACAACGGCTCCATCGTGAAACAAAGGAATCATCTCCTGCAGGTCGAGAATCCTCTGCGGAGGCGGGAAAGCCCGACACACAGTAGTGGCCAGTATTGCACCTATGAACAGGCTGCGCTGAGAAGGCACCAGGCGAGACTTGGGTACATTTATTGAATCACCCAAATTGAACAACAGATGAGTTGTCACTTGCAAGTGGCACAAAACCAACTCTGGAGACTCCGCTTTGAGCAGCCAGTCGTCCAGGTAGGGGAAAACAGGCACCCCTAACCTTCTGAGATGAGCTGCTACCACTGCCATCACCTTTGTAAAGACTCGAGGTGCGTAAGTAAGACCGAACGGGAGGACCGCAAACTGGTAGTGTTGCGACCCCACCGTGAACAGGAGATACTTTCGATGCGACTTCAGGATGGAAAGATGAAAATACGCATCCTGCAGATTGATGGATACCATCCAGTCTTCCTGTTGCAGCGCAAGAAGTACCTGAGCCAAGGTCAACATTTTGAACTTTTTCTGCCTGAGGTAAAGGTTCAAAATCCCGAGGTCCAAGATAGGTCTTAAAAGACCTTCCTTTTTGGGGATCAGTAAATACCGGGAGTAGCAACCTGACCCCTTTCCTGCTCCAGTACCACCTCTATCACACATTTTTGCAGTAAAGTAAGAACCTCCTGCTGTAAAAGCAGTAAATGGTCCTTTGAACACCCACCCTGGTAAGGAGGGTAAGGAGGCGGAAACTCCAAAAAGGGGAGGGCGTACCCATTCTCTACAAGATTCAAGACCCAACGATCTGACTTGATCAGTCTCCAATCTTGTAGAAAGTGGGACACCCGGCCTCCAACCAGACCAACATGTTCTAAGATGGGGGATCTAGAACTACTATCCTGTTGTACCAATGGTGGCAGGAGGGGAGGTAGAAGAGGAGGAAGAGGATGGCTGAATAGTTGCTCCACTGAGGCCTCTTTTATTTTTCCCCTATACGATTTGTACAAGGCATTCTGTTGTTGGCTCTGCTGAGATGGCTGGCGGCCACAAAAGGATGCAGATCTTCCAAAGCCACGATATCTTTTGTAGCCATAACCACTACACTGAACTTGAAGGCCTAGAGATCATGCAGTAGCTCTGCTGTCTTTAAAACGCTCTAAAGCTGAGTCCGCCTTCGAACCAAAGAGCTTTGAGCCATCAAAAGGCAGATCCAGCAAAGTCGCCTGAACATCAGCTGAAAAGCCCGAAGACCTGAGCCAAGCCTGTCTCCTTGTTGCCACAGAAGACCCCATCACACGAGCCACGGAGTAAGCAGTGTCCATGCCTGACTGAATCATCTGACGTGCTGCGGCCTGTGAATCTGAACGGACTTCCAAAAAGTTGGCACGATCCTCCACAGGTAGATTCCGAGCCATTTGAACAACAGAGTCCATCAATGCATAGATATATCTTCCTAAAAGGCAAGTTACATTCATAGACTTTAGAGCCATACTGGCAGAGGAGAACACCCTTTTTGCAGCTTGCTCCATTTTCTTCGAATCCCTATCACCTAAAATGGTAGGAAATGCACTAGAAGACTACTTTGAACAAGAAGCCTGGACAACTAAACTCCCCGGCGTCGGGTGAGATGACAAGAACGCCGCATCACCAGGCGCTGGTCTGTACCTCCTTGAGATAGATCGAGATACAGCCGGAGCAGATAAAGGATTCTGCCAAACCTCCAAAATTTGATCTGTTAATGCCTCTGTAAGAGGAAGCAATGGCTCAGAAGTGGAGATTGGATTATTTTACAAACTTCTGTTACGATGTTTGACTTTATCTCCGCTGAGGGAAGTTTAAGGTCCAATAAATCAGCTGCCTGTCTTATCACCACATGGTATGGTGTAATTTCTTGAACAACACCTCCACTTGCAGATGGCAGGTTATACTCAGGGGAAGTATCAAGGCCACTAGCTTCCTGAAGGCCTTTAAATTCACTCAAAACAAAAAAGTGCGGAGGGTCAAGGGGAATATCTTTAACGACCTGCCTGCTCGAACCCCTACTCTCACTATATATCACAAAAAGAGCAGAACAGGTCACGAAAATGGTGTGTGGCCATACCGGAGACCGCGAAACAATTAGGTGTGTGTGTGAACAGATGTTGTTGTGTGTCACAAACTAAAACACTGGCTAGGAAAAAAGTCCCATCAGACCACCCTCGTGGTGGCGTGTCATCATATGGGGAGTGATGGTCACTCTTGCCACGACCATATTGTGTCGGGAATCAAAGCCAAAACTTTAGCTAGTGATGATAAAAAATGAAAATAATAATAATCATAAACATGGAGTGCAGTGCTTGAGTGATTGTGCTGGTTAAAATTAACTACCAAGACTCAGGGGACTTTGTAGCTGAAGTCTGGGTGTCAAGAGTAAAAAAATTCACTGAGTAGTTATGAGCTGGAACTACTCAAAAATGCTGTGTAGTGTGGTCGACATGTTTCAGCCATTAGGGGGGGGGTTCCCCGGCTTTCTTCAGGACCTATAATATGTAACGCTACTGCAGTTAACAAAAAATAATGAACACAGAAATAACATAAAGTGTACATATCTACCAGGAACCTGACAATCCAATGTTCACTGGAGAAAAGGGGATGGATTCTTCCTGTCAAGGGACACAAAGACAAATAATAATAATGACTCAACACTCTAAGGTTACACACACACATATGCATGAATATACAGTCGCCGTGCATATAAACACACCTGCGTGAATAATTTACATTCCGCATAGCACAAAAAGCATATTAGCTTAATCACCTGGAGGCATTTCCTCACAGTGATACTCACCCAGCTATACTACGTTTGAGCACAGGTGATATGTCTCTGTATGTACAGTTTCTTGGTCGGATAGACAGGTGTCTATCACACGTTTGTTGGGTTCATGTGTAGAGCTATTTGGCCGGGCATAGTAGAGTTTGTGTGCTAACTATGTCCTTTTTCTACACTGTAGAGCGGGGCCTCTTTCTCCCAAGCGGTTGCCGGGTGAGGTGAGGTCTTCACCCACACAAAGCTGGGTGAGTATCACTGTGAGGAAATGCCTCCAGGTGATTAAGCTAATATGCTTTTTGTGCTATGCGGAATGTAAATTATTCACGCAGGTGTGTTTATATGCACGGCGACTGTATATTCATGCAGATGTGTGTGTGTAACCTTAGAGTGTTGAGTCATTATTATTATTTGTCTTTGTGTCCCTTGACAGGAAGAATCCATCCCCTTTTCTCCAGTGAACATTGGATTGTCAGGTTCCTGGTAGATATGTACACTTTATGTTATTTCTGTGTTCATTATTTTTTGTTAACTGCAGTAGCGTTACATATTATAGGTCCTGAAGAAAGCCGGGGAAACCCCCCCTAATGGCTGAAACATGTCGACCACTCTACACAGCATTTTTGAGTAGTTCCAGCTCATAACTACTCAGTGAATTTTTTTACTCTTGACACCCAGACTTCAGCTACAAAGTCCCCTGAGTCTTGGTAGTTAATTTTAACCAGCACAATCACTCAAGCACTGCACTCCATGTTTATGATTATTATTATTTTCATTTTTTATCATCACTAGCTAAAGTTTTGGCTTTGATTCCCGACACAATATAGTCGTGGCAAGAGTGACCATCACTCCCCATATGATGACATGCCACCACGAGGGTGGTCTGATGGGACTTTTTTCCTAGCCAGTGTTCTAGTTTGTGACACACAACAACATCTGTTCACACACACACCTAATTGTTTCGCGGTCTCCGGTATGGCCACACACCATTTTCGTGACCTGTTCTGCTCTTTTTGTGGTATATATTGGCCTTTAAATTCATACAGAGAGTCCACAATTTCACCTTCCTCCTGATCTTGTAAATACTCCTCCTCCTCGATTAACCTCTGTGCCTCTCTCCTGGCGCGCTGTCTTGGCAAAGGCGTCGGTGGAGCCATACGCAGTGCCGGAGACAACGGACCCTAGTGTAATTTTCCCGATTCATGCCCATATATAGGTATAAATTACCCGATCCTTATATAGGCATAGAAATCATTACCATATTTAGACTGAGCCTATGCAGCCCAAATACGGCATGGCTACTTCCACTAAGTTCCAAGAATCAACAACGATTTCTTAGAAAAAACCCGCCTTCAGCAGCTAGGGCCTTCCCCTTGCCTGAATACTAATTTATCTAAGAAATCATGGAGTTTTCAAAGAACTGAGTCTTTGATGACGTTATTATGTTCATACGTCAAACTCTGCACCTTCAAGGTATAAATATGGCTACATTTGCCCAGACAAATGAATCTCTGACAAAATATCGTTTACAAAAATATCTACCTACAAAAATATCGCAACAAAAATATTGATTACAAAAATATTGACATGCTATCTCTAACAAGGTAATTACAAAAATATAGAAAAAAAAATATCGATGTCAAGAATATCATTACTAAAAAAATATAGTTTTTTTAATTAAAAAAATATGTAATATAAATAAAATAATACTTATAAATGTAATAAACATAGTTACAAACATGTTATAATATTTAAAATTAATAAATACATAATTGAATAAAAAAATAATTAATAATATAAATATAATACATATTATATACTTCCTTGATACTAACTTTTATAAATAATTTTAATATCTTATGAATAAATAAAATTATTATAAATTACAAATACATGTATACACATAAAAAAATAATACAAATAAAAATGAATAAAAATGTAAAACAAACTTTAAAAAATAAGTAAATGTTGGATAGCGTAGGGGTAAAAATTACTATTCCCACTCCAGAGAGTGCAACAGTAGGGAAAGTGTTGGATAGTGTAGGGGTAAAAATTACTATTCCCACTCCAGAGAGTGCAACAGTAGGGAAAGTGTTGGATAGCGTAAGAGTAAAAATTAATATTCCCACTCCAGAGAGTGCAACAGTAGGGAAAGTGTTGGATAGCGTAGGGGTAAAAATTACTATTCCCACTCCAGAGAGTGCAACAGTAGGGAAAGTGTTGGATAGTGTAGGGGTAAAAATTACTATTCCCACTCCAGAGAGTGCAACAGTAGGGAAAGTGTTGGATAGCGTAGGGGTAAAAATTACTATTCCAACTCCAGAGAGTGTAACAGTAGGGAAAGTGTTGGATAGCGTAGGAGTAAAAATTACTATTCCCACTCCAGAGAGTGCAACAGTAGCAAAAGTGTTGGACAGCGTAGGGGTAAAAATTACTATTCCCACTCCAGAGAGTGCAACAGTAGGGAAAGTATTGTACAGCGTAGGAGTAAAAATTACTATTCCCACTCCAGAGAGTGCAACAGTAGGGAAAGTGTTGGTTAGCATAGGGGAATAAATTACTATTCCCACTCCAGAGAGTGCAACAGTAGGGAAAGTGTTGGATAGCGTAGGCGTAAAAATTACTATTCCCACTCCAGAGAGTGCAACAGTAGGGAAAGTGTTGGATAGCGTAGGAGTAAAAATTACTATTCCCACTCCAGAGAGTGCAACAGTAGGGAAAGTGTTGGATAGCGTACGGGTAGAAATTACTATTCCCACTCCAGAAAGTGCAACAGTAGGGAAAGTGTTGGATAGCGTAGGGGTAAAAATTACTATTCCCACTCCAGAGAGTGCACCAGTAGGGAAAGTGTTGGATAGCGTAAGAGTAAAAATTAATATTCCCACTCCAGAGAGTGCAACAGTAGGGAAAGTGTTGGATAGCGTAGGGGTAAAAATTACTGTTCCCACTCCAGAGAGTGCAACAGTAGGGAAAGTATTGGATAGCGTAAGGGTAGAAATTACTATTCCCACTCCAGAGAGTGCAACAGTAGGGAAAGTGTTGGATAGTGTATGGGTAAAAATTACTATTCCAACTCCAGAGAGTGCAAAAGTAGGGAAAGTATTGGATAGCGTAGAAGGTAAAAATAACATACTTATAAATAAATTATTAATTTAAAATAATAAAAAATTAATTATTAATTAAATATAAACTATTTACAAATACCAAAACATAATTGTTAAAAACATGATTAGCAATAAATATTTAAGAAAAAATAAATGAATAATGAATACCAAATAATAAAAATAAATTACAAATTAATAATTAATTAACAATACTATAATTAACAAAACAATTAATTAAAAAAAAGTATTACTTAATTACATTTAAATTACTTCCCACCCTATTCCCCTATAAACCCATAATCCACTAAAGAACATAATTATCAATTTATCAATTAATAAAAATTAATTACCAATTAATAAAAATTAAATACCAATTAATTAAAAATAATTTATATTTACTAAAAATGAATAATTAATTTAGTATAATTAAATTACTACCCGCCCTATTCCCCTATAAACCCATAACCCGCTACAGAACATAGTTATCAATTAATCAATTAATTAAATGTAATTACCAATTAATAAAAATTAATTAGCAATTAACTAAAATGTATTTATAATTCCTAATAATTAATAATTAATTTACTATAATTAAATTACTTCCCACCCTATTCCCCTATAAACCCAGAACCCGCTACAGTACTAAAATACAAAATGTACTTAAATTACATAAATAAAAATTAAATACATAATAAATACGTAATAATATACATAAAAATCATACAAAAATCGATATTAGTAACATCGATATTACTAACATCGATATTAGTAACATCAATATTAGTAACATCGATATTAGTAACATCGATATTAAACATATCGATATTTAAACATCGACATTATTGTATGTCAATATTTAAAACTCGATATTTTGTCTGCCAATCGAGACAAACACACGGTGGTTTGGAGCAGTTTGACTATCTACTTGCCCGACGCGCCCTGCAGCAGCAAGTGCCGAAGGAAGCCGACCCTCCAGCTGACACACTGAGAGGCGCTGTCTTTTCTCCTGCCTAGAAATCCAGCTCCAGTGTTTCCAGGCTACGCTTGCGGGTTGCTGGAAATCGAGTCCTGAGAGAGAGATACAAGACCTCCTTCATTCTAAAACCAAGGTACGGAGCTGATTAGACCCATAGAGAATTCTTGGAATAGATTCTTGGCAAAGAATACTAAACTTAAACTACACCTCACTTACTTTTTCCCTTGACCTAGACTTAGGTTAGGTACACCGGGGTAGCCGTATTTTAGAAGCACCAGTTGAGTACTTTTAGTCATTATTTATCACTGTATGTATTTGAGGTATTTTATGGCTTAAAAACCATATCATGCTTTTACAGTATTATTTTATAATACTCTTCGTGTTGTACGTATTGTACTTAATAACCAGTATTACGATTGTAGCAGTACATTTCTTATGCTTGAGAAAGAAGTCTGTTCAATAAATATTTTTTATTGAAAACGCCCGTCTCTCTATTTCTCAGCACCTCTGGTGAAACGAAGCATGCACGATTGACTGAGTAAAATAGCTATTTATTGTTTCCGCGACTCTAGAGATTGATTTCTTATTCTTGGGAAACAAACTTGTCATGTTTATGCGGTTGTCAGAAACTAATCCCTTCTTGTAAATTCGAGAAAGTTTCTAGTGACCTCTGAGCTAGCTGGCACTCACAATTAAGTTTAATATATTCGGTAGAGACCTAGTCAACCTCAGTCCTACGTCTAAACTACAGGATATATTATTCCAATGTGCAGAGCCTATTGGGAATATAGGAACTACACTACAGAATCACCGGACGTGCTGCGGCCTGTGACTCCGAAAGGACTTCCAAAAAGTTGGCACGATCCTCCTCAGGTAGCTTCGGAGCCAATTGAACAACAGAGTCCATTAATGCATAGATATATCTTCCTCAAAGGCAAGTTGCATTCGTAGACTTTAGAGCCATACTGGCAGAGGAGAACACCTTTTTTGCAGCTTGCTCTATTTTCTTCGAATCCCTATCACCTAAAATGGTAGGGAATGCACCAGAAGACTGTTTGAACAAGAAGCCTGGACAACTAAACTCTCTGGCGTCGGGTGAGATGACAAGAACTCCAGATCACCAGGAGCAGGTCTGTACCTCCTTGAGATAGATCGAGAGACAGCCGGAGCAGATAAAGGCTTCTGTCAAACCTCCAAAATGTGATATGTTAATGCCTCTGTAAGAGGAAGCAATGGCTCAGAAGTGGAGGTTGGATTATTTTACAAACTTCTGTTACGATGTTTGACTTTATCTCCGCTGAGGGAAGTTTAAGGTCCAATAAATCAGCTGCCTTCCTTATCACCACATGGTATGGTGTAA
This sequence comes from Lissotriton helveticus, assembly GCF_964261635.1. Taxonomy (NCBI): domain Eukaryota; kingdom Metazoa; phylum Chordata; class Amphibia; order Caudata; family Salamandridae; genus Lissotriton; species Lissotriton helveticus. The sequence goes on along the minus strand of NC_136069.1, from coordinate 258,776,728 downwards.
CGTCTTGAACAACACCTCCACTTGCATATGGCAGGTTATACTCAGGGGAAGTATCAAGGTCACTAGCTTCCTGAAGGCCTTTCAATTCATCCAGAGAGTCCACAATTTCACCTTTCTCCTGATCTTGTAAATACTCCTCCTCCTCGATTAACCTCTGTGCCTCTCTCCTGGAGCGCTGTCTTGGCAAAGGCGTCGGTGGAGCCATACGCAGTGCCGGAGACAACGTTAACGAAGTCGATGGACGAACCTCCGTTTCGATCCTCGATGTCGATTGAACTCAAGGCAGCAGCGACTCAGCAGCTGAAGGAGTCTGAGGAGCCGGAGTAGAAGATCTCGGCGCCGGGAAAGGCCAAGCCGGAGTCGTCGGCATGAATGGCATGAAAGGAGCCTGGGGATAGAACTGAGGAACACCCAGGATGAAAGCCGAAGGACCCATGGGCCGGAAGGCACGCCGGATGGAGTCAAGGCTCCGGCAAACATTCCATTTAGAAAATGCGAAGAATCAACCCAGGAGCAGGAAAAGGAGGGTAAGGATCCGTACCTTCCTGAAGGAAAGTCACCTGAGGCCGAACAGGTAGGTGTCTGCGAAGCCGGGGATGGCGCCCGCACAGGTGAAGGCTCACGGACTGGAGAGGACTCACCAGGCGCCTGTGACGTTGCTGGAGCCGGAGAATCTTCATGTTGTGAAGATGCATCCGGAGCTGGTGACGCCGGTGTCAGAGAAGGTACTGGAGTTGCCTGAGGAGAAGGAGAAATTAAGTCCTTCCTTCGAGGTCGTCCAGCTGGCACCCGCATCCTTGACCTCGAAACGCTTGTCTTCGAAGAATGATGACCCGAGGTATGTCTTCTCTTGGACTTCTTATGCTTCTTCGACCTCGAAGTGTGTGAAGACGAAGACTTTGCCCTCTTCCTACCTCTCTTCTCCTTTTTGATTTTGGCCATAAATAACTTGGCCTCACGTTCCTTGATTGCCTTCGGATTCATTTTTCTGCAACTTCAGCACTCCTCGACGTCGTGGTCTAAATAAAGGCACCAAAGGCAGTCATCGTGCGGGTCAGTAATGGACATATGCCCGCCACACTCTCTACAATGTTTAAAACCTGTTTTCCTAGAAGTAGCCGTTCTGAAAACAAAAGAGATACAACGTTTTTCTTGATGAAAATGGAGAGTCCTAGAAAAAACCGTCAGCATCGATGACGCAGAAAAAAGGGAATTGACGTCGCACGAGAGCGAGGTCCTTTTGTGGCTCCAATGACGTCACGTGGTGCCGCATGCAGAGCCGGTCCATTGTGACGTCCTCATCGTCGTATGGAGAGCTAGGAAATAATTTCCCAGGGAATGCTGGCTCAGGGGGTATTCAAAAGGTGAGGAATCCACAGGCAGAAGTATCCATCAGAAGGATCTGACAGTAGCTCTAGAGTCTTGAACCTGACCGGCTGAGTCTGCCTTTTCCCCAAATAGGTGGCATGTCCATAAAATTGGCCTGGACAGCATTTGGTGCGAAGCCAGGCCTGGTGCCTCAAGGCCACTGTTGTTGAAACAGATCTGCCAAGGGAATCGGTCGTATCCAAAAAAAACGTATGGCAAATTTTTCTGCATCCCTCCCGTCCTTGACAGCTTGAGAGAGCACAGCCCAGGCCTCCTCTGGGACTTGTGGCAGCACCTGCACAACTGTCTCCCAAAGAGAGTGGGAGAAACAGCCCAATAAGCATGCAGTATTCATCTACGGCAATGCCAGACTGGAGGAAGAAAACATATTGTTCCCAAATGAGTCCAGTCTCAGGGAATGTGCCCTGGGAAGTAGATGCCTGCAGAACCAAACTTTCTGGGGTGAGGTTTTGGCTGAGAAACTTTGGGTCACCTGGAGCTGGGCAATGGTGGTGTGCAGTCGTCCTATTCAAAGGAGCCCCAGTGCTAGGCTTGGACAATGTTCCTAGAAAGACCTCCATAAGTGCCTCATTAAAGAGCAATAGGGGTTCAGAAGTGGAAGCCCAAGGTTGAAGCACTTCAGTCAGGAGATTAGTCCGGGGACCAATGGTCCAAGGACCTCAGCTGCCCTCTTAACCACCATGGCATAGGACGCCCCCTTTCCTCTGTAGCCACTGTAGGTGGAGAGAGCATGCCAGTGTCTGGGGAAGTATCAAGACCACTGGCTTCCCCAAGTTACCCATACCAGTCCATAGTCTCCTCAGAGACATCCTGGTTCTCTAATGGGTCTCCAGACTCCTCCCATTCCTCTCCTGAGCCTAGCACATCCACAAAGTGCTCAGGCGACAACATAGAACTCCTAGGTTCTGTCGACGTCGGAATTGGCGTCGCTCAATGCCGTTCCGGCTCTGTGTCATCAGGGATGAGGATGGTGTTTGCACCACTGGGGACAGCGGCGATGTCGCGGGCACTGACTTCGGGTTCGACACCGGGGAAGGTCGCGTAGGCACAACTGAGGTCGAACCGGATCCGGAATCGGATCATTGAAGCCCCACCGGCGCCATGGACGAAGCCGACGGCATAGAAAACGATGGGGCCCCACCCGACCCCGCGAGGCCCGAGGGCTCACTAAAGGGGTTGTTCCACTCAACTAAGCAGCACACGGCCTCGTAAAAATCTTTAATTTGCGCGGGAGTCGCTCCGGCTCCCGGAAAGGGAGGGAGGGGCGAAGTCGACTCTGGCTCCGCAGAACCATACCTAGAGCATCGTTGTTCCTTACCTCCCTCGATGACGGACGCCAGTTGAGGTGAAGTCTAAAGCCGCTTGGACTTCTTCTTTTGTCTCTTCCCCAGTGTCCAGATGACCTCGTATGGGAGGAAGAGGAATTAGGGCTCCATGAGCGATCCCGCAACCTCCTCTTCCTCGAACGGGATCGTGACCTCCTCGGAGTCTCGCTGGACGGCATTGACTGCTGGGCAGCGAACAACTTCATCGTCCGCTCCCTCAAGGTCTTCGGAGCCATCGCCCAACAGTCTGAACACGACTTCGAATCGTGGTCACGTTCAAGACACCACAGAAATACGCGGTGGGGATCGGTAACCGACATCATGCGGGAACAAGTCTGGCATGGTTTAAAATCTACCAGCTATCCCTCACACAAGAAGTCGTACTCAAAAATATTGACAAAATTCGAGGAAAAAGCCAGCCAAAAAGTGGCAGAGGGGTAGCTCTTCCTGGATCAGCGTTTAACTGGCCCAGAAAGAAAAGAACTGAGGTCCGTGCACCTGGGTGGTGCCTATGTAGGCACTGCAACGTCATAACCATCGCGGGCACCAGGTATTGCGCATCAAAAGTTTCTGGATCCAGCCTGACGCCTGGGGAATTCAAAGGTAAGGAATCTGCCGCTAGAAGTCTCCATCAGATAAGGTACTAGGTCTGTTACCCCGATCCCTGAGATGGGGTCAGGGTTGTCATGTTCTGTGGTTGCCAAAGCCATTTGCTACCTGTCTAGGTTTAGGGGTGCACGTGGTAGCACTGTGGGCTAGCTGGTCTCTAGGACGACATACCCTGCGGGGTGCACAGAATCAGTCTGGCACCATCCCTAAGTTTATGTTGCCCAACAAACGCACAGTTCCTATTGGGAAGTGGGGAGCTACACAACATAGCGCTGTCAACATTGGTAGAATTGTCTCCCTTTTAATGGATCGCCTGAGTAGTTCTATTGTTCTTTTTCAGAAACCCCTACTTACCTCTTAACCAGAGACGGCTGTGGTGGTAGGGACTATACTAGTCAGCTGAGTAGATAATTCCTATGTAATGGCTGTAGGTTGTTCAAGCATGAACTCTTCAAAGGATTTATTTCCCATTATGTTACCCACTCTAATTCATTAATGCATTTTATATAATGTCTTCAGATGAAGATGCTTTAGCACTTAACAAGTCTGAGATCTGCAGACATGGGTTATTCAGAAGCTAATACAACATGGTCTTGCAGCTACGGGCGGATGACGCTGTCTACGTGGTTGAGGCTCATGAAGCACTTAGAACAGAGGTATTCTATTCCTAGGAACTAATCCAAGGTTACAATAGTCTTTTGGCTGAAAAGGAGTGGCCACCTTTGTTTTACTGTCTGGCAGGAATACGCTAACCCCAACAGCAGAGCCATTCAAAGTCATGTGCCTCATATACTGCCAGAAAGTACAAATGGTTAAGACAAGAAAATGGCAACTTTCTAAAGACTTTGCAGAATTGGGACTTAAAATCCAACTTTACCATAAAAAAGATTTAAAACTACAATTCATTTGAGTCTAAGCAGCATATCTCTACCTGCTCCGATTCAAAAGTTATCACTTGATTAACGCAATGCTAGTCAATGGAAGCGATAGACCTAACAGTAGTGAAAAACTACTTTAAGAATAGTTCACTATTAAGACATGTAAAATGTAAACCCACATGTCCTACTTTATAAGGCAGCCTGCCCTATGCCTTTAGGGCCTAACTTAGGGGTGACACATCTTTAAAAAAGGAAAGTTTAAAGACTGGCAAAAGGTTTATTGGGTGACTTATTAGTTTAAAAAAGGAAAGTTTAAAGACTGGCAAAAGGTTTATTATGACAGGTTCAAATAACAGTTTAAAACTGCACTAGAGGATGCAATGGTAGACCTGAGACATGTTTTAAAAGACTTCTTAAGTGGATGACACAATGAGTGTTGCAGGTCCACTAGTAGCATTTAATTTACAGGACCTGGATACATAGTACCATTTACTAGGGACTTACTAGTGAATTAAATTTGCAAATTGAGTGTAAACCAATTATATAATATTTTGGTGAGAGAGCACAAGCACTTAAGCAGTGGCTAGCAGTGGTAAAGTAGTAAACTGCGCAGAGTCCTAATGACAACAAAAACAAATCCAGCAAACAGAAGGAATGAAGGCAAATTGTTTGGGGGAATACCAACCTAAGAAGGTTTAACATTAGGCAAAAGATATTCTCTATTTTGTCCCTCTGAAAACAACTTTACAGAATGAGTCTTTTTACATATCCAGCATCCTTTAAGGTGAAAGGTGCCCCCATATGCTTCACTGTATAATACACTATGGTGCTGTTTTATCTGAAAGCTGTGTCGTGGCTATAACTGTGTATCATCACATGATAGTGCTAGAGAGCCTTTGCTGGCAAACGTTTAACCAGTCTGAAGACTAGGAGGATACTTCATAAGGTTGGGAATGTGCAGGAGAAAATAATCCGATAGGTCTGAGACCATCTTGAAAACATATTTAAAATCTTTAAAGAAAAATGGAGGTAAGTGAATTGTTGAGAGTCGCTAATAAGTAACAACCCACAGAGAATATTAAGGCATTCGTATAAATTAGCATCACATAGGTACTTCAAAAACTGAGGCAATTACTTCTCAATGGACAGTAGGATAGAAGATAAATATATTCTGGTAGAGCTATTGTAAACAACGGTGGGACTTACTCTGTGCTCAGCAAGGTTTAAAAAATTAACTCTGTTCGCCATGAAAGCATGGCATTTTGTGGTTTTGAGAGTTAAGTTAAAACACAGGCCGACATGCATTATTGTACAATATAGGTCTTATAGGCCTTAATAGTATCTTTAAATTGAAAAGCCCCAGACTGGAGTTCATAGCAATGACTTGGTCCAGAGTCTTAAAAAGAAATTCTTAGTGAAGGGAGCATTTCATAAATAGGGCTCTCGATTTTATGGTATTTTTTTTAACATATCCGTCTGTATTTATCCATATTTATTTTGTTGCCATCTTATTGGTATTGATCCTTATTTATTTAGTGTTATGAGTATTAATGTAGCCATACAAATGTATATTTCTATATTTATTTAACTGATACACATGCACTGCCGCATTTTAGCAAAATTAAGCAGGAAATACATCAAAATACTACACCCACAGATAAATATTAACACTATGTACAAATATATGTTAACAAATGCCTATATTTAAGGAAATCTCATCCTACTTTTTAACTCCCCATGCTATCTATCTGCTCAGCGGTTGGCCTAGAATTCATAAAGGACAGCATGGAGAGTCTCTCACAAAAGAACAACTTTTAGTATTTTTCCGCTTCTAAAAATAAAGACAGATAGTAAGAACATTGTTTCCGTCTGTATCTGTAAAAATCCGAAAATAGAAAAACTGGGAGCAAATAAGTCAGGCCTTGGCAAGCCTGCAAGTTTAAAAAAAACTTTTTTGCAAACATATGGAACAACCATTTAAAGAGAAAAAGTAATTACAAGTTAAAATATTGGTGTCTTAAGGTGGCATGCATGCTTTAAGAAGTTAGTAAAAATGGACCAAGACAAGAAAATATGTAAAAACAATGATAAAACGAAAGCCAAATTATGCAGTCCTGCAACTGAAGTGAACTACTTTTAAGATTGATGAGCAAACATGCAAGAGTGAAACACCATCATTCATAGTGCAGACAGCCAAGGGTTGAAGTGAGCTGACAACCCTGTGCTACTGGATGACGTTGGGGGAAGCAAAAATTAAATGCCATGTGTACAGACCAATGGATGAAGAAGGCTGACAGAAACCCCTCAATGTTATTATATTTATGTATTTTCACAATGATTTTTTGGGGACACTTAAAGGGACAAGACAGCCAGCACTGTCTCTAGGCCCGACCTTAAAATATGAGGCTGGCAAAACTGCTACGCGGATCTACGCCAGACATAAAATTCTTGGTTCAGCATCGGTCCCTTCCTGAGAGGTAAAGGAAAATTAAACAAATCCCAGTTGTACACAATAAGGGGATAATACAAAGGAGAGTGAATGTTTATCTTTGGTGTTGCTAAGGGGCACATGCATATTTGTTTTTTGCGGTCCTGCCCCTTTGCGACCGCAATTTTTGCAATTGGTTTGCATCATTCCAAATGCAAAAAAATCGCTATTTAAGTAACTTAAATTGCGATTGCATTTAGGGAATCGCAAATTGCGATTCCCTAAATGCAATGCAACAAAAAAAAAAGAAGTGCAATTTCGCTTTTAAGAAACGTAGATTACCATCAACTTAAAGTTGATGGTAATTTGCGAAAACTTTGAAAAATGCACAAAAGTGCATTTTTCAAAGTTCTATGTTGCACACAAACATGCCCTTGGAGCATGTGTGTGTGCAACATGGTTTTTAATTGCACTTTCAGGGGTGCATCAGGGTGTCCTTTTGGCACCCTTGCACCCTTGAAATTGCATGCGCAATTTGCGAGTACCTAGTTGGTACTCGCAAATTGCACATGCAATTCCCATAGGCCCACGGGAATGAATGGGAAGCCATTCTTTATTTGCGATTCGCAATTTGCGAGTCGCAAATAAGGAATGTGTAAGAAATGCAATTTTTGGGTGGATTCCTAAATAAATAAGGAATTGCGATTCCTAAATTGCAATTTCTTAAAAATCCCAATTTAGGAATCGCAATTCCTACGTTTGATGCATGTGACCCATATCTTTTTACGGGCTTTACAAAAAAATTGAAGAAGCTGATATTTTTGTTAATCCTGCAGAGAACCCCAAAAATTACCAACGGTAAGCTGTTTAGAGGAGCAATATGTGTGAATGAATTCTCTAAATTAAATAGAATAAATAAGATATGTCTGTTAGAAATCAAAGACAAATAGTATGACTAAAATGTATGGCAGGGTTCTTTTTCGCTGTAAAAAGTTATAAAGTTATATGCAGCACTATGAACCTGTGCTGGACGCAAGACCTGGATGTTGCTGTCAAAAGCACTAGAAGTACCCTTCACAAGTCAATACCAACCGGAGATTATATATATATATATATATATATATATATATATATATATATATATATATATATATATATATATATCTATATATATCTATATATATAGATATATATAGATATATATATATATATATTCACTGAAAAAACCATAGGTTTTACACCAGTTATGGTTAGCTGGATATTTTACTCGCATAAAACCATTGAAATTCCCACGTTATAGTTAGTTGGACTCACTATAACTTGCGCGTGCAATGCACTGCTGATGACGTCACATATTACATCACTCATGACATGGTCAGTGACATCACTCATGACATCACTGATGACACCATCCAGTGAATGTGTGTCTTTCTGAAAAATAAATAATAGTGAGTAATGTTTAAATATTTAAATATATGTGTTATTGTTTCACTTTGTGTATAAGTGGCTGCATGGGTTGGTGAGTAGCTACATGTGTATGTATATGGGTTATTAGATGTTTTTCTTAGTATTAGTATGAGTGTTTGTATGGTTTGGTGGGGGTATTACTTAGCACATAGATGCATGAATGACTGACTCTCTCTTTGTATGTGTTTTGAAGACAGCATATGTGCAGGACTGTATGGGTGGATGAGTGTGTATATGTGAGTGTTAGTGAGTGAATGACTGTCTCACTAGTGTCTTTATCAGTAACTACATATGTTTTAATCTAGTATATGTGAATATTGATGTATATAAGTGAGTATATGTGAGAGTGAGGGATTCTAAGAGTTCCTGTTTAAATTAGTATGTGTTTCTATAAGTGATTGTTTAAGAGAGTAAGTATGTGTAAGTTTCCTTAGAAGTAAAGTGGTAGTGTGTGTATAGCTATATATGCAAATGAATAGATGTTCAATAGTTTATTTGCATGTGTGAGTATGTGTGTGAGTAACTTTTGGATGCCTGTCAGTGTGTAACAGGATGTATAGGTGTATCACTACATATGATGAGGGAGTATATGTATGAGTGACTATATAGAACTGTTGGTGAATGAGTGGATGTATATATAGATGGTGGAATTATTGAATTGGTTGTTGTAACTGGTATGGGTATCTCCATTTTGTTTGAAAACGTTAGTTTCTATTTTTGAATATGTGTTTCAAGGGTTACATTACAGTGAAAGGAGGTTTGTCACTCTGTCACAATGATGGTGTCATCAGTGATGTCATGAGTGATGTCACTGACCATGTCATGAGTGATGTAATATGTGACGTCATCAGCAGTGCATTGCACGCGCAAGTTATAGTGAGTCCAACTAACTATAACGTGGGAATTTCAATGGTTTTATGCGAGTAAAATTTCCAGCTAACTATAACTGGTGTAAAATCTATGGTTTTTTCAGTGAATTTAATAGGTTTTTTAAATGCTAATTCCTAACTATAACTGGGGTGAAACCTATGGTTTTTCAGTGAATTTCATAGGTTTTTTAATAGCAAATCTCTATAGGTATGAAAAGTAATACTTTTTATAACGAATTTTAAATTGTGTAAATATATATATATTTTTTTATTGTTTGCCCTGGTACGCGCCCCGGAGCGCTCCCGGGGCGCGTACCGGGGAGCGTCCCGAGAGCGCTATTCCCGCGAACGAAAACAACATCATGACGTTTCGCGTAGTCGCGTGATGCGTCATATGACGCACTGCGTAAGCGCACCCGGAATCACGCGATCGCATACGATCGCGCAACGTCATGACGCGCTTACGCGACGCGCCCCGGGGCGCGTAGCGTAAGCGCATCGGGTCATGTGATCTGAAAATAACACTTTTCATCGGTGCAGATCAGTTTTGGTTTCCAAATGATGAAAGCTTGGATCATGTGACTTGAAAATAACACTTTTCATTGGTCCAGAACACTTTTTTTTCCCAAATGATGAAAACCCCTGTAGCAGGGTTTCTGTTCTCCCACAGAACTGTGCACAGAGGATTGGAACCTCAGCGAATTAGGGTGACCCAAAACTCACCTTAGTACCCAACAAACCCCTTACCGAGCTAGCTACAGTGTCTCATTGGTCATAACAAACTCCCAATGTTTAGACAAACCAGAACATGAGCTTACAATACCTCAGGTTACGTGGAACACATGAGCACTCTTTCGTTATACAATCATTTCAAACCAGAACGTGGAGTAAATGAGGACACGTGAACATTTGAAATATTTATTTACTAATGCCGTCTCCTCAGGCGCAGTATCTTAGATAATACAAGGAAACATATTATCAGAAGCAAAGTTATCAGCATAGTTACTAGTCCATAGAAAGCAAATGGTGACAGCATGTTAACATGCTGTAATGAATAAGAGTTAACAACACTTATTTCTCACCCTCCCTAACACACATATTATATTAATAGCTAAGAAGGTCTTTTTGGGTTTGAATTAGGGCGGGCCCATACCTCAGGATCCTAGAATGAAGAGATCACATCAGCATACACCAGCTCTCTCTGCATGCAAACAGCATTAAGTGTGTTTGTGTGCTTCAAGCAAAGCAATATAAAACCCGCCTAAAGCCCAAAGTTGGCAGAAGCTGCACTTATGTTAAGTCTATGAAGGCGCGAAGATCAGACCTCATAACAATTCAGTATCGTGTTGTTCCTGAAGCTTCAGCACTCTCTGTACAGACATAGTTTATTAAGCAAAACTGATATCAGAGTAATAACATATTATTCTCATGTAAACCACAACGAACTACTAGGTTGAAAGCTAAATCAACAATTAAGTGTCGTGTGCAGAAGCAGCAAAAGGAAAAATGGTGTTTAAACATGTAATGTGCCTATGCTAACTTAACGCATTATAAAGATATACAGTAGCTATATGACACCCCCCCATGATCCGAGGACGGATAAGATAAGATAAGATAAGATAAGATAAGGGCAACTTCATGAAAGCAGAGTTCAAGAACCATGAACAAACTTATAATTATAAAAAGCTGCAGTAATCAAATCAAAATAAAAAAAGTCAATTTCAGAATTCCTCAGCACTCAAGCCAATAGGACTGGGAGGTGAAAAAAAATTTGCAAAAAAGTGGGGCATCATCATAAACCAATAAGGTTCTTCAAGGCAAGACCGAATATGCAAAATATGCAGCAACAGCCTCCAACAGGAAATCACCGTCTTCATCCGAAAACAGTTCAGCCATCCAGTTCAAAAGAGGAAAAGAACAAACGTGTTCTCCCAATACTGGAGCCTCTATTACCATCAGAGGACAACTCGGTGGGTTTTCAAGAAAGCTCATTGCCAAGAAATCCTGCGCCGCTGTAAGAATGTTCCAAGGACCCATTAGTCCATGCATCGCTGCTAAGGCCATAATCCTGTCGCCAGTACAAACCAACTCGTGAGTAACGATGGGACTCATCAGCTGATTAAAGTCGACTTCAGGAGAAACCGGTCCGCAGAGACACAAATCAATGGCCCAGTCAAAATCACAGCTTAGGCAATGAAACACAGGCTGGGCACAGGTGAAGTAGGAAAATCAAAACGATAATCCATATGCCGTGCTTAAAATCGCAAGCGGCAGCGTGCCATAATATTCAAGCATTCGGTTGCGAAACAACGCCAGGAGGGGCTGGGCGGCTTCTTCCACATGTGGGGCATCCATATTTAAGGAAGCAAATAATCACTAGAACAGCTGCTGCTAGTGCCAGGATAACCGGGAATCCACCAAACAAACTCGAAAAAATGGAATGGAAGAAAGCAGGGATGACTCCAAAGATTTTTTCAAATGAAGTTACAAGACCACTGCTAACAGATTTTAAAAAATGCGCCAGTCCAGTTGTGGAGGACGCGTTAAAGATAGAATGTACCATCTCGCTGAAATGCAACGGTAAATCAGTATTTAAAAGGGCCTGAACCTCAGTCCGGTTGTTAGCTATGTGAAGAACGAAAGTCTCCCTAGCCGAACTCAAGGCCACTTCTTTCTGGGACAATAGAGCCCTTATTCTGCTCATGCCGCTGAATTCTGCTTTCAAGGTTGGGATGCGTGGCCAAATGGAAACCTCCCTATTATCATGCGTGGGTGGGTACAGAACATTTCTGCAGCAAACTACACGTTCAGTTACGGTGACCACATAAGCTACACCTCTAATTAACCCGCAACAATCTTCATTATTTAAAAGTAAATAACTTCCGTTTCCCAGCAAGGTAAAAGTCGGGGTGATTGCAGGCACTGGAGTTCCTTTTAAAACACAGGCTAAGTTAGGCCGGTCTTGGTTACAAGAGCCGTGCAATTGTATATGCCTACACATTAGCGAATGGTCTGGTGTTTCCGTACACTCCTCCCCATTCAGATAAACCTCCTGTCCGTCTTTCAAACATCTATAAGTGAAAGGAAGGGACCAGACTTCAAGGAGAAATGCACTACCTAAGGGTTCATAGCGACCTATGGCAACATATCGCATACAATTTGTAAATTTATACAATGCAAAAGGTAAAGTTATTAAGCCGTGGATAAGCCACGTTGCAGCGTTGGCCTCTGCCACCGAAAAAGGCAAGGACTCCAATCTCTCAATATGTAACATAGAAAATGAAGCATCTCGCATGGAAAGCAAGCGCTGCTTGTCAGTCAAATTAAAAGGGGCAAAGAGAGAAGAAACATTCATGTAGGTCCATGGCACCTTGCCAGCTTTCAACGTTTGAAGGGTCCATGCAAATTGCATGATAGAACGTAATTGATTCTGACCATGGTACAACACAGACACTTCATCATGCACAATATCCACTACAGAAGACACAAGATTATCTAAAGTGTAAATGCGGGAAGAAAGCATGTTAATACTATTATCTACCACAGCAGGCACCTTTTCTAGATTGGCTTGATCTATAGCTCTAAGGCGTGTCGCAGCCTCAATCTGTGACGTCTTCCAGATTTCATTGTAAACAGCATATATCCATCTCTTTGATCTACCACTAGCCGGGCCCTTTATGAAATCATTCAAATCTACATCATCATTCAGCTTTGCAAGATGTAATTTAACTGCAGACAACGTTGAATGTTTCAGCCAATTCTGACACAATTTGCCCACAGAGTAAGTCATGACAGAATGCTCAGTTTCAAAACGTGGATCAGGCCTGACCTGTGTAAAGCCATCAGATAAACCCAGAAAACGGTGCTGGCATGAATCCGCACTTCTGTGCCACACTAGCCAACCCTTTGGATCCATACTGGATATGTTAAATGATGAATTCAGCAATAGGGTTTGCAAGTCCCTAATCGAAAACCGAGTATAATTACTCCAGCCAGAATATTCTTCTAACTCTGGGATGGTCGGAGAATTTAATTTTTTAGAAGTAGCCAATCCAAAGCACGTCGTTTGTGAAATAGAAGAATTAAAAAACAACAATAGATTTGGGATGAGACAAGCACGGTGCAAAGCCTCAGTGCCTTGTACTTACCAGTTTTTAGAACCCCAAACTGATTTTAAATCAATAGTTTCCTTCCATAATTCATAGCCGCCAACAGCCAGCTGATCAAGAAAGGACTTCGAATACAATAATTTGGTATCGGTAAGTTTAACCTTGGACATAGGCTTCTGTGTCATTTTGAAATAAAAGGACTCGGGATTAGACTGATTGAAGTCAGTAAAATAAGTGTACTTTTTCAAAAAAGTACTCGAGCTGCCTTGTTTAGGGGCTGGGCAATGTTCCCATTGTGTATAATTTACAGTATTCCTTTTTGATGCTGTTTTATGTAAGAAGTGATTGCCAAAATGTTGAAAGCAAAACAAATCACCATAATTAGCAGATTCTAAGTACAAATCTTCCGCATCAAAGGCAGCATAGTATTGCAAATCAGAAAACAAAGACTCTACGGCCTGTACATCCCAATCATCAGAACGTATGTTTTGTTTCACTACATCCCCCATGTTAACTCTAAGCACATTGGGGACATTAACAACCTCGGTAGGGCCATGAATTTGAAACCTAACGGCATCCCACACTATACCATCAAGGACAGGCCAAGCAGTGATGTTAACAAATGTCAAGTCTCTTTTCAATCTGTGTGCAGAATGCGATGAGGAAAGGGGGGCCAAAGTTCCATTTAGATGTCGAATGCATGTTCTTTCTTCGACATAGTGTCCATTCATAAGTCGGAAAAAATAAAACACAAACCCAATTGACATAAAAAGGTAAATTGAAAAAAGCATCAGCCAAATATATGTCCAAGGGGGAATTAAAAAATGTTCTTTAAATAAGCTGGCATAAACCGCAAAACGTGAGGGTACTTTCGAGGCATTGGAACCAGTGTCAAATGAAAATCTGGATTCTGTGGCCAAACGGGCTTGCAGGTCAGGCATGGACAAGTCAGTGGGGTAAGTAGAGTCAATTTCAGCAAGGTCTGTACCGGGCAAAGTACGTAATAAAGGACTGGAAATAGCAGGCAACTCGATTGCCACTTCAGTTTCATGATTAGAAGCAGTGGGCAAAACTGAATTTCTCACAATGGAAGGACAGGAAACAGCCGGTGTCATGCTAAGAAGAATCGGCCACTCTGTGTATCTTGACATTGTCTTCTTGGAGAAATGCGCACAGTTGCGCGCTCCTACTACACTAAAAAAATTACAGTCTTTACTGGGCTTTTTAAATTTCGGGAGGACATACATTCCGGAATATGCCCAGCATATCAAGCCTTTGTATGCTTTGATACAACCAACTTTTTCCAAATCATGCTGGCTGCCTGAGCATTCAGCCATCTTGCAGTCCTTGCAGGCTGATCTGCTCGCTTCTAAGTTCTTACTGACTCGTGATAACCATACCAACCTGGTGATAAGAATAATACCGGGGACAGTGGGTTTCACGTACCTCACTTTTAATGAAGGAGACACAGTACCTATTGCTTACAAGTAACACTTGTACACTATGGCTGAGATGCGGTTTCCCACTGTGGAAAAGGTTTTAACAGCTGTGCAGATGGCTATTCTTAAGGAACGGGCTCTGTCACAGGGGAAACGCATGTTGGTTGTTACACCCTGTCCTCATTTGGAGGCAGTCACGAAAGCCAGTGTACCAAATTCAAAAGCTTTGCACCCTCGGTAGATTCAGTGGGCTGCGTCCTTGACGTCCACTGATGTCACGTTTATTTTTGACGCCTCGTTGCGGTCGCAAGAGTACTTGCAGTATGAGTTTGTTCATCCTGCTCCTCTGGCTGTGCGACCTTTGGAGGACTTCCATTGTATCATTTACACTGATGGTTCGGCGCAGGTTGCGCATGGCTCTGAACATGCCTACGTTTCCGCTTGCCGCCATTGTCAACGAGTTCACAGTCAACGAGTTCAGGAGTTAAATCCTTAGGCAAAGTAATCGTCAACATTCTATGTTTATCAGCAGGAGTAGAATTCGGAAACACAGCCTCCAGTTGGTCAAATTTCTCGGCAAGCCAGAAAGGGAAATCATCTTTATCATCGGGTCGCTTACCAAAAACCGAATTGACCATAACAGGATAGAGTCTTAAACCGCCATGTTCCGTTTGAACGGCCGGACCCCCCGGGGGACCTCCCGGGAGATGTCGACCTATGTATTGCACTAATGCACGAATCACGGCAATAGAGACAACATGTAGTCTGCGAATATCCGCCAAGGGACAAGCGCCGTGATTCGGGTGCGGGGTGAATCCACCCAATGCAGGCCAATTTGTGCCTGGAATGGACAATGGACCCAACCTCGCAGCGGACAAAGGGTGGGGTAGGGCGCCATCAAACCAAACGCGATGCTGCCAATGATCAATAGGTATTTCCAGTGCCCTGTACGGTGTATATTCAGCCGGTACAGGTGAGGGTGTGTAGGTGTTGCGTCCACTCCCAGAAACGTTACCCACGAATAAAACAGTTCGAAAGGGTACGCCGGATCTGCACACACCACCAAAATCACAGCCAAGCCCTCTAACGGGACTTGGAAAGCCTGTAAATGGTTGCGTACTGCAATGCGACTATGCTGCGGGATGGCCACAGCCTGCGCCATGATTGCACCGGAATAACTGAAAGAAACAAAGGAAACTTTGTAGCACAACTGGGTAGTAATTCAAAAGAAACCATTTTAGATAGAATCAAGCTTGAAAAGACCTATTTCAAAAATAGGTAGGTTTCACCGACACCACCGTTTTCCGGAAACGACAGTGAAGGGGTTAAGGTTTGAACGATATACTACTCGAGTGTCATGATATAAGTCCACCAACGTATGGGCGCCATGTAGCAGGGTTTCTGTTCTCCCACTGAACTGAGCACAGAGGATTGGAACCTCAGCGAATTAGGGTGACCCAAAACTCACCTTAGTACCCAACAAACCCCTTACCGAGCTAGCTACAGTGTCTTATTGGTCATAAAAAACTCCCAATGTTTAGACAAACCAGAACATGAGCTTACAATACCTCAGGTTACGTGGAACACATGAGCACTCTTTCGTTATACAATCATTTTAAACCAGAACGTGGAGTAAATGAGGACACGTGAACATTTGAAATATTTATTTACTAATGCCGTCTCCTCAGGCGCAGTATCTTAGATAATACAAGGAAACATATTATCAGAAGCAAAGTTATCAGCATCATTACTAGTCCATAGAAAGCAAATGGTGACAGCATGTTAACATACTGTAATGAATAAGAGTTAACAACACTTATTTCTCACCCTCCCTAACATACATATTATATTAATAGCTAAGAAGGTCTCTTTGGGTTTGAATTAGGGCGGGCCCATACCTCAGGATCCTAGAATGAAGAGATCACATCAGCATACACCAGCTCTCTCTGCATGCGAACAGCATCAAGTGTGTTTGTGTGCTTCAAGCAAAGCAATATAAAACCCGCCTAAAGCCCAAAGTTGGCAGAAGCTGCACTTATGTTATGTCTATGAAGGCGCGAAGATCAGACCTCATAACAATTCAGTATCGTGTTGTTCCTGAAGCTTCAGCACTCTCTGTACAGACATAGTTTATTAAGCAAAGCTGATATCAGAGTAATAACATATTGTTCTCATGTAAACCACAACGAACTACTAGGTTGAAAGCTAAATCAACAATTAAGTGTCGTGTGCAGAAGCAGCAAAAGGAAAAATGGCGTTTAAACATGTAATGTGCCTATGCTAACTTAACGCATTATAAAGATATACAGTAGCTATATGACACCCCACCTTTTTTCCTCACTCTGACTTTCATCTTTGTGAGAGGAAGACCTGTTTCTGCTTGTTCAGTCATGGCATCTGTAGTAGCTGCAGCTAGTGGACCCCACCACCACCACAACCACCTAGGAAGGAAGGACCACCTGCACAGTTCCTTCCAAACCCAGAGGAAGAGGAAGAGGAAGAGGAAGAAGAAGAAGAATAGGAAGAGGAGGTAGAGCCGAGGCAGTTCTTGCGTGAAGAGCCCCGGCAATCCCACCACATAGACAATTTTATATGGCAATTTTTTTCTTACCCTCGAGAGCAAAAAAAGGTCAATGCCCGGTACGTGACATGCCTCATTTGCAATGCAGTTCTGTCCCGAGGCACAGACAAAAAGTATAGTTTTGGAAACTATACTATGCACCGCCACATGCAGAGGTGGCATCCAATCAATTATAGCGTTGCTGAGGTGCGTCACCTCCAGGATAACCCACCAACTCCTGTGGCCAGTATATCGTCACAGGAAACTCTATCGGGACCAGAGGCGAGGGAGACGGTCCCAAATATTCAAAAGAATTTTGTGCACCTGAAGCTAGTGTGCATTTATTGTGGTGCACTAATTTCTTATGGGGAGAGGAGTATCATTTTAATTAATAGAGCATTTGAAAACCACAAGTGCTCAAAACACCCCAAGAAGTAATTTTTTTGTTGTTGCTCCTGTTGAGCCCTTTCTAATGCCTGTTTTTCGTTGTTCCGCCCAAAAAAAAACCCAAAAATATAAAATTGTTCAAAAAATACAAAAAAAAAGAAAAAAATGTTCAGAAAATATAAAACAACAAAAACAATTAAAAAAAAGTTATTTTCAGAACTACCTCCCATTTATAAAAAATTGATAAAATGTTTAGCACTCTGGCAATCTCTTTTTTTTTTATTCGCTCCCCGGTGCGCGTACCGGGCGCTCCCCCCGCGAAAATCGAAAAAAAACGAATTTTTTTTTTTTTACCTGAGGGACCCTTTTATGGCCCCCACATCAAACCTAGAGGATCAGGGGGGGTGTACCCTGCCCCCTTTTCATTATTTTCCCTTTTGTTTTTACCACCTCTTGTGTCTCGATCCTACCGAGACACAAGATGGCAGCCGCTGCGAACTGTTTCGAATGTTTACAGACACCCGAGAGCCAATCAGCTTCCCGTGCGCAGGTCGCGTGGCGCGCCCGGAGCGCTCCCCGGTACGCGCACCGGTGCGCGCTTACAGATATATAAATTTTTTTGAACCTAAATTACTCAAAATCCTCTGGACCACATATCTTGAGACATAGCAAAGGCACATCGGGCTACCAGTCCCTACAATTTTGCCAAGTTTGGTGAAAATCCATTCAGCCGTTCGAGCTAAAAGTGCGACAGACCGCCCTATGGAAATTAACATGGGGAAAACACGTTTTGGGACCCCCCTTTTATCTCGGCCCCCGCTTTACGAATCCCCCCCAAACTTTCAGGGAAGGAGCGGAGTGCCGCGAGGCAAAGTTGCTGAAAAATCCAGGCTGATTCCTCAACCGGCGCCAAAGTTATTCCAAATAGAATGTTGCGATTTCCCTATGGAAATCGATCCTAACTATAACTACCTACTGGCGACCGCCAGTAGGTTATATATATCGGTCGCCAGTAGGTAGTTATAGTTAGGACCTAGTTTCCATAGGAAATCGTCAACATTCTATTTGGATTAACTTTGGCCCTGGTGGATGAATCTTTGCGAATTTCTCAAAGAAGATGGCTCGGTCCGCTGCGCTCCTTCCCTGAAAATTTGGGGGGGATTGGTAAAGTGGGGGCTGAGATAAAAGGGGGGCCCCAAAACGTGTTTTCTCCATGTTATTTTCCATAGGACGTTTAGACACGGCTACAGGTCGAACGGCTGAATGGATTTATAAGAAATTTGGCAAAACTGTAGAGTCCGGCTCGCAGATTACGCTTTTTGTGGAATGGTGTAAATCCGTTCAGTAGTTGTTGAGAAAATTAAAGTTAAAGTCAATTATATATCTATAAGCGCGGACGGGTGCGCGCACTCAAGCGGCTGCGCGCGGAATTCTTTTTTGCTGCGTGACGTCTGTTAACGTTCGATTCGAAGGAAATCAGGAAGTGTTGACCGCCATTTTGTCACTGCGAGTAAATATATTGTCATTTCAAAGCGTTGGAACATGGAAAGGGGAGAAGGTAGAGATTGTTTTGCTGCGTAGGTTTTCTCAGGGTGTGCAGTAAGGACCTTAAACGCGAAAATATATATATTTTTTTTTCGAAAAAAGTTGCGGGGTGCGCGCGAGTAAATATATTCTCGTTTTAAAGCGTTAGAACATGGAAAGGGGAGAAGGTAGAGATTGTTTTGCTGCGTAGGTTCTCTCAGGGTGTGCAGTAAGGCCCTTAAACGCGAAAATATATATATATTTTTTTTTTTAAATTGCGGGGTGCGCGCGAGTAAATATATTCTCGTTTCAAAGCGTTGGAACATGGAAAGGGGTGAAGGTAGAGATTGTTTTGCTGCGTAGGTTTTCTCAGGGTGTGCAGTAAGGACCTTAAACGCGAAAATATATATATATATTTTTTTCCGAAAAAAGTTGCGGGGTGCGCGCACTCGGGCGCGCACAACTATTTACAAAAGTGTGAAAATGGAGATAAATCTGAAGTTTGAGTGCTTTGATATAAGGTGGCTCTGAAAAGAGCCCTTGTGTTAATTGAGTTGTTTCTGCATTTATAAGTAAGTACCGATGCAGAGTCTGATATAATATTGTTGGCAGCATTTTGAAAGGAAAGACAGGGGCCCATTTTCTGGTTAACAGGCGACCAGGCCAACTTTTCACGCCAGGCCCATTCCTGCAAAGTCGACCGCCATTTTTAGGAGATCTGCAACCACCGGCAGTCACTGGGTTGCAGGAGCAGATGGACTCAAGCCTGTCGGGCGAAGCATCGTTGCACCGCCACAGTGGACGAGACCCTGCTGGGTGAGTGGAGCGTCGCTGTACCGCAACAGTGGGCGAGTCCTTTGCTGGGCTCGTGGAGCGTCCCTATACCGCCACAGTATGCGAACCCTTTGCTGGGCTCGTGGAGCGTCCCTATATCGCCACAGTGGACGAACCCTTTGCCGGGTGCGTGGATCGTTGGGGGGTGCAGCTGAGGGGCCTCCACCTGGGGAGGCGGGAGAGGCTCGTCCGCGCCGCCTCTCCCTCCCAGTGCACCCCACGGCGTCTTGCTGACATTTGTTATGGCCGGACCAGGCGATGAAGAGAGGGGGGGGTCGGAGGCATATGCAAGACATTCCCCCCTCGTTGCCTGCAAGGCGCTGAAAAAAGAAGAGAATGGGAAGACAACTACATCTCGGGTAGGGCCCATGCCTTCTCTGGCCGATGGCGGCCGGCCGCTCTTTGCCACGGCCCCAGGAACGGATCCCTTGGTTCATCCTGGGGACAGGCCTTGGCGAGTGGTGTCGCCTCCGGACTATTCACGTAATGGTTCTCCACCCCAGGCCGTTGCCGACGGCTTTTGTAGACTTTCTGACGCTCAAAAACCCTACTAGAAAGCAGCCCAAAAGTAGCCCAACATTGCTACTTTGGGGAAGGAGGGACAGGGACGGCGTCAAGTAGACGGCGAAATGCATTGTGGGTTTGTTGCTGCGGCCGTTTGTCATGTAAATAGTTGTTTTAATATATTTTTGTTCAAGAATAAAAACGTTTTAACCTGTTATTTTGCTGTCGTGTGGTATATTTCTAATATTTGTCGCTCTGATGTCGTTTCCCCTCCCAAATGTAACATGTGATTGTAATCTACAGCCGGACATTCCGACAGGACATGAGAGCAAAAGGGGGGGGGTCAGATCTGAAGTTGGGCAGGCGATAAGATCACGTTTTGCTATGTGCGGCTATCTATGTTCGTGATGGGGCCTAAAAGGGGGCAAGATGGCGGGGCCACTGTGCCGTGACTTTCGCTTTAACTCCAACAGTGGTGAGGGTGAACACAAATGAACGCCGCTTATGTACATATACATTTTCATTTTCTACACCACATGAAACCTGCGCCAGGTTTCATATAGGCGTTTTGTTGCAGGTGGGCATTCATTTGCATGAAAGCCCTGTAAAACTAACACAGTGAAATTTAGAAGATTTCACTGAGTCAGCTTTATAGCATTCCTGAATCAAATCCTTACGCCTGTTTGAAACAGGCATAAGGAGTGATGCACCATGCAATGTGTGGCTTGCTCCTGTGCATTGGAGTAGACATGTCGTGCTTACGACGTGATTCCTGCAATGTGCTGCTTTTGCGGCATAGGTGCGTGACGCATCTGTGTTGTTTTTGCTCAATGGTGCTCCACATTGTAAATGCGGCACACCATGGGTGGCAGAGCAGCGGTGCACATTAACTGGTGCATCTCTGGGGATGCGCCAGTTAACATAAATCTGCCCCTTTACATTTAAGTATGAGCAGGGGACACAGTTTTGGTGAGGCTTATCCAAGGTTAAAAAGAGATGAGTCCTGTTCACTGAAAACTTGGACATAGGACTCACCTCCTCAGCATCGCTGGACATGGCTAAATAATAGCTGCAAAATGTTACTCTTGTTAAAAAAATTTACTATTATAGTCTCTGAGATTTGTCTCTTACTCTGCAACATCTCATTGTTGTTCTCTTTGTTTAAAGATAACGACAACATTAACCATGAGTGATAATAAGCAATCCGTTGATCTCGATCTTATCGTTGAACTTGTCATTGAAACGTCAGTGGAAGTGGATCCCTTAGATGAATTAAATCCTGAGGATGATGAAGAACATGATGAGGATGCCGATTTGTCAGAATTGTATGACATAGGGTGGGAAGCTGACGTCCTTCAGCATATGGAACTATAAACATTTATTTTTAAAATGTACTGGAAATAAAAAGTGAAAATGTAAACCGTTTCATTTAAAATTAAACATAACTTGAAAAACAGGTGATGTGTAGTGTTTTTAATAAAATAGTCAAATATGCTCATAAAAATATTTCTAAACCAATGAAAAGCTTTATTAACAAGTCATATGACCTGTTATGCTTACGTTACGCGCTCCGCGCCGCGCCCCGGATTGTTGGTCATTCAAACTGAGGCTGGCGTCAGCATGAGAGCGCCAACGTCTCGTGGCTACGCCATTCAGAAAATATTGTTGGCAGCATTTTGAAAGGAAAGATCTGCAACCACCGGCAGTCACTGGGTTGCAGGAGCTGATGGACTCAAGCCTGTCGGGCGAAGCATCGTTGCACCGCCACAGTGGACGAGTCCTTTGCAGGGTGCATGGAGCGTCGCTGCACCGCAAGAGTGGACGAGTCCTTTGATGGGTGCGTGGAGCGTCGCTGTACCGCAAGAGTGGACGAGTCCTTTGACGGGTGCGTGGAGCGTTGGGGGTGCAGCTGAGGGGCCTCCACGTGGGGAGGCGGGAGAGGCTCGTCCGCGCCGCCTCTCCCTCCCAGTGCACCCCACGGCGTCTTGCTGACATTTGTTATGGCTGGACCAGGCGATGAAGAGAGGGGGGGGGTCGGAGGCATATGCAAGACATCCCCCCCTCGTGGCCTGCAAGGCGCCGAAAGAGGATCGTCCGCGCCGCCTCTCCCTCCCAGTGCACCCCACGGCGTCTTGCTGACATTTGTTATGGCCGGACCAGGCGATGAAGAGAGGGGGGGGTCGGAGGCATATGCAAGTCATCCCCCCCTCGTGGCCTGCAAGGCGCCGAAAGAGGAAGAGAATGGGACCACAACTACATCTCGGGTCGGGCCCATGCCTTCTCCGGCCGATGGCGGCCGGCTGCTCTTTGCCACGGCCCCAGGAACGGATCCCTTGGTTCATCCTGGGGACAGGCCTTGGCGCGTGGTGTCGCCTCCGGACTATCAGCGTAATGGTTCTCCATAGTTGTTTTAATATATTTTTGTTCAAGAATAAAAACGTTTTAACCTGTTATTTTGCTGTCGTGTGGTATATTTCTAATATTTGTCGCTCTGATGTCGTTTCCCCTCCCAAATGTAACATGTGATTGTAATCTACAGCAGGACATTCCGACAGGACATGAGAGCAAAAGGGGGGGGTCAGATCTGAAGTTGGGCAGGCGATAAGATCACGTTTTGCTATGTGGGGCTATCTATGTTGGTGATGGGGCCTAAAAGGGGGCAAGATGGCGTCGAGCTCGGTTTCTCTCACTAGTTTCATATTTCTCATGAGGGGTTGTTCCTAATGTTTCTATTTTAGCAAGGTCAAAAAGAGATCCTATCAGTGGCCTACTGATTTTGTTCGATTCCTTTTGTTTTCTCTAACGATTTTTAAGTTAAAGTTTGCTAGTACGATACAGCGGCTAGTCCGCATTTTATATATATGTCTTTTTTATTAGGGGTGTCCTCCGGTGGAGTCGGACGATCTACCTCTAATAAACGGTAAGTGTTCCTCTGAAGGAATGCGTCTTGAAAGTGGCTGACTGTAATGTATGATATTTCACTCAGTGACTTTCAGGCCCATGCTGTTTCAAAACTGTGCATGTGTTTGAAGCAGGCGTAGGTATTGACGCAGCATAGAAACTACTAGGAACCAATTGGAAGTGTTGTTTTCAAGTCACATGACTTCACATGCGCGTCTCAGGACGTGTACGCGGTGATAGTATCTGGTTGGAAGTAGCGGTCTAATTCAGGGAAGTTTCAAAACGTGAAAAGGAGTAAATCTAAACACATCCGGATTGAATATATCTTCTGAGTAGTATAAGTTCTATGATGGGTCTATGAAGAAATTTAATAAGTTACAATCGCGAAGTTTTCCCGAAATATATCGGCGGGTGCGCGCACACGGTCGCGCACGATCGAAAGCCAAAAACGGGGAGATAAACGCCCTTTATAATATGCTCCTGGAGCTGTTTTTGGTACAATGAGTTAGTTCTGAAAATAACTTTTTTTTTTTAAAACAACTGTTATGTTGTTTTTTAAATGAAATGAAGAAATTTATCTTTTCTCGGGGCATTTATGACTCTCAATTTTTAGTTTAGTAAGAATGAGGCTCTGCTCTCCGTACAGAAGAATTTCTCCACACTCGTTGCATTTCATGTGCACCGTTGCAAGATATGGTCTCAAGTCCATCACAGCACTCGATGGAGATACAGGTCGTCCACCAGAAGATGTGCTGGCCACCTCTGATGGTAATAGCGTGGCCAGGGCTCTTGTCGATGCCTTTGCACATTCCACAGGGTGCACTTGTTTGACATGCCGCATCATGGTATGTATGGAAAAGGAATATTTTTTTCTTGGATTTCCTCTTGAGAGAACCGAATTGCATATCGTGCAGGTAACTTTTGGCGCATTTACTTTCTTTAATTCTTCAGGATAAGTAAAAAATTTCCAAATAAAAGATTCCTTTTTTCTTTTTAAAGGTAGTCGCTCATTTCCTTCAGATTCGGAAGATGAATGCGGGGCGGCAGCCATTTCAGCAAAGTCTTCCGAAGGGTGTTGAACGTTGTTCTCTTTTGAGAGTACAAAAGATAGTGAGGGAAGTGGGTGGAGTCCTCCGTGTAAATTGCAGAATAGAAACTACTAAGAACCAATTGGAAGTGTTGTTTTCAAGTCACATGACTTCACATGCGCGTCTCAGGACGTGTACGCGGTGATAGTATCTAGTCACGTACGTCATTTGGAAGTAGCGGTCTAATTCAGCGAAGTTTCAAAACGTGAAAAGAAGTAAATTCAAACATATTCGGATTTAATATATCTTTTGAGCTCGATTCAAGCATACAATTGTTAAAGTATAAAACCTTTTATATATTTTTTTAAAATACCAAGGTGTGTACATTCGGTCACACACGAAAGTTTAAAAAGACATTCGGCTCCATTTAATGAAAATTTTCATAATATTAAAAAAGAAGCCTAGGTTTAGTCTGTTTGACGTATTATAAGTTCTTTGATGGGTCTATGAAGAAATTCAATAAGTTCAGATTGCAAAGTTTTCACGAAATATATAGGTGGGTGTGCGCACACGGTCGCGCACGAAAGCCTGGAAATGCGCTATCCATTTTATTGAGAACTGTTGCCGAGAGTGCGCACACCGGGTCGCGCACGAAAGTTTAGAAAGGCTATTTTTATTTACAGACAAATTTTAATGCGTTGAAAAAAAGGCAAGGTACAGACTTTCTAATTCTGTATCGCTTTACAAGTAGTCTCTATGCAACTTGAACAGTGAAGAAAACGGCTTGTTTCCGAAAAAAATATTGCCAGAACTTTATGGACAAAAGTATAGGTTGTATACACGAGATATTTTTGAATTAGCATTTTAAAAACCAATGAAATTCACTGAAAAAACCATAGGTTTTACACACGTTATAGTTAGGAAGTAGCATTTACAAAACCTATGAAATTCACTGAAAAAACCATAGGTTTGACACCAGTTATAGTTAGCTGGAAATTTTACTGATATAAAACCAATGAAATTCCACGTTATAGTTAGTTGGACTCACTATAACTTGCACGTGTAATGCACTGCTGATGACGTCACATATTACATCACTCATGACATCACTGATAACACCATCCTTGTGACACAGTGACAGACCTCCTTTCACTGTAATCTAACCCTTGAAACGCATATTCAAAAATAGAAACTAAAATGTTCAAAAAAATGGAGATACTCATACCAGTTACAACAACCAATTCAATAATTCCACCATCTATATACACATGCACTAATTCATCAACAGTTCTATATAGTCACTCATACATATATTCACTAATCATATGTAGTGATACACCTACACATCCTGTTACACACCGACAGTCATCCAAAAGTTATTCACACACATACTCACACATGCAAATAAACTATTGAACATCCATTTATTTGCATAAACAGCTATACAAACACTACCACTTTACTTCTAAGGAAACTTACACATACTTACTCTCTTAAAAATCACTTATAGAAACACATACTAATTTAAACAGGAACTCTTACAATACCTCACTCTCACATATAGTCACTTATATACATCAATATTCACATATACTACATTAAAACATATGTAGTTACTGATAAAGACACTAATAAGACAGTCATTCACTCACTAACACAGACATATGCACACTAATCCACCCATACAGTCCTGCACATATGCTGTCTTCAAAACACATACAAACAGAGACTCAATCATTCTTGCATCTATGTACTAAGTAATACTCCCACCAAAGCATGCAAACACTCATACTGATACTAAGAAAAACATCTAATAACCTATATACATACACATGTATTTACTCATCAACCCATGCAGCCACTTATACACAAAGTGAAACACTAATACATATATTTAAATATTTAAGCATTACTCAGTAAGATATGTATTCACTAAGATATTCAATAATATATACATATGTAACACATATTTATTTTTCAGAAAGACACACATTCACTGGATGGTGTCATCAGTGATGTCATGAGTGATGTAATATGTGACGTCATCAGCAGTGCATTACACGCGCAAGTTATAGTGAGTCCAACTAACTATAACGTGGAATTTCATTGGTTTTATATCAGTAAAATTTCCAGCTAACTATAACTGGTGTCAAACCTATGGTTTTTTCAGTGAATTTCATAGGTTTTGTAAATGCTACTTCCCAACTATAACGTGTGTAAAACCTATGGTTTTTTCAGTGAATATATATATATATATATATTTTTTGTGGAGGACCTGTGTGCAAAATAATTTTGTCCGTCTGCCCCGAGGGAAAAGGAGCAACAACTGAATCAAGGAGGGACGATTTGCAGTCTCCGCATCAAACGAAAACTGGAGCGTGGAATAGGACGACTGGTCACCCGCGAGTCGTGAGGGGACGAACGGAGGACGCCGACGGTTAGTGGACGCCCAACGAACGTCGTATCCGGCAGCGGTGAGTGACTTCAGTCAGCCCTTGTAAGCGCGCATTTAGCATTGAACACGCTCTCCCTCAGTCCCGTACGGTGTAAAAAACAATTCTCCAAACCCCCTGATAAAACGTGTGCAATGACACTGCCCCAAGAACTAGTTTAAAAACAAAAGCGCACACTCAGACATTTCTACAATGGCGACCCTGGGAGAACTTACGGGGGAAAGGGAGGCAGCTGCCAATGAAATGTTCAGGTCAGCAAAAGAAAGACCGACCAGTACAAATGACATTCCGGAGCCCATAGTGGCAACCACCAATTTGAAAAGCCTGTTCCAACAATTAGAGAGGCTACAAGAACGAGAAGTGAGGAAATGGTGGGAGGCCACCTCCCTTGAAAGATATATAGACTGTAATCGGATCCCCAGGGGTTTACACATTTATACAATCCCGTCATATGAGAACCCGGACCCAGCCCTGCTAAAAGACTGGGCGGAATATACCGCAGAATCAGCGAAGGGATTGGTCAGAATGCTCATAAAATATGCTTGGAGCGACCGGGATAAATGCATCAAAAATATAACAGACCTGGAGGAAACCATTGCCAAAGAAAAGGATACCAAGGCCTGCGAGGAATTGAGAACAGCTATGGCCAAGAGACTTAAAAAATATGAACTAGAAATACGGAAAAGGAAACAGACAAAATTCCAAAGGGATGAGCAAGACTACTTGTCGGGCAGGATTTTAACCTTTGCACGCAAGTATGATGCCACAAGAAAGAGACTCGCTCAAGGGAAAGGACAGACGAACACCATTGATACCGAAGAATCAGAGGTAGAGCTATCGGATGGGAGACACAACACGGCTCCGCCTACGAAAGGAAAAGATAATGCTAAACCTTTTTTCGACGAGTACCAGGTGATGAAAGAGACCATGCAAAGACCACAACTAAGGAACCACCCACCCCAAACAAGCTGAAGAGGAGGACGAGGCGGGGGAAGAGGCACAAGGGAAGGTTCGCAGGGCACCACCATCCCAATGGTCACACGGAGTGTTTCCAATCAAATGAAACAATGATGAAAATGGAAGACAACAATGTCATCAATCTGTCTAAAAGGACGTTAGCCAATGATGAGATAAAGGTACTCAGAAAGGGTCTAAGCTTTTGTCCCACGAGCGAGTTTAACCTTGTGGACACTAAAATCGGCTTGTTCAGATTTATAAGGAAATTAAAATTCAAAAAAATCTTTTTACAACATCCAATAATGGGACAAGAAAAACAAGGCAAGCAATGACTGAGAATACATCCAGAGAGGTAACAATAGAGGACAATCTCCTAAACATTTTGTTAACTCCTACGCAGGATTTGCAAACAAGTGAACCCCATATGGACAGTGACAATGGAACAAATATCGCACAAGTGAGAGACCCGAGTAATCTAAAAAATAAATCAAAAAAACTACCAAATGCTTCTCACGATGCGATAGACGTTTTTAGTGAGGCCATGACGGCAGACTTGGAGAAAATGGCGAATAGGAAAATGGATATGAAAAAATCAAACATCACAAGGAAAGAATGGGAAGCAATAAAATCATTACGCAATGACAAATCGATTGAGATCAAGCCCTCAGATAAGGGCGGCAACATTGTTGTTTTTTCTAAAGAGAATTATGAATATGAGGCACTGAGACAATTAAGAGACACGGAATGCTACTCTATGGTAAAAAGAGAGTCATATGTAAAGAGCACCATAGAATATGACATTCTTCTGAACAAATGGAAGAGTGATGGCATGTTGAGCTCAGATGAATTTTCTTTTCTCCATTGTGAATCTCCTGTTCTTCCTACATTTTACCACCTGCCGAAAATCCACAAGAACGCCAAAAGACCACCGGGCAGACCTATTGTCTCGGCGATAGGGAGCCTCCTGGAGAATACCTCACGCTTTATTGACACTTACCTGGCTCCTATTGTGAAGGATCTACCGTCGTATGTGAGAGATACGCAGGATTTCCTTCGCATTATGGACAGTGTCACTTGGGATAAGGATATGTTGCTGATAACATTGGACGTTGTGAACTTATACACTTGCATTGACCATGAAAAAGGGATTAGTGCCACAAAGTGGTTCCTGGATAGGAAAAGTGAAAAGTTTCGGGCACATAGTGAAATGCTTGTGTGTATGATAAGGTTTTGTCTGTATAATAATTTCTTTCTGTTCTCTGGCCAGATGTATAAACAAACAAGGGGAACATCTATGGGCTCGTGCTTCTCTCCCAGCTACGCGAATTTATTCGTAGGCTGGTGGGAGAAGCACGAGGCCTGGGGAGGAGACAATGAGATCTGGAACGAAAGGATTTTGATGTGGACAAGATACATCGACGACCTGTTCATTGTCTGGCGCGGAGATAGAACCTCGGCTGAGGAATTTGTATCCGCACTAAACAACAATGATCTAAACCTCAGATTCACGAGTACAATCAGTGATAGGAGTGTGCATTACTTAGACTTGGAAGTATTTGTGGAAGATAATAGTTTGCAAACCAGACTATATAGGAAACGCACAGCGGGAAATGCCGTGTTACATGCGGCAAGCTATCATCCCAGAAGTATAATTAACAATGTACCCTATGGAGAATGTCTCCGTTTAAAAAGAAACTGTTCAGTGGAAACTGACTTTAGAGAGGCCCAAACAGAAGCTAACATTAGATTTAGAGCAAGGGGCTACTCACAAAGAATATTACATCAAGCCACTGAAAAGGCAGATGCCATCAACAGGAGGGATCTCCTGTTGGTGAAGGAGACTCAAAAAGGAGATGATCAGGTGAGAATGATCACTACTTTTAGCGTAAAATCAGGTGACCTTGTCCAGTCATTTAAGAAAAACTGGCATATACTAAAAACAGATAATATTCTGAAGAAACATCTTTCTGATAAACCGAACATCACTTATCGAAGATGCCAGTCAGTTTCAGACCATCTGATACACAGTCATTTCTCCCCAGCTATGCAAATTCCAACCACCAGCAGGGTCACAGGATTTTTCCCGTGCTTACGCTGCAAAGCGTGCAAGTACAGCAAAAAAGTAAAAGAATACCCAGGAAGATCTGGAGGGGGTGAACACAATAGGGTTATTATGAAACATCTAAATTGTAACTCAGAGTTTACGGTGTACTGTCTGGTGTGCCCTTGTAACAAACGGTACATTGGCAGCACCATAAAACCCACAAAACTGAGAGTCCTTGAACACATGAGGGCCATCGCAAATAAGGATAAAACCTATCCGGTGGTCCGTCATTTTGCCCAATTCCATGAAAGCAACAGGGACTTACTCAGTTTCTACTGCCTAGATCAAATTGTGAGATCAGAACGTGGCGGGGATAGGGAAAAACAACTCCGCATCACAGAGTCACGATACATAATGGACCTTAAAACGATGACACCATGGGGTCTGAACAATGACGCAGAAATGTGGGTTCACCTATAAGATAACATCGGTAGTAAACATGAACACTTGCAATATATGAGAAGAAGAGATCATCCTGTACTTACAGTACTCCCAGTTAAAGCCTTGTAAATATGTAAAATACAAAAACATGCAGGACAATTAGTTGGATCAAAGCCCATATAAAGCGTAATGGGGAGAAACAGGAAAATGTTGGGTAGTAAAGAAAATGGAAAATATGAGAAAATGTTTTACACGTGGGGATACACCCCGATATTAGACATACACATATACTTATACCCAGTTTTCCAGAATCCAACTACTGCATTTAACAGACATTGAGCTAAATGATATAATATCAACTCAATATACTATTATAGTGCACAGAAAAAGAGATATAAATTTAAATGTTTGTTGCTGTCAATGAATTTAAAATTGCACAAGAGCACTTTATATTAATCTTTTGCCATTTTTTACCGTTGTAAATTGTTGTAAATTACACACTACAAGATGGCCGTCGTGATACTATGAGGAAACGTTCTCTATGTCAATGAAATGATTGCCGACGAGGGGTTTAAAATGGCGCTTGATATTTTGCACAAACTGACACTGACGAAGCTTAACTGCGAAACGCGTCTGTCGGGGTGAAGGGGGGTTTGGAGAAGAAATAAACTTTGACTATTTGACACCGGAGTGCTGGCCGTTATTATCTGACAAGACTGGTTGGATTTTGTGTTTGTGTATATATATATATATATATATATATATCACTGAAAAAAACATAGGTTTCACACATATTATAGTTAGCTGGACATTTCACTCATACAAAACCATTGAAATTCCCCCGTTATAGTTACTTCAGCTAATGCACTGCTGATACTGGTACACAGTTGGTTATTACCACAATAGGGACTCCCAGGTGAGGTCGGTTGCGTGCAGGCATCCTACAATTTAGGGCTCCTTGGCTGCCCGGGGGGTTCACCTAGGAGCCCTAAATTTCATTAATTAGGATTGAACTACTGCACAACCACTGGAGGGCAAAAACGAAAGGTTTTTTCGTAAAGACTTTGCGTAGGACTACAGGTCCCAGGATGCCTGCACGCAACCGGCCTCACCTGGGAGTCCCTATTGCGTTAATAAATTAAGAAGGCATGCGGACCTGTGGGATACTACGGAAGCTGGTGCAGTCTTCGAGTCCAGCCTGTGACCAAGGGCTATGCTAGCCCGAAACGCGTCAGGCAGAGTAAAAGCGCCGGACACAACTGCCGCCTCCACGCGTGAATAAAGCATGAAAACAGCTCCTTTCAGTGTGCGGCCTCATCTCTTTGGGAGACCAGGGGAGGACCGGAACATTTTAAAGGGAGGCGTGGTGTTTTCCTGATTTTGTGAAGGGCGTCTGACGAAGGCACACTTACGCCGAAATGCATTATGCCCAGCAAATCTGAATTAAAGATTCTTCCGAAGCCCCATGGTGTCCTCTGACCTCTTCTTTCCTGGAGGGGTCGTGCTTGTTTATTTATCTTCGCGGCAGCTGGCAAGCCGCGTTCAGAGGACCCGCTCTACAAGAGGACTGTGTTCTTGCCGGATTCAGTGGCAACACTGCGCTTTCTTTCTCCGAGGTATCGGATGTCGCAGTCCCGCCTCATCAACCAGGGCAAGCATACGGCCACCGCCAGGAGCGGCTTGTGACTTCACTTGTCAGCGGAATCACTGTATTTGCGCTGTTTGGCTCGCTTTCATCCTGCTACATGAGGGAGAACGTGTGGGGACCCGAGGAAGGCTCTCAGCTTATTACACAGGTTTCACCAAAGATCCCTTTCCATGGTATTTCAGCGCTCATCTAACGGTACTTACCAAACACTGCATTCTGGTAGCTGCAGTTTCCATTGTTCAACTGCAGCTGCTTCCAATCTTGTTTGAGTCAGCTGACTCCCCACCCAGGGGAGGACCGGAACATTTTAAAGGGAGGCGTGGTGTTTTCCTGATTTTGTGAAGGGCGTCTGACGAAGGCACACTTACGCCGAAATGTATTATGCCCAGCAAATCTGAATTAAAGATTCTTCCGAAGCCCCATGGTGTCCTCTGACCTCTTCTTTCCTGGAGGGGTCGTGCTTGTTTATTTATCTTCGCGGCAGCTGGCAAGCCGCGTTCAGAGGACCCGCTCTACAAGAGGACTGTGTTCTTGCCGGATTCAGTGGCAACACTGCGCTTTCTTTCTCCGAGGTATCGGATGTCGCAGTCCCGCCTCATCAACCAGGGCAAGCATACGGCCACCGCCAGGAGCGGCTTGTGACTTCACTTGTCAGCGGAATCACAGTATTTGCGCTGTTTGGCTCGCTTTCATCCTGCTACATGAGGGAGAACGTGTGGGGACCCGAGGAAGGCTCTCAGCTTATTACACAGGTTTCACCAAAGATCCCTTTCCATGGTAATTCAGCGCTCATCTAACGGTACTTACCGAACACTGCATTCTGGTAGCTGCAGTTTCCATTGTTCAACTGCAGCTGCTTCCAATCTTGTTTGAGTCAGCTGACTCCCCACCCAGGGGAGGACCGGAACATTTTAAAGGGAGGCGTGGTGTTTTCCTGATTTTGTGAAGGGCGTCTGACGAAGGCACACTTACGCCGAAATGCATTATGCCCAGCAAATCTGAATTAAAGATTCTTCCGAAGCCCCATGGTGTCCTCTGACCTCTTCTTTCCTGGAGGGGTCGTGCTTGTTTATTTATCTTCGCGGCAGCTGGCAAGCCGCGTTCAGAGGACCCGCTCTACAAGAGGACTGTGTTCTTGCCAGATTCAGTGGCAACACTGCGCTTTCTTTCTCCGAGGTATCGGATGTCGCAGTCCCGCCTCATCAACCAGGGCAAGCATACAGCCACCGCCAGGAGCGGCTTGTGACTTCACTTGTCAGCGGAATCACTGTATTTGCGCTGTTTGGCTCGCTTTCATCCTGCTACATGAGGGAGAACGTGTGGGGACCCGAAGAAGGCTCTCAGCTTATTACACAGGTTTCACCAAAGATCCCTTTCCATGGTATTTCAGCGCTCATCTAACGGTACTTACCGAACACTGCATTCTGGTAGCTGCAGTTTCCATTGTTCAACTGCAGCTGCTTCCAATCTTGTTTGAGTCAGCTGACTCCCCACCCAGGGGAGGACCGGAACATTTTAAAGGGAGGCGTGGTGTTTTCCTGATTTTGTGAAGGGCGTCTGACGAAGGCACACTTACGCCGAAATGCATTATGCCCAGCAAATCTGAATTAAAGATTCTTCCGAAGCCCCGTGGTGTCCTCTGACCTCTTCTTTCCTGGAGGGGTCGTGCTTGTTTATATATATACCAAAAAATTGGTATATATATATATATATACACATTTTTGTCCCAAAGAGATGAGGCCGCACACTGCAAGGAGCTGTTTTCATGCTATATATATATTTATAATATGTATCCTTAATTATTTATGGCCCTTGTTGGTTACTTATGTCCGGTTTACTACTCTTACTCCCTCTTAGTTAGGTTCCCTATTTTGAGGTCGAGAACGGACTCAGCAGAATGCGACATTTCACAGTGTTCATATATGAAATTATTTTGCATTTTCTATGTATTGATTTGGTCTTTTTGATGAAATGTTGTGACTATTTATTGGACTTGTACATCTGCACATATTTATATATACAAGGAATAGTTCTGGCTGTAACTTAATCATTGTTGTATATATGTACAGATAATGATATATGGAACTTTTTTTGTCTATGTATATTTCTATTTTTCTACTTTTCTACTTTTCTATTTTTCTACTTTTCTAATTTTCTACTAGGTTTAGGGCAGTAGTTTAAAAATTTGTAATATTGGATTTTCGATAGAATTCATACATTATGTATATATGCGTATGTATAGTTGTATATATGTGTATATGGATGATAGAATGGAGTATCAGGTAATTTTATCAGGATTTTAGCACTTTTTGATAACTATTTTATACTATTTATGGGGGAATGACCAATCAGGCACATAGAAATCATGTTTATTGAATTACTTTCAGTGATCTGTGAAATTTCAATCTAAACATTATATATTGGCCTTGGTACACTTAAATTAGTACTGTACAGATATTATTTCTTCTCGTTTCCATGTATTTCTTTTTCTTTGCTATTTGCACTTTATTTCACTTTCACATAGCACTTTACTGTCTGCCACGGATTTATGATCATACAGGCACTTCGTTTACTATACTGTATATGTTTACTACAAATACATTTTATACTAACCCTGTATTTATACAGTTAGAGTTAGGTCTATAACTAGACTTATATTTGGAGTTAGGTTGTAAGTTGTTACATTACAGTTGATAATCATCAATTCATGGATTTATCCAGTAATATGTTTTGAAGCCTGTTTGGGATCTATGGAATTACCAGTGGCAGTATGTTTTCTCTTTTCACTGTTAAATAATGTCACATGACACATTACGTCACTGTGAGGGGTGTTTCCTTGTAAGTTTGCATTTAAAAATAGCATTTGGTCATGCATTCTTGTTGCGGCGTGATCAAGGGCATAAGTTACCAGAAACGCATAGCTGCTCTGTGCATCTAAATAAATCTGCTGATGCTGAAATATTGTGGTCCGTCTCCCTTTGTTTGCTGGCGTTTCGTACGAGGCCGTGCTGGGCCTGAGACGCGAGAGATTCGAGGAGGAGTCACGTGGTGTATGCATAACGGAGGTTGATTTGTCTCCGTAACGGACCCCTTCCCCGTGAAGTGGAAGCTGCCTTCAAATCTGTCTTTGCTACGAACGTCCCTTTGGGAATTTTGGCGGCTACCCCCTGGATTGCGAGAAACAAGACCGGAACACTTTGGTGGTTGAACTGCGGTGGGGGCTCGTGTCGGCGGACGCGGCACACCAAGCGGATCCTGCCATTTCTGTTTTCGGTGAGTGACGGAGCATTGTTCCAGGTGGGGAAGTTAAATCAGCAAGATAATTGCTAGCGAGACTTGAAATACGTAAAACTATTAAGAAAGCATTGCGCAATTAGTATTCAAGTGAATATTTTGCACAGAGGATAAACAACATGTCTGACGAACTAGACAGGTTCGAGAAGAAGCTGCAGTTGATTTATTTACCGGCTTGCCGAGTGAAAGCAGCAATACAAAAACGCCCACTGAATTTACTCAGAATACTCAAACCAGAAATTTAAAAAAGATTTTTAAGGAATTGGAAAAATTAAAAAAAATGGAATGCACCAAGTGGTGTGAGCATAAATCACTGAGCAAATACGAGGAAGTAGGTTGCGTTCCTCGCGGCCTGCGCATTCTTTTGGCCCCAAGTTTTGAGAAACCCGATCCGGATATGTTACAAGAGTGGGGGGAGAGCAACTTGGCGGCTTCTATGAACCTAGTCTGCATCTTAATTAAATATGCGGCAAAAGATCGGAGAAGATTGCTGGATGAAATCAAAATAATTGAAACTGAACTATTGACCTATACTGATGCTGAAGAGATAAAGAAACTATCAGACATTATGAGTGAGCGAGTAAAGAAACATGAAGAAAAAATCAAAACTCGTAAAGCAATCAAATTCACTCGTGATGCAAATGATTATCGTGATGGTAAAATCTTCACATTCTCTAGAAAATATGATTCAGCTAAGAGACAAGCATTCAGTAAAAACAAAGTTATCACTGATGCCACCAGTACCGCTACACCAAGCACCAGTTTAGACAACACCACGCATAGAAGCAATGTACATGCTGGAAGTTTATCTACTGATGCGACTAACGATGGATCAATGGAAACAATCAGCTTGGATTCAGATACAGGTTCGGGCAGAAGTGATTCCAGTGAGAATCTGACCTCCTCATCCTCAGTAAATTCGGATTTAAACTTGGTTGGACTAACAAAACTCAGCCTGCAGCAAGAAATGGATTTTATTGTGGAGGAAAGATTACAGACTCTGAGGCCAAGGCAGCAGTCATTGCAAACAAACAAAAAAGGAACAAACGGAGAAAAGAAAGGCGCCGCAAGCGGCAACAGCACTGCCCAAACACAGAACAAAAAGAAAAAAATATGGGCGAAGCGCCGCTGAATGATAATACTATAATAAATCTCTCTACTATCATATTAACAAAGGCGGAACAACAATTATTATGTCTGGGCCTTAATTTCTGGCCTGTTCAAAGTTTTAACTATGCAATGACCAGAGTTGATTTATTTTTGTATATAAGGAAACTGAA
This sequence comes from Lissotriton helveticus, assembly GCF_964261635.1. Classification (NCBI taxonomy): domain Eukaryota; kingdom Metazoa; phylum Chordata; class Amphibia; order Caudata; family Salamandridae; genus Lissotriton; species Lissotriton helveticus. The sequence goes on along the minus strand of NC_136069.1, from coordinate 258,740,360 downwards.
ATTAAAAAAGCATTTTGCGTTAAAAGCTGGCAAAGAACTTCCTAATACCAACCATTTGGCAGACGGAGCTAGTAATGACAACATCGGCGTCTTATCAGCTTCGGATGTACATACATTCTTAGATGCCAATGATTTGAATACCTCCACTTATGATTCTCAGGCTGACCCGGATGCCTCTACACAAGCACGTTTGAGCAAGATCTCAGTGTTGCAAAAAGGAGCAGGACTAAGTCCTTTCAAAAGTAAATCTAAATATGTACCATTGATGCCCAAAGATGCCATTGACGTCTTCCACGACTGTGTCACCAACGACATCAAAAAATTATATAGACAAACCAACTCCAAAACGAAAAAGAAAGTCACACATATGAAAAGAGAATACGTGAAATTAATAAAAAAAACTTGGGGAAAATCACGAAATAGTAGTGAAGAAATCAGATAAAGGGGGCAACCTGGTTATTTGGCCAAGAAATGAATATATAAAAGAGGCCAAACGTCAACTCAATGACCCCCTTTGCTACAAAATTACCACCACCAAAGAATATTCTAATGCCAAAGTTGAACTGCAACACATGCTGGCTCAATGGAAAAGAGAGGGACTTATTTCTTCTGAGGAATACAAGTTCATGCACACAGACTTCCCTATTATGCCTTCACTTTACCTAATTCCAAAGGTGCATAAGGGAGTGGTTCCTGTGCCAGGTAGGCCTATTGTCAGCGCCATCAAAAGTGTTGGCGAGAAAGTCGGCCAATACATTGACTTTTTTCTCCAGGACATTGTAAAAGGTCTTTCGAGCTATGTACGAGACACCAGTGACTTTTTGCTCAAAATTGCCAATATTGAATGGGATGACAGTATGTGGTTGATTTCACTGGATGTCGAAGGATTATACACCAGTATTGACCACACACAAGGGCTTAATGCTATCCAATATTATTTGGACAAGAAACCTATAGCATTTTATGAGCACAACAAAGTCATTGTGGGACTCATCAAATGGTGTTTATACAACAATTTCTTCACCTTTGGCAAAGACCTCTACAAACAACTTAGAGGCGTTGCGATGGGGGCCTGTTTCTCCCCCAGCTATGCGTGCTTGCACGTTGGCTGGTGGTAGGAGCAGGTCCTCGCCGCATTACACCCCACCGAGATGAGTAATCATGTTATATGTTATTTAAGGTATATAGATGACATATTCATGGTGTGGAAGGGGTCTAAAGATGAAGCATTATTATTCATTGAAAGTATAAACAACAATTCCATGAATTTAAATTTTACAGCTCATATTGATCAGCGTAGGATGCAGTTCTTGGATGTAGAGGTATATGTAGCTAACTGTAAGCTTGAAACTACATTACATAGAAAATCCACCGCAGGAAACATGACCCTGCATGCCACAAGCATGCACCCCAAACATACTATCATGGGAATTCCGTACGGTGAGATTCTCAGGCTTAAGAGAATTTGTAGTTCTCCCACTGATTATAAACGGTGCCTATCTGAGTTGTTGGCGCGTTTACGAGTCAGAGGGTATTCTGACACTATTTTGAATATGGCAGTTGAGAGATCCAAAAATAGATCCAGACAAAGTCTTTTTCTTGAGGGTGAGTTAGAATTTGATCAGGGAAGGATTTCAGAAACCCATGAGGACTACCCCAGAATGATTACTGCCTTCAGTAGCGAGGACAGGAAACTAAAGGCTATATTGAAGAAAAATTGGCCCATTGTTCTCAGTGATCACATTTTGAACACCAGGTTGCCTGCTAACCCAACCATCACTTTTAGACGGGCCAGAAGTATGGGCTCAGCTCTAGATAAGGCAGCCCCAGAATTAAAGTCTAAAACCCCTTGGTTAAAACCTTCAAAAGGTTTTTTTAAATGTTCCAGCTGCCGCGCTTGTAGGTTTGGGGTAAACACTCTGCATTATGTAACTCCTTTTGATGCGGAACCTAAAACCATTTCCCGCAACTTCAATTGTAAGACAGACTTTGCCGTGTATGTCCTGACGTGTACCTGTGGGTTGAGATATGTGGGTAGTACCAAGCTCCAGGTACACGTCAGGATCCTACAACATCTACGCGCTATACTTCACAATGACCCGGCCTACCCCGTAGCCCGTCACTTTAAACGAAATCATAATAATGATCTCACGTGTTTGAAGTATTTTGTGATCGGAGCTATACCACCACTCAAAAGAGGCGGGGATAGAGAGGCATTATTAAGGCAGTTGGAAACCAGGATGATTTTGGAACTTGATACCCGTTGGCCTAATGGATTGAAAAATATTGATGAAATGCATCATTTTTTATAATATGTATCCTTAATTATTTATGGCCCTTGTTGGTTACTTATGTCCGGTTTACTACTCTTACTCCCTCTTAGTTAGGTTCCCTATTTTGAGGTCGAGAACTGACTCAGCAGAATGCGACATTTCACAGTGTTCATATATGAAATTATTTTGCATTTTCTATGTATTGATTTGGTCTTTTTGATGAAATTTTGTGACTATTTATTGGACTTGTACATCTGCACATATTTATATATACAAGGAATAGTTCTGGCTGTAACTTAATCATTGTTGTATATATGTACAGATAATGATATATGGAACTTTTTTTGTCTATGTATATTTCTATTTTTCTACTTTTCTATTTTTCTACTTTTCTAATTTTCTACTAGGTTTAGGGCAGTAGTTTAAAAATTTGTAATATTGGATTTTCGATAGGATTCATACATTATGTATATATGCGTATGTATAGTTGTATATATGTGTATATGGATGATAGAATGGAGTATCAGGTAATTTTATCAGGATTTTAGCACTTTTTGATAACTATTTTATACTATTTATGGGGGAATGACCAATCAGGCACATAGAAATCATGTTTATTGAATTACTTTCAGTGATCTGTGAAATTTCAATCTAAACATTATATATTGGCCTTGGTACACTTAAATTAATATTGTACTGATATTATTTCTTCTCGTTTCCATGTATTTCTTTTTCTTTGCTATTTGCACTTTATTTCACTCTCACATAGCACTCTACTGTCTGCCACGGATTTATGATCATACAGGCACTTCGTTTACTATACTGTATATGTTTACTACAAATACATTTTATACTAACCCTGTATTTATACAGTTAGAGTTAGGTCTATAACTAGACTTATATTTGGAGTTAGGTTGTAAGTTGTTACATTACAGTTGATAATCATCAATTCATGGATTTATCCAGTAATATGTTTTGAAGCCTGTTTGGGATCTATGGAATTACCAGTGGCAGTATGTTTTCTCTTTTCACTGTTAAATTATGTCACATGACACATTATGTCACTGTGAGGGGTGTTTCCTTGTAAGTTTGCATTTAAAAATAGCATTTGGTCATGCATTCTTGTTGCGGCGTGATCAAGGGCATAACTTGCCAGAAACGCGTAGCTGCTCTGTGCATCTAAATAAATCTGCTGATGCTGAAATATTGTGGTCCGTCTCCCTTTGTTTGCTGGCGTTTCGTACGAGGCCGTGCTGGGCCTGAGACGCGAGAGATTCGAGGAGGAGTCACGTGGTATATATATATATATATATATATATATATATATATATATATATATATATATATATATATTATATCAAACAATGTGGTCTGCTCACAGGATCGCTCCACTTTGTGCAAAATATATATATATATTTATATATATATATATATATATTGGGGGAAAACATAAGAATAATGGCTAGTGGTGGCTGCCTCCGAACGGGGGTGCTGGGCAGGGTGAGGGGGGTTGTTTCGAGATGAAAAAAATACATTTTACTTACCTGCTTTGCAGCCACATCCACTGCACATCTCTCCTCGTCTTCTTTTCTTGTTCCCCGGCTGCTGCCTGCAGCCTGCACTGGAAAGATCCAGGCTTCCGACTCTGCCAGCCAATCGCTTCTGAGAGACCAGTTTGGCTGCTCAGGCAGTGCCTGGGGAGGCTGGGCATGTTCTCCATGGAGCTGTGCAACACAGCCCAATAGGGTACATGCCAATGACGCATGACTAATTGGCCAGCCCTAGAGGGCCGGTCAAAGCGTCATTCGCATGTAAGGAGGGAGTGCAAGGCACTCCTGCTCCCTCTGCGTCAGCCAGCTCTGCCCCGCCTTGAGTCGCAAAGGAAACAAAAATGATAATAACTTCCTGTTATTATAATTTTATTTTTATTTTCCACTGCTTTTTATTTTCCACTGCTCAAAGAGCAGTGGGGCGACGTTCCTCCGCCTTAGGGGAGGAGCCACCACTGCTAATGGCCTCCATGTTTCTAAAAGCCTGGGAGTCTGAACTTAAGGAATCAACAAAAGGACTAGTTAAAGGGCTAGTTCAGTGACATAAGGGGGGATGCATGGGAGAGGAGTGGTGATAGACACAATCAGATTGGCAAAACATCACAGTTGCCAGTGGCAATACTAGTACGAGTTTCATTAAATAAAAGAATCAGTTTTGGATAATCACCTTTTTAATATGTTATCAAATATAAATAACATCAGTCACTAGCTCTAGAAAAATATAGTCGATGAAAAAATAAATAGAATGCTAAACTCATTTTGCATTTTTTTAAGTTTGGTCCGAGTTGTCATTAGAATTTGCATGAAAATATTCACAAAAGAAAATAATTTGTGCTTTATGAACAGTCTTTCAAAAACATGCTCAGAACAATGGATTTTAGGATTGAAATCATCAGCGGTTTAGTATAAATGCTCTATATGCAGACACCAATAAATACTTAAGATGCAAAATATTCTCTTGGAAATATAATAATTTAAGTTTCTGGCTACTGGTTTTTCAAAAATAAAGCTGCGCCACATTGAATCCACTGGTCCTGTTGGCCTCCACAGGGAACATCAATGTTTGTCACCACACTGTCCCTCTCGACACTTGTGTATACTGGCAATGATATGCACTCCTCTGGGGAATAAGGACCATTAGCATTCTGTTGGAAAAAAGAGCGTTTATTGTATGAATAAGTATGGTATGTAGCACCACAATCAATAAAGTGAAAATTTATTTATGCAATTTTAATTAGCTTTAAACAATATTCACTGATTTGTTAGTAGAAAGAAAATGTACTTAACTTTGCTACAATATTTCAGGTGAGCACAAAGGGCTTCATTTAGAGCTTGATGCTTCACAGAGTACTCTGTCAAAAACACGGCAAATGCCACGGCCATCAAACTTGAGGGTTCCTCTCACTATTTGGAGTTGTGGGAACCACCATGTTTCTGACGGTAGACCCTGCACTGGCTCTGCTGGTAGAATCCAAAGTCCAGAGTTCCACCAGACATTGGTTGGTCAAAGTACCTCAGACCATCTGTCCTGTTGGGAAAAGATGTTCTGACCTATTACTTACCTATACAGCAGCCAGGTCTGGAAGCTAAGTGGACTAAGGCGTTCACTGTAGGGGTCGTTGTTTGACCTCATGGTCACAGGATCAAATCCCAGTGGATCCACTCAGCCTTTCATCCTTCTGAGGTTGATAAAATGAGTATCATTAGTTGGGTAACAAATACCTGCTGAAGATCTTTAAGTATGGCAGTCAGTATTCTAGCGGATGAGAGGAGTACATACCTCCACTGCTCTGGAAGACTAGCACAAACTCTAAATCTGAGCCTATATATTCCAGCGGATTCCTCACCTTATTAATATCCTCTAGGTGCCAGACTGGGTCTGGAAGGTTCTTTCCCTGGCGTCACCAGGTAGCAGCAAGTTTCAAATCGCACCTTAATTGCTTCCATATCTGATGACATTCCACTTTATATGGCACCGATTGGCACACTGGTGCCAGTTTCACCTATATTTTCTGCACCCCATGGAGGCATGTTGAGAGGAACTAAGAGATGACAGCAACAAAACATCAGAAGCACATTGGCAAAATTTGCGATCTTATTACCCATGGTACTAACTTATTAGGGGAGGATGGAGGGAGGTGATGACTTTGCCGGAAGGTAAAGTATCCACCAGACATTTTGCTACAAGCAACTTTTTCTTCTGATGGCTACTTCTTCCTACTGATTCCTCATCATATGAAGGTTTCCCAAAGCAATCGCCAGAGGAGCTAGTGCTGATTAGCCAACAACGTTATCTAACACAGTCCTGGCAAAATATCCAACACTCCATGCCTGAGTCACAAGACTTTTTTTTAAGGTGTTTAATGATGACCAGAGGGGCAGCCCTGGCAAGAGAAGTATAGGTTTCCATTGGTCTTGAGAAGCATTCATGGGTGCCAGTCGGAGAATCTCTCTAGGTTAAGGCATAACAGATCTTTACATACAAGGGTGACTCCACGTGAAATTGTGCATTTATGGACGGCCTTGCCTTTCATTTCCTCCATCTTGCCTTGAGTAGTCGATTATTAAGATAAAGCACACCTTGAGTCCAACCACAGTTATGTCTCCTCTTCTTTGAAGTGATAGGGGAAAAGGATGGAAAAGTGATGGACTGGCCCACGTGAAAAGCAGACAACACCTTCAGAAAGAATCAAAGAAAGGTGTGAAGTACCAACTTCTCTGGATAGAAAATAGTGAAAGATAACAATAACCAAATGCCTGAAATGTGCAGACCATGGGGTCGAAGTTATTGCCACTAGAAATATTGACTTCAAGGCTTTACCTACATTTAAATCCCACTGTGGAAACATAAATGTTGTGCAAGAGAAGAAGTATATTAAATCTTTCAGAAAGGATCCAACTAGGGATGATGTAAACAAAGAGGGATGATCACGGACACACAAGAAGGCAGACAAGGCAGCAAAAGTTAATTCTACAATTGGTACTGTAAAGCTCTATTTGGCAAGGGAATGCAAATAAAGTTGGAAAGAGAAGGCTCAAAGAGCCACACTAAGGAACAGAATAGATTATCAGCAGCCCACATAGACAGATGCTGTAGCAAGTTTTTGGGGAAGCAAGATGGTGTCTGCCATTTCTAGTGGTAAACAGAAGGTCTCTAGTTAGCACAATTCAGTCTCCAAGCATGCATCAAAGTATCAATGACTGTAGTGGAGGACCCAACCATCTCACTTCGAAAGTAGGTCCACCCTGTGTAGCAGGGGAACATGGTGCTGAATGCTGAGTTCCAATAGATCAGGATATGGAATCCTCCACAACTAATCTGGGGGGACCCAATGGGGACATTTCAGTGTGTTCCAAATGCCACCAGAGGCATTTTATCAGTTTATCGACATCCCACCAAATCAGTCTACTTTGGGAGGTGGAATAAGTTAATTGTTTGATTAGCAGAATGATACGTAGACTCTTTAAAAGCCCATCTAGCTGTGATATATCTATTTGTGCTTTTGCTGACCCAGAAAAACTGTTAGGGTTATATACCAGCTTTGTTAGCAATCTTTCGCCTCCCAGACCAAGCATCCCTGTTCAAATAAATAATTGTGATTTATTTACTTAATGGTTTGGTCAATGTTTATCCTCCCAGACATTTGATTATGGTTCACTGGGATCCTAATATGGTTATAACAAATGGAAGGTCTATAAGCACATTCTATGGGAATGAAAGCTTCCACTTCTGCCTTAGCCAAGGATATCCTATTTTCAAACATCTGTTGAGAGGCTATTTTGGTGTCCACACCTTTGCCAGGAATTATTGTGTATGGACTCTGAGGTGCGACAAGATGGTCATTTCACGCATTCTGCACTTTGGGACTTCTTAATATGGCCACTCCTTGAGAGTGGTACTGCTATGCAATACATTCACAAGTGAGGAATCAGCAGGTTGAAGGACCCATCAGCAGAAAAAAAACTTACATTCAGTAATGATCTTTCTGGTGGACACTATCTACCTGCAGATACCTCATGACCCTAAAAACCTCCCCATTCTGAAGAATAGTCATATAGATCTCACCATAATAAGGTTCCAAGCTATATCTTCTGCACTGTGTTTCAACTGATGTCTTTCATGTCGTCTCGGCCGCATAAGGAACAGAAAAAAGTGGACAGGAACTGATGTAAGTGCACCAGAGTGGTCTACTTTTGGATTCAATGATGTTAGAAGGATGCTGCGTTCTGGAGCCAAGTTGCAGCCAACGCCCCCTACTGGACATGGGGAACTATACAATAAATTATAAATCTAATCCAACGTCTGTAGGGACATTCACATGTGAGGAATCTGTAAGTATAAGTATCGATCAGAAATAGTTGAATCATATCTAGAATATTTGCAGCTCTCTGTAAAGGAGGGAAAGCTTTCTCTTGCACAACAACACAACTATAAAGATCAGTCTCTGTGTGGTGGGATTTCAGGGCATTGTTAGAAAAGATAAATGAATCAGAAAGGTAATTGTGCACTGAATACATTCTGTGAGCAATGCAGGAGCCCCCATATTAACTAGCTAAACATCCAGTTACATAACTATAGGGATTCAAAACATTCTGAATGAAATAGCTACCAAGGTCAATACTTTGGGAGTAGAAAGGTAATCTAATAGTGTTTTGACCTCATTGACAATTTAAGGAAACTCCTGTTAAGTGGAGGATCGGCAGATGGAACTTGGCATCCTAGAGATCGAAGGACACTAATCCTTCACATACACTAAGGGATGTAGAAAAGGGCACTCTCTGCAGGTTCAACCCACATTTTTGTCTTCCTTGGCTGAATCTATTTTTGTTGGCTTTTAGAACTCGGTGCACTTTCCTCCTGCTTATCAGAGTTCAATTGCAAGTCCTCTTGCCTGACAATATGGTAATCGTGGCCTACACCTGATTGGTACATTTAATTTACTTTCATGTTCCTAGTAAATGGTGCAAACACAAGGAGATCATTGACGGAGCACTGAAACTTTTCAGACACTCACCCTCAGTCACAGATCTGGGTTGAATCCATAATCATTCTGATGAAGGGTGTTACCCAGAAACTGGTCATAGGATACTTGTTTCTGGTTCAGGGAAGACCTGGCTTGGCAGTTCGGGCTGGGCTGTTCCCATGAGGCACAGGGTCAAGACTGATTTGCATATAGCTGGTTCTGAACTGAGGTGGCGAAGTGAGCTAAAGAATGATGATGGATTCAACCCAGATCTGTGACTAGGGGTGAGAGTCTGAAAGGTTTCAGCGCTCTGTCCATCATCTCCTTGTGTTTGCTTTGTTCACCCTAAGGTGGCAAGGAATGCCAGGACGTGGGTCCCTTGCTCACTTTGCCACTGAATTCAAGCTAGCCTGGTTGATGAAGGGTGTTACCCAGAAACCGGTCCCAGGATGCTTGTTTCGGTTCAGGGAAGAGTTGGCTTGGCAGTTCAGTCTGGACTGTTCCCATGAGTGTTACAGCAAAAAAATGATGGAAGGAATGCTGACAATGCAAACATTCTCCCCCAGTCAAAAGATCTGGGTTAAATCCATTGTTCTTTTGCCCACTATGCCACCCCAGTTTGGACCCAGCCATTTGGAAATCAGTCTTGACCCTGTGCCTCCTGGGAACAGTCCAGACCGAACTGCCAGACCAGGTCCTCTCTGGAGCGGAAACAAGCATCCTAGGACCGGTTAAAAGGGTATGTCACCCTTCTTCAGCCAGGCTAGCTTGAATCCAGTGGCACAGTGAGCAAGGGACCCACGTCTGGTCATACCCATCCCAATTAGGGCTAAAAGTGTTACAGCAAACAAATGATGGACGGAATGCTGACAATGCAAACATTCTCCCCCAGTCAAAGATCTGGGTTAAATCCATCTTTCTTTTGACCAGTACGCCACCCCAGTTTGGACCCAGCCATATGCATATCAGTCTTGACCCTGTGCCCCATGGGAACAGTCCAGACCGAACTGCTAGGCCAGGTCCTCTTTGGATGGGAAACAGGCATCCTGGGACCGGTTTCAGGGTATGTCACCCTTCTTCAGCCAAGCTAGCTTGAATCTAGTGGCACAGTGAACAAGTCAAGCTATCGTGGCTGATGAGGGCTGAAAGCCCAAAACCGGTCCTAGGATGCTTGTTTACAGTCCTGGCAGTTAGGGCTGGACTGTTCCCATTGGGCGCAGGGTCAAGACTGATTTGCATATGGCTGAGTCCAAACTGGAATGGCATGGTGAGCAAAAAAACGATGGATGTAGGCCCAGATCTCTGTACTGGGGTGAGTATATGAAATTGTTCTGCATTCTGTCCATCAATTGTTCTTTTTGCATTTGTCACCCCGAGTGGGACGGGTAGGCCCAGACATGGGTCCTGTGCTCTCCATGCCACTGGAGTCAAGCTATCCTGGCTGACGAGGGCTGAGAGCCCGAAACCGGTCCTAGGATGCTTGTTTCCAGTCTAGAGGGGAACCTGGCCTGGCAGTTCCGGCTGGACTGTTCCCATTGGGCGTAGGGTCAAGACTGATTTGCATATGGCTGAGTCCAAACTGGAATGGCATGGTGAGCAAACAAACAATGGATTTGGGCCCAGATCTCTGTACTGGGGTGAGTGTATGACATTTCTGCATTCTGTCCATCAATTGTTCTTTTTGGACTGCTCCCATGAGGCACATGGTCAAGATTGATTTGCATATAGCTGGTTCTGTACTGAGGTTGCGAAGTGAGCGAAAGCATGATGATGGATTCAACCCGGATCTGTGACTGGGGGTGAGTGTCTGAAAAGTTTCAACACTCCGTCCATCATCTCTTTGTGTTTGCTTTGTTCGCCCAAAGTTGCCAGGGTATGTCCAGATGTGGGTCCCTTGCTCAGTTTGCCACTGGATTCAAGTTAGCCTGGCTAATGAAAGGATGTTACCCAGAAACCGGTCCCAGGATGCTTTTTTCCGGTTCAGGGAAGACCTGGCTTGGCAGTTCGGGCTGGACTGTTCCCATGAGTGACAGGGTCAATACTGATTTGCATTTAGCTGGGTCTGAACTGAGGTGGCGAAGTGAGCTAAAGAAGGATGATGGATTCAACCCAGATCCGTGACAAGGGGTGAGAGTCTGAAAAGTGTCAGTGCTCCGTCCATCATCTACTTGTGTTCGCTTTGTTTGCCCTAAGTTGACAGGGTATGCCACTGGATTCAAACTAGCCTGGCTGATGAAAGGTGTTACCCAGAAACTGGTCCCAGGATGCTTGTTTCCAGTTCAGGGAAGACCTGGCTTGGCAGTTCGGGCTGGACTGTTCCCATGAGTGTTACAGCAAACAAATGATGGACGGAATGCTGACAATGTAAACATTCTCCCCCAGTCAAAAGATCTGGGTTAAAGCCATTGTTCTTTTGCCCACTACGCCACCCCAGTTTGGACTCCGCCATATGCAAATCAGTCTTGACCCTGTGCCTCATGGGAACAGTCCAGACTGAACTGCCAGGCCAGGTCCTCTCTGGAGTGGACACACGCATCCTGGGACCGGTTAAAAGGGTATGTCACCCTTCTTCAGCCAGGCTAGCTTAAATCCAGTGGCACAGTGAGTAAGGGACCCACGTCTGGTCATACCCATCCCAATTAGGACTAAAAGTGTTACAGCAAACAAATGATGGACGGAATGCTGACAATGCAAAGATTCTCCCCCATTCAAAAGATCTGGGTTAAATCTATCTTTCTTTTGCCCACTACGCCACCCCAGTTTGGACCCAGCCATATGCAAATCAGTCTTGACCCGGCGCCTCATGGGAACAGTCCAGAACGAAATGCCAGACCAGGTCCTCTCTGGAGCGGAAACAAGCATCCTGGGACCGGTTTCAGGGTATGTCACACTTCTTCAGCCAGGCTAGCTTGAATCCAGTGGCACAGTGAGCAAGTCAAGCTATTCTGATGCTGGGGGCCGCTGGTGAAGTTTGCTGATGTACTCTCGTGGACGGAGAGAACCGGGCTGGGAGATGGTGGGGGTCGGGGAGCTGAGCTCGGCTCTTGCCGGGTGTCTGCCTGTCTCTGGGGACAGTCGCCTCCTTTGCCCTCACCGGTCTCTGCTGGAGTGCTTTTTCAACGCTCTCGCTCTCTCTTTATACACTACCCGCTTTACAAAACGACTCATCTCACCCTAGTTATTGTACGCTGGCCTCACATGTCCATTCATTCACACATTTTCTTTTGTGCATTGTCTGGCCTGCCTCGCCTTATGTAATGACAGCAGGTGAATATAGCACATGTACCCCTTTGGAACTGTGTTTACAGTTCAGCTTGCCTAGCCTCACTATAGGCACCGTTTGATCAATGCGAAGCAGGACATTGTGTCCCCAATACGTGCAGGCTCTCGGTATTGCAAATACTTGAGGTGGAACAGTCAAACGTATTGGGTATTGCAGCACCGACCCAACGAGGAGCAGGTCCATATGATGAAGCATGACACCTAGCTTGCTGGGTGTGTGAGGACCCTAGTTCCAAAAGAAGGGATTCCCCCATTCTCTTTCCAGCACCGAAGCCCACCGAGTTTTTAATTTACAAACAAGGAAAGCTTGGCTTACTTTTTCTCCCATGCATCACTATGAGAGGAACTGCATACATTTAGATAGCATGAGCTCACAAGAATTGCAATACCAGCACATAGAAAATAATGGAGGCAGTACTTAAAATTAAATTCTGTAGGAACTAATGTCAAACAGAATAAATTAATTTCAACTTGTAAAATATATAAGTATACATTTAGTCTAAAGCTAATATTATAAATACTTTTTTTAAGTAGTATTTTAATCATAAAGTGTATTCATTAACATTTTTAATTTAAAATGTTTTCTAATTTTTATATATTAAAAACGAATTGTTATTAATTCTATGCATCATTTTTATTCATTTTTACACATAGTAAATACATGTAAACATTTTACTGTAGAAGTAAACAAATGTAAACATTTTACAGCAGGTGAAATATGTATTAGAACTAATACTTAAACATATATGTTAAATTATTTAAATGTAATACAATTATTTTTAGATCTAATCTATAATTACTCTGCTATAATATTTTATTTTATTGGTTCTAGTTTTAGAATAAATGTAAGCATTTATTTTACATTCATATTTAATCACCCTAAAAGTTTTTTTTTAATATTCTATTTCAAGAATTCATTAAACTTCTAAACCCTTCCCTATACTTTACCATAAAGAGATCTCTGCCCTTCAGGCCAAGTGTGCGAAATCATAAAAAATATAATCGTAAAGTTACTAGTACTAGTAGTAACCTTGTGGTCATAAATTAGGCTCCACACTCTGATTCATGGAGGTGGATGTTGGAAAGTGGGCTTCTGCTGCAGTACCCCCTCACCTTTTGCCTGATACTGATGCATCTTTGACTGAGTGTGCACTGGGTTCCCGCTAACCAGGTTCCCAGTGCCTGTGTTCTTTCCTAAAACTGTACCATTGTTTCCACAATTGGCACACCTCTGGCTCACACATAAATCCCTTGTAAAAGGTACCAGTGTTACCAAGGGACTTGAGACCAGAAAGGGTCTCTAAGGGCTGCAGCATATATATTGTGCCTCCCGAAGATACCTCCCCATCAAACATGAGCATACTGCAGCCTGCGTGTTTTGGTGCACATAAAAGAGAAAAAAGAAAAGAGTCGACCTGGCACACAACGCGTGTGTGCCAGGCCTACCAACACTGCAAGGGGCATAGGTAAGTCAACCATACAGCAGGCCTTGTTATGTATTGTACATGGGGCCCATTGTAGTTTTCTCTATGTTAACCTAATTGTGCACGACAGAGCCCACCATAGCTTTGCACAAGTTATTATGTAAACAAGTTTGCTTTTGTGCTACATTATATTGTCACACAGAACCTGCAGTAATGTTCTCATTCTGTTCTTTCCTGGGATTTAGTCTGAACAGCAAACAAGGTCAAACAACAATTTCTCTTGTTATTTTGTTCTGGTCAGACATTCACACCTAGATACAACACAGAAATGCAGCACTTATTTAAGATACATGTGAACCTTGTCATATACTTATGTGTAGCAAGGTAACACAGAGAGAAAGAGATATATTTCCTGAGAGAAGATCACAGCTGTGTCTGAGATGTAGAATATACATCTGTGTAACCTAAGGTATGCAGTCCATTTCTTAAACCCAGAAAACGTTGCTATGTAATCAGTTTACTTCTGTAGAAGGGGAAGCGGGTGGGTTAGACTATTCTGTCTTATAATATGACTGGGCTTTTCATAATATATGGTTAATTGACAATGCGGAGGTTATTTTTAGGCAGTTGTTTTCTGATTGTGGCATGAAATTTGCATTTCAGAGTACGTTAGTTTAAATAAACATTTCAAACTTCCTTCGTGTCTCTTTCATATCTTATTGGCGGCGGGATGCCTGGCTTTCACCTTGTGGATACCCTGCCGGGGTATCTCACAGGGGAATACCAGGACGGGTTCCCTAAGCAAGCGCCTTGATACCTTCGGGTGATACGTGCGCTATATAAGTCGCAATACATTTACATTTACATTGTGAACAAGTACGAGTGTGTGAGCGAAAGGGAGTGTTCTGTCACAGCAATCCCTAAGAGGGTCTGTAGTGTTGTGTTCTGGGGTGTCAATTCACTTGTTCCTCTGGTTATGAGTAGGAGGGCAAGTGAGACACTATAGATACTCAGGATCAGGCTCTTTGTACTGAGGTGGTATGATGACTCTGTCCCTAACTACTGATGTTCTATGGTCCCAAGCATAGTTCAGTTCCAGAGCAGAATCCCTGCAACAGCCTAACAGCCATAAGGCAGGGGGTACTATACCTCACTTAAGGGCATAACTGCATGAACAGATATGCCCATATAGTGTCTAAGTCCAATCTTAGACATTATAAGGGCACAGTGAAGCCATACTCAGTACATGGGCTGGGAGCTTGTCACCACGGGCTGTCCATGAAGGCTTCACTGAATTCCAAGATGTTTGGTACCAAACATCTCAGCTTAATAAACCCACATTGATGCCAGGGTTGGATTCATTAAGAAATTACTCCAGAGGGCACCTCAGAGATGCGCCTTGAAATCCTACCAACTCACTATTGCTAGCCTGACTGGTCCCCACTAGCCTGCTACCTCTAGACATGTTTCTGATCCCCTGAGGTGGGAGCCTTTTTCTCTTGTGGGTCAAAAACAAAGCTTGCTCTGGGTGGAGGTGCTTCACACCTACCGCCAAGCAGGAACAGCATAGAAAGGCGGTGAGCCTCAAAGGCTTCCAGTCCTTTGTTATGCTAGTGGAGATGCCCAGCCCCCTGACCGAGCCCCATTTTTGGCTGGAAGGTTGGCAGGAAAATTAGTAAGCAGGAGAGGTGTGTCCCCTCTCAGCCAGCACCACCCCTACGGTGCCCTGAGCTGAAGTGGGCCCCTCCTTTGAGAATCCTCAATATTGTTCTGGAGGACTCTAGCCAAAAGAGGTAAGGGATATGTCCCCTCCCCACAGGGAGTTGGTCATAAAAAGGGTGTAGGCATCCTAAGGGTAAGTATCCTATTGGCTACTACCTTCTGACCGATGTAACACCCATATTACTTGTATTTAGGGGCACCCCTAATCCTTAATTCTCAGATTACTGATAACCTATGAAGAAGAGGCCAAAGAAGACCATGCAGCAGCGTTCACTGAAGACATCAACTAACTTTGCCCCAGCCCTACCAACCTGTGTGCAGCCCTCAAAAACCCTGCAACAGCAAAGTGACTCGCCCCGCAGGTCAGCTACCTCCAGAACCGTGGGAGGACCGTCTGCCTTCTAAGAAGACTCCTGTTCTCCTGTGGAGAGCAGACCTGTCCAGGAGAAAACCAAGTTTAAAGAACAAAGCTCTGCCTGTGGAACCGCAAAGTCATCCGCCTCTGCACCCGACGCCCAAGGTCCGAGTCCAAGAGGCCCACCGGTCCAGAAAAGGTTCCCCAGCGATCCTGAGAAAGAGTCCCTCGTGGGTTGACTCTTGCCATCGATGCGTCAAGGTTCTGCACAACGACTCTCCCAATCGCGACCACGCCGGTAAGCTGGTTTCTGGCGCCAAAGGACACCACTGCACCCGGAGCCCCTAGGCCTTGAGGAGATAAACCAACGGTGTCCCGACGCTCCAGCGGATCCCAACTTACCTGTGCAGCTGTGGGTTTCTTTCTTTCAGGTTCTTGGTCTGAGCCTGCAGCCTTTTCCAAGTTAGAGATTCCCCATTTGTTTGCATTGGGCGGCTGACGCTGTGTTGGCACCCTGCACCCAGCTGCCCCTGTGCCACTGGAGGTGTAGGTTTGGTGCTGCCTTGTGGCCCTCCCCCAGTGCTTACCTGAACCCCCGAAACCTTGGTTCTAAATCTGTGCTACTAACCTATAAGTAGTACCCCTTCAATTGCTCCCTTTCTCCATTGGATAACATTGGCACCAGAGACTGAATTTGACCTGTGCACCCGGACGCCCCAGTGACGCTGGTGGTGCAGCGAGGTCACTTACCTGAATTTTGCCTGGTACTGATTCTTCATCCAAAAGCTCAATACTGTAAATCATTTACTTTCCTGCATATTGCTGATTGTGTTTCCTCCCATAGGATAACATACTGATTGAAAAATGCACTATGTCCACTTTTTACATTGAAAAACAGTGATGTTGCAAAATGTATTTTACTGCAGCAAAGTATCGTGGGTTATAAGAAATAAATATGCAAATAGTAATATTTTTGCAATCCGTTGGTCTCGGATTTAGTCATAGAGTGTGTGTGGTCATTTCCTGCCTGTGTGTGTAAAACCAATGCTTAGCAATGCCCTCTGATAAGCTTAACTGTTTGGCCACACTCCCACAAAAGACAGCATTAGTGTTATCTACTTGAGCCTCTGTAAAGCCTCTGGGGATTCACTGGACTCTGTGCACACAAAACCTTACTTTGGTATGGCATATACAGAGCCAGCTTCCTACAGTGGAGAGGTATAATTCTACACCTTTGAGAAGAGAAACTTTATAATTGTAAATAGTAAATAGCCAAAAGTAGTCCATTTCCTCGAAAGTGTAAGTCTAAATTTACACGTAGTTACTCATGTGCAAGCTTATCTTTGTGAATAAGCCCCATTAGTAGCAACAAATGTACTTTCATTGCATATTCAAAATACCTTTAAACAGAAAGCAACACCATTAAACTAAACGTATAGTAGCACATGCACATTACAGCCCATAAAACAATCACTACCTGCAGAATCCATGCTATGTAACAAGGGCGCATGGATGACACGCTGGGAGAATCATGTTGATTTTCTGAAAGTCGGTTTCCATCAAAGGTGCAGCCCTCAAGCTGCAATCCGGTGATCTATTATGGGAAAGAAAAAAACATTATTTTTAATAAAGCCTAAAATATGGAAAGCTCAGTGTTAACCAATAGCCTGAATGTTTTTACACAAGTACAAAAACGATTCGAAAGTCAGTATAACAGCACTGGCAAGCTAGTGCGAAGGTTACAGTTTAAAAATCTTTTTAATGCAAGTATGTGCCGCAAAAACAGAGGAAGAAAGAAAAAATTCTGCTGCTAAATAATGATAATAATAATAATACGTTTGCAATAAAAATGTAAATAAAAAAAATAACCATCACACATAATGTCAATAAGTGTGTGTACTTTTATGCAGGAAGGTGTACCTGAACAAGGATATAAACCTTTTTTAGCTTGAATGTACATCACAGAAAAATATTATGTTATTGGCAAGAGGTAAAGGTATATTATTTGCTTTGAATTACTTAAACTGTATTCTAAAGGCACACTTTAAGCACACACGAATAACTAAAAACAAAATCAGAATAAAGAATGGAAAGAAAAGAACATTGGCAAAGTATTGGCACACCAACCTGGCAATGAAGTGCACTTTCGCTTGGGTGTTTAAGACATGTGATCAGACAAAATGCCTTCACTCACAGTGCAAGAAAGCCACTTGCTTTAGTGGTCTTGCTATATGTTGTGGTAGGAAGAAACAAAATGTGAATGACAGTTCAAAGTGCAATGGGTGTAGAGGGCTGACTCAAAGCTCTTCTATCCATGTATTCAATTATATAATTCAGTTAATGAATTTCTTTTGATTACATGAGGCTGTAAGATAGCTAAAACTGCCACCAGGCAGTGCATGTAATGATCTGGGACCCTTAATTTAAAAGAAATCATAACACAGTGGTACTCCATTTATTTCTATTTGCCAAACGCTACAGAAAGAACTGTACATGTAAATAACAATGTGTATGCCATAGCACTAAAGATAAATGTGTCCCATTTATTTCTACAGTGACAAGGTCAAATTCCAGTTAATTCCCACCGCTGAGAGAAACTGACATGAGAAAAACATTATTTTCTGACATACTGATTACATTCTACAATTAAATGGAAACAACTTTCCTAATAGTCAGGAGGCCTCCTCAATGTGGTTTTACCTTACTGTATAAACGGCTAACCAGCTTATAGTTAACCAGGAAACAACAAAGGTCCTGATATTCAGTGAAAGCAGGAATAACAAGAACCTCTCCTGGCATCTTGGTAACCAGAGCATCACCACAGCCAGGAAGTATAACGATCTCGGTGTATGGTTCAATGAAAGTAGCACAGCAGGGGCAAAAATAAATGCAATTTAAAACAAGCATTGGCAAAGCCAATAGGTCTCGCTTTTGCAAGAGTTGGAGCTATTGGCGGTGTAACTGACAATGTCTTTGACCAATGAGATGTGGAGTTGGATGTATGTGGTGTGGAGTGGAATTGTGTGTGTTATATTTGAATTGTTGTGGAATTGTGTAGTGTGAAATTGTGTGGAGTGGAATTATGTGGCATGGTGTGCAGTGGAATTGTGGAGAGTAATTACGTGGTTTTGAGAGTATTATGTGGAGTGGGATTGTTTGTCATGGAGTGGAATTATGTGGAATGGTATTTTGTGTTGTGGAGTGCTATCTAGTGGAGTTTAATTATGTGATGTGCTGTTGAATTTTGTGGCATGATGTGGAATTCTGTTATGTGGGTTGGATGTGTGTGTTGAGATGAATCATTTGGTTTGTTGTCGAATTATGTGATGTGGAATGGAAATGCGGGGAGTTGAATTGTGTGACGTTTAATTGTGTGGTGTTGAGTGAAATTATTTTTTTCAAACGGATTTTATTGGTTTCATGTATTCATCTTGCACATACATATTAATCATCAACCATCAATTTGAATCCGTACCTTCAGTGGTATTCTCCTCTTTGCCCCTCTTAAACTATTCAATACAACTACTGTAATATATTATGGAGATCATTTATCAGTAACCTTAAACTGCTATTCTTACTTACTACCAAAATACCCCCAACTGTCGGTAATCCCCACTCCCCCTCCCACCTCACCGGTGTGTGTAACTTCTGCCACATCTTGTCATCTTGTGTCAAAAGCAGCTACAATTGACCTTGTCTCTCAATGTACCTGTTATCGCTCGGGAGCTCCCTGCTACCTCGTTTGTCTTCTTCCTACTCTTCCTCTATCGGGTAATCCTGTAAAGCTTGTACTAACGTTTCCCATGCCGTCGCTGCTTCCAGTGCTCTTTCGTTATTAAGCCGTCTCGCCTGCTGGTATCTAATTGCACTCTCGCTGCTCGCCCACTTTAAAAGCTCGGCCTTCCATCTCTTGCTACTAGGTCTCTCCTTCGCCTTCCAATGCCTTGTTATTTCTCTTTTTGCCAGTAAGAGCCCCATGTCTACAAACTTACTTGTTACCTTGGTTTTAGATGTGTGAGGGAACCAGTGCAAAACGCTTGTGGCCATGTCATAGGTCAGCTGCCGCTCCGTAGTGGTGTTTAGAGTGTCTCCCACTTCCTCCCAATAGGTTCCTATCCCTGGGCAGGACCATAACATGTGCTCCAGTTCTACTCCTGTCCTTGCACATTGAGGGAACACTGCCTCTTCTACTTTAAAATATTTCTTGATTCTCCCTGGTGTTAAATATGCCCTATGGAGTATATAGAAATGCACCAGCTTGAATCTCGCGTTCCTCGTGCTCTTCCAAGCTCTACGCATTATCTGTACCCAGGCCGTCTCAGGAATAGGTTTCCCTTTGTCTGACATACTGATTACATTCTACAATTAAATGGAAACAACTTTCCTAATAGTCAGGAGGCCTCCTCAATGTGGTTTTACCTTACTGTATAAACAGCTAACCAGCTTATAGTAAACCAAGAAACAACAAAGGTCCTGATATTCAGTCAAAGCAGGAACAACAAGAACCTCTCCTGGCATCTTGGTAACCAGAGCATCACCACAGCCAGGAAGTATAACGATCTCGGTGTATGGTCCAATGAAAGTAGCACAGCAGTGGCACAAATAAATGCAATTTAAAACAAGCATTGGCAAAGCCAACATGTCTCGCTTTTGCGAGAGTTGGAGCTATTGGCGGTGTAACTGACAATGTCTTTGACCAATGTGATGTGGAGTTGGATGTATGTGGTGTGGAGTGGGATTATGTGTGTTATATTGGAATTGTTGTGGAATTGTGTAGTGTGAAATTGTGTGGAGTGGAATAAAGTGGCATGGTGTGCAGTGGAATTGTGGAGAGTAATTACGTGGTTTTGAGAGTATTATGTGGAGTGGGATTGTTTGTCATGGAGTGGAATTATGTGGAATTGTATTTTGTGTTGTGGAGTGCTATGTCGTGGAGTTTAATTATGTGATGTGCTGTTGAATTTCGTGGCATGATGTGGAATTCTGTTGTGTGGGTTGGATGTGTGTGTTGAGATGAATCATTTGGTTTGTTGTCGAATTATGTGATGTGGAATGGAAATGCGGGGAGTTGAATTGTGTGACGTTTAATTGTGTGGTGTTGAGTGAAATTATTTTTTTTTTAAACGGATTTTATTGGTTTCATGCATTCATCTCGCACATACATATTAATCATCAACCATCAATTTGAATCAGTCCCTTAAGTGGTATTCTCCTCTTTGCCCCTCTTAAACTATTCAATACAACTACTGTAATATATTATGGAGATAATTTATCAGTTACCTTAAACTGCTATTCTTACTTACTACCAAAATACCCCCAACTGTCGGT
Source organism: Lissotriton helveticus (assembly GCF_964261635.1). Lineage (NCBI taxonomy): Eukaryota > Metazoa > Chordata > Amphibia > Caudata > Salamandridae > Lissotriton > Lissotriton helveticus. The sequence continues at coordinate 258,719,462 of NC_136069.1, read as the reverse complement.
AATCCCCCCTCCCCCTCCCACCTCACCAGTGTGTGTAACTTCTGCCACATCTTGCCGTCTTGTTTCAAAAGCAGCTACAATTGACCTTGTCTCTCAATGTACCTGTTATCGCTCGGGAGCTCCCTGCTACCTCGTTTGTCTTCTTCCTACTCTTCCTCTATCGGGTAATCCTGTAAAGCTTGTACTAACGTTTCCCATGCCGTCGCTGCTTCCAGTGCTCTTTCGTTTTTAAGCCGTCTATCCTGCTGGTATCTAATTGCACTCTCGCTGCTCGCCCACTTTAAACGCTCGGCCTTCCATCTCTTGCTACTAGGTCTCTCCTTCGCCTTCCAATGCCTTGTTAGTTCTCTTTTTTTCAGTAAGAGCCCCATGTCTACAAACTTACTCGTTACCTTGGTTTTAGATGTGTGAGGGAACCAGTGCAAAACGCTTGTGGCCATGTCAAAGGTCGGCTGCTGCTCCGTAGTGGTGTTTAGAGTGTCTCCCACTTCCTCCCAATAGGTTCCTATCCCTGGGCAGGACCATAACATGTGCTCCAGATCTACTCCTGTCCTTGCACATTGAGGGCACACTGCCTCTTCTACTTTAAAATATTTCTTGATTCCTCGTGCTCTTCCAAGCTCTACGCATTATCTGTACCCAGACCGTCTCAGGAATAGTTTCCTTATGTCTACTTCTCATTTTTCTCTCAGGGTTTCTAAGGGTGCTAGCCCTTCATTTATCATTCTGGAGTAGAGGCAGGAGACCTTCTTGAAGGTCCCAGCTGCCATCATGGTGTATTGGCACGCCATTGTTGTCTTAGGTTCTGCCAACTTTTCTCGCCATTGTGTTTGCAGCGCCCCCGTCAGTGCTGCATGTATAAGAAATCCTCCTCTTGGTAGGTCGTATCTCTCCTGTAGCACCTGATAGTGTAGCATTACTCCATCCTCATATAGATCTCCAATTACCTGGATCCCTGCGTTTTCTCATTCCTGTAGTGGCGTCCAGTCGCCGCCGTGTGGTAGCGCTGTTGCCATCCCCAATGAGATTTCGGGCGCATAAGGGTGCAAAACTCCGGCCCTGCGCTGGGATCGATTCCAACACAGTCTCAGTGTTTTTTCCTCCATAGAAAGATCTCTAAGGTCCAGCTTTTGCTGCATAACTATTAAAGAGAGGATGTGGCGTGGGATTCCCCTACCTCTTTGGTGTTCCGGGCCTCTAAATTCCTTTGCTACTGCCTGCGTCAGTATCTGTAATTGGGCTACCAAATAATACAGCTCAAAATCAGGGACCGCCAGCCCTCCCTCAGCTTTGGGCCTAATTAACGTTGCTTGTGCGACTCTCCGTCTACCAGTTCCTCACAGGAACCCCACAATGAGCGATTTCAACAATTTAAACACCGAGCACGGGACCCATAGCGGCTGTGTTCTAAAAAAGTACAGTAGCCTAGGAAGCTATTCGGCATGTCACTGACAGCGGGAGAGTAGCCCAGAAGGCCATACTACCTTTTAGTGCTCTCAAGCATCTCCCCACATTTCCCTCCAGCATATCAGTGGCATTGTGATAGACATGCACCCCCAGGTATGCCAAACAAGTCGGTTCCCACCGCACTTCTCTATGTGTAATGGGTTGGAGCCCTCTCTGCTTCACCGGAAACAAACATGTTTTTGACCAGTTCACTCGCAGCCCTGAGATGTCTCCAAACTCTGAGAGCAAATTCGCTGCTCCCTCCAGTGCTCTCCCTGCATCCTCGAGAAATATCAACAGATCATCAGCGTACATCGATATGTACTATCGATCTCCCCTATTCCGCAAGCCATCATAGTGCTCGCCCAATCAGGCCTTTGCTGCCAGCGGCTCTATTGCCAGGGCAAACAACAAGGTGGAAAGCGAGCACCCCTGTCTCGTTCCTCGGGCTACTGGTTATTGAGATGATATCAGCGATCCAACGCGCACCCTAGCTACGGCCGACGTGTACATTACTTTCGTCCACACCACAAAGTCGGTTCCCAGGCCAAAACGCTCCATCGTCTTATATAAATATAGCCATTCTAAGCTGCCAAAGGCTTTCTCAATATCTACAGACACCATTGGTTGTTGTGCTCCTGGCTGTTCTTCCTCAAGTATCCGCACCAATCTCCTAACATTAGTGGACGTGTTCCTATTTGGGATAAACCTGGCTTGATCTTCGTGGATTATCGTGGTCATATGCTTTAAAAGGCGGGTCGCCAAAATGCTGCTCAATATTTTGTAGTCGGTAGTTAACATTGATAATGGACGGTAGGAGGCAGTGTTCGTCCCCTCTCGACCAGGTTTCATAAGCGGGATCACCAGGGCCTCCCGCATGGAGTTAGGTAGTCGACCTAATTCTTTTGCTTCCTTGTAGACCTCCAGGAGCCTCGGTGCCAGCAAGTCCACATACTTCCAGTAGAACTCTATTGGTAATCCGTCTACTCCTGGTGTTTTATTTTGGGCCATGTGCTTGATAGCACTCCTAACTTCCCCCATCTCTATGTCCTGGCCCAAGCATTTTGCTTGTTCCTCCTCCAATTCTGGGAGTGTTACACCGCTCAGAAAGGAGTCGATTTCAAGGTCTTCGGCCACCAACGAGCTTCCGTATAGTTCCTCGTAATACTGCAAAAAACGGTGTAGAATCTCATTTTGGGTATAAACCACCTCCCCGTCTTCGTCCTCTAGGGCCAATATAGGGGAGCCCCTCTTTGTCGGATTGGCTAACCAAGCTAGTAATGTTCCCGCCCTGTCCCCCTCTGCGTGTACCCTCGCAGTGTAAGCTTTGTAGTCAAAGCACCGCAATCTCTCTACCTCTGCTGCCACCTCTTCTTTCGCTGCCTTAATCTCCACGTGAATTTCAGGATGACCAGGCCTTGCTAGTTCTGCCTTGCGCAGTCTACACTCAGCCCGATTCACATCTTGTAGCAACACCTTTCGCACCCCTACGTGATTTCCGATGCAGATCCCCCTTATGACTACCTTAAAGGCGTCCCATTCTATCGCCCTTGTGGAGGCCGATCCAGCATTAATAATGGGTTATCCCTTCACTCACTTCCCTCTGAAAAATCGGGTCTTCTAGCGTTTCAGGCCGTAGTCTCCAAGTGGGGATATTCGACACCCCCGTCATCCAGTGCATAGTGAATAGCAGTGGATTGTGATCGAAGATCGTCCTAGTGAGATATTCAGTATGCACCACAGAGGGCATCACTGAGGGCGAGCACAACACCATGTCTAGACGGACATGTAGATCATGCATCGCAGAAAAGTAGGAATAGTCCCGGTAGGTTCCATCTGTTCTGCCAGTCTAGCCTACTTTTAGTCAATCTGTGGACAGGGGAATCAGCTAGTGGGGGGTGTGATCTATCCAACGATATATCTGCTATGGAGTTAAAATCCCCCCCCCCATTACCACAGAACCTGCAAAATAATGTGCTAACAAGCCAGATAATTACCCCAAGAAGCGCGATTGGTCAACGTTGGGTGCGTAAACGCTGCAGAGGGCTGTGTCCCTGCCACGGAGTCTGCCTTATATGGTCACAAACCTGCCTGCGGGTCTATTGTCTGCTTTGTCACCTGGAAAGGAACTCCCGCTCTAATCCAGATCAGTGCTCCCCGTGCAAATGCTGGGTAGGTGGTGTTAAATACCTGCCCTCTCCATCTTCTCTGCAGTGCTATACCCTCCGCCCTGGTAAGGTGTGTTTCTTGGAGTAGCGCTATGTGGATCCCTCTGCGAACTAAATATGCGTGTATCTTGTGGCGCCACACAAGGATTACAACTTGCTCTGTGTAAGTCGACCTTCCCCTGAGTGTGAAATGAGAAGCCAGCAAAAAGGTACATACATACTATACCCACGCACACACACACATGTATGAGTTTGGGCATTCTTAAATACACGTTCCAAACTCATGCACATGAAATGTACACGTAAGCAGTCAGTGTAGATAGTGGAGAATTTGCCGAAAAGTTTACTAAAATGGCTTTTTTTTTTAAAAGGAGTGCAGAGATGGCCGACCAGTAGAACAAAATAGTCAATGCGTTGAAAATAAATAACGGTACATGTAATTAAAAGAGTTCTTTTTTTTAAGTCATACTTATTTGTACTGCACATGGTATGGATTACAAAACAAAGTCAGTCACACGAGCATAATAAAGCTACATAGGTCCTAGATACATTCAAGTGTATGCAATTTACGTGTATAGTACGGGAATAGTTAATTGTAAGTGCTGTAAAATTCACGTATGCCCAATCGTAATTTATGCATGATGCAGTTCACACATGTGCTTGCTGCTGCGTGGACCAGCCCCTTTCCCTGCATTTTCGCACGTGTGCTACAAACGTAGCTGAACTAATTACGCATTTAAAAGATGTAGCACATTCATTTTCGCTGCCTGAGACACACAGTTCAAGTGCATTTTACATGGTACAAGATAGAGTTTTCTGCTTTATTAAAGAACTTAAGGGTTCTATTTACCGAATCAACATTTTCCCCGAAAAAGCAGCGAAATGTTACTTCAGAACATTCCGAGGTTTGGCTAATCCATACCATGTTGTACTCCGATAAGAACTCCTCACACACAGCCTGATTTACATAAAGATGTGTCCAAGTTTTCAAAACAGGACAAGCTCACGCGGCAGTAGGAGGAGGTGCGGCAGCTGGGGGGGAGGCGGGGTGTTGGCGTGCGCTACCGCAAGTAGATCGCCTCACATGCACGCGTTTCCATTGATGGCAATGCAACGCATGCACGTGCTTGGCCCAAAAAGCAAGTCAATGACATGAGGTCCCCTCCTATGCAACGCATGCGTGTTGCGTAGGCGAGACCTAAAAAGGGCATTGCTATTTCATATGGGGTTGGCCGACAAAATCAACATTAAAGGAGTGCATCGGCAGCCCCAATACTAACGGTAATAAATGAGGCTTTACTTCCAGCCGTACAGTGCAGCCATTTAGCATACCCCGGTGGAGCCAGATGGACGACCCGCCAATTAGCAGGTCGCAAATTGCGTCTGATTTGCAACTCGCAATTTGCAACTCACTAATTGGGATGCACAACAGTGTCTGAGACATTGTTTGCGATTCCCAATGGGGTTGCAAATAACATGCATATTAATGAAGCTGTCGCAATTTGAGACCCCATTGGCCATGGCTGGCACTCCCAGGTATGGTGGCCTGCTGAGGTCAGCAGACCACCATGTCAGGGAGAGCTTTTAAATAAAGCAGTTTTGCTTTTTTACATGCAGTGTGTTAGAATGCATTTAAAAAATTAAATGTAACTTAAAAAATATTTGCGCATTCATTCACAAATGGGAAAGAGTCCCAAGGGGACCCCCTTCCTGTTTCCGAGTGCTTTACCACCCTTCTGAGAAGGGTGGTAAACTTTGATTGTTTTGCAACAGCAATTGTGATTGCAAAACACTTACCTAGCTGAAGGAGTCACTATTAAGAAGGGACGTCCTTGGAACGCCCCTTCCTAATAGCGACTCGCTAATCCTATTTTGCGAGTCGCAAATTGATTTGCGATTTGCAAAATAGGATTAGTATATGGGCCACAGGTTTTTTGCGAGTGCAAACAAGTCTAAAACCCACTAGCTCTCGCAAAAAACCTTTGTACATCTGGCCCTTAACCCTCCTGGGTCTGCCTCAGAGAAAAAAGAGCATGCCGGCTTTGTTCCTTCCTAAGCAAACTGTGGTTACAGCTGATGTGCTGCTGTCCTTTCCAGGATCATCAGAGAAGGCAATTAATCAAACGGAGATGTCTGGCCTACGAGTCTCGAACATGCCAGGAAGCTTCTAATATTTGCTTCACGAATTCTACCCCTTCGCCCCCTCGCAAGAAGCGCAACATTTGTAGCCATACTCGGCGGTGTCCATCAGCAGCTCAGTCATGGCGGTAAAGAAAAGCACATGTTTCAACTGCTGACAGGACAATTGAGGAGTTAAATGCAGCGCAGAGAAAAGACCAAACCAACAAAAAAGAGGAGCCTGTAAGGCAGTTATGGATGGCCCGGCTCCTTGACAGGAGCTTCTTCGGGTCGATGGAGCGCGATGTGTGATACCAGACATCTCTGTTCAAATCCATGTCTGCTGTAGCTGCGAGGGTACGGGGTCTGATGAGCAAATGAGACCAAAGATATCTTTTTATTGCACAAGAATTTTTGTTCATATTACTTTTGCAGTCCTGGTTATTTTTTTCTACTAAGGGTGTCTTCATGTAAATGTACAATGCAAAGCCCACCCGGAGGTAATTTCTGTATTCCTAGGATTAGCCAAAGTCGAGGACTGTCAAAAAATCATTTAGAATCAATCCAAGAATTTCATGTCATAAAGGAATTAGGAACCCCATATAATTTTTTCGGGGGTTGTTTTTTATAGCACGAAATTGACCCGAAGGTCCCGTCTGACTCTTTCTGTGCAACTTTCTGGTCAGTGAATTTGATAGTCTCACCAAAGTATGTAATAAACTGGCGTTATACTTCACTTAGTTAAAACTTGGTTAGGGTCCAAGTACTATAACTAAGATTATTAGAAGCATCCCTCCCCTTTCTGAAAATTCTGTTTCTGATCCCATCAAGTTAATGTCAGTGTTGTCCTCGTTTGTAGGACTATTCCCACTACAATCAGTGTAAGAACAAAGAAATAAAGAGATTACTCCCCTCTAGCTGAATATCGGGGACAGATATCCTTGTAAAACAGAGCGAAGATGGCACATTACCCTGCTTACCATAAAAATCAGTGTGTTGTCCCTCCTTGCTTGTGGTTGCAAGCAGCGTCTCGGCCAATGCACGTTAACGTACAGGAAATAATATACTTGAGAGTGGTTACACTTTGAAAACAAGCATGCGCGCCTCGGCCTGAAGGTAAAAAAAAACAAGTTTGACGAGGAGTGGAGGAGGCAGCAGAGGGAGGGTAGAGAGGAGGGGGCATGCACCTGTTTCCCTTGTGGGAGCGAGCAGGAACCATCTGTTAATTACAAACAGATGGTTTCAAAGCTCGCTCCCACAAGGGAATAGCCAAACGTCCACGCGTTGCTATTGAAAGCAATGCAATGCGTGCACGTTTTTGGCCCAAAAAGTGAATCGATTACTAAAGGTTTCCTCCTATGCAACGCATGCACGCTGCGTAGGCGAGACCTACAAATGTCATGACATGAACCATATATGCAGCTACGTTGAGGGCCTGTTTATTAGCCTTATTGAGGGATTGGAGGCACCCACACACTTAATAGGTTTTAAAATGCTTGCACATCTGCATATATACTATATATGTATTGGAAGGGCGTGAAAGCAACTAAGTGCTATGCCCAAGAACATATTTTAAGAGCCATACTCACACACAGCCCAATAAGCAAAGACATAGTTACTTGTGATTTTAAAGGGAGAAGGACAGAGAGAGTGAGTGTCTGTGTGAGTGAATGCATGCATGTGTGCAAGTTTGTTTTAACGAGTGAACAGACAGGAACACTGGATATATGATAGATGAATGTAATTATTAGTTAAGGTCTGAAAAGGATTTAAAACCCACTTTATTGGCGGTGTCTGCCACTTGGTGCAGGAAACTGCCCCCAAGTGCACCCCTCATCCCCCAGGGGGCTGCAATGGGCCCCCAAACCCAATACCCGCCAGCCAAGATGGCGCCATGGAAAGGCCTTGAACAACCCACATCATAATATGGCTGGTGGTGCCTGCAAGGCACCGCCACGATATTACTGCCCAGCTCCGCCCGACCAGCAATCGTAACGATTGCGGACCGGCGGACGGACTTCCCATCCGCTGCGATACCCACCTCCATCGTAATCGGGTGGTGGGAAAAATATGTTTGATGGTGGAAGGACCGCCACCGTAGGGCCGGTGGTTGCCACCACCGGCCCTGCGGTGGTGGTCTTTTCGCCATCATATTCATCCCCTTAGTATCTTAATGCAACTGAACCCAGTAACTAGATGTATCACTCCATGTGGCCAAAGTCAGATATTTCTCATGGGGGAGTACTTCCAAGTAGAAAAGGGGAGGCGAAATTGCATTGGTAAAGCTAGAATTCCAAGTGGGAAATAGTCCAACAAAAGAAACATATTTAATGTACAATGCAACACTCTGTCCAGCATCGCACATGGCCAACCCCTGGTACTGCAACACCCTCCCATAGGAAATAATGGAGGGAAGGAGATTGACCCCTTCCATGCTCATGACGAGCTGAGCTCGTCATGGCATATACCTCTCAGGTGCTCATGACCACACCCGTTTTCGTTGCTGTCCAGCACAGCAGGGGAAACTACCAAGCAGCGATGTGGTTAAATAGAACCCCTTAGGAAATAATTCTAAATTAAAATAGTTGAAAGCATAAATATATTTAACATAATGGTAACTAAAAATAAAACATATTTTATTTTAATGTATGGTACTAAAGTTTTTTCACTCCATTGGTTAAATTGTCATCATTTTTTATTACAATATCATGAAATTACTACTATTAATTCTATACATAACTTTCAATAATTATTAGAATTGATTATTAATATTTTTAAATACACAATTATACATATTAATTTGGATGTGAATTATTTTCACATTTAAACATCAAAAACATTTATTTTAGGTAAATGTAACATACTCTTAATAATTAAGTTTGCAATTTAAATTATTAATGCTGTAACGTACAAGTTACTTACCTTCGGTAACGGTGTATCTGGTAGAGACGATTCTAGCCGCAGATTCCTTAACGTAAAATTATCCCAAGGTGTGAGACTGGGCCCAGAAAATCTTTGCCAAAGCATCTCTGTGCACTGGTGGCGGTTCCGCGTGACTCTGCCCTGACGTTGTCTGAGGACGTGATGTCAGCGAGGTCACATAAGCCCCACCCCGGCGCGCTGATGTCAGTTTTCTGCGCATAATTTTTCTGCACAACAACGCGGAGCTATCACAAACAAAACTGTGAGAGTATGGGAACAGTGTGCGAAAAAGCAGTGAAACAGAAAGGGAGGAAATGAAAGGTGAGGAGCAGCACCAGTTGGAAAAGTGCCAGACACTGTGGTACTGAAAATCATAGAAGGGAAAGAGCAGAGCACCGCTCTGAGCAGCCACCTCACAAGGCTAAGACGAAATCCTCCCTGGAGACAGAAAAACATGCGAAAAACTACACAGCAGGCGACAGAAGTCTGCAACCCCAACCCATAACAGTGTAGGGTAACAAGTCCGAACAGATGAGTAACGGCAATTTACCCCAAGACAACACCATCAAGAAGGGTTGTATCCCCTGTAAAGAGTTAAGGGCTGAGGCACAGCCACGAAACCCTGACTCAGAGGACTGCAGTGGAGTCAGAAACCCCAAGCAATGAAGAAGGGAGAAGATTATGAATAGGCCCCAAACTAGAATAACCAGGCTATAGGGATGCAAAGGTACACATAAACCTACCGTCCAATTACCAGAAAGGAAGGAGTGGAACAAACAAACAGAACAAAGCATCCCGCCAGGGAGGAAGTGAAAGAGGGCACTTGCAGAAGACAAAACCACCAAAATGTAGGCAAGTGCAGAAGACCAAGCTGAAGGTCTTCGCAGAACAGGGAGGAAGGGCAGGTCGTGAAGGCATCTGTGGCTAGAATCGTCTCTCACAGATGCACCGTTATCGAAGTAACTCTGATAGAGACTACTAGCCACATATTACTTAATGTAGAATGAATACCCTAGCCATACCCAGAGGGGAGGGTGGTCTGCGAGAGAAAACTCACCAGCTTGGAAGAACACACGGCCCCTACAGGGGATGTGTCATGGGGACAGGAAGGAAACCCAGCCCCCACCAAGCAGAAATAAGCAAGAACAAGGCGAAGGGAAGGCCAGGATACCCCAAGCCTGCCCGAGGTACAAAGGATATCCACCAGAAAACCCCAGAGGGGCAGACAGTGCCAAAGGAGTACCAAGGAAGAAAAGAACCACCCCAAACTCCAAGGAGAAGAGGTGGAAACGGAGGCAGAGCCCGTCGTAGGAGAACACACAGCGAAGGGGACAGCTGAACGGGCATCAGCCCCGAGGCCCCACAGCCAAGAAGTGCAGGCGTGATAAGAAAGACACAGTCGTGCAAAGTTCCAGCAGAACAAGGGGCAGGAGCACAAGGGTACAAGCCAAGGCCCACGGAGGCGGACCATAGCGACCAGGCATGCGCAGCCGGCAGCTGGCAATACAATGAAGCAGTGCACCCAGAACAAGCTAAGCGGAAGACGAAGGCAGAGGCAAGGGAACCCCAGAACAAGCCCCAGAGAAGGACTGTTCCAGAGACACAACCCGACCCACGAAAAGAAAGTGGGACCAGCCAGAAGAGAAAGAGGAGAAATACGTAGGACGGGCCTAAGCCGTCAACCAGAACAAAGGACAATACGAGGAGTAACCTAGCCCCCCGGAACACAAGGCAAAGGGCCAGACCGAAACGCCTGACAACAAGGTGGAAACACCATGACAAGACGCCGTAGACGGCATGCCAAAGTCGGTCTAGCGATTTAGCGGAAACTAAGAGTAACAGAACCTGGAGCAGCGCAACCTGCACCAATACAGAAGAAAAAGGAGACCGCACCAAGCGACATACAGTGACGCCAGGAAAGGCGAGGAACCCGAAAAGGTGTCCACACCCTCCCAGCCGAGGGCAGAGCTACACAATAGCGACAAGTACCCCACCTAGGGTATGACACGTCCCAAAACAAAACATGGGAACATCTCTTAGGCAAAAAACCTGCAGCAGAGGACAAGAACATAAAAAACCCTGCGGTTAGCACCACAGACGGTTTACCAATCAGCCAAAAAATAAACAGATGGCCCAACCTGAGGACCTATATGGCTTCACCAACAGCCAAAAAACACACCACAAAGGTCAAAGGGCTGTACCAGCAGCCAACAGTACAGAGGGGCCAACTCAAGGACCCTGAAGGCATTGCACGCCACACACAACCACAGACGGGCCAACCAAAACACTAGGCCCAAAGAAAAAAGGTGAGATAAAAGTCTCCCATAAAGCACCTGAGGACCGACAAGCCAAAACTTATGGAGGGGGAGGAGGAGGACGGAGCCCCGCAAGGAGCCGGTGAATGGCGGAGTCAGAATGGGTGTTAAACAAAAGAACCCCATCAAAAGGCAGGTCAACAAGACGCCCCCTAATATTCTCTGGAAAAACGCTATCCTGCAACCAAGCATGGCGGCGGAGAGCCACAGAACTCGCCATCGCACGGCCGAGAGAATCAGAAACATCCAAGGCCGAAAGGAGAATAAACGCAGCTAAATGCTGGCCATCCAGTGCAAGGTGCCGAAGATCAACGCAGACCCCCCCTTGTGAGGAGCGAGACAGAAAGGACTCTGCATAATTCCACAGGCTGGAGGTAGCCCTGGCCAACACACAAAGTGTGTTGAGCACTCTCAAAGCAGAACTAGTGGAAGCAAAGCTGTTACGTCCCTAGGAATCCAACCACAGGGGCTCCCATGACGGAGGGAGCAACACTGAAAGCAAGGAAGGAAAAGCAGTCTGCAGGAGAGGGTCCTGGGTAGAAGGGCGGAAAGAAAGGCAGACTGGATCATGCGGAGCGGGACGGTGGTGGTGGAGGAGCGGCTGAGGCACTGGATCTCCCGTGGCAGGATGCCCCCTGGCACCTAGAAGAGAGTTGTGTAGTGAAGCGTCAAATGGAAGAAGCAGCTCCCTTCCACCAGAGACCTGGTGGAGAACTTCCAACAAATGGTCCGTAGGGAATGGGGTAACCGGGTTGCCCATTTGCAAAATGCCAGCAGCCGTGGAAATGGCCCGGACAAAGAGAACACTCGCCTTCGTAGGGCGTTGCAGGGGAGAAAGCAATTCCTCCGTGGGCGACGGCTGTAAACTAAGCTGCCCATCCCGAGTACAGCTGGAGGGGGAAACGGCCAGCCCCCCTGAAGGATGGATGATCGATGGACGAGTGGGGGGCCTGAGGGGCCTCCGGAGAAGGCGGAGAAGCCTGCGGGCCACCAACAGCGAGTTGCGGAAGAGAGGGTCCGGGTTGAGGCCGAGGAGACGGCGAAGAGCCCTCCACCACCACGTGCGTTCTAGGAGAATGGGGCGGGGTCGGAGCCAGAGCGGCTTATGAGCCAAAAAGGCACCGACTCGACCTCCAACGAGGCAGCCGCCTGCATAGAGGACCAAGAGGGACTCGGGGAGGCACCCCAGGCCCCGGCCACCACCCTCAGGGCCGCCAGGGCCGAGGAGGAAAGCCGTTGGTGCCGGAACGGCGTCAGCTCAGCCTCCGGTAAGTCAGCCGCCTGTCCAGAGGACCGAGGGGAACTCGGGGACGAACCGTGAGTCCCGGCGACCTCCTGCGACACCACTGGGACCTCCGTGGGGATTTGCAGCGAGGTGGGGACGCCGTGGGTCAAAGAGGGGAACCCCAGAGGGCCGCACCTCGATGACACCACACCCCCCGAACCTGAATCCAAACTCGTCGGCGCCGGGGTTTGAAGCCGCCGGCGACTCTGCGGAAGGCCCCACGCATGGCAAGGGATCCGCAGACGTCTCAGGAAGAGGAGGGGGCCCAAAGAAGCCAACAGAGCCGTAGCATAGGCCTTCATTTGGGCCCTAGTCTGTGGATAGGGGGGCGACAGCCGTGGCGCACGTCCCGAGGGGAACCAGTGCCCTCTGCAGAGCGAGGACAAGGCCTCGGTGACAAGCTGTAAGACTTACCGGTGGGTGAATGACGCCCCTGGGGCCTCGGTGAAGGACAATGCCGCATTCGGAATCAGCAGTTTCTGGACGCTTCTGAGGTAGAGGACAGACGCGAAGACGAGACCGACCTGGATAAGCGGGCCGAAAGTAATTTCATCCGGCGCTCGCGCCGGGACTTTGGCTTGAGATGCTGACAAGCGTCGCAGTCCGTAGAATCATGGTGCTCGCCCAAACACCACATACAGATAGGGTGGGGGTCAGTCGCCGACATCTAATGCGTACAAGAAGTACAAGTCTTGAAACCCATAGGCATTCGGACACTGTTCCTAAAGGCAAAATCGTTAAAAGAAGGCTGAAAAACAGGCTAAGTGACACACACGCGGAAAAGAAGGAAAGTGACGTCAGCGCGCCGGAGTGGGGCTCATGTGATCTCGCTGACGTCATGTCCGCAGAAGATGTCAGGGCGGAGTCACGCGGTACCGCCCCCCCGGGGCGCAAAGATGCTGTGGCAAAGATTTTCCGGGTCCAGTCTCACGCCTGGGGATAATTCTACGTTAATCTGCGGCTAGTAGTCTCTATCAGATATTATTATACTTTGTTCAACATTTAAAATAAATATATGAAATTCTTTACATTAATATTTAAGATAAAAATATTTTTTACAAAATGTTTTCAAGTTTTATAAACTTTTCCTCATACTTTATCATAGGGAGATCTATATACATTTATTCTAAATGTAACAAAAAATATTAAAGCATTAATAACATACATTTAAAATTTGATTATTTGGAATATATTACATTTATTTATAAGATTTTTTTCTGAAGATAAAATTGCTAAATAAATCTCACTGAAAGCAAATAAAATATATTTTTTATGTAATAACTATAAAAATGGTGTACAGAATTAAAATTCATTTAAATATATTTTAATAAAAAATGTCACATTAAGAGCATTATAAAGATGGGACCAAGCCGACCATGATGGCGGACGCATCTTCCTAGTGCTCCGCTCGGCAACCCTCAACAAACTTAAAAGACATCAGATGCCATAATCCCATGTAAAAGCCCTCCGTCAGATGGGCAGAACCTCAGGGGGTGACCCGGTGCACTGATACGAGCGATATCGAAGAAGACTGCTGCACTGCGGGCGACCTCATCGGAACGACTGGCACCTACGAAATGGCGGGCCCGCCGTAATTCAAAACTTGGGCTGAGACGGAGAGCGGAGCAGGACTTGTGAAGCTGCAATCCCCCCCTCCACCCCGATCCGGCGGTGCCCAGAATGCGGGCTGATCGGCTGAAGTGACACTGGGCAGCCGGGACCGGAGGTGAGAGCTGTGGGGCGCTGGCGGGATCTGGGCGGACTGTGACGCCCCGAGCCCAGTGAGCAGCAGGGACAGAATCACCGGAGCGCTCCCCAACACGCAGGCCCACTGCCAGTCAACGGGCCGCGGCGTGGAGGAGGACAGAGAGCGGGCAGGCTCCCAGCGGCCCAGGGCACATGATTAATGCAGGCTGACCCATACGAGCAACACCAGGCAGTGGAGGGGGTCAGAGAGAGTTGCGCGCCATTTCTGGGACCCGCTCTCCAACAGGCCGTCACAGCAGGCTTCAGACCGGGATACCTTCGGCAGCGGCGCCCCCCCTTGCACGGCACCGGGATCCGAGGTGTGTGGGGAGGGGGGCATCCCAAGAAAGTGGCTTTGGTCGGGATCCGGGGGCTGCGTGACAGATAGGGGTAGCCGGGGGAGAACCCCCCTCTCCCGCCCTCAACGACGGCCCCTGCATGGCATCCAAACTGCTTCATCACTACCCCAGGAATGCACCGGTGATATAGCGGTAAGGGAGGACAGAGGGGAGACGGAGGAAGCGCAAACCCACAGCATTCCACAGGGCTGCCCAAAGGAAGACAGCCCGACCGTTTGAGCAAGCGCCCGAAGAGGTGGACTGAGGCCCGGACGCCATTGCATAAAACACAACGGAAGACCCCCACGGGCTCCCTGTCTCTCAGTGACGTCACAGGAAACAACGCCACAATCCCACATGACAGAGTTATCTGATTGCCCCCCCCATGCACGGGGACTCCCCCGAGATTACCTGGTAGATGCCCCCCACTGAAGCCTCCAGAGGACACTAGCGGGCCCGTCGTCCCAGGTGCCCCTGGCCTCCAAGTGGGTCAGTGGGCCAGAAATAACACCACAGGACACATGTCTGGGGCGCCAGACTGAAATAGTGTACCATTGACCCCCCGCGCCACATTTCAAGGACCACCCTGACTGGTAACAGCAGCGGAAATCAGCCAGTGTGAGGTGGTCACGACATTTGGACCCCTGAGAAAGGCTGGGGCCTGCGGGGCAGTGAAAATAAGAGGACAGTGAAGAACTGATAGAAGAGAGACTGAGAGAGGGGCACCAGACTCTTGGGCAGAGGGCACTCATTCGACCACTGGCTGCCCCTACCTGAATCAGGAGTAGACCGGGGTAAGCAGCAACGCCCCTAGAGAAGCCTTGCCCCGCACAGCTCCTACAACCCACGGATACCCCGAGCGGGCGCCGAATATCATGGTCAACGGAAGCGCTCACTACATGAATCAGTCTGAGCAAGAGAGGTGACGGTCCCACGGGAGACGTTGAACACAGTGGTCTGCCACACCAAAATCAAGAAACAGACCAACACGACCTAAGACCCTGTTCCCAGTGGGTATCAAGTGACACGAACACCGTGGGTCACGAGCGCACAAAAGGAACAGCGCACACCTCGGGACAGCAGAGAGTGACCTCCTTGGACCCCAATGGCGCCCGGTTGGATGGAGAACCACCCCAGTCGATGTCCACGTCTGAAAAACTCGACAAAGTCCTAGAGGCCATAGAACATTCTAGAGTCACTATGGAAAACAGATTTGGTGAACTGGCCACGGACCTCAACGTGCTTGGAGACGACCATAGAAAATTGGCAGACAGGGTCCACCAAGGGGAAAAGACATTACACGAAATGGCACCACAAGTACAACACCAGCAAACCGTCTTGAAAGACCTACAAGCGCGGATAAAGAGCTTAGAGAGCAAGACCGATGAACTCGAAGGGCGCTCCCGAAGGAGTAACATTCGTATCATGAATCTTCCGGAAGGTGTGGAGGGGCCAAACCCGATCCGTAACATCACGACATGGATCACGACGTTCACGCAAGCCATGGACTTGACCCCATATTACTCGGTAGAGAGGGCGCACCGGGTCCCGACCCGCAAGCCGCGACTGGGACTACTGCCTCGCACCTTTCTGCTGAAGCTCCTCCACTACCAAGACAGGGACACCATCCTTCGAGCTGCCGGACAGCAAGGGAATCTTCGGGTGGAAGACAAGCAGGTCATGCTGTTCCCAGACGACTCCTGAGAGGTCAACAGCTGAGAGCCACCTTCCTCGTAGTTAAATGCGCCCTGCGGCAAAAGAACATACAATATGCTCTATTATTACCCGCAAGACTAAAAATAATTCACGACAATGCCACGCACTTCTTCACGGAGCCTACGGAGGCCCGAGCCTGGGTAGACCAACACGTGATGGCCCCGGGACACTCCAGAAGCTCACAAGACTGCCGTCCAAGTAACCGTCCCCTGCGCCCATTCAAGAAAGTCACCCTCACGCAGCTTAACACACAAACAAACTCCTCCACAAACAACTCCCCAGATCTAGAGCAAATCATAAACGAACGCAGGAGAGCGCTACAAGAAGCAACGAAAATGAAGTCGACAGGAGGGAGTTCAGATGGAGACAGAGGCCTGCGTCTGTTCAGCTCGGAAGAAGAAGACGGCAGTGACACACGCACGTCGCGAGAAGGCTCAGTAACCCCCCCCCCCGATAGTAACTCCTCAAACTGCGGATTCACTGATATAATGGATGTGACATCTCAAGAGACATAGTCCACAAAGACGGGAAGCAGGATTAAGTCACTCACCGACGAGACAATGCCTCATTCAGAAGCAACAATGTTGCAAGTGGTCATCGCGGGACATCATAACCAGAGCGGAAGGTAGTATGAAGTAAGTGGCAGTGAACAGAAACGGCATCTATGGGTAAGATCTATTACATAGTCTATAAGCAGGTGGCGGCAGTGATAGCAACCAGCGGAGATGCACAGCCACCCCCCCTAGCAACGAACTAGTGTGTATATGGACTACAGTTTGGACATATCGCCTCGCACGATAGGTCCCCCGAGTTGGGAATGTTTACCGTTGTTTATTGTTGCCCCCCTTCCTTTCCCCACTTTCCCAGGCATCCATAAAGGAGCGAAGATACGGACATGTTGGACATGGAGGGTGTGTGAAGGACTGGCGATGTGCCATGGGGAGGGAGCAACGGGTGGGGAGGTCGCCCTCCAAAGGGAATTTAGGACTAAACAACGGACAGGATGGCACCTAAGATCCCAAATACAGATATAACAGTTCTCACATTGAATGTAAGGGGAATGCACACAACCAGAAAGCGCTAATACATATATGCATACATAAAGAGACAGCACACGCAGATAGCCCTGCTGCAAGAGACACACCTGACATCCACAGAGGTAGAGCGCTTACGTAAGAAATGGCGTGGCATAATATGTGGAACAACATACTCCGCCTTTGCCAGAGACACCCTAATCTGGATTAGACCGGGGGGTGCTGTTCCGGGAACAAACGTGGGTAGTGGACAAATAAGGGCGATACTCGTTCCTAGTGGGGCTGTTAGAAGCTCAACCACTAATAATAGGAAGCATATATGCACCGAACGTAGAACAAGAACAATATTGGAGATGTCCTACAGGAATACTGACCCAGCATACATCGGTCCTATGGCTCCTGGGAGGGGATTACAACTGTGCCTTAGATGTTAATCTGGACAGATACCACCCTCCATCTACACACTCGTCAGCACATAGACAAACAGAACATGTTAGGCAATGGGTGGAACATTGGGCACTGGTAGATGCTTGGAGGGCACAGAACCCAACCATACGGATATATTCCTTCAATTCTATCCCTCACAACCTACGAGTAAGACTAGATAGATTTCTGTGTTCCCCAACGCTCCTCCCCAAGGTACAATACATAGACTACCTGGGCAGAGTGGTCTCAGATCACGACGCACACATCATTACTCTAAGATGGAAACCACCTCACCCCCCCGGTATCGACAGGGAAGCTGCCTCGCAAGTCCCTTACTGACCAGGCATTTCACCAAACACATGGGGATCACATACAGGAATACTTCACGCTGAACACCGGCATGGCATCCTCCATATCAGTAGAATGGGACGCATTCAAAGTCGATGCCAGGGGGCATTGCCTCCAACAAATAGTGGGGGTACAGAAAACACTGGAGAACGCATTATTGACAGCAGAATCACGACTGGCAGAGCTATCGAAAGATAGCGATAAAGGGATAGCCACCCCAGCACAAGTTGCACATGCTAAAACAGTACATGCTGAAACCCTGCGCGTTCTCCATTAATACAACTTTAGAACCTATCCCACTAAGGTACACAGAGAGGGTAACAGGACCGGATCGCTGTTGGCTTGGTTAGTTAAGCAGGACACAGAGGCGAAACCAATTACAGAACTCAAAGACAAACAGGGAAACCCTAGGCACTCTCAGATAGACATATTACAGGTGTTCCAAGACTTTTACTCTGACACGCACAGATCCCCTGTACACATGCTGCACCAAGAGCTGACTCAATTCCTGGGCCCATCAATCATGCCCAGCATCTCCTCCGCAGACCAAAAAGAACTAGACATAAAAATCAAACCCCCGGACATAACACGCGCAATTAGAACACTGGCTCGCAACAAGGCCCCGGGAATGGATGGGTTCCTGCTAGAGTATTATTATAGCACCTTTGTAACTCAGTTGGTACCCCGGTTGGCGGCCATGCTTGAAGACGCGCTGACCAGGGGTGAACTCCCACGCACGCTTCGCGAGTCGATCTTAGTGTCGTTCCCGAAGCCACATAGAGATCCGACAACCCCTGCGTCATACAGACCAATCGCTCTGCTGAACGCGGACTGCAACATTTTAGGCAAGATACTGGAGGATCGCTATAGTCAAATCCTACCGGCACTGGTACACCCAGACAAATGTGGGTTCGTCTCAAGGCGCAACACTTCTCAGAACTTGCGCAGGCTGTTTCATATCCAGGACCAGGCAAAAGACCGATTCCCACGGGCAGCATGCCTGATTTTGGACCTGGAAAAGGCCTTTGATACCTGTTGTGGCCGCACTTGTTTGCAGTCCTCCAGAAGGTAAATGTAGGCTCTGTTCTACGGGCATACACACAGCTTCTCTATAGGGGCCTTACCTCCAGCGTCAGGATAGGCAAACTAATATCCAAGTCCTTTCCAGTAGAACGGGGGACAAGGCAGGGATGCCCTCTGTCCCCCCTTCTTTTTGCCCTGGCAGTAGAACCCTTAGCAATACGATTAAGAAGAGAAGGGGAAGAATGGGGAATTCCAATAGCCGATTCGGTTCACTGTGTATCATTATACGCAGACGACCTCCTGATTTACGTCCGAGACGTTACCAGTGACCTCACCCTTATATGGTCAACGCTGCAAGAATTTGAAGCGACTTCTGGTCTCAAAGTTAACTGGGGCAAATCTACTTTCTTCCCGCTTAGTCCTCACTTGGCACCCCTAGACATCACAGTGGGAACCCAGACCATCACCTGGAATGCCATGGCCCCCCGATATTTGGGAGTGCGCCTATATCACTCTCCTGCCAACCTGTATGAAGGAAACCATCGAAAGACATTAGCGGGGCTGCGAACAGCGTTCAATTTTTGGAAAACATTGCCCCTGGCTCCCATTAGACGGGTAGCCATTACTAAAATGATTATGGTCCCCAGATTGTTATATCATTTCACAAATCTTCCGGTCATACCGCCAAGATCTTTTTTTAAGGAACTAGATACATTGCTCACAGGGTTGATTTTAGGAGATGGGTGACATAGGATAGCCCTTAACACACTAAGTTGCCCACAACCGGAGGGGGCCTGGGGGCTCCATCATTTGAGGCGTACTTCCTCGGGGCACAACTCCAATGGCTATCTCATTGGGTTGCGGAGCGACACAGAGGAGAAACAGTCACCGAGGCAGGCCGCTTACCTCTTCCGGCAGTCCGGAGACTATTGATGCCAGGGACCAAACCCTCATGTGCATAACCCCTGCAGGTTTCAGCAGCCCGCAGATGTATGATGCGAATACATCGCATGTCTAAGGAAACTGCCCTATACTCCCCATTGCTCCCACTGGCGGGTTTCCCACGGAAGGATATATATATTATACCAACCACATAGGCTCTCCGGTTTTGGACGGACCATGATATAACTGAGGTGGAATCCCTGTTTGCCGAAGGACAGCTAAGGACATACGCCCAACTGACAGAACAGTACGACATCCCGCCGGGACAATTCTTACACATAGACAACTCTTAGATAGTGGTTGATGCTACTGGGATCTCCGCGAGGGGGAGCCCCCAACACACCTGGTTTTGCACACGAACCTTCGTATGGGCACGGGTATGCCTTCGGCTCCTCTGGTGGAACCCTATGATGAAGCATGTCACTGAGTGAGGGTTCCTTTACAAACACTGGTTATGTTACTTGCGCTTCACCTTTTCCTTTTCTTGTTTGTTTACCCAGTGCGACCTCTGTAGGTTGCTCCATCAGTCCTCTTTTGTTGTTAAATACTGACGTACAGGAGGTACAAGAGTGCCTTGCTCCCTCCCTCTCTTGTTGTTACTTATATTTAACAGAGTTCACCCATCGTGTGTGTGGTTGATCATGCTCACTCTGCCTGTGTTGCTCTGAAAGTGGCGACCCTTCTTTTGTGTAACAATCATTGCTTAATTTATGCACGTGGCTGCAGATGGAGGCCACATGCACTTACTTTTTTAACGCAGGGATTATTTTCGATTATCAAGCTTTGATTCACAGCAAGAGAGAGAAAGGATAGGAACATTGTAGGAAAGGGAGAAAGAAGATTAAGAAGCAGGAAGTGTAGATACATGGATAAAGAAGACATAAGGTAAAATCAGGACCAGGCAGTCTGGGAATTATGGCATCCCCTCGAGGCAAACAGTTTGGGCTTCCTTAAACAAATCAAGTGCTGGTAATAATCTTCACCCTGCATGAATGGGTGTTAGTTTTGCTGTGCCTTTCTGTGTGCGTGAGAGAAAGCAAAGGTTGTGCATCTGAAGTACAGAACAAAATACGAAGAGCAGAAGCTGGAAGCAAAGGCCATTTTTACATTAAATATATTTCATGTTTCTGAGGTGACCCGGCTTTAAAGAACTCCGTATGAATAAACATACAATGACCAGAATAATCCATCCACTGTTCAAAACAGCAAACAGTTGTCCTGGGGACTTGTTAGTGGAATGATTTCTTTGAGGGGCAAGTTACAGGACTTGGGGCCAGATGTAGGTAGGCTTTTACCGGTCGATAACGGACGAAATCAGCCGTTACCGACCGGTAATAGCCTTTTCCTATGTAGGTGGTATATTCACCGATTCGGTAAATCACGAATCGGTATTTACCGATTCGGTATTTACCGAATCATCATTTACCGATTTGGTATTTACCGAATCATCATTTACCGATTCGGTATTTACCGAATCGGTAAATGAGATGTAGGAAGCACTTTTAAGAGTGCTTTAAGGATTCGTTATTTACCACCAACTATTGGTTGGTGGTAAATAAGGAATTCCTGTGCAAATGCAAATGTGTGCATTTACACCTGTGCCATGTGACAGACATACATGCCCTTAGGGCATGTATGTATGCCACATGTGCACACCAGCACTATTCAGTGGTGCAACAGGGTATCAAAGTGCCACCCTGCCACCCTTGACTATGTCCCTATTTTACCGAAATGGTATTTACTGATTCGGTAATTGTCATTCATTCCTATGGGCCTCCAGGCCCATAGGAATGAATGGCAATTACCGAATCGGTAAATACCGATACGGTAATTACCGAATCTTACCGATTCGGTCATTTGTTACCGAATAATTACCTACATCAGATTTACCAATTCTAAAATACCGAATCGGTAAAATTCGGTTTTTTAGAATAGGTAACACCTATGTACCTACATCTAGCCCCAAGGGCCAACTTAAAAGATCAGGCAGCAAATAAGCTTCCTATGTAACACAGGCTTTAGGGCGAGATCAAGCGGCGCTATATGTGTACTAGCACATCCCGAGCAGAGGACGCGAGGAGTAGGTCGCACCTGACTTTTCCTGCCAGTAACTAATATGTTACGCTAAAGGCATTGACCCTACGCCCTGCCCGTTGAAGCGCCGAGAGCTCATTTCCGAGTCTCTTTTTCACTATTTTGTCTGCTCACTTATTTTATTGAGCAGCACTTACCGCTGGCCATTTTGCCAGTAGGCACACAGGGGATCAAGGCACGGGTGTGCTTTTTAGGGAGCACGCACCTCCTGTCCACCTGTTTTTTCTGGTCCTGATGAATACCGGGCAATAGCCCCTAAGGTAGAAACATGTTGACCACTCAACACATATAGAGATCCCTGGGTCGTAACCCCCCTACCAGGATCTCGCCCTTGTATTTTTAAACATTGTTCAGTTGCTCTATAATTAAAACTACTTTTTTGAGTACAACTAGGACAATTTTTAACATTTATTTTTCTGCACCCACAGTCACAACCCGCTCCACTGTAGTTCAGGTGTCGTAGCACACCTTGGTGTCGCTAGGACGCCAAGGTGGACCCCGATGATGAAGCATGTCACCACTAGGTTGGTGAGTGAGGGGTTTTAAACAAAAGGATGAATACCTTCCTTCTTGCCAAAAACCGGTCCTCCAGATACGTCTGTTCTTCAACTTCATAGGGGATACTCCTCTCACTGTTTTGATACTAGCACATCCCAACAACGATGCAATACTTTTAATGGTACATATCCAACAACTCTAAACGCAGTTGCTATAAAAATATTAATGGATAGTACAAGCAGTTCTTAGCTGCCTGCTACACCGGTGATTAGGAATCACTTGCCAGTAAAGCTGCTCAGCTACTAAAGAATATTACGAATGCTGTAAAACTTGTGTTCCAGCCAATCTGCGAATACGATCCCCATAGAGGAGCAACATCAGCTATTAGATGCAAAGAAGCAGTAATATTAAAGGACAGTTCCAGCACTACTGAGCAGACCTGAAGGTGTGTCATGTTAAGTTATACCACTTACATAGCACTCTATAGGGTAGGATCACTACTGCTCATCTGATAATTGACTTCTGGGCAGAGTTATCACACGGTAGACAGACATAATATCGACTCCAAAATATCGTTTGGACATAATATCGACTCCAAAATATCGTTTGGAGAAAATATCGACAGGACAGAATATCGACAGCCAAAATATCGTTTTTAAGGTAAGTGAAGTAATATCGTTTTTAAGGTAAGTGAAGTAATATCGTTTTTATTTTTAGGGTTCAGGGTCAGTTTTGGGTTTTTGGGTAAAGGGGTATTTTTAGGGTTCAGGGTCAGTTTGGGGTTTTTGGGTAAAGGGGTATTTTTAGGGTTCAGGGTCAGTTTTGGGTTTTTGGGTAAAGGGGTATTTTTAGGGTTCAGGGTCAGTTTTCAGTTTTTGGGTAAAGGGGTATTTTTAGGGTTCAGGGTCAGTTTTCAGTTTTTGGGTAAAGGGGTATTTTTAGGGTACAGGGTCAGTTTTCAGTTTTTGGGTAAAGGGGTATTTTTAGGGTTCAGGGTCAGTTTTCAGTTTTTGGGTATTATTTTATTATATTTTATTACTATATATATATGTTTAATAAATATGAAATAAAAAAATATTTATTTAACTTTCATTAATTATTTAATTATTATAAGTTAA
The DNA here is from genome assembly GCF_964261635.1 of Lissotriton helveticus. Lineage (NCBI taxonomy): Eukaryota > Metazoa > Chordata > Amphibia > Caudata > Salamandridae > Lissotriton > Lissotriton helveticus. The sequence goes on along the minus strand of NC_136069.1, from coordinate 258,695,925 downwards.
TTTAAGTAATTTTAAGTATATTTTAGTAATTAATTATTAATATTAATTTAATTTAACACTGTTTTTAGTAAATACGATATTTTTTACAACTATATTTTTGTAAACGATATTTTGTACTCGATATTTTTGTACTTACCTGTTTGTACATACAAACTCGATATTTTTGCTGTAGATATTTTTTCCTCGATATTTTGGGTAGTCGATATTTTGGTAGTCGATATTCTTTCAGTGATCCTTATCACACATACCAGCCCGTCTCAGCATGGCTGTCATATCGAAATGCTAATCTGCCATAGTAGTAATGGCCAAATACAGTATTTCAAAGCATGCCTACTATATCTATAATCGAAAGTATTCGCATCCTAAAGTAAGCCAATATATTTACAGTTCGTGGGAGAGGATATTTTTCCAACTAAAAAAATGTCAAATAAGTTCACATCAGAAACACTTTTCCACTTTAGAACTCATTTGTATTAAGAAAAGGTATCGCTAGTTCTTTGTGATAAATCATTAGAGATGTCACTGACCTCTGTGATTAAAGGTGTGTAAGTGGAAGCGGACGTGTGAGAGGTCTTGCGCTGGGTGCTACTGCTCACAGACCCTCAGGCCAGCTCAGTAGACGAGGTAGTGCGAATTACAATTTTATAATGCAGAGCAAGGACTAAAAGCAGCGGGTGACAAGCCTCACAAAGCATCAGTGAAACTTCCTTGAGCTCTAACCATCTGAGATTGAGAGGAGCCTAGGAGTGCAGGCAGTAGCGATCGCCGATCGGGCTCCTACTGTGCCACTCGCCTTCCACATCTAGTGATCCTTAAAAGGGGTGACTCGGGGCACAGAAATAAAAAAAGAAGGGGCAAGCATGAATGACCCTATGCGACTCTGGGTATAAAATACAAACACATTGTGGGTGGTTTCTCTATAGGGAACTTTTCAATAGGCCCCTAAAGGGGTTCAATAATAGTGGGGTTGCTCACTATTGGAATGAACAATAATTTGTAAGTGAAACGTAATTTGCTTTTATTTTGTCGGTAATAGTATCACACCATTCCTACCTATTTTACATAGAACACTTAGGAGGTTTACATGAATATACATAAAAATGACATACAGATGGAACAGATACTGAGTAACAGGAATTCCTTGCTGGAGATCTGTTGAGGTGTCTCTTAATTGATTGCAGAAAAGAGTCCTCCTAGTGGTAGTTCCTACAATACATCAACCTCGACCCATACAGGAGATAACATCAAGCCCCCAAGGTTTGTGGTTGAAGGTGCACATGAGTTGAATTCTCATAAATAAATTGAGAATCTCCACGAGAAGAAATAGTCAACGAGTTTTGGCCCCTTCCTTTGGGCCTCCTCAGGACTTTGAAACAATGACATGGGACACATACAAATTTACCTAAAAGAAGAGAAAGCGGACAAGAATTCCTTCTTACCCAGAGCATTGTCTGCATTAATCGGAATCTGGTCGGAGCACATAGGCTCACCCATTATCTGGAATCAATCCCATAACACTGCACATCTGTTGCAGCAGCTCTCCCCTGTTGTCCGCACCAGTGTCAGGGATCATGAAGTGGGCCCTTCGTTTACTGCAGAGTCGGCAACAAACAGACGGCATTCTTGCACGCTTTCTGTTCTTTTTGGTAAATTTGTATGAGTCCTATGTCCTTGTAGGGCGAAGACCTTAGGTGGCAACACTGGACCTAGTCATCTGTTGCAGAGTAATTTCTCAGTTAACTAATGAGAGAAGCTCATGACCCACGTTGGTGAAGCATGGCAAACGAGCAACTGACACCAGTGACCCAGCCACAATAAAGATATGTTCAGATGTCATCACATCCAGGACGGATGAAGCCGCATGGTGCCACCTGTCGAAGATGGAGGGGTAACTATTTCCCGATCCAGTTTGACACCTGGAGAATATTCATACGGTGAGCAATCTGCACAAAAAAACATCCAGCAGTAAGTGAGGGTACTGCTGACCTAAAACCCTTCTCTAAAATTGCCCCAAGCAATCAAGAAGTGGTTCAACATGGACAGATTCCCGACCTTAACATGGACTGCAATAAAGACAATTTATGGTCGACATTCTCAATCAAATGTTTGGGTCATTGAAATGTAGAAACCCTTAAAGTCAGTTGTGTTTAGAAATTGGGAATACATTAGAAAAAACTACTAGCTTAAACAAATATTCTAAAAAATAGTAAACACAAAGGGCCTAATTACGATGGCGGTTGGATGAGCGTCCGACCGCCATCGCAGCGGGTTTGAAACCAACTGACATGCAGTCGGCGGTTCCACCCACCAAATTAAGAAGCTACCACTGTGTAGGATGTCGGAAACATCGGCTTTTTTCACTGCGGCTTGTGCTGCGGCCCAGAATAAGGCTGCAGCACAAGCTACAGTGGAAAATGGGATGTTTTGAAACATCCATGCCCCGTGTGCCAGGCACCATGTGGTGGGAGGGCATCACAGGGGCCCCGCGGGCTTCATTGTGGAGGCCCAAAGGTGACGGGGGCCCTACCAGGGGCCCCCAAAGTATTTTTCCAACATTCTTTTCATGGTGGGAGGCTGTGAGAAAGATTCATCGAAATCCCTATGGCAGTACCTGCACAGGCACTACCCCTATTGTAGCAATTACGATCCGACCGATGGCCCGACAGGATCCTTGAGCCGGTTGGATGAATCAGTTGGTTCCTCCGACAGCAGAGGTTGGACTGACCGCATCCTAATGCAGCGGTCGGACTGTTATGTTGGATGACGGTTGGACCACCACCGACGATCTGTCGGTGGCGGTTGTAGCAAAATCCTAATCAGGCCAAAATGTTTACTCACCAATTGGCATTTTATTATTTTACAATTTGTTTTAAAGAGCAAAGCAGCCTTTGCAAATCAGCTATAACCAATTTTCTGCGTTAGCAAATATGCAAAATAGTACCTCAACTTGAAGTTTAGCTTCAGCTATCCGTCCACGCCATGATGCTACAAATTTAAGGTTGTCCATCGAACAGTTCATCTCTCTAAAATACAAAAACATTTTTTAAAGAAACATTTGAGCATATTGTTTTATTAAGAATATTCTATAAATCCTTTCTAAAAGTACAATGTTCAGCAATTACTGGCATCTTTTCCGTTACACTGCTTCAAAAGCATTACGTAACTTATGCTATACAGGTTGCTCGGCTCGGTTTATTATACAGCATTCAAAACGTTCCTCAGCTTTAGAAGTAACCTTGGTCAACCTACCGCGCAGTTTCCTGGCGCAAAGCATTTAGGAATGTGTCCGGGTGGAAAAGTTCTGACAAATCGAGAGTCTCTGACAGCAGTTTCTGCTTTTCTGCTTTCCCAACCCAGTTCTGTAACAAAAACAAAACAAAAATGTATACCTTGGTTTAATAAAAGCTAGACAGCTGTTTTTTTTAGCTTTTAGACCACTTATCTTCTGCATGAAATCTTCATAATAGCAGTACACGTATTACGGTTCCCTTAAAGCTACCTCTTCTACGGATGGTGGTTTAACAGGTTAGAAGACAGGTAAATTAAGATGTGGCTACTATTAACTAAAGCATCTTGAGACACAACAATAGATATGAAAAATACACTAAATCCAAGGTCCGGATGTAAAAAGACCATTAAATACAAAAAACTTCTAGTGATTTTTAAAGCATCAGGATTAGTACGAACAATTTCCTAGTTTATGTTTTAAAAAGAAGTTAATAGAATGTGAATAATGAAAAAACGAACACACTGTTGTTCAAATGAACGATGACCGACAGGAAGAAGGAAAAGATGACCAGGGACAGGGGGAAGGAAAAAGCAAAAGAGGTAAGAAAAGGGAAGGGAACGAGGTGAGGGGAATAAAGACCTAAGTGGGGGAAAAGAGGCAGAGTGGAGCAAGATTGGAGGAGGAGGAGGGGAGAATGTAAAGGAGGAAAACAAACATGAGACGGACAAGTTAAGGAGAAAATCAGGGGAACATGGCAGGTGAGAAGTAAGGCAAAGGGAAGTCTCCCCAAAAGAACACACTAAAACAAATGGGGGGGAAAGAGAAGGAACTGGACCTGCAAAGGGAAAATGTATTCAGTAGGAAAGGCGAGCCACCAGACCATGAAAAACACAGTAATTGTTAAATCAAGGTCATGAGATCAAAAATGATATTTGGAAGGATACCTGTTCATTAGCATAACACTGAACGTTATTAACACACACGTATATCTTAACAATTCTTATGAAGATATATGTAGCCTGCTGGGATCACCCACTTGAACACTGCAATCATTTGCCTGCTAACTAAACATCTTGAACAGGGGTGCATCTGGAAAGAGCAACAGTATCGTTATACACCCGTGGAAGAAAAACCATCACTTCCAAACTGATGGATTTGAGCTTACAAATATTGATGCGACAATGTACTTCAACAGGTTATAGTTCTACATCGACTACAGACGATCTTGGAAGAACAATTTACTTACCTTGAGTAATGCCATATTCTGGACAAGACTCCATCTGGCCTCATATTCCTCACCCTGTGAATTTTTCCTAGGCATCAGACTGGATCCAGAAACTTTGGTAGCAATTCTCTAGCACGTTGGCAGGGGACATTGTGTGGCTCTGCGTCGGATCTGCCGTAGATGTGAAGCCAGAACCTATATATGTACCACCTCTGCATACTTATATCGGTTTCTCTCTGATCTCTGTCCGTGGTATTGGACGCAGAGTCACTGGAATCAGAATATGACCATGTGCACGCTTCAAGATTGAGAGCTTATTATTGAGCTGAATGAGTCAATTTCACAGAATGGGAAGCAGGGTGGGTCAGTGAGAAATTCGCGGTTAGACAGAATATCTACCAGACATGGCGCTACCCAAAGTAAGTAACTTGTTCTGATAATAGAGAATTCTAACTGCAGACTTCTCTCCTTGTGAATAGATGCCAAAGCAGTACCTCCCCCTGTGATGAGGGAGGAATGGCTCAGGATAAGGAAATCCTGCCGGACAGATCGGGAGAAGCTGTACCACCAGACTAGGCTATTCAGGCAGTAATGTTTTGTTAACGTGTGGGCAGATGTCCACATAGCAGCCAGACAAATGTCCAGAACTGGCCTAATACATGACAGTGCTGTAGTAGCAACCTTCACTTTGGCAGACAGAGTGCAGAAGCCTTCTGAAGGCTGCTTCTTGGCCAGCCCATAACAGATCTAGATACATAACACAATCCATCTTGAGGTGCTTCACTTTTGTATTGCTTGCCTTTCTTCGCTCCAGAAAAACCCATGAAAAGTTAGTCATCCTATTGGTCGTCTCTAGTCCTATCTGTAGAAACTGAGGGCCGTTTTAGGATCTAGGTGGTAGACACGTGTTCATCTTTTTAAAGATGAGGTGGGACATACAAAGCCAGCAAGGTGATAGATTGCTCTGTGAGCAAGGGTGGAATCACCTTGAGCAGAAAAGCGGCATTCGACATGAGGACTAGTTTGTTTGGGAAGAATGAGTAGTAGGTCTGCAATGCAGACAATACCTGAAGCTCGAAATTGAAATTAAAATATTTATAAAGCGCACGACTACCAAGCGGTTTCTTGGCGCTGAGGATGCAGATCAGAGGGCAGGGGAGGAGATATGCCGTTAGTGTGGGAAAGCTTGGGTAAAGAGAAGTGTCTTTAATGCTTTTCGGAACTCCAGGTAATGAGGGGCAGACCTGAGGGAAAAGGGGAGGGTGTTCCAAAAAGCAGGAGTGAGAGTGGAAAATTTCACACCTCCAGACTTCTTTTTCCTGAAGCAGGGTACAGCCAAGAGAGACTGCGAGGAAGAGCGCAGCTCTCTGCTAGGAACATAGGCCTTAATTTCAGAGGTAATAAAGGCAGGGGCCGTCCCTGCCCGGGCCTGGAAAGTGATACAGCCCATCTTAAAAAGGGCGCGCTCCCGGATGGGCAGCCAATGCAAAGCTTTAAGCAGGGGGTGACGTGGTGAGACTTGGGAAGGTTGTAGACAAGTCGGGCGGCCTGGTTTTGAACCTGCTGAAGTCGCCGAAGATTGTATGCGGGGACACCAGTGTAGAGAACATTGCCATAGTCAAGGCGGTAATGACCATGGCTGAAAGGATAAGTTTAAGGGCGGAGAAAGAAAAAAAACAGGAAATCCTTCGAATCGTGCGGAGGGTAAGAAAACAGGATGAGACGACTGAACTAATCTGGGAGTGCAAAGTAAGGTGAGCATTTAATTTTATCCCTAGAGTCTTGACAGAGGAAGAAGGAGAGGGAGAGGGGCCTAGAGAGGAGGGCCAAAACAGAGAGTTCCAGGGACTAGAGCAACCACCCGTCAAAACCAGCTCGGTTTTATCAGGGTTGAGTTTCAAGTGGTTGTGGTTCATCCAGTCCCTGATGAAAATCATAACCGATTGAAAGTTGTGAATGGACTCTGGGGAGGTAGATAAATAAAAAATGAGCTGGAGGTCATCAGCGTAGTTGTAGATCGTGACCTCCATCTGCTGTAGTGCAAAAATAAGGGGGGAAATATACAAATGAAACAGAAGGGGGGACAGAGAGGACCCTTGTGGAACCCCACACTGGACCTTACAAGCTGGAGCAGAAAAGTCGGCCAGATGGATGGCCTGAGTGCGGTCTCTCAGGAAGGACGCGAGCCAAACCAAGGCGGTTCCCCTGATGCCAGCCGCCCCGACACGGGAGGGAAGAATGGAGTGATCAACCGTGTCGAAGGCGGCGGATAAATCAAGGAGAACCAAAGCTTGGGGTTGGTTGGCGTCCGTGCCCTCTCTGAGGGTGTCCATAACAGAAAGGACTACGGACTCCGTGGAATGCCCGTGGCGGAAGCCAGCCTGGCAAGGTGCTAAGCCGCCATTCTCTTCAGCGAAGGCGCTGAGCACTTTAGTAACATGGCGTTCCAAAAGTTTTCCTAAAAAAGGTAGAAGGGAGATGGGGCGGTAATTTGGAAGTGAAGAGGGGTCTGCGCCGGGTTTTTGGAGAATGGGAATTATAGTTGTGGATTTGTGAGGTTGTGGGACTATGCCTTGGGCGAGGGAAGTATTGAGGAAAGTAAGAGGAGGGGAAGGGCAAACAAGATAGATTTGTCTCAAGACATGTGCAGGACAGATGTCGGATGGGGAGCCTGACTTTATCGTGGTGAGGAGGGACAAGAATGTCTCTCTGGTCAGGGAGGGAATGTGATCAAGGTACAACCAGGGGGGTGGGGGCTGAGGGTCCAAAAAAGAGGAGGAAGGGGGAGGAATGTTTGACTTAATAGTGATGATTTTCTCCATGAAATAGGTGTTGAGGGAGTCACAGAGGGCCTGAGAAGGGGAGGGTTTAAGGGTGACTCTGTCCGAGAAAGCCAGATCTTGCACTATTGTAAAGATTTCTCTCGATTGGTTTTCCGCGGACAGGATTTTAGAGGAGCAATATTCAGTCTTGGCAGATAGAATCGACTTCTTGTATTTATTAAGGAGTGTAGTATAATGTAGCTTAAGTGAAGGACAGTAAGTGCGTCGCCAAGTGCGTTCTGCCTGTCGTACTGCCAGTTTGGTCTCCTTAAGTTCAGCATTAAACCACCTGTTTGCGTCGTTGGCTCGCCTAGTGGTAACTCGTCTTAGGGGGGCCACTTGATCGCAGCCTCTGGCAAGCCATTGGTTTAAAATGTCCGCTTGGGAAGAGGAAGAAAGGTCTTGAAGATTTGGGCTGGAGGCAGAGAGAGAGAGGAACAGAGGGAAATCATGTCAACATGGTTCCAATTACGTGCCCAGGTGTTCCTGGGGAGGGGAGGTTTCTTAGCAGGACTAAGGTGCAGAAAAAAGGAAATTAAAAAATGATCAGACCAGGCACAAGGGGAAACAACAGGGGAAGAAACAGGACAGTTGAGCGACCAAACCTGGTCCAGGGTGTGCCCGTGAATATGGGTAGGGGTGTGAACGTGAGACAGGAAGTTGAGGGTACAGAGTGATTCCGAGAATTCTTTGGATAAGAGGTCCTCAGCAGGGTCGGAAGGCCAAAAGTTGAAATCGCCTAGCAGTAGAATAGAGGAATTATTCACCGCCAGGGTGGCCAACAGGTCCTGAACCGAGGAGAGAAAGTGCGGGATTTGTTGTGGAGGGCGATACATGAGCAAACATGTGAGCGGTGTAAGAAAGGAGGCCGAGCGAACGACTAAATAGTCGACCGCTGCGATGGAAGGAGTTGCTAATTGTTGGAAATAGAGACCAGATCGGACTATCAGAGCAACGCCACCGCCAGCCTTCCCGGCCGGTCGGTCAGCGCAAAGGGCATAGTAAGAGGAAGGGAGGGCGGCTAATAGAGCTGGCAAAGAGTCCGGACAAAACCAGGTCTCTGTAAGAAACAGAAGATCAGGCTTGTGCGTGTCCAGCATCACGAAAAGTTTGTGATGATGCTTGACCGCAGATCTGGTGTTCAAAAGAAAAACAGTGATTGCAGGAGCCGCACAAGGTGGAGGAGGCAATTCAGGTGATGTGGGGAGGGAAAGGGGCGGGGGTAGGATGTGAGGGGTGAAAACGGGAGTGGAGAAACTCGGCTTGAGGCTAAATTTGCAAATGTTGGCCATGGCGGAATCAGCCAGTGGCCACGAGCCTCGTAGGGATCGGAGCTGGGCTGACGAGTAGGTAAATAAATGGGCATAGTGGGGTGCCCCTAGCCCCGGCCGGCCGCGGACGGGCGCAGATGGGCTTGCCTTTGGCGCGCCGCCGGCGCGCCCGCTGCGCGTGTGCATGGGGAGGTCTTTAAATAGGGAAGGAGCGCGAGGACTGCAGCGCTGACCTGGGCAGCCTCTGTGCCCCGATCCAAGATGGCGCCCGCTACCCCGTCAGCCCGCCGGTTCAAGCGGCACTCAGCCGTGCCGGATCGGGACTCAGGGAGCAGGGCCAGCAGAGTGGAAGTGAGTGCAAAAGTACAAGTTTTTTAAAAACAGAGTGATTAAAATGCCGCTTTTGTATTCAAAGAGACAAAGATAAAAGGTCTTCGTGCACTGCAACAGCAGACGCGAACCCACTGCCACCGGGTCGCTAGCATCGCTCGCTCACTCGCCTAGCTGATGTTATGGCAATGAGGAATTATGTTTTGATGCTAAGCAAGCAGATAGTACAACAGTGCAAAGGTTCGAAGGAAGTGGACATCAGAAAGGTGACGACAAAGTTAAAGTCCCAATGTGGCATCATGAAAGTTGCTAGAGGGAACTTGTGTATCAGCCCCTATAGAAAACGGATCATAAAAGGTGGCCCATTAGCTGCGAGTGCAATGATCACTCCCATGCATTACAGTTATATTTAACTATCTCATTGTCCTGCCTTGAATTAAAGGTGCACCTTAGGTAAAGGGAGATTTTTATCATCACACACTAAATCTAATTTCTCACCACTTCCTAGAAGTACACCATGTAAACAAAGGGAGCTCTTTCTCCACAAGATGTTTCTCTGACGAACGTGGCTGGCCAATAATGAAGCATGATACCCAAGGTGGTGTAAGAGGTCATGCCTTACAATTTTTTTTAAATATTTTGTTTGGTATATCCAGGGTCCTGTTGTGTTTGAAAAATCCTGACCATCAAGATCCCTAAAGGCACATTCCAAAGAGCAATTCCCAAAATTTAGCCTAGTGCCATTTTGAACTTGTGGTGTTGTTTAAGTGTTGCTGATAGCTTAGGAAGTTGAAGTGCATAACAAGCGAACACAGAATTGGTTCTGAGTGGGAGGAACAACTCTGTGGTCTAGAGGACCTTGGGAGTCGAGCAACTCCGAACAGTGGGAGGGGCAGGATGAAGAGAACCCATGCTTCGAATTATGTTTCTTCGATTACTTCAACTCTGCTGAACTTCCGGACTTCGAAGGCGAATGGTCATGAGAGTGGTCCCAGGGGTGAGAAATTTGTAAGACCATCTTGTCTGATGAATGGCTCCTGCTGGCGCCATGTCCGCAGACTTAAAAGGGCTGGGTCAGCTTTTGCACTACAAGTTGGGAGGTCTGAAATTGTTTATAAGCTAAAATAAATAGCCTCAAATCTACTATATTGTTGGGGAAATTGTTTAGGTGCTGTCAATAGTCATAGAGATGGTGATATTGGCCTGATTATCCTTGAATTGTTGCAGCTTCGAATCAGCCTGTTCTACAAACAGCCTGGAGTCACCGAAGGGCATGTCCTTTAGGGACGCTTGCATGTTTTCAGAAATACTGAATGATCTCATACAGATTTGCCTTCTAAGCATTAATGGCACTGTTGCTAATAGCTCTGCTGATGCAGTCTGCAATGTCCAGGCCAGCTCAGATAGCGTATGTCGCTGCATCACAACCATCATGTATCGTCTGGGCTAATGAGGCCCTAATGTCTAATGGGATAGCTAGCAAGAAGACACTGGCTGTAACCCACAATGCGTGGGTGTTAGTACCCAAAAGACAAACTGTGTTGATAGATCAGAGGGCTAGACTAATTGAAGAGAACTTCTTTCTGATAGTATCTGTTCTTTTAGATTCCTTATCAGGGGGCTTGGTTGGAAATTAATTTGGATTGACGCCGCTTGTCAAAGCTTAAATGATCAGGCTCTCCGGTGTAAGATGTTCCTCTAGGAAGTCCAGGTGACAGGAAGTCAGTCTAAAATGCATAGCTACAGGTTGACTGACTGGTGGCATGACATGGCTTGGGCCACATAGCCAGAAAGGCGTCAATAAGGGGTTCATTAAATTGCAATAAGGGCTCAGATGAAGGTGACCCTGGTTGAAGAATGTCAGTCAATGCAATTGTTTTCATCTCAATAGTATGCAACTGCAATTCTAAAGTTCCAGCTTCCCTCCGAACCACCACTGTTAATGAAGCGCTTTCTTCCATTTGTGGCCCAAATGGTGAATCTAGCACCACTTTGGGAGCTGTGTCCAGCCCACTGGTATTTGTAAGTTTTAGTAGAATGCATCATAAGTATAATGAGAGGGAAGCAAGCTATCCTCTTCCTCATCATCTTCAGTGTTCTGAAGGACATTAGGTGCCATCTGCATTGTCAAACCAAAAAAGAGTGTGGATTCTCTGCTGGCACTGGCGTTGGGGCAGAGGTCTTGGAATGGAATATATTTGTATTATCTCTGTGTCTGCTTTCACAACATAATATTGTGACAAAGACCCTGAATAGGCTGGTGTCAGTCCAGGCCAGTGATCGACTTTAGGATCGGATCATCAATGAGTGTTGGTGGAAGATATATCAACGCCAGTACAGAAGGAATCAGTATGAACCTTGGTGCTGGAGTAGAAATCAGTACCTGAGTTCAATATGGGTCCAGTAGCAGCCCAAGAGGTCAGATGGTGAAGAGGGCGCACTTGTCAGCACAAGACCGACTGGAAATTTCTTGGGCTCCGAGGGGCACAAAGGTGCACCAAAGTGAGGCAGAATTAACTGCAAGCTGTTTTTATGTTCACTGATATATAGTTTTGCTTCAGAGTCTGAATCGCCTTTGGGTGCACGAGGCAACACATGTTGCACAACCCAGATTTATGGTCAGAGTCCAAGCACCACAGGCATAACTAATGCGGGTCTGTTATGACATCTGCTTCCTGCAGGTTCTATATGACCTAAATCTTATAATTTTCAGTGGGGACAACATTCACCAGCACACTGTGAAAGTGATGAGTATTTGGGAGTCAGAGGAAGATGGACAAAGTTGGGAGCTGAGCTCCAGATCTGCAAAGGGTGCAGAGAGAAAGAACTGACGTCAAGGTGCAGATATGGTGCATATATGACCCTCTGCTCTGTCATTTCCTGGGTGGTGTGTAGTTATTGGGGAGCCACAGAGGATCATCAACTGGCAGGATCATATCTGGAAGAATTCCCATTCCCAGGATCCAGTCAGACACCTGGGATATTCTTAAGGTGAGGAATCCGCAGTTAGAAGTATCCATCAGAAAAGACCACGTAATATGTTCTGATCACTCCATACCATCACAAACCAGCAGATCAAATCCTCAGACTGTAGATTAGGCAAATGATTCACTGTTTTCTTCACCAGCTACCACAAGTAACAATTGGTATGTCACCAAATTCATGGCTGCGTTATGTCTCTCAAAGTTATACATTTCAGGAGCTTTTTAGCCGTAGCAACCATTCTTCAAGACTACCACTCTGGTGATAGGGTTGGGAATGATTCAGAGCTTTCCCTTAAATTATCTGCATGAACCTCAAGGGAGTAAGCCATGAGAATAATTTTTTCCAGCAATTTCATACTCAATATTCACCTATTTTTTGTAGTACAGTCCTTGAAAAAGCAGATATGGCAGCTGGCCGGTCCCAAATTTCAGGTATCAAATTATCGAAAGTGTCAGGGAACAGAATAAAAGGGGTTTCATCTAGGGGATTACTATGCAATATATCTGTAACTTTCTCGAGCACATACCTTTTTGAGCGAAAGAGGCCCTTCTCAATAGGGAAATAAAAGAAGTATAATACTGAAAAGAAGTGGCTGCCATCATCTCATTTACCACACTTTCATGCAAGTTACTGAGACCACTTGCATGAGGCGGAGCTACATTCACCTTATCACCAGCCACTCCCTCTCCGCCTTCCCGACATTTTGAGTCAGCACCCGAATCACCAACATCAAAATGATCTATGGAGGGAGAAGTGACAACTCCTGTAACAGCCATCACAGCTTTGGGTCCCAGTATTTGATTAGGTGCCAGTAATGGCACAGTGAAAGCTATCATAAGCACCAACACCACCACCAGTCCGTGAAAGGCCACCATCAGGTCTATATATAGTACACGCACATGCACTACTGATCCTCACTTTTCAGCTGGAGGCATGCTTACTACAGATTTTCATTTTTCAGCTGGAAGCTGATAATAAACTTACCAATTGGAAGACTGTGCAATGTTGCCAAACACTCGAATTCCTATAGTACTGCAGCCCCGGATAGAGGTTTTGGGACAGGCACAGTGGCTGAGGCCAGAAACGGTCATATCTCCGTTTTTAAAGACTCCAAGGTGGCATTATTTGTGTTTTAGATTCAGAGTTCGGCTCCCCCATTCAGCAGTGGAACCTGTTCACAAAGCTGGTTCCCACATGACTAGTGACCAATCACCACCAGTCTGGGGGCAGGAACTCATTTTAATTTGTTTTCCCATCCAGGAAGCTAATATCAGGATTTGTATGTGTCTTCGGTGTTGACACTGCTGAAGGACTCTGTTGGAAGTCCAGTCCCTTGAGAAAAGGGACAAGCCCGTTCCTCACTCTACGGTTTCGCTGATTAGGTGTGATAAAATGTTTCGAAGGTTGACGGTATATATATGTGTAAACGATGGATTTTATTGCATGATGTCTTAACTTGTGATCTTTTGACTAAATTGTACGTTTTAATTAACTGAACAGAAAATGTATTCTCAAGACTTATGACTCTACGGAGCCTTCTATCATAAGCTTAGAAGTTTCCATTCAATTTCTTTGAGGAAATCACCTCCTTTCGAAAGGTTGTGACCGACCTTCAAGTACCACTTATAGGGGTCACGAGTGTGAGTTATAGATCTCTTGCTGAAACCACTTTACTCTGAAGGCTGTTTACTCATGGGGATACATTAATTTGAGTGACGGCTGGAAATCTAGCCACCAGGGCCGGACTGGAACAGAAACCGGCCCTGGCAAACTGCTCCGCCAGAAACCGGTCCCCACCCTAGCGGCCTACCGGGGAAACGCCCGGTGCCCACTATGGCCAGTCCGGCCCTGCTAGCCACCTGGGCACAGCACTGTCATGGAGCCCTGATGGTCCCGCCCAGCAATGTGACATCATGTACAACATGCAGGGCTCCAAGCGTGCAGTTGCAGATATCACAATGATAACGAATTTGAAGAGGGAATAGTATATTTTAGAACTGTGCTTTGAACATAAGTCTCTCGCCCGTTAAATTTAGCAGCAGATTTTAATGAGACGAGGAGCTGGAAAGAGCATCCATGACACATCAGAGATAACCCGATAATCAGGGCAGCTTTTTCTACAAGTGTCAAAGTATATTTCAGTGATGATTTCGTTGTGCTTTGTCACTTAATACAGCGACCTTTACGCGTGTCATCACAAAGATTGTTTTAGTCTCCAAATTATGGGTGGAATAAGCTTCTCTTATGGTTTTATTAACTAATTTTATTCTGTTCATAGATGAGTTTGTATGCAGGTTTCATCAGTTGTAATATTTATTTACCTTAAGTTTCAATGCCACTTGCTGATTCTGTTGAAAGAATATTGGATCCAAGTAAAAGGACAGAATTCGCTAACGTGTTTAACCTCCCCTAGGAAGGCGTGTAATTGCTTCAATTTGTCATTAATAACTTCATTTAATCAGTAATTGAGTTTAACTAAATGTTTAAAAGTTGCATAAGGCAAAACACTACGAATGCTAAATCTAATTACAGCGCTTTGGTTGCCTAATAATCAGGTCTTCACTTCATTAATATATGAATTGATAACAAACTTAACTTAGAAGCAGCTGTGAATTATTTTTGTAGATAACAAGAGTAAATATGAAATTGCTTTTCCGCTGGGTGATGAGTAATGTAGCGGGACTATTCACTCGACCTGTGAAGTGCAACTAAGCTGTTTAATCTGAAATAGACTTCTACGTTGTAAAGGCACGTCAGCGGGTCAAAAATGCCTCAGAGTCCACCTTTAAATTGGCAAGCAATTTAATGATTCATTTACATAACAGCCGTACCTTTTTGTATAAATAAATGTATGATGTTTCTGTATACCAGCAAGACCATTAAAGAACATGAACACATTTATCTAATCAGCTCTTTAGTTTCCTCTTCCTCTTGATAACACTGCTCAGAATTCAAGGGACTATTCAGTTTTGAATTTTTGTTGATCTAGTTATTTAATTATTTAGGGCAAGCCTGTAACCGGCATTATGCATTAACACGCGATCGTCATATTTTCTATGGTTGGTTTAAGAAATCAACACTTTTAAAATGTAATAAAACAAACATATTTAGAAACATCACATCACACCATGAAACAATAATTGATAAAGTGTGATAATTATATGGAAAGTTTCTGATCCTTAGCAAATTGAAGAATACAATTAAGAACCTCGTCGGCAGAGAAGGCAGTTAGGGGTTCTAATTGCCTCACTGTATTATTGCTGCTTGGCAATCCCTGTGATTTAACCAGTCGAATTAAAGGTTGCTTAACAAAGATAAGGCCATGGGTTGCCAAAGGTCATGCGGTGTCTTCTACTGCCTACGACACTGCTGAAATGAAACCACAACCACTGTGAAAGATATGGGATGCCATTCAATCATATAATTCTCACACCTGTAAGTACCACTTACGGAATGTCACTAAGAAGCTCACTCACCCTCCATTATTACACCTATTATAAAATGCAACCAAAAGAAAAATGTGCTTCCCTTCGGTAATGCTTTTCTAATGCAGGCCTCGAAACATCATAGAAAATAGTGACTCGAATAATCTACTCGACCTAACTTTAATGCGCTTGACCTGTAAACTTGCTTCAGGTTAAGTGATCTTAAAGGGTCCCCTTTTCTTCATTATCACATATGCGAGCGCCTTCAAATATGTGATGTCTAATTCAGTTGTACAAAAAAAAAATAGTTTGATGAAAAGATTAAACTTTTGCTCCAGGTATAATAATAATCTGCCCACATCTGGGGTATATATGCACCCTGACTTGCCTTTTGCTTCAGTAATAGCATTGTCATCAGGAAGGGGGCATGCATGTTTTTCAGTCCATGTTTTAAAACTCTCACTTTTAATACATATAAGACTAAAGCGTGAGTGGTAATACACTCTACTTTATAGACAGTACTTTTTCATTGAAATGGCCCCAAACATTCCCAATAACATGCAGTTATACTGATAAAACTATATAGCGTATAAACAATAATGTGTGGAATTGAGTTTCAGCAAAAATATTCATCATTTTCACATCAAGTAAAGTGTCCCGATTTGTTTTGATCCTTTTAAAATATTTGTTTCCATCAAACAGACCAACAAAAAAAAATGTTTTCATAACTACGGAAATATTTGTACAGTTCATTTACAAAACTATGTCAATGTTGTGTTAGAAAACAAATTCTGAAATCCTACAGCCTTTCATTTCACACTCGTTGAACAGCATGATTGTCAGACAGTTCACTTTACAAAATCGAACTCTGCAGTCAGAAAAGAAAAGTAAACACCAACCTCCAGGATAAAATAAGCAGCAAACTGCACAAGACATAAACTGACATTTGAACTCTGTCTTTGAACAACAGCAAATGTGACAATATAAAACACAAGATTTAAAGGGGTCTTTATTGCTCATTCACATTTTGAGTGAACAGAATATCTGTTAATCAACTCTCCAGAACGGGCCAGTAGGCCCTAAAAGTAGCTCACCCTGATAAAATCTAACTTGCCATAGTGAGCGGGAGAGTAGTTTTCGCGAGGCCTGTAATGGGTACAAATTTTCCTGCAGACTTCTTCTCTTGGAGTATAGCCAGGCAGCAAACCGGTAGGGTTATTCAGAGTTTGGTGGATGCAGGAGACCTGCAAACAATTGGTGGATATCCTATCCACCCTATTCAAGGTTTAGACCCATGTAGCCCTTAAGCACTATTTTAAGTGTAAACACATATGAACAAGTTACTTACCTTCGGTAACGATATATCTGTAAGAAACAGTAGTTAGTATTAGATTCCTTACCTTAGAATATCCCCAGGCGTCAGTCTGGATCCGGAAACTTTTGCGTAGCAGTACCCCTGCGCGTCGGTAGGCGTCGTCTGCAGGCGTCCCCTGCGGCTACGCGTCGTCGGCGTCGTGCGCCGTGATGACGTCGCTGGAGTATATAGACGCCGCCTCCGCGCGCTGACGTCAGTTCTTTGCACACAGCTTTTCCGCGCCAGAACACGCAGAGCCATGTGAGAACTAACACTGGTGCCATTTGAAACTAGGGCCCTGAAAGGGATGACCTTAACCCTAGGTATCAGTTCGCAGAACGGGGAGGACGGGTGGGGCGGTAAGGAATCTAATACTAACTACTGTTTCTTACAGATATATCGTTACCGAAGGCAAGTAACTTGTTCATCTGAAAGAAACAGGTTAGTATTAGATTCCTTACCTTAGAATAGATACCCCAGCAATACCAACCCCGGTGGTGGGTCTGCGAACCAATACAAACCTACACCAGAAAGTCCTGGAGGACCGAACGGCCAAAGAAGCCATCCCTCCGGACTTGACTGTCCAGGCAGTAGTGCCTCGCAAAGGTGTGCAGCGAGGCCCACGTAGCCGCCTGGCAAATGTCCTGCAAAGGGACTCCCCGGCCCAGGGCAGTAGTAGCCGCCGTAGCCCGAGTGGAATGGGCCCTCAGCCCAACAGGAGGCTCCTTCCGAGCCAAAGAGTAGCATGCTTTGATGCACAGGACGACCCACTGAGAGATGGTTCGTTTCTGTACCGCCCTTCCCTTCTTCTCACCCACGTAGCCAACAAACAGATGGTCATCCACCCGGAACTGGCGTGTGCGATCCATGTAAAATGAAAGCGCACGTTTTGGGTCCAGACGATGGAGCCGCTCTTCATCCTTTGAAGGATGCGGAGGCGGGAAGAAGGAGGGTAAGGCGATGGACTGCCCGATGTGAAAAGCAGAAACTACCTTGGGCAGGAAAGAAGGCCTAGTCCTAAGAACCACCTTGTCAGGATGGACGGACAAGAAAGGAGGTTTAACAGAAAGAGCCTGGAGCTCACTCACTCTCCTGGCAGAGGTGATGGCAACCAGGAAGGCCGTCTTTAAAGTAAGAAGATGGAGAGGACAGGAATGAAGCGGCTCAAAGGGAGCGCACATCAAGAATGTCAGAACCAGGTTCAAGTCCCACTGAGGCATCACGAACGGAACAGGAGGATACATGTGCGTGATGCCTTTCAAGAATCTCAGTACAATAGGGGACTTGAATAAAGATGGCTGATCAGGTAGCCTTAAGAAGGCGGAAAGGGCAGAAAGGTAGCCCTTGATAGTGCCCAGAGCAGAGCCCTGCTGGGCAAGAGAAAGAAGGAAGAGGAGAACCTCGGAAAGAGTGGCAGAAAGGGGATCCACAGCCTTCGCTGTGCACCATGCCACAAATCTCTTCCACCGGCAGGCGTATACCGACTTTGTGGAGGGACGCCTGGCTGCCAGAATCACATCACAGACTTCAGGAGGCAAGTCGAATGGCCTCAACTGTCGCCGCTCAATCTCCACGCATGGAGGTGGAGACTGGACAGGTTCGGGTGGAGGACCGTCCCCTGCTGCTGCGACAGAAGGTCCTCCCGAAGGGGCAGGCGGATCGAGGGACCGACTGACATGCTGAGTAGCTCGGGATACCAGTATCTTCGAGCCCAGTCCGGAGCCACAAGGATAACTTGGGCCCGGTCGCGCCTGATCTTCTTCAGCACTCTGGGCAGAAGTGGTATAGGCGGAAAGGCGTACAACAGACCGCAGCTCCACTCGCGCCGAAAGGCGTCGCCGAGCGAGTGCCGTCTTGGAAACTCCAACGCGCAGTACTGATGACATTGCGCGTTCTCTTCTGTGGCGAATAGATCTAACCAAGGCTCTCCCCATCGCTGAAAGAGGCCATTCGCCACGTCCGAGTTCAGACGCCATTCGTGATCCACCGAGCACCGACGGCTGAGTTCGTCCGCCCTGGCGTTCAGAGAACCTGCCAGGTGTTGAACTGTCAGAGTCACGCCCTGACGTTCCAGCCACTGCCAGAGGCGCAGAGCCTCCTGGCAAAGGGTCCACGACCCCACACCGCCCTGTTTGTTGCAGTACCACATGGCGGTGGTGTTGTCCGTGAACACCTGCACTACACTCCTGGTGACAAAGGGGAGGAATGCCTTCAGTGCTAGGCGAATCGCCCGCAGCTCCAACATGTTGATATGGAGCCGGGACTCCGCCGGAGACCAGATGCCTCTGATCTCCGCCTCTCCCAAGTGGCCACCCCAGCCCTGGAGGGACGCGTCTGTCACAACCACGTGCTCCGGTTGGGGAAGGGAGAGGGATCTGCCTCTGACCCAATCGCGGTCCGTAAGCCACCACTGCAACTGTCTCGCAGTGCCCTCCGAGATCAGGACATGGTCGGACAGGTTGCCCTGATGCTGGGCCCACTGAAACTTCAGGTCCCACTGCAGAGCCCGCATCCGCCACCTGGCGTGATGCACCAGAAGGATTCAGGAGGCCATCAGCCCCAGAAGCCGCAGCGTCAACCTGACCGAAATCCGGGACAACGGCTGAAAGATGGGAATCAGAGCCTGAATATCCCGGACCCGCCGTTCCGGAGGATAAACCCGAAACTGCGCCGAGTCGAGAACCGCTCCGATGAAAAGGAGCTTTTGAGAGGGACACAGGTGTGATTTCGGCACATTGATGGAAAACCCCAGCTCGTGCAGGAGGTCTGCCGTCATCTGAAGGTGGTGGACGACTGTGTGGGGCGAGCCCGCCTTCAACAACCAGTCGTCGAGGTAGGGGAAGACCGAAACCCCTAACCGGCGCAGATGAGCTGCGACCACCGCCATCACTTTCGTGAACACCCGTGGGGCGCTGGTAAGGCCGAATGGGAGCACGATAAACTGAAAGTGCTCGCGGCCTACCGTGAACCGCAGGTAACGCCGGTGGGCCGGCAGGACGGGGATGTGAAAATACGCATCCTGCAAGTCCAACGCTACCATCCAGTCTTGTGGGTCTAGAGCAGCCAAGACCTGAGCCAAAGTCAACATCTTGAACTTCTCCTTCCGGAGGAAGCCGTTGACGTTCCGTAGGTCCAAGATAGGACGAAGGCCCCCTTTGTCCTTCTTGGGCACCAGAAAGTAGTGGGAGTAGCAACCACACCCTACTTCTGGCCCAGGAACGCGCTTGATGGCCCCCTTGGCCAAGAGGGCCGTAACTTCCTCCTGCAGAAGTGTCAAGTGGTCCCCCGACACACGGTGGTTCTGCGGTGGCATGGCTGGAGGAGTGGACTCGAAGGGGAGGGAGTAGCCCCTTCGGACGAGCTGCAGCACCCACCTGTCCGATGTAATCGTGCGCCAGTGGGAGTGGTGATGGCGAACCCTGCCACCCACTGGCGTCACATGGGCCCGAAAGCTCGGACTAGGAAGATTTGGAGGCTGCAGCGGGGGGAGGTGTGGACTGACCTCGCCGCTGCCCTCTACCGCCACCACGGCGGAATCCACGGCCGCCACCGCGCTGGGGAGCGTTCTGCGGCGCGTGGCTGGCAGCACGCGTGGGACCGCCCCTTCCTTGGCCACGAAAGGGGCGAAACGAACCCTGCTGCTGGCGCTGGGTCGAAAGACCCAAGGACTTGGCCGTGACCCTGGAGTCCTTGAAGCGCTCAAGCGCGTTGTCCGCCTTGTCACCGAACAGGCGACTGCCATCGAAAGGCATGTCCATGAGGGCAGTCTGGACATCCGGCGAGAAGTTGGCGGATCTCAGCCAAGCATGGCGACGAATCGCCACCGTCGTGGACATAGCCCGTCCCAGCGAGTCGGTCGTGTCAAGACCACACCTAATCGAATCCCTCGCCGCGTCCCGGCCTTCAACCAAGGCCTGGTTGAGCTTGTCCCGCACCTCCTGCGGGCACTGCGGCAGACACTCCGCGACCGTGTCCCACAGAGAGTGGGTGTAGCGGCCCAAGAGGCATGCGGTATTACAAGACCGCAGTCCAGCACTCAAAGACGAAAAGACCTTCTTGCCAAATTGGTCATATCGCTTCGATTCCCGATCGGGCGGAGCCGACGGGAATGCGGACTGGGAAGTGGAGGCCTGGATCACCAGACTCTCCGGGGAGGGATGGGTGGAAAGGAAGGCAGGGTCGTCCGAACACGGACGGTGACGCCTGGCAACGTTCCGGTCAACCGGTGCACCGGAAGCGGGCCTGGACCAGGTGCCCAAAAGGACATCCGTCAGGGCCTCATTAAATGGTAGCAGAGGCTCCTGTGGGCACGACTGCGGTTTAAATACTTCGGTGAGGATGTTAGGTTTCACCTTAGCGACGGGGAGCTCAAGGCGCAAAGCCTTGGCAGCCCTCATCAGGACCACCGAATAGGCAGCCCCCGCCTCCGACGCCACAGGGGAAGGCGAGACAAACCCAGGGTTGGGCGACTCGTCCAGACCACTGGCCTCACCTAAGTCACCTACCCAGTCCACGTCATACTGGCAGGCTCGTGACAAAGGGTCCTCAGACCCCTCCCAACCCTCTCCATATTCGTCCTCATCGCCATAGGACGAGTCGACGATATAAACCGGTTCCTCGGAGCCAATGGGCCCCAACGGCGCCGGACTCGGCGTCGGACGACGCCGGTCCGACTCCGCGTCAGGAGTCAGAGAGGGATCGGGGGTGGCGCCGCGCGGCGCCGGGGACCCGACGCCGGCCGGAACCGACGGCGGAGTCACGGCGCCGCGCGGAGGCGGCACCACGGGTTGCCCCAATGGAATCGGCGCCGGGGAGGCCGGAGGACCAGCCGGCGACGACCCTGAAGGGCCCAGCGGCGCCGGGGCCGGAGCCGCCGGCGGCGCCGGGGCCGGAGCACTCGGCGGCGTCGGGGCAGGTGCACCCGAACCGCTCGGGCTCCCAGACGGGACCGACGGGCCCGCAGGCGCCGTAGGCCCCGCCGGAGGAGACATCGCCCTCATAGCCATGAGGAACTCCTCAATCTCCTCGCGCGACGCGCCTTCCCCAGGGACCGACGGGTATGGGGCAGACGGCGTCGGCGACCCACGCGGGGCCGCGGGGGTGGGGCCACCCGAACCCCCGGCCGCATCACGCGGGCGTCGGGGGGAGTCGGGGGTACGATGATGACGCCCGGACCTCTTGTGTCGCTTACCTGATGAACCGGAGGAATGGTGGCGACTCCCGGAGCGCTCATGGCGGCTCCGCGATCGCTCCCTCGACCGCTCCCTCGACCTCCGACCGGACCGGGACCGCTCTCGACGCGGGGCCGACACTCGGAGTTCGAGCAGCTTGCGGGACCGCTCCCGTCTAGCTTTACCTGTCAAGGCCCGGCAGTCGACGCAAGACTCGACGTCGTGGTCCGCGCCCAGACACCGGAGGCAGAGTCGATGGTGGTCGGTGACCGACATCATTCGGTCGCACCCGTCGCAACTCTTAAACCCGGGCATCCTACCGGCACCTTGAAGAAAGAGTTAAAGTTAACAAAACTAGGTCAAAAGACCGGAGTACTGCTCTTCGGATCTGCGCTAACTGGCGCGGAAAAAAGAAAAACTGACGTCAGCGCGCGGAGGCGGCGTCTATATACTCCAGCGACGTCATCACGGCGCACGACGCCGACGACGCGGAGTCGCAGGGGACGCCTGCAGACGACGCCTACCGACGCGCAGGGGTACTGCTACGCAAAAGTTTCCGGATCCAGACTGACGCCTGGGGATATTCTAAGGTAAGGAATCTAATACTAACCTGTTTCTTTCAGATATACACGTTAAAGAGAGTGGCTGGGATAGCGGCCAATTTTTGGCGACTGGAGCACACCCACCAAACTCTAAAAGCTCCCTCTAGAGCTGGTATTCCTTTTCAGCAATTCACCCTTCTAGGTTAAGGTGGCACCACGGCAGTGCCAGCTCTGGCTTCTACCAACGTCATCCCGAATTTAAGTGTTGGGTTAATAAGGGACAGCACACACTAGTGACATCAGTCCAGTCAAATGTTCCATGCTACAAAAAGGACCAGAATGTTATATAATGATAAGTGAACATTTTCCCAGAATAGGGAACAAGGGGCAGCAACGGGGAGGATCTGCAGGAAGCTTTGTGTCCATTAGAACAGGCCTTAGCACAGGTAAGTAACTTATTCTTTTAATAGATATTTCTTCTCTCTGACTCATCTTAAAAGATTGCCTTAGCAGTTCACATAAGGAGGAGGGTTCAATACTAATCAGAGCATTCACTTCTTAAATAAAAAGCCTGTGCAGAAAGCTCATGCCAAATTGAGCCTGACTGAATGCAGAGCAATCAGTTTTTGCAGCCTTATGAAGAGAAGACTGAGTTGCAACTTGACACATTTCTGTTACAGGAAATTCCTACAACCATGATAAAGTCACTCCTCTACCCCAAACTAAATGAGTAATAGAGGGCTCTTACTGCCTGGGGTTAGGAGCACTTCTTAATATAGAAATCCAACAATACATTTTTGTTTATCGATGGCCTTTTCCCTCTTAGGACCAAATTGACCAAGAGTCGGTTATTAATCCTGCATTCTTTTGTTCCCTCAACAAAGGGATCAGAGAGCCTTTTTGGGCTTTAGGCGATGGACATATTCCTCCACCTCAGACAGATAAGGAGTGTAAGAAACTGAGTTTGTGTTTGCCTTCTTCCCTGATCTTAATACTGGCCCACTTGCCTGCATTTTAATTGGAAACTCACTGCATTTTGCGGGCCCCCTTGCCAAGCTTTCTCATCTCGGTGGACATCTTGGAGGGACTGAAGGACGCCTGGCGGCGCCATTTTGGAGATCGGTCTAGTCGTCAGAAGGACGCTAGACCTGCATTTAATACGTTTATGTCAACACGCAGCGGTTACGCGCAGCGGGTTCGCTGGAGTCACGCCAGAGTCCAGCCCGTCTGTGCCCGTCCGGGCCCAGACGGGCCTAGGGCCAGACCCTATGTTAGTTCATGTAGGGTCCACTATCACCTACTCTCGCAAAGAGCTTTTACGGTTGCGCCCCTCAAAAAGACCCACTTGTACGTACACGTATAGAGGAGCCGAACCCTTTTCACACTGCGGATTTTGCTGTTCATCTGAGCAATCCACGGGAAGGAATCCCCTACGAATGGCTTCACTGAATTGTAGATCCCTCCCGAGGCATTCACTTGAAATTAATCTCCTCATACAAGATCATATTCTAGATATCCTGTTTGTAACGGAAACATGGCTTACAGCAGGCTCAGAGGTGGATATTGTAAGAGCCCTCCCCCCTGGTATTTTAATCGGTATACAACCTTTACAACGCAACTTTTACCACGACCTACCATTACCACGCATTTTTTACAACGCAGGATCCATTACAACGCATACCATTACCACGCATGTATTTACAACGCAGGTACTTTTACAACGCATACCATTACAACGTAAGTATTGGTAAGTATATTATTTTATTAAAAATATTATTTGGGTTTTTTGGTAAAGGGGTATTTTTAGGGTTCAGGGTCAGTTTTGGGTTTTTGGGTAAAGGGGTATTTTTAGGGTTCAGGGTCAGTTTTCAGTTTTTGGGTAAAGGGGTATTTTTAGGGTTCATGGTCAGTTTTCAGTTTTTGGGTAAAGGGGTATTTTTAGGGTTTAGGGTCAGTTTTCAGTTTTTGGGTAAAGGGGTATTTTTAGGGTTCAGGGTCAGTTTTCAGTTTTTGGGTAAAGGGGTATTTTTAGGGTTCAGGGTCAGTTTTCAGTTTTTGGGGTAAAGGGGTATTTTTAGGGTTCAGGGTCAGTTTTTAGTTTTTGGGTAAAGGGGTATTTTTAGGGTTCAGGGTCGGTTTTTGGGTAAAGGGGTATTTGTAGGGTTCAGGGTCAGTTTTGGGTTTTTGGGTAAAGGGGTATTTTTAGGGTTCAGGGTCAGTTTTGGGTTTTTGGGTAAAAGGGGTATTTTTTGGGTTCAGGGTCAGTTTTGGGTTTTTGGGTAAAAGGGTACAGGGTAAAAATTAAATATAATTAAATTAAAATTACATTAAATTAAATTGATTAAATTAAATTAAATTAATTTAATTTAATTACATTAAATTAAATTAAATTAAATTAAATTACATTATATTAATTTTAATTAAATTAAATATTAAAAAATATTATATACTTACCAATACTTACGTTGTAATTGTATGCGTTGTAAAGGTATATGCGTTGTAAATACATGCGTGGTAATGGTATGCGTTGTAATGGATCCTGCGTTGTAAAAAATGCGTGGTAATGGTAGGCGTGGTAAAAGTATGCGTTGTAACGTCATACATCCCCCCTGGTATTTTAATCTATTCTCAGGATAGGACAGTAGGTCGGGGAGGGGGTATCGCCAGTCTTTATAGGGATTCTTTGGTGTGCAGGGCTCAGAATGGTGGGGTGTCGAACTGTGAGAGCTGTAAGTTCTCTTTGCAAATCTCACCTACGGTGGCGGTGTCCGGGATATTGGTGTATCGTCCTCCAGGAGGCATTGGGAATTTTGTTAATTCCCTGATGGAAACTGTTACGGTTTCGGCCTCCTCGACGACCAATTTTATTATGTTGGGAGATTTTAATCTTCATTTTGATGATTCGGCGGACCGGTTGGCGGTTGATCTTCAATGCGATTTGAAGGCATACGAGGTAGATCTCATCAACTCAGGGCCTACTCATAATAAGGGTCATTTGCTTGACCCGATTTTTACCAACGTTGCCGCTGTGAAAGCTTTACCTCCCTTTCCACTTCCGTGGACGGACCATCTGTTGATTCCCTTTACCTGGCAAACAGAGGTTGTTAGAACTCTTTCTCCCAGTGTCTGCACCTCCGAAAGACCCTGGTCAAGGCTGTCGGTTGAAAATTTGTCTCTGGAACTTGAAGGTTCTCGCCCCCCCCCCGGTCTCGGACCCAGTATTGGCAGACGCTAATTTCAGTTGATGGCTGACCAGTGCACTTGACTCTGTACTCCCAATAAGATCTGCAGCAAGGAGAGAGAAGAGAACGAGCTCTGCCCCCTGGTACACGTCGGAGCTAAGAACCCTTAGAAGGGGTTGTAAAAAGCTTGAACGTGCCTGGAGGAAGGACTGGGAGGAGACTAGTAAGGCTGAATATCGCTCGGCGACAAGGGTATATAAACTTGCTCTTCGGTGCGCCAAAGCTCAGTTCTTTGAGGAAAGAATTAAGAACGCTTCAAATTCTTCCAGGGAAACCTTCTTAGTGGTTAAGGAACTGTTGAGGGTTCCTGAGCCGCCTGCTGCCATTGATAACTTAGAAGAAAAATGCAAAGATCTAGCAGACTATTTTCATACAAAAATAGTAAATATCTTAAGTACCCTGCCCCAGATGAACCAGAGAGCAGAGTCTAGCAGTGAATTAGTGAGACCCCCTGTCAATTTAGAAGCTTTTGGACCAGTACCTGTTGGTGAGGTCCTTAAAGCTCTGGCCGCCATTAAGAGTGGCTCTCCTCGTGACTTAGTTCCCATGAGGATTTTGAAACAGGTAGGCTCCTTTATTGCTAAACCGATAACCGAATTAATCAGTGCCTCTTTGGTGTCTGGCTTAGTTCCACCGAACTGGAAGGGAGCAGTAGTAAAAGCTCTCTTGAAAAAGCCCAACTTAGATCCTCTCGACATGGCGAACTATAGGCCTATTCCTTTACTTCCTGGTCTTAGTAAAATCACGGAAAAGTTGGTGAATTTCCATCTATCTAACTTCCTTGAGTCCAATGGCCTATTGAGAAGTTCGCAAACAGGTTTCCGGCCAGGTCAGGGCACTGACACCGCCCTACTGGCAGTCGTTGAAGAAGCAAGAAGCATTTTGGATTCAGGAGGATCAGTGGCAGTGATCCTCCTGGACCTCAGTGCAGCTTTTGACACTGTTAATCATCAAGTGTTACTGCAACGGCTGTCAGATGTCGGGGTGACGGGGACTGCATTGAAATGGCTTCGGTCATTTCTTAGCGATCGGACCTATCAGGTATGGGAAGGTAGCGCACGTTCGGCATCAATCCACCTCCAATGTGGTGTACCACAGGGCTCCTCCTTGAGCCCCACATTGTTCAATGTGTATATGGCCCCCTTGGAGGATGTGGTTGCTCCATTTAACATCAAAATCGTGAGCTATGCCGACGATACCCAGCTGGTGGTCGCCCTTTCCCAGGCCACGGAAAGCCCAGATATGCTGTACTCTTGCTTGTCCAAAGTCCACATCTGGATGGGTGAGTCAGCATTAAAGCTGAACGGTTCAAAGACCGAAATCATGCTGTTGGGGCATAGAGGCTCCTCACTTCCCCGGACCATCTGGCCTAGCTGTTTGGGCTCTCTCCCGAATCCCAAGGAGGAGATCAAGAGTCTCGGGGTATGGTTGGAGCAAGATCTCTCCAGGACTCAGGCAAAAAAAATGGCAGGAGTCTGTTTCGGTCTTCTCCGGTCCGTGCGCAAAGTTTTGCCCCTCCTTCCATCGCTATCTAGGAAGTTATTGATTCAGGGGCTGATCATATCAAGATTGGATTATAGCAATGCTATCTACCTTGGTGCCCCTGAAGCAACCTTGAATAAATTACAACAAATTCAAAATGCTGCAGCACGGCTACTTAAAAACACTCCTATGTCACGGTCGGCTAAACCCGCATTGAGGGCACTGCACTGGTTGCCGGTGCGTGGAAGGGTGAAATTCAAATCCCTCTGTCTTGCGCACAAAATTTTGCAGGGTATAGGCCCTCCCGTCCTGAAGAGTTTAGTTACACCCTATAAAGCCAGCAGGACCCTACGTTCAAGCCAAAAACACCTGCTCAAGACCCCTAAAGTTAAAAAGGCACGTACAGGGGGAAGAAGATTCTCTGTGAATGTTGCTGTACTCTGGAATTCACTCCCCCTAAGTTTGCGCTCTGAGACTTGTCTCCTTCGTTTTCGCAAACTTCTGAAAACACATCTTTTTGTTAACTGCTGACCCTGAGTGCATGTGACTGTTACCTTTTATTTCTGGAACAAGCGCTGGGATGCTCCAGGGTAACTACGCGCTATATAAGACTGCAATAATAATAATAATAGTTACTGGTTGAGGGGGGTGAAACCGTACTCAAGCAGGACCCACAATTCTCCTCAGGGTGAAGTCAAAAGCAAACCCTAAATTAACCTGTGCTCAACCTTCTGTTAGCTTGGCAAAGAGCAGTCAGGCTTAACTTAGAGGTAATGTGTAAAGTATTTGTGCAACAATTCAAATAGCAACAAAGTGAAAACCCAACACAAAAACAATCCCACACCAGACTAGACAAATAGAGTAAAGTGTAATAAATAAATCAAGACAAAAACAATAAAAATCCAAACAGTAGAACCAGAGATATGCAGCTCTAAAGATGCAGGTAAAACTGCACACACATGCTGCAATGACAGGCATGAGATATGTTTAAAAGGCTACTTAAGTGAGAGGCACAATCAGAGCTGCAAGCTCACTAGGTAAAAAGCTAGGGTGCAATGACTTCAAAGAGTGTGCTTGTAATTCTCAAGCGTATCTACCCAAACCAACAGCAATGAGGAATACTGTCTTAAATGTTATAAGTCATAGCAAGCAAGAATGCAAGTATTTAAATGGTGACACCTTGAGGAACGAATGCAGTTAAAACTCCAGAGGTCACCATAAACAGAAGAAGGGGGAGAGTTCTGGATTTCTAAAGATTGCAAAGAATGCTACATACCAACCTTTAAGAGCTTCTGTACTGAAACCATTCCTTGGAAAGGGAAGGGAAGACAAAGATACCTACTTCCGGTCACATTCTTTCTGATGAAAACACATCTTCCAACAAATTTCTTATGTGAACCTTTTCACAGAAGCCAGAATGGACCTGATTAATTTCAGCAACATTACCATTCACCAGCATCAGGCTGCACACTGAGACTTCAAACATTGATTGTATATATGCATCAGTGTTGGTGATGTCAATTCCACTATAGGCAAAGGCTAGATATTAGATTAGACCATGTAAATAAAGAACTCTTTGAATAAACAAGCAACCCTTCGACTCACTCAGGGAGGGGAGTGAGTTGAGAGCACAACAAGGAATCTGTGGCAAGAAGAGACCTAGTTCATCTTGAGGAGGTAGATTAAAAGAAGCTAGTGAAATTTCCTTAAACAGATGAAATTCTGTGTCAACCTTTGGTAAAAAAAGAAGATTTAACTCTCCGAACCGGATTTGGCGAATCAGATTCGGAACCTTTGTTTTTGATTGAATCGGACACCTTTCCGGACGACCGATTACGATGTAAGGAAACCGTTCAGGCTATCCAAATCGGTTCCGAACGGCATTCAGATAGACAGAGTCATTCAGAGCCGATTCGTACAGCTCTATGGACATGGTTTCTGAACGTGCGATTACGATGACTGATGCGGACAGGTGCTCCGATTCGGTCCGCCCGAAACGAAAGGGCTGTTGGAATCTGACTTCAGGGGCCCGTAGCAGGCCCCCCTTCACCCTGAGGTCTCCGGTACCATACACAGTGTGGCAGGCCTCAAGGGGTGCCCGTCACAGGGTACAAGGTTTTCCCCAACCACCCTTTTTTTCTACTGGAGCCTGTGTTCTTGTTCGGAACACAGGCTCCCATTGAAGTCAATGCATGTCCGACCGAACGATGTTGGGAAGCATCGTAATCGGTCTGACTCGCAGAACCCGATTCGTTCGGAAACGATTCCGAAACCGATTCGGTCAGAAGAGATTCCTAACAAGATCGTGATTGGCCCATTAATGTAATCATACCTTAATAGAATACTGTCTTAAGAGAGAAAGCAGCCAACGTTTGAATGCTCAATGCTCTTGTAGCCAGAGCAATGGCCGCCTGAGAAGGCAGTATTAAATTATAAATATTTCACATGAAATGAATACAGTAGCCCCATAAGGTTCCATCGCTGAAACATCTCAGCCTGTATACTTTCTGTGCTAAAATCTACATACAGATTATGAACAGGTGTAGTCATTTTTCTATAATCCAAATTCTCCTCCAGGGAATATCCACTGAAGTCAAAACCAGTTAATAGGTCAGTCCTGGTGTGGGTTTCTGGAGCACTTCGAAAAATACATACATAAATACAAATATTTTCTGTAGAAAAGCCGATTTTCAGAAAAGCCTATGAAGTCAGTGATGGTGCCCTGAAAGAGAAGAAAAACGATGTATCTTAAAAATTGGAACTGATCCGTCACTGATATAGCATAATTGGGTAATTAATGGAGGGATGGGATTCCATGAAGGAGCAGTTCCAGTTTTCTAGTATTTTAGGTCTGTGGTCTCCATGGTCTACTGTGTCCATTTTTTACTTCAGCTTTTCTTAAAAGAGAAAAATGGTGAAATGGATTTTTCTGGTTACTATTCTGAAGCCTGTCCCTACTTTGATTAAAAATGAGTGAGTAATCTAAAAAAAAAAAAAAAAATACATTTAAAAAGGCCAAAATCCCTTATTGGTAGGCTTGCAAAAATATTGATTATTTCTAAAAATTGGATTTTGCACAAAAACGCTTTTGTCTATAAATTAATATTTTTCAAAGTGCATCAGTACCCCATGCTTCGGCAGGACTATTCAGTTCTGATATCTCTTAACCCCTTCGACGCTCATGACGAGCTGGGCTCGTCATGAGGTAGCCTCCTCGCACGCTCATGACGAGCCCAGCTCGTCATGTAAAGTGCACTTTACAGATTCTCAGCGTACGGGCGGAATTCCGCCCGCACGCATGCGGTTAATGAAGATCCACTGGACTATAAAGGGGAGTGTCATAGACATCAACGTTCCAACCCTTAGTCTTCAAATACAGAGTTGTTATTTTCTTGGGTCATTTGAAAGAAAAAATACAATTCTTTTTTCAGCAGACTTGAACATAAGGTTGCAAAGACCAATCTCTGTTGGTATAAACACATATAGTCACTGAGCCATATAGCTTTTGTTTTCACATAGTGTGAGAATTTCTCGGTGTAACGTGTGTAATTCATTTTGACAATTATAACATCAACTAGCAGCCCGTCCCGACGTTGTCCGGGGGGTCCCCCTCTGCGCACCGCCACCTTCAGGGCCCCTAATTAGCTGCACACAGTTCACTGCTCCTCCCCGCGTTAACGGGCCGGGCCGCTCCTCCCCTTGCTTCACCTACCTCTTAGCAATAAACCTCATCTCCGGACGACCAATGCCCTGTGCAAACACGCACATATGTCTCTCTTTATTATTATGTTATTTTGCGTTCTGTCTTTTATTTCCGTTGTGATTGTGGTACCACATTGGAGACTTCCCGCAGGCGTGTGTGTGCGCTAAGGGGCCGCTTCTCCCCTTGCTTCACCCACCTCAGCCCGAGTCCTTTCCTCCGCTCCTCCCCGCGCTCCTGTCAGCCGCACATTGGAGACTTTTATTTCCGTTGTGAATGTGGTACCACATTGGAGACTTCCCGCAGGCGTGTGTGTGAGCGCTAACGGGCCGCTTCTCCCCTTGCTTCACCCACCTCAGCCGGAGTCCTTTCCTCCGCTCCTCCCCGCGTGCCTGTCAGCTGCACATTGGAGACTACCCGCAGGCGTTTGTGAGCGCTAACGGGCCGCTCCTCCCCTTGCTTCACCCACCTCAGCCCGAGTCCTTACCTCCGCTCCTCCCCATGCTTCACTCAGCCGCACACGTTCCGATCCTCCCCGCGCTTCACCTACCTCAGCCTGAGTTCTTCGCTCCTCCCCGCGCTCCTGTCCGCCGCTCCTGTCCGCCGCTCCCCCGCGCTAGATGATGTCAGTACGCACGTTCACGTCGTTAGCGCACACGCCCGGCGCTACTTCCAAGGGACTACTTTTTTATGAATGTATATTTTTTATAGAACGTATATTTTTTGGGTATATATAGCCTATGTCACTCTGCAGACCCTGACAATTCTAATGATGTATCATGTGTTTGGATTGGCGCTGTGGTTCCCGAGTTTACCCGCCTGAAAGGTTCAAAGTTCTTACTTTATAATAGTAGTATAGATTAATTATTTGTTTACTAACACCTATAGAAGTCTGCAGGCCTCAGAGACTTTTCGATTGGATACTACTGAATGACTCTGGTAGGCAATACAATAAAAAATGTTTATACTAAAATACTGAAGAATACTTTTGAATTAAATTTCAGGAGAAGTAGATTGTGGGTTGCATTCACGTTTCTTAAATTAGTTGGAATATGTCCTTGTTTGGAACTCTTTCTTCCTATTCTGCTTACTTTGTCCTGGTTCATGGGGGTTATAGGGTGCCTGCATTTAGGTTACACGTGATGATGGAAAGTAATACCTGTGCTTCTTATAAGATCTTCTTGTTCTCTTAGGAGACCTACTCCTGAAGGTATAAACCAGGACTTTTACCCAATTTTTTTTAGCTGAAGCCATAAGCAGCTTTGCTTCCACATCACTGATTTATTGGGGTAGCTTGAGAAAGAACTGCTCAGATGAAGTTTTATGATGTGATTTTCCTAAGCACGCTCAGAATGAAGGTATTTTAAGCAACATTTTCTGACAATGCTTTGTGTAGACTATAAAGCTCAAAGATTTGATAATGGACAGTCAGGAAAAAAATTATTCTTTGCCATTAACCATCATAAAAGATGAGAACAAATTAAAAAATTCTCTGCAGCTCTGTATCCGACATCAAGAGCGTGGACAAAAAGCAGTATCACATGTGTTCATAATTTCTTTTATTGGACCTGTGATGTCACCTGCATTGGAGTCTCAATGATCTATTCTGAAGCCGCACAGCACCGCCTGATGCCTAGGAATGATAATGCTACATAGAAAGTTTCTGAATTAGTCGTATGCTTCCTAGAAAGTTCACAATCTAAATCTGTGAAAATAAGGATCTACTAGAAACCCATAAGATGAGTGAAATGTACACTCTCAGGGGATTAATGTCTTTTTGGCTACCTAACTTCGCAAGACCTACTCCTCAACTGAATACATAGTCTCTGCAGAAGGCTAGGATAGGATAACATTTGTAAAGCGCACTTATACCCGAGGGTGTCAGACGGAGAAGAGAAAAACGCAGAACTGCCAACTGGGATGAAAATAGCCATGTTTTCAAAAATCCATTAGAGAGTCAGCGTTGGAAATGGAGAGTATGGTGGCAGCTACTGAAAAGGAGCAGTGCCCCATGCGGCCCTGCGATATCTCGGAGAAACTAGTTTTTTCTGAATGAAGGATCTCAGGGTCCTCCCGGGGATGTATTGGAACATGGTTTTCAAATGCGGCGAGCTTTACTGTGCAAGGCCTTATATACCATGCTCAGGACCTTGAAGGATATGCACTTCTTAATGGGGAGCCAGTGCAAAGCATGAATCCCCTCCCTGGCTGATTGGTGCTTCGGAATGTTAAGGATCAGCCTAGCCGCTGCGTTCTGTACAACCTGAAGCTTGTTCAGGGATGCCACATTGATGTTGAGGTCCAGCCGGGAGGTGACTAGTGCAATGATGGTGGTCTGATGCAGTTCAGAGGGAATATATGGTAGCACCTTTCCAAGTTTTTTTTAAGATGTAGACGCAAGTGCTGACAGTTTGGCAGACCTGAGCATCAAAGGACAGACCCTCGTCAAAAGTGAACCCCAGATTTTTTGCTGTCCTAACCAGGACAGGGAGGGGACCAGAATCTGCAGGCCACCAGGCATTTCATCAGATGGAATTCTGTGAGCCAAATACCAGTACCTCTGTCTTATCAGCATCCATCTTTAGTAAGTTACCCTTCATCCAGCAGATAATGCTAGCCATTCACTGGTCGAATTTCTCTGTGATCAGCTGTAAATCATTTGAGATGGAAACAATGATTTGTGTGTTGTCCGCATAAGAAAGCTTCTGGTACCCAAATGATCTCACCAATTCGGCCAAAGGGGTCACATAAAGGTTAAAGAGGTTGGGGTTCAAGGACGGTCCTTGGGGGACCCCACAAGGAAAGCTAAAGGCCTTAGCTCTGAAACCTCTTCAGCCAATGATGTTCGTTCTACCTGACATAAAAGAGTGCAGAAGCTGCAAAGCTTTTCCCATGACTCCCACTTCCTGCAAACGCTGAATCATACGCACCAGGGAGATGGTGTCAAATGCCATTGATAGGTCGAGCATAATCAGCACCGCCCATCCACCTGCGTGAGAATATGGTCAGTGGCTGCAATAAGGGCAGACTCGGTGCTGTGACCGGCGCGGAACCCATTCTGCGAGCGGTGTAAGATCTCGTGGGATTCAATGTATTTCATCAGTTCAGAATTGATTAATCTTTCCAAGATCTTAGCAGGTGCGGGAAGAAGGGAGATAGATAGAAAAATGTTCAACTCTAAGGGGTCAGCGTTTTTTGAGTGGTGAGACGATGGCTTCCTTCCAGGTAGCCGGATAGCTACAGGATAAGAGTATGTTGTTAAGCACCTTACACAGGAAGTTAGCTACAGGGTCAGGAAACCAGTTTAGGTATGGAGGGCATAAAGAGATCCGATGGTGCAGAATAAAGTTACATCCAATAACTCTAAAGAACAAGTTACTTACCTTCGGTAATGCATTATCTAGTGGAGACTCTATCTAGCTGCAGATTCCTTACATTTAAATTTCCCAGGCATCAGGCTGGATCTGGAAACTTTTTGTGAGCAATATCCCTTGAGCACGATGTTGGGTGGCTCCATTCGGCTCTGTGTGACGTCGGTAGCGTTGGTTATGACGTCGTGGTGCCTACATAGGCGCCACCAATGAGGGCGGTCGTCAGTACTTTTCCTTCGCTTTTTTCCATGACAGAAGTGCAGTGCCACGAAGTGACTGTCGTAAACATGTGCAAAACAAGGGCCCTGAAAGGGAAGTAACCCCAGATCCTCAACATCAGTCTGCAAAGCGGGGAGGTATGGGTGGGGCTCTAAGGAATCTGCAGCTAGATAAAGTCTCTACCAGATAATGCATTACCGAAGGTAAGTAACTTGTTCATCTGATGAAGAGACTTCTAGCTGCAGATTCCTTACCTTTGAATCAGATACCCAAGCCATACAATCCCGGAGGTGGGTTGCGGACTCATGAGCTAGACACTGAGACAAGGCCGTAATCGCAGCCTTTCCCCTAGTGGAGTGGGCCCTTAAACTCTCGGGGAGCTGCTTCTTCGCCAAGGCTTAAAATATTTTAATACAGAGAACAACCCAACGGGAGATGGTTCTTTTCTGTACTGCCTTTCCCCTCTTTGCTCCCACACACCACACAAAGAGTTGGTCATCCACCTGGAACTCTCTTGTGCGGTCAAGGTAGAACGACAACGCTCTTTTTGGGTCCAGTCGGTGGAGACCCTCTTCTTACTTAGAGGGATGTGGGGGAGCAAAGAAGGTGGGCAAAGTAATGGACTGACCCAGATGGAATGGGGTCACAACCTTTGGTAAGAATGATATCCTGGTGCGAATTACCATCTTGTCCGGAAAGGACATAAGAAGGAGGCGAGCTGGATAAAGCCTGCAATTCACTAACCCTCCGGGCCGATGTAATTGCCACTAAGAAGGCTGATTTGATGGTCAAAAGCAGGGGCGGACAATTGTACAAAGGCTCGAAAGGAGCGCCCATCAGATAAGTGAGGACCACATTAAGGTCCCATTGTGGCATAACAAAGGGTATAGGTGGAAATAAATGAATCAAGCCTTTCAAAAATCTATTTACAATAGGAGATTTAAAGAGGGAAAGCTGGTCTAGCAGCCGCAAAAAAGACGGCAGAGCAGAAAGGTAACCCTTGAGAGTTCCCAAAGCAGAGCCCTGCTGTGCAAGGGTAAGAATGAACAAAAGGACAGTAGAAAGTGTAAAGTATAATATACATTTCTGCCAATAGAGGCATATACCGACTTAGTGGAGGGTCGCCTGGCCGCCAGAATAACATTACAGACTTCGGGAGGGAGGTCAAAAGCCATCAACTGCCGCCGCTCAATGTCCATGCATGGAGGCGCAGAGTTGACAGGTTCGGGTGGAGAGCCCTCCCCTGCTGCTGCGACAGAAGATCCTCCTCAAGGGGCAGCCTGATCAGAGGATTGACACTCATGCTCAGAAGCCCTGGATACAAGACTTGCTCAGTCTGGCGCCACAAGGATGACTTGGGCCTGGTTGCACCTGATCTTCTTCAGAACTCTGGGCAGGAGTGGTATGGGTGGAAAGGCGTAGAACACTCCCTACGAAACGTGTTGATGAGCGATAGCCGCCTTGGAAGCTCCAGCACGTAGTACTGCTGACATTGAGCGTTCTCTTCGGAGGTGAACAAATCTAACCAAGGTTCTCCCCATTGCTGAAAGAGACCTTGCGCCACCTCTGACTGGAGATGCCATTCGTGATCTGGAAGGCATCGATGGCTGAGATCGTCTGCCCTGGCGTTCAGAGAACCTGCCAGGTGTTGAACTACCAGGGTTATGCCCTGCTGTTCCAGCCATGTCCAGAAATGCAGGGCCTCTCAAGAAAGGGTCCACAAACCCACCCCACTTTGCTTGTTGCAGTACCACATGGCGGTAGTGTTATGTTATGTTATGTTAACTATTTTTTATATAGCGCGCGGATGCCGCAGCAAAGTGGCGTCCCGGCGCTTGGAGATCTGAATAACACAACACGATTAAGAAAGCTGGACAAAAAACAAGCTAAACTGTGGAGAAAAGAAAAGTCTTCAAGGTCTTCCTAAAAGGAAGCAGATCTGAAATTGAGCGGAGTGGAGCTGGAAGAGAATTCCAAAGAGCAGCCGCCAGCACTGAAAACGAGCGACCACCCACTCTAGCCCTTTTAAAACGAGGCACTATGACAAGGTTAAGACTAGCAGAGCGAAGAGCTCTGGTAGGAACATAGTGCAGAATAGTCTGTGCAAGGATCGGGGGAGAGGCTAGGTTGAGGATTTTAAAAGTTAAGCAGAGGGCTTTAAACTTAACTCTTTGCTCAATCGGAAGCCAATGAAGATTGCGGATGGTTTGGCGAGCTGAGACAAATTTCGGGAGGCCGACAAGCATCCTAGCCGCCGCGTTCTGAACCCTCTGGAGACGGGACAATTCGGCCTGGTTTAAGCCCAAAAACAGAGAGTTGGCATAGTCCAGTCTGGTAAGAACCAGAGCCTGGACCATGATCTGTCTTGTCTCAGCATCGAAAAATTTAAAAATGGGTCTCAGACCATGCAAAGTACCAAAACATACGCCAGCCACGCGTTTGGTATGGGAAATAAATGAAAGCTTGTCATCGAACCACACCCCAAGGTTTCTGACTTCACTCACAGGGGTAGGCACAGGGCCAAGATCAGTAGGCCACCATTGATCTCCCCATAGACCACTTTCCTTACCGAAGATAATGACCTCGGTCTTAGAGGCATTTAGTTGTAATCGGTTGTCCGTCATCCAGCCAGCAACAGCTTTTAACGCTGACTGGAAGGTGGGGGCGTCCATGCTGGAGTCTCCATTCAGTGCCACCGCCAGCTGCGTGTCATCGGCGTATGACACTAAGGAAAGACCAAAACTATGGGCAACCTCCGCCAAAGGCTGAACATACAAATTAAATAAAGTGGGACTAAGAGCCGAACCTTGGGGAACACCCTGAAGAATAGGACGTGACGCAGAAACAAAAGGGGGGGTGGACACTTTAAAACCTCGATCCTTAAGAAAAGAGCGAATCCGTGAACACCTGCACCAACTTCCCCTTGCCAGAGGGAAGAAATGCTTTCAATGCCAAGCGAATCGCTCAGAGCTCTAACAAGTTTATGTGGAGCCCCGTCTCCGCAGGTGACCAGTGACCCCTGATCTCCATCTCTTCCAAGTGGCCGCCCCATCCTAGAAGTGACGCATCCATCACGATTGTAAAATCTGGTTGGGTAAGGGAGAGAGGTCTGCCGTTGACCCAATCTCGCTTTGTTACCCGCCACTGCAGATCCTTCACAGTTCCTTCCGAGATCTGAACCACGTCTGTGAGATTTCCCTGATGCTGTGCCCACTGGACCTTCAAGCCCCACTGCAAAACCCGCATACACCATCTCGCGTGTCTTACTAACAGGATGCAGGAGGCCATGAGGACCAACAGCATCAGAGTCAGTCTCACCGAAATCCATGATACAGGCTGACATATCAGAATCCTAGCCTGAATATCCTGGACTTGCTACTCGGGAGGATAAGCCAGAAACTGCACTGTGTCCAGAACAGCTCCAATGAAAGGGAGCGTCTGAGAAGGACTCAGGTGTGACTTTGGCACATTTATAGAGAACCCCAGCGAGTGGAGTAGGTTCGCCGTAGTCTGAAGGTGGGAGTCGACTGTATGGGGCGAGGCTGCCTTCAACAGCCAGTCATTGTGGAAGATGTGTGGCGCAGCGGCCAGGGCGACTGACTCCGGAACCTGGGGCTCACGGTTCGATCCCCGGGGCCGGCGGCAGATCAGCCCAGCACGATGTGACTCTGGGCAACAGCTTGCTTAATCTTCACGAGGGCCCCCAGCGCCTTGACACCTTCGGGTAATTGTCGTGCTTTACAAATACTGGACATTTACATTTACATCGAGGTAGGGGAAGACTGAAACCCCTAACTTGCGCAGTTGAGCGGCAACCACCGCCATCACCTTGGTGAACACCCGAGGGGCACTGGTAAACGTGAAAGGGAGCACATGATCTGAAAATTAGGGAGTTGCACAGTCACGTGAAAAGAGTGAAACACCGGTCAAGTGAGAAGAAAAAATAGAGATATACTCACACTGGACCCAGCCGGGTACCCAGTGTGAGAGACGGGGTGAAAGGCTGGCAACCACGGATATACACAGCAAGGCAAATGCCAATGTAGGAGAAGCAAAACTTCCTGTGGACTTAACCTGTTATAGATACAAGAGTTCTCTCAAGGCATAGCCTCGAGTGTAGGCAGGGCTGTAGCTCCAGCTAGTATTGTAATGACATGGGCGCGGGTACTCGATCGTCCTGGCTGGTCACGACGTACTCAATCAGCGGTACTTTGAAAGCGTGCCTTAGCTACGTAGGGTCCATAAAGCACGGTCCAGTGTGAGCATATCTCTATTTTTTCTTCTCACTTGACCGGTGTTTCACCCTTTTCACGTGGCTGCGCAACTCCCTAATTTCAGTTCCTGAAGAGACCCTATATCCTATGAAGGGTCGATACGTCGTCAACAACTGTGTAAAGCGAAACAATGTATGAGCTCTGACTATTGTATACAGTGGCTGTAATTATTGTACATGTATAGATGGTCACTTTTCAAAATGATGGAAACCAATTTATATATGTCACAAATTCACTAGTCTTTGTTTTTTGGTTCCATTCACACTGGGGACACTAAACACTGCTTTATTATATTTTTTTTGCTTTTTGTATAAATTTATATACTCTTTAACAAAATATAAAATATTGATTGTAAATACAAAACAGAAGTGTTCTTGGGCTCCTTTCCTTCTGACATCTAGGTAATCCGTAACCATTGCGATAGTGCATTGTATTACCAATTTAAATATCTACTTTCCTGCAGGAACCACTGTTTCTGTCACACATACCTTACTTCCTAGTGAGTAGGGGAGTCCTCCCTTGGTTTTTTTAAAAGTTCATTTTATTAACAATCAACAATGTCGACAGTACACACCATTGAAATTACAGAAATATCAGCTTCGACTCTTGTGGTAAGCACGGGTACAACCATACATGGTACAGAAGAGTGCAATAAGATGTTAAGGCGTACATGCACCAGTCCATGTTGTTTTTCCAGGAGATCACCCCCCATGCCTGTGCTATGTTACGCTTGGCTATCATCTGGCCCAAAGTAACCCACTGTTTATCTCTACTGTTGAGGTCCGTAGACCCCCAGATATTCAAAAGGCACTGCTTTGCCTCCGGACGTATGACCACCCCTGTAACCCAACTCATACACTCAAGCACCCTGGACCAGTAAGATTGAATAAGGGGACACTCCCAGATTATATGCAAAAAGGAGACAGTCTGTCCACAGCCACGCTGAAAATCGCCCTCATGCATCTTGCCCATTTTAACCAGTGTCGGACCAGAGATATAGATCCGATATAGGACCTTTAATTGCACAAGACGTAGTCTAGAGGAGATGGCGACTTCTTTAGGGGAGGCCAAGGCCTCCTGCCACGTCTCATCGTCTATCTCAAGCCCATCGCTATCGCAGGAGTGCCAGGGGTCAGGTGTGTTGTTGACCAACTTCTTATACGTCAAGGATATGACCCTATGCGGTAAGTACCCATCCAGTAGTCTATCCTCTAAAGGAGAGGCTTCCGGGAGGGAAGTACCCAAAGTAATACTTACCATACCTCAGCAAAATGGCCGAGAGGCATGTGAACACCCATTTGTCAAATTACATCGAGACAGCGGAGGGCCTGGACCACTCTCAATTTGGATTCAGGCCCAATCACAGCACCGAGTCGGCTCTCATCTCAGTGACCGATAACATCAGGATGTCACTGGATGGGGGGGGGGATCAACAATTCTGGTGCTGTTAGATTTATCCGCTGCCTTCGACACGGTGTCACATGAAATACTTCTCCGTCGTTTGAGGGAGGTGGGTATAGGAGGCACGGCTCTGTCCTGGTTGGAAAGCTTTCTTTCTGGTCGTCTACAAGTAGTCAAGCTGGGTTCCCATAATTCCATCTTAAGGGAGCTCACCAAGGGAGTGCCACAGGGCTCATGCCTAAGCCCCACGCTTTTTAACGTGTACGTGGCCCCCTTGGCGGACATTGTAAGAAAACATGGGTTCACCCCGGTGTCGTATGCTGACGACACCCAACTTCTATTCCCCTTCCAGACCCTCACGCCCACAATTCAAAAATCTTTTGCAGACGGGATGAGAGCAGTGTCAGACTGGATGGCACGAAACTGCCTCCAGTGTAATGTAGCCAAGACAGAAGTCATGTTGTTTGGTGGGGCTACTCTCCTCTGGTCCCCAGAATGGTGGCCTTTGGAGCTGGGACCTGTTCCTAGTCCGAAACAAGTAGTTAAAAATCTTGGTGTACGTCTGGATCAAGCACTCCTATTTAAAGAACACACCAACCAAATCACAGGAGCATGCTTCCACATTATCGGGCTGCTACGGCGTGTTTTTCCATTCTTGCCCGATAATTACAGGAAAACACTAGTCCAGACACTAGTAATCAGTAGGATGGACTACTGCAATGGCCTGCTTATTGCGGCCAATGAGGAGCAAATAAAAAAACTGCAAGTGGTCCAAAATACTGCGGCGAGACTGGTCCTTAATGCCCAACCCAGAACCCCCTCTCGCCCCTTTCTTCACCAGCTTCATTGGCTGCCAATAAGACAACGCATAGAATTTAAGACGTGTTGTACAATACACAAATGTCTGTTTGGCATAGGACCTTAATATTTGAAGGAAAAGTTTGTACCATACACTCCTGGACGCACTCTACGCTCCAGTAGTCACCAGTTACTTCAGGTCCCAAGGTTTAGAAAAACCAGACAAGGAGGTCGTGCCCTTTCCTATAAAGGCCCAGTTCTCTGGAACTCTCTCCCCCCTATGCTGAAGCAAAACACTAATTTAGAATCCTTTAGAAAAAATCTTAAAACCCATCTATTCACTCAGTTTTAACAAACATTTTCTGTCAGCAACACATGATCATGTTTAAATCTACTCAGATAGGAGCACAAGCGCGGAGATATCCCTTCAGGGATCGATTCAGGTGCTATAAAAGAATATAAATAAATAAATAAATAAATAAATGTTTGATTGCGGTGCATGTCTGACTTGTAGATAGCAGAAGTGCTCGGAGTCCACAAGGTTGTGAGTACGCTGCAGGTCCTCAAATTACCCCATTCGTCCCCCCTTCCACAAGTCACCGCTGGTTGAAAACCCAATAAGATCCCATTTGTCGAATCCCTTGGTGGTGCTGAGAGTGCCCAACTTCTCCGAATCCCATAGGGGGGTTGCCAGAGAGAGTTGCCCATCCCACCCAAGGCTTTTGCTCACCGTGTGCCCCACAGCCACCGAGTGTTTGGTCGGGCACGTATGCCGGTAACGGCGAGGTCTGGAATAAAGCGCTCTATGGTATGTGCCTCCTGGAAGCAACCGTTTATCCATCCTGTAGGCAGGGTCATCCTCAGGTTTATATACACAATGGTTGATAGCCACCAAGTGTGCGGCCCAATATTACCTCCATATGTCTGGTAGACCAATACCTCCATCATACCAACCCAAGATCAATTTTTGGAGTGCTATTCGAGGCCTGCCCTCCCACAGCAAATTTCTCTGCAGGGCTTCTATTTCTTTCAAATAACTGGCCAGGACCAGATCAAGGGAATTCTGCAGGGCGTACAGGAAACGGGGCAATTACATCATTTTGAACAACGCTGCCCTTCCCAGGAGCGAGAGCGGGAGCTGTCTCCACACCTCAACGTCATGTTTGAGTCTCAGTAAGGTGGGTAGTAGATTTCTTTCATAACGGAGCTGAGGATCAGCAGTGATAAATATGCCCAAGTATCGAAATCCCCCGCTCGCCACCTGCATGGGGCAGTCACGGGGCAAGGATGGAGGATCCCTGTTAAGGACGTAAAGTAAGGACTTGCTCCAATTTATTCTGTAGCCTGAGTACCTCCAAAAGACCGAGAAGATATCAAGTACTACCCAAATAGAGGACCCGGGTGAGGCCAAAAATAGAAGGATGTCATCCGCATAGAGGGAAATGCGTTCTTCCCAGCCCTCCATCCATTTGAGTCCTCGAACTGAGGTACACCAACGGATCCATGCTGCCAGCGGCCCCAGGGACAGGGCAAAAAGGAGAGGCAAGAGAGGGCCCCCCTGACGGGTTCCCCAACTCAGCCCAAAAGTTGTGGACTGTTTGTTGTTAACTACCACTTGCGCCAGGGGTTCCGTATACAAAAGCTGCACCTAGCCAATGAAGCTGGGTCCGAAGCCCAACTTGGTCAGGACCGTAAAGAGATAGGACCACTCAATTGTGTCAAATGCCATTGTGACGTCCAACGAGACCACGACTGCCGCCTCTCGGATGGAGTCTGGTCGGCCCAGAACGCCATGTACGTGCCGCAGATTTAATGCAGCATTGCGGTGGGTCATAAAGCCTGACTGGTCGGGGTGGATGAGGTTGCAGATTACAGGTAGCAGGTGATTCACCAGCACCGTGGCGAGGATTTTGGGTTAGGCATTCAACAGGGAAATTGGCCTATAGGAAGATGTGAGGGTTCAGGGCTTAC
The DNA here is from genome assembly GCF_964261635.1 of Lissotriton helveticus. Taxonomy (NCBI): domain Eukaryota; kingdom Metazoa; phylum Chordata; class Amphibia; order Caudata; family Salamandridae; genus Lissotriton; species Lissotriton helveticus. The sequence continues at coordinate 258,653,113 of NC_136069.1, read as the reverse complement.
CGTTCTTGTGAATCGTCACCAGTGTGGCAACACGTTGATCATAAGGAAGGAGTCCCTTATTGCGGCTTTCAAGGAGCACATTACGCATGTGGGGAGCTAGAACGTCTGGTCTCAGTTTGTACAGCTCTATCGGCAATCCGTTTGGACCGGAAGCCTTGCCAGTGCAGACGCCAGGGATCGCCTGTACCAGTTCATGGTTCGTGGTCCGTAAGGGCACTGTCAAGCACGTCACGTTCGTCAGCCGCGAGGGTCGGCATTCTGATATCTCGGAGGAGTAGCTCCGAGTCTGCAACAGAGAGGCTGGAAGTGGAGCAATAATAGTCAGCTAACGTGTTTGCGATTACTTGTGGGTCGGTTATTGTGTACCCCCCCTTCGATCATCAATTCCGGGATGAGCCTGTTCGCCATTTCCTTCTTATCCAGCCAAGCTAACAATTTCCCCACTTTGTCGCCCATGTCATAAAGTCTACCGGCTTTCTCTCTCCCCAGTGTTTTGGCCATCTCCGTGGCAATACTCCTATACTCCTCTCGCTTAAGTTGCAAATTGTGGAGCGCCTCTGGCGAAGGATCACCTGCCTCTGAGTCTTCGAGATGACGGATCTCCTCCTCCACCCGGGCCAGGTCTTTGACCCTGTCTTTACCTAGCCCAGCGATAGAGGACAGGGCCTGTCCCCGAATCACCGTCTTGAACGCCTCCCATAGGACCTGGGCCGATTCGACAACATCCTCATTTTCAGTAAAGTAGTTAGTAATTGCCTTTAAGATGGTCTTTTTGACAGCGGGGTTGCGGAGGTACAATGGATTAATCGGAGCTACTCTCCTGACCCTCCCAGCTCCCAGAATCAGGTGCGCCCAGATGGGGGAATGATCAGAAATAATCTGCGCCATATGTCTGACTTCCTGAGTTTCAACGAGCAGGGCCGCTGGGGCCAGTAGGTAGTCAAGGCGAGAGAAACTGCTGTGTGCGCCGGAATAAAATGTGCACTGAGTAGAGTCAAGGTGTAGTGTGCGCCACAGGTCCACCAGTCCCATGGCCTCAAGAAATTCCGGGAGCCATCTCTGAGATTGTGCCATGTCCCGTGGGGGATAGCGATCTAAGTGTCCCAAGACCACCGCATTAAAGTCGCCATTGAGAACCAACCTACCCTCAGGAAGGGAGCGCAAGAGAGTGCCCAAGTCTCTGAATGTCAGGCTCTGCAAACCCGTCGGAACATACACTGTGACTAGGTTAAGGGTTGCACCCTTCAATTGTCTGGACACCGCTGCATACCTCCCCATGTCATCCACCTGGGTGTGCTGTACTGCGAACGGAAAGGATTTCTTGAGCAAAACACCCGTTACCGACTAGGTGCATCTCCTGAAGTAGAACCACCTCAGGGGAATGGCGTTTAATATGATGCAACAATATGCTACGTTTAAGTTTGTTCCTGAGGCCATTAACATTCCAACTTAACAATCTAACCTGCCTGTTAGGGCTGTTTCCCATTGAGTCTGTCACAGTATACACTCAAATACCCAAGTTCAAAGAATATTACTGTTGACATGAAAAAACAAATAAGAAAAAAGGAGACCAAAACAGCGTCCTCAAAACCCACCCAACAGCCCCCCCTCCCTTCTCCCCTGCACTCTGGGCATCAAACAGCCCATCAAAAACTGCAGAGTGCCTGTAGCCCAAACTGGTCTAACTGTAGCTAAGCTTTGGGGGGGTGGACAACCACTCACCCATGAACCCCTACCCCGATTCAGCACGGTATGGCTCCAGAGTTCAAGACTGCGGTCCATAAGCAACCAACAAGCCACACATTGTCCCAAAATACTACAACAATCACCCTCTGGAAGGCAATGTGACGATAGGAACCCCATGTGAGTCCCCCAAAAAAGAATACCCCCACGAGTCTGCATCTTACAGTTCAGTGGTGTTCAATGTCTCTGGTGGCTCAAGTGGGATCATCAATGCTCGCCCTGGTCCTCCGCCCTTCTCCTGCTCTCAAGCCAGTCTGCGGAGTCCTCTGGGCGGTTGAAGAACCAGGCTCTTCCATCCCCTTCCACTCGGAGCTGGGTCGGGAACAACATTGCATACTTCACCCCTTTGTCTCAGTTTCCTTTTGATGGCCAAAAAGGATCTCCTCTGCTTCTGAACAGCCAGAGTGAAATCTGGAAAGGAGATTTCTGCATTTTCTTAATGAAGCGGCGGAGCCTTCCGAGCAAACTGGAGGATGGCATCCCAGTAGTTCAGCAAACGAACTTGTATCGGTCTGGGCGGCGCCCCTGGCTTCAGTCGCACGCTGGGGACACTATGAGCCCGCTCGATGACGAAGAACTTGGATAATCCCTTAGGTTGTGGTAGGTGAGGATGAGGTCTTCCATGATTAGGTCAGTAGCCTGTCCTTCCGCTTTTTTGGAAACCCCAATTAGGCGCATGTTGTTTCGTCAAGTGCGCCCTTCGTAATCGTCCAGCCTCTCTTCCATGTGTTTCCAAAAGACTTGCAGGTCTACTACCTCTTGCTGCAGCTGGGATGTGTCATCAAACAAACTAGTTGCAGTTATCTACAGTTGCTTGACCTTCTCCCCAATTTTAGTAAGGTCCGTCCTGAGGAGAGTGATGGCGTCTGTCTGCTGTTCTAGGGACACCCGTACTCCAGAGATGGTGTCCATAACATCCTGCAATGTTAGTTCGGAGGACTCTCCTTCTGGACTCTTCGTCGTGACTGTCGCGTGCTGTAGATCAGGGGGAGTCGCCTTTGAGTATGTGTCTTTTTCGATTTTGCTGGCTTGCATTGTCTTTGGGCCTCTGGTCCCAGACATCTTGTGGCTGTCGTTCCAGCCCTCTGCATCTCTGGCACCCCTGCCTGCCCCCACTTGTCTTTGACGCTGTCTCTACGTGCTCCCCAGAGCTCTGGGAGGCCGCGTGCAGTGGAGAAAGGGTGCCCCCTCCTCAGACCAGACCACTGCGGCACCACCCCCGATGGCCTGACGCCCTGTGCCACCACAGCAGACCAGACAGAGCGCAGGCACGTCTCAGGCAACAGCCAGGGGAGGGTCCCACTAGCCCAGATGTCAAGGGCCCCAGAAATGACAGAGGGCGCTGGGTCCACTGCTCCAGATCTCAGCAAGTAAATGTGAGGCGAAGACCCCCACAATCCTCAGTCTGCACCACACTCCGGCCAGGCTCCAGTGGGCTTCCTTGGGCCACAGGCAGTCACTGGGTCGTAAATTACCCGACAAAATGGAGCTCGCGTTCCTTCCCGCTCCAGGAAGCACTGCTGGCCAGCACAGGGGTGAGTCACAGGAAGGATGGAGCAGGAGCGCCGCCCACGGTGGGTCCGCGCTCTGCAATGTCACGCTTTGTCACAATACTCACGGCCTCTTCGGCGCAGTCACTGCTCCCGCTGGGCACGTACACACCCACATTCTTAAGCACAGGCGGTGGCCCAGGGACTCTTCCACACACTAGGGGCCACCGCGAGGACGCAGCTCCTGTTTCTCGCCGTCCGCGGGTTTCCGCGTCACTAGGCAATTGGCAGGCCTCCACCTCGGCCTCTCGTAGGCGGTCGCCAGCAGGGTCGGGCAGCCACGCCCAGCACACCGCTTCGCCGTATTTTGGCTCCCGAGAGGAGCCACAGGACTCGATATTTCACCCGGAATAAGACTGCCAATACAGCTCGCAGTTTTTCGTGTCAGTACGGGCCAGATTCAGCGGGACTACGCACGTCGGTGAAGGCGCTTCTGGGGCCGGATTAGTATGCCGGATTATCAGGTAGGAATCACAGGTGCCGGAGCTCTACAGAAGAGCGGCCATTTTCTCTTGCGGCTTCGCCATGCCCCCGGTGTCCCTTGTTTTGTTTGCAACTTTTAACCATAGGACGCCCCCTTCTCCGTAGCCACTGTAGGTGGAGAGAGCATGCCAGTGTCTTGGGAAGTATCCAGACCACTGGCTTCCCCAAGTTCCCCATACCAGTCTATCGTCTCCTCAGAGACATCCTGGTTCTCTAAAGGGTCTTCAGACTCCTCCCATTCCACTCCTGAGCCTAGCACATCAACAAAGCGTTCAGGCAACAACATAGAACCCTTGGGTTCTGTCAACATGGGAATCGGCGTCGAACAACGCCATTCCGGCACCGTGTCGTCGGGGATGATGATGGGGGCTTGCGCCACCGACAGCTGCCGGAGACGGAGCTGGCCCCGACTTCGGGTTCAACATCGGGAAAGGTTACGTTGGTACGACCGATGTCAAATCGGATCCTAGATCGGAACCCTGAGGCGCTGTGCCTGACAACGTCAATCTCTATGGGGCTCCATATGACCCCGCGGTACCCCAGGGCTCACCAACAGGGTCGTTCCGCTCAATTACACGGCACATGGCCTCGTAAAAATCCTTCATTTCAGCGGGAGTCGCTTTGGCTCCCGAAAATGGAGGGAGACGTGAAGTCGACTCTGGCTCTGCAGAACTGTGTCTAGAGCGTCGGTGCTCCTTACCTCTCTCGACGACGGACGCCAGTTGAGGTGAAGTCGAAGTCTGCTTGGACTTCTTCTTCTTCTTGGGCCTCTTCCTCAAGTGTCCAGATGACCTCGAATGGGAGGAAGAGGACTTAGGGCTCCGAGAGTGAACCCACAACCTCCTCTTCTTCTTACAGGATAGTGACCACCTCGGAGTCTCGCTCAAAGGTGTTGACTGCCGGGCCACGAGCAATTTCAATGCCCGTTCCCTCAAGGTCTTCGGAGCCATCGCCCGGCAGTCTGAACATGACTTCGAATAGTGGTTGTGTTCAAGACACCACAGACATACGCCCTAGGGATCGGTAACCAACATCGTAAGGGAACAAGTCCCGCACGGTTTAAAACCTGTCTTCCTACCCGACATCCTTCGGACACAAAGTCTTCAAAAATTTTGACAAAAGTCAAGAAAAAAGCCTGCCAAAAAGCAGCAGAAGGGTAGCTCTTCCCGGATTGGCGTTTAACTGGCGAAGAAAGAAAATAACTGTCGTCCGCGGGCCTTGGCGGCGCCTATGTAGGCATCGTGACGTCATAACCGAAGCTACCGACGTCATCGACGACACGCAGAGCCTAATGAAGCCATCGGATGTCGAGCGCAAGGGGTATTGCTCAGCAAAAGTTTCCGGATCCAGCCGGCCGCCTGGGAAATTCAAAGGTAAGGAATCTGCAGCTAGAAGTCTCTATCAGATAAAGCTAGCCAAAAAACAGTTAATCTGTAGTTCTCTCCGGATCTGCACAATGCTGGCGCGGAAAAAGAAAGAACTGAAGTCAGCGAGCAGGGGCGGTGTCTAAGGAGGCACAGCAACATCATCCGTGCCACCATCCCTGACTCTGACAACTTTCACGGAGTCGACCAGCGCCACCTACTGACACGCAGGGGTACTGCTAAAGAAAAATATCCAGATCCAGACTGACGCCTGGGGGAAATTCTAAAGTAAGGAATCTACAACTAACAGTCTCTTTCAGATTAACAATCACAATAGGAAGCTTTCCCTTTTTTGCTTTCTGTCTTGGCTATCTAACTTATAATGTGAGGATAAAGACTTTCTGTGCTTCTGCTGTTTATATCACTTGTCGCATTGAGATTCCAAATTGCTGCACAGGTCTCTTGTCCATGGCATTTTACAAATCTGTGCAGTAAACATGCACCATGACCTCAGTTCATCATAAACGTTCATCAAAATTGGATTTTGACATTTGACAACAGTCTATGTGATGGGTACATTTGGTCCATAACCATAGTCTTCATTTGGGTAGAATATGAGGTGAATACACATCAAAGTCTGTGGTGACAGAGACTTTTGAATAGAAGCCTACGACCTAGGCAGCACTGTTTATGGAACCTGCGTAGTAAAAAGACTTTGGCCACACACCATAATTCGGAATATAGCTAGATCATGATAAAAAGAGATTGTGACTTTTGATTGCTGTTGGTCCAAATTTGCTATGCCTTAGCGGTAACAGTAACAAGGGCTTGAGCATATGATCAGTCTTTTGTCAATCTGGACAGTACCCAAACAATGCATTTGCAGAACATGTTCCACGTTGAAAGACAGCGGTAAGTACAGACACTGGCCTAACTCACTAGCAAACATCAGTTAAAACAGCCAATCTCAGGCAGGTGCACATTACTTCTTAAAATTGGGAGAATGTAATCTTACTCTTAATGAAAAGAAGAACAATGATGACTGGTGATTTTTTTAATGTAGACAATTATTTACCGGAATTGCAAGAGCTCGAGCAACAAGACCTCTGAGATACTGCATGGGATCTTCTGGACCTTCCCATTTACTCTGCCAGGTAAGAGGGCACTGCAAATAGAAAGAAGACAAGTGATTCACTTCTAAATAGTACAAGGTGCTACATGTAATCATGTTTTAATAGTATAGCTTCATCTCAAACAGTGTGCTGAATAAATATGGTGGGCCTGATTTAGACTTTGGCGGATAGATTAATATCCATCGAGATGACATAGTTCTGTCCTCCATCCCGCTGAAGAACATCACGTCTTGCTAAAATTCTAGATGTCCATAGGCTCGACAGACATCTCTCTGAATTGACAGGAACTGCTGTTGGGGCAGCTCTTGTGAATGTAGGAAAAGTGTGACGGATGGCCGTCAAACTTTTCAAAAGAATAATTGCTAGAGAAACTTAAAAGCAAAAGGAAACACTAATACATACTAAAAAGATGATGTGGCCACTACTGTTGCCAAACATTTAATACCAAAGGACCCATGACCAAACTTCCCATTTCTGTTGGTGCATCACACAGAGACTGCAGCTGGTACATACTGACCACAGGAAGTTACCTCAAACCAGTACAGGATTTCCAAACAATACTGACAAATTTAACATGCAGGCTTACCTTTTGGTCCAACAGGGCTCCGGCTAGTTTCTGTACTTCTGAACTCAACAAAGAGGTTCCTCTGATCACCTTACTCAGCGCAGCCAGGGACTGATGTATGCTCTGAACCAGGCGGATTGCATTGAACTGCTCAAGAACGATAAATGACAAGAGTGGGGATCCTTGTCTTTCGTTAGGAGGTGACACCTTCTGGTGAATCAAACTGGAGTTCTAATAGAAGGGAATAAAAAATGCAATTAGTTTCTTCTGCATACCAAAGATATTGGTAACTGTAGGCGTAGGGAAAGTCCAGCCTATTACAAGTTAGACGGTCAGGGTTCACTAAGAAATTCATAGTTCGTAATTCCTAATACATTTACGTCAGTAATTCCAATTTTTAACCCTGCCTTCAGGATTGAAAGGCCTACCTTAAGGGTAACTTATAGGTTTGAAGTGCAATGACCTCAGATATAAGGAAATGTATATCAGTTGTGAGTGGCGCTAGCACCAGCTCACACAGGCTGCAATGCCATTTATCTGCAAATAGACTTGAATGAAATGTGAAAGGTTTTGCTGACCAGGTTCCGTTTAAAAACTACATTTTTTGTCTGCTTTTCCTATCCAGGCTCATGGTTTTCTTCACTCCCTGTCTGCCCTTGTGACAGTTTTTCATATTAAAGCACTAAGCACTTTATCTTATTTTGTAAATTCTACACTCCCCAGAGGAGGCAGTTTATTCGTCCATTACTACTAGCAGCAGGAATTAGAGGTCATAAATTGTCAATAGATTATTTACTTTCTTTAGGAACTAGAGCTCATATTTGGTATTTTAAATTATCGTTTTACTGTTTTTAAGATCCGTAGTAAATACAAGGCATTTCTATTATCTTGTTTTTAATTGCTTTTTTGTGTGGAGTTTTATATAGCATGAATTACACCCTGAGGTATAAGAGCACTTTACATGAGTACCAGTTACGTTACAGACAGACACATTCATTTTTGTTGGGAACGGGGAGATTAAGGGCCAGATGTAGGTGGCCAATTACCGGTCGGTAACGGCCGAATTCGGCCGTTACCGACCGGTAATTGGAATTTGAGATGTAGGTCACTCAATTTTACAGAATCGGTAAATTTACTGATCGGTAAATTTACCGATTCTGTAAAATACCGAGTCGGTATTTTTACCGAATCTGTAAAATTGAGATGTAGGTGGGACTCTTCTGAGTCCCACAAGCCTTACCGAATCGGTATTTTACCATCAAATCCTATTTGATGGTAAAATACCGATTCCGGTGTGCATGCACACCTGTGCCATATGACAGGCAGACCTGCCCTTAGGGCAGGTATGCCTGCCACATGGCACCCAAACCCGTTTTGGGGGTGCTAGAGGGTGTCAAAGTGACACCCCCTGCACCCTTGTGAAATTCGGTATTTACCGATTCGGTAATTACCGAATCGGTAATGCCCATTCATTCCTATGGGCTTCAAAGCCCATAGGAATGAATGGGCATTACCGGTCGGTATTTACCGAATCGGTAAATACCGAATTTTACCGATTCGGTAAATGCACATCTGGATTTACCTACATCTCGGTACTTCTATTTTACCACTTCTTAAATACCGAATCGGTACGATTCGGTATTTAAGAGGTGGTAAAATAAAATTACCTACATCTGGCCCTAAGTGATTTGCCCAGAATCAAAGTATGCTGACAGTCCCTGCCGAGACTCGAACCCGGTTCCCCAGTTCCAAGGTCGACCGCCCTAGCCTTTAAGCCACTTTGTCTCTGCTCATGCTTATCTGATTTTATTGAAAATGTATGTATGCAATCTTATAAGGCTCGTTTTGAGTTGAATAAAGTATATTGATCTAGATCTAGTGGCAGGCCTCTAGTCACAGTTTGAGTTATATCTCATGGGTGGCACGATACATGCTGCAGCCCATGGGAGCCCCTGGTGTACCTATACCCTGGGTACGATAGTACCATATACTAGGGGCTTAGAAGGGTACACAAGAAGCCAATTAGGAAGGTACTAAAGTACTTACGATAGTCCAATTTAGGGAGAGAGCTCAGTGACGGGGGTCCTGATTAGCAGGATACCAGTCAGACTAGTCAGAAAACAGAATGACACCAGCAAGAAGTGGGGGTAACCATGAAAGCAGATCCTACTTTCCTACAGTAACTATGGTGACATCACTTACAAAGTCTGGCAGACACCTGAGCTGAAGAGTTTTATCACCCTCTGCAGTATCGTGCGAGCCCTGCAACTTATGTCATTTCCTGGTCATCATATAAAACAGAGAGTGTTTTATGGTAGATGGACAATTGCATTATATTTGGGACCAGTGACTGCAAAGCGAATAAATGAAAAATCGATCGACAGCTGCTCAAGCAGGCAGCATGTTGCAGAATATAGCAGACTGCTCCTTCATCAAAGCTACAAAACAGCCTGGTAGATGAGCGCTGCGAAATGAGAAAGGCAGGGTTCGGGCAAAATTGAGTGAGAACAGCAGTAGCATGGAAACAGGTGTTCTTTCAAGAATCAATGCGTTCTTGGCAGGGGCATTAAAGATTCCTAGAGGAGTGTTAATGATGGACAGCGGGGAGCCGCGGTATGTGCTGTCTCATTCACTAAAATGTAGCCAACTAGGCTGTTATGTCAAAAACACAAAAACATAATTTGCCTATGGAATAATGCATGCCGGCTTGACCAGAAAGGTACAGATTTATCCTCAACAATTGGGTGTGCAAATGTATTTGGATAATCTTAAAACAAGACACACAGAATACAGAATTCACTTCACCTTGCTTCTGTGACAGCAAATGCATTGATCTCTATGTTTTTAATTAATCCATAGTGGACTCATAGAAATAACGAAAAAACACACCATATACTGACTATTCTATGTTTCATGAGGTGACGTTATTGTAGAAGTTTGTAGTTTAGCACTCTAAAGTAAAGGGCCGCAGTATTTTCCATCTCTTACATCAGCGCCCTACTGAAACACCCGAGTAGGTAGGCTGAAACGGGAAGTGACTAGTGAATATCGGTAATTCATACCGGCCTGGAATTGATGTACGAGTTACTTACCTTAGGTAACGATTTATCTTGTAGAGACGATTCTAGCTGCAGATTCCTTCATGTAGAATTATCCCCAGGCGTGAGACTGGATCCAGAAAACTCTTTGCCACAGCGTCCATGAGCGCAGGGGGAGGGGCGGCATCACGCGACTCCGTCCAGGCGTCGTCCGGGCACGTGACGTCAGCGAGGTCACATAAGCCCCACCCCGGCGCGCCTATGTCAGTTTTGTTCGGAGAATTTTTCCGCGCCACAACACGGAGCCATCGAACAACACCATAAGGAACAGTGTCAACACCGCAGCACCCAAAGGCAGGGAGAAAAGGAAAGAACAGAGCACAGCCCTGACCATCCACCCTGCCAGTATGTAGACTGCCCACCCCCCCTCCTCCTGGAGACAGGGAACACATGCAAAAATGTCATGACAACATGCAGCAGGACAACCCCAACCAGGAATATCGAAGGGGAACCAGTGTCAAGACAAACAGGAACGACAACCTCCAAGGTATCCCCAGCACAGAGTGCGATAACCCCCCAAGGAAAAAAGGGGGCAAGGGCATGGACGGAGGACCCCAACCCAGAGGGTTAGCAGAGGGGCCAGCACCCTTAGTAACAAAAGGGGAGAGGAAGTGGAGGGAAGGAGAGAAGGCAATCTCTGATCCTGGACCGGAGCATAGGGGCATCGGAGCACCCATAAACCCCTCCTGCAATGCGCCAAAGAGGAGGAAAGGAACAAGAAACAAGACATATCCTTCCGTCAAAAAGGGTAAAAGAATGCACTCACAGAAGGCATAGCCACCCCCGGGAGGTGAGTGCAGAAGGCCAAGCAAAAGGTCCTTGTAGAACGGGGAGGAAGGGTGGGTCGTGAAGGAATCTGCGGCTAGAATAGTCTATACCGAAGGTAAGTAACTCGTACATCTGATAGAGACTACTAGCCGCAGATTACTTCACATAAAATAGATACCCTAGCAATACCCAAGGGGAAGGAGGGACTGCGAAAGGACCCCACCAGCCTGGACATCACAGAGGGCCCTACAGGGGACCAGAGCCACGGACAAGGCGAAAGCCCCGTCCTCCCAGGCAAGAGGAACCCCAACACGCAGAACACTACCGACCCCAAGAGGGATGTAGGAAGAAAAAAGAAGCCCATACACTCACAACACGAGAGCCAAGGGCAAGGCCAGAGAGGCCGAAGCACCCCACTCCATCACAGGGCAACAGAGCGTCCATCCAATGCTAGGACAAGGAAGAGGAAGAAGAAACCTTAGAGGGCCCAAGGAAACGACGGAAAAGAAGGCGAGGCACCCTAGACGGAAGGCAACAGACCAGACAGAGCGGCACCGCGAGTAATAAGTCGCTGAAAGCAAGAAGAACAGCCCGGGCCCCAAGAAGACTGGGCAAGCAACGCCTGATAAGAGAAAAAACAAAGAATCATCCCAGCCCGCAGGACAGGAGCTGGAAGGTGAGGAAAGGCCCGGCCACACCATTACGAGGGGTCCACGCACACAGCCTAAAGAAGCATTAGCAACAACGTAAACGCCATGGAGAGCATGGGCCCGAAGGCGACCTGAACTCCCTAGCAGAATGGAAGCTATTATAGCTACTTCTACCCCACATAGGGTAAGTTAAGTCCCAAGACATGGGAACTCTCTTTGGAAGAAACTTCAGCAGCAGAGAAAGGAACTAAAGAGCCACTGGAAAAAAAAAAAACCTCCAGCGGAAGGCTTGTCATGCAGCCCAAGAGAAAACAGAAGGCCTAATTTGAGGGCCAAGTCCATACAGACAATTCCAGCAAAAACACAGGGTCAACAAAGGGGGCCGTCCAGCAGCCAACAACGCCACAGTCCCAGCAAGGAGGACTCGAGTGGCCATAAAACACACTCCACAGCAAGGGTAATCGACCCAGAAGAAGGTCCAGAACTAGCTCAACTCAGCAATCACTGAGGAGGGGAAGGAGGAGGAGGAGGATAAGGAGGAGGATAAGGAGGAGGATAAGGAGGAGGAGAAGGAGGAGGAGGACGGAGCCCTGCCAAGAACCTCTGGATGGCGGAGTCCAATGGGGCATGGAACAACAGGGTGGCATCGAATGGAAGATCAATCAGCCGCTCCCGAACATTTTCAGGGAACACGCCATCCTGAAGCCAAGCATGGAGACGGAGGGTGACTGAGGAAGCCATGGCCCGGCCCAGCACCTCCGAGATGTCCAGAGCGGAGCGGAGAATAAACGCCGCTAGTTCCTGGACATCCAACGCATGATGCCGTAGGTCCACCTGAACAGTCTCCTGTGAAGCTGCGGATCCCAAGGACTCAGCCGAATCCCACAAACAAGAGATGGCCCTAGCCAACACATATAAGGTGTTAAGGGCCCACAGGGCAGCACTGGTGGAGGTGAACATGTTGCGGTCCCAAGTATCCAGCCAGCGAGCCTCCCTGGACGGAAGAGTCAACAGTGGTGGAAGGGAGGGAAAAGCAGTCCGCAAAAGTGGACTTGAGGCAGAGGGATGGAGGGAAAGACATGCCGGACCACGCAGCGCTGGAAGGTGCCAGTGCAGAAGGTGTTGAGGCACCGGATACCCTGAGGCGGGGCACCTCCAGGCCCCTGTCAGGGAAGAAAGAAGCGAACCCTCAAAGGGAAGCAATAGCTCCCTCCCACCAGAGCCCTGGTGTAGAACCTCCAAGAGATGGTCTGCCGGAAAATGAGCAACCAGGTCACCCATGCGCAGAATGCCCACAGCCATGGGCACCGTGTGAGCGAAGGCCGCACCCGCCTCCATAGGGCCCCGCAGTGGAGAAAGCAGCTCCTCAGTGGGCGACGGCTGCAAACTAAGGCAGCCATCCCCGAAGCCAAGCAGGGCGGGCAAAGGCCAGACCTGGAAGTCAGAAGGGACCGAAGAGTGGGGGACCTGTCGCTCCTCCGGCGGGCACCCTGGCCCCGGGAATGGCGGAGAGCCACCCTTCGATGACGCCGGCGAGAAAGCCACCACGCGGAGACCTGTCTCCGAGGAGGATGACACCAGTATGCACCCAACCTTCGGAGAAGAGGGAGCATCCGAAGACGAGACCGTGACTCAACGCCTGTCTAGAGTTGTAGAGTCTCCCGCCTGAGGCAGGACGGCAACGCCATCCGGCGCCGAAGGAGACACTGGATAAGGCTCCCCTAAGCCAAACCATGCCATAGACCGGAGCGGAGCCGGATCCGAAGTGGCCAAGGGGAGGCGCCGGAACGGCGCTGACTCGACCTCCGCCAAGGCAGCCGCCTGCGTGGAGGAACGAGAGGGACTAGGGGAGTGACACGAAGCCTATCGTCAGCAGCACCACATCCTCCAAGTCTGGAGCCGAACCAGTCGGCGCCGGGGCCGGAGCTGCCGGCGACGCCGCGGAGGGCCCCGTGCAATGCAAAGAATCCGCTGATGCCCCAGGAGGGGAAGGATGAGGAGACGCCAGCAAGGCCTGTAAGGCCGCCGCATATGGCTCCATCTGGACTCTCGACGCCCCTTCACCGGGAAACAGTAGATAGGAGGATGACGCATTGGGCGGCCTCACCCGCGGAGAACCCACACCCCCGGCAGGTCAAACACCAGCCCCAGGGGACAAACTACGACACTTTCCCATCAGGGAGCAACGCTTGCGCGACATCGGAGAGTGATGAGGATGCCGATGATGGCCGTATCTGAAACCGTCCGCGGAGACTAAACGAGGGGATGAAGCCGACCTTGAGAGACACGCCAAGAGTAGTTTCATCCAGCGCTCCCGCCGCAACTTTTTCTTCAACTGTAGGCACGCTTCACAATCAGTGGTGCCGTGATCTTCCCCTAAACACCACATAAAAATGAGGTGAGGGTCCGTCGCCGACATAATACGCCCACACGACGTGCAAGATATGAAGCCCGAAGGCATTCGCACACTGTTCACCAAAAAATAGCACAATGAGGGAGAAAAAAGGGGGCCCAAACAGGCCCGAACAGAGACCGGATCCGCGTTGCACGCGGAAAAGGAAAAAACTGACGTAGGCGCAACGGGGTGGGGCTTATGTGACCTCGCATGTGATGTGTCACATGCGCAGACGATGCCTCGACGGAGCCGCGTGATGCCGCCCCTCCGCCGGCACGCAGGGTTGCTGTGCCAAGAGTTTTCCGGATCCAGTCTCACGCCTGGGGATAATTCTACATGAAGGAATCTGCGGCTAGTAGTCTCTATCAGATCACCCAATAAGAATGGCGGAAGCGGCCGAGGCTCACCCGCCATATTATGCGCGCACTGATCTGCACGGTCCTTTCGACAGTTATGACAGAGGAGCGAGGGGTCGCTCTGGACAAGGCTAAATGGAAGATCTTGACACACTTGTTCGCTTTGATATAAATACTGTATTATGGGAAAACAGGAGGTCTGCCAGAGTGAGAGTAGGTTGTTCATATTTAGTTTATTTATGGAGTAGAGTGATTGATCAAATAATATATATCACGAGTGGTAAGGAGTATGTGCTTTTCAGTACATCTGATAACTGCTAATGAGTTAACAATTAATTGCATAATCGAAATTATTGTTATTTCATGACTGTCAAGTTAGGTTCATACATTACAAAAGCAGCCGCCAGATGTATTAACGGCAAAAACAAAGCATGTACAGATGAACTCAAAATAAAAGCCTTTTTAGGTCTCGCGCCTAGCGTTGCAGTGCACAGCACTGTCGTGCAGCGAGACTTTATGTAAGGGCTTCCAAAAGCTGACCACACACTTGTGCATGAGCCTTTGTTTGTCTCATAGGCTATTGGCTTTTGCATGTGTCTTTTTTACAAAGACAGCACGCAATTGGTCAAAGCCGGTTGCATGTCCCAGCTTTCTTAAGAAATGTAACTGCCCATGGCCTATTGGTGTCTGTTACGCGCAGCAGCGGCATCTGGTTTTAATTATAAACATGTGTTTATAATTAGCGTGCATTCGCTTTGCTGCAACGCTTGCCCCCGCTCCTCTCTTGTTTCTTTGTTTATATTGATGACGGTGCCTCATTTTTTTTAATTGCAGTGCTCTAGAAATTTGTAAACTCGTGTTGCTTTCACTTTTGCCGCTCCAAACTCCAGCACCGCACGGGACTCTTTCTTTGCAGACTTGCATCCCTAAGCGTGTGTCCCTACCCATTTGTATTGAATCATCAGTATGTCCTGCTTAAAGGGTGTGTACTTTTGCAACTGAAGAACAACACATATAAAGACTCTTTTCATGACTATTAAAAAGGTGTCAATTCAAACATTTAGTGAATAAATAACAGTTCAATGAAAGCGCGACAACACCATATTTGTCCGTTACAGATCTCCAAACCCTAAGAGTGGATTTGGAAATATAACTACCGATGTACAGTATCATGCAAACACCCGTGGACACTATTTAGCCAGGGCTTTCACCCGTGGTGTGCCTATGGCAACAACAGAAAGAGATCTATATTAATTAAGTCCCTAAATGTATGAGAAAACAAGCAAGAAGTCGTGCGCGTGGCAGGGAGTGAAGTACTGCACTGCAGCTTTTTTTTTGTAAATACAGCAGCAGGGAAAGGTCACCCTGAAAATGGGACGGCACTTTATTCCGGCTCCTAAATTAGGATTCCTGCTTCCCCGGAGTCAAATGTTTCTTATTACCGAGCCGGTGTCATAAAGCATAGCCTAGCCAGAGACTTCGGAGAGGTCGTTTCTGCTCTTAGATGTGTTTTCCAAGGTCCTTGCTGCCCGTGTGGAGATGGGATGCCGTTTAGATGGGAGATAATGGGCTTTATTTTTTTCTCTCTCTATGTGGCCATTTTCCATTGCTGTATTTCAGTCCGGCATTCTTATGCGGGAGGGCGGCCCCCCAGAAGAAAAGCCTCGTAGGTGATTCATCACCAAGGGTGAGCGCCTACATCTCCGGTGTCTTCATGAAGTGGCCTCAAGTAGCCAGTGCAATTTATTGGTTGGCTGGTGTGGCCATGCCTCGTGCCAGGAATTTACGCTAAACAAGCTCAATGATATAGAAAGTAAAAACATTTTTTACAAAAATTGCAAAACCATCAACATTAATGGCTAATATATAAGATGCTCCATCCATGGATACCAGCAGACCACGCAGCAGTATCCTGGGGTTTCAACACAGAATCAAGGCGGATGCTTGGATGATTTCACAAGATGTGCCACATTTGTGGCTTCTGAAAAAAGGAAAAAGCTCAAAATAATGTGTGAAGGCTTAACATTAACTAAAGTCTCTTTTGATGCACTACTGGTAACTTTACTGAACTTAACTCAAGCTATTGTTGCCGGATAGCCTGCTGTATATTATTGCATATATGCAGGGCTCGACAAATCTGAAAAATTGTACTAGTCCGGCAGGTCTAGTAACTTGGAAAATCCCCTCGACCCAACTGCAACCTACTTGACCTCTGTCTCTGAAAAAGGAGCAAAAGTGACAAGTTAACAAGATTTAAAGGCATCTTTATTGCTCAGTTCCTTTGTGAGCAATAAAAATGCCTTTAAATCTTGTTATCTTGTCATTTTTGCTCCATTTTCAAAGACGGAGGACAAAAGTTAGTTTGTCTTCCTACTCGCCAGAAAGGGCGAGTAGGACCTAAAAATAGCTCGTCCTCATCCATTCTCCCTCGCAAATGCGAGCGGGCGAGTGGATTTGTCGATGTATATTATTAATGGGTAGCATTGTGTGGGAGGAGTCTATTTATTGTTGCAAATAAAAATGCAAAAGTAAAAAGCATAGTCATTTTCAATGTCAACAGCTCTAACTTTACTAATGAGACCCATTGCATTGCAAATGCTTGTTTACATTGTATGCAAACAGACGTTCACATCGTACAGGCACAGATGAATACAAGGATTATGTACACAGAAAAGCACACCTACATGCGCCATTTTTTATTCAATCCAACAAACATCCATGCAAATGATCACTAGGCATTTAGCACCATCGCACAAGTTACTACTTGTGTAACGATATATCTGTAAGAGACATTAGTTAGTATTAGATTCCTTACCATAGAATATCCCCAGGCGTCAGACTGGATCCGGAAAATTTTGCGTAGCAGTACCCTTGCGCGTCGGTAGGCGTTGTCTGCGGCTCCGCGTCCGTCGTCGTGGGCGCCGTGATGACGTCGTCGGAGTACTTAGACGCCGCCTCCGCGTGCTGACGTCAGTTCTTAGACACAGCTTTTCCGCGCCAGAAACGCAGAGCCATGTTAAAAACCAACACTGGTGCCATTGAAACTAGGGCCCTGAAAGGGGGTAACCCTAACCCTAGATATCGGTTCGCAGAACGGGGAGGATGGGTGGGTCGGTAAGGAATCTAATACTAACTAATGTATCTTACAGATATATCGTTACACAAGTAGTAACTTGTGCATCTGAAAGAGACACGTTAGTATTAGATTCCTTACCTTAGAATAGATACCCCAGCAATACCAACCCCGGTGGTGGGTCTGCGAACCAATAATCACACCAGAAAGTCCTGGAGGACAGAACGGCCAAAGAAGCCATCCCTCCGGACTTGGCTGTCCAGGCAGTAGTGTCTTGCAAACGTGTGCAGCGATGCCCACGTAGCTGCCTGACAGATGTCTTGTAAGGGCACTCCCCGGCCCAGGGCAGTCGTAGCCGCCGTGGCTCGGGTAGAGTGAGCCGGCAATCCAACAGGGGGCTCCTTTTTAGCCAAGGAGTAGCATGCCTGGATACACAAGATGATCCACCGGGTGTTGGTCCTCTTGTGCACCGCTTTCCCCTTCTTAGCGCCCACGTAACCAACAAAGAGTTGGTCATCCACCCGGAACTGGCGTGTGCGATCCAAGTAAAATGAGAGCGCACGTTTTGGGTCCAGACGGTGGAGCCGCTCTTCCTCTTTAGAGGGATGCGGTGGCGGGAAGAAGGTTGGCAAGGTGATGGACTGCCCGATGTGGAAGGCCGTGACAACCTTGGGCAGGAAAGATGGCTTAGTACGCAACACCACTTTGTCCGGATGGACAGAAAGGAAAGGTGGAGTACAAGAAAGGGCCTGGAGCTCACTCACTCTCCTGGCAGAGGTGATGGCAACCAGGAAAGCAGTCTTCAGAGTAAGAAGGCGGAGAGGACAGTTGTGAAGTGGCTCAAAGGGACCGCACATCAGAAACGTAAGAACCAGGTTCAAGTCCCACTGAGGCATCACAAACGGAACAGGAGGGAACGTGTGTGTGATGCCCTTTAGAAATCTATTTACAATAGGGGACTTGAACAAAGAAGGTTGATCAGGCAGCCTCAGAAAGGCTGAAAGGGCAGAAAGGTAGCCCTTGATAGTGTCCAGAGCAGAGCCCTGCTGGGCAAGAGAAAGAAGGAAGGGAAGAACCTCAGAAAGAGGGGCAGCAGGAGGATCCACAGCTTTTGCTGTGCACCATGCCACAAATCTGTTCCACCTGCAGGCGTATACCGACTTTGTGGAGGGACGCCTGGCTGCCAGAATGACGTTACAGACTTCAGGGGGCAAGTCAAATGGCCTCAACTGTCGCCACTCAATCTCCAAGCATGGAGGTGGAGACTGGACAGGTTCGGGTGGAGGACCGTCCCCTGCTGCTGCGACAGAAGGTCCTCCTGACGAGGCAGACGAACCGGGGGATCGACTGACATACTGAGTAGCTCTGGATACCAGTACCTTCGAGCCCAGTCCGGAGCCACAAGGATAACTTGGGCCCGGTCGTGCTTGATCTTCTTCAGCACTCTGGGCAGAAGTGGTATAGGCGGAAAGGCGTACAGTAGACCGCAGCTCCACTCGCGACGAAAAGCGTCTCTGAGCGAGTGCCGCCTTGGAAATTCCAACGCGCAGAACTGATGACATTGCGCGTTCTCTTCGGTGGCGAATAGATCTAACCAAGGCTCTCCCCATTGCTGAAAGAGGCCTTGCGCCACGTCCTAGTTCAGACGCCATTCGTGATCCATCATGCACCGACGGCTGAGCTCGTCCGCCCTGGCGTTCAGAGAACCTGCAAGGTGTTGAGCCACCAGGGTCACGCCCTGGCGTTCCAGCCATTGCCAGAGGCACAGAGCCTCCGGGCAAAGGGTCCACGACTCCACCCCGCCCTGTTTGTTGCAGTACCACATGGCGGTGGTGTTGTCCGTGAACACCTGCACTACACTCCCTCGGACAGAGGGGAGGAATTCTTTCAGCGCTAGACGAATCGCCCGTAACTCCAACAGGTTGATGTGGAGCCGGGACTCCGCCGGAGATCAGAGGCCTCTGATCTCCGCCTCTCCCATGTGGCCTCCCCAGCCCTGGAGGGACGCATCCGTCACAACTACGTGGTCCGGTTGGGGAAGGGAGAGGGATCTGCAGAGCCCGCATCCGCCACCTGGCGTGCTGCACCAGCAGGATGCAGGAGGCCATCAGCCCCAGAAGCCGCAGCGTCAACCTGACCGAGACCCGGGATAACGGCTGAAAGATGGGAATCAGAGCCTGAATATCCCGGACCCGCTGTTCGGGTGGATAAACCCGAAACCGCGCCGAGTCGAGAACCGCTCCGATGAAAAGGAGCTTCTGAGAGGGGCACAGGTGTGACTTCGGCACATTGATGGAGAACCCCAGCCGGTGCAGGAGATCTGCCGTCATCTGGAGGTGGCTGACGACTGTCTGGGGCGAGCCCGCCTTCAACAACCAGTCGTCGAGGTAGGGGAAGACTGAAACCACTAACCTGCGCAGATGAGCTGCGACCACCGCCATCACCTTTGTGAACACCCGTGGGGCGCTGGTAAGGCCGAAGGGGAGTACGGTATACTGAAAGTGCTCGTGGCCAACCGTGAACCGCAGGTAGCGCCGGTGGGCCGGCAGGACGGGGATGTGGAAATAAGCGTCCTGCAAGTCCAACGCTACCATCCAGTCTCCTGGGTCCAGGGCAGCTAGGACCTGAGCCAGTGTCAGCATCTTGAACTTCTCCTTCCGGAGGAAGCTGTTGACGTTCCTTAGGTCCAAGATAGGGCGTAGGCCCCTTTGCCCTTCTTGGGTACCAGAAAGTAGTGGGAGTAGCAACCACACCCTACTTCTGGCCCAGGAACGCGCTCGATGGCCCCCTTGGCCAAGAGGGCCGTAACTTCCTCCTGCAGAAGTCGCAAATGATCCCCCGATACACGGTGGTTCTGCGGTGGCATGGCTGGAGGAGTCGCCTCGAAGGGGAGGGAGTAGCCCCTTCGGACGATCTGCAGCACCCACCTGTCCGAAGTAACGGTGCGCCAGTAGAGGTGGTGATGGCGAACCCTGCCCCCCACTGGCGTCACATGGGCCTGAAAGCACGGACTAGGAGGGTTTTGAGGCGGATGCTGCGGGGGAAGGTGTGGACTGACCTCGCCGGTGTCCCCGACCGCCGGGACGGCGGTTCCCACGGCCGCCACCGTGTTGGGTATTACCCTGCGGAGCGTGGCTGGCAGCACGTGTGGGTACACCCCTTCCGTGGCCACGAAAGGAATGAAAGGCAGCCGATTGCTGGTGCGGGGCCGAGAGGCCCAAGGACTTGGCCGTAGCCCTGGAGTCCTTAAAGCGCTCGAGCGCATGGTCTGCCTTGTCGCCAAAGAGGCGACGGCCATCAAACGGCATGTCCATCAAGGTGTTCTGGACATCGGCCAAAAAGTTGGCGGACCTCAACCAGGCGTGACGTCTGACCGCCACCGTTGTTGCCATCGCTCTACCCAGTGCGTCGGTGGTATCCAGCCCACACCGTATAGAATATTTGGCTGCATCCCGGCCCTCCACAAGGGCTTGGCCGAGTTTTGCCCGTACCTCCAACGGGCACTCTGGCAGCACTTCCGCAACCGTATCCCACAGAGAGTGGGTGTAGCGGCCCAAGAGGCATGCGGTGTTGGAAGACCGCAGTCCCAAACTAAGGGACAAGAAGATCTTTTTGCCGTACTGCTCGTACCTCTTGGATTCCCTGTCCGGCGGTGCTGACGGGAATGCGGTCTGGGAATTGGAGGCCTGGATGACCAGGCTCTCGGGGGTAGGGTGGGTGGACAGGAAACATGGGTCGCCTGGTCCTGGGCGGTGACGTCTGGCCACGTTCCTATCTACGGGCGAACCCGTAGCGGGCTTGGACCAAGTGCCCAGAAGAACGTCGGTCAAGGCCTCATTAAAGGGCAGCAGAGGCTCGGCCGAGCTTGACTACGGTTTAAGGACCTTAGTGAGGAGATTAGTCCTCACGGCCGCGACGGGGAGCTCAAGGCCCAAGGCCTTGGCAGCCCTCATCAACACCACACTGTAGGTTGCCCCCTCCTCCGAAGCCACGGTAGGAGGGGAGATAAAACCAGTGTCTGGAGAGGTGTCCAGGCCACTGGCCTCCCCAAGGTCTCCTGCCCAGTCCTCATGAGACTGACACTCTCGGGTCAGAGGGTCCTCAGACCCCTCCCAATCCCCTTCATCACCCATCTCCTGAAACTCAGGGTTCTCAACTAATGGGGCCTGCTCATAGAAGTGAAACTCCCCAAACGACGTCTGGAGCGGCGCCCATCGGGGCCGCCCCGACGTCGGAACAGGAATGAAGGGGGCATCGGGGACGGCGCCGCCCGAGGACGGCGCCGGAGGCGACACCTGATGGTCCGACGCCGGGGAGGTCGTAAGGTCCACCGGCGACGATCCAGATCCCAAAGAAGGTCTAGCGGCGTCCCGCGGCGCCGGCGCCTTCGGGGCCGGCGGCGCCGGGACAGCTGTACCATGCGGCGCCGGGCCCGAAGGCACGGCGGCGGCGGGATAGCGGGAACCTGCGGCGCCGGGCCCGAAGGCGTCGGCGGCGTCGGGGCCGAAGCACCCGACCTGCTAGAGGCCCCAGACGGGTCCGCTGTGCCCGAAGGCGCCGCAGAGCTCGTCGGAGGAGAGAGTTTCCTCATGGCCGTGAGGAAGCGCTCGATCTCCTCCGGCGTCGCGTTGAGCCCAGGGACCGGAGGGTGTGGAGCTGAACGCGGCGCCCGCGACTCCGACGGAGCCGCGTGGGCGGTGTCACCCGAACCCCCGGCCGCATCGCGCGAGCGTCGGGGGGAGTCCGCAGAGCGATGACGCCTCTTGGACTTCTTGTGCTTCTTACCTGACGACGACTTCGACCCGGAGGAGTGCGGACTACTCTCGGAGCTGTGGTGGCTCCGAGCCCGCGACCTGTCCTCCGACCTCCCGTGGGACCGAGACCTCGCGCGGCGCGGGACTGACTGCCGGAGTTCGAGTCGCCTGCGGGACCGCTCCCGCCTGGCTTTTGAAGAGAGGGCCCGGCAGTCGGAGCAGGCCTTGTCGTTGTGATCGACGCCTAGACAAGTTAAACACAGGTGGTGAGGATCCGTGACCGACATCGTGCGGTCGCAATCCTCGCAGTGCTTAAAGCCGGGCATCCCTACGGCACCAATCGGAGTCGAAAGACTTTGAGAAATGATCAAAAAAGGATCAAAAAGTTAGTCAAAAATTGACTAGGGTTACTGCTTTTTCCAGATCTGCGCTTGCTGGCGCGGAAAAAAGAAGAACTGACGTCAGCACGCGGAGGCGGCGTCTAAGTACTCTGACGACGTCATCACGGCGCCCACGACGCCGACGACGGACGCGGAGCCACAGACGACGCCTACCGACGCGCAAGGGTACTGCTACGCAAAAGTTTCCGGATCCAGTCTGACGCCTGGGGATATTCTAAGGTAAGGAATCTAATACTAACGTGTCTCTTTCAGATAATGCATGTAGACTATCACAAATAAACATCTGCTGCAGGAAGCACCAGGCGATGTGCAGCTACAAACCAAACCAGCTGATGCAGCACAGAGATGTGCACTAGGAGAGCACTAGTCATGCACCCAGGAGGAGTAGTGGGTCATCCATCCACATGGGGGAGATGTAGGTGATGCGCCTCTGGGTTTAGGACGAGGGCACGGAGTGATGTGCACCAGAAGATCACTAGTCATGCACCTCGAGGAATAGTGGGTCATCCATCCATATGGGGAGATGTAGGTGATGCGCCTCGGGGTTTGGGAGGAGGGCACCTGAAGAACAAGTTACTTACCTTCGGTAATGCATTATCTGAAAGAGACAATATCTAGCTGCAGATTCCTTACCTTTGAATTTCCCAGGCATCAGAATAGATCCGGAAACTTTTGTAAGAGCAGTAACCCTGCGTGTGGCTCCATTTGGCTCCACATGATGTTGGCATCGTTAGCGTCGGTTATGACATCGCAGATACCTATATAGGTGCCACCCAGCCCCACGGATGTCAGTTCCTTTTCACTTTTTCCACGGCAGAAGCACAGAGCCATGAAGTGAACAGACATGTGCGTGTGTCACAACTAGGGCCGTGAAAAGGGAACAGCCCTAGCCTTACAAAAAAGAGTTGCAGAGCGTGGAGATATGGGTGGATCTGTAAGGAATCTGCAGCTAGATATTGTCTCTACAAGATATGCATTCCAGATGGTAAGTAACTTGCTCATCTAATAGATACATCTAGATGCAGATTCCTTACCTTTGAAACAGATTTTTTAAACTAAAAAGTCCTGCAGGACTGAACGGGTTAAATGCCCATCCCTGTGGACCTGACTGGCCAGGCAGCAATGCTTGGCAAACATGTGCAGAGATGCCAACGTTGCTGCCTTGCAGATAGTCAGGACTGGGACAACACGAGTCAACGCCGTGGTCACAGCTTTTCCCCTGGTAGAATGGGCCCCTAAACCCTCAGGAGGCTGCTTCATAGCCAGGGTGTAGCAGATTTTAATGAAGATAATTACCCAGCGTGAAATGGTTTGCTTCGGCATTGCCCAACCTTTTTTAGCTCCCACGTAACCCACAAAGATTGGTTGTCCACTCTGAACTCTTTTGGCGCGTCAAGGTAGAATGAAAAAGCTCTTTTTGGGTCCAGAAGGTGGAGAGGCTCCTCTTCCTTAGAGGGATGCAAGGGAGCAAAAAAGGATGGCAGTGTGACCGATTGACCCAGATGGAATGGGGTCACCACCTTTAGTAGGAATGAGGCACTGGTGTGAAGCACCCCTTATCCAACAAGTATTAAAAATGCAATAGGTCTAGCCTTTTATTAAGTTACAGCCATTTGCTTTGCTATACAATACCATTAGCAAAGCAAATGGCTTTAACTTAGTCAAAGGCGAGACCTATTGCATTTTCAATGCTTGTTACTTTGTTGTATATAAGTGCATGCACAGTAAGAATGTCAGATGGGTCGGTCTGTCTCAGCACCCACACAAACAACAATTCAAATAGCACCATTCCACCTCTTCTATAGTGCTACCCATCCCAATGCAGAGTGCCAGAGCAGTCCACACACATACACGCCACACATTCCAAACAAACCATGCAAGTGTGCAAACTAATGCACAAATGTGCTACACGAGACAGTCAGGGCCACAAGGTTTAGAAGTCAAATACCCTTCAGAGCTCAGTGTGGTCTACCAGAAGGACTACAGCCCACTAACTGCAAGTAACAAAAGGATCTCCGTGTCCATAGCAGTAATCCACCTACCCATCTACACAAAACAAAAATCTGCGACCTGCATGTTACATGATATGCTCTGCAGGAGTCAACTTTTTTTAAACATATTTTATTGCATTTTCAGTTGGCATATGTTATAACATACCCATCTACACAAAACAAAAATCTGCGACCTGCATGTTACATGATATGCTCTGCAGGAGTCAACTTTTTTTAAACATATTTTATTGCATTTTCAGTCGGCATATGTTATAACATACACATATCAAAGCATCACTTCCAGTAAGGTCACTACCCGTGATGCCACGTGGAATGTCACGAGTCGTGACGTCATGTGCTTTATTTATTTTATTTATTTATTTATTTATTCAATTTATATAGCGCAATTATCACCAATAGGTCTCTAAGCGCTTATGGTGTGAAAACTGATCTATGCAGAGGAAAAGTCACCCAGATCATACCAAGCCCCAAGCTTCTCGGAAGAGGGTCGTTTTTAGCTTACGCCTAAAGGACAGTAAGTTTGGTTCTTTCCTCAGGCAGAGAGGTAATTTATTCCAGACTGCCGGTAAAGTGGTTGAAAAAGCACGTCCACCATAGGTAGTCATGCGATAGCGAGGACAGACCAAAAAAGACTCTTCGGATGAGCGCAGCGTTCTTTTTGGAAGATAATGTATCAACCTGTCTTTGATATATCTGGGGGCATTGCCATAGACTGCCTTATGCGCAATGCACATACCCTTAAATATAATCCTCTGCCTAATTGGGAGCCAATGTAATTGGCATAGGAGAGGAGAGGCATGTGCTCTTCTAGACTTTCCAAAGATCAGTCTCGCAGCTTTGATAACACATGCGTCGGGATATCAGTTGCAAACTGCCCGACCTGGCCAGTCACCCCACTTCTCTTTTTAGGACTTGTGCCCTGATTAGAGGTATTCCAGTAAACCTGCATTCAAGAGGCTGGTTCAGCTAAGCAAGAGCAATAGTAATTGGACTCGGAAGAGTCTGCTAATGGGTTCATAACAAAGTTGTAATTGCATTTATATAGTGCTTACTAATTCTGACTAGATGAAGCGTTTTACAGTGGATAGCATACTGCTCCGGATCCCATGCAATTTGAGGATGCTGGACTACAAAGAAACATTACTTGTATTTGAAAATAGTGCTATATTAGGTATTTTTGATAGGCACTAGAATCAAACAAATAGTCTATCCTCTACTAAGCTGCTGCTAGATCACTGCTCCAGGCAGGTCAGCTGAGGTGCTCAAAGGTTGGATGTGATAAATTATGGCGGGATGCATATGTAGTAAAATATCAAGATGTAAGGCTGTGCAAAAAGGAAGGGGAATTTCATCATTGTAGCAGCGTACGAAACTATATGGGTGACAAATGCAAACTTAAAATGATGGCGTGGGCGGCTTCTGATGTTCATTCTCAAGTTTGGGTCACAGTATAAAGCAAAGTGGGATCCGTTTGCATTTGTCTGGCTTAACCGGGTACACGAAGGAGGATGACAGGGTACAAGAAGGAGGATGACAGGGTACAAGAAGGAGGATGACAGGGTTCAAGAAGGAGGATGACAGGGTTCAAGAAGGAGGATGACAGGGTTCACGAAGGAGGATGACAGGGTTCAAGAATGAGGATGACAGGGTACAAGATGGAGGATGACAGGGTACAAGATGGAGGATTACAGGGTACAAGATGGAGGATGTCCAGGGTACAAGAAGGAGGATGACAGGATACAAGATAGAGGATGACAGGGTACAAGATGGAGGATGACAGGGTACAAGATGGAGGATGACAGGGTACAAGATGGAGGATGACAGGGTACAAAAAGGAGGATGACCGGGTACAAGAAGGAGGATGACCGGGTACAAGAAGGAGGATGACCGGGTACAAGAAGGAGGATGACCGGGTACAAGAAGGAGGATGACATAGTACAAGAAGGAGGATGACAGGGTACAAGAAGGAGGATGACAGGGTACAAGAAGGAGGATGACAGGGTACAAGATGGAGGATGACAGGGTACAAGAAGAAGGATGACAGGGTACAAGAAGAAGGATGACCGGGTACAAAATGGAGGATGAAGGCAGCGTCCCCAGTCAGTGGAAGTGTATATCCTGCATTTCTGTGGCTGGAGATCCAGAACTTGAGGTGTGGCAGGGGGGGGGGGGAGTGGGGTATTAGGGTGTCACCTGCCCATGCATGTTCTGATAAATAGTTGGGTACAGGTGCTTTCGGTGGGATACTGTGAGATGTCAGTCGGATTTCACCAGGAATGTTTACATACCCAGAACAAAACAACCCACACTCCCTCTGATTTGAAATTCCTCAAAAATAGTGTTCATTGTACAAAATATTTTGTTTTCTCTCTTAGTACATTTATCAATCTGCATTCCTTTCCCTTTACATTTCCCCAAAGCCCCCTCTCATGCACTCTGCTTGTTGTATAATGTATTTAAACATGATATGTCGACCTGATTGTCGAAAAATCTGAAGCTAACCCCAACCCCTATCTTACTGCCCAAGCTGCGCCCCTGGTGGCAGATGGTGACTGGGCTCCCTTTAGACATTTGAAGGAGGCTCTGTTAGCAGGAAGTTGCTAATTACGCTTCCCTAAAGTTCTGTCCTGTGGTAAAAGTAGGGGTGAGGGTGTGACTACATTCGGTTGTGCAGCGCGAAAGGGGCGTTCAGGTGCGGCCCTGCCTTTCCCTTCCTTTATCACACTCACTTTGGGCTGACAATTGCAGAGATCTCACACCCCTTAGTTCCTCTATTGTGGGTGCACCAGGCTAGATCCCCTCCCTGCTGTGAGAGGCATCTGTACACAAAGGCTGCAGCTGAAGGACCTCCCCATACTGGTCGGATACATGAAATGCTAATCGTAACCCTGAACTGCGCCTTTTCCCTGCATTATCAAGGTCCTCAGCCCTGTTGGCTCCAGATTGTGAAGGGACACAAACATTTCGGGGATCTGCCCTGGCCTGGACAGCAGGAGCAACCCACAACTATCTAGCCGGTGATAGGCGGGGAGCGGTATAGGGATCAGTAATAGGTATGAAACACAATAGTCACACAGCCACGTGCATGGATGGGGCCATCAAAGCCTGCTGGGGGAGTGGGGGGGAGGGGTAAACCTCGAGACCAGGCGGCTTGCAGCAGTGGCTTCAACACTCACCCCGCTGGGCGATTTTCAAACCGCCAAGACACAGAGCGCTTTGAAACAGGTGGGAAAACCAAGCACTTTGTGTGAAACCATTGCTCTCAGCTCCTTAGGTTAAGGTGCCAGGATCAGGATGCCCTAAAACAAATAACAGGCTTTCACTGTAGCAAACAGTTTTCGCCCTGCCTGTGGGCGCGGTAGCAGCTGCACCTTTTCAACAAAACATCTAAAATGTTTGTTTTATTTTTACACAGATGTAGTTGTGAAGTTCTGCTTTCAAGAATATACACTTGCATCTTGGGCTGCAGGAAACAAGGCAAGGCCCGCCTTACGTCCCCTAGCGGCTTCATAGACCAATGTGCCCCCATGGTTCACCGCATGGTCGGACCCCTTGAGCAGTTTTTGTAGAGCCGGGAGTCGTGCAGGCACAGCACGCACCTCACTCCACGGGTCACCAGGACGTGGTCTAGCTCATGGAGGTGTCCGACACGAGGAAACAGCTGAAATATCACAGCGGGTTGACACCCCGACTGCAGATACATAACTGCACACTCCGGATTAAATCTAGGCTTGACTCACTCCGCTTTCTAGGGCGCATCACTTGGCTGTTACACAATTTCCTTAGGAAATAAGCTTGTGTGGTGTGCATATATTCCATGAAGGGCATCAAAGCGCTTCCTGGCGTAGATCAACGAGAAGTAAAAGTGACAAATAGCAATGTTTGCAAAGCACACAGCCAAAGGGGGAACTATTTCCGTGTCTGCACCTCTTGGACTATCCCTCTCCCGTCGACTTTCACAGAGTTCGCCATGAACAGACCGGCGTATCGGGCCGGGTGGATTCTGATGCGGCACAGAGCTCTGCGGTAAAGACCATATACCGAGACCTCAGTGATACAACGCAGGTGCCCCATAGAGATCTCACTCTTTACAAGTTGATAAACTGCGGTCCACTTTGTTGGTTAACATTATATGTTCCTGAAAGCGCTATAAAGTCTCCAGATTCGCATCGACTGCTACATGAAAAAAAAAAAAATGACAAGGAGAGGAGGAGGCAGCAGGGGGAGGGGCGAGAGGAGTGGGCCTGCGCTTGTTTCCCTTGCAGGAGCGAGCAGGAACCATCTGTTAATTACAAACAGATGGTTTCAAAGCTCGCTGCCGCAAGGGAATCGCCAAACGTGCACGCGTTATCATTCAGAGCAATGCAATGCATGCACGTTTTTGCCTGAAAACTGAATCGATTTCTAAAGGTCTCCTCCTTTGCAGCGCCTGCGCGCAGCGTAGCCGAGACCTAGAAATATCATCATGTAAGCAGGCTTGCATGACAAAGCCTGCAAATCACTCACCCTCCAGGCCGATGTAATCGCCACCAGAAAGACTGTCTTGATGGTAAGCAGCCAGAGGGTACAATGGTGCAAATGCTAAAAGGGAGCACACATAAGATATGTGAGAACCAATTAAGTTACCACTGTGGCATGATAAAGAGAGTGGGATGAAAATTATGTACAAGCCCTTTTAAGCTCCTATTTAAAATAGAGGATCTGAACAAAGAGGGTTGGTCCGGCAATCGTAGGAAAACGGACAGAGTAGAAAGATAGTCCTTAAAAGTACCCAAAGCAGAGCCCAGCTCGGCAAGAATAAAAAAAAGAATATTAGATAGAGAAGCAGAACGAGGGTCAATAGACCTTTCTGCACAATACTTTAAAAAATGTTGCCAACGGCACGCATAAATTTGTCTTAGTGGATGGCCGCCTGGCTGCCAAAATAACATTACATACTTCAGGAGAAAGGTCAAAAGCTATCAAATGTCACCGCTCAATCTCCACGCAAGAAGGCGGAGAGTTGACAGGTTCGGATGGAAGACCCTCTCCTGCTGCTGAGACAGAAGATCCTCCCGAAGAAGCTCTGGATACCAGACTCTCCGTGCTTAGTCCGGAACCACAAGAATGACCTGGGCCCGGTTGTTCTTGATATTCTTGCGAACTCTGGGCAGAAGTGGTATGGGCGGAAAGGCATACAGGAAGCCTGAGTGCCACTCGCATCGCCAAGTGATAGCCGCTTTGGAAACTCCAGTGTGCAAAACTGCTGACATTGTGCGTTCTTTTCGAGGCGAAGAGATCTAACCAAGGCTCTCCCCACTGTTGAAAGAGACCTTGCACCACCTCCGACTAGAGACACCATTCTGTTAGGCATTGACGGCTGAGTTTGTGCTCCATGCTGTTCAGAGAACCTGCCAGGTGTTGAACCACCAGGGTTATGCCATGCTGTTCCAGCCATGTCCAGAGACATTGGGCCTCTTGACAAAGTGTCCACCACCCCACACCACCCTGTTTGCTGCAGTACCACATGGAGGTGGTGTTGTCCGTGAACACTAGCCCTAACTTCCCATTGAGGGAAGAAGAGCTTTCAATGCTAGCCAGATGAGCCTCGAATCCGCTGGAGACCAGATGGCTGCCCGATATGAGGAGTGACGCATCTGTCACTGAATGTCTGACATAATATCGACAGACAGAATATCGACATACAAAAATATCGACACAAAAATATCGAAATCAAAAATATCGGAGTCATATCTTCATAAAGGTAAGTACAAAAATATCGAAAAATTAATATCGTAGTACAAAAATATCGAAATTAAAAATATCGTTTTTTAAATGTATAAATAATAATGTAAAAATAATTTTAAAATACATATAATTTTACAAATATTAAATAAAAACATTAAAACATAATTAAAAAATTAAAACTAATACATATACATTTAAAATAAATTAAAAACGTAATAATTTAATATATTTTTATTTTTTTTAATTTCATTTCATTGATTTAATTTAAATATAAATTTATTTTATTTTTACCCTGTACGCCTGTACCCCAAAAACCCCAAACTGACCCTGAACCCTAAAAATACCCCTTTACCCAAAAACCCAAAACTGACCCTGAACCCTAAAAATACCCTTTTACCCAAAAACCCAAAACTGACCCTGAACCCTAAAAATACCCCTTTACCCAAAAACCCAAAACTGACCCTGAACCCTAAAAATACCCTTTTACCCAAAAACCCAAAACTGACCCTGAACCCTAAAAATACCCCTTTACCCAAAAACTGAAAACTGACCCTGAACCCAAAAAATACCCCTTTACCCAAGAACTAAAACATATAAAATTTAAAATATTATTATATACTTACCTATACTTACGTTGTAATGGTATGCGTTGTAAAGGTACCTGCGTTGTAAAAACATGCGTTGTAAACACATGCGTTGTAATGGTTTTTGCATTGTAAACATTTCGTTGTAATGGTAGTGCGTTGTAAAAGTTGCGTTGTAAAGGTTGTTTCCCCGGTGGATAGCGTAGGGGTAAAATTTACTATTCTCACTCCAGAGGGTGCAACAGTAGGGAAAGCGTTGGATAGCATGGGGGTAAAAATTAATTCCCACACTACTCCCACTTTAACACACAACACACTACACATATAAAAAAGACAATTAATATAAATTTCAATTAATCAATTAATAACAATTAATATTACTAAATTGATGTAAATATAAATGAACTAAATAACACATATTAATTACTAATTAATTAACAATAAATACCAAAGAAAATTACAATCTCTTTAATTAATTACATTTAATTATATCACACCCTATCCCCCTATAAACACACAACCCACTACACAGAAATAAATCATATCATTTATTCACTTAATAATTCTTAATTACCAATTAATTATTATTTAACAATAACAAAAAATTAAATATATTAGCACATTAACTCTAAATAATTTAATTACATAATTAATATTATTTAATTACCAAATAATTATTAATTAACAATAACAACACATTAAATATATTAGCACATTAACTCTAAATAATTTAATTACATAATTAATATTATTTAATTATCAATTAATTATTAATTAACAATAACAATAAAGTAAATATATTAGCACATTAGCTGTAAATAATTTAATTTACTAATTAATATTATTGTTTCCCAATTAATTAATTAACAATAACAAAAAATTATATATATAAAAATTACTCTAATTAATGTAATTAACTAATTAATATTAATTAATTACCAATTAATTATTAATTAAAAATATGTACAAAATTATATTAATTAATTAACTAATTAATATTAATTAATTACCATTTAAGTATTAATAAAAAATATTTACAAACATATATTAATTAATTAATTATTATTAAATTACTTCCCACCCTATTCCCCTATAAACCCACAACCCGCTCTGATACTAAAACGCAAAATGTAAACAAATTTACAAATTTTCAAACATACATTACAAAACATGTTTAACAAACATATAAACAACACATTAAAATACATAACACTAAACAAAATTTCGATATTAGTAAAATTCGATATTAGTAACATACATACCTTAAAAAAACGATATTCTGTCTGTCGATATTTTGGACATCGATATTCTATACTATCGAAATTAAAACATCGATATTATTGTATATCGATATTTTAATTTCGATATTTTGTCTCACTACCCTGTCACTACTGTGAGATCAGGTTGGGGAAGGAAAAGGGGGGTGCCTCTGATTCAATCCGGTTTGTTAGCCACCACTGCAGGTCCTTTACAATTATCTCCGAGATCTGGACCATGTCAGAGAGATTCCCCTAACGCTTCGCCCACTGGAACTTCAGGTCCCACTGCAGAGCACTCATACGCCTTCTGGAATGATTTACAACAGGATGCAGGAGGCCATACAGCCCATCAGCCTCATAGTCAGTCTCACCGAAATTCAGGATAGAGGCTCAAACATCGGTATCATAGCCTGAATATCCTGGACTCACCTTTCGGGAGGATAGGCCCGAAACTACACCGTGTCCAGAACAGATGAAAGGGAGCTTCAGGGGAGAGTCAGGTGGGACTTCGGCAAGTTGATAGTGAACCCCAGCAAATGCAGGAGGTCTGTCATAGTCTGGAGGAGGGAGATGACCGCCTGGGTCGAGCCCACATTCAATAGCGAGTCGTCGAGATAGAGGAAGACTGATACCCCTGATCTCTGCAGAAAAGCTGCAACCACCACCATCTCCTTGGTGTACACCTGAAGAACACTGGTGAGGCCAAAAGGGAGTACAACAAACTGAAGATGCTTGCGGCTCACCGTAAACCGCAGGTAACACCTGTGGGAAGGCAGGTCGGGAATACGGAAGTATGCGCCCTGCAAGTCCAACACTACAATCCAGATTCCAGGGCGGACAGGTCCTAAACCAGAGTGAGCATCTTGAATTTCTCCTACTTGAGGAAGAAATTGAGAGAGATAGGTCAAGGATAGGAAGAAGGCCTCCGTCCTGCTTGGGCACCAGAAAGTAGTGGGAATAGCAACCACGACCTCCTTCTGGCGCCAGCACTCTCTCACTGGCTCCTTTGGCAAAAAGAGGTGTAACTTCTTGACGGACAAGAGACAGGTGGTCCTCCGTCAGCCTGTCGTAAGTAGGTGGCATGGAGGGAGGGGCAGTCTCGAAGGGGAGGAAGTAGCCCTTTCAGACAATCTTCAAAACCCACCTGTCCGATGCTATGGAGGGCAGGTGATGGCAAATCCTGCAGCCTACTAGATACCCAGGATGATGCCAATGAAACCGCTTTGCCTAGTTAGTGGTTGGTGACAAGCCAGCAAACCCCACTTCTTGCATCATAGCCTCTATTACCACCATCACACTCTGCCATATGAATGCTCTTTTGTACTATTCAAAATCCGATCCTATAAAGGAATTTTTGACACTACAAAAAAACTTTCTGGTAAAGATGCAGTCTGCTTATACTTGCACGAGTCACTCCATACGTTATGATTTGTTTTATGTACAGTAAACACAATGTACAGAGTTCCCCGAGGCTTAGTGTTAGTGTGGCCTAGCGGTCTCTCTCTCAGAAGAAAAGAAGAGAAGTGAAAAATGGTGAACAGCTGCTCTGAGTGCCGGACCACGCCGACCCTTGGTGGAGGATCCTAGAGGCACCAACCCAGTGCTGACAGGGTATTTACCTAGCAGCACGGGTGCCACCTGAGCAGACTGCGAGGCGATTCCTAAGAGTTTGAGGGGTGATGTCCTCACAGGACCACTGACCTGCCCTGGTGTGGTTTGTTACCCCTCAGGTTGTATACTACATACACTGTAAGCGCCCAAAATGGGTTCTTTCACTGGTTTATGAGCACGACGAGGTCCTGAAGAATTGCCCATAGGGCATGAAACATGTTGACCACTTGTGAGGGTTGAACGAGACCATAATACATTGACTTCCTGGTCCCGGTACCCCTCCTTCACTATTTTATTAAGGCAGTTAGCCACACGAATAAAGTCTTCTGAGTGGACTAAACTAACCTTTTTTAACATACACTTTTTCACGCTCACTACTTCATTTTCCTGGGTCCCTCATACACAATCGATCACGGCAAGGAACAAAAGATCTCCACAAGAGAGTAGCACTTAGTGCTACCCGTCAGGCATTGCAGCGCCGGCTTGACGTTGGAGCAGGAAGCCGGTGATGAGGCCAGACAACTACCGTGCGGGATGAAAATACAATCATTCAGCTACCCAGTTGTATGAGGTTTCCTAGTTCCGACAAGGGACTCTCACGGGTCCCTGTTCACCATTTATCACTTCTCTTCTTTTCTTCTGAGAGAGAGACCGCTAGGCCACACTAACACTAAGCCTCGGGGAACTCTGTACATTCAGTGTTTACTAGTTTAGAGGACAAGTACATTGGACCCCTATAAATATCGTCCTTTTTGGTCTCCCTTTGTTGTTCTAATTGTTTTATGTACAGTTGCCATTGCCAGTGCTTGGTGTTTTTCTCTGTTCTAATGAAAGAATAGTTTTCTGTGAGTGGGGCCTTTGCAATATGTACATGAAATTGATGTAAACAACAGCGTTTCAGAAGATTGCACTTCAAAAAGGGACAAATCACCCACGACTCAGGCATTGCACACTCTTGTTTTAAATTGCCCACACACCAAGAATTTGAGGGAGTTATGAAGCTTGTTAATAGTAGTATTCAATAAAAATGACTACAAAAATAGATGAATACATGGAGAGTCCAGAAAATGGCGAAAACAAATTGGAATTACTTTTTACACCCCACACGTGTGCGGCAGGAAGATTGAGACAATGGGGCATAATTGGAGCCAACATCTAATTTCTCTGTTGTCTGTCAAAGCAGAGAACATTACTGAGCTCATTAATCACAACTGTATAATTCAGAAGAGGCCACAATAACAGGACCCCCAAGAATGTCACAGTCAAACGTCCCGTCTCATCAATCCTTTCTTTTTTTTTTTTTAATTACAGACAAACCTCAACTAAGGGAAGAACTTTAGTGTTAAAAGAAAAACAAGTTGAGTGGGTGCTGGATTGTAAAGGTATTAGTTCTGCATATTGTGCAGAACTGCACCATGAGTAATTACTTTTCTTTAAGCACAGTACGGTCTAAATTTTGGTATAATACTGGAATAAACCGCTTTGCTTTGTTGGTCGTTACAGACCCAAATCATTTTAAAATACTTTTCATATATTCCTGTTTTCCTAAAACGTCTATTCTGATATTATCCTTAAACAGTGTTCCTCAGCTTGTTCATCCTACCACTCGCTTTAGTAGTTCTTATAGTTCTTAATTCTCATATTGGCTATTTAATTCAACAAGGCGTTGATTTTTAACACACCAACAAACTACTCATTTTTTCATATCTTAGATTAATAATGTATGTGCGCAAAACTCTCTTCTCCTAGTTCCTTGCATGTTAATATAGTCAGGCATAGCCTGGCTGTGCGACGACTTTCCCAACACACCCCATGTCACACTTTTCAAATAATGGCTTCTATTTTTCCACTTTTAATGAACGGATTATTTCGGGTGCCACTGATCTCAAATTGTCTTTGCATAGTCTTCCACCAATTACTGCTACAGTAACTGCCTCGCTCCAATAGTTACTCTTTAAGCCAGCACTGCTGCAAATCCTACCATGATTACCATTTCCAGTTCCCCTTACTATCTAGCACAATGGCAATTAACAATGTACATACAATGATTACCTTCCTGAAATAATACATATTAGCAAGTGAATAAAGAAAACAAAGACACTCAATTTCGCAATTTGGAAGGCTGGGGTCACCAAGTCTTCTCATTGGGCTGGGGGAGGCGGAATCCTGATGCCACTCAATGAGCAGTATTAAAGGTCATCGGTTGAAATTTAATGAGGGGCAGTTCTGGAACCCTGGTAAGAGATGTCTGCTGTTACTGACAGAAATAAGAAGCCAATAATTACCAACGATATACAGAAATAACTTGTAGTACTAAGCCCTGATCAACCCTGATTGCCACGTGTCATCAACGTCAGTTTGGACTGCCCTTCCAGATATCAAACGCTACACTTATTTAAACCTGACTACGTTGCTTCTGTGAACTCAAAATGTCCGATGGCACACACCCTACTAGAAGCAGGTGCCTGATCTGCTGGAAATCCAAAAGACTCAGAAAGAAACGGCACACCAACAGACTTTCTCTACATATGGATCTCAACACCACAACTATAGAACATCTTTACTTTGCACCACAGATTTGCTTCTTCATTGGCTCAATTTGGGATAGATCAGAAAACCTCCTCTTCAAAATCTTCCTTGCCCTTCCCTTCTGTCCCTCCACTCACCACACTGTGATGCTGTGTTTCTGATCACTTCTGTATTTGCATGCATCTCTTGTCCAGAAGTACTCTCTGAAGATCTCTGTACCCTCCCTAGTGTTGGTTATGTATCCTGCTACTACGTACAACGCTCAGCTGCACTTTTTGGCTTGTTTTACTCTTTATAAATAACCCCAATAAAATGTATAGAATACGCAAAAGTGATCTTATGACAGATGTTTAATGAGGTAAAGCTGTTGCAGTGATACGGTTAAGGCATAATTAGAGGGATTTACCTTTTCGTCAAGCATATGAAGAGGTCTTAACTTAGATTATATGAAGACTGTTCTTTGGCTCAGCTTTATCAAGAACCACTCCTATTCTATGGACCTGACCAGAATATGGGACAATCCTGGCTCAATGTTTAAGGAAGAGTATGTCACTTTTAACGAAGCGTTCCGGAATCTGTGTAGTGCGAGTCTCTGTGCCCAGGCTGCACTGAGTGACCACGCTATCGAGTACTTCAAACTCAAGCTGAAAGCAAGAGGACGATCTTTCAGTTGTTTGCGGCTATACCACGAGAAGGCCTGGTCCTTGGCATCAGCTACTCAAGAGACACAATAGGGGAATGGATTGATGTTAATTTATAAGCTTGGCTGTGGCGCATGGTCAAAAGAAACTTCCATGTTGCGGTTCTGCCACGTTTACTCAAGACTAAGTAGGCTATGGCTTATAAATACATGTCACTGTGCTTCAATGGAGAAGTAGTGTACAGCAAACACAATCTATAGATTGCACATCTCATCTCCCACAAAGCATTGCTTCTGAATTTACCACAGTGGCAGGGACGTGCCATTAAAACCGTCAGTTTATATTTGCCCCCAAAACTTCATGTAAGCTCCTGTACACACATGCAGGCATTAAGCATTAACAACCATCACAGTTAATGAAATATACTTTCTGAGATCAGAAAACTGTTTAGGATGACAAACCTGATTAAGTTTCTTCCATAGATTGAGCACAGGAGAGAGCTCATTAGACCAGATTTCTCTGTCGAATTTACAACCGGCTGTAACGGACCTGCCAATGATGCGCAGCTGTGAAATTACCTAAAGGGAAAAAAAGAAGAGCTAATAGAGGAACTGTAAGAATGTATTCATTTGGTTATGCCTCAAAGGATTGTTTTTATTGATGATCGGGAAGTACTTTTAAGGCTTACTGAAATCTGAATATATGAGCAGATGCAGGGTCAACACAATGCATAG
The DNA here is from genome assembly GCF_964261635.1 of Lissotriton helveticus. Taxonomy (NCBI): domain Eukaryota; kingdom Metazoa; phylum Chordata; class Amphibia; order Caudata; family Salamandridae; genus Lissotriton; species Lissotriton helveticus. Next base: position 258,615,683 of record NC_136069.1, on the reverse strand, counting down.
ATAAAAATCCAGTGTAAGGCAGAAGGAAAAGTAAGTATTTTTGGAAGATAAAGGGACTGTCCTTTAATATGAACAAGATGCAGTTTAGAGTTATCCAGATGTAAATCACAATTTCCATTACTGTCATTCAATAAACTGGGGATAGATGACACATTTGAAAACGTTCCAATGTGGGCTACTGGCATGATAGTGTCAGGCATAAAATGTGTTGTTGAGAGAGACGTAATCCATACAGACAGCACACTACCAAAAACTGAGTTTAGAAAGCTCCATTATTTTTGGATGCAGTACATTTCTAGGATGCTCAGATTATCCAAAGGGAATCATGGACAGACATGAGGCTTGTCTTCCCTACATGAACCGCAAAGAAGACGTCTGTGGTCCAACACTGGAACATGTGTATTGTAAATCTAGAGAATTTGTTGCTATCTAAGGGGACTCATATCAATGTAACCTGCTTAAGAGCCATTGTCAAGACTATCGGCAGAGCAAACAATTTATATTATAGCATGGTACTATTAAGACATTCATGGAATTATATAAATGAGACCTTCAGTAGAAAATATGAACCAAAATATAATAAAACCTCGCAAAAAATGAGCACCCACCTACCTATAACAATACGTGCAATGGAAAGCTTTGCACACATGCAGAAATGTCCCTGCTTTAAATAGCACTCATGAGATGAATAGTCAAGAGGGAAAGTGAGCAAAACGTGGCACTCGTCTCTGTCGAGACTAACAAGTTACTTACCTTTGGTAACGTCTTTTATGGTAGACACTCTATGTAAATGTAGATTCTCACCTTGTGCATTTCCCCATATGCCAGACTGGATCCAGAAACTTTAATAGCAAATCCTTTGCATGTAGACATGTGGAATAGTGCGGCTCCACGTCGGGTCCGTTGGTTTGGATATGACATCGCAGCCACTGTAAGACTGCCACTTCTGTGCTCTGACATCAATTTCTTTAAGATCTTCATCCGTGTCGTTGGATGCGGAGCCACTGAAATCAGTAGTTCTGTGTGCAGATGTTTCAGATCAGGGATCTTTTTAATGGACCAGGTGAGTCCATCCCACAGAAAAGAGAGGAGGACGTTTCGGTGAGGAATCTGCAGTTAGATACATCCCTATCAGAAAAGGTGTTATCAAATGTAAATAACTTATTCTTCCGATGGAGACTTCTAACTGTAGATTCCTCACCTTGTGAACAGAAGCTAAAGCAGTACCCCTCCCTCCACTCCCATCAGGTAGTGGTTCTTTGGAATGGCTTAGACTAGGAAATCCTACAGGACAAATCAGGCCAAAAGGCTTTCCAAGTAAACCTCGTTGTCCAGGCACTAAAATGTCATGAACATTTGGAACGATGCGCACATCACAGCCAGGCAAAATGTCCATAACTGGCACACTGTGCGACAGGGAAGTGGAAGCAGCCATTGCTCTGGAGGAATGAGCATGCAAGTCTACTGGGGTTTGTTTCTTAGCTGCCTCATTGTAGATCTGTATGCATGAGACAATCCAATGCAAGAGGGTTCTCTTCTGCATTGCTCTTCTCTTTTTACCTCCAGAGAAGCCAACAAAAAGCATATTGTCATGCCTTTATTCTACGATTCGATTGATGTAAAGGCTAGTAGCCCTCATTGGGTCAAGTCAGTGAAGCTGTTCCTCCTCATTAGAGGGGTGAGGTGAAGCACAGACATCCGACAGGGTGATGTACTCTGTATGGAAAGGCATAACCACCTTTGGTAGGAAATCGACCTATGTCCGAAGGACTAGTTTGTTCGGAAAGAACGAAGTACATGGTTGTTGACACACAAAGCCTGGAGTTCACTTGCTCAGCTAGCAGATGTGATTGCAAGAAAGAACACAGTTTTGATGGTTAACAGACATAAGGGACAACTGTGCATAGGTTTGAATAGAGTGCATATTAGATAAGAGAGGATAAAATGAAGGTCCAGCTGAGGCATCACAAAAAGCGCTTGAGGAACATGTGGGTCAGTCCCTTCAAAAACGCATTACAACAGGTGACTTGAAGAAGGTTGGCTGACCAGTTAAATAAAGAAGGCCAACAGGGCTGACAAATAACCTTTTCTCTTTTACCAAAAATGGAGGCTGCTGTCACTTTCAGGTGTCGTATTTCGTCTGCCATGGCTGTCCGGGGAGAAGGAGGTCAAGCAGCAGCTGTTCAGGAGTGCTCTCCATATAGCGGCTCCGAGGCCTAGAACTACCGGGGGCATCGTGAGACTTAGAGTGGCGGGACTTCGGTGAGACATACTTGGAATACTTGTGTTTTTTGGGAGAAAGTTTTGACTAACCTGAACACCTGGACTTTTGGACCTCGAGCCTTGAGACCGATCATTCTGGGGAAGTCAGAGAGCATCTGCGCCTTCGCCCTCGACCATGACCAAGACTGCTTCCTCAACTTCATTTGGAACTTGGTGACTGCTTGGCCTTAAGGTTTTGGATCACTTTCCGATTCAACTTTGGACAACACGATCACAACTTTGCGTCGTGATCGCGGCCGAGACACCAAAGGCATCTGTCGGTGACAGACTGGACAGAGCTTGGAACCTGTATTTTAGGACCCATATTTGCACAATGTAAGATAATTTAGCGAGAGTAAGATAGTTTTCCTGAGGGAAAGTTCTTTAAAAAAACAGCACTGCTAGATCCAGATCGGCCTTAGAAGGTATGGGAAGAAAGGAACTGATGTCAGAGCGCACAGCTAGTGGTCTTAAAATGGCCACACAAAACCACCAGTTAACGCTTGAGATAATTGCTATTAAAGTTTACAGATTCAGTCTGGCCCCAGGGGAAATTCAGAAAGAGAAGAATCTGCTGTAAGAAATCACTATAAAAATGGAAAATGTAGGGCACCATTTTTCCGTTCCATCAGACAGAAACAGTTAAGACCGAAGTCTAAAATGGCACAGCCCTACTGGGCAATCTAGGAGAGCAGCATTGTGAGAGAGCGGATGGCAGTGGATGAGTGAGCCCTAGGAGATTCGTGTGGTGGAACAAGATGATGGCCAGGGTCTAGCACCTAGAGACCCGATCAAGTGGCAACCAGAGGCAGGATGGGGAGTGAAGCTATTGAAGGTGCTCCAAGAAAGGAAAAGGAGGTGTCCCAAGGGAATGGGGGTTGGGGTGGTGGGTGGGTGGGTTGCCTCAAAATATGATGGGGGCGCTGCAGAACGGCCAGTGCTTCTCACAAGCGAAGTTACAGGGGCATGCTGCATGAGGCTGTTGAGGTTGTCGGACTGAAGAGACGGACCATGCGTAGCAAGATGGTGACCGCACTGGCACTCACCCCTGACCAGAGACAGGTAGCTACAGAGGAAACCTTAACAAGTGCCCGGCTGCCAGCGGTGGCTTAGACTGGTGTTTTGTAGACCCATAGGCAGCGAAGCAGCAGCACGGAGCAGGAATAGAGATGCCAACGATGCAGGTGGTCTGGACAGACCCTTCTGTAGGGGAAGTGATTGAGATGCTCAGTTCTCAAAACCACCTAGAGCCAGAGATCAGCTTGGCAGCCTGTAGAGAAGAAAACATTACAGCCACGAGCAAACCAGTAAGAAGAGTGGAGCAAGGCCACATGGAGATGGCTAGGATAGATGGAGGTGCCGCCCGTCCGCCATTTCTAGGCCTGAAAGCATAAAGGTCACAACGGGGAACAACTGCTTATATTGAGAGTTAGGCCATTGTTTCTGCTTTTTGACAGTTCAGAGGATACATACAGTTATGTGTTCAAAAGGGAAAGGAGTTATTTCGCACCAGCAAAACAAGGACAGGATAACACATAGTTGAGAAAGGAGTCAAAGAGAAGCTCTGGGAGATTGGTGAGGGGCTCCCATGGTATAGCACTATTCCATAAGGCATTTTCTATAATTAACTTCAACATATGGTGAATGAATGCTCCATACAAATTCCTAGAGGTCACAAATAACCTACATTTAATAGTCGGGGTGAAGGTTGGTGGGGGGCTAGGGGGTACTTGGCAGCCAGTGGGAAGGTGAATTTGCCTGTAATAGGAAACTCATCTAATGCCTATGGACTGATGCAGAATATAATCTACATGATACTCCAGGCAATACAATTCTTCAGGTTGTGGGGGGAACAGTGATCCATTATGTAGGTACATTCCCAGAGAAGTGGTGTCGACATGGTCTAACAGAGCAGGTAGGTTCCTTTCCCTAGTTCTTAGGTGGCACTGCTGCCTCCTCACATTTACCTCACTGAGCAGGCTGTGTAAGAGGTTTTAGAAAAGATGTGAGGAGACAATCACTGGAGGGGACGTTAATCTTGTGAATGATGGGGAGAGGAATGGATTACATCAGAGATACAATAAGACAAGGACTCTATCAGTGGGGGGAGCAGGATGTCTACAAAAAATGGGGCTGGAGGAAATAAGGTGGATTCAACATTTTAGAGTGGCACACCACACCTATGCAAGGCTTAACCACTTTCGGGAATCCCTAAATATTATCCTAAGTGTCGTAGCTACTGAGATAGAACCTCATTCCTATCAAGGCATAGACAAATTAGTTTATTCCTATAAACAGGGCCAGTGGAATTATATGATTCTGCAACTGCAGCAATGTTCGCATAATTATGGATTTGATGCATTTGCCACATAATTCATAATCTGTTGCATAATCTGAAGTTTTTAACAAGATGAAATTCTGTGTCTAGCTCAAACGGATCAAAAGTAACAAAACATATGGTGACTTGGGTTCCTGCACATGGAAGGCTTTTCAAAAAGTTGACTGGCCATCTTTCAGTGTCTTACTGCTGTATTTGGTGTGTTAAATGAGTACTAATAAGGTGAACTCTTTACCAGACACTGTTACCAGCTGTAAAAAAAAAATCTAATGAAGTAATACTATTGTAAAATGCGCTGCAATATGCTGCTTAATTGGCCTCTTCTTGATGCATAATTTAGTCAACCCTGTTACATAATTTGCTCCTCCTCTGCCACACAAATCCAGTGACCCTGACTATAGAGGCCCAACAACAGGCACACACAGACTGTACATAGAGGCTGATGGGACAGCCTACTCCAGAATTCAAGGGCGATTGAAGAGCTGGACCAAAGTAGTGCATACTTCCTAGGGGAGAAAGAAAAGGGGGAGACAGAAGACAGGACCTTATGTAACACCTTAAATATGATGATGTGAGGTTGCTTCATTTCCACCTTGACTAAGCTGAACAGAGATAGGGCAGGAAAGAGGGAACAATCGGAAGAAAAGGTGCACAAACTGGAAGGCATTCACAAATGCAGGTGGTCAGTGAAAGTTTGGAGCAAAATGACAGTGGCTCAAGTTAAGATGCTGTACGCAGACGGAGATGAATACACCCTGGTACTTCTGTTTGGTATGTGCCAAACAGAAGTACTATGAATCGAGTGATAAGGCAAGCAGTTTTCTGGCCTGCAAGGTCAGGGCAAAATTAATAAGCAGTTTGAGACCAACCAGGCCATCCAAGCTACTGAAGACCAAGAGATAGCAACAACCTTTTGGGATTTCTTCATAAACTTTATACACAGCATACCCATGGCCCTTTCACCGACATACAGCAGTACATGTGGGCCCCCTTATAAAAGCTCAAAGATGCACAAGCAGAATTAAACAAGTTGATTCAGGTAGACCAGGTTGTATCTTCCATTTTTAAACTTAAAACAAAGAAACCACCTAGACCGTAGGGAACAATTCCCTGTTCTATCAAATATTTTATAGATCAGCTGCCCCCTACTGGCGCAACTGTTCAACTGCTTTTTGGAAGGTAAAGGCATAATGGCAGAAATGTCTCAAGCCAGTGTTAGGGTCATTCCCAAACTTGGGAAAGGCAAGCTGCTATGTAGCTCCTGTAGACCAATATCGTTGCCAAACATCTATGCCAAACTCTACATCTACAACTTTACAAAGAGGCTAAATAAGGTCCTGCCTGGCTCTAGGAACTGAATCAATTTGGGTTTGCGCTGGGCAGGGGATGTTGCGTTAACACATAGCCCCTCTTAATCTTCTATACAATCCACATAGAACCCACAAGGAAGCCCTGATGACAATGCTGAAAAGGCGTCTGACAGGGTTCAGTGGCCTTTCCTAGACCAAAACTAAAAACTTTTGGCATAGGCCCCAAATTTAAGGGGTGGGTACTTATAAGAAGTCTACCACGATGATTAGAATACATAATTGCTCTTTTCACCGCCTTGGGGTAGAGGTAGGCAGCAAGAAATATTGGCCCCTCTTACCTCTTCTTTTCATTTTGTCTGTTGAGTCATTAGCAGTGAGAATCCGCAGAAATCAAAAAAATATATTTTATGAAAATAGGAGAATCCCATTAACTATCGTCATATGCATCATTGCCATATTGAAGGACCCTGATGGATCATTGCCAGCACTTATGGAAGAACTTAAGGGATATGGGTGGGTGACAGGTTTTAAAGGAATCAACATACCACATACTAAACGTCGAATTACTGTAGCAAAAGTAGAAATCCCACTATCCCCCCCCATTATGCTAGGCAAAAGGCAAAATAACTTTTTGGGGAGTTCTGTTGGCACCCACTCTCGCAGTTAACTATTGCCTCTTCTTGCAGATAATAATGTGAGAAATGCAGTCATGGTACATGGGGTTTCTCTCTTGGAGTGGTAGGAGAGCAGCCGTCAACATGACCACTCTTCCTAGAGTACTACATCTATTCCAAACCCTGCCCCTGCAAATGTCCCACATGGTTCTACATATTCTCCTAGTCATCATGGAGAACTTTGTGTGGGCTGGAAAAAGCAGGTGTATAATCAGGAGCTTGATGAAAAGGGTCCCCAGAGAGGAAGGTATGGGTCTCCCAGTTGTAGAGCATTATTACCAATACAACTATTGTATTTGGTGGGGTGCGAGCAAGACAAATTGGACAAACATTGATGTGTAATGGCCAAGAAAGTAGCAGGGATTTATACAGAAGAGATTACATGGATATTAAACAAAGGCACAGAAGAGGGTCTGCACTCCTCCCCAGTGATGAGTGCCACTTTGTTAGTGTGAGATGACGTAGTAGGTCTAGCAGCCCTTAACAAGATTCCCCTCGACATTGACACCCATTTTAGGGAATCCTGCTTTTACTCCAAGCAATGAAGGAGGAGGAGTTTGCTGCTTAACAAACTAGGGGATTCAAAAGAATTGGAGAGTTCTTCAAATCCTTTGAAAATGTTAAAATAATTTTTGTCTTGACTGATGCAGGACATTTTTATTTCGGGTAAATCACACATTGGCTGATGCATCCCACTATTAGGCCACTGGTGAGTTGGACTCTTACAAAGTTCAAACAATGGGCCATAAAGAAACATAATGGTAAAAAGCTTGCTTCAGACTACTACAATCTGTTGCAGATTTGTGAGAGAGAAGGAAACCCCAGGCCCAAAGAGATGCAAAACAGAAGACGGCTGTCTCCTCACAAATACTAAGTGATTTGAAATATACACGTAAATAACCAACATAGTGAGGGCAGCTAAATGGAACAACACAGATCCAACAGATGTTGGAAAGGGAGTGGAGAAAAGGGCACACTAATACCTTCACTACAGCTCTGTCTGTGCCTCTGTACTTGACAGTAGTGCTAGGCGCTGTCAATGAGATGAGCCAAACAGGTACACAGTACATAGTACTGGGATTAGTGAATAGGCAAACATACCCCCTCCACAGATGATGAGACAGATGATAACCTTGCTGGCCTTCGGATGGGATGTAGGCAAGTGTATATGTTTATATCAAAAACGAATATAAAAAGAGATCAACCTTAAATACTATTCATCTGTCCCCCACGATGGGGCAAAACTAAGCTTTCAGAAATGTGTAACACTCAATTGTCCATGGCTGTGCTCTTGATTATATACTTAGAGATTTGCCTCACATTGATCAAAATGTTCTTCAATGCAGAGAACAAGAAATGAAACAAATGAATGATTTTATCCCCCAGCAAAAAGAAGTTTGGTTACACGCACACACGTGATCCTGGCGAACTACTAGTCATTCCTCTCTAATAACATCTCATTGGGAAGACCACTGTTAGCCTCCACCACCTCAGTAAACTTCCACAAAAGGTACCACCCAGCCACATACCAGTCATAGTCAACACCATCGCCCTATAAACTAAAATCTCAGCAACATCCCCTCTCTACCATGATGATATTATGGCTTAACGGTGTAATCCCGCTTTCCCCTCATAAAGTCACCGGAAATCCTCCCTCAGACTGCCTTCACATGGACCACAATTCTGTCTCTTTACAGAATCTGACCTATCCTTTTCTAGATATAACAGATGTTCCTTCTTTCTGATCATCAGTTCCTCAGCAATATTTTGTCCATGAGCTGATACCTCAGCTTTAAAAAGTCATAGCTCAGTACAGAACCATCCCTAATAAAGCTCCCTGTTAAACCTGACAGCCTTAGGGTGCTCTTCCCCCCAACTTTTTGACTACCTCCTCCACTTTTCTGACCATGTTTTGCTGACATTAGGACTCTGTGGAATTTACCACTGCTAGCCAGTGCTAAAGTGCCTGTACCCTCTCCCCTAAACATGTTAATATTGATTTACACTAATTGACATACTTAATTTGCTTATAAATCCCTAGTAAAGTGCACTACATGTGTCCAGGGTCTGTAAATTAATGCTACTAGTGGGTCTGCAGCATTTTTTGCACCACCACTTAAGTAGCCTTCTAACTATGGCCCAGGCCTGCCATTGCAGAGCCTGTGTGAACAGTTTACACTGCCATTTCGACCTGGCAAGATAAACCTCTTGCTAGACCCAAACATTCCCTTTTTATACATATACATCCCCCCTAAAGTAGGCCCTGGACAACTCATCAGGCAGGGTGCAATGCATTTAAGAGGCAGGGAATATAAAGTTGTACATGTCGTGTCTGTCTAAAGAACCTAAAATTCAATTTTTCACTACAGCAAGGCTTATCCCTCCCATAGAATAACATTGCAATTACCTTTTTACATTTTGTAAGTGCAACTTCCAATTGTAAAGAGATGGGTGTCACTGGAATCACAATTTAAAATTAAAACTTGCAGTGAAGTCAGATTTTAAATAGCAATTCCGAAAATGCCACTTTTAGAAAGTTGGCGTTTCCCTACTATAGCCATTTGGTGCCAGTGCCTCTCTCTGATACACGCCTGGGGAGGGTGTCAGCTGGGCTTTGTGTATTCCACGTAGACAGCCACACACAATGGGAGCTTAGGTGTGACATGATGGTTTGGAGGATGGAAGGTAGGAGCTTGACCCATCCTCACTTACACCTGAATAGGCAGTGTCCTGTCCCTACACAAAGGGCTGAATGCCCCCCTGTAGTGAGTCTGGAGCCAGGGCAGGAAGAGACGACCTCTGTGCCCGCTAAACACCTGTCTTTGAAGTCTCCCCACTTCAAAGGCACAACTGGGTATAAATACTGGATCTCTGCCACCACCACTTCACTACACTTCAGGACGTGTGAAGACTATGCCAGGAAAAAGGACTGCTGTGCTGCTGAAGGAATGCCACTCTGCTGGAATGCTGCTTTGCTGGACTCCTGCCTTATTTTTTATTTTTTTATTTTACAGAGTTTTATATAGTGCGAACTTGAACTGAATCGGGTATCAGAGCGCTTTACATAGCACCAGTTGCATTACGTGGGGACACATTCATTTTTGTTAGGTACAAGGAGATTAAAGTGATTTACCCAGGATCACAGAATGTTCAGCGTCATTGCCGAGACTCGAACCCAGTTCCCCAGATTCGAGGTCGACCACCCTAGCCGTTAGGCCAACTCCTCTCCCCCAGCTGTGCTGCCCTGCTGCCCGCTGTTCCCCTGCCTGCGGTAGAAGGACTGGACCTGCAACACTTGAATCGAGAGTGACTCCAAAGGCTGGCTGGTTGACCTCCTGATCTGAAGACTCAGGGACATGAAAGACTTCCAACCAACCTGCTTCTGCACCAAGACTCTGCCTTCTGTGAGTCTGCCTGCCAAGTCTGTGTCACCCCATTCCTTGACACTTGGAAGTGGGCCTAAGGTGCTTGCTACAGCAAAACCCACACATCCTCTGTCTAAATGGTGCATTGCCAGTGTTGCATGGATAGGAACCAGCGCGTCACTCCTGTGCATGACCAGAACCAGTGCATCACCTCGGCTGCAAGATCGGCCCTAACGCATCGCCTTCAGAACCGCTACTGGACGATGCTCTTCCCAGCTCCATGGCATAGCATCTCCGTCAACGGCATCCTCAACAATGCCGAAGCTGCACATTGAAGCTCTTTCCTCATTAAAGAGGACGCATCACTGCTGTTTTGTGGATCAGGACCGGCATATCGCCACCACTGCGTGCATCGACAAGGACATATTATTTCGGCTGCACCCCGCATCTTTGATGTTGACGCAACCAGGACCAAGGTACTTTTGTTTAACCTGCCTCACTGGGCGCCGGTATCCAGCCTGTGCTTCATCGTGGTCAGCCTGAACTTTTTGGGCTTGTCTTGGGACGGCGTGACCAGATATCCCAAGTAAACGCTATTGCTTCTAAGCGCTATTTTATAGTTTATTCATATCTCAAGTTTTACTTTTGTGTGGTATTTTTACTATTTGAAATGTTGCACAAATACTTTACACATTGCCTCTAAAGTAAAGCCTTCCTGCTCTGTGCCAAGCTGTCAGAGGTTGAGCAATGGTTAATTTTGGGTTTGACTGCTTCTTACACTGACTAGGATTGCGGTTGTTGCCTGACTTGGTCTCATACCCTAGTCAAACAACATCACAATTTCTAACACTCCTGCTTTAATCCGCAATCTCCAAACCAACTGCTGTGGGTCATGTTGCAAATCTAAATTATGCTGCAGCATGGAGAAGTCATGAACTAAACCACCATGGATAAAGGAGGGCGCTAAGTCCTTTTAGACATTAAATGCTGAAGCTACTGCATCAATATAATTCTGGATCTAGGAACTTTTCTGTCACAATTCAATAGAGTCAATATACTAAAACGCTTAGGGTTGAATTTGGGTTTGGTGGACGGAGTTAAGGCAGACAATGAGGGCATAGGATTTTACACCTGCCACCCAGCCTTTACTCCACCTGGCAAATTTAGAGATGTCTGACGGCCAGTGCAAATATGTATACATTGGCGGTTTCTGTCAATGTAGGTAAAGACTGATGGACAGCATTGCCAAATGTTTTCCAACGTTTTTTATTTTTAAAATACAAACTTGCTAAGCAAGAGTTCGAGTTTGAAAAGTAAACAACTAATAACCCCCACAGCATGGTAGCTATCTCTCATTGTGTGTTGGAAACGGAGGGGGGTCATTTTTTTTTCTTTTTTTTTTTGCTGTCCCTCAAAATAGGAAAAAACCCATCTGACTGCTCACTCTAAATAGGGCAAATGGGAGGAGGGCTTACATCTGATAGCCTCTACTCTCTTGGGCTGCTTGTCTTGGCGATCTGCCTATCTCCAAATCAGGGGGAACAAACAAAGGTTTGGCGAGGAGGATACTCTATTGCAGTTGTAATAATAATAATAATAATAATAATAATAATAATAATAATAATAATAACAACAGCATAACCAAGAATATGCTTGCCTACTGTAAGAGTGTAGAAACCTGGGCACAAAGTATGAAACCGAAGGGTCTTAGGCAGGTGGAAGGAGACAAAACTTCTGCATGTAATGCCATTACTAAAGGTTGTCGCATGCAATGGTGTTGCTGTTTCTCATGAAGAGCCATCATGTATGTTAACACTAAAAATAAAGCATAGAAATAACGGCAGCAGCAACATTCTAATAGGTTGCTGGTACAGCAAACAATGCTAGCAATCTGGAAAAGGGCTTGAAGAATTGGCCAGTCAATGAGCGGGTGATTTAAGCTAGTACTACTGACACTAAGAGAATGATTTATACAAATAAAGTGTATTCTAGTTTCTTCTAATAGAACAAGACAAGATTTAAAATGATGAAGAGGTAAAAAACAAAAAGTGCAAATTTAACATCTACTTTTTGTTGATGGTCTGCTGTGAACAATACAATACAGTGACTGCATGGCTTTCTGGTCTACCTGGTCTATCTCAGTTCCCTGTTGTATTTGTCCTGCCCAAGGATTATTTCGGCCTCATCACATTTTATTAGGATGGCATGCACCTTTCCACTGCTGCTGCAAAGCATGAGCAACTATTTTCTCTCTATCTCTGCTGCTCCTCCTTACCCTTCAAGCCCCGCCCTACTCTATGAACTAAAAACTATCCAGCGCCCACCTGCCCCCCAGACCACCCATGCTTAGCGTTTCCTGCTGCTGTATTGGCAAGCGCGGTACAAAAGGGTGTGGTGATGGACGGAGCATCTGAATTAATAAAACACTCACACCCAGTCAAAAGATCTGGGTTTAATCCATCACTGTTCTTTAGCCCACTCTGCCACCCCAGTTCAGACATGGCTATATGCAAATCAGTCTGACCCTGTGCCTCATGGGAACAGTCCAGCCCGAACTCCCAAGCCATGTCTTTCCTGGACCGGAAACAAGCTTCCGAGGACCGGTTTCTGACATTCCAGCCGTCTTCAGCCCGGCTTGCTTGAATCCAGTGGCAAAGTGAGCAAGGGACTCGCTTCTGAGCATACCCTGCCACACTTATGGCGGCCAAATGCGGTACAAAAGGGGGTGGTGATGGACGGAGCATCTGAATTAATCAAACACTCACACTCAGTCAAAAGATCTGGGTTTAATCCATCACCGTTATTTAGCCCACTCTGCCACCCCAGTTCAGACATGGCTATATGCAAATCAGTCTGACCCTGTGCCTCATGGGAACAGTCCAGTCCGAACTGCCAAGCCATGTCTTTCCTGGACCGGAAACAAGCTTCCGAGGACCGGTTTCTGGCATTCCAGCCGTCTTCAGCGTGGCAGTTCGGGCTGGACTGTTCCCATAAGGCACAGGGTCAGACTGATTTGCATATAGCCATGTCTGAACTGGGGTGGCTGAGTGAACTAAAGAATAGTGATGGATTAAACCCAGATCAGTTGACTGGGGGTGAGTGTTTGATTTGTTCAAACACTCTGTCCATCATCCCCTTTTGTATCGCTGTATTGGCAAGCGGTCATTAGAAAATGGGATTTTACCCATTCCCAGATGGTCAGTCACGTATGAGCATGTGCAGCTCTCCTCTTACTGAATGTTCTGCTTTTTTTTTTTAAGAAAACCATTCAAAGATGGACGACACATGTGCCATGTGCACCAGTCCTGCCATCCTTCAATGCGTTTTCTTGTACTTTAATATAAATTATTAAAAGATTCCCAGCCGAGATGCGCGTCCGATTGCAGTACTCATCTCTGAAAAAGATTTCTTAAAGCATAGGAAAAGCCAAAGATGGGCGCGACTGCGCACATGAATGCACTACATACAACTTTGAATGGTTTTCATCAAAAAATAACATAAAAAGAATGCTGCTGCACCTTGAAGTGTACACATGGTGGCCTTCTAGGTTAAAAACACATTGCAATACCAACAGGTATCAAGGATTAAACCTATCAGCTTTGTATAACAATCCTATTTGAAGAAATATAACTCTAAATACAAGATAACAAGTAATGGCATTGAATAAGTACATAGAGCATAACTTTAGTATCAGTGTCTTGTACAAATTCTTACAATAAGCAGGCGTGCAGCCACCAGTGCACTAAATATTATATGCATACATGTATATACATTTTTTTTAGTATTTGATCATTGAGGAGTGTGGAAATTGCCACCCTTCATGTTTAGTAATACATCAACTACACCGAATCCATGAGAATTAAACAAGGTAAAATGTGTCTGTGGTATTTGAATATTTTTTAATAGGTGTCTTTCTTTGATAAAACAATAATTAAGGTCACAGTATATTCCGATCATGATATTTCGAGTTCCTACTTGGAATTACCAAAATGGAAAAGTGATGTTCCTGTGAAAACCTGCATAACCCCAGAATCTGCTTGTGGCTTGATTAGGGGTGCAATCCTTCTATAGGGGCTAAGAGATACGTTGAAGGTTGTTGAGAAGGCATCTTGATTTATGCGTTACATCAGTGACTCATACGTGTGAACGGAGCTAGAGTTCCAGTGATTTAGGTGCTAAAACTGGTCTTGGTGTAAAATATCGTAGATTTTACTTCACTCAAACAGGCGATGCTGCAAAGCCGATGAGACTTATGTCGCCTACACCACAATTTTCATCAGAATGCCGAGATAAAATTGGTTTTGCAGCTTCAAAGAGTACCTGGCTTGATCTCTGTTCCATCCTGAAAGAATGTCAAATCTCTAATCCTGCCTGCCCGCCACAAAGAATCCAGCCGCCATTTTACAAAAACATCTCTCAGTGCCTTTTCAAAGAGCCTGCTTAGCTAAGCACACTGCTTTGCCACTAGTCGCAAAATGAATCTGGAAATAGAAATTTAAATCATCCAGCTTTCAGAAAGAATGGCATATGTTAGTGGTGAGCACACAGAAACATGCCGTTGTCCACCAGTCAAGAGAGTTCTGCAGCTTTTGAATGATTTTCGAATCTTGAGAGTGTGATGATGCAGGGTTTTATTTCGCTTTGTTTCCCTGATAAATTATTTCAGTTACTTCAGCGGAACCCGACAACAGGGATACATTGCTCAACTTCTCTTGAGAAAGCAAACTCCTTACTCGTTAGAAATAACGTTTAACTCTCGCAAAATGTGTTAGTTTACAACTTTACATATATAACATGTATCTATCTGACGTGTGAAGGTAAGTACGATCCACTTTTTTTATTTTCTAAATAACTGTTAACGGATCAATTGAAAACGTTATTTCTAAGGTTTTTGTCTAGCAAATCTGTACATGGCACTACTGTCAACCTAAAGACTCGATAACTAACTGAAAATTCAGAATTAATCATTTTAACAACAAGCAAATGTGTGAAAAGGAAATAATAATCATGTGCTCCTGCTGTTATGGTTCAGAAACAATAACATAATAAATGATGCTGTTTACAAAGTATCTTACTTTAAGAAGAGGTGTGGCGTGTAATGTCCAAGACTGCCCTGCGCAGTCTAGTGTTCACGCACGTAGTCGTGCGCCAGCGCGGACGTGGTACGTGGCGTCCGCGCGTACTATAAAATAAAGGAGGCGTGGTCTCGGGGTTAGTCCGGACCACGCGGAGAAGCAGCAAGGTGTCCGGAGTCCCTCTGTCCAGCGCAGCGTCACCGCGCTGCGCCAGCACTCACAGGGGGGCCCCACAATGGCGACGAGGGTGAAGAGTGCCCACGCTGCGTGAGGAAAGGCTATCTCGCCTGCACCGCCGGTGCGCCCAGGCGTCCCCGACCTCCTGGGACAACACGTGTGTCTGCCGAGTGCGGAGCGGCCGGCCCTGCATCTCCTCGACGGCGCAGGCTGTGTCCAGCGCAGCGTCACCGCGCTGCGCCAGCACTCACAGGGGGGCCCCACATGGCGCAGCGGCCAGGGCAACTGACTCTGGAACCAGAGGGCTCGCGGTTCGATCTCCGGTGCCGGCGGCAGATCACCCCAGCACCATGTGACTCTGGACAATAGCTCGCTTAATCTTCCTGACGGCCCCCAGCGCCCCCTTGACACCTTCGGGTAATTGTTTGTGCTTTACAAATACTGGACATTTGCAAGAACAGGTTACTTACCTTTGATAATGCTCTTTCTTGTTGATACTCTATTTAACCACAGTTCCTCACCTTTTGAATATTCCCCAAGTGTCAGATTGGATCCAGAAAATCTTTAGCAGTACCCCTGCGTGCTGATAGGTGGAATCGTTCACGCCATGTCCAGAAGATATGCAGAGCCTCATGTTAGCTCCACCAATGCACAACAACATCAGCTGCTTTCTAGAGTGTCGGGGCACCCAGATGCGGAGCCCATTTGCAGATTGTTTTTAACCAGTTTGCTGTCCTCTGAACTCTGGACCATTGTAGATGGAGAAAGGAGTAGTTCACCGAAAAGGGAGAATGAGAGGGTCAGTGAGGAATCTGCGGATAGATAGAGTATCCAACAGAAAGAGTATTATTGATGGACACTTGTATTCAGATACATACTTCTGAAATCATATTCTTCACCTTTTGAATAGATACCAAAGCAATACCGTCCTGGGGGTGGGAATGTGAACAGGCTCAAACCAAAATGCCATGCAAGATGGAACAGGCAAAGTACCTTTCTTGATGACCCTGGATGTCTAGGCAGTAGTGTTTCGTTAACGTATGAGGCTATGCTCACTTAGTAGCCTGGCAAATATTCTCAACAGGTACTCCACATGCCAAAGCAGTGGAAACAGCCTTGGCTCTTGAGGGATGAGCCCATAAGCCTTTTTGGGGGTGCTAGCCTTTTTGGGGGTGCTCCTTGTTCAGTGCTTAACATATTTTGATACAGAGCACAATTCAACGAGAAATGGTTCTATTCTGCACTGTCTTGCTTTTTTTGCTACTATGAATTCAACAAAGAGCTGATCATCCACTTGATGGGGTTTGGAACGATCAGTGTAAAAGCTGAGAACTCTTTTAGGATCCAACCAATAGCCATTCCTCTTCCTTAGATGGATTAGGTGGAGCGGAGAATGCAGGAAAGGTGACTGATGCTTTGCCTGCAGTGAAAAGGAGTTACCACTAATGGCCGAAAGGAGGCTCAGGTCCTCAAGACCAACTCGTCTGGAAAGAAAGTCGTGTATGGTGGGTTGGCAGAGAGGGCTTGCAGCTCACTCAGACGTCATGCCAATGTTATGGCGATGAGGAAAACATTCTTCAGGATGAGAAGCCGCAATAGACATTTGTGTAGAGGTTCAAAGGGCATGCACATGAGGAATGTAAGGATTAGGTTCAGGTCCCACTGATGCATAAGGAAAGAAGTACGAGGAAACAAAAGTTGCAAACCTTTCAAAAACACATCACAACAGGTTATTTAAATAAAGAGGGCTGATCTGGCAACTTCAACAAGGCCAAAAGAGCTGAAAGAAAAAGTTACTTACCTTTGGTAATGATATATATGGGAGAGACATAGTCTAGCCGCAAATTCCTTAACTTAAACTTTCCCCCAGCCACCAGTTTGGATCCGGAGAATTTTCAGCAGTACCTCTGTGTGCCGAGGGACGTTGTGACGTCGTCCATGGATATGACATCAGTGGAGCTGTATAAGTCCCCTCTGGCACGCGGACGTCAGTTTTCTGCTGTGACACTTTTCCACACCAGAATGCGGAGCCACTACTAACACTGTATGTGGAAACAGTGTGTCAAAAAAGATCAAAAATCTTAAAAACAACAATAAAATCAACAACAAACGGATGAAATACCAGACATAAGGTCATGCAAGCAGTTTGAGCGGCTTTGGAGGGTTGCTTACTCCCCGCAAACCAAAGCAGACCTCCGCGCAGCCCAAAGAGAATACTATACCGCAGTTAAGACTGCGAAGGGTGCCTACTTTGCGTCAAGGATCCTAAAAGCAGATAATAATGATAAGGAATTTTTTACCATAGTCCAAAGCTTCCTGTCGCCTCAAGCTGAGCATAAAAATATTCCGGTTTCTGCCGATTGGTGTGAGGAGCTCTCCTCCTTCTTTATTAATAAAATTAAGCTCATTGAAGAGGAATTAGCTTTGAGCAACGCTACCTCACACCCCTTGGCGGAGACATCTGGTGGCCCTACTTGTAGTTGCCTTGCTAAGTTCACTAGGGTGGATCAAGTAGACATCCTTGCTCTGCTGAAATCTCTTAAATCAGGCTCCCCCTCAGACCCATGCCCGGCAAGAGTTCTGGCAGGAGTAGCAGAGTGTGTAGGGTCTGAGGTCACTGCTATGGTTAATTGGTCATTGCAAACGGCTGTGGTACCTAAGCAGTGGAAGCAGGCAAAACTCCTGCCTATCCTGAAGAAACCCTCAGCAGATCCCCTTAGAGCAGCTAATTACCGTCCCATCTCCCTGCTTCCGGCACTGGCGAAAGTCTGCGAAAAGGTCGTTTTTCGGCAGCTGAATGCCTTTGTGGAGGAGTCGGGGGTACTTCATCCAGCCCAGTCGGGCTTCAGAGCCTCCTTTAGCACGGAGACAGCCTTGGTAGAGGTGGTGGAAGCCATTAGGGAGTGTACGGACGGGGGCGGCAGAGCGGCACTAATTCTATTGGACCTCTCTGCCGCCTTCGATACGGTCCCTCACAAACTCCTCCTGGCCCGTCTCACGGATATCGGCCTCACCGGGGCGGTATGGTCTTGGCTATAGTCTTTTCTGGACTCTCGTTACCAGCAAGTCTGGATGCCCCCTACTCTTCTTCGGCCAGGCTTGTTCAGACTGGGGTCCCACAGGGCTCAACATTGAGCCCACTTCTTTTCAACATCTATATGACCCCGCTGATCTACCTGGCCGAGGAGCTGGGTGCAAAAATTATGGCCTACGCCGACAACACCCAGCTCCTGTTTACCTGGGGCAGCTCGTCGTTAGAAACGGCTGCAGCACAAAAATGTCTGGCGGCGGTATTCACCTGGTTGGCCCATGCCAAACACAAATGTAACGAGGGAAAATCAGAGATTATACTATACGGCCAATTTCCAAGCCAATTCACTGAACTGGTTTGGCCTCCTGGTTTCTCCCGTCCCCTCTCTTAAGGTGGCCCTGCCAAGAACCTGGGCATCTGGTTCAACGAAGATCTAAGGTTCTCCGACCAGATTAAGAGATTGACGGGTGCCTGCTTTGGGACCCTCAGATCTCTGGGTAGATTTTTTCCTCTACTGCCTCAACCAGCCAAAGAGATGGTCGCTAGAGCCCTTATATTGTCGCGTTTGGATTACGCCAACGCGCTGTATTTGGGCTCGCCCTCCTTTTTGATAAATAAGTTACAGCTTATTCAAAATGTGGCCGCGAGACTTCTGCTGGGCGTCTCTAGACGCAACAGTATAAGATCTCATATGGCCACTCTCCATTGGTTGCCGGTGGCCCAAAGAATTCAATTTAAGGCCCTGGTTCTCACGCATCGAGCCCTTCATGATAATGGCCCTGCCTATCTCAGGAAAAGAGTGAGATTCCATGTCCCCAGTCGGCCTCTCAGATCAGCCTCCCAACGCCGGCTGACAATCCCCCGCTTCCGGCGAACTAGATTGGGCGGTCAATCATTTGCGGTAAAAGCGGCCACTCTCTGGAATTCCCTTCCATTTATTCTCAGGGATACCAGAGATTTTAGCAGCTTTAAAAAACTTCTCAAAACCCACCTTTTTAATAAAGCCTATTAGAATTGTTATGTTCTGCCGTGTGTCTTTTCTTTGACTTGGTTGTGGTTATGCTCCGCGCCAGGATACTCAAGAGTAGTTGTGCGCGTAATAAATACTCATATAACATAACATAACAATAATAAGAAATCAAGTGTAACACCGGGCCACATGAAACTGTGAGTCCTAGTGAATAATCCATATAAGGAGAGGGAGCAAACCCATTATTACCAAACTTAAATTGTAATGAATGGTACATAATAGTTCAGCAGAACCTACAACAACAGCAGTAAACTGTTAGTGAATACACACAAATACATGATCTATTGACAGTACCAGTGTCAAGGTGTAAAGATACTTTGTGTAGAAAGAATAATAATTAAAACTGCTCACTGGTGAAGGAACCCAGGGTGCAGAAGAAGTACACACATACTTTACCAGCCAGCCACATTCGGAAAAGTGTGAAGAACGCAACTTTTAAACAAAAGTAAGTAACCAGATCAAGGAGTCCGTTTAGACCAAGAAAGATTGAGATAGTCATCACTGGCATATAAAGCCAGTATTGTCAAGGTAAAAATGCAAAAAATAATATCAGTTAAATAAATTAGTTTTATATGATATTATTTTTTGCATTTTTCTGTTCTGTACACTGTCTCACTATGTAACTATTGTTGCGCCTCTATCATTCATGTTTGTATGTACCTGATCACCTAGCAGGACCCTTCAGTAGCCTAGGTATTACTATTTTGTTGTCTACCAGATATATAGTTATCGAAGGTAAGTAACTTTTCTATCTGAACGAGACATCTAGCCGCAGATTCCTTAACTTAAAATTAGATACCATAGCTATATCCCACTAGATGAGGGTCTGCGAACTAATCCCACAAGAGTTCTCAAGGAGAGCTAGGCAGTCAACTAAAGACCGACTAAGAGCATGTGGTAATAGTAAAACAAGAGCTTGACTCTTAATATAAACCATGACTACCGTCATGAAGCATATAGATAAAAACTACCGTACAGGCCCAAGAAAATCGGTCCCCAATGAGAAAGAGTTAAAAAAAAAAACGTAATGAGTCTTCTGGCAGAAGACAGACATTTTTTTTAATAAGACTTTATTCAGCATCAAATACAATTCACAGTAGCATCCAACGAACCAGCACAGTAAATCTGTAACAGTTGGCGATACAATACTCAACAATCAAATGAGAATAAGCAGGTATAGGGATGTTCTGGTCGGTTCGAGCAAAAATACAGAGTGCCATTTTTTAATACAATAAAACCATAAAGACAAAAAATGAGTGAAATGCAATGGAGAAGAAGGGAACACAGTACACCAAAGGAAATAAAATCAAAAAGCGCGCGAGAGACAAGAAAGCAAGTCGGGCAGCACAGAAGCAGGTATAGGGTCAGAATGTCGCGGTAATCAACAACGAAGCCCACACATCCTGACATAGGTCTGTGAGCACATTTCACATTCAAAAGGAGCGAGACTCCACAGTAGACAAGCATTATGCACGGAAGCGCAACGGCCTCCATGCCCACTCCCGACTCCCCCACTCACATCAGGTCGTAGGATAGAGCCCAAAATAATGAGTGTCCAGGTAAGACGGTATCGGGCACGCTGCCGGGCCGCTCGCGCCCTAACCCACCCCCTCCGGGACAATGGAATGAAGGGATTGGGACTGCGCCTTCTGAGTCAGTTTTTCAACATAGCTTCGATATGGACCCTAAATGTCTGTCGGTCGGGAAGCTGGCGGGAGCAAGGTCGAAAATTCCACGCTGTTAACATTGCAGTAGGCCACACTCCTGAGCCACGCGCCGACCTTCGGAGCGCGCCGAGCGCACCAGAGCAGCGCAATTTCCCTCTTGGCCAAAAGGAAGCACAGGGACGCCAGTCTACGGAGAGGGCGTGGGAAATTCGCAACGTAGCCCAGCAGTGCAATTTCGGGTGTAGGCTGCAGAGTCATGCCCAGTATGTCACCCAGGACCCTGTGAACCTCTAGCCAATATGTATGTAGCAGTGGGCACGTCCATGATAAATGGGAGAAGTCAGCATGCGGAGCGGTGCATTTGGGACAACAGTGCGGCCTACTAGTGTCTATCCTGTGAGCAAGCGCAGGAGTGTGGTACATCCTCCGCAGGAACTTGAAGTGAATAAGTTTATGCCTACTATTCATGGACACGTCTCTTGTAACAGCGCAACACGCCTCCCACTGATCGTCCGTTATCTGAATGCCCAGGTCGCTTTCCCACGCAGCGCGCACCGCGTCGTCAAAGGAGGGAAGAGACGTCATGCATAGTCTGTATAGCCGTGACACCACGTGAGTACCCGTTTGATTTTGTATGATAAACGTGAGTGCAGGGTCCTCTGTTGGAGGTAATGGAAACGTGGGGAATTCAGCGCACAGCATGGACCGGAGTCTAGTAAGGATAAAGGCGTCCATAAATGTGCGGTCAGCGAAACGGGCGTCTTCCGTCAGGGAGAAAGCATGACCCTCGGGGAACAGGTCACCAATCGTGCGTAATTGAAATTTGGACAGCGTGCGGCCAACTACCGCCTCTCCAGTAATGGGGAGCCAGTGAGAGTTGGGGAGGGGGAGTGCAGAGGAGTACAACCTATCCATGCGAAGCAATCTCCGCAACTTATCCCAGGCCCAGCTCGTAGTGGACATCGGCTGTATGTCCTGCGGATCTCGGGGGAGCCCCGTGGGGAGGACGGAGAGGAGTGGCACCGGAAGCGCCGTATCGGCCTCAGGCCGCAGGTAAAGGACCCTGGCATCGGGGTGAAACCAGGAGTGCGCATATGAGCACTGCGCCACCAAGTAATATAGGTAAAAATCTGGCACCCCGAATCTTCCCCGCTCATAAGGCAACGTCAACGTGCGCCAGGCCACTCGAGGGTTCTTGCCGCCCCAAACCAGGCGCAGCAATATAGAGCGAAGTTGTGAAAAAAAGACCTTAGTGAGAGGGATTGGGATATTGTTGAATAAATATAAAAACCGAGGGAGGACAACCATTTTGACAATGGCAATCCGGTCCGCCATGGACAAAGGAAGACGGAGCCACCGCTCCGTATTATCCTCCCAAAAATCCAGGGCACGCCCGTAGTTCAGTCGTACAATGGACACCGTATCCAGATGGACGTGTATTCCAAGATACTTAACGGAGTCCG
This sequence comes from Lissotriton helveticus, assembly GCF_964261635.1. Lineage (NCBI taxonomy): Eukaryota > Metazoa > Chordata > Amphibia > Caudata > Salamandridae > Lissotriton > Lissotriton helveticus. The sequence goes on along the minus strand of NC_136069.1, from coordinate 258,593,291 downwards.
TGCACCACTCCAGAGGGAAGGAACAATCCCATTGCACTGTGGAGGGGGTCAAGGGGAAAATAAGCGACTTGTGCCAATTTATCTTGAGGCCGGAGTATGCGCCGAAGCGCGTAATCTCATGAATTAAGGGTTCCAAATTGGTACTAGAGGTGCGGACATACAAGACCGTGTCCTCAGCATATAGAGAGACGAGCAGTGGGCCCGTGCGGAATTGGAGCCCTCTGTGGAGGTGTTTCTCCTGGAAATGACGGACCAAGGGGTCCATCGCCAGGATGTACAGGAGCGGGGATAAGGGGCAGCCCTGTCGGGTCCCTCTAGAAAGTGCAAAGTTCTCAGTCATGGTGCCATTCAAACGAATACGAGCAGTGGGCGCTGAATACAGCAACTCCACTGTGGCCACAAACATTGCAGGCATGCCCATTCTTCGCATGATGGATAAAAAAAAGGGCCACTCCAGGGTGTCGAACGCTTTTTCAGCATCCAGAAATACCGCAGCCGCCGGGGTGGAAGGGTCGATTTTATGCAGAACAGAGAACAGCGTACGGAGGTTAAGAGAGGTGGACCTGTGTGGGACAAAGCCAGACTGGGCCGGCGCGACCAGGGTGTCTACAAGAAGCGCCAAGCGGATTGCCAGGACCTTGGCCAGAATTTTGTAGTCGAGGTTTAGGAGGGACAAAGGACGGTAGGAACTACAGTAGGAGGGATCACGACCCAGCTTGGGCAGCAGAACTAGGACCGCCTCCCGGAGGGTAGGGGGGAGAATGCCTGATTCCAACGCCTCCGCATATACCTCCACCAGGCGCGGCACCAGTTCCTCTTTGTATTCCTTATAAAAGTCGGCCGTAAACCCATCAAGCCCAGGTGCCGAGGAGCTCTTCAGTGAGTCTATGGCCTCAATTATGTAATCCGGCGTGATAGGCTCAGCCAGAAAGTCCTGCATGTTTTTCTCGAGGTATACCATGGCTATCTCGTTCAGATACGGCCCCGGGGTGCAATAGTCGCCCGATAGTGTAGAAGTGTAAAGAAGTTTGTAGTAGGACAAAAAAGTGTCGCAAATGTCGGGAGTGGAGTAGTGCCGTGTACCCTGAGTGTCGAGGATATCAGTTATATAAGCTGCCTGGTGTGGCGGGCGGAGCATCTGCGCCAGCATCCTGCCCGGTCTCTCTCCCTCCCCATACTGACGCGCTGTGTAGTGCTTACCCAAGAATCGTAGTTCCCTGTCCGCAGCGTCCCTAAATTCCAGCAGTAACTCAAGGAGTCTGGCCTCTCGGGCCGGTGAGGGATCCCTGAGTATCTCCCCCTCCAGCGTGGAGAGTTCAGCTTCTATGCGGGTTAAAGTGGTGCGAGTGTCACGAAGGGCCCCTACATGTTTGGCAATACAAACCCCTCGGATGGTGGCCTTGAAGCCCTCCCACAGTGTGGCCCAGGAGGTCACAGAGCCAGTGTTAGTGTCAAAATAATCATCGATGGCTGTGCGGACCTCTTCAGTAAAAACCGGGTCAAGCAGGGCCTTGCCGGAGAAACGCCACTGCCTCTCATAACCACCCAGCCTCGGGACCGCCAGTGTCAGCACCACCGGAGAGTGATCGGATAGTGTGCGTGGGGGTGTGGAAAGAGCCTCCATCCAACTGGCCACGCCCGGGGAAAGTAGCCAGTAGTCTATTCTGGTGCTAGTGTTATGGAAGCCCGAGTGGTGTGTGTAATCCGGGGTGTGCGGGTGCGCCCTGGCCTCGACATCAATGAGGGAAAAGTGAGAGCAAATGTCCGCCATCACCGAGCGGGCAAGCGGTTTGCAGTCCGGGGATAGGGAGGTGCTGTCTCTACCAGGATCCATCAAGAGGTTGAAGTCACCCCCCATCGCCAGTAAATCAATGTCGGAACGGAGCAGCATAAGCTGTAGATGTCGGAAAAAGGCAGGGGAGTCAACATTAGGGCCATAGACACTCACCATTGCAATTTTATACCCATACAACACTCCAGAGATCAGCACATATCTGCCCTCATCATCAGTCTTGCTATCAAGCAGCACAAAAGGAACACGCTTATGAACCAGAATCGCCACCCCTCTTGCGTATTTACTGTAACACGAAAATACTCTATGTGCACCCCATCCCCTGGCCAGTGAGTGAGCGTCTGATTGGACCAAATGGGTTTCCTGTAGGAAAAGTACATCCACTTTGTAACGCGCAGCATAGTTCAGTACCTGTTTGCGCTTCCGCGTGGTGTTCAAGCCACGAACATTCCAAGTCATCAGCGTTAACATGGAAGGGCCAGCCCTAAGACCTATCCTGGCCATATCTCCATAACAGGGTCAATCAAATGAAATTGTGCATCCGACCAGCCAGTCTCAAGAAAACTCGCTACCACACACGAACAAAAAGGACCACAAAAACAACACACATCCCATCCCCCACCCACCACCCAGCCTCCCAACATCCCATGAGAGGCAGACCCCAATCAAAAGTTGAAGTGCAACAGAAACTGCCAATTGTGAAAACCACAAGGTAAGTGAGTATACTTGCAACAAAAGAAACATTAAACCCCAAAAGAAGATATGCGAGCGGGCGTACGCCATGGGGGTAGCCACGCCACGCGGGCAATCCGGCAGAGCGACCACATCGTCAATGTTCGTACAACAAACCTGAAAGGAATAATCATTAACTTCAGAACAAGTAATATGCAAGGAGGAGGAGGCACTGGATATTCAGCCCCGGTCCGTATCGGCAAAAAGGTCGGCGCTGGACTGTGTGTCACTGCGGAGAGGAGAATGCGAGCCGGACCCAGAGGGGGATGTGGAACCCTGCTTCTTGTAGCCGTGACAAAAGTCTTGCGCTTCAGCTGGAGAGTCAAAAATGCGGAATCTGCCATTCACCTCCACTTTCAGTCTTGCCGGATAGAGCATGGCGTACTTTAAACCAAGGTTACGGAGGGCGGGTTTGATGCCAGCATATTTGCGGCACGCTTCTTGCACCATGAGTGTGTAATCCGGGAAAAAGGACAACTTACTGCCCTGCCACTGCACTTCTCCCGCCTCCCGTGCAGCGTGGAGGACGGCGTCGCGATCGCGAAAGTTCATAATTCGAGCTATTATGGGCCGGGGTGGGAGGCCCGTGCGGGGCCTGGGCCCCAGCGATCTATGGGCTCGTTCGACGACAAAGCCAGCAGTGAAGGTGTCTTTTCCAAATAGTTCTAGGAGAAGATGTTCCACAAAGGTATCAAACCGGCCTGTGGCAGTCGTCTCCGCCACGCCTAAGATGCGAATGTTATTGCGCCGGCTACGCGCTTCTAAGTCCTCGTTCTTCATGGCCACGGTTTTTAGGATTGTTTTCGACCCGCTCCAGCCGTTTCAGTGATTTCGCGGCACCGTCCTCAATATCCGATATCCTGGACTCAGCTAAATCAAGTCTGCGGTCATGAGCCTGGACTGCATGTCCGAAAGTCGTTGGTCCAGAGCGTCAAAGCGAGTGTCTAGTGCCTTGAAGCCAGCACGCATTTCCCCCATCATGGCGGCCATCATTGTAGCAGCATCCCCCATCTCTACTGCGCCAGCGGCCCCAGAGGCTGTCTCCGGAGGGGGGTCAGTGGGGAGGAGAGAGGTCTTATCGAAGCTGAGCTTCCGTTGATTCAGGTCCCTCTTCCCCATCTCCGAGATTGAGAGGGAGATGCGGTGGCAGCGGCGGCTGTTCTCGGCGCCAATCCGCAAGGTAGGTAGCAAGAGGACGTAGGCAGGTCCGTGCTCCGGTAGGCCCCAAGGAAGTGTGCAGCGTCTGAGCACGGTCAGCGAGGGTAGCAGAGGCTCGGTCCGCAGATGTGGCGCGATGGCTCTCAGCAGCCGCCAACGGCCAATAGCAGGGAGCAGCAGGACTCAGTGCAGGCCGGGCACCAGTGACAATGTGCCAGAATCAGTGGTCTTCAGGGCAGGGAGCGACCCTCTCCCGACACAAGGCCAGGTGGAAAAGGGGAAAACAGTTGTTTCGCCAGGCGTGAGTGGGGCAGGGCCACCAGAAGTGACCGGGGAGCGTCGCCGGTAATCCCAGGCGCCGCGAACCTCGAGCCCCGCCGCCCCCAGACAAGCGCACCCTCCGTCGCTCAAAAAAACCCCGCACGGCTCGCGGCAGAAGACAGACATGACTCCTTTACCCTTAAAAAAGGGGGAAAGAACACTGGATGACCAAAAGGGTCAATGCATGATAAAAGACACATAATCTGTTGTGTCTAACAAGAAGAAACAAAAAAGAAGAGATGTCCTACTGGAAACCTAAGAGGAACTTCTGAACCGATTTCCCCAAAGGAAAAAAGAACAACACCCGTTTGTCATGATTAAAATAGTGTGGACAAATTGTAGCATCCAGAATCGTTCAATGACACACGAGATGCATATTTAGACATAATTATATACATATTCATATATATATATATATATATACCATATTTTCTGGCGTATAAGACGACTGGGCGTATAAGACGACCCCCTACTTTTCCTTTTAAAATATAGAGTTTGGGATATATTCACTTGCTTATTAAATGACACCGGCGTATAAGACGACCCCCAACTTTTAAAAAGATGTTCAAGGGTTAAAAAGTCGTCTTATACGCCAGAAAATACGGTATATATATATATATATATATATATATATATATATCCAAAAGAACCCCTACTTCACAAAGAAGAGAGCACACACACGAGGAGTGCTGGGATAGGGCTTCTTTTATCTCATAAGGCCTCCTCTGACCCAGCAAACAGGAAAGACGTGTTTCGGCTGGCACGCAGCCATTCTCAATCTCAAATTTCTCAAATATATAAATATATATATTCGGTTGAAGCAAAACAAATTGCAACATCCTGTCCCTTTCATAAAAGGCAGGATATGAAAAGCATGAGTATCTAGAGTGCATATGTTTGAACAAATACATAAGTGTATCATCAGATACTCCAATCGGCCCATGTATTCACGGAATTGCGCTGGCCAAGATACACTGCAAAAACACAGGGATATGTAAAACCTGCCCACTACAGTATCAAAGTCCTTCAGTCCAATAGGCTCCGAATACCAGGGCGAGCAAAAAAAGAGTCTTCTGTTCCTTTTGCCTTTTTTTTTTTAGAGAATAATTTAATTAATAAATAAACAATTATTTAAAAAACAAGAAGACGTAGAAAAAGGAGATGCAGATAAAGTGCAGTTCAAATAGAAGGACAGCACTGTCCACAACAAGCGCATACAGAACTTGTGATACATGACAATATGAGAAACACATCAGCATACATTAATATGTATACTCCGTATAGTATCATACAAAACATCTCTAAAAGGACATATTTGGTAAAAATGACACCCACCCTACAACAGTAGTGGTGATTTGTCAGAAGAAAATGCTGTCTGTCAACTGGCGAACAAGAAAAAACAGTCATGAAACTCACAAATGAGGAATGCTGGAGAAAAGTACATGCTCTCAAGAAGATAGGAAATGTAGACCAGACAGAACTACATATAGCAAGATATGTTTACTAGATGGTGGAATGCACCAATTTATGATAACTTAGGACAAGGTGGCCCAAAGGTACAGCGTGGAACATGTATAGGTATACCGCAAGACAACATGGATCATGGAGAGGTATTGACTGTATTGGAGTGTTAAAATCATGTTATATTAGACGCTGTTCAGTACCCTAATGGAAGAACTTGCAAGCAAATAGCATCCGAAGAATGCAAAAATGTAAATTGTGAACTAGAGCACGATCCAACTTGCTGAACCTCTTCAAAGCTCTGATGCACTCAGAGAAATACTTAGGATACTGGGGAAGCTAGACATAACGCACAGAAGCCACTGGTTCGGAAAAACTTTAGATGCGTGAAAGTGCAACAGATCCTTGTAAAAGGCTATCACAAGAAGAAAATAGAGCTCTTAGCACACTACAATAGTTCTCAGAAGAACTGACGTGAAGTCAGAGGAGGATACAGTGGTATAACAAAAAGAGTATATAGGGAAGAAATACACTGCAAAGGTAGAATTCCTGAACAGTTACACAACAGCAAACCAGTACATAGAGTAGTCATATACCCATAAAAGGGGTATAGTCTCTTGAGCCTAGCTCTTTATCAGAGATTTAATGGAAAGGAAAACAAACCCAGCTGCAAACACTGTCTGGAAATTAAAGCCTCAAACTCAGAGAGTACTTTTGTACTAAAATCAGAAGTAGTGCGTTTACTTCAACACTACCAATGCAAAGAAAGCCATAACACAGAGACCACAGCCGTGGACATCATAGAAGAAATTAAACAAGAACCGAAGACGCTCAATCATAAGTTGCCAGCCATGAGGCCCTGGACTGCAAAATCAGAAAGGCTATCGAATAAAAGGAGGCCATCAAAAGGTAAGTCTCTGAGACGCTCCCGAACATTCTCGGGGAAACTAGAATCATGCATCCAAGCAAAGCTACTGATCTAGCCATAGCCCTACCAACGGAATCCATAGTGTCCATAGGCGATTTGAAAGTGAACTTAGCCAGTTCACGACCATCCTGCACCAGCTGAAAAAGTTCAGTGCAGAGGAGCAGGGGAAACAAAGAACCACCCAAGGTAAGTACCCAGGAACCCGATGGAGGGTGTGTGCAGAGTGGAAACACAGCCGAGTGCCCAATGGAAGTCAATGGAGAAATTGTGGTTGCAGTTTTAAAGAAGAAGGACCCTTCCCAGAGGACCTCGAAGAAAACCTTAGGTGGACAGAAGGTTGGAGAGCCACCAGGGAAGCTGGGTGCATAGGGGTGAAGTGAAGTCGGAACCTGCCGTAGATGACAATAAGAGACTTTGAAGAATATACCGCTGGAGAAGCCTGTGAAGAAGTTGTGTGGAATCCAAGAGTAAATTCTTGAAATGAAGAACCTGCAAGCAGAGGGGACAGAGTCTATGCCACTCTGAGGTGAGCAGGAGGCACAGAAGCACAAAGCCCCCAATGTCGAGAGGCTCAGAAGTGAAGATGGTGACCTTGTCGCTGCAGCTGTGAGGACCAGGCAATCCTGAGGAAGACCAGGAGCCGTGCACAAACTGTCCCATGTCGGATGTTGGTGTATAGGTGCTCAGTGTCTAGTGGGAGCACCAACTAGGCTTGGTAGCCGCAAAGGGCGTGGAAAGGAAAATAATGCTAACTTTGGGACCAGCAAGGTCCAGGGGATTCACCAAGTGCAGGAGAGTGAAAGCAGGTCTGGAGCAAGCTGGGGAGCCCACTGAAGCAAGAGACGACCCTCAGGAGGACCCATAGGCCAAAGGCACAGTAGTCGCAAGAGGATCTCATGCAGCTCACCAAAGATGGAGGCCCAATGAGCAGAGGATGCAGCGAGGATGCTGATCTATGAGTGATGAAGTGCAGGAGGCTGGAGCTTCTCGTAGGCCAAAGATCTATGAATTGCAGAGCAAACAAGCCTTGGCGACGGCAAGTCATTGTGGTGCACAGGGGTTTGGTCCCAGCGGCTTCGACAAGGGATACTGTCCCCAAAATTGCTGAGAAAACAGGTTAGGCCTCTAGGGAGCTGCAGTACCACCACCTGTGTTGCTGGGTCTCGGGAAGTCCAAAGGATGACAGGAGCAGAAGACCGGTCAGCTTCATTGCGGTGCCTGCAGATGCAGGAGAAGGACTCCTGCACTCCACAGGAGATTACTTCGGATGTCCTTGAGCCCCACAGGCCTTCTGGAGAACCTGGATGAAGCACAGACACAGATGACGCAGAAGGCTTGAAGAACAACGAGACCAGAGCAGCAGGTGTCTTCTTTGATGCAGACTCATTTCCACTCAAAGTCCAATGAAGTTCAATGAAGCCCAGGTGTCCAGATAGTTGAAGAGTGTCTTGGTTTGAGAAGTGAATCTTGTTCCACAACAAGTTTAAGGTCCTAATCAGAGGCAAGCCTTTAAGTACCCTAGATAAACGGTTGGAATGACTCGAGGTCCCTCCAAGAGTATGGGGCTGGACAGGCGAGAGGATAGTACCCTGTCCTTTGTCCAGTTTCATGCCAGAGCAGGAACCAAGGATTCCTGAACCGGCTCAAACCAGAGTATGCAAGGAGGGTGCCATATGTGATCTTCAAAGCAGTCTAGTTGCGCTTGCAAAGCACCCACACCACAGCCCAATACACTAAAACCTGTCTGGGAGGTGGTCACAAGTCCCTGTGACAGGAAACCTATTGTTCTACCTTCCACTGCTCTAGCTCAGCTTAGCAGCAGGAGCGCAGAATTGTGTCCATGGTCAGCAGCAGCACTATCTTGCTAGGAGACCCTGTAAGGGTGGTACAGGGAGTCCCCTAAGGAGCCCCCCCAATACATGGGATCATACTTCCAGCACCGGAATTGGTATTGGGGTATCATTCCAACATGTTTGATACCGAACATGACTGGGTTCGGTGCAGCCATTACATGGTTAGACATCTTGTAATGACTGATGTCCACTATATATCTTAAAATGGCTGACCATACTTACAAAGTCTGGAGAATTGACTCCGGGGTATGTAGGGGTGTCGGCTCATGCAGGGGCACCCTCACACTTCTAACCAAGTACCCTTTCCTCAGGACAAAAGGGCCTACCATAGGGGTGACTTATAGGTTTTAAGGGAAATGACCTCAGATATAAATAAACTTATATTTGTTGTGAGAGGTGCAAACACCATCTCACACATGCTGCAATGGCAGGCCTGTAGTCAAGGAGTGTAAGTGGACTCCATGGGTGGCACAATACATACTGCAGCCCATGGGAGTCCCCTGGTGTACCCGTACCCTGGGTACCTTACTAACATATACTAGGGACATATAAAGGTACACCAGAAGCCACTTGTCGAAGTACAAAAGTACTTACCAAAGCCACTCTGGGAGAGAGTGCAGAGAGTCTGGGGTCCTGATTATCAGGATACCAGCTAACTACAGCCAAAACACAGTGACACCAGGCAAAAAGTAGGGGTAACCATGAAAGCAGATCCAACTTTCCTTCACCCTGGGATGGGACGATTTCGGTGGGCGATCTGCTGATGCACAGGAGCCTCTTTGCAGGGCTTGGACCGGGCCCAGAGTAGGACATCTGTGAGAGCTTCATTAAATGGAAGGGGTGACTCCCAGCTGGACCACCTCTGTAAAGACGTTCCTCGTGACAGCCACTGAGGACAGCTGAAGGGCCAGGACTTTGGCTGCCCTCATCACCACTATAACAAATGAGGCTCCCATCCTGCATAGCCACGGTAAGAGGAAACACCAAAGCCAGCATCTGGGGAGGTGTCCAGTTCACTGGCATCTGAGAGATCCTCAGACCAAGTGTCCTCTATGATATCTAGGAGCAGTATTCATCAAGGTCCATTGTCCCCTCCCATTCATCCCTTGGAGTAGGGCACAGGCTAGGAACTGAGTGGTATGCCTCCAGTCGGCGCCAGAGTTGGTGTCGGACGATGCCCATCCGGCTCCATGTCGGAGTTGGGATTGAATATGTGGAGTGTGCCGCCACAAATGTCGGCAGTGGAGCTGATGCCGGTAAAGGTCAGATGTCTTGACCTGTGCAGCTCTGGTTTCATCCATGGACACAAAGGGTGCGATTGGCACCGGGTGCGAACCCACAGACGGAAGACCAGTAAGGGCCCCTCCCTAGCCTACGGGGCCTGCAGGCGCGCCAGGAGGGACAGCTCACCTAAATAAGAGGTGCATGGCCTCATAAAACTCACACTTTTGTGTTGGGTCACTCCAGCTCCAGGGAACACACGGAGGCGCGGAGACGAACAAGTTACTTACCTTCGGTAACGCTTTTTCTGGTAGATACAGTATCTGCCTGTGGATTCCTCACCTTGTGAATATCCCCCTTGCGTCAGCAACATTCAGAAATTCTTTTGTAGCTTCGCGCCGATGTGGACATGGACGACGTCATAGAGGCACGGCATTGCACGCGACTCCGCTGGCATCACCGACACTACAATAGGCCCACCGGCGTGATGACATCAGTTCCGCCCTTTTTTCCGTGCCTTCGAGGCACACGGACGGACCAATGACAGTAGACATATACACAGTATACGCAGTACAAATATCAAGGTAACACACACAGTGTGAAGCAAATGCAATAAACATTTGAAATAAACAACTCCTTGACAATAAAGTAAATACATTACAGTAACTCTGGTATAGAAGAGTGGACAACAGGGAGGCGGGTGGGTCAGTGAGGAATCCACAGGCAGATACTGTATCTACCAGAAAAAGCGTTACCGAAGGTACGTAACTTGTTCTTCTGATAGATACATCTGCCAGTGTATTCCTCCCCTTGTGAATAGAGTCCCACAGCAGTCCCCACTCCCGGAGGAGGGTGTCCACTCCTCTACACCAGAAAATCGTGGAGGACAGAGCGTGCAAAGTGGCCGTCCCTCCTCACCTCAGTGTCCAAGCAATAATGCTTTGCGAAAGTGTGGAGGGAGGCCCAAGTCGCCGCTCTACAAATGTCCTCAACCGGCACACCTCTTGAAAGTGCAGAAGTCGAAGACTTAGCTCTAGTAGAGTGAGCTCTTATACCCTCTGGAGGATCCTTATCGGCCAAAGAGTAGCAGATCTTTATACAGAGGTTGATCCATCTTGAAAGAGTCCTTTTATGTACCGCTCTTCCTTTCTTGCAGCCAGCAAACACAACGAAGAGCTGGTCATGCATTTCAATAGTTTTTTAGTTCTATCAAGGTAAATACTCACCGCCCTCTTGGGGTCCAGACGGTGTAGTTTCTCCTCCTCCTTGGAAGGGTGATGGGGGAGGATAAAAGGTAGGAAGGGTAATAGATTGACCTAGGTGGAAGGGAGACACCACCTTAGGGAGAAAAGCAGCCCTGGTCCTAAGAACCATTCGATCAGCATGAATGGTCAAGAACGGGGGCTTGGAACTAAGAGCTTGAAGCTCACTTACCCTCCTTGCCGAGGTGATCGCAACCAGGAAGACTGTCTTAAAAGACAAAAGCCTCATGGGACACTTGTGCAAGGGTTCGAAGGGAAAACCCATCAAGTAGGTTAAGACAAGATTTAAGTCCCACTGAGGTACAATAAAAGGAGTAGGAGGGAACTTATTTGTGAGGCCCTTCAGAAACCTCAAAACCACAGGAGATTTGAAAAGAGAGGGCTGGTCCGGCAAACAGAGAAATGCCGACAATGCTGAAAGATAACCCTTTACCGTAGCAACAGCAAACCCTTGCTGTGTCAAAGAAAGAGCAAACTGTAGTATATCAGATAAATGGGCTTTCAAATGGTCAACAGACTTCTCCCCACACCAAGAGACAAATTTAGACCATCTGTAAGAATAAATGGATTTAGTGGAGTCATGCCTAGCTGATAATATGACATCCACCACATCGTGTGGGAGAGAAAAGGAATTCAGGTTGCCCCGTTCAATCTCCAGGCATGAAGGTGTAATGTCTGGAGGTGGGGGTGTAGAACCTGCCCCTCCATTTGAGAGAGGAGATCTGCCCTGAACGGGAGACGGAGCGGCGGGCGAGAGGAGAGGTGGAGAAGATCCGTGTACCACACCCTTCTTGGCCAATCCGGGGCGACCAATATAACTTGGGCCCGGTCTTGGCGAATCTTCCTCAAAACCCGAGGAATCAAAGGTATGGGAGGAAAAGCGTAAAGGAGTTGCGAGTCCCAACTCAACTGAAACGTGTCCCCCAAGGCTCCCTGCATAGGAAACAGGAGGCTGCAGAATGACGGGAAGTGAGCATTCTCGCGAGTGGCGAACAGGTCCACCTGAGGCGTCCCCCACGTCCGAAAGACGTGACGAACCACCTCCGGGTGAAGCCTCCACTCGTGGTCGGCCGAGAACTGCCGACTGAGACTGTCTGCTCGCACGTTCAGAACTCCGGCCAGATGATTTGCCATCAGACAAATCTGATGGTCCTGAACCAAGGACCAGAGGCGCAGAGCCTCCCTGCAGAGACACTGCGACCCCACTCCTCCCTGCTTGTTGATATACCACATCGCGGTCATGTTGTCCGTCAAGAATTGCACTGACAAACCGCGAAGGGAAGGGAGGAAGGTCTTGAGCGCCAAACGTATCGCTCGCAATTCCAGAAGGTTGATGTGAAGCAACCTTTCCTCTGGAGACCAAAGACCCTTGACCTCCAGATCCCCCAGATGAGCACCCCACCCTAGAGTGGATGCATCCGTTATCACTGTGGCCACCGGAGGAGGTAGATGAAAAGGCTTTCCCTGAGACAGATTGCCTTCCACACTCCACCAAGATAGATCCGCCGCAGTTTCTCTGGAGATCCTCACCGACTCCCTGAGATCTCCGCCGTGCTGATACCACTGCCTGCGGAGGCACCACTGGAGCGCCCTCATGTGCCAGCATGCATGGTTGACCAACAGAAGGCAGGAAGCCATCAGAGCGAGCAGGCGAAGGACCTTCAGTTCTGGAACGACCTCTCCATTGTAGAATAAAGGAATCATTTCCTGTATGTTGCGAATCCTTTGAGGTGGAGGGAATGCACGACATACAGTTGTTTTCAGTACAGCACCTATGAACAGGTTGCGCTGGGAGGGCACCAGGTGAGACTTGGGTACATTTATCGAAAAACCTAACCGGTACAACAACTGAGTTGTCTCCTGCAGATGCTGGAGCACTTTCTCTGACGACTCTGCCTTGATCAGCCAGTCGTCCAAATAGGGGAATACTGGAATCCCCGACCTTCTGAGATGTGCTGCCACCACCGCCATCACCTTGGTGAAGACTCAAGGCGCAGTAGTAATTCCAAAAGGAAGGACCGCAAACTTATAGTGTTGCGATCCCACCGTAAAACGGAGATGCTTCCTGTGCGACTTCAGGATTGGGATGTGGAAATACGCATCCTGCAAGTCGAGCGACAACATCCAGTCTTCTTCCAGCAGCGCTCGAAGAACCTGTGCAAGGGTGAGCATCTTGAATTTCTCTTGTTTCAGATAGATATTCAAGATCCTGAGATCCAGGATTGGACGAAGCCTGCCATCCTTTTTGGGTATCAGAAAATACCGGGAGTAGCATCCCTGACCCCTTTCCTGCTCTGGGACCACCTCTATCGCACCCTTTCTTAACAGCGTCTGCACTTCCTCCTGTAGAAGTAACAGATGTTCCTCCGCGCAAAAACCTTGGCTGGGAGGGAATTCCCGAAAGGGAAGGGCATACCCATTTTCTACGAGATTGAGAACCCAAAGATCTGATGTAACCGATTCCCAATCCTGTAGAAAGTAGGTAAGCCGACCCCCCACCGGACCCACATGATCCTGAATGGTGGATCTAGGGCTGCTTTTCTGAGGCTGGGGGGTTGGAGGAGGTGGAGGAGGAAAAGGCTTGACGACCTTGAGGCCGAGCCCTTTGTTTTCCCCTATATGACCTGTACAAGGGATTCTGCTGCTGCTGCTGACCTTGCCGATAGTTGCGAAAGGAAGAGCGTCCAAAACCTCTGAACCTCTTGGCTGTAGAACCTCTGATTTGAAGCCCTAAAGATTTGGCAGTAGCCCAACTGTCCATAAATCTTTCTAAGGCTGTATCAGCCTTTTTGCCAAAGAGACCAGATCCATCGAAAGGCAGATCCAGCAAAGCAGCTTGAACATCTGCTGAAAAGCCAGAAGTTTTCAGCCAAGCCGATCTCCTTGTGGCAACCGCAGTGCCCTTGATACGTGCCACCAAGTCTGCAGTGTCCAGTCCATTTTGTATCACTTGACGTGCCGCTGCTTGTGCGTCTGATAACACCTCCTCAAAATCCTTTCTGCTGTCATCAGGGATCTTAGGAGCCAAAGAACGTATTGTATCCATAAGGGCATGTACATACCTCCCCATAAGGCAAGTGGCATTAGTTGACTTCAATGCCATACTCGCAGAAGAGAAGGTCTTTTTAGCCACCTGATCTTGTCTCTTGGCACCCTTATCACCAGGCACCTGAGGAAACGCACTCACAGTCTTTTTGGAACAGGCTGCTTGTATGACCAGACTCTCAGGAGAAGGATGAGACGTCAGAAAAGCAGGGTCTTCAGGCGCAACCCTGTACCTTCTCGACACACTCTTGGAAACCGCCGGTGCTGTTAGTGGCTTTTTCCATACCTCCATAATAGGCTCCGTTAGGGCCTCATTAAACGGAAGAAATGGTTCCACCACAGAGCTGGGCGAATGTAAAACTTCTGTAAGAAGATTGGACTTAAACTCCACTGTTGGTAAAGTCAATTGCAGAAGTTCCGCTGCCTTCCTCATCACCACATGATAAGGCTGGACGTCCTTTGAAGGCGCATCAGAACCGGATGGTAACTCCCACTCTGGAGAAAAATCCAGGCTACTAGCATCAGCTAGATCCTCAAAACAGTCATCCTCCAGTTCACCTTCCTCCATATCAGGATGTGACTCCATATATCTCCGCTCCTCCATAAGGTGCTGTGCCTCCCTCCTGGACCTCTCCTTAACAAGCCTCGCCGCCGGATCCACCAACGACTCCGACGGAGCCGGCGTCGGTATCGAATCCGATGGTCCAGTGGGTTGCCCTCGAGGTCGATCTGGAGCAGGCATGAACGGCATGAATGGAGCCGGAGCATAGGAGTGAGGGACTCCTAAATTGAAGGCCAGAGGACCCATGGGACCCGAAGGTGCGCCAGAGGGGTACCACGCCCTTGAAAAGACACCATACATAGCGTTTAGAAACGCTGAGGGGTCATGGCCTGGGGCTGGGAAAGGTGGCTGAAGACCCTCAGGCTGGTCTTGTGGAGGGTTCGGATTCGGCTCTTCGACAGGTGCAAAATCCTCATCCACATGAACTTCTTCCTCCTCTCGGGCCGGGGGCGGCGCCGGAGACAGATTTGAAGCCCGAGTCGGCGACTGAGCTTGCGACTCCAAAGGCAAAGCCTCACCTTCCTGATCCGAGACATCCAGCGTGACCACCTTGGAACGTACCTTCTTCGGTGACCTCGACCTCGAGACCGACTCCTTACCGGAATGACGCGGGGACTCATGTCTCTTCTTCTTATGTCTCCTTCTCGACTTCGAAGCATGGTCTGAAGCGGACTTCGAAGTTGACTACTCTCGAGATCTGGATCTTGACTTCGACCTTGACCTCGCCCTTCTCGAACGAGATCTCGAATATTTTCTTCCCTTGTCACCCTTCAGCTTCGCCAGCAGAAGTTTGGTCTCTCTTTCCCGCAGGGCCTTAGGGTTCATCTTCCGAGAAGATGAACATCCATCTACATCATGGTCAGAACTTAAACACCATATGCAGTCCTCGTGCGGGTCCGTGATGGACATCATTTTACCACATTCCCTGCAGGGCTTGAAACCTGTCTTCTTTGTCGACATCGTGTTGAAACAAAGAAGCAGAAAAGCGAAGATAAAGGCAGCAAAGTCACTAGATAGCTACTGAGACTCCCCGAAACCGTTAGCGTCGACGACGCAGAAAAAAGGGAACTGCTGTCATCACGCTGGCGTGGGCCTATTGTAGTGTCGGTGACGTCAGCGGAGTCGCATGTGATGCCGTGCCTCTATGACGTCGTCCACGTCCACGTCGGCGCGAAGCTACAAAAGATTTTCCGAATGTTGCTGACGCAAGGGGGATATTCACAAGGTGAGGAATCCACTGGCAGATGTATCTATCAGAAAGCCCTGGCTCAGGTTCAACTGTAGCATCAGGCCTCTCATGCTGACGCTCCCTTGTATCATCGGATGACTTAAATGAGCGGCGATCTTCTTACTCTTCGATTTGTGGGACTTACACAAACATCCAGACAACGAGTACTTAGAGTGGCTCCGTGACTGATCCCTCTCGACCGGGAACGAGAGTGTCGCATGTTGAGCAGCAAGGAGCTTGAGGTACCAATCAAGGCCTTGGGGTGCACATGGCGCAATAATTGAAGAAGGTCTTGGCGTCGTGGTGTTGCTCGAGGCACAAGAGACAGACGATGTGTGGGTCCGTCACCGACATCTGTCAGTGATAGACACCACTGGGCTTGAAACCAGCCTTCCTAGCGGACATCCCTACCACACCAGGAGACCCCTGCTGCCACTTTCCTTGCCTAGCAAAAGAGCTAGATAGCAGGTATTAACAACAAGCATTGGCATAGCCAATAGGTTTCGCTTGTGGGACATTATAAGTGTTTAGCCATGAAACAGTTGATGCTGCACCAAGGATATTGTTCTGCAGAATTAAATACTTATAAGGTCCCAAAGGCAAGACCTATTGGCTATGCCAATGCTTGTTCTGTTTCTATTGCTACCGCCTCAGCCCAGTGGCTGTGGCAGGTGCTGCTTCGATATGAAAAGTGCATGATCTAATAGTCTACTGCTTGCAGCCTACTGTCTGCGTGTCTGCATGAGCAGAGAACATAATACAAACAGAGCAGTGTTAAATGTAGGTCTGTGAGCCAGTCTCCATTATGCATATGGCATAAATGATGCCGTTTTAGGAGGAGGCCTGTAGGTCTACCCAACCTGAGCACAGTATGGACACACATAGCAGATAATTTAGAATCTGTCAGCGGACCACATGCCAATGCTATGAAGAGTGCTTTTATATATCTCCTGTCATTATTAAAGATGCCATTCCCAGGCTGGCTCCAGCGTTCCCCTTGGGAGGCAAAGGCATGAAGGGACTTGTGTGCGCGCCAACTGTACACAGACAGGGGGGAAAATAATGGTATTCATCACAGCTGACGGTGACAAATCTGCATATGCAAGAGCGAGAGATGGCGGGAAGGGGGAGGAGGGAGTAAATGTTTCAGGAAACGAGGGGCATATGAACAGGTAGTAGAGGAGGCAATGAGATGGGAACTGGGTAAGGCAGGAATGGAGACGCAGAAAAAGAACACCAGGGTGAAAGCGGGAGAAGGAATGTCAAGTATTGTTTACGTAATACTGGAGTACGGGAAGACATGCAAGGTGATGGACTGCAAATGGACGGAGTGAGGTACACAAAGAAAAAAATTAAAAGAGAAGAGATTATTTCTGACATATAAAATAAAGAGCAGGCATGTAAGAGGAGAGACGTGAAAGAGAGAGAAGAGGAAAATGAGGGACGGGTGGAGATGGCAAATAAAGGAGAACGACAGGAAAGGAAATGCTGAGGCGAAAAGACAAGAGAAATCGGGAAGGAGAAAGAAGGAAGAGGCTATACAAATTGAAAAAAGCGAGAGGGAGAAAAAGAATACAGAGGCAGCAAGAGATCCGAAGTCAGAGAGAGATGGAGTTAGAGAGGACAACAGATAAAGGACGTCAGATAAAGAGAGTGACAGTGCAACAAAGGGGACAGAGCACGGGAGAGAGAGCGACAAAAATGCGGGCATTAAAAAGGGACTGGCAGAAGAAAAAGGAAAGAAGGAAATAAGGAGATCGTATGTGAGAGACGAAAAAGAAAACATGGGAAAGAGAACGTGATGGAAAGAGAAGGTGACAGAAGTCAGAAGAGTAATCAGAACACATAGCTCGGAGAGTTTGAACAATAAAGAAAAAGTGAAGAACACTGGAAAATAGTAATGAGTAAATAAGGAGAGGTGATTGAACAGTGAGGACTGATTGAGATGAAGGGGGAAATGTGGAAAATGAGAGGGAAAGATGAAAAAGAGAAACAGAGGAGAAAAAGAATAGCAAACATGGGATATGGGGTTGGAGGGGGTCAGTAAATAAAACAAGGAGAAACACGAGAGACGGCCTGCGGCCGTCAAAGTGAAAGTACAGCGGAGGGCATTGCTGTGGGGAGGGGGGAGGAGAAATGCGACACGGCGGAAGGGGGCGGAGAGGGGAGAGCGGCATGAGGGTGTGAAGCAGCAGGGGCCTTTAAAGTGAAGCTAAGCTTCACTTCAAAGGTGTGGGAGAAGTGCGGCTGAGGGAACAGATGGCGATTTGATAATGTGCACGCGCATTTTAGGTCAATGCGCTTGCGCATTGACCTAAAAGCGCACGGGCACAGCACCAAATCGCCAGCTAGTTAAACCTCTGTTTAAGCCCCTTTATATCTCGCTCCCGCTCAATGCGCATGCGCATTGAGATAGGTCGCTCGACCTAACAAAAAAGGAATCAGTATCCTGGAGAGGTGCCTGGCTCCCGAACTGTCGGCAGTGCAGGTATGGTCTGGTGCAATCCAAGATAGCATTGCAAAGTATTATCTGTATGTTCTTCCTTGTATTAAAGAGTGCCTTGGTCATACAGTGTGTGTCTGCAGGTTTAATGTGCTGTCAATATCTGTTTGTGCTGGAGTACTTCGTCACTCCCAGTACCTACTGGCCTTTCTGTGTTAGGTAGTGAGATGCTATTCCATCGTTCCACCCTGCTTGGAAGTGTTTCACTAGCCAAGTGCACTGTCACATGTTTCCCTGTCCCATTGTGTTTTTGCATTATTCCAATGTGCACGATTCCTTCCTTTGCCCACTGCTGAGTCCTCGTATTCAGTAATCGTTTCCCACCTCCCATATGGCAGCCCTGTGATTATCCCAAGTATTTTAACAATGTGTCTTCCAGTTTAGTGGTCGATGCCATTATTAATTACTTCACTGCTTTTACTCATGCCTGTGATTAAAAAATGTATGTATAATAATCACCAGAAGTCGTTGGGTCTACCCTGTGTTGTGGTGATTACCTTCACCTGGGGATTACATTCTGCTCACAATACGTTGCAATAATGTGCTGCACCTGTAAATATTTACAGGTCCCAAATGTGAGACCAATTGCATTGCAAATGCTTGTTTCTTAATCCCATCACTTACTTTTCGGTCTAGATTTTTTTTTGTAAAGAAAGTGCAAATTTACTAGAAGAGAAGAGCTCATTTACACAAGCCCTAGATGGAAACGGAAGAAACCAACAAATATAAGGTCTTTTTGGGATAGTTGGTGATGCTAATGTTGTTATTTAACCGTATTACATGCCATGCATCTAGAAACTAAAGTAAATGTTTATAATGAGTAGAATGGTCGAATGCTTAATGTAAATAACGATCTTCGAAAATACTGGTATTGAACATAAGTGCAATTAGGCAACATTTGCCTTTTACAGCAAGGTTCATAAAAAACATTAAAAGAACGTATAAATGTTTGGCAAGTCCATAAAGGCGACAAACGCGGCAGTCTTTCAAACTGACTGGGTCTCGGAATCCGCTGCAGATTTCGATAAAACATACGATGCATTCTTAATACAGACAAAAATGATTATAATTCTCGATGAAAACAAGCGTGTCAAATGATTTTCTGTGAATATTTGTTTCCCCATATCAGCATTGTCAGAAAATATATAATATGCAAAGACATGCAGTACAGAACACCCATTTCATTAAAGATTTTTCAAAGATTATGTCCAAGCTTTTCATCACTTATTTCTCCTGGGATTTCAACATCTCTGAGGATACATTTCCACGGTAATAAATAGGGGTTTCATGTCAGACTACGGTTCTTCAAACAGTCAGCACACACCACACAGGGCTCTTCCTAGCTATCTTTAAGAAATACTCTCTGAATCGAACCTTGTTACTATGGGTGGTCAGCATTATATCGATCTTAGCTATGCATTGATTTGTCACAAATGCCTTCGATCTGCAGTGTTCTGCTTCGTACACTCTGCTTGCTGCCTTCTAAGAGGAGTTTTATATACCTCCAGCACAGTGGCAATGCTGGTATCCAGGTGTAAACTACACAACACATTTATTTTATCTTTTAATTCTTTTTAAAAAGGAACACGTGTTTGTCTTTTTTTAATAGTGAACTGCCCTAAGCTATTGAACCACAAGCTAGCCTTGTCTTCTTCACGTGTAATGAAATCACCAAACAGGTTGGCCCAAGTATGAAAGCAGAAATAAACCAGTTTGCTGAGATATATTTATCAGTGGTTAATTTGTATAAGAATGAGTGCCAGTACCCAAAGCTCTGCTCAAAACCGAATACCAAGGCTGTGTAGTCTTAAATCCACCTCATACCTGTTTAACTACTACCACACATTCTCGGCCCCTTTATTTCACTCTTGCAGGCTGCTGCTTTCTTCCTTTAGTGATGTTTTTTTCCGTCTTTCTCTTTCTCCTTCTTTTTCCTTTGTGTTATTCCATCTGTTACTCTCTGAAAATATCAGATCCTTCTCCCATTTGCCTTTTATCAGAAATTCACACCTGCAGCTATATTTGAGAATGTAGTACATAATAGTAATTCTGTTATAAGAACTTCGTGATCCAGTTACCCTATTTAGTAGAGCTAGTTCTAACCTTTTATAAACCTCATCACAACAGTGGATTTAAACAAGAATGGTTGATCCCACAAACTAAAAAAGACCTTGATGAGCCAAAGACAAAATGAACAAAAGAGCATCTCAGTTTGGCTTGTAAAGGGTCAATCTTGCGTCTACCACACATGACCATAAAACTGTCCCAGTGATTGGCATAAATGGACTTCTTGGAAGGGTGTCTGGTGGCGAAGATGACATCCACCACTTCAGGTCGCCAATCAAATGCAATTAACTGCCGCCACTCAATATCCACAAACAGATGTGTCCTGATGTTTTTTTAGAACTCGGGGAAGGAGAGGCAGGGGTGGGAAGGTGTCATCACAGGTTCCACTCCGGCTGGAATACATCTCTTTATGAGCGCTCTTGTGGAAATTCTAACATGCGAAGCCTTCGACATCAAGTATTCTCAATGGTGGTGAAAAAATATAGGCAGCGTTCTCCTCTTTGTCGGCAATGCCCTACCCATCTCGGATAGAGGCAGCATTGTGATCTGCCAGACGCCACCTGTTTATTTCATTTGCTCTGGCATTCAAGGATCCCATCAGGTGGTTTGAGATCAGGATCACACCAGGTTCTTTGAGATCAGGGACATGCCTGATGCTTCAAACAACTCCAGAGACCCACGACCCACTCTGCCCTGCTTGTTGGAAAACCAAATGGCAGTAATGCTATCCGTGAGCATCTGCGCCAGCCTCTTTTTGATGGATGGTAGGAGGGAGCCAGACAATTGGCCCGCAACTCCAACAGAATTGTTATGGAGCCAGGCTTCTGTCGGAGACCAGTGTCCTCTGATCTTCACTACTGTCAGATGGCCTCAACAACTCAACAGTGGCACTTCTATCACCACTGTCATCTCTGGATGAAAAAAGGAGAGGGGCCTGTTGCTGGACTAATTGTGTTTGAGCAGCCATCAATGCAAATCGTGAGCTGTCTCTTCCTTAATTTGGATGGCCTCCAATAGATTTCCTCGGCTGAAACATTGGTATCATATCTTAATGTTCTGGATTTGCTGTATCAGAGAGAAAGAAGGCATTGAATAGCACTATATCCAGGATAGCTCAAATGATGCTAGCCTCTGCAATGCAACTTTGGCTCATTGATTGTGAACCCCAACCAGGTCACGAGTTTTGCTGCCCTCTGGAGGTGGTCTACAACTGACTGTGGTGAGCCCATCTTCAGCAGCCAGTTGTCGAAGTAGGGGATTACTGACATTCCCAACCTCCAAATGTGGGTGACAATACCACCACCACCACTTTAATAGACACCCGAAGGGCGCTGGTGAGGAAGGAGAGCACTGCAAATTAGAAATGCTCCTGGCCTACCTGTTCCATAGCTAACCTCTTTGGGACTGCAGGACGGTTATATGAAAATATGTGTCCTGCAGATCAATGCACACCATCCAGTTCCCCAAGTTTAGAGCAGCAAAGATCAGGGATAGTATGAGCATTTTGAATGTGTTCTCTTGCAAGAAGGCATTCAGCGTTAGAAGGTCTAGTATAGGCCTCCATCCTTTTTCACCAAAAGGAAACCGCAAGAGTAACACACCTCTCCTCTTTCAGACTCAGGGACCCTACTGATAGCCCCTCGGGAGTGTAACACCCATACCTCCTGTAAGAGAATAGAGAAGTGCTCTTCTAAAAGTCAGTCAGATGTGGGAGAACATTTGGTGGAGCAAAAAGAAAGGGTAGGGTATAGACATGCTGAACGATTTGTAAAACCCATCTTTCAGGTGTGATGGATAGCCACCCTGGCAGAGAAAACTGATTCCTGTCCCCCACAGTACTGAACAGAGCAGCTAAGGGCAAACTAATGATGCTTAGTGGTTGGTACAACACAGGGAGGAGACTAGGAGAACTGGTGCCCTTGCTTGCCTGCCAGACCCATGTCCTTGGCTTCAATACAATAAGATTGAGTGACGGCTGAAGCAGGTGGGGCAGCTATCGCTGTCTATAAACTAGACCCCTACAGTAGCCACTCAGTTTTCTGAACTGAAGTGGGATGTTCTTGGCAGTAGTCAAGAAACCCAGGGAGTATGCTAAGGCTCTACTGTCCTTAAACCTCTGCTAGGCAGAATAAGCTTTT
Organism: Lissotriton helveticus; assembly: GCF_964261635.1. Lineage (NCBI taxonomy): Eukaryota > Metazoa > Chordata > Amphibia > Caudata > Salamandridae > Lissotriton > Lissotriton helveticus. The sequence continues at coordinate 258,571,020 of NC_136069.1, read as the reverse complement.
TTAACAAAAATACGTATGCCATTAAGGGGCATATCCATAAGAGAGCCATAACCATGAATGAGCCAGTAAATCCTGTTTAACACATCCACATGTGGTGGTGGAGCACAATGCTGGTGCTAACCACCCGTCCCAGTCAATAAGTAGTATTGAGGCGAGTAAAAATCACATATTTGGATACATCCTGACTGTCATCAATTGTTTGAGTCAGTGAGAGCCTAAGGTCGTCAGGGACTGCTGGCAAGATCTCGCTCCCCATTTCTTAGAGGGCATGCATGTAGCAACCCAACATACAGACTGCATTGGCTGATCCCAATGCCAGGCTAGCTGAAGAGAAAATTTGTTTTCCAAACACCTCAATCTTCTTGGACTCATTACCTGGAGCTGTCATAGGGAAACAATTGGGGTTCACCTTGCTGATTAAAGCCTGACTCACCAGGGCTTCTGTGGAAGGGTGTTTAGTCAGAAAATCAGGATCGCCAAGCATCGGGTTGTGATGCATGGCCACCAGCCTAGTTACTGGTGGGAAATAATAGGGCTTTAACCAAGTACCCATTAAGGTAACAGTGAGGGTCTCACTAAATGGAAGCAAGGGCACAATCGAGGCTGGTCTAGAGAAATGGCGCTGCGCAGGTCCTAGATATATGTACTGGAGCTAGTGTGGGCCCAGAACGGATCCTAAGGAACAAGTTACTTACCTTCGGTAACATATATCTGTAAGAAACATAGGTTAGTTATAGATTCCGGTTATAGATTCCTGTTGTGATGTTATTTCACGCCCTTATTCTTTCTTTACCCCTTTCCTGCTGTTCAGCCTAGTGGTGTGTGGAATGTGATGACTGCATAGAATGCTGGGTGCATGAGGTTAGGCAGTTGGTGTCAGCAGGCTGAGCAGTAAGGATATACTGCTCCTGGTGGGGCGTACTTTATAGCCTAATTACCATATTGGCTTATCTAAGCTTCCTGTAACAGAACTACAAATAAAGATATACTTGTAACCGACATCCTGGCATCGTGAAGATTCTTACTTTGTAGCATTGGCGACGAGGATGGGAGTGTGTATCCCTTTATATTCTTGAAGGTTGAGTGTTACCCTTTATATTCTTGATGTGTGAGTGTATACCTTCATATTCTTACATGTGGGTCAGTGTATTCCACTTGTTTTTTTCTTTATTTGACGGGTGAGTGTATCCCGGTAATTTGCTTTTGGGTGAGTGTATCCCATGTATGAGTTTCATGCGAAGGGTGAGTGTATCCAGGTAATTTTTCTTTGGGTGTGTGTATCCCATGTATGAGTTTCATGTGACGGCTGAGTGTATCCCACTACGTTTCTTGTTGATGCATCTTATGTATCTTTCCTTTCTTGACATTCATTCTTCACGTACATACTTTCTTTCCTTTTGTTGCGTGTTTGGTATCCTGCCATGCTTACCGTGCTGGTCCACTATTTGCTTTACGGCGGATGTTATTCACTCTTCATAGGGAGCCGGAGACGTCTGGCGTTCTTATTTGTACGTGTTGTTCATATTCTGAGGCCTCTTATCTTCTTTGATTTCTTTTATGTTTCTTATTTCTGTGTTAATGTTGTTCTCTCTTGGCGAGAAAGGGGGTGGTGTGTGTGCTTTCTTATGTGCTTTCTCTTGTTGTATTATTGTTGCATTTGGTGTTATTTCACACCTCTCTTTTAATGCCTTTGCTTATTATATGCTTCGCATTTTCCTTCCCTACGCCACTGTTTATTTGGCATTTTGCTTCTGTTCTTTAATTCATTTTATTCATTGTTTAGGTGTAAAGGAAAAGGATATGTTGTGATGTTATTTCACGCCCTTATTCTTTCTTTACCCCTTTCCTGCTGTTCAGCCTAGTGGTGTGTGGAATGTGACGACTGCATAGAATGTTGGGTGTGTGAGAAGTTGGCCTGATGTGCAGTGCTCACTATTCTAGTGATCACTATATATCAGTCCAAACAACCCTTATTGATGATTGGTTGTAAGTCAACCTTATAGACCAGCTATCCTAGTAGCATGGATACGAGCAGTCTAAGGCTAAGACTCTAGAGGGCGTGTTAAGCCAGCTGTTTTACCATCACATTACCCCTTGAACACCCAGTGAAAGGACACCACACAAGTGTTATGAAAATAAACAGTGTATTTATTAGAATCACAACAACCCTGTACTCTTTATGAGGACAGGGTGCTAGGCACACAACAAAACTCTTACGAAAATACTTAAGTTAGCACAGTATATACAAATGCCCGAGGGGCACGAAAAACCATATACTCTAAAAGTGGAATGCGAATTACTAGCAGGTAAGTAACGATTCTCAGAGGCTTTAGAAACGCTAGGCCTACAATACTGAACACTCAGGTTAGGAGCAGGAGGCCTAGGGGAGCCACGTGCAGAGTGGGAACTCTCACGCGTAAGGCGGGAAAAAGCCTATGGAAGCTAGAAATCACAAAGTTACTGTTCTCGGGCGAACCCGACTAGGTAGGTCGAAAACGACAGTGGATCTGGACCCTTGGATAGTGAGGCTATGCTGGGGCACCGAAATGCCGAAGTTACCTAGCCCAGGGGCTGCGGCTGCATAGGTCTGAAAAGACGTCGGGATTCCTCGTTGACGAACCAGGAGCCTGAAGAAGAAGTTGCTGGCAGGCGGCCAGTGAAGAAAAGTTCGAAGAGATCCAAGCCTGGATCAGGGAAGAAGAAAACCTGAAAGCAGAGGGGACCAAGTTCTTGAATCACTAGCCAGTGATTAAGTGGGCACCAGGATGGCACCGGGCGAAGTCACCGCAGTCAGGTAAGTGGGCGCTGCTGGGCTCTGTAGTCTCACGGACCAGGAGGCGGTGTCGGCGGCCAGGATGGAGGTACGAGCTGTCCCACGATGGATGATGCTCTCGACGTCCCTGGACCCAGGATTGGGGCAACAAGTCTTGGCAAATTCAAGCCCATGCGGTGGACCAAAAATGGCGTCTTGAGTGGACCAGGAGGGTCCAGGGTACTTCTCCGATGGAGGGAAGCAAGGGCCAGTCTGGAGCAACCAGACCAGCAGCAGTGATGTCGTCGGGCGTCGTTAGGAAGGCCACAAGCCAGCGGGCTAGTAGCCAAACAACGCGGTGAGCAGCAAAAAGCAGAAGGGCCCCACGCAGATCGTGGAGATGCTGGGAGGCTGAACTTCGGTGCTGGAGCTGCTCAGGGTCGGGGCTTCTCGGTCCCCAAAGCACTCACCAGAGGATCCCTCGGCGGTCGTGCTGGAAAGAAGTCGTGCAGTCTTGAAGATGGCCGGTCCCTCGAGGTCTCGTCGCACCCACGGTTCTCAGCTTGGCTGTAGAGGTGGGTAGAGGTCAGAGGTGCCAGGGAAGCCGGTTCTCGTCGAGCTGGGCAGTCGGATTCCGGAGGAAGGACTTGCAGCAGACCGCAGTGTTCTTAAGATGGTGCCTGCGGATGCAGGGTGACTACTCCTTAGCCACAAGGGAGAATCTTGAAGAAGGAAATCTTGAAGTCCTTTCGTAGAAAGTCGTGTCTTGATTCCAAAGATGATCTAATTTGGAAGGGGGCCTGCTCCTACCTTTATCTGGGAAAAGGGGGCTGGCACGCGACTAAGTCCTGCCCTATGGGTGGGACCAGGAGGGGGGTGGTTACACCCACTTCCTTGGCGGGCTTTTCCCCAGCTCAGGGTCTGGAGTGTCCCTGGAACTGGTTCAAGCCGGCCTATGCATAGTGAGCACCGGGGTGCCACTTGCAGTCACCTTCCTCTGAAGCCCTGCCTACCTAGGATACACAAAATCCTGTCTGGGACGGTGCTGGCACCGCCCCTGGCAGGAAACCCTTTGTCCTTATCTCCTGCTCTGGGAGGACTCCCAGCAGCAGGAGGGCAGACTTGTGTCTCGGTGGCAGCATCCATTTTGTGGAGCTGAGGCTCTGTTTGACTTTAACCGGGGTTAGGGGTTACATACATGTCATGTCTCTCTAGAAGGGTGGAATGCTAACCCCGTCGCCAGAATTGGCGAGGGGTTAGTATTCCAATTCGTATGACACCTTACTCGACATGTTTTGATAAAGCGATACCAGAGTTGGCATATAACCGCGAGGATTATAATGCACTTAAGAGTATATGGTATGCGATATCATGGAAACGGCTAAGGGATAGATCCCGAAAGCCGCAGACAGGCTCAGCTCATGCCAGAGCACCATCTCACACGATTCCAAGCACTCTGCCTTCAGGATTGTTAAGGCCTGCCATAGGAGTGACTGATAGGAGATCTGTGTGTCCATTTTAGGGTTAGATATAGGTATACTATATCTAAAGCAAAGGGTGAGTAACACCACCTTGCCCCAGCTGTCGTGCAGCCAGTTGTGTCATTTTAGTTAGTCAGCCCAGGGGTGGCATAATACATGCTTCAGCCCCTGGGAGACTTCTGGGTGCACCTCAGCCCTGGGTACAGGGACTTGGAGAGGGCCCAGTGCCAATTCAGTACCTGAGTACAATTTGGATAGAGAGAACAGCTAGGCTGTGGGTCTGATTAGCAGGCCCACAGCCAGGGAAAGTCGTAAACCAGTGTAGCAAAAAGCAAAAATCTGGGTGATCATAGGATTGCAGACCCTACTCTCCTACATGACCCCCCCCCCCCCCCCCCAAACTTTGGGACAATAAACTAACCTTGACCAGGTGAGTCTTCTTGCTCTAAGTGGAAATACCTGGAGAGCCCATCAGCATTGCTGTGATCAGTACCAGGTCTATGCTCCACTGTAAAATCCATCCCCTGTAGGGAAATGGACCACCTAAGCAGTTTGGGGTTTTCACCCTTCATCTGATTTAGCCACAAGAGGGGCTTATGGTCGGTCTGAATGGTGAAGTGAGTGCCAAACAAGTAGGCCCTCAGCTTCTTCAGGGCCCAAACCACAGCAAAGGCCTCCATCTCAATAGCTGACCAATTTTTCTCTCTGGGGGTCAGCCTCCTACTAATGAAAGCAATAGGCTGATCATTACCATCAAAATTCAGTTGAGACAGAACAGCTCCCACACCCAACTCAGAAGCATCTGTTTGGACAATGAATGGCTTGGAGTAATCTGGACTCTTGAGGATAGGTGCTGTGCACATGGCCTGCTTTAGGTCATTGAATGCTTTCTGACAGCTTGCTGTCCACTGAACTTTCTTTGGCATCTTTTTGCTTGTCAGGTCATTAAGGGGGGTCACTATGGACCCATAATTTCTGACAAACTTTCTGTAGTAACCAGTCAGGCCCAAGAAAGCTCGAACCTGAGTCTGGGTGATTGGAGGAGCCCAGTCCTTGATGGCCTGTATTTTACTCTCCAATGGCTGAACCTGGCCTCCACCTACAAGGTGGCCCAGGTATACAACCTGTGTCTGCCCTATCTGGCACTTAGTGGCCTTGATAGTGAGGCCTGCCTTTTGCAGAGCCTCTAACACTTTCCTCAGGTGGACCAGGTGATCCTCCCAGGTGGAGCTAAAGACAGCAATATCGTCAAGATATGCTGCACAGAAGTCATCCAGCCCAGTGAGGACTTGATTCACCAACCTTTGGAAGGTGGCAGGTGCATTTTTCAATCCAAAGGGCATTACCACAAATTGATAATGCCCACCAGGTGTAGAAAATGCTGTCTTGGGTTTGGCCTCCTCAGCTAACCTGATTTGCCAATACCCAGCTGTCAAATCAAATGTACTTAAGAAGTTGGCAGAAGCCAATTTATCTATAAGTTCATCTGCTCTTGGTATTGGGTGGGCATCAGTCTTAGTGACTGCATTGAGGCCTCTGTAGTCTACGCAAAACCTCATCTCTTTCTTACCACCATGGGTGTGAGGTTTTGGCACTAGAACTACTGGGCTAGCCCAAGGGCTATCTGAGGGCTCAATGACTCCCAGCTCCAACATTTTCTGCACTTCAGTTTTGATGCAGTCTCTAACATGATCAGGCTGTCTGTAGATTTTACTCTTGACAGGCAGACTGTCTCCAGTGTCAACATCATGGGTACACCAATCAGTTTGGCTGGGTGTCAGAGAGAACATATGCCTGAAGGATTGCAGAACTTGCCTGCAATCCTGTTGCTGATGTTCAGTGAGGCTTCCACAAAAGACAACACCATCTACTGATCCATCATCAGGATTCTGAGTGAGCAGGTCTGGGAGAGGGTCACTCTCTTCCTCCTGTCCCTCATCTGTGGCCATGAGCAAGCTCATGTCCTTCCTGTCGACATATGCTTTGAGCCTGTTGACATGGAGCACTCTGAGAGGGCTCCTGGGAGTTCCAAGGTCCACCAAGTAGGTAACCTCTCCCTTTTGCTCAATGATGGTGTGGGGCACAGACCATTTGTCTTTCAGAGCTGCTGGGGCCACTGGCTCCAGCACCCACACCTTCTGTCCTGGCTGGTACACAGTCAGAACAGCCTTTTGGTCATGCCAAGCTTTTTGGAGTTCTTGGCTGGCCTCAAGGTTTTTAGATGCCTTTTCCATATACTCAGCCATCCTGGAGCGGAGACCAAGTACATAGTCCACTATGTTGGTTGCAGGCTTTTTGAGAGGTCTCTCCCATCCTTCCTTCACCAAACACAGGGGTCCCCTCACAGGATACCCATACAGAAGCTCAAACGGGCTGTAGCCAACCCCCTTCTGTGGGACCTCTCTGTAAGCAAACAAGAGGCAGGGGATCAGGACATCCCATCTTCTCCTAAGAGGTTCAGGTAGTCCATGAATCATCCCTTTGAGGGTCCTGTTGAATCTCTCAACAAGCCCATTGCATTGTGGGTGGTAGGGTGTGGTGAACTTGTAGTTCACCCCACACTCCTTCCACATTGCAGTCAGATATCCTGACATGAAGTTTGCACCTCTGTCAGAAACGACCTCCTTTGGAAAACTCACTCTGGAGAACACTCCAACTAGGGCTCTTGCCACCACAGGAGCTGTGGTGGTCCTCAGGGGTATAGCTTCAGGATACCTGGTGGCATGGTCCACCACCACCAGTATAAACTTGTGCCCTGATGCTGTCTGGGGTTCCATTGGACCAACAATGTCAATCCCCACTCTTTCAAAGGGAACCCCCACCACAGGTAGTGGTATGAGGGGGGCCTTTGTGGTGCCACCTGACTTACCACTGGCTTGGCAAGTGACACAGGAGCGACAAAACTCCTTGGTATTCTCATTCATATGGGGCCAGTGAAAGTGTGAGACAAGCCTGTCCCAAGTCTTTGTCTGACCTAAATGACCTGCAAGGGGAATCTCATGGGCCAAGGTGAGAAGGAAACCTCTCAGAGACAAGGGGATGACCAGCCTCCTGGTTGCACCAGGCTTGGGGTCTCTTGACTCAGAGTACAGGAGTCCATCTTCCCAGTATACCCTGTGGGCACCTGTGGCATTCCCTGCAGCCTCAGCAGCAGCCTGCTGTCTGAGGGGTTCAAGGGAAGGGCAGTCTACTGTTCCTTCCCCAGGTCTGCTCTGGAGGGTCCCCCTGAGCCCAGAAACTCAACTTGATCAAGTTCAAGCTCTTTAGGCTCAGTTTCCCTCAGCTCTCTCAGATCAGCCTCCTCAGAGACTTGATCCTCAACCTGGGGCAAGGGGGAAGGCAAAGCCTTACCCTTACTGCTCTTCTTCTTGGAAGGTGTCTGGTCCATTCTTTCAGGATCCAGCACCTGTTCAGTGGGGCATCTCCTGGCCTGTGACCTAGTCACAGCAAGCACATGTGCTGGCAAGCCTAACATCTCCATGTGAGTCCTCTGCTCCACTTCTGACCATAGTGATGACTCCAAATCATTGCCCAACAAACAATCAACTGGGAGGTCTGAACTGACTACAACTTTCTTTTGTCCCTTCACTCCACCCCAGGAGAAAGCCACAATCGCCATACTATGACTAGTAGTGACGTTGCTGGCATTGGTCACCAGGAAATCAGTACCTGGCATGATCTGTCCAGGGTCCACAAAGTTAGGTGTCACCATGGTGACACTGGCACAAGTGTCCCTATAGGCCTGAGCCATCTTGCCATTAATCAAAGGTGTCTGCCTGTATTTGCCCAAAGTATTGGGACTTATGTCAGGGGATATATCCATATCCCCTGTACAGACAAGGACAGCCTGAGTGAGTGTGCCAACTAAGTTGTCAGACCCCTCAGTTCCCAAGGTTAACCCAACTAATGCCTTGGGAGGTACACTACCACTACTGACTGTACTAGGGGGTGCAGTTGCCTTAGGGGCTGTAGTGGCAGGAGTTTGTCCTCCTCTTTTGGTGCACTCACTAAACCAGTGAGACTTACTTTTGCAGTACTGGCACCACCTCTTTGACTGGCCTTCTTGAGTCTTCTTCTTCTGGGAAGCCTGACCCCCACCCTCTTTGGTTTGTTGGGGACCTGGTGAAGACTTCTGGTCATTTTGTTCACTTTTGGCATTATGCTTCTGGTCTGCTTTCTTCTGACCACCCTGGTTCTGGTTCTGCTTGATCCTTGTCCTGACCCATTTGTCTGCCTTCTTTCCCAATTCTTGGGGAGAGGTCAGATCTGAATCAACAAGGTGCTGGTGCAACAACTGGTTCTGACAATTATTTAAAATTTGTTCTCTCATCATCAGATTATACAATCCTGTGTAATCAGTAACCTTGCTACCCAGCAACCAGCCCTCCAAAGCCTTAGTGGCCCTATCCACAAAGTCAGACCAGTCCTGAGACGGAGTTTTCTGGGTGTCTCTGAACAGCAACCTGTACTGCTCAGTGGTTAAGCCAAACCCATCAATCAGTGCATTTTTCAGGACCTGGTAATCATTAGCATCCTCCACTCTTGTAGTGAGGAGCTTATCTCTACCTTTACCATCAAAGGAGAGCCACAGTATAGCTGCCCACTGACTCCGGGGAATGCACTGCACAGTGCAGGCCCTCTCCAGAGCAGCCATCCATTTCTGGATGTCATCCCCTTGCTTAAAGGGGGGCACTATCTTAGTCAGGTGTTTAGTATCTAAACCCTTCTCTCTATCTCTTGGGAGATTGCTGCCACCAGTGGGAGCTAACCCACTCATCTGCTGCTCTCTAGCCAGGGCAAGCTTCTCTTTGGCCAGGGCAATTTCTTCCCTTTCAATCCTCAGAGTAGCCTGTCTCATCCTAGCTTCATGCTCCATTCTCTGAGGGGAAGTCAATCTCCTTTGGGGAGAGTTCCTTCTCCTCTGAGAAGAGGCATTAGAGTGCATAGATCTATTGGAGTCCCTAGAAAGAGATCTATCTCTCCTAACTCCAAGGTTAGGCCTACTTAGGGTCAGTACTGGGGGTCCCCCAGATCCTAGCCCAAGCAAGTCTAAGTTGGCCCTAGTTAGCCTTCTGACTACCTCAAGACCTTTGTCTACCTCATCCCCAGAGAGTTCCCCTTGATCCTCCTCCTCAACTGCATTGGCAATGTTGGGGAGGTCTGGATCTCCAGAGGTGCCCTCTAAGGCTGGCATATTCCCATCTAGCTGAGAAAGCTTTCTCGCATCATAAGTCTCTAAGAGACCTATTAAAAAGGGAATGGTGGGGTTAGACCCCTGTTTCAGTTTCCTGGAGGTACACACTTGTCTCATCTCCTGAAAACTGAGAGCTGCATATCTTGATTTGACCTGTGGAGGGTCAACATCCACAAGGGGAGTCTCAGTAGATTCTCCTTGGGTAGACATGCTCTTTCTAGTGAGGTGTAAGTGGTGCACTTACCTACACTATATGTTTGCCTACTGATCCCTTGCTAGAGTTGTAGTTTAGGGTGTGCTAGGCCCTAGGAGCTACAACAGCTGGTTCAGTAGAACTCAGAGTATTCTAAGCTAAGTTATATGTACCTTTAGTACTTATGTGATCTTTCACAAGATATTCTTAGGATATGTGTGGTAAAACAACAGCAAGCTCAAATCCCAACCGCTGCTCACCAATGTGAGAAGTTGGCCTGATGTGCAGTGCTCACTATTCTAGTGATCACTATATATCAGTCCAAACAACCCTTATTGATGATTGGTTGTAAGTCAACCTTATAGACCAGCTATCCTAGTAGCATGGATACGAGCAGTCTAAGGCTAAGACTCTAGAGGGCGTGTTAAGCCAGCTGTTTTACCATCACATTACCCCTTGAACACCCAGTGAAAGGACACCACACAAGTGTTATGAAAATAAACAGTGTATTTATTAGAATCACAACAACACTGTACTCTTTATGAGGACAGGGTGCTAGGCACACAACAAAACTCTTACGAAAATACTTAAGTTAGCACAGTATATACAAATGCCCGAGGGGCACGAAAAACCATATACTCTAAAAGTGGAATGCGAATTACTAGCAGGTAAGTAACGATTCTCAGAGGCTTTAGAAACGCTAGGCCTACAATACTGAACACTCAGGTTAGGAGCAGGAGGCCTAGGGGAGCCACGTGCAGAGTGGGAACTCTCACGCGTAAGGCGGGAAAAAGCCTATGGAAGCTAGAAATCACAAAGTTACTGTTCTCGGGCGAACCCGACTAGGTAGGTCGAAAACGATAGTGGATCTGGACCCTTGGATAGTGAGGCTATGCTGGGGCACCGAAATGCCGAAGTTACCTAGCCCAGGGGCCGCGGCTGCATAGGTCTGAAAAGGCGTCGGGATTCCTCGTTGACGAACCAGGAGCCTGAAGAAGAAGTTGCTGGCAGGCGGCCAGTGAAGAAAAGTTCGAAGAGATCCAAGCCTGGATCAGGGAAGAAGAAAACCTGAAAGCAGAGGGGACCAAGTTCTTGAATCACTAGCCAGTGATTAAGTGGGCACCAGGATGGCACCGGGCGAAGTCACCGCAGTCAGGTGAGTGGGCGCTGCTGGGCTCTGTAGTCTCACGGACCAGGAGGCGTTGTCGGCGACCAGGATGGAGGTACGAGCTGTCCCACGATGGATGATGCTCTCGACGTCGCTGGACCCAGGATTGGGGCAACAAGTCTTGGCAAATTCAAGCCCACGCGGTGGACCTAAAATGGCGTCTTGAGTGGACCAGGAGGGTCCAGGGTACTTCTCCGATGGAGGGAAGCAAGGGCCAGTCTGGAGCAACCAGACCAGCAGCAGTGATGTCGTCGGGCGTCGTTAGGAAGGCCACAAGCCAGCGGGCTAGTAGCCAAACAACGCGGTGAGCAGCAAAAAGCAGAAGGGCCCCACGCAGATCGTGGAGATGCTGGGAGGCTGAACTTCGGTGCTGGAGCTGCTCAGGGTCGGGGCTTCTCGGTCCCCAAAGCACTCACCAGAGGATCCCTCGGCGGTCGTGCTGGAAAGAAGTTGTGCAGTCTTGAAGATGGCCGGTCCCTCGAGGTCTCGTCGCACCCACGGTTCTCAGCTTGGCTGTAGAGGTGGGTAGAGGTCAGAGGTGCCAGGGAAGCCGGTTCTCGTCGAGCTGGGCAGTCGGATTCCGGAGGAAGGACTTGCAGCAGACCGCAGTGTTCTTAAGATGGTGCCTGCGGATGCAGGGTGACTACTCCTTAGCCACAAGGGAGAATCTTGAAGAAGGAAATCTTGAAGTCCTTTCGTAGAAAGTCGTGTCTTGATTCCAAAGATGATCTAATTTGGAAGGGGGCCTGCTCCTACCTTTATCTGGGAAAAAGGGGCTGGCACGCGACTAAGTCCTGCCCTATGGGTGGGACCAGGAGGGGGGTGGTTACACCCACTTCCTTGGCGGGCTTTTCCCCAGCTCAGGGTCTGGAGTGTCCCTGGAACTGGTTCAAGCCGGCCTATGCATAGTGAGCACCGGGGTGCCACTTGCAGTCATCTTCCTCTGAAGCCCTGCCTACCTAGGATACACAAAATCCTGTCTGGGACGGTGCTGGCACCGCCCCTGGCAGGAAACCCTTTGTCCTTATCTCCTGCTCTGGGAGGACTCCCAGCAGCAGGATGGCAGACTTGTGTCTCGGTGGCAGCATCCATTTTGTGGAGCTGAGGCTCTGTTTGACTTTAACCGGGGTTAGGGGTTACATACATGTCGTGTCCCCTGAATCTGTCTATTTTCCAGGTTTCCTGAACTTTAACAAACCGGCAGTTAGAGCCCAAAGAGGCAGGGCCATGGGTGGTCTTACCATTTGGGTTCGTCAGGTAGCTGGTGTTTCTGTAAAGGAGGTTTTTATTGATTGTCCGGACATATTGATAATCAGAATGGAACTAAGAAGTGGCCTAAACATACTGCTTGTTAATGTGTATGCAAGAGGCATTGCGGGAGCCCGCGTGTCACCTACTCTCACATGTTTGGATGACTTCCTGGGTTCCACCCAACTAACTGGTCATGTGATAGTGATGGGGGATTTTAACACCTGTTTTGAACCTTTAGGCAGTGAGGATGGACTATTAACTGATGATGAGGACAGGACATGGGGGATTCCCACTCTTGAGTTACCCCCGATTCCCAAATGGTCTCAAACAGCAACATTTATTAAAGGTTTTTGTCTAAACTGGGGGCTGCGCGCCCTGAATGGACGCACACGCTCCGATAGGGTAGGCAATTTTACTTTCTTTAATGGCAGACACAGTAGTCGCATTGATTATATCTTAGTTGATATTAAAATGTGGCATTTAGTTCTGGACATGACAGTTAAAATTCGTCCAGAAAGTGACCATGAACCGCTCTTAGCGGAACTAAAGGACATGAGTTTTGCAGGGCCGATCGTTCGACAGACCAATCCCGTACAAGAGGCTGTGGTTTTATCTAATGACATGAGGAGGGTGCGATGGCAAAAAGTTTCTGTAGACCTGGAAGCACGTGCCAAGATCAGAAGCCTGGTATCAAATTCTATATTGGAAATTGATAAATGTGAAAATCAGGACACGCTGATTACATCAATCACGGATATCCATGCCAGCTTGTTTTTGTCACAAAAAACTTTGTTTGTTAAATTTGTGGTCAACAAGGGTAGGGGGATGGTTAAGAAACCAGCTAACTGGTTTAATGATGCCTGCCGTGAGTCCCATAAGTCTCTGTTTATGGCCCTGAAATCTAAAAATCCAGCCTCAATTAAAACCTGTAGGAAGGCGTACAAAGTTGCTAAATATCGGGCCAAAACTGTATGGGACGACGAGCGATGGTGCCTTCTTGCTGAGGCCTGTGGCTCTAGGAATTTCCAACGCTTTTGGCACCTGCTTAGGTGGGGCCAGTCCCAGGACGACCGCCCTAGCCCTGCATCCATTGAACAACAAAAATGGGTGTCATATTTTGAGGAACAATTTAGCCGTCAAGGCCTTACGCAGGTCGCCATTAACTGGCCGATTTCTTTTGACACACTTGTGTTTACGGCGAAAGAGGTAGAGTCTGTCCTGAAAGCCATCCCCAGGGGCAAAGCGCCCGGTCCGGATTGTATCCCAGCGGATCTATTCCAACAAGATCAGGACCTATGGGTACCATACCTAGTGCATTTGGTAAATGCGCTGGCAGTGGGTGCCAGGGTTCCTGAGTCCTGGGCTGGCGCTGAAATTCTGCCCATATTCAAGAAGGGTGATCGGTCGGTTCCTTCGAACTACCGGCCGATCAGCCTGATTGATGCAGTTCAGAAGATCACCGCTCGCCTTGTTCTGTCAAGGGTTCAGGCTTGGATTGAGGAATTTAACATTCTTACTCCTCTCCAAGCAGGGTTTAGACCCTTTGTGAGCACCCTGGACCAGGCGTTTCGCTTCATGCTCCTGCATTGGAAGACGGTTACCTTGGGCAAAGGCAATTTATATGCCGCTTTCGTGGATCTTCGATCCGCGTTCGATCTAGTCCCGAGGGCCGGTCTTTGGAATTGCCTATTGGATATGGGGATGCCTCCCATTTTGGTCCGGCTTATAGTGAATCTCTATGCCCAAACATTCGCATTTGTACGATGGGGTAAACCGGGTGAGGTGACAGAGAAATTTCCAGTGGCTAAGGGTGTCAGGCAAGGTTGTGTTTTGGCACCGACCTTGTTCTCTCTATATATTAATAGAGTTACCAAGTATTTTGACAACTCTTCCACGGATGCTCCAATTTTGGCCGGCATGAGAATCCCCCTGCTCATGTTCGCTGACGATACTCTCTTGCTCTCACGTACCAGGCAGGGCTTGCAGAATGCCCTGTCAAGGTTCGAGAGTTTCTGCAGCGAACATGAGCTGGAGGTGAATGTCTCCAAAACCAAATGTATGGTTTTAAGGGGGAGAAAGTTAATAAATGCCAGGGTCACCTTGGGGGGTATCCCCCTGGAGCAAACAAAACACTTCACCTACCTGGGTGTTACTTTTAGCGACACTCTGAGCTGGACTCACCAGATTGAACTAATGACCATGAAACAGAAACAGTTAGGCGGAGCATTGATAAAAGAGCACAAAGGGTCATTTACTAGGCCAATGTCTCCGCTCATTAAGATCTATGGTGGCAAGGTTCTACCAGAGATTCTTTATGGTGCCGAATTATGGGGTGGCAGCAATCTGGATTCCTTAAAGCACGCGCACAACAAGTTTTTAAGACAGGCAGTAGGGCTTCCTCTGTCGACTCAAATAATCCCCCTCCTCTATGATCTAGGTTGTCATCCGGTGGTAGACCAGGCAAGACTCCGTCCCCTTACTTTCTGGCGCCGTTTATGGACTACGCCAGAACTCCATTACTATGCAGAAGCTTGTTTGGAGGTTAAGAATAGCCCTGGTGCCTCTAACATTGGATGGTTTAGAGACCTTAAGTCTACCCTATTGGCCCTCGGTTATGGTGATCTGTGGTCCTCGCCCGACTCAGCCATTTTCCCCTCTAAAAGGGATCTTAAAATTAGTTACTGGAACTGGGTGACCCACAACATGTACATGGAAACTAACTCGTGCAGCCTCACTGGCTTGTTTATTGTACATAAGGATATACCCAAGCTAGAGGGGTTCTGGGACATCATTACTAAACCCCTGGACCGCAAATTATTTTTTCAATTTAGATTCGGTTCACTTCCCATCGGGGAGTTTACAAGAAAATGGGGAACAGTTAGCTCTGGCTTTTGTCTAAACTGTCAAGGTATCAGGGAAAGCGTAGAGCACCTGTTATATGTGTGCCCCCTATATTCTGCCCCCAGAGTCAAATGGCTAAAGCCTGTGTGCAGGCCTCTAGGAACTAGATTGGCTGTCGAAGCCACAAGATTGTCAAAAGTTACCCTGGATCCCCTCATTGTTGTGGGGGTGGCTAAATTTCTCGGGTGGGCATGGGCGCTTAGAAGCAGGTCCATCAAAAACAATTGTATTGTGACCGCATAGTCTTCTGTAACATGCTGATGTTGGTTGTCCATGTGTGTTTATTCTTTTCTTTTAATTGTATAATTGTTTAAGAAGCTGATTAGTTTACTACTGATTTAATACTTGTATTAACTGTTTAATATGTATATATATTGTATTTTTTTTATTTGTCTTTTATGATTGACTAATCGAATAAAGACTTCTTGAACTGAACTGAACATGTCGTGTCCCTCTAGAAGGGTGGAATGCTAACCCCGTCGCCAGAATTGGCGAGGGGTTAGTATTCCAATTCGTATGACACCTTACTCGACATGTTTTGATAAAGCGATACCAGAGTTGGCATATAACCGCGAGGATTATAATGCACAAGAGTATATGGTATGCGATATCATGGAAACGGCTAAGGGATAGATCCCGAAAGCCGCAGACAGGCTCAGCTCATGCCAGAGCACCATCTCACACGATTCCAAGCACTCTGCCTTCAGGATTGTTAAGGCCTGCCATAGGAGTGACTGATAGGAGATCTGTGTGTCCATTTTAGGGTTAGATATAGGTATACTATATCTAAAGCAAAGGGTGAGTAACACCATCTTGCCCCAGCTGTCGTGCAGCCAGTTGTGTCATTTTAGTTAGTCAGCCCAGGGGTGGCATAATACATGCTTCAGCCCCTGGGAGACTTCTGGGTGCACCTCAGCCCTGGGTACAGGGACTTGGAGAGGGCCCAGTGCCAATTCAGTACCTGAGTACAATTTGGATAGAGAGAACAGCTAGGCTGTGGGTCTGATTAGCAGGCCCACAGCCAGGGAAAGTCGTAAACCAGTGCAGCAAAAAGCAAAAATCTGGGTGATCATAGGATTGCAGACCCTACTCTCCTACATGGTGCATGAGGTTAGGCAGTTGGTGTCAGCAGGCTGAGCAGTACGGATATACTGCTCTGGTGGGGCGTACTTTATAGCCTAATAACCATCTTGGCTTATCTAAGCTTCCTGTAACAGAACTACAAATAAAGATATACTTGGACCCTACATCCTGAAGATTCTTACTTTGTAACATTTCCTTACTTTAGAATAAATCCCAGGCATCAGACTGAATCCGGAAAGTTTTTTCAACAGCAGTATCTCTGCGCGTCGGAAGGTGATGTCGGTTGGCTCCGTATTTGTTGTTGGCGTCATGTCGCTGGGATGATGTCACCGTAGATACTTAGACGCCGCCCACGCACACTGACATCAGTTCTGTAAATGACTTTCCACGCCAGAAACACAGAGCCATGCAAGACACTGACCACTGGTTCAACAATGTACAGTAGAAGGCCACTCTCTGGCATTTCCTAGTCACTACCATCATGTAAGCAAGGGAAAAGCCAGTCTGAACAATTCTGTGTTCTTGAAGAATGTGGTTGAGTTCATCTCTCAAGTTGGGATTTGTAGGGTTTCTACAAGTTCTATGGACTGTTTTCCAAGTTTTTGTTGACTGAAAGTTTATTCAATGACCAGAGCTTTCTGGATATTGTGTCGGGGGTTCATTTCTACATGCAACACAGCCTTCAGCACTAGCAGGCTTTATGAATGCCAGAAGAGAGCAAGACTGCATTGCACAAAATTCAGACAGATTCTGGTTGCCTGGTTCTGCAACCTTCATATGATTTTCTTAGGCCTCTGCTTTAGATTATATAGATGAATACCTTATATAATGAGTGGTGCTATCAACATGATGTGATATGTGATATCTTGATATCGAGCTTTGGAGAAAGTTAGTGTTGCTGTGTGACGAAGCATAATTACTAGCCAAAACAGAGAGAGATGGAGTGTAGAACATCTATCTGTTGCATGATGCACGTGGATTTTAAAGAAAAGCACTCTGCACTGGAAGTCAGAGCAGCTCTCCAATCCAGGCTGAGGAGGGACTCAATTTTCTCAGACCAAAAATTATTACAGCATTCCGTGTATGTATTGAAGCCTCTTAGCTGTCTTTGCAGGAAGGCTCAAGTAAGAAGATTACAAAAATCAAAGTGAAACTGACCAAAGGCGTCCACTATCACCATCTTAAGAGTAAAAGTCCTGAAAAGGTGAACATGCAATTACACAGGAGGATGCTAAAAGAAGTTTCAGAAACTGTAGTTAGTTGGGAGAGAAGAGATACATTGCTGTCAGTTAACACGCTGACATCTGTATCCACTCTTGCAGGTATGGGGCAGGAAACCCAAGGCCCGGAGTCAAAGACAACCCTCTCCACCCACGGTTAGGTTTAATTTCCCGCCAAAAGAATCTGAAATCTTAAGGTGCTCATTTGCACTTGGTTGATTGTCATCTACTAGCATAGCGCATCCAGCATCATGGGGAGTGAATGTCAAGGAGCATGCATCTCTCGCACCCCTTGTGCCATAGCGGTGGAGAGCCACTGCAGCCACGAGATGAAAGATTTCAAGAGTAGTAACCAGCATTTAACCACAAACCAAGTCCGGCTACAGCTGCACTTCGGTTCTGCTGCCACTTACCGAATACATATACTTCAATGTAACAAATGTATGAAAAACATTCCAGATGCTATTGATGGGACCACAAATGCACGCATCAGCAATGCAGGAATGCAAACTTCAATTTGATAAAATTGCAAAAAAGTATGACTCGCAGACCGTCATAGCGCAGATCGTCTTTGCAGTCATTACAGCTTTAATCTATACAGCATAGTGTAGATTGTCATTTGCATTACGTTAAACAATAAATTATTTTTTACCTGAAAAAGTGCAGAAATGTAACTTGTCTATAACCTAGTGAAGGTGATTTCAATATCACAAAGAAAATAGAACAAGGTTTCGAAAAGGGTGCAAATTTAATTATGAAATATGGTAAATAAATAGCATCAATCTTATTTTTTGACAGATCAATCTAATTAAGACCAGACAGGAGAGAATCTTGAGACCCTGTATATTAAAAAGGCATGGGTTTATCTGTATTCAAGTTTATTTGATTCAGACAACCATGAAATTACTTATCAAGAGGAAAAAGATTTGATTATATTATTACAAAGAAATCATTATTTTCATTGTACAACAAAAAGATACTCGGAAAAAAATCTCTTTTTATGGGGTTCCCTTCTTAAATAAATGCTACAATGCCCTTCTAACTTGGACTTGCCCTGTTTTCCATAACTTCTGGGAAACTTGCCAGCAGTATCGACGGTCGCCGTGAGGGAAACGGCCATCTGGACTCTCCCGCATTTGTTGCTGTGAGGGAAACGGTCATCCAACGCCATTTGCCCACCAAACCATCGCCGCGAGGGGAACGGCTACACGAGGGACTACATCCTCCAGAAGTCCCAGCGCCTCACACAGCCAGTGATGCTGACACCACGACAGGAGGCGCAATAAGAACCGCGCAACACTCCCGCGGCACGGGACGCGCGTGGGTCACGCACGGGCAAAGCCTGGGCCAAGGGCGCGCCCGTCTGAGCCAGTCCGAGGCTGGGCTGGGCCACCCCTCTTGGTTGAGAACCTAAGGTACTGTTAATGTTGCCAGCACAGCAAAATATAAACCTAAATAGAGTTGGGGCTACAAGTTGGGAATACTGTTGAGAAAAGTCGTAGTCCCTAATTCTATTGAATTCCATGTAACAAGCCGTTTTTAAGAACTATTGTGGGCTGGGGTGGCCTAGAAAACTAAACCACTATGGGTAAACATACTCCCCCATCCTTTAGACCAACAACTAGGCAGAAAGCTGCTTTACCTACGCCAATTGTTAAATCAACTGCTATTGATAAAATGTTGCAGCAGGCAAAAGGAGTCGTCTCCAGCGAAATTGAACGCACAGAGAGACGTCTCTCATTGACTCCAGCGATACCAAGCATCTCCCCAATCAAAGATGTTGAGCTATCCCATTCTCCCCAAATAATGGTGGCTTCTACCGAGTTAGAATTAACCTGTGCCCAAGAATTTACAGCTGGGGGAACCAACAGTAGGACTGGCATGGGCGGGGAAGTAAAAAAGAGAGGAGGTCCTAGGAAGCAAACTGCTCATAAAAGAGGGAAACAGGTGAAAAACACTCCTGTGGTGGCTGTAGATAACTCGGCGGGAGGTCAAGGGCCAATGAAAGTAGCCCCAAACCCCTGGAGCCCCCAGATGGGTACTACAACTGTTTACAGAGCTTAAGGTCCTCTTCGAACTGCTTATAAAATCTGAATTCGAAGTGGCTATGAGACGCATCGATAAGCTAACTTCAACGATGGTCTCGTGGGGGTCTAAAACTGATTCTATCTGCCAAACAGTTGAACACATTAAACAACCTAATCACTGTACTGCTTCCCCACGAAACCTGGAAGCTCTACTTGCCATTTCACTGTTACCTCCTCCCGGGGATCAGGAAAAACCTGCTAACATGCAAGCTTGCACAGGGACTGCTCCTCCCGCCCAACAAAACCTGGCCTTAGCAATTTCCCAAAATAGGCCGTCTTACCCCACAGTCCATGTACAAGAATTTAGGCCCATGGTAAACACCCCAGATCTGCTAATAGGACATCATCCACAAAGAAACCCCACCATAGACACTAGGAACACACCCCATCTCAGGACGAGGGTAAAGATCTCAACACTCCCTCGTATAGATCTTCACCCAGCATCCACACCCTATGTTGTTATACTAGCTGGAGTTCCAGAGCTGGAAAATGACTGAGGGGAGACATACCCAGAACTAAAAAACAAAGTTACACAGTGGTTAAATAAATACAGACCACTCCCCGTTTTAACAAACAGTGACATTTTGTTTGCACGTAGGGTTGGTTGGCTGGGACAGACCCGTAAGGAAATTTCGGGGGATTGTGTCTTGATCAACTTTAGGGATAGGAGAGCGGTCCAGCACATCCTGGGATGGAGAACCTCAGAGGAGACGGGAGCCGTCCAAACACTATCCTTGGACTACTTCTACCCTCCAACTCAGTTGGTTGATGAAATAGGAAGAGTTTACAGGAAATGGGAATTGAAAGCCCAGAGTGCCAATACCCATAATATGGGACAGGGACGTGAGGACACAGTGTCATTCAACATTCCAGTGAGCAATAGATTTAGCTCCCTGGACTTGGTTGACTGACTAAATTCCATACCTAAAAGCCTAACACCCTTTACTGAGCACACAGTGGAGTCCTACAACTGTGGAAAAACTAAGAGCAGGGATGAGTTAGCCACAAAAACTCACGAACTTTCAACATCTTGCACTAACCCCGGTGGCCCTATTGAGCCGAGCAGGGACCCTGATAACATCCTGGTAAACTTAGGAACCCATGAGCAGGCCAGCACCTCCCACCAGTTAACATCTGGTGAAGGGAGACAACAACTATATGAAATCCCAAACCCAGAGGTGTCCCAATATCCCAAGACCCTATCATGGAATATAGCAGGGCTTAGTTCATAAATGGACCTCCCTGATTGGGGAGAGTTCATTGATAGTCATCAACTATGCCTCTTCCACGAAACATGGTCTAGGGCAGACTTGCATAGAGTGGGTTATGTTACATATATTACTCCAGCAGTCCAGGGGCTTAGGGGGAGACCCTTAGGGGGTTTATGCATATGGGTCGAAACACACGAGATGTAGTATTAAAATGGTAGAAACTACCTCTCCTGATATTCTGTGCATTCTTCTTTCCTTCCTAAACTCACCCGAAGACAGCAGTTATTAATATTTACTCTAGCCCAGTGAGGTTGGGGCAAACCTCCTCGATAATAAATTGTCTAGAAACTTTTTTGCATACGGTACTAGAACATACATATGTAATTATTGGCGGTGACTTCAATTGCCATTATGAGCCCCTAAATGGCATTGACAATTGTATTACGAGTCACGAAAACTAGGTCCGGCCCATTCACGACTGCAATAGCTATCCAGTAAGGGGATGGACCCCTTTAGTCTTACAGATGAATTCACTAACATACAGTCACTCTCTCAGGGCATGTAATGGCTGCTTTCCCTCCGACAGTCCGGGAAAATTTACTTTTAACAAGATAGGGCAGGCCTCTATAATTGATTATATTTTGGTCGGCGTAGATCTATGGCACAAAACTATTGACTTTTCGGTCAAGCCTAGATCTGAAAGTGACCATAATCCGTTGGTACTAGAAATAGCCCTCCCTCAGTTCAAGGTTCTACAGAGCACATCCCCACGAGTAGTCCCAAACTTAATCACCTCCGAAGGGGGTGGGAGAGTGCGGTGGGAAACTTTTGTTCAATCACTGGATAAACTGGCCGCCCTTTATAATAAAGTCATTCCCTTTTTGGAAATAGCTTTGGAGCACCTGATAATAGTCAAGGCGCAGAACTCCTGTCGTTAGTAAGTACAAACCATCAGGAATTGTTTTTAAATTTGGCTGAATATTTTTATAACAATGAGTGTAGCAATAGAGCTGACTCCAAACTTAAACATCCATGGTACAACAAATTGTGTAAAGACGCCAAACGCGCTCTATTACTGGGGATTAAAAACAACGACAATCAATCCACTAAGGTAAACAGGGCACATTACAAAAAAATTATAGCTGAAGTGAAAGCTACCTGGGAGCTAGACAAACGGGAGGCAATTAGGAAATAACTAGATAATCGGGATATGAGAGGTTTTTGGAACCTAGTGAAAACTGGCAAATCCGAAGGCAACTCTGTAATTGAGCCAAACTTGGGGGAAGAAGTTTGGAGATCCCTTTTTAAAACTCTATATACGAGGAGCACTGCTGGTGAAGTAGCTCCCAGGGAAAAATCAATGAATGAAACCAACCCAACTAGTGATGCACCCCCCTGCACCATGAAAGCGGTTACCGCGGCCCTGGGAAGACTGCTCCCTGGTAAGGCACCTGGACTTGATAGAATCCCTGGTGACCTATTTAGAAACGAGCAAACAGTGTGGACACCCTATCTATGGACTCTGTTCAATGCCATCCCACAAGGTATGGCAATGCCCCCGACTTGGGCAGGGGCAGAAATTGTTCCTATTTATAAAAAATGTTCCCCGCTCAACCCTGCTAATTACCGTCCAATTAATCTTATTGATGTTACCCAAAAGATATTTGCCAGGGTTGTTCATGACTGATTGCAATCATGAATGGAGGAAAAAATATACTAACGCCTTTACAAGCTAGGTTGAGGACCAAAAGTTCAACCATAGACCAGATATTTAGATTGCAATTGATTTATTGGAAAAATGTTTTTTAGAGGGTGGTAGCCTTTACCTAACCTTCGTGGATCTCAAATCCGCATTCGATATAGTGCAGCGGGACCAACTATGGGGTATACTTCAGGATATGGGAGTTCCACCCCACTTATGCAATTTGCTTAAGCGCTTTGCATCAGGATACGTACGCGAGAATAAGGTATGGCAAGAATGGGGAATTGACGGCCCGCTTCCGTGTAGAGAAAGGGGTGAGACAGGGATGTGTTTTAGCCCCGACCCAGTTCTCCCTCTTTTTAAATCGCCTCATTGAAACTTTACTGGTTGTAAAAGACATAGATTCCCCGAGGCTAGGTAACCGCAAAATACCAGCTTTAATGTTTGCGGGAGATACCCCGCTACTCTCTAAATCACCAATGGGTATGCAGCGGGTATTGGAAGAGTTCTGTTCATTCTGCAGGAAGCGGGATTTGGGGATAAATCTCCAAAAGACAAAATATATGGTCGTCCATGCAAGTACCACCAACTGCCCACACCCCCAAATGGAAGGAATGGCCCTAGAGAGGGTGTCTATCTTTGACCAACGATAAGATGGACTGGGTGAACCAGATAAAGAAAGGTAATTTAAAACGTACGCAGTCTATAGGTGGAATTTTGAAAGTTAATAAAAGTTGCACACAGAAAGTGGTAGGCCCACCAGCAGAAATATATAAAGTGCAGGCAAGGGGAGCGTTGCTATATAGAGCGGAGCACTGGGGACACTGCCCACCTAACACCCTATCACTAACTGAGAATACATTTCTTAGGCAGCTGTTGGCACTCCCGAAAAGTACTCCACTGACACCATTATGGATGGACTTGGGTATTGGCCCTATTGCCGATTTAATTGCCTCTCATCCACTCCTATTCTGGCGTCGTATTTGGAGCATGCCAGAGTTGGTGAACTATAGGGAGGAATTGAGGGACGTTATGACTATACTGGGCGCACGGAATATACCCTGGCTGTCAAACATTAGGAATACTTGCCAAGTATTGGGAAGGATGAATATGTGGCTGACACCAGAAGAGACCTGCCCCTCAATTTCTAAAAAAATCCTTATTCTCTGCTTATAAGGAATATAAATGGATTCAACTACCGCAGTGTGCTAACTCTTGTAGTCTGACCTCCAGGTTTCTGGAAGCCAAGCAGCAGTACAAACTGGAGCTGGCCCTGGATAGCATCCAGCCCCTTATTGCAAAGAAATTGTACTTTCAATTTAGGCACGGGGTGCTCCCACTTAGCGCATTCACCAATAAATGGAAGGGAGCAACTAAATTAGGATGCCCTGGGTGTACAACGACCAAAGAAACAGAACTCCATGTTCTCCTTTTCTGCCCTGCTCATGGCAGACCTAGGTCTGAATGGATTCTCCAGCTTTGCGGGAATGTGGGAATCAGACATCACTCTGAGGCCTTTAGGATATTAAAATACGAAACAGACCCACCTTGCTACCTCTAGGTTCCTTTTTACAATGTGGTGTGCAAGTAGGAGTATTATAAAGGAAAACGAGCCTACTGACAATTAAATTCTACTTAACCATTGACTATGACGCAAAGTCACTGCTGTACACTGCTCCCCTATTCCACTATTTGATATCCCAATTTTGTATATTCTCCCAAGTAACGACAAACAGTTGGAATTTAATGTTTAACAATATCTCGATTGTTTTTATTCATTATTTATTTAATCTTGTTTTAATGGTTTTAAAACTATCAGCTAATGAATGTTAACCAACCCTGTGATGTATTAGGTTAACGAGCCAGAGCATAATGTATACATTTTCACTATAGTACACTTTTTTAAATTGATCTTTTTCTTTTTAACCATGCAAAAATTTCTCTACTACTAGGTGCTCTAAATGTATTGTTATATATGGCTTGTATGGCTACATAGCCAAAATAAAGTTGTACTTGACTTTAAATAACTTCAAGGCTTTCCACAGGATATCACTTTTTTCCAGATGGTAACTTAAGTTTCCAAATTGGCCACTTAATTAAATAATTTTGCTGTGTAATGTAAAGCTTTCAGGTCAGATCAACTACATCTTTAGTATCAACAGTTTTTATTATGCACAAACTCTTACCTCAACCCGATATAAAAAAAACTTCCTCCTCGCCTCCCCTTTCTCTGCCCCTGACCACTCACTTAAATTATTCGAATTATTGCCATATATCAATCACCCTGGCACACTGGCGTCCCAAACCAGAATATGGTGGTGTATTCAACCAGGCTTAAGGCTCTCAGAGATGGAGGACAAGTAAGACCCCTGTAATCTTTGCTAAAAAATATAGCAAGACTGGATTCCATCATTTTTTTAATTGACTGATTTTTCTTGCCCAATCATGTGTAAGTTTCTCGTGGCTCAAAGCCAAAATTCAGAGGATGAGATAGGGGCCTGACCCCAGATTCATAAGACAGACTGCTTGGCCACCAAAAGAATTTTGTATATAAATTTGCTCACCAGGGAGTGTAGGGGCTATATACCTTCTGCAGATCTCTCCCGCAAAGCAAACTCAGGTCGTTTATCTATGGTTTGGCTGTGGGTTTGTGAGATGGATAAGAAAATTCTCTCCAAAAATCCCCCAGCCATGGACAAATCCAAAAAATGTATAACAGAAATGCCATTTGCTCAAACCACTTCAGGAAGCGCTGGGGTTTGCTGGGTTAATAGTGTGGAGCCATGTTGGTGTGAGGTGCCATCAGAATAGGATTTTATAAAGGGTCTACTCGACTCTGGCGTGACAGGGGAAATTATTGGTCTGGACAAAGATCTACCACCATTGCTTTTGTCAAGGGATATTACATTGTCTTTTTCCCATTCCATCTAAAAGCGCAGCTTTAATGCGCTAGCTGGGGCATTGGGTAGGGCCTAGATTACATAGACTAGGTATTTAGTAGAGAAAAGAAGTTGAGATCATTTATTGAAGTGTGTAGGTTTGCTAGTGTTAGAAATGGGGTGTCTAGTTGGCAGAGGTTTGCACCCTGTCCAAGTAGGGACCACCACCCTAGTGAGGGTAAGTCAGACACACATCCAAAATTAACCTGTGCTCACCCTCCGATAGCTTGATGCAGAGCAGTGAGGCTTAGCTTAAGAGGTAGTGTGTAAAGTATTTGCGTAACACATAAATTACAGTAACTCAATGAAAACACCACAAAAAGACCACACAGGTTTAGACAAATAGAGAATATTTATCGATGTAGAACAAGACCAAAACATCAAAAATCCAATCAGTAGAAGTCGAGACATGATTTTTTAAAGAATAAACCAAAAATAGTGCTTAGAAGTCACTAGCAGTCAAAATGTTACTTGAGGTTGTGAGGGGCCAGTGCAAAGTCAAACTTCAGGCCGACTGCGATGGAGGGCAGGCTGGATACAGGACCCAGACAGGTCCCAGTGAAGAAATACCTTGGGTGGAGCTTTTGCCGATGTCAAGAGTCTACTGCATCATTGTCGAGCTGCGCAGAGATGGTCCTGCATCGTCATTGAGCTCCGTTAAGGTGAAAACAAAGCTTCATCATTTAGCCACTGTTGTGTCGTCCAGCCGCGCTACCAGAGGTTTCTTCACCATCAAACAGCCAATGTGTCTTGGAAATTTCACGCAGTCGAGGCAATCCATCGGTTTTAGCAGAAAACAGTTACAGAACCCACTTCTGAGACCCAGAACTGGAGGGGTCTCCCAAAGCAAGGGTAGGATTCACAAATGGCAGAGTCCAGAAGCACCAGTAGGAGTGCAGAAAGTATTTTCCATCACTGAGACTTCAGAAAACAGGAGGCAAGCCAGCTAGCCCTTGGAGTCACTCTGGATTCAAGTGAGAGAAACCAGTCCTTGTCCTAAGCAGGGCAGTGATCAGCAGGACAGCTCAGCAAAGCAGAGAAGCAGTTCCTCAGAGCAGTCAGTCACAGCAAAGTGGCAATCCTTTCATCACACCAGTCATTACTCCAGCAGAGTTCTTCCCAGGTCAAGTAGTGTACTGATTTGATAGGGCCAGAGCCCTATCACATATAACAAAAAATTTCTTTGATGTAGGGGGCAACTTCCAAGGAACTCTCAGAAGTGCACAAGGATCCCTTTCAACCCCACCCTGGCTCCAGACTACCAGTAGGGGGTAAATCAGTCCTTTGTGTGAAGGCAGGACACAACCTATTCAGATGTAAGTGTGAGCCACCTCTCCCCCTTCTTGCCCAGGAAGGCTATCAGTATGCAGATGAATCCCCTGTCACACTAGCCCTTCTTGTGTTGTGGCTGTCTATAGGGAATGCACAAAGTGTAGCTGTCACCAAAGAGGATTTATCACCACCATTCCAAAGATATTAAACATAAAGTAGCTACTCCTTTCCAATCAGGAATTACAACTTGAAAGGTATTTTAAAGAATTCCAAATGGTAGCTTATGGAAGGAGTAGGCCTCACAGCAGTGAAAAACAAATTTACATGTTTGTCACTGCCAGGACATGTAAAATGTAATAACATGTGTTTTGCCTTTTAGTTACACAGAGCACCTGGCCCATAGGGCCTACATTATGGGTAACTTATGTGTAATAAAAGAGGAGCTTAAGGCTTGGCAAGTGGTTTTAAATGCCAAGTGAAGGTGGCAGTAAAGTGCACACACAGGCCCTGCAATGGCAGGCCTGGGACAGGTTTGAAAGGCTAATTGTATGAGTGGCACAACCAGTGCTGCTTGCCCACTAGTAGCATTTAGTATACACGCCCAGGGTACACCGTGTACCACTTTACAGAGTACACCACTTTACAAGGGAAAGGAAAACTGAACATGCCAATCAGGTATACACCAATGTCAACATATTTGGAAGAGAAGCACATGCACTTCAGCAATGGTTATTTAGTGCTCGCAATCCAAAGGCCAACAAAAAGATACAGCAAAAACTGGAAGGAAGCAGGCAGAAAGTTGGGGTAAGACCACTCTAAGGATGAAAGGTCCGACAGCCCCATTCTTAACTCCACTCTAGGAGACCATGTCTAAATTGTAGATAGTGGAAACACTCTGGCTCCAGAATCGCATACCACACTCTAGCTCAATTTTCTCAAATGATTCGAGTGCCATTAGAGCAGTGATCCCGAAGTACCTAAGCATTTTCTTCCTGTCTCCAAATGTGGAACTGATGCATCTCCATTCCTGGTGTAAAGTCAGGCTTGTCACTATCGGTGTGAGCAGTGGTGGGACTATGGTGAGGTCTTCCCTCTGGGCACTGGAGTCCCATACCTCTAATGTAGCTTTAGTTATTGGTGAAACGTAGAGAAAGCGACCTCACATGTTCACAGGGACTCAAGGTACTTCGCCCAGTGGTATGCCTGCAGGTTCTGTTTGATAAAACCACGCTTGTCCATTTCCTCTTTCAGCCATTCAAACATGTATCGTAGCTGGGAAACTTGATAGTAATGCAACAAGTGAGGGACAAGAACCCCAGTCTCTTGGGTGCCTCAAGCTGCCCTTAGTGGATAGCCTCAGTCTCCCAACCACCCGACTAGAGGATGAAGAGGCCGTTTGCAACCATGCAATACCTTCCATCCTTAGGGAGAGCACCCGGTTCTGGAAAACATATAAGATCTGTGGTAGTAGCATTGTCTTCAGTGTAGTTATTCTCCACACTCAAGAGAGTGCATGGTTTTTCCAAGCAGCCAGAGTGGACCACGAATCGGTTATCAGCAACTTGAAGTTTGTTCTGGCGCAAGCCAGTAAGCTGGGCGGTAACTGGATGGCTAGATATGTATTGCTGCTTTGAGATTAGTAAAATTGAGTTTCATGCATTAAACGTGTGACAGGGTGCCCTCTCTAAATAACACCAGACCTTCAGATATTAAGTTGGAGACCAAATGCCGCTTGGAATTCCTTGGGCGAAGGAATAAGGGCTTAGAGTGATTGCATGGGCTCAGTGAGGGTAGAAGGATATTGTCTGCAAAGGTGGACAATTTGAATGAATCTTGTCAAAATGCAATATCCTTAATCTGAGGGTGTTCTCTAATTTTCTGCAGGAGAGGTTCCAAAAAAAATCAAAAAGAATTGTGGAAGAAGACACCCTAGGTGCGTGCCCTGGCTTATGGACAGGAAGTTGGGGGTCTGTCTATTGACTTTGATCTACCCCAAGGGTTACAGTAGAGGGCTATGATTTAACCTAGCAGTACCCAGGTAAAATCACTTTGGAACATCAAACAGCATTCCCCAGTCTACCTAGTGGAATGCTTTCTCTACATCAAGTGACAGGGGGGCTCTCTCCACCACCTTCTTCCTACCAATGTCTTTGAGGTGCAAGGCTTTTTTTGGTGTTATTGCTTGCTGTGTGCTACAGTATGAACCCTCCCTGATTGGGTTGGATTAAATTGGGCATCAATGTATTCAACTTGCGGGCTGGGACTTTGGTGAAGATCTTCAGGTCTCTAGTAAGCAAGGAAATTGGCCTGTACAACGGGCAAAGTGTTGAGTCCTTAGCAGATTTGGGTAGCAGTGTAATGCTGGCTTCAGTTGTCCACAAGGAAGCTCTTGCATTTAAATTAGTAAATAGCATGGTCAAGAGGGGAAGGTGTTGAAAGGCGAGCACTTGGGCTGCCCGTTAGCCCTCAGAACCTTGTTTGTGGCAATGGATTCATCTAGCTCAGAGTCTCTAATGGAAGTTTAGGAATTAATATTGACTCCAAGTAGGTTTCTCACAGTGTTTGGGAAGTATAGTCTTCAGTGTATAGGAATTGATAATATGAATGGAAAGCACAGAGCTTGCCCTCAACAGCGGTACATAATGTGCTGGTTCCAACTTTGTTGTGCATGAAAAGTTCACAGCTTGTGTCCGTAATGTGTATTGTAGTTTGGTCTATCGACTTCTAAAGTACGAAGTTGGCCACGTATAGTTGTTCGTTTCCACCAATTCTTGTTTGAAAGGGGGCTGTCAACTTTAAATTCAGTAGCTAGCTCTACCGTGGCTAGCTCCCGTATGCTTTTAAGTCTCACTGCCTCTTAGTTAAGAGGGTCCCGTAATAACCGCCTTGAGGTTATCCCAAATAACTTCTCTATTGCTCAGTTGTCATTAAGGGTTGGACTTCAGCTAGGACTACTGAGTCTCTTGGTAATGAATCATTCAGTCGCTGGGAGCCCCGGTAATGGTGCTTGACCTCCCTATCCCAATGGGAAGGACTGAGGAAGCTGGTCCACATCATCCAAGGACAGGTTCTAATCTCTTATCTAGTAAGACTGGATCAATCCTAGCATGTTTACAGTGTGCTTCAGAATAGTTGGAAAAGTCTATTGCGAGAGGATGTCAGGTGCACCTATCATCTACTAAGTGCAAAGCAGTAACTAGGTCTGCCTCTCAGCTGATAGCTCTGGGGTCCCAACATGGTGTTGTTGGGATCTGTCTAGAGCTGGGCTCTGAACCAGGTTAAGGTCTGCCTCAATTATCAAGGAGAGTGTGGCAAAATCGCTAGAGGTACGAAATGGTATCTTTGACTCCTCCTGTCCTGTGTTAGGAGCATGAACAGACACCAAACTAACTAGGCTACCTTCCCAGAGCCAATTATCTACAGTTTAGTGAAAAGTCTGTCTAAAAATCTTCTTCACTGAATCTGAACTATCTAGCAAAGAGTACCATGTGGGTTTGAAGAACAAATCCATCTTCTGTCTATCAATGACAGCCATGACTCCACAAGTAACAATATTTGAGGACATGGGTTTAAAAGAAATAGATAACTTGAATACAAAGAAAATGTATTTTAATACTAATGTTCAGAAATCAGATTTCGAAACATTACACTACGTGTCCAGGTGGATAAAGGGGTGGTAATTGTAGTAGTTGATAGTGAGGAATATGATCAGGAAGTACAATGTCAACTCAGTAATCAAGCACAGTACCATCGAATTTTATTTGACCCCACAAGGGAACTAACAAACAAAATGTCAGAGGTAACTAAAATAGCAATAGATCAGTTTGAAAGCATTTGAGTATCTAAACAAGAAAGATCCGTAAATGCCACCAACATATATTCTTCCAAACATAAACAAGAATTCTGAGAAGCCCCCAGGAAGGCCCATTATTTCAGCATGTGGTTCTCTGCTTTAAAACCTGGCACAATAAGTGTTTTTTTTCTAAAGCCGTGCATATGTTCCACTACGACATATATAAGAAATTCTATGGACTTTTATCAATAAAATTGAAGGAAGCAGCACTGAACAAGAAACAGATATTCTTGTCACATTTGACACAGAAGCCCTTTATACAAATATGCCTCACGATGAAGCCATAGCGGTCATAAAAGAAGGTATGGATTAAAGGACGCAGTCCGAGAAGATTACGGCATAATTCCCAGTTGAATTGGCATCTATTGCATTAAAAACAAGGTCTTCACTTTTTGCAATGAGATTTTTCTACTGCTTAAGGGAGTAGCGATGGGTTGCAGCTTTGTTCCAGAAGCAGCCAACTTCTTTATATCTTTCTTTGAGAATAAGTTGATTTACAGAAGGAGAACAATCCTTCTAAATTGTCCATCAAGACGTGGTATCATAACATAGAAAATGTTCCATGAATGGTTGAACCAATGTACAGAGGAGCACAAATTCACGATGACACATGACTAAATGAAGGATAATTTCCTGGATCTGACAATTAAAGTGCATGAAAGAAGACTGACAGTAAACACATACATTAAACCTCCAGTTCGTAATACAGTGCTGCATTTCACAAGTGGTCTTCCAAGGCCTTTGAAAGATAATTTACCATATTGACAATTATTGTGGATACAGAGGTCTGCACCTTGAAGGAGGATCATTTTAAAAATGTCAATGTCCTCTGTGTGAAGTTGAGAGAGGATATCCCAAAAAGCTTGCTAAATCTTCGATGAAAAGAGCCTGAATCACTCCACGGGAGACATTACTTAAGCCAAAATACAGGGAAATAATAGCCCCTTGACACCCTTGACATGAGTTTCAACATACAATCCCAAAGCAAATAAAATTAAATGCACCATTGAAAAGAACTGGATAATACTCTCAAACTTTCTTATCCATACTAATATTATAAAGAGAGAGCCCAAACCTTTGAGGCGGGTAATCTCAGTAACCACAGCACCAATCACAACACTCAATACAGCGTTGGAAAGGGCAGTTGCAGCAGAAGGACATAGGCTATGCAGACGGCCACCATATTTTTTTTTTTGCAGAGTTTTTTATAGCACGAACTTGACCCAAACTAAATCAGGTATCGGAGCGCTTTACATAGCACCAGTTACGTTACATGAGGACACATTCATTTTTGTTAGGCACGGGGAGTTTAAGTGATTTGCCCAGAATCACAGGATGTTTGGCGTCGTTACCAAGACTCAAACCCAGATCCCCAGGTCCGAGGTCGAGCGCCTTAGCCGTTAGGCCAACTCCTCTATACATTTAAAAGGTAAAAGAACCGTGCCAGCAAAGTAGTCCCTTGTGGGCGTGTCTGCGTTGTGCTGTGGGCGTGGGCTGGGGGCGTGACAAACGCTGGGGGGTGACAAACGCTGGGGGCGTGTGTCCGCTCTTCATGCCATGTGAGTCGTACATATAAGCTCCAATTACGTTGCTGCGCAGCATCAAGGGGCACGCTGGGGGCGTCAGAAACGCTAGGGGCGTGTGTCCGGCCTTCATGCCATGTGAACGCAATTGCGCCGCATCAAGGGGCACGCTGGGGGCGTGAGAAACGCTGGGGGCGTGTGCTACATTCCGCCCTTCATGCCATGTGGGTCGTACATTAATCAGAAGATCGTCTGCTGTGGCCGTGTGCTGGGGGCGTGACAAACGCGTTCACCTGGAGGCCTGGTAAGTAACGTTACTGCAGCTTCTCCTGCGCGCTGTCTGTTACTGAACTCTCTCATTCAACGAAATTACACTCGCCTGCTACCATCAACCAGGGCTCTAGCCGGGCTCGAGCGGCGGATCAGTACACTAATTACACGCGCCTGATAACATCAATCAGGACTGCAGCTGGGCCTCAAGCGGGGGAACACACGCCTGCTAACATCAAACAGGCCTGCATCTGGGCCTCAAGCGGGGGAACACGCAAATGAGCGTGTCTGCGGGGACAATTACTACAGCCTCTCCTACTCGCTGTCACTAAACTCTCTCATTAAACGGATTTACCGGCGGCTGATAACTCTCTCATTCAACGACATTACACGCGCTTGCTAACATCAACCAGGGCTGTAGCCGGGTTCAGGCGGCAGATCACTACACCAATTACACGCGCCTGCTAACATCAACCAGGGCTGCAGCTGGGCCTTCTCCGTCCCTATTCTAATGAAACAAAAAATGTTGTCTACCGCGAGATTTTAAAATAAATTGCCCTTGCCAAGTACACACATTACACACATTCTATTTCATACCCGGACAACGTCAGGACGGGTTGCTAGTCTACTATATTCATATCGCCTGGAATAGAAATCACTGGGGATATAGTTAATGGGCTATCCCCCTACAGAAAGGGCTGAAAGACAGCCGATATACACCGTCAGCAGCTGGCGCAGGGTACAAATTTTTATTTTTGATCGTATTACGCCAGACTGGGAATGACTGTTTATCAAACAGTAAGGCCGGCGATGTAATGTAATTTACTATCTTGGGAGAATATGGACTGCCTATTGTTGATGATATTAATAGGAGGACGGAATTTATTTTACTACCTGCAGACGTTTTTAGTATAATACCTGGTGTGCTTTCTGTGGACATTGCCTATTTTAGGCTAGACTGTTTAAATATGCATGAACACACAGGTATTGTTATTTGACCAATCATGAGACTTTTCAATGCAGGTTGGGTGGCGGTGTGCGAAGTATTGGACTCTGATGGCTTCAGTCCTTTCTTTGTGTCCATATTTTCTTTCCTTTCGGAAGCGGTGTTTGAAATGTGTGAGAAAAAAATATATATATATATGTATATGTATATATATATATATATATATATATATATATATATATATATATATATATATATATACGATCCAAAATCCTGAAGCAATGAAGACATCCAAGGACAACAGGTACAGACCACTCTTTGCGCAGATGAAAGTGAAAAAGTGCTTTATTCCTCCTCTGGCAGCTTGACGCGTTTCGACCGGGGCAGCCCGGTCTTGATCACATAATGTACCAAGAAACCATTGCGTTTTATACATATACACACACGCACACATATATATATATATATATATATATATATATATCATCCAATCCTTCGTTTCTTGATACGAAAAAAGGCGCTGACACCGTGGGATTCTTAACAAAGAGGAATTATTTTATTCTCTCAACGAAAATGGCTCAGGGTATATATATATATATATATATATATATATATATATATATATAATGAATTCATGAAATAAATGTTCTTCTGCTCAAGTCACATTCCAATAGAGGGTCACACGTTCAATGGTCCTTTACACTTTGTGCTTTCAATTAATGCCCACCTTTGACTACTTTTGTATATGTTCATTCGACTAGAGTAAGCAGACCTGGTGAAGACCAGTGTCTGAGAATACAGACTTCGGTAGTGCAGAGCACTGTGGCCATACACCTCCACCAATAGGCTGTGGTATTATACAAGTGAGAGGAATCATTAAGGATAGCTCATCTGGCCCAGTGGCGGAATAGGCAGTAAGTGGTGATACGAAGCACATGCCCGACCCCTCTCCAGTAATTAGTCAACTGAGGGAAGGACCCCAGCACATAGAATAGTTCACAAAACAGGAATCTGCATCTCCAATAGAGGTCATTTGCAAAAGATATCTTCTATACTGCTTGGAGGGAGGCCAGAGTTTTAAAGTAGATGGTCGTCTCTTAGTTTCTTTTCGTGAGTAGCAAGCAGACATCCTGTCTTCACCACTGTATTCTGTATCCAGTATAGTCTCTAGTCCCAAAAAACTGCAGTCGAGTTCATAGATACAACCTGTGTGTTTTATAAACCGGACAACACACCACCTGACTTGCCCCAAGGTATTCAATAATAAAGTAATGTGGACACTGGTAGCAATAATAGAACAATGGAGTCAAATATTGGTGTAATTGTCAATATATCCAGCATTGAATAAGGAACAAATGCAACTTGCACCAGATCATCTAGCATGTTTATGTCACAAGAACCTCAGTTATGTCAACTGAACGTCTGCCACCTACCCTCATCAAGAATATGGTATTATTCCAGATTGGCGCCCTCATGTATGAATTTATGTATAATGAGTCTTCTATGTGCCAGAGACAAGGTAGCCAGAGGCACCTTGACTTTAAGGGACGTGGCTAGGCCACAGAAGTTTCTCCTATGGTACAAGTCATTTAGCCTCAGTGGTATCAGCACTGGCTCTGATGGATTGTGCCCACAATCTTCTGGGTGCTGCTTTTTAGCCAGTGTGTAGATGATTTTAATGCAGAGATCAATCCATCAGAGTTGGCCCTTTTTGCACTGCCCTGCCTTTCTTTACCCCAAAATATCCAACAAAAATCTGATCGTCCGGTTGATGTCCCTGGTACGGTCACAGTAAAAACTCAATACTTCCTTGGGATCCAAACAAAGTCTTTCTTTCTCCTTGTAGGGATGATTTGGAGCAAAGAATGATGGAAGGGTAATAACCGGCTCAACATGAAAGGAGTGGCCATCTTCAGTAGAAAAGACACTTGGGTCCTTAACACCAACTTGTCTGGAAAGAATGGTGTATATGATGGATAGACAAAAGTGCTTGCAGCTTGCTGACATGCCCAGCCGATGTAAAGGCGATGAGAAGGACTATCTTCAAGGTTAAAAGCTGCAATGGACACTTGTGCAGTGGCTCATAGGGCATACACATCAAAAGGATGAGGACTAAGTGCAAGTTTCACTGAGGCATCACAAAAGGGTTTGGAGGAAACAAATGTTGTAAACCTTTTAAGAATTTCATCACAACAAGTGATTTAAATAACAAAGGCTGATCCACCAGTTGCAAAAACGCCAAAAGAGCAGACAAGAGTAAGCCCTTGCTGGGACAGGTATAGCACAAACAGCATCACTCCAGACAACTTGGCCTACAGTGGATCAATCTGACCAGGACCACAACAAGCCACAAACATGTCCCAGTGGCTGGTGTAGGCGGATTTTATAAAGGGATGCATTGCCATCAGATTACATCGACAACATTAGGAGAGAGGTTGAATGCAGTCAATGACACCACTCAATTTCCATCCATGGAGAGATACAGTGTGCAGATCTGTGTGCATGAGCCTGTCATGCTCCTGCAACAGAAGATCTTCCAGTAGCAGCAGTTTGATCAGAGGACAGATGCTCATGCCCACAAGTTCTGAGTACCATATTCTCTTCACCCAATCCAGTGCCACTAGGCTGACTTGGGTCTGATCTTTCCTGATTGTTACAATTTGTGGCAGATGAGGCAGTGCCAGGAAGGCAAACAGGAGCCTCGAACTCTCTCTTTGCAGAGAGAGAGCAGTCGTGGAAATTCCAAGTGCAAAAGTGCTGGCATTGCAAGTTCTCGGCAGAGGTAAACAGATAGATCCTGAGTAGTTCCCATTTTTGGAACACGCCCTGGCTACCTCTGGATGTGACCAATTTGTCATATGGTGGAGAAGTGTGGCTCAGGGGTTAGAGGCAGCAGACCCGGAATCTGAGATCGGTCCTGGACCAGGGTTCAATTCCCCGCCCCGGCGGGTCTTGGGCTAAAAATTCCAAGGACTCGATAATTCTCACCCCGGTGCCTCCTCGACTCACGGGTTCACACTCTGCGACTCTGGGCAACAGCTTGCTTAATCTCTACAACGGCCCCTCGCGGCGGGATGCCTGACTTTCACCTTGTGGATACCCTGCTATCTCACAGGGGAATATCAGGAAGGGTTCCCTAAGCAAGCGCCGGGACACCTGCTTTGCGGGTAGCTGTGCGCTATATAAGCTCAACTACATTTACATTTACATTTACATTTTACATTTATACGCGAGACATCGGCAGATGAGCTTGTTCAACCTGGCATTTACTCATCACCCAGGTGGTTCACTGGCAGGGAACTCCTGTGGTGATCCAGTCAATTGTAGAGGGGAAGAGTCTCCTGGCACAAGACCCCACCTTCCCATGCTCGATGCAGTACCACATGGCAGTGGAGCTGTCTGCTGTACCAGCCTCCCTTTGATGGTGGACAGAAACATCATTGACACCAAGTAAATTTGACACAACTTCAATAGGTTAATGTGGAACAGGGTCTTCGAAAGTGATCAGAGTCTTCAGATTTCGACTTTTTGCAGAAGGCCTCCCAAATTCAGAAGTGTTGCATCTGTCACCACTGTTAACTCTGAGTGAGGTTGGGTAAGGGGTCTGCTATGGACCCAAATGCAGTCCAGCAACCACCACTGCAGGTTTTTTGCAGTCTCCTCTGAAATCTGGGCATAATCTGTCAGATTCCCCAGTTGGTAAGCCCACTGGGACTTCAGATCCCTCTGCATAGCCTGATGTGCCATGTGG
This sequence comes from Lissotriton helveticus, assembly GCF_964261635.1. Taxonomy (NCBI): domain Eukaryota; kingdom Metazoa; phylum Chordata; class Amphibia; order Caudata; family Salamandridae; genus Lissotriton; species Lissotriton helveticus. Next base: position 258,534,223 of record NC_136069.1, on the reverse strand, counting down.
AATGGTTTACCAGTAGGATGCAGGAGGTCAGCAATCCCAACAGCCTCAGCGTCATCCTCATGCGATCCAGGACAGAGACTGAAACATCTGGAACATAGCCCAAATGTTTTGAACTCTCAATTCTGAAGAAAAGTCACAAAACTATATGGAGTTCAGAATCTGTATTTAAAGGAATTAGGTCGAAATCCTGTGGCATTCCAAAAAGATTCTTAAAATTACTGGAAAACAACAAAAACGATAACGAGCCGTTCTAGAATCACAGTCTTATACACTGCTTTTATTATATGTTTTTTTCAATTTTAACTGAAATTTTATTTAATTTCCATCGAATGTAGAACACGGATTAACTGTTATAAAATTGTATTAATGATATTTACTAGGATGTTTCAATGCTGTAAAACATGTAGCTTGGTGTAATGGTTTTTCAAAAGACAAAACACTTGAATAAATTGGATTGAATTAAAACAATATATGGTGCTCAGAGTGGCTTAAATGCGAAGGAGTCAGGTGTGACTTTGGTATGTTGATAGTGAACCCCAATGATGTGAGGAAGATTGAAGTCATCTGGAGGTGCCCTAAGACTGTATGGGGTGAGCCTGCCTTCAACAGCGAGTTGTTGAGTTAAGGGAAGACTGAGCAGCACCAAAAGAGTACAGCAAAACAGGTAAAATCAGGGAGGGATATGGTAGAGTGGTAGGGTCTGAACTCGAACACAGTCTATTCCTTATGAAACGTAATAGTGTCAATGAGAGAGGAAATGAAAGGGTAAGCAACCGAGTTAATGGTTGCAACACTACGCTTGCCTCTAAATGCTAAACAAGCAAGATAAGCCCCAAGATTTGCCCTTCCCACTCTTTAAACCCCAGTTTTAACCCCAGGGTCAAAACTGTGTTCCCTGAGGGATGGCTTTCACATATTACAGACTACGGTGGATATGGCAGTTGTCCAGCCAAGCTTGCCCACTGATGAGACAGTCCAGATGAACTAATGTTAAAGAAAAGGAGTAGACCAGAGGTCTCCAGACACCGATACTAGTATCTGGAGACTGTGCCAGGAGAATGGTCAAGGTATGATACAAACGACTATGGACACATTTACAGTGATCATCCCAATTTACCTAGGTCGCCTGTTGACTGATCCTGTGGCAGTAATGGGGCCAAACCCAGAGAGTGGGGTCAAGGTGACACCTGAAAGGTGAGCGTGGCCGAATATTAAGATTTCAGCTGGTACATAGACTTGTCCCCGTCTCTAAGGTACACTCGGCCATTTTGTAGTGAAAGTTGCCAGTCTCTCACTTTGAATACCCTAAAGATCTCTAGTGTGCCCGGGGTTGGGGGGTTGTATCTGCCATTGCCCAGCAGTTCCGGTCACCAATCGAGGTGGGAAAGTGTCCATGGCGGAAGCCTCCAGAGACTTTAGCAACTGCGCTAGATCTTCAGGTTCAGGGAATTCTGGGGGTCATTCTGTTTCTGAGAAGAAACAATCATCTGGGGAGCGGGGCTGTAAATGGAAAAAGAAGCAAGCTATTATGGTAAGAGGAGTTGAGTTTGTGATAGTTCACGGCTCGATCATTGTCAGATATCTGTTTTAACTATGGTGCCCAAGGTGCCATCTTGGTGAGGGTGAGAAAGAGTTTTGCAGCCACATTTCTTTGCACAATAAATCACGACCCACCACTTCTTTGTTTAGCAAAAAAGGCCGCTTTATTAACCCCTCCCATGCTCGTGACGGAACCGTTCCGTCACGAGCCTTGGGTGGGCTGTGATGGTGACGGAACGGTTCCGTCACGGCTCCGCCGCCGCGCCTGCGCGGCGCTGATTTCGCCTGCGCGGAGCCTTCCATTGAGCGGGCGGGGCCGTGACGGAACCGTTCCGTCACAAGCACAGCTCACCCACGTGCCGTGACGGAGCGGTTCCGTCACGAGCACGGGACCGCCGCCCCGCCCCCTCAGCGCTGCGGCGGAATAGCCGCCGCAGCGAAGGGGTTAAGACAGGTGCATAATAAATTTCTCAAAAACATCTTACAGGTAAATCATAAAGCAATGCCCAAACTCATCTTGACCTATCTTCAAAACATAACCCCCAAAAAGTGTTGCCCCAAGCAAACCCAGAAGAATTGACTCCTGTTGAGAGATCCCCCTCATTTTCTTTTCCTTTCCCCGTGAACTGTATACCCCACCTCCCCCCTTGGAGGATGGACAATCCCGCTCAAGACATCCAACCCCCCCCCCCCCCCCGCAAAAATCCGCCTACCCAAACTACCTAACTAACATGAACCTGTCTTATTGTGGCAGAAAATGTGGACATCGCTAGTGTTCACTACGGTTGATAATGGAAAAAAATTAAAATTAGCAAATAGTAAAGGCAAGGGTGGGTGGGACAAAGGAAATGCCTCTCCTCCCACCACTCTCAGGCCAGTGAATTCCCGCCCCTACCGGACTTCAATAAATAAACTTTCCCGCGCGCCCACTGCCTCCCTGATTGCCCCTAATCGCACCTGGTGGCCGCTTCCATTGTGCGAACCTACCCAGGGGGAGACCGGTTTGCTCTCAGCTCCCCCTGGGTCCCCCATCAGCAGTAATAAAAATACCTGGGAATTTGAAACAGAAAAGGGATACCTGAAAATGGCAATAACAACCACTGAAGATGTACAGAAACCCAAAACGAGTCAGACAAAATGATGAGGTCACCTTAAACATCAATAAATAGATGAATACCAGGAACAGCTTGGAGTAACTGGGGTTAGTATACTAATACACCAGTTCGGTGTACAAACAAAGTCTTTGGAATACCACATACTTGTAGCACTATTTGAGGAGATGCCATCGCGGAAAGCACGCAGTGCCAACGGGGGTATGTATTTCTGCTCATATAACAGTGAAATGACTTGTTACAGAACGATGAAGGCTCTGTATTTGATTCACGAGAAATGCAGTAAACGTCCATGTTCAGCACGCTAATTTCTGCTGTCAGAAGAAATGGTTACAGTACTCTACTGCCACCTACCAGCTTTTTAGTAGGTGACAGGAAACCAGTGATGGGTAGGACGTCAAACACACACTCGTTTCACTTGGAGTAGCAGCAGCATGACGTACTTTAAATACAGGTTAAGTTCAACAAAATAGTTTTACGAATCCATCTTAATAAGTTTCGTGTCAATATTTGACATTTGTAACAGAAACGTCGCAAACGGCGAGAAACCTTTACATCCCCAGACACCAGCCATTCTCCTTCAATCAATAGACGAGGCATTGTGTTCAACATATACTGGCTGTTTCTAGCTGTTATTCCATCTGCACCCTGCTTTTTTAGGCAAGTACTTGAAGAAGGTGACCAGAAGGCGCTGTTGGAGGCTGCGGTGTCCTCAGGGCATGCAGCCGGGTTTAAATAAAAAAAATGGGGTGTAGTACCTGCGCTGGACTTGTCAGCATATTTTGATAGACACTATTAGTCACGAGGCGCAAAGTTGTGGCGGCACCTTTCAAGTATTCGGAACGGAAACACATTTACAATGGATCACGTCTTACTTGATACAGTAGTAACATGGGGAAAGGGGGGGTAGACGATGCAGCCCTGAGTGATCGAAGAGCAATGGGCATTTTTGCACACTGACATGGCTTGGAGTATTTTTACAGAGAACTATAAAGTGCTGCATTGCCAGTAGTATGGCCTTGCAGCGCTGCTAAAGTGGGCGGACTGAAGGACGGATTTTCCGTCTATTACTAGGGATGCGAAAGGGGGAGTTTCTGCTGAGGAGGGGAGGGACACACTGCAAATGTGCAAATGTTAGTGAACACCAAACACCGCAAGTGTTTAAGTGTCAGCAAACCTTTTACAGAATCCGTTGCCAGGTTCAGTTTTTTCAGAACACTGCAAAGGGATAGAGGATGAGAAAATCACTTCGGATCCGTATCCAACTCCCTATGGTAAGCTCGGTGATCCTACTGAAGGATCTCATCTTAACGTCTGCTTTCGAACCATTGGTGTAAACAAGATTGCGTATAAATCCAAATCCAAGCATGTGGATGCATTACTTTCAGTTAGTCCAATACAATCAAGACACGGAGTACTCTGATTTTAAGGCTGCACTAAAATACCAAATACCTTTGCGTCCATAACATAGCTTGGAAACATGGCTCATGCATGACAGCATTGGACAGGCTAATGATAGGTTCTCAGAGCTATTATTAGCCTGTCCAGTGCTAATGCAATGATAGCTTCTCTTGAGCCGGGCTCAGAAATGAAAGGAAAGCGATAAAGCCTTTTGCTGCATTTCAAAGACTAAAGTGAGGTCTGGTCTTCGACCTTGAAGAGTCAATATATAGGGCAGAACAAGCTCTGAGAGTCAGAATGAGTGAGGAAATCAAAGGGAAACATGCATCACGTAAGAATAGTGGAAGTCCCTCTGCAACTGGAAAACAACATTGTTGGAGAACAGAAAAAGAGGGAAATTGTGGACCAACAGTGAACGGCTTAAAAAGGCCACAGGCCCTGAAAATACACCATGTACTTTTTGAGAACTTAAACCAAAGCCTGGCTGAAATTCAAAATTGATTTTAGTGCAAAATATATGTTGAGAAAATCTGAGAGATACCAACTGGATGGGTACCTACTTGTGAGGACTGTTAAAAAGACAACATATGCTGTCTTGCTTGAACCCTTATGAACATAGTCAGATGAGCTGAAATTAATGTTAATTTCTAACAAATACCTACTACAGTGTCAGCTACCGAAGAGAAGGGTCGAGGTTGCAGCCTTTTTTACCGGTGCAACAAGCACATTTTGTGGGACGGGACTATGGAGGAGCGGATCTTTGATGTCAGAAAAAGGAAGAAGAGTTACTTACCTTCGCCAGCACATTATCTGGTAGAGACTCTATCTAGCTTCAAATTACTTACCTTTGAATTTCTAAGGTGTCAGGCTGCATCCGAAAACGTTTTCTGAGCAATACCACTTGAGCGCACCATTCAGCTCAGCGTGACGTCGGAGGCGTCAGTAGTGTCGGTTATGATGTTGCGTTGCCTATACAGGCGCCACCCCAGGCGCGCAGGCATCAGTACTTTTAATTATTTCCACACCAGAAGCATAGAGATACGTAATAACTGACGTAGTCATGTGCAAAACTAGGACCCTGAAAAGGGGAGTAACCCTAGCCCTACAATATTAGTCCGAAAAGCAGGGAGGCATAGGTGGGGCAGTAAGGAATCTGCAGCTAGATACAGTCTCTACCAGATAATGCGTTACCAAAGGTAAGTAACTTGTTCATCTGATAGAGACTTCTAGCTGCAGATTCCTTACCTTTGAATTAGATACCCAAGCCATACCATCCCGGCGGTGGGCTGAAGTGCAATATCCTATAGTAGGAAGTCCTGCAGGACCGTGCGCTAAAGTGCCAGTCCCTTCGGACACAGCCGTCCAGGCAGTAGGGTTTTTTAAATGTGTGCAAATGTGCCCACATTGCCACTGGAACACCCCGAGCCAAGGCCGAAGTCGCAGCCTTTCCCCTGATGGAAAGGGCCCTTAATCCCTCAGCGGGCTGCTTCTTTGCCAGGGCATAACAGATCTTGATATAGAGAATGACACAGCGAATAATGGCCCTTTTCTGCACCGCCTTCCCCGCTCCCACGTACCCCACAAAGAGTTGGTAATCCACCCAGAACTCTTTTGTGCGGACAAGGTAGAACAAAAACGCTCTGTTTGGGTCCGGGATGTGGGGAGCAAATAATGTGTGCAGCGTGATGGACTCACCCCGATGGAAAGGGGTCACAACTTTTGGTAAAACGGATGCCTGGGTGCGAAGCACCAATTTGTCCGGAGAGGACATAAGATAAGGAGGCAAGCAAGATAAGGCCTGCAACTAATTAGCCCTCCTGGCTAATATAATCACCACTAAGAAGGCTGTTTTGATGGTCTGCAACCCGAGGGGACAATTGTATAAAGGCTCAAACTGAGCACACATCAGGTAGGTGTAAATGAACCCTTTCAAAAATCTATTTACAATAGGAGATTTAAAGAGGGAAGCCTAGTCTGGGAGCTGCAAAAAAGAAGACAGAGCAGAGAGGTAACCATTGAGAGTTCCCAAAGCAGAGCCCTTTTGGCCAAGGCTCAGAATAAAGAAAAGGACAGTAGACCTTTCTGTACACTATAATACACATTTCTGCCAATGGAAGGCATATACCGTCTTAGTGGAGTGCTGCCTGGCCGCCAAAATAACATAACAGACTTTGGGAAGGAGGTCAAAAGCTATCAACTGCCGCCACTCAATCTGCACGCAGGAGACGCAGAGTTGACAGGTTCGAATGAATTACCCTCCCCTGCTACTGCGACAGAAGATCCTCCCGAAGGGGCAGCCTGATCGGAGGATCGATGCTCATTCTCAGAAGCTCTGGATACAAGACTCTAAGTCCGGAGCCACAAGAATGACTTGGGCCCGGTTGCTCCTGATCTTCTTCAGAACCCTGGGACGGAGTGGTATGGGCAGAAAGGCATACAGCAGGCCTGAGCTCTACTTGCGACGAAAGGTGCTGCCGAGCAATAGCTGCCTTGGAAACTTCAGAGCAGAGTACTGCTGACACTGCACGTTCTCTTCGGTGGCAAACAAATCTAACCAAGGTTCTCCCCACTGCTGAAAGAGACCTTGCACCACCTCTGACTAAACACGCCATTTGTGATCCGCTAGGCATTAATGGTTGAGTAAGTCTGCTCTGGCGTACAGAGAACCTTCCAGGTGTTGAACCAGCATGCCCATAGATGCAGGGCCTCTCGAAAAAGGGTCCACAACCCCACCCGCCTGCTTGTTGCAGTACCACATGGTGGTGGTGTTGTTCGTGAACACTTGCACTAGCTTTCCCTTGACAGAGGGAAGAAATACTTTCAATGCCAATCGAATCGCTCAGAGCTCCAACAGATTTATGTGGAGCCCGACTCCGCCAGAGACCAGTGTCCCCTGATCTCCTCCTCTCCCAGATGGCCACCCCAACCCAGAAGTGACGTGCGTTCTGGTTGGGGGAGGGAGAGTATTCTGCCGTTGACCCAATCGAGGTTCGTCAACCACCACTGCAGATCTCTTGCAGTTCCTTCCAAGATCTGGACCATGTTGGTTAGATTTCCTCGATGTCCCAGCACAACTACGAGTCGTGGTTGCGCTCTCGACACCAAAGGCAAATGAGGTGGGTGGGGATCAGTAACCAACATCATATGGTGGAAGGCACTGCACAGCTTGAAACCGGTCTTCCTCGCAGACATACCTCACACACAAAGATTAAAAATAAATTCAGAATTCAATAAAAGTAGAGAAAAAAACCTGTCAAAAAGCAATAGAGAGGTAGCTCTTCCCAGATCTGCGTTTAACTGGCAAAGAAAGAAAAGAAGTGATGTCCGCGTGCCTGTGTGGTGCCTATATAGGCACCGCGATGTCATAACCGATGCTACAAACTCCAACGACGTCAGGCGGAGTCAAATGGAGTCAACTGATGGCGCGCGCAAGGGGTATTGCTCAGCAAAAGTTTTGTGATCCAGACTACTGACGCCTAGTAAATTCATAGGTAAGGAATCTGCAGCTAGAAATCTCTATCAGATATATTATTTTAAATGTGAATGCCTGATTAAATTATAAGATGCTGATGTTATGAAGATTCCCAACAGGACGTCTGAGAGAATATCGATGTTAAAAATATTGCGAGGACAGAATATCATGCAAAAAATCTCGAGGAACAAAATATTAAGTAAGTAAGTGCAAATAGGTAAGTTTAGATTTACTATTCTTGAAGATAGATCTATCATAAAGGTACAGCTATGTGGAGTTAATTATATTAACCCGTTTACCGCGGCCGTTATTTCGCCGCAGAAGTGGGCATTCCAGGGAGTGGGCGGGGTTGTGCCAGCCATTGGCCATTCGCAGCACCAGCGAGGTAGTGCTCGCGATGGCCAACGGCAGCACGGAAGGGGTTAAAAACTTTGCTTACTCATGAAAACTTACCTTCATGATATTTTTGTCCTCGATATTCTTGACACAATATTTTGTCCACACAATATTTTTTCCACTGTATTTTGTCTAAACAAAATGGGAGCTTTGATTCCACCTTTGAAGATGTACTTGAAGACCCTAAGCAATCAAGATAACTTTGTCCTGGAGATCGTTAGATTAATCACAGTTAACCAAGCATTTCGAAACGGCCCTACGTAAAGTCTGGAGCGTGGCACAGGCTTAAAGTGAACAAAAACATGTTGGTGCTTCAGGAACCAACAATTTGGGTTTATTGTAGATGCAATGCAGTCTGGAGTTGCAACTGTCATCCCTTCACGGACAGCCAAAATATTCCTGATGATCTGCATTTTCATGCAGGGCGACGGAGACAGTGGGTGTCTGGTGGTTAAACAAGAACCCTAGACTTAATTGAGTGTCGGGAACCAGAGCAGGGCTGTCTTTAGTCTTGTCCAGAAAGTGTAGCAACCTCAGTGCACTCTCAAGATAAGAGCAAAAATGGACTTTGTTACAACAACAAAGCTCGAACCGAATGACGATCATGGTGAAAACTATTGCTGTTGCATTCGAAGTGCAGAGCATGGTCCTGTACCACCACAGGTCTCGTGTGCAACAAATATCAGAAAATGATGGTGGAATTCCTGGGCGTGGACATCAAAATATTTGTCCAGAAGCTCCATCTAATGTAGTCAGTCTCCCTGCAGCACAACTGATTAAGCCTGGGATACACGTAGCCTGTGAATTTCTCTGGGTGTTAAAAGGAAAGCTTCAATGAAATTGTACAGGACCACCAAGACACATAGCACATCATTTTTATTTTCTAAGTTATAATAACTCATAGGAAAGATCTACTATTACCATATGTAGGAGTCTCTCCACCTCGAACACGAGTTCTAAAGAGAGGTTCATGAGTTCTAGGAGGTCTAAATGTGCACACTGGGAAAAGTCGTATGGCATATGCTATACATCTCATTTTACGGCAATGGACATTGATGTTTTGGTACTGAGTGGCAATAAGGAAACAAAAAATGAAATAATCCTATAACACCCTGGTATTGTGCCAACTTTACTTCCCAGTCTCATTATAGAAGTCAAGGCCGGTTTAGGCTTGCCTGTGGAAAGCTTGTAGGGGATGGAGGGAAGTAAGAGGAAATTGGAAAGAACATTCTGGCTGGGTTTAATCGTTTTTTTGGAGATGGGCAGATCATAAAAATATTTGCAGTTTGATGGCAAACATTAGTCATGCAGGCCTCATCTCCTCTTCTGCGGTCTTCTTGCCTTGAACTAGAAAGAATTCTAGGCCATTGATAACGGATATGTGCATATCTGCTTATCTGTTTCTCTCGTGATAACGCACAAGTTACTTACCTTCGGTAACGATATATCAGTAAGAAATATTAGTTAGTGTTAGATTGCTTACCTTAGAATATCCCCAGGTGTCAGACTGGATCTGGAAGGTTTTCGTCAGCAGTACCCTTGCGCGTCGGTAGGCGTCATCTGCGGCTCCGCGTCCGTCGTCTGCGTCGTGATCGACGGGATGACGTAATCGGAGTACTTAGACGCCGCCCTCACGCGCTCACGTCAGTTCTGTACAAAGCTTTCCGCACCAGGAACGCAGAGCCATGATAGTTTCTATGATAGTTTCTACCGTTTTTGTGGAGGGAAGCCTGGCTGCCAGAACCACATCACAGACTTCAGGAGGCAAGTCAACTGGCCTCAACTGCCGCCACTCAATCTCCATGCATGTAGGTGGAGACTCGACAGGTTCGGGTGGAGGACCGTCCCCTGCTGCTGTGACAGAAGGTCCTCCTGAAGAGGCAGACGTATCGGGGGATCGACTGACATGCTGAGTGGCTCGGGATCCCAGTATCTTCGTGCGCAGTTCGGAGCCACAAGGATGACTTGGGCCCGGTCTTGCCTGATCTTCTTCAGCACTCTGGGCATAAGTGGTATAGGCGGAAAGAGGTACAACAGACCGCAGCTCCACTCGCAACGAAAAGCGTCGCCTTGGAAATTCCAACGCGCAGATCTGATGACATTGCGCGTTCTCTTCGGTGGCGAATAGATCTAACCAAGGCTCTCCCCACAGCTGAAAGAGACCTTGTGCCACGTCCGAGTTTAGACGCCATTCGTGATCCATCATGCACTGGCGGCTGAGTTCGTCCGCTTTGGCGTTCAGGGAACCTGCCAGGTGTTGAACCACCAGGGTGACGCCCTGGTGTTCCAGCCATGTCCAGAGGCCCAGAGCTTCCTGACAAAGGGTCCGCGACCCCACCCGCCTTGTTTGTTGCAGTACCGTATGGCGGTGGTGTTGTCCGTGAACACCTGCACTACACTTCTCCAGACAGAGAGAAGGAATGCCTTCAGTGCAAGTCGGATCGCCCGCAGCTCCAGAAGGTTGATATGGAGCCAGGACTCCGCCGGAGACCAGAGGCCTCTGATCTACGCCTCTACCATGTGGCCCCCCCATCCCAGGAGGGACGCGTCCATCACTACTTCGTGCTCCGGTTGGGGTAGGGAGAGGGATCTACCGCTGACCCAATGACGTTTCGTGAGCCACCACTGCAAATGACTCGCAGTACCCTCCGAGATCAGGACGTGGTCGGACAGGTTGCCCTGATGCTGTGCCCACTGAAACATCAGGTCCCACTGCAGAGCCTGCATCCGCCACCTGGCGTGATGCACCAGAAGGATGCAGGAGGCCATCAGCCCCAGGAACCGCAGTGCCAATCTGACCGAAACTCGGGATAAAGGCTGAAAGATCGGAATCAGAGCCTGAATATCCCGAACCCGCTGTTCGGGGGGATAAACCCGAAACTGCGCAGAGTCCAGAACCGCTCCGGTGAAAAGGAGCTTCTGAGAGGGGCACAGGTGTGACTTCAGCACGTTGATGGAGAACCCCAGGGAGTGCAGGAGGTCAGCCGTAGTCTGGAGGTGGGAGACGACTGTTTGGGACGAGCTCGCCTTCAACAACCAATCGTCGAGATAGGGGAAGACTGAAACCCCTGATCTTCTATGATGAGCTGCAACCACCACCATCACTTTCGTAAACACCCGAGGGGCGCTGGTAAGGCCGAAGGGGAGCACGGTAAACTGAAAGTGCTCGTGCCCTACCGTGAACCGCAGGTAGCGCCGGTGGGCCAGCAGGACGGGGATGTGGAAATAAGAATCCTGCAAGTCCAACGCTACCATCCAGTCTCCAGGGTCCAGGGCAGCGAGGACCTGAGCCAAAGTCAGCATCTTGAACTTCTCCTTTCCGGAGGAAGCCGTTGACGCTCCGGAGGTCCAAGATAGGGCATAGGCCTCCTTTGCCCTTCTTAGGTACCGGAAAGTAGTGGGAATAGCAACCACGTCCTACTTCTGGCCCAGGAACACGCTCAATGGCCCACTTGGCCTAGAAGGACATAACTTCCTCCTACAGAAGTTGCAAGTGATCCCCCGACATGCGGTGGTACTGCGGTGGCATGGCTGGAGGGGTTGCCACGAAGGGGAGGGAGTAGCCCCTTCGGACAATTTGCAGCACCCACCTGTCCGATGTGATGGAGCGCCAGTGGAGGAGGAGATGGCGAACCCTGCCCCCCACTGGCATCGAATGTACCTAAAATGCCGGACTAGGAAGGCTTAGAGGCAGATGCTGCGGGGGCGGATGTGGACTGACCCTGCCGTTGTCCCCCGGTACTGCCACGGTGGTAACCACATCCGCGTTGAGACTGGTTCGGCGGCCTGTGGCTGGCTGGACGAGTGGGGGCCACGAAAGGGACGAAAAGCGGAAGTTTGCTGGCGCTGGTCTAGGCCCAAGGACTTGGCCGTAGCCCTGGAGTCCTTAAAACGCTCTAGCGCGCTATCCGCTTTGTCGCCAAAGAGGCAGCGGCCATCGAAGGGCATGTCCATGAGCGTGACCTGGACATGCCCCGAGAAGTTGGCAGACCGCAGCCAGGCATGACGACGAACCGCTACCATCGTGGAACCGCACTGCCCAGTGAGTCTGTGGTGCCAAGTCCATATCTAATCGAGTACCGTCCTGCATCCTGCCCCTATACTAGGGCTTGGGTGAGCCGTGTCCGGGCTTCCTCTGGACACTGTGGCAGCACCTCCGCAACCGTATCCCACAGAGAGTGGGTGTAACGGCCCAAAAGGCAGGCGGTGTTGACAGACCGCAGCCCCAAAGTCAGAGAGGAGAACAGTTTCTTCCCAATCTGATCATACCTTTTGGATTCCCAATCCGGAGGAGCGGTCGGGAATGCGGTCTGGGACGTAGAGGCCTGAATCACCAGGCTCTTGGGGGTGGGGTGAACGGACAGAAAGCAGGGGTCGCCCGGCAGCCGGGCGGTGGCGTCGGGCCACATTCCGATCCACAGGGAGGCCTGTAGTGGGCTTGGACCAGGTGCCCATCAGAACGTTGGTGAGGGCTTTGTTAAATGGCGGTAGAGGCCCGAGGAGCTTGCCTGTGGTTTGAGCACCTCAGTGAGGAGGTTAGTCCTCACGGGAGCGACAGGGAGCTTAAGAGCCAAGGCCTTGGCTGCCCTGTTCAACACCATGCTATAAGTAGCCCCCTCCTCCGAAGTCACGGAGGGAGGAGGGAGGAATCCAGTGTCAGGCAACGTGTCTAGACCACTGGCCACCCCCAGCTCATCTGCCCAGTCCTGGCTTAACTGGCACTGCTGTGCCAGAGGGTCCTCAGACCCCTCCCAGTCCTCCTCATCATCCATCTCCTGGAAACCAGGCAAAAATGATGGAGCCGGGTCGTAGGTAAATTGGTCGCACCCGGACCAGGGCTGAAACCGGGGCCGGTGTCGTCCGAACCCCCTCGGGGTCGGCGCCAGTGGAGGAGTCGTGAGGTCGACTGGAGACGACCCGGATCCACGCCTGGATCCTGCGGGGCCCTGCGGCATCGGGAACGGAGTCAACAACGGCGCCGGGGCCGAAGCACCCGACGGCGCCGGGCCGGAGCCGTCGGCCCGCAAGGGCTCCCAGTCGGACCCACGGGGCCCGAAGGCACCTCAACTGGTGCCGACGGAGGCAATTGAGTTCTCATGGCCACGAGGAAGTCACGTATCTCCTCCGGTGTCGCGTTCAGCCCAGGGACCGGTGGGTGTGGAGCTGGACACGGCTCCTGCGGCTCCGGCGGAGCCGTGCGGGAGGTGTCGTCCAAAGCCCCAGCCGCGTCGCGCGAGCACCAGGGGGAGTCGGAAGAGCGATGACGCCTCTTCGACTTCTTTTTTGAATGCCTCGACTTACCGGAGGACTTGGAGCCCAACGAGTGGTGGTGATTCAATGAGCGACGATTGCTGCGGCTCCGCAACCGGTCCCTCGACTTCCTCCTCGAGCAGTGCGGAGCCGAATGCCGGAGCTCGAGCAGCTTACGGGACCGCTCCCGTCTAGCCTTCGAGGTCAAGGCCCGGCAGTTGGGGCACGACTTGTCATCGTGGTCGGCCCCGAGGCAGTAAAGGCACCGATGGTGGGGGCCGGTCACCGACATCAGGCGGTGACAGGCGTTGCAAGGTTTAAAACCAGGCATCCCTAGCGTTGCAAGGTTTAAAACCAGGCATCCCTAACGGCTCCGCGAATCGAAAATTGACTTGAAAGATGATCAAAAGAGATAAAAAAAGTTAGTCAAAAATTGACTAGAGTACTGCTCTTGCCGGATCGGCACTTGCTGGCACGGAAAAAAGAAGAACTGACGTCAGCGCGCGAGGACGGCGTATAAGTACTCCGACGACATCATACCGGATATCACGACGCCGACGACGGACGTGGAGCAGCAGACGACGCCTACCGACGCGCAAGGGTACTGCTGACGAAAACTTTCCGGATCCAGTCTGATGTCTGGGGATAATCTAAGGTAAGGAATCTAACACTAACGTGTTTCTTTCAGATCTTTGGTTAGGTATTGCACAGTTCACTATCACATGAGCAATTTGTGATTCCTTAAATGCAATCGCAATTTAAGTAATCGCAAATTTTGCAATTACTTAAATTGCAATTTTTCCATTTGGAATGATGCATAAGGGGCAAATTCTGCGAATCTGCCAGTTTGCAACCGTTTTTTTTCCTCGATGCACGTGGCTCACAATAACCTGATATCACACCAGGAAAGTCGGCAACCAATAACGCTGAGAGAACATGAACATGCTCAACAACACTGGCCATAAGATAGAACCTGAACAGCAATATAATGACATAAAACTTCACAAGACAAGTGTTTGCTAATAATGTTCTACCTCCAACAGACGTAAAGAACCTCATCCATCACGCAAACACAAATCCCGTACCAGGGTAAAAGCTGAAGCCATATAATAATAATGCAGGCTATAAGTATTGTCTAAGAAATATCAGAAGGAATCTTAGGATATACACCCTAGTGCCGTACCCTACAAAACATATTAGGCCAAGCCTATCAAGAGGGTCTTTGCACATCAGCTTATTAAAGGGTCAAATTGTACACCCCATGACTCCATGGGATACAAATTCAAAAATACCACTGAGAACTACCCTGTACACAGAGTAGAACTCAGAGCACTCAACATGAGACAAATTGTGCACAGGCTGAACAGACCCCTCTCAGCCCATATATAAACAAATATTAATGCATATATATAAATAAATGTCCATTTGAGAATGCTCACAGTAGCATACAAACAATAACCCACATAGGGTATAGTATATACCATAGGGTTATCACTCTTGGCACTACATTTTTCTCCAAAGTAATAAGACCTCTATAACAGGGTGCAGATAAACAATATAGCATAAATTAAACACTGAAAAGTTGTTACTGACAGAGTCCCACACTTCTGCATGTAGCAGAATAACCTAGAAAACCACTAATCGTGGAATATAACTTCTGTAATCCCAACAGCCCGGGATTAAAAAACATTAGGTATCAATAACCTGTGAATCAAGCAAAACACTACCGTGGACGTACCATTTGAAAACCTTCATAATTCAGTCATGTAGATACCTCTCTACACAAGATCCACACCAAACTCAAGCTTACCAAATAACACAAGTGGACTTTTCAGATCGGCCAGCTCTGAATCGCCTTAAGGCAGAATCAGCCTGTTCACCAAATAAGTGGACACCATCAAATGGGATATCTTTAAGGCTCTCCTGCACAGGCTCTGAAAACACAGATTGACGCAGCCATGCATGCCTGCGCAGAGCAACTGACTGAGCCATGGCTTTACCCACAGAATCCGTGGTGTACATACTACATTTGATAGTGAATGTTGCTGCCTCCCGGCCATGTTGTAACACCTGGAATAACTCATTTCTGGTTTCCTCTGATAGAGAAGGCAGCTTCTGAGCCACAGAATCCCATAAGGCATGCGAAAACCTACCTATAACACGTGGTGTTAAGAAATCTGAAAGCCGAGCTTACAGAAGTAAATATATTCCTCCCACAGCTTTCTAACCATCTGGATTCTTTGACCTGATGGAACTGAAGGAAGTGCATTAGGGTCTGAAGAAGCTGTAGTAGCTTGAATCACAAGTCCTTTTGTAGTGGGATGACGCAGGAGACAATGACGGTCTACCGGGGCAGGAGGATGCCTCTGGCTCACAGCTTGGTCAACAGGAGCTCCTAACGTACCAGTTACTTACCTTTGGTAACGATGTATCTGGTAGATATGATTCTAGCCGCAGATTCCTTCACATAGAATTATCCCAAGGTGGGAGACTGGATTCGGAAACTTTTTGCCACAGCATCACTGCGCACCGGGGGCGGGTCGACATCACACGACTCCGCCCAGGCATCGTCCGCGCACGTGAATTCAGCGAGGTCACATAAGCCCCGCCCCGGCACCTACGTCAGTTTTCTTCAGAGAACTTTTCCACACCACAACGCGGAACCACCAATAAAAAAACTGTGGGAGCATGGGAACAGTGTGCGAAAGAGCATACAAAAAGGAAACCCCATACAAATAGTCCAACACCGCAGTGTCCAAGGGCAAGAACAGAGGAAGAACAGAGCAGAGCCCTGAGCAGCCACCCAACCAACACCTAGACAGCCATCCCCCATCTGTCCCCCGGAGACCAGGAACCTGCGTAAAAGTCATGTCACACCTAGCAGGCCAACAACCACCCCCTGAAAAAAGGAGGAGAGGAAGTCCCAACAGCAGGAACGACCAATCTCCACCCACCCCAGCCTAGAGGGCATCCACCCCCCCAAGAACAAGGGTAAAGTGGGACCTGAGAATCCCAACCCAGAGGGGGTAGAGGGGCCAGGCACCTAACAGCAAGAGGAAGGAAGTAAGGAAAGATGGAAGGAAACATCCCGACCTGGAGCTGCCATAGCAGCGGGGCATAAGAACACCAGAAGCCCCACCTTCCCAGAACCAAAGAGGAGGGAAGAACAGGACCAGACAGAGCCACCATGAAGAAAAAAAGAAGGCACTCACAGAGGACACTGCCCCCACCGGGAGGCAAGTACCAAGGACCAGCCCAGGGGTCCTCGCAGAACAGGGAGGAAGGGCGGGCCATGAAGGAATCTGAGGCTAGAATCGTCTCTACCAGATACATCATTATCGAAGGTAGGTAACTCGTACATCTGATAGAGACTACTAGCCGCAGATTCCTTCATGTAGAATAGATACCCTAGCAATACCCACGGGGAAGGAGGGTCTGCAAAAAGACCCTACCAGTCTGGACAGGACAGAAGGCACGGGGGACCAACCCCGTAGACCAGGGAGGCAACCTTTAGCCTACCAGGCAAGAGGACCCCCACAAGTCAAACACCAGCAGCCCCAGAGGGATGTAGAAGGAAGAAGGAAGAGTGGAGGCCCATACACTCACAACAGAGGAACCAAGGACAAGGCCAGAGAGGCCGAAACACGCCACTCCACCCCCAAGGCAACCGAGCTTCCACCCAATGCCAGGACAGGCACGAGGAACAAGAAGAAGCCCAGAGGGCCCGAGGAGACCAAGGAAGAGGTGAGCCCACCCAGAGGGAAGGAAACAGGCCAGCCAGAACTGCAGCTATAACCATAGGCCGTCAGAAGCAGAAGGACACTGAAGAATCCCAGCTCCCAGCCGATGCCTATTGCATTGCAAATGCTTGTTTTTTTTTAGGTAGGCACGGGGATATTAAGTGACTTGCCCAGAATCACAGGATTTGGACACAACCCCGAGTCTCGAAGCTTGGTTTCCCAGCTCCAAAGACGCCAATCTAGCCGTCAGACCATATCCTCTCCCCAGCAGGAAGGAGAGGAAAGGCAGGACCTACCACTTCAAGGGCCGCGCACACAACCTCAAGAAGCAATAGCAACACACATAAATGCCATGAAGAACGGGCACCCGTAGGCAACCGGCACTCCCCAGCAAAGCATAGCTATATAACAGCTACCATTTTCCCACATAGGGTATGGTACGTCCCAAACACAGGAATCCTCTTGAAAGAACCTCCGCAACAGAGGAGAAAGCAAAAGCAAAGCACCACAGGAAAAAACAGCCCGGCGGAAGGCTTGACATCAGCCCAAGAGAAACAGAAGGCCTAATTTCAGGGCCAAGTCTGTGTAACAAGTCCAGCAAAAACACACACACACAGGCAACAAGGGCCAACCAGCAGCCAACAATGCCAACGTCCCATCAAGGAGGACACAATGGCCAGCAAATACCGCCTACAGCAAGGGCATCCAAAAGGCCCAAACCCAGCTCAGTTCAGCAGTCACTGAGGAGGGGAAGGAGGAGGAGGAGAATAAGGCGTAGGAGTAGGAGGAGGAGGACGGAGCCCAGCCAGGAACCTCTGGATGGCAGAGTCAGCCAGAGCATGGAACAACAGGCTGCCATCAAACGGAAGATCAATGAGCTGCTCCCGAGTATATAGTATTCTCAGGGAACACGCAGTCCCGAAGCCAAGCATGGAGACGGAGGGCCACCGAGGAAGCCATAGCCCGGCCCAACACCTCCGAGATGTCCGGAGCGGAGAATAAACGCCGCTCGCTCCCTACCATCCAAAGCATGATGCCGTAGGTCCACCTGAACAGTCTCCTGGGAAGCCGAACCAGAGACTCAGCCGAGTCCCACAGACAAGAGGAGGCCCTCGCCAGAACACACAAGGTGTTAAGGGCCCGCAGGTTGAGGCGAACATGTTGTACCCCCAAGAGTACAGCCGGCGGGCCTCTTAGGACGGCGGAGTTAACAGTAGCGGCAGGGAGGGTAAAGAGGTCCTCAAAAGTGGACTGGCAGCAGAGGGATGGAGGTAGAGGCATGTTGGGTCAAGTGGCGCCAGAAGGTGACGGTGCAGAAGGTGTTGAGGCACCGGATCTCCCGAGGCAGGACGCCTCCAAGCTCCCTCCAAAGAAGAAAGGAGCAAGCCCTCAAAGGGGAGTAAGATCTCCCTCCCACCAGAGTCCTGGTAGAGAACCTCCAAGAGGTGATCCATCCGAAAATGAGCAATTGGATCCCTCATGCGCAAAATGTGGACACCGCATGCGCATAGGCCGCACCCGCCTCTGTAGGTCCCCGCAGAGAAGAAATCAGCTCCTCCGTGGGCGACGGCTGTAGACTAGGATGGCCGTCCCCAAGGCCATGCGGGACAGGCAAGGGCCAGACCTGAAAGCCAGAAGGCACCGAAGAATGGGGTACCTGCCGCTCCTCCGAAGAGCACCTCGGCCTCAGAAAGGGTGGGGAGCCACCCTTCGACGCCGAGGAAAAAGACACCACGCGGCGGCCAGTCTCCGGCTAAGAGGACACAAAAATGCAGCCAGCCTCCGGAGAAGAGGGAGCGTCCGAAGACGAATCCGCTGCATGACCTCTGCGTATAGCCGTTGTGTCCGCACCCAGAGGTGGGACGCCCGCACCATCCGGCGCCGAAGGAGAGGCCGGATAGGGCTCCTCCAAGTCACACCGCACCGGGGACAGGAGTGGGGACCGGAATGGGGTCGGAGCCGAAGAGGCCAAAGGGCGGTACCGGAACGGCGCCGACTCGACCTCCGAAGAGGCAGCCGCCTGCGTGGAGGAACGAGAGGGACCGGGGGAGTGAACCGAAGTCCTCCGCCAGCCTCGGCCCATAATGTAGCGGAGGCGGTTTCGCGACCCATGTGGAGGTGCAAAAGACGACTCAACCTCCCACTCGCCCTCCGATGAGGCAGCCGCCTGCGGGGACACATGAGAAAGGCCCGGAGGAGAACGTGGAGTCCCCACCCCACCGCAGCCCAGAGCGGGATGAGGAGAGGCCACCGACCCTTGTGGCGCTGCCCGAAGCAGATGACTGTGTCAGCTCAGCCTTAGACAAGGCCTTCGCCTGCCCAGAGGGCCGAGCGGGGCTTGGGGATGCCACACGAGCCCCGGCGGCCTTCCGCGACACGACAGGGACGTCCGTGGGAGTTTGCGGTGAGGCAGAGGGGCCGTGGCATGAATGAGGGACCCCAGAGGGGCTGCACCCCAACAGGACCACATCCTCCAAGCTTGGATCCGAACCAGTCGGCGCCGTGGCCAAAGCCGCCGGCGGCACCACGGAGAGACCCGCGCGAAGCGAGGGAACCGTCGGCGCCGCAGGAGGGGAAGGAGGAGGAGACGCCTGCGAGGCCCACAAAGCCGTTGTATATGTCTCCATCTGGACTCTCGACACCCCCTCACTGGGCAACGGTGGAGAGGACGACTCGCGGGCCTGGGGATAATTCTACGTGACGGAATCTGTGGCTAGGAGTCTCTATCAGATACGGACTTTGCCCAAGCTCCCAAAAGAAGAACAAACACAGACTGACTAAAAGGGAGCACGGATTCCACCTCCGTCTCACCTTGATGAAGAATATTCACCAAGGGATCCATAGATAAGTTCAGTAAGGGAAATTGAAAATCCAACACCACTGCTGTCCTTTTCAATACTTCCGCCAACGAGGCACCTTCTTCTGTTGCCATACCAGGTGGGAAAAGTAAATCTGAAACTGGGACAGATCTAATGCACTAACCTCCCCCAGTTCAGTCAGCCAATTCCCAACAACAGGAGGCCATACAACATCATGCGCATTCTCCCCTTCAGTTTCTAAACTGTGTATTCTCGTAGGAAAAACAGACAAGGGCTGAAAAACACCAGAAGGAGACCCAAAGAAGCCAGCACTATCGGCAAGGCACCCGCAGCCGATCGATGCCACTATGGTGTTGTGTCGTTGTTGGAAATCGGAACAGGATCGACGTCTACAGGCACAGTCGATATAGCCGGCCGACTGGGCACCAAAGTGCCAGGGTCGGCGACTTCTGCGGCTGAATGAACTCCGAAGGTGTTAAGCCCAAAGCCTGTGCACCGGCGTCGTCTCCAATTTGACAATGGATTCAGAGATCCCAACTGTCATCGAAGTCATAGCCGCCTGTGAAGACCAAACCAGGGTACCTCCTGCCTCCTTGGGGCCAGAGGGCGCACATGGAGTATGAAGCCCAAAAACCTTTTGCAGGGAAAAATAATGCTTCCACATTTAGGCTAGAGTCGTCTTGGCTCCAGGATACTTAGGGATGTGCGGGAAAGACTCTTGTAAGTGCTCCTCAACCGGAGATTGTGAGACGGCGTTACGTTTTGACCGGTCGGCTATCGGAGCCTGCTCCAACATCAATGGAGGTGACCCCTCACCTGAATGACTCCTCGACGGGTCCCTGGACTTCAGTGGGCAATGACAACACCGCGGCTTCTCAGAAAAGCGCACCACCAGGAGTTTCATATGGCGCTCTTTCATTGCCTATGAATGAAAACGCTGGCAGGAACAACATTCCTCGGAGTTGAGGTGCTCTGCAAGGCACCATAAACATACGGTATGGGGCCCCATGATCGACATCTGTCTATCATATTCCGCAGCGTTTAAACCCAGACAACACTGTCTGAAAATAGTACACTGTTCTCTTGACAAGACGTAGAGACGGGTCTGAAAAAACCACCCTTAACTGCTCAGGATCCGCGTTGCAATCATGGAAAAGAAGGAACTGACGTCAGCGCATCAGCGAGGGAGGTATATGGACTCCGTCAACGTGACATCTGGTGGACGACGTCGATACAGAGTCGTGCGTCACCCTCTGCTGGCACACGAACGTGCTGTGGGAAAAAATTGCAAGATAAAATCTCACGCCTGGTGGGTATTCTAAAGTAAGGAATCTGCGGTTAGATGTCTCTATCAGATATCAGTCACTGACGCCTAAATAGTACTGAGCCTTGCTCCATTTTTTGAGACCTATGCATCAGGGAGTTTTCTCTAATATCACAGAACAAGTCTGGGCAAGCCACCTTAGAAGTCATTTTAATCAGGATAAAGATTCTTATTTGGTGACAACAACTGCTAATGTGATAAGAAATTCTGTGAACATAAAATCACTGACACTGCATAGGAACACAGGTAATCAAGAAGGCCTCGCAGCAACCACAAATAAAGGAGTTAAGTCTACAAGAAATTATCAGGCACCAAATTAAAAAGGGAAGAAAAGAGGGGGCACCAGGCCTGAAGGAATTTCGCCCATCCTTTATAAACAAGAGGAAAAAGAATGGGCCACAGCGTTGAGCCATTATTCTTGGAAATAAGGCACTAATATATTGCCCAGCTCTTGGAAGGGCTCAATCATCTCTCCCATTTTCAAATCTGGGGACAAATCTCTTCCTCAAAACTATCGTCTAGTTGCCCTTATGGATAACGAGGCAAAATATTTTGCAGGAATACTTTTAGAAGAACTACAGGAATGGGCCACAGAGAAATTCTTAGTTCCGGTTAACCAGACAGGTTTCGCCAAATCGGTGGGGACAACCTCCAACATCTTAACAATGGGCATGCTAATAGATAAGGCTGAAACAACTAAAATGCTGATTCACTTTTGTTTCATAGATTAGAAGGCTGCCTTCGACCATATAAACCAGAACATCTTATGGTCCAAATTAAAGAGATGGGGGATACCAAGACCACTGTTAGACCTGCTGATCAACCTGCATACGGAGACGTGGATCCAGATAAAGTTGGGAGATGGTTCACTCCTGGCAAGATGTATAGCAACCAGCAAGGGTCTAAAACAGGGCTGTGTTTTAGCTCCTACACTATTCAACTTGTTTTTAGGGGACCTAATCCCGATCCTCAATAGTTGCAACTCCCACGCACCAAAATTAGGAAGGCTATTATTACAGTGTCTTCTCTATGCGGACGACATAGTCCTAATCAGCCATACAAAAGTTGGGCTACAACATCTTGTGCATGCAATACAGCGAAACTCGGATGCAAATGAACTGCCAATAAACTTGGAGAAAACGCAGACACTGACAATCAGTAAGAAAAGGAACAAGTCATACACCTGATTTTGGAATACGACAGTATATAAATATCTAGGTGTAAAAATTGATAACAGCGGCCAGTTTACTTGTACAGAAAATGTGCATTAGAGGTAAAGGCGTTGCCTCAGCAATCGCTCTAAAAAGCATTAAACAGTAAACTTTCTGGCCCGTCTCTCCTGCCTCTGATACAAGTAATAAGAGCTAAACCTGCTGCCAACAATAACTTACGGGAGCGAAGCACTGAGAGGTAAAGATGCCAAGATCCTGGACAACACAGTCACAGCTGCGTATAGGATTATTTTTAGCTTGCCCAAACAAACCTCACCGGCTCAAATTAAGCTAGAGTTTGGGGTCCAGAAACAGCTCCTGGCAAGACAGGGGGCATACATAACTGTTTGGGACAAAACGCATAAAACCAAACAAGGAACCTTAATTGACTATTTATGGAAGGAACTAGAACAACACCCAGCCTCACCAGCGGCGAAGGATCTCAAAAGGAGCCTATCTAATCTTGTCTTACATCAGCTTTGGGACACCCCCACAAGCCATATCACGCTTAAAAGATTGGCCAGGAAAACAATTAAACATCTCTCATGGGTTGAAGACAAGGCATCACTTGCAAAAAGGTCACACAGCTGGATGATCCTGAACACATATTCTACACAGGCATCGCAGAGCTACCTTGATTTGGGCTACTCAAAATGGGCTACCAAAATGACATTTTTAAAGTACAGGCTGGGTCTGTTACCCTGTATCTGGCACCTTCCACCCTGGTTAAAGGATAAGGTGGGCTCCCTCTGTCGCGTATGTGGTGCGATGCCTGAGGACATGCTGCATTTGCTGTGTTCCTGTGACAAATTGCTGGAAGAACGAAAGAATCTGCTAAAATTCCATTTTAACCAACGTGGAATTTGTTCTCGAAGAGAGGCAGTTCTTGCCTGCTTCGCACTCCACAATCCTCAGCTGAATAGTAGTCGTGTGAGGTTCATGAAGGCAGTGGAAAAGAAAATGCCAAGACTTGACTCTTAACTGTCTTATAGATATTCCTCGCACTCCACGATCCTCAGTTGAACTGTAGTCTTTTAAAGTTCATGAACGTAGAGGAAAAGAAATTGCCAAGACTTGATTCTTAACTGTCTTTTAGATAATTTTATAATAGAATCTATATCTATTTACAATTGTTTAAAAATTGAAATCTTATGATTTTAATTGGAAAGGAAAAAATGTGTGTGGTGATATATTGGTCGTTTGCATATAGATGTAATTTAGAGGTTGTAGTGATATATTATTTTTTTACATGTAGACGAAAATCTTTAAGGTTGTATTGCAATGGTTTTAATTAACTATGCAAATAAAACTATTAATTACTATTACTAACTGAGGCTCCAGTGGAGCACATGGCACCAGACCCTGAGGACAGCTGTGTTCTCTACTTACCTATACTTCAGGACACCGTGGGAGAGGAGAAAAGAGGCAGAAGAATGAGAAACAGAGTCAGTTCCCCATCCGGCATGAGAGTAATGTGCAGAGTGGCAGGAGCCAAGTGGGTCACAAGGGTTTCGGATCACAAATGGCTCATTGGAGAAAGGTTTATGGGTGTCCACACATGGGGTTGAGTATCCCTACTTCATAAAAGCACATGCCTGCAGGCAAATGCATGGTACAACAACATATAAGTAAAGATTTACCAGCTGCATCGGCGTCCATTTTAAAAAGTTGCCCTGGGCAGGAGAAGTACAGCATAAGCCCATGTGCGGGCTCCTCAATTTGCATATTTTACCAAACTGGTTTGCTTTGGGTGGAGCAGGGGCAACACCATTTCTATTGTTGGCTCTGGAGGGCTGCCAGTAGATACGTACTCCCCCACGGAAGCCCCACCTTACATTTTGTATTTATTCACCATGGAGTCCATAAAGAGTTACGGTAGGTGAAGTTTTCATCGAACTCGAGTACTTCAATAGATGAACTTTTGTTTAGAGGCTCCAAGATGTACAGACCATTGTTACTAGGTACTGTAGTTGCCAGGCAACCTTGATTAATTGTAATACAAAAGAGTGTGTTGCCATACTTTTAAAGGTTTTAATCACTACATATTTCAAAGATGAATTAGTGATATAAATGTGGAGTATTTTTTATTTTTATGAGTGCCCTACAATCAAAGCCGAACAGAGCTCTTGCATTTGTTCCCACAGTGCCTGTACTCCCTGTCGTGTTTCCCCGTGCCTCACAAGTTGTAAAAAAACGTATTTAGTTTTTTATTTAGGGCCCAGTAACTGTAAAGTGCTACCAGTCAGAATTCTACGCTTTCAAGGCATTTTGGTTTTATTATTACACTTTACTGTTTGACACTCCATTGGCCATGTTGGAACAGTAAAGTAAAAAACAATTGCCCATAATTCATGACGGGTTGTGGCCATTTGTAGATACTCTCCCAGGGAAGGCCACTGCCCAAAAGCATTACCAAAGGCAGCAATGTGACACAATTGCCTTGACAGTATTGGCCTGGGTGGACTGTTGGGCCTTGTTCCTACTCCCTTGTGGAGCACAGGGCTCACCAGGCAGTGGGAACAGTGGTACAGTCTACCTGCGTGTGCAAGGGCAGAGATAAGAGCTGGCAGTAGCAGTAACAAAGATGGCTCCACCACTGGCACGAGAGGAGTGTGGTAAGCAGAAGAGCAAGGCAGGACCACGCAGGCCTGAGCTCCCATTTGACCCTGTGGAGACATTTTGTGGTACCCCAGACTATGGGTACGGCTGCCTGCTTGATAAAAATGCAAATCTGCCAGGGTTAAAGTGAATAAAAACACAAAAGGAAATATTTACGGACCTAATTGGCGGCCAGGACACAGAAGTTGACTTAGGGCCGAAAGAACAGCTCATAACCCCTACAGGGGCTCTTAATATTAGTAGTTCACCAAATTAGCGCTCTGGGAAGAGTACGGGCACTATCACTGCTACTGTTTGTCTTTGGGCTGGGGGTGAAGAAAACAAGTTACTTACCTGTAACTACGGTTATCCAGTATTGGTATCTTTCATAGATTCATATGCTTGAATCATTCCCTGTCATCGAGATGGGAGTCCAACGGCAAAATACACAAGCAGTGCCATAAATATTAAATATGCTAAAAAAGGCAAAGGCCATCTATTAGTAGCCTATCTATGTCCTTTTTAAAAAAGGACCAAATGTTGGATTCAGCCAATCAGCTGCTAGCACCATCTAGAACACTCCCAGCAGAGGCAAGTTCTCTTCAGATTTCCTAAGCACAAGTGGGAAGTAAGTATCCTCAAAACCAATGAGAACTGACTTCACGGGGAGGAGGGTGGGTTGCATGTTAATCTATGAAAGATACCAATACTGGATAACCATAGTTACTGGTAAGTAACTTGTTTTCTTATCCAGTATTGGGGCATCTTTCATAGATTCACATGCCTGAATCAGAATAGCAAGCAGCACCCTAATTGTACTGTAGTTAGCAGAAGATGGGAGACGTACGAGTTACTTACCTTCGATAACGATGTATCTGGTAGAGAAGATTCTAGCCGCAGATTCCTTCACGTAGAATCATCCCCAGGCGTGAGACTGGATCCGGAAAACTTTTTGCCACAGCATCCCTGCACGCGGGGGCGGGGCGACATCACGTGACTCCGCCCAGACGTCGTCCGAGTACGTGACGTCAGCAAGGTCACATAAGACCCGTCCGGCACGCCTATGTCAGTTTTCTTCTGAGAACCTTTCCGCAGCACCACGCAGAACCACCGGATAAAAAACTGTGGAAGCATGGGAACAGTGTACTAACAACACCACCAGAGTAGTGTCAACAGCGCAGCACCCAAAGGCAGGGAAAGAGGAAAGAACAAGCAGAGCCCTGCGCAGCCACCCTGGCAGCACATAGACAGCCTCCCACCCCTGTGCCCCTGAGGCAAGAAACATACGTAAAAGTCATGGCACACGGAGTAAACCTACCACCCCCATCCTGAGCAAGGAAGGGAACCAGTCCCAAGCCAGACAGGGATAACAAACCTCCAAGCCACCCCACCATAGAGGGCAACCACCCACATGAGACAAAGGCAAGACATGGCCAGAGGACCCTCAATCAGAGGATAGCAATGTAAGGAAGGGAAGGGAGGGAGGACAGAGATAGAAAGCAATCCCCCCCAACCCTGGAGTAGCCAGAGCAGCAGGGCACCGGAACCCCATCCTCCAAAGAACCAAGGAGGAATGAACCGTCCCCAGACGGAGCCATCCGTCAAGAACAAGGAAGGCACTTACAGGAGACAGAGCCCCACCATCGGGAGGCGAGTACCGAAGACCAACGCAAGGGTCCTCACAGAATAGGGGAGGAAGGCGGGCCGTGCAGGAATCTGCAGCTAGAATCGTCTCTACCAGAAACATCGTTACCAAAGGTAAGTAACTCGTACATCTGATAGAGATTACTAGCCACAGATTCCTTCACGTAGAATAGATACCCAAGCAATACCCCCTGGGAAGGAGGGACTGCGAAAGGACCCCACCAGCCAATACAGAACAGAGGGTTCCACACGGAACCAGATCTGTGGACCAAGTAGAACCTCGTCCCTGCCAGGCAATGGAAACCCGCACAAGCAGAACCCCACCAACTACAAAAGGATGTAGGAGGGAAAAGAAGGCTAAAGAGGCCCGTACACTCATAGCAGAGGAACCAAGGGCAAGGTCGGAGAGGCCGAAGCACCACACTCCCCCACAAGGCAAACCAGCTGCCGCCCCATGCCAAGATAGGAAGAGCGGAAAAAGAAGCCTAGAAGACCCAAGGAAACGAGGGAAAAGAAGGAGAACCTACTCCAGAAGGAAAGCGACCTGCCAGCCAAAACAGCGCCGGCAGTCAAAGCCGCCAGAAGCACGAAGAAGAGCACGAGGCCCCAGGAAGGCCATGTAGGCAGCGCCCGGCAAGGGAGAACACAGGATCATCCCACACCTCAGGGCAGGAGTAGGGAGAGGAGGAGATGCCCGGGCACACCACTACGAGTGGCCGCGCACCCGACCTCTGGGAGCAAAAGCAACCTACATAAACGCCATGGGGACCAGGCACCCGAAGGCGACCAGAACCCCCTAGCAGAGCGCAAGCCATATGACAGCTACCACTACCCCACATAGGGTACGTTAAGTCCCAAGATATGGGAATCCGCTTTGGAAGAACTTCCGCAGCAGAGTAAAAACAAGAGCCACGGGGAAAAAAACACCCCCGCAGGAGGCTTGACAAGCAGCCCAAGCAAAGCAGGAGGCCTAATCTCAGGGCCATGCCTGTGCAACAACTCCGGCAGAACACACACACAGAAGCAACAAAAGGGCCATCCAGCAGCCAACAATGCCAAAGTCCCAAGGAAGCACGCAAATGGCCAGAACACACACTACATAGCCAGAACAACCGGCCTAAGAAGGCCCAGAATCAACCCAACTCAGGAGTCACTGAGGAGGGGATGGAGGAGGAGGAGGATAAGGCGGAGGAGGAAGACGGAGCCCTGCCAAGAGACGTTGAATGGCAGAGTTGGCCAGGGCATGAAACAACAGGCTGCCATCAAACGGAAGGTCGATGAGTTGCTCCGGAATATTCTCATGGAACACCCCGTCCCGAAGCCAAGCATGGTGACGGAGAGCTACTGAGGAAGCCATGGCCCGGCCCAGCACCTCCGAGATGTCCAGAGCGGAGAGGAAAATAAACGCCGCAAGCTCCCAGCCATCCAAAGCATGATGCCGTAAGTCCACCTGACCAGTCTCCTGGGATGCTGCCAGAGACTCAGCTGAGTCCCACAAACAGGAGGAGGCCCTAGCCAGCACACACAAGGTGTTAAGGGCCCGCAGGGCAGCGCTGGTCGTGGCGAACATGTTGCTTCCCCAAGAGTCCAGCCAGCGGGCCTCTCGGGACGGCTGAGTCAACAGTGGCGGCAGGGAGGGAAAGGCAGTCCGCAAAAGGGGGCTGGCGGCCGAGGGGTGAAGGGAAAGACACGCCGGGTCACGCGGCGCCGGGAGGTGCCGGTGCAGAAGATGTGGAGGCACCGGGTCCCCGAGGCGGGACGCCTCCAAGCCCCCGTCAAGGAAGAAAAGATCGAACCTGCAAAGGGAATTAAGATTTCCCTCCCACTAGAGCCCTGGTGGAGGACCTCCAAGAGATGGTCTGCCGGAAAGTGAGCCACCGGGTCACCCATGCGCAGGATGCCCACAGCCGTGGACACCCCATGAGCGAAGGCTGCACCCGCCTCCATAGGGCACTGCAGTGGATAAAGCAGCTCATCCGAGGCCAAGCGGGACAGGGAAGGTACAGACCTGGAAATCAGAAGGAGCCGAGGAATGAGGGACCTGCCGCTCTTCCGACAAACACCTCTGCCTCAGGAAGGGTGGGGAGCCGCCCTTCGACGCTGGTGAAAAAGACACCACACGGGGACCAGTCTCCGGGGAGGACGATACCAATATACAGGCTGCCTCCTGAAGGAGCATCCTAAAGGAGCATCCGAAGACGAATCCGCGGTACGACCCCTGCGTGGAGCCGTAGAGTCCCCTGCCTGAGGCAGGGCATCTGCACCATCCGGCTTCACCGGACAAGGTCCCTCCAAGTCAACCCGCACCAGAGAACCGGCCCCAGGGCAGCACCGGAATAACGCCGACCTGACACCCGCCGAGGCAGCCGCCTGCATGGGGGAACGAGACAAGCCTGGGGAGTGACACGAAGCCCTCAGCCAGCCATGGCCCAGACTGAGGCATCGATCGCTCGGCAACCCATGAGGCGGTGCCAGGGACGATTCAACCTCTGACTTGCCCTCCGACGAGGCAGCCACCTGTGGGGAGGGACGAGAGGGGCCCGGAGAGGGACGAGGGGGCCTCCCCTGGCCTCGACCCGGAGCGGGACGAGGAGGGTCCACCGACCCCTGTGGCTCCGCACGGTCCAGCTGCTGCCGGCGCTGTAGAGGCGAACCGGAGGAGCCGCACCCCAACAGCACCACATCCTCCAAGCCCGGATCCGAACCAGTCTGTGCCGGAGCTACCAGCGGCACCGCGGAGGGCCCTGCGCAGGTCGAGGGATCCAGGCAGGCAGTAGTATTTCGTAATGTGTGGACATTCTTCCATGTCGCAGCACGGCATATCTTGTCTAATGTCACTCCCTCAAACAAGGTGCAGAGACTGCTCTCGCGGAGTGTGCTTTAGCTCTCACTGACAGAGGTTTGTTTGCTTTTTTGTGGCAGAACTGTAACACAGATGCAACCCATCTGGCTATCATGGCTTTCGTTACTGCTGTTCCTTGTTTTCCTTTTCCGTATGCTACAAGGAGTTGATCTGTTTTTCTTATTTCCTTGTGAGGATAAAACTCCGAGCATCTTTTGATATCCAACGTATGCAAAATCCGTTCTGCTGGACTAGATGGGTTTGGGAAGAAAGATTGTAATATCACTGGATCATTGAGGTGAAATTGTGTTGGTAATTTTGGAATGAACTTTGGATTTGTCCGAAGGGCTACGTAATTCTCAGTGAAGTGTAGGATTGTAAAGGCCTGTATCTCACTCACTCTTCCTGCGGAAGTGAGAGCTAGCAAGAGGGATACCGTCCATGTGAGAAATTTAAGTTCTGCTTTATGAATCGGTTCAAACGGTTGTCTCATCAACTGCGCTAGGACCACATTGAGTTTCCACTCTAGAGGAGGCGCGCACACTGGTTGAAAAGCATGGAAAAGGCCTCTCATGAATTGCTTTATGAGATTAGACGAACAGAGAGAAGGAATCTGAGGAGATTTCCTGTACCGGGAAATTCCAGCCAGGTGAACTTTTACTGTAGAAAAAGTGAGACCTGATTTAGCTAGTGAGAGGAGATAAGGTAAAATCTGCTCAAGTCAAGTCAAGTCAAGTCAGAATTTATATAGCGCACTACATACCCAGAGGGTCTCAAGGCACTTGAGGAAGGGGGGGGGGAGTTTATTTATCGAATATCCAGGTTTTAAGCTGTTTTCTGAAGGCTAGGTGGTTTTGAGTAAGGCGGAGGTGGATGGGAAGGGAATTCCAGGTTTTGGCCGCTAAGTAGGAGAAGGATCTTCCCCCCATGGTGGCTTTGTGGATGCGCGGCACAGCGGCGAGGGCTTGGTTAGATGAACGCAGCTGGCGGGTGGGGGTGTAAAAGGAAAGGCGCGTGTTGAGACAATCAGGACCGAGTTCGTAAAGGGCTTTGTGTGCGTGGGTGAGGAGACGGAACGTTATCCTCTTGTTGACGGGAAGCCAGTGAAGGTCTTTCAGGTGAACGGAAATGTGGTCTGTGCGGGGGATGTCTAGTATGAGTCTGGCTGAAGCATTTTGGATGCGTTGGAGTTTTTTCTGCAGTTTAGCGGTGGTACCGGCGTAAAGAGTGTTTCCGTAGTCCAGACGGCTTGTAACCAGAGCATGGGTGACCGTTTTTCTTGTTTCGGTGGGGATCCAGCGAAATGTTTTTTTGAGCATGCGTAGGATGTTGAAGCATGATGATGAGACGGCGTTGACTTGTCTGGTCATCGAGAGTGAGGAGTCCAGGATGATGCCTAGGTTCCGTGTGTGGTCCGTCGGTATGGGGGCTTTTCCTAGGGCCGTTGGCCACCAAGAGTCGTCCCAGGCGGAAGGGGATGAACCTAAGATGAGGACTTCCGTTTTGTCCGAGTTCAGTTTTAAACGGCTGTTCTTCATCCATTCGGCTACTTCTTTCATCCCTTCGTGTAGGTTTGTTTTGGCGGAGATTGGGTCTTTGGTGAGTGAGAGGATCATCTGAGTGTCATCAGCATAGGAGATGATGTTGAGGTTGTGTTGACGTGCGATGGTTGCGAGGGGGCTCATGTAGACGTTGAAGAGGGTGGGGCTGAGTGATAATCCTTGCGGGACGCCGCAGATGACCTCAGAGGCCTCTGACTTAAAAGGGGGGAGGCGGACTCTCTGAGTTCTTCCAGTGAGGAACGAGCTGATCCATTCCAATGCTTTTCCTTGAATTCCGATGTTTTTGAGGCGTTGTATCAGGGTGCTATGGCAGACTGTGTCGAAGGCTGCAGAAAGGTCAAGGAGGATGAGGGCGACTGTATCTCCGTTGTCCAGTAGTGTTCGAATGTCGTCTGTTGCTGCGATGAGGGCGGTTTCGGTGCTGTGTTTGGCTCGAAAGCCGGACTGTGAGGAGTCGAGTGATTTGTTGGTTTCGAGGAAGGCGGCGAGCTGATTGTTGACGGCTTTCTCAATGACTTTGGCAGGGAATGGGAGGAGCGAGATGGGGCGGTAGTTCTTAAGTTCAGTGGGGTCTGCTGTGGGTTTCTTCAAGAGGGCGCTGAGTTCGGCATGCTTCCAGCTTTCTGGGAACGTGGCGGAGTTGAGGGAGCAGTTGATGACGTCTCGGAGATGGGGTGCTATAATGGAGTTTGCTTTGTTGAAGATGTGATGGGGGCATGGGTCTGTAGGGGATCCTGA
This sequence comes from Lissotriton helveticus, assembly GCF_964261635.1. Lineage (NCBI taxonomy): Eukaryota > Metazoa > Chordata > Amphibia > Caudata > Salamandridae > Lissotriton > Lissotriton helveticus. The sequence continues at coordinate 258,502,575 of NC_136069.1, read as the reverse complement.
GTGGATGGAGTTCATCAGACGAATGGTGTCTTCTGTGGTGATTGGGTTCCAGTCGAGAAGGTTATTCGGGGGAGGTACAGGTTCGGAGGTAGGTGAGGTGGACTGGTTTACGGGTTGGTTGTCAAAGCTTTTATGAATGTCGGCGATTTTGTCATGGAAGAAAGAGGCGAGGGAGTCACAGAGGGCTTGAGAGGGGGTGATGTCGTTTGAGCTGGCGGCGGGGTTGGTGAATTCTTTGATGATGTTGAAAAGTTCCTTGCTGTTGTGGGCGTTGTTGTCTAGTCGGTCTTTGAGTGCTGATTTCTTGGCTGTCCTGATTAGTTGGTGGTGTTTGCGGGTGGCGTTTTTAAAGGCGGCTTGGGTGATAGTGTTAGGGTCTTTTTTCCAAGTTTTCTTAAGGGAACGACAGAGCTTCTTGGATTTCTTAAGATCATCGTTGAACCAGGGGGCGTTCTTGCTGCCTTGCTTGAGTTGATGTTTTTTCAAGGGGGCTAGTTTGTCGGCGGTTTGAGTTAACCATTGTGTAAGGTTGATGGCGGCATGGTTAGGGTTCGTTGAGTAGGCCGGGGGATTTTGGAGAAGCGATGTGGAGATTTGGTCGATGGTGACTTTATTCCAATTTCTTCGCAGAGTTGGTTGAGGGTGGTTGTGGATCGTGGTCTTATTGTAAATGAAGTGGATGCAACTGTGGTCCGTCCAGTGGAGGGGTGTGGTGTGCGTGAAGGAGATATGCTTGCTGGAAGTGAAAATAGGGTCGAGTGTGTGTCCTGCGTAGTGTGTGGGGGTGTTGACAAGTTGTTTGAGTCCGAGAGTGGCTAGGTTGTCCAGAAGAGTGGTAGTGTTGCTGTTGTTGCTCTTTTCCAGGTGGAAATTGAGGTCTCCCAGTAGAATGTATTCTTCCGAGGGGAGGGCGTGTGGGGTGATGAAGTCAGTGATGTCTTCGCTGAATTTTGTACGGGGTCCTGGTGGCCTGTAGAGGAGGGTGCCTCTGAGTGTGGTCTTGGGGTCGGTGTGGATCTGGAAGTGAAGGTGTTCGGTGATAGCGAGGTTGTCTTCTGAGCTGGTTGAGACGCGGATGGTGTTCTTGTGGACGATGGCGATGCCTCCTCCTGTTTGGATGGGGCGGTCCTTGCGGATGATCTTGTAGCCGTCCGGGATGGCTATGGTGATGTCTGGAGCTGAAGAGGCATTCATCCAGGTTTCTGTTAGGAAGGCGATGTCTGGAGAAATGGTGTCGAGTAGATTCCAGAGGTCAATGGCGTGTTTGTGAACCGAGCGGGTGTTGAGAAGGATGCATTTAAGGTGGTTGGTATTGGATCTTTGTTTGGTGTTTGTGGGTTTGGTGTGGGTCTTGATGCATGTGAATTTGCAGGAGTGGCAGGAGAAAGGTCCATGGGTGTGTCCTGGTGCTGCTTGGGGGCAGTTAGGGAGTCGGCCGGGGTTAAGTGCTAAGAGGGCGGAGGCGTCGTATGTAATGCGGGAGGGGTGGGTGATGCGAGGGCCAGGGGGTCTGGCGCTGGGTGCGGTCCAGGCGCGGACGGGCGTAGACGGGCTTACCTTTGGCGCACCTTCGGCGCGGCCGCAGCGCGTGGACGCTGCGCGTTGAGGCATCTGTCATAAATGGATAGTGGAGGGGGCGGAGGGTGGGAGGGTCAGCTGGGAGGCGGGAGCGAGGTGGAGGGAGGGTCTGAGACAACAAACAAAATGGCAGCAACAATAACCAATGCTGCGAGGTAGGGCGAGAATGGGACCCAGGCAGTGGCAGCAGTGGGGCGCAATGGGGGAGAAATAAAGTCAATGAAACAGCAGCAGTGGTGAGCAGATGAAGCGCAGAGCCAAAGCGTCACGAAATGTGCAGCACTCGAGGTCGGAAAACACTCCCAGGTGCACAGGCAATGCAGCTCGACAAGCAGGCAGTCGATGCGCAAACAGCAGGTACACACTGTGCAAAGCACATACAGTGATTCACAAAGAAGGTGACGCTCAGAAGTGCGTGCCAGCGGCCAAAACAATCCTCAAAAACAATGCACAGCCAAAGATAGTTCCTAGAAGTGCGCGCTAGCGGTATCAATCAATGCAAATGTTAGAATAATGCACAGCCAAATAAAGTGTCCACAAGTGCGCGCTAGCGGTATTAATACCAGATGACAGATGCAGAGTTAAGCGCTACGATACCAATATAATCAGGTGAGGAGGAGGCGAGGGGAGCGACTGCTCTTGTGCAAGACAAGGTGGTCAGCTCAGCAGGGGCTTGCAGCGGATGAACGTTGTTTTCTCCGCACCAGCAACAGAATCTTTTCCATTTCAGATGATATGTTTTAATAGTGCTTTCAGCACAGGATTTAGCAAGTATTTCTCTACAGTTTTGCAGAATATTGAGATCTTTAAATTCTAGGAATTCAGAGCCATGCGTGCAAGTGAAGAGAGCGTGGACCCGGACGAATCACTGGGCCTTAGTTCCTTAATAACATCGTTGCTGACAGTTTTAGACGAATGGGTCTCGCTAGCGACGTACAAGTTACTTACCTTCGGTAACGATGTATCTGGTAGAGACTATTCTAGCCGCAGATTCCTTAACGTAGAATTATCCCAAGGCGTGAGCCTGGATCCGGAAAACTTTTCTGCCACAGCATCCCTGTGCGCCGGGGGGGATGGCCTCACGATACTCCGCCCTGACATCATCTGCGTCCGTGACATCAGCGAGGATACAAAAGTCCCCGCCGGTGCGCCTATGTCAGTTTTCTTCGGAGAACTTTTCCACAACACGAAGCCATCACAAACAAAACTGTGAAAATACTGGGACAGTGTGCGAAAACCCAGCTAAACAGAAGGGAAAGAAACGCATGGAGAGGAACAGCACCATCCAGAATAGTGCCAGGTACTAAGGCACCAAGTCACGTAATGAAAGAACAGAGCGCAGCTACTAAAAGCAAGCCTGCAGACAAATACCACAGCCTCCCCGAGGGCAGGAAGCATATGAAAGAATTTGCAACAGACTGAGAAGTCTGCAACCACCGCCCAGAACAAAGAAGGGTTCCAGGGCCAGAACGGAAGAGCAATGACAATTGACCCCCAGACAACACCCGCAGGAAGGATTTCCTAAAAAGAACTGAGGGTCGAAACCCAGGCAAGGGACCTCAACCCCAAGGACTGCAAGACTCAGAAGTGCATGCCACACAAGGAAGCAGAGCACGAGCAAACCCCACTTTGGAGACCAAGGTGCAGGGGCGCAGAAGTACCCAGGAATTCATCATCCAATCACCAGAAAGGAAGGAATGGAGCAACAACAATGCAAGCATCCCCCTAGGAAGGGAGTAAGAAAATGGCACTCGCAGAGGACAGCCACCCTGAGGCAGGCGAGTGCAGAAGACCAAGAAGGGTCCTCGCAGAAACGGGGAGAAAGGGCGGGTCGTGAAGGAATCTGCGGCTAGAATCGTCATTACCAGATACATCGTTACCGAAGGTAAGTAACTCGTACATCTGATAGAGACTACTAGCCGCAGATTCCTTAACGTAGAATAGATACCCTAGCCATACCCAAAGGGGAGGAGGGTCTGCGAGAGGACCCCCTCAGCCTGGAAGAATACAGGGCACCACAGGGGATGAGTCATAGGGACCCAGTCCTCCTCCAGGCAGAAGAGGACCTCACCAGCTGAAAAGAACACAGAGCCCCCCAGGGGATGTGTTAAGGAGAGGAGATGAGAGGGGCGGCCAATCCCCACCAAGCAAAGAAAGCAAGACAAGACAAAGTGAGAACAGTACACTCCAAGCCCTGTAAAGGCACCAGGAACTCTCGCCCGAAGCCCAGAGGAATAGACAACGGCAGAGGAATGCTGAAGAAGAATCACCCCAAGACTCCAAAGAGAAGAGGCCGAACTGAGGCAAAGCCCTCTACTGGAACACACACGCAGTGAAAGGGACAGTTGAACCTGACACAGACTGAAGTTAACAGGCAAGGCAGGAATGATGCCTCAGGCAACAAGGCAGACGTGGGAAGAAAGGTGTAGTCTCAAAAAGCCCCAGTGAAAACAGAGGTAGGAGCGCAAAGAACCACGTCAAGGTCCCCGGTCAAAGACGAGCAGAGCCAGCGGCGCAACTGACCGCAGACAAGCACCCGAGCCGAGCGCCAGGCCACATCGAGATCCAAACAAGGGCCAGGGAAATCTCAAACGACCCTAAGAAGGGGACCGTTCCAGACAGAAACCCACACACGAAAAAAGTGGGACCAGCCGGAGATAAGAGGAGGAACAAGTAGGACGGACCCAGCCGTCAACACAGGAAATCATCCCCCCTGGAACGCTAGACAAGAGGACCAGGCCGAAACGGCGGACAGGAGGGTGAAACACTGCAGCAGAATGCCGAAGATGGCACACCACGCCAGTCAGTCTATACCTAGAAAGACAGAACTGAAGCAGCGCCAGCTACACCCAGGTAACCGCACCAGAGAATACAACGACACCAGGAAAGGCAACGTCCTGCAAAGGAGAGTCCGCACCCTCCCAGTGAAAGACAGAGCTATGCAATAGCTACAAGTACCCCACATGGGGTATGACACGTCCCAAGAAAAGTATGGGAACCACTGTTAGGGAAGAAATCCCGCATCAGAGAATAAAACTATAAACCCGCGGCAGAAACTACAGAAGGCTTAGTAAGCAGCCAAAAAGTATGCTTTTTCCTAACAAGGGGGGAGGGCTGAACCAGCAGTCAACTGAAGAAGTATGCCAACCAAGGGACCCCAAGGGCACAGCAACCCACACAGAAAGTGTAACGGTCACTCCAACCTCAGATTCCAGGAGCAAGTGGGATAACACCTCCCACCAAGACCCAGAGGATTAACAAACCAACCTACTGAGGAGGAGGTGGAGGAGGAGGAAGACAGACGCCCACAAGAAGACTCTGAATGGTGGAGTTTGCATGAGTATTAAAGGACCCTGTTAAAGGGCAGATCAACCGGGAAAAACGGCATCACGTAGCCAAGCATGGCGACGGAGAGCCACAGAGGTGGCCAAAGCACGGCCGAGAGCATCTGCAACATCCAAGGTCGCAAGAAGAATAAACGCGGCCAACTCCCTACCATCCAACACATGGCCCCGCAGATCAGCACGGGCACCCTCATCGGAGACTTGAGAAATAAGGGACTCAACAGAGTCCCATAGGCTGGAAGTAGCCCTGGTCAACACACATAAAGTGTTAAGCGCCCGAAAGGCAGCGCTGGAAGAGGCAAAGACATTACGCCCCCATGAATCCAACCACCGAGCCTCCCGAGACGGAGGAAACAACACCACAGGCAAACACGGAAAGGCATTCTACAGAAGAGAGCCTTGAGTAGAAGGGTGGAAGGAAAGACAGACAGGGTCATGCGGAGCGGGACAGTGGCGATGCCGGAGCGCCTGAGGCACCAGATCGCCCGAGGCAGAATGCCCTCAAGCCCCCATAAGAGAATTATGGAGCGATGCTTCAAAAGGAAGGAACAACTCCCATCCACCAGAGCCCTGGTGGAGAACTTCCAAAAGGTTGTCCGGAGTGACAGGTTCACCCATCCACAGAATACCAGCAGCTGCAGAAATAGCCCGCACAAAGGCAACACTGGCCTCAGTAGGGCGCAGCGGAGGAGAAAGTAATTCCTCCGTGGGTGACAGCTGCAGACTGAGCCGTTCATCCCCAAGTCCAGGGGAGGTCGGCCAGCCTCGGAATAGTGGAGGATCCACAGATGAATGGGGAACCTGAGGGGCCTCAGGGGAAGGTGGAGAGGCCGGTGGAAAAGCCAGCCACGGAAAGAAGGGTTCGAGGATTGAGGCCATGGGGACGACGAGGAGCCTTCCCTGGAAGATGCTGGTGAAGGCTGGTGAAAAGGCGCCCTGTCTCCGGGGAGAAACACACCAACAGATGACGGACCTCTGGAGAAGAAGGGACCTCAGGAGATGAATCCAGAACCCGACGCCGGGGCGGCTCCATGGAGTCCGCCACCGGCGCTTGATCGACGTCGATCGGCGCCAGAGTGGGCACTCATGGCGCCGGCTCGACTTCTACCACCATGTGCTCTCCTGGAGAATGGTGCGGGGTCGATGCCGGAACGGCGAAGGAGCGGCGCCGAAAAGGCACCGGCTCGGCCTCAGATGGAGCAGCCGCCCGCGTCGAGGACCGAGAGGGACTCGGGAAAGCGCCCCAGGTCCCGGCCTCCACCCGTGACTCTACCGGAGCCGGGGAGGAAGGCTCCCGGTGCCGAAGCGGCGCAGGCTCGACCTCTGGCGAGGCAGCCGCCGGCTCAGAGGACCAAGGCGGACTTGGGGGCAAGCCGGGAGTCCCGGCAATCTTCTGCAATGCCACAGGGAGCCCAGTAGGGATTTGCGGTAAGGCAGGGATGCCAGGCGCCGAAGAGGGGAGCCCCGAAGGACCGCACCTCTACGACACCACCCTCCTACGACCTGACGCCGAAACCTTCGGCGTCGGGGCCAAAGCTGCTGGCGACTCCACGGAAGTCCCCGCATGAGGCAAGGGATCTGCGGACGTTTCAGGAGGTGGAGTAAGGGCCAAAGAAGCCTGCAGAGCCACAGCGTAGGCTGTCATTTGGTCCCTAGTCGCCCCTGCGCCGGGAAACGGCAGGTAGGAAGGCAACAAGTGGGGGCGCATGTCCCGAGGGGAGTTGGCGCCCAACGAGGAAGGAGGACAGGGCCTCGGAGACAAAAAGAAGGACCTACCAGCCGGTGAGCCATGCCCTTGGGGTCGTGGTGCAAGACGATGTCCCAGGCGCAACCCGTGGCTCCTTGCTTCCGAGGTAGGGGACGGACGCTGAGATGACACCGACCTGGACAAGCGAGTTCAAAAGCAACTTCATCCAGCGCTCCTGCCGTGAATTAGGCTTAAGGTGCTGGCAGGCGTCGCACTCCTCCGAGTAGTAGTGCTCACCTAGGTATCACATGCAACTCGGATGAGGGTCCGTCGTCAACATGGGACGTGCACAGGAGGTACAAGTCTTGAAGCCCGAAGGAATTCGCACACTGTTCCACTAATGCCAAAGCGTGAAAAAGAAGAGAAGGCCTGAAAACAGGCCAGGACACAATCCGGATCCGCGTTGCAAGCGAAAAGAGAAAAAACTGACGTAGACACGCCAGGGTGGGACTTATGTATCCTCGGTGACGTCACGGATGACGTCAGGGCGGAGTCACGTGGCGCCGCCCCCCCCGGCGCACAGGGATGCTGAGGCAGAAAAGTTTTCCGGATCCAGTCTCACGCCTTGGGATAATTCTACATTAAGGAATCTGCGGCTAGTAGTCTCTATAATAGGAGCTGCTCCGGGAATGAATATTGTCTGGGCCAACGTGGTGCTATCAAGATAAGGTGGTAACCTTCCGATTTCATTTTGGTTAGTACCCTGGGAATTAATGGGATGGGGGAAAAGCCGAGGCATATATCCCTGACCATTGCATTAAAAGGGCATTCCCCCTTGACCCTGGTAGTGGAAATACTGGCTTTTGGCATTCTCCTTCCTTGCAAAGAGGTCCAAAGCTGGTTTCCCCCATCTTTGGATGACCTTGTCCAACTGTGATTGCTCTAGCTCCCACTCGTGGCAGCTGGACTGAGACTTGCTTAGCGTGTCTGCTAGGGTATTGTGTAGACCCCTGACATGTTCGGCCTTCAACAAGATTCCATGGAGCATTGTCCCTCCCCATAATTCCTGCTCTTCTTGAGATAGAGTGACAGATTTGGTTCCTTGCTTATGTAGTAAATGCTGGTCCTATTGTCCGTACGGACCAACACTGAGGAACCTGCTATTCTTGGCAAGAAAGCTTGGAGAGTTAGGAATATGGCTTTGAGCTCCAATCTGTTGATGTATTGTCTTTTCTGTACCGAAGCCCATTTGCCCTGGATTTGCAAATCTTGCAGATACCCTCTCCATCCCTCCATGGAGGCGCCTGTTGTTAGAATGAAATCTGGGGTACCTTGCAGAAAGGTTAAACCGTGAACATGATTTGACGCTTGAGACCACCATTGTAGTGCTTCCACCATCCTTGTTGTGATTCGAATTACATCTTCGAAAGATCCCAAAGCTTGTAGCCACTGTTTCTGCAGCTCTTCCTGAAGAGGCCTCATCTTTAGTCTGGCTATAGGTGCTAGGTTTATTGCTGAAGAGCACAACCCCAGGAGGGATTTGAACATTCACACGGAGAAACCGGTCAGAGATGTAAGAGGACTTGTCTCGCCACTGTGGCACTCAAAATAAAATAGGGGTTAGATGGAGAATCCCTCAAGCGAATACATTTCAAATGTTGTGGACTGATTTCGAAAGTAGATACAGTGTATAATGCACTGGAAGCTCATTAAATAATTCTATCAACATTGGTGATCAATACATTAGGAAGATCTTTTTGTGGAGGAGCTTATGTACAGTTCAGAACACATATAGAAGAGTTTGGATCTCTAGAAATAGTGAAGGATCACAATTCACAAAAACATGAAGGGAGCCAAAAGAAGTTTGATATCTATCAGAGTGGTCAACTATAGAGCACAATCTACAAGTGAGGAAGAACCGGCCCGATTATTATCTTTAAATATATAAATACAGTATTCACTGGTAAAAGAAAAATCCTGAAGAAGGCATTTGCCGAAACGTGTTGGTGGTATTCTGCAAATCACTACCAGTGTCTTTTTGTTTACATAGTGTTAAAATCAACTGCATATTGTGTATAGAAGACAGAAAATGTGGAAAGCTTAATATGCTATTCAAATGGTGAATTCAAATTGAGTTTGTGGATGAATTTACTAGTGTAATATATGTAGCAATATGGAATTATTTATGTGCTTAATTGAAGGATGTAAAAAGTGAATATACACATATTTTTCAACAATAAAATCAATAATATTTTCTTAAATTGATTGATACAGTGTATATTATGTTATAAAGTATCTAAAGTTGGCGCACATTTTTCTTGTTTAATCAGCACTGAGATCGGTGCTACTGCTTTTTCCAAAATAGTTTATTTCCCTGTTAGGGTTCATCCTTGATTCAGGGGCCCATATGTTTCCCATAGGGGATTTGAACATTCATAGAGAAACTGACTTTCTTCTTGAAATGGTCTTTGCCAACCTTTGGAGAGGCATCTGTCTCTCTCGCGACAAGAATGCTTTGCATTCAACAGTGTCCACGGATGCTCCCAGAAACGATATTTCTTGAGTTGGACGTAAATTAGATTTTTCTTGTTTAGAGTGAGTCCTAATGCACTGAATAGACGGAGACAAGCTGTCGTTGTTTGATCGGCTTCCTGCACTGTTGCCGCTTTGAGCAGCCAATCGTCAAGGTATGGAAAGACATGAAACCCCTGGGATTGCAAGGCAACCGCTACTGGCGCCAGGCACTTGATGGAAATCCCTAGTGCTGATTGTAGATCAAACAGGAGAACTTTGAATTGATAGTGGGTACCAGCCACTGTGAACCATAGATATTTCCAGTATTTTGGACGGATTGGGATATGAAAATATGCATCTTCCATGTCGAGTGAAGTAATGAAATCTCCTTTGTTTGAGCATCCCAGGATATCGGAGAGTGTTACCATCCTGAATGTCTGCTTTTTGAGAAACGTGTTGAGTTTCCTTAGGTCCAGAATCGGTCTCCATTCTCCTGACTTAATTCTTATTAGGAAGAAACAAGAATAAAAACCTCTTCTTCTCTGAACGAATGGTACTTTTTCTATTGCTTCATTGAGTGGTCAAGACTTCTTTTCGCAATAAGTATACACGAGGGGAAGGGGGACCACTGGGTGGAGTAATAGGTGGCCTTTGAATAAAGTCTAGAGTGTGACCCTTGGTGACTAGGTCCAACACCCAGCGGTCTGATGTTATTTCGTACCACCGCTGTGCATAAGCAGAAATATTCGCACCGACGGGCAGGGAGGGAAGTTAGGATGGTACCCTGACGTACTCATTGTTCTGTCAGAGTTACGGCCTGTTGGAGTGCTCACTTGTGGCCTCCCTGGCAAGAGAAACCAGCTGTCGATCATTGGCGATAGGATGGTGGGTTGTAAGATTGGTGATACTGAGATTGCTATCGTTGATATTGCTGAGCCCTCTGATATCCTTCCTTGTAAGTGGTGAATACTTGCGCACTGGCACCTCTGAAAGGCAGTCCTCTATATTGCAGAGCTCCCAAATAGTTTGCAGTGTCTGTATCATTCTTTATCGCCAAAAGAGGTTCACCAATGTGTTTTCCAAAAAGCGACTCTCCATCAAAAGCCATATCAAGAACCTATGTTTGTACTTCAGGTCTGAAGGTAGTAGCTTTCAGCCACCCCTGGCGTCGAAGTACAGCCGCTCCAGCCAACTATCTACAACTTGTATTCGCTATGTTTAGGGCACAATCGATTGTCTACAAAGCAGCACGCTCACCCTCCAATAGGATTTTTCGGGTGTCCTGTCTGTTTTCCTCCGGAATGAGGTCTATCAGTCCGGCCACATTGGACCACATCTGACGGTCATAGTGGCCGATAATGGCTAAAGCATGTGCTGCTTGGTTTGTTGTAGCTGCCATAGATGAAAACGTCTTTCCTAGAATGTCCATCCGACGTCCCTCTCTGTCTGGGGGGGTAGTAATCGGAGTGGCTGGGTTCTTCAAGCTTCTCTGTGCCGCCTGGGAGATGACAGAATCTGGCTTCGGATGTCCAATAAGGCAAGATGGAGAGTCCTCCGGAGCCCTATATTTCTTTTCTACAAGAGGCAGTACAGGTGGTATGGATGCCGGTGTCTTCATGATCTTTACACCCTCCTGCCATATATGGTCGATAATAGGAATTGAACGTGCCACCTTCCTTGTGTCCTCATTAAAATAGTACAGAAAACATAATGTTTGCTTTACAGTAATAGGTAAGTGGAACCTGTTGGCTGCCCCCTCTGCATCAAATTGTGAAATCCCCCGATATCTTCTGGAAGAGAGTCTGAAGGCAAGTACGGAGGAGGGGATGGTGTTGGGATCACATAATTATCCCAAGAATCAGGAACGGATGCAGGATCTGGTAATTCACCTTCTTCTACCTCATCTTCCGAAGAGGAAGTGTTCTGATCTCCAGGGTCAGCTGGCACCGAGCCCATTGCATTCGCCGGTGAACTAGGTACTTGAGGATCTGGTGCGCCTGTTAAATAATAATAATAAAAGAGTTTATAAAGCGCCTGGCGACGCCATCCCGGCGTGTCCCCGCGCTATGGAGAGAAGATAAGCAAGCAGAATTAGCAACACAACCACCTACAAACTACATTACAGGTTGTACAGGTGGGTTTTTAAGAGACTTCTAAATTTAGTCTCGGATTTTTCCAGTCCTTAGCTCTTCCACATGAGAAACCTGGTCTTCTGGCAGACGTTGTTGAGGAGGGAATCTTTGTCTTTAATCCGTTAACATAGCTTGCAGATCTTGTATCAATGACGGTGGTAGATAAGCCATTTCTCTGTGTTGAGGTTCCTGCCGGAGGTTAAATTGATAGGAATGATGTGGAGCCATATATCGTTCTTGATAATAATGTGCCTCATGATAATCTTCCTCCTCTTCATCATCATCATCCTGGCATTTTACTTGGAGCTTAGATGGACTGTGAGCCACCCCATATAGACCGCCATCCTCATCATCATCTTCCTCTTTCTCGATATAACCTTCCAAAAGATGCAATGGGAGTAAATGTGATACTTTACTGTAGTCTTGCAAAGACAGGTGTAGAAATGTCTTTGTAACGGTAGTGACTTGAGTTATCCTCGTCGACCGGGGAGTCGATGGTGCAGAAATTATAATCGAAGAATTTACTTTGCCAGCGGGGTTGTCGCCAACTGTAATGCCATCGCAGGTGTTGTAGTCGACGGTGTCGTCGTCAACGATGTTACCTTCATGGACGGTGATGTCGTTGTCGACAGTGTCTTCGTCAACAGTGTCTATGTCGATGGTGACTTTATCGACTGTGTCTCGGCCATCGACAATGGGACATCCATGGATTTCAACGACAAAGGTCTCGTCAAGATAGACATCTTAGTAGATAGAATAGGGGACTGGATCGCCGTCGTCTTGGCGGTTGCCGTCGACGATGGTGTTGATGATGTTACACATATCATCGTTGACGAGAGATAAATTGTTGTCGACGAGAGATAAATTGTCGTCAACGCTGGCTTTTTTAACTGTTTTCTACTCACAGTTTCAGAAGAGGAAGATCTTGGACACTCTCTCTTTCTTGACAGGCGTCGAGGGCACAGACAGCGTTGGTTCAGAGGAATGTTTGGAAATCCTCTCCTTGCTTACAGGCTTTTCTTGGGAAGCTTTAAAATGTATTCTTCCCTCACTTGAGGATCTTTCCTGGGATCTAGCCCTCTTGTGAGATGTTGAAGCCGACTCCTCTACCTCATCTGACGAACGAGATTGTTGTTTTGTGCTTTGAAGCCACATAAGTAATCTCCTCTCTCTGTCTTTGAGGGGTTTGTTAGGGAAGGTGCAACAGATCTTACAGTCCTTCACCTCATGCCTGGGATAAAGGCAATAATTATATTATTTATGTGGGTCATCCACATGGACCCTCTTCTTCCCACAGGTTTTGCAAGGGCGGAAGAGGCCTTTCTTGTCTGACATGATGTCAAAGTTAGCTGAATAGAAGGAAAAACTGAGTAGCACTCAGGGAGACTCCCTTCCACACGACGTGCGGTGAAAATCTGAAGAGAACTCGCCTCTGCTCGGAGTGTTCTAGAGGGTGCTAGCAGCTGATTGGCTGGAGCCAACATTTGGTCCTTTTTTTAAAAGGACATAGATAGACTACTAATAGATGGCCTTGGGCATTTTTTAGCCGATTTATTATTTATAGCACTGCTTGTGTATTTTACAGTGGGACTCCCATCTCGACAACGGGGAATGATTCAGACATGTGAATCTATGAAAGATACCCCAATACTGGAGAAGTAAAATTATGGGCCTAACTTCAAATTTTGTAATCAGTCACTCTTAGTTTCCTGGGGGCCAAAAGTAAAGTGGCCACCAGAACAAGTCTGCTCTAATTTCAAGCACCTCTGAATCTTTTTGTTCAAAGGTTCTAGGTGGCATAAACCTTTGTTGCTAGGTTCTGTGACAGTGCAGTGGCATTAATTAAATGCAGAAAAAACAGTGCTACATTGTAATGCTTTATTTGACTGTAATCGCTACATATTTCAAAAGTTAATTAACAAAATAAACACTAAGGCCCTAATTACGATGGCAGGTGGACCCCCACCGCCCCCTGACATCGAGGGCATCGGTCCGACCACCGCAATTAGAGGCAGCCAGTCTGACCGCAGAGGTATGGGGTAGGAATACCATCTCCGACAGGATCCAAGATCCCTTCAGGACGGCGTTTGGACTCCAATCCATACAATGGAGGCGGTGCTTGCACACGCACCACCACAGGGATTAGGGTGTCTCTTTCCAATTGCCTTTTCATGGGGGTCCTGCTGCCATGAAAAGGCAGACAGAAACTGACTTTGGGGGCCCCAAGCAGGGCCCCTGTCCCACATGGGTCACTGCTAAGCGGCCCTGGGGGCACATGTAGTTCCCCCCACACATCCATGCACCGTGTGCCAGGCACCACAAGGTCACCTCTAAGGTAGGCCCTCGGTAACATATAGGGCAGAGTGCATTTTTATTGAAAGGTTTAACATGTAATTTTAGGTTTTACAGGTCTTGGCAGTTAAAAAACTCCTGCATTTATTTTTCACTGCTGTAAGGTCTACCTCTTCCATAAGATAACATTTCCTTGCCTTATTACATTTAATAAGAGCTAACGTTTGATTGGGAACAGGTAAACATTTCATATTGGGTGTCCGGGAAATTGTAATTTAAACCCCCTTTTAATAGTAAAGGTGGATTTTAAGTTACAATTTTTGAAATTGCCACTTTTATAAAGTTGGCATCTTCCTACCCTAACTATTTGGTGCCTGCAGCCTGTTCCTTCATCACATGACTGGGTGTAGTTGGACTTTGTTTATTGCTCCCAGACAGCAACAAAATAGAAGAATTAGGTGTGCCTGGATGAGACATCACTGGCAGGGTGATGGGGTGGAGCTGGGCACAGCACCACTTGCGGATTAAACGACTGTGCCCTGCCTTCACACAAAGGATATCACCTCTTATTGTTCATACAGCCAACTTGGAGCCAGGGCAGGGGAGGCTAGATATTTTAAGCATTTCAAATGGAATTGTCTAGAATCTTCAAAGAAGTCACTAGGACCCTCAGACCCACTCTTCAGTTCACTTTCCGGACCTGCGAAAAGACTCTCAGGGGACTGCCTGCTTCAGTGGCCTGCTGTGTACTCCACATACAACTTTGCTATACCTGGAATGTCTGATTTGCTGCCTAGTGCCTGCCTTAAACCCTAAGCGTGGAAGGGTATACTCAGACATGAGTCCCTTGCTCATTGCACCATCAGGATTCAAGCAAGCCGGGCCGAAGACGGCTGTAATGCCAGAAACCAGTCCCCGGAAGCTTGTTTCCTTCCCAGTGTAAGAATTGGCTTTTGTAGTCTGGTCTGCCCTGTTCCCATGATGCACTGGGCCAGGGACAGACTAATTTGCATACAGCCAGGTTCTGAAACTGGGATGGTGCAATGAGCTAAAAAACGGTGTTGGATCTAGCCCTGATCTCTTGACTGGGTGAGAGTACTCTGCTTAATTCAGAGACTCTGTCCCTCACCACCCCTTGTTGTAAATATTTTTGTCCACCCTAAGCGTGGAAGGGTATACTCAGACATGAGTCCCTTGCTCATTGCACCATCAGGATTCAAGCAAGCCGGGCCGAAGACGGCTGTAATGCCAGAAACAGGTCCCCGGAAGCTTGTTTCCTTCCCAGTGTAAGAATTGGCTTTTGTAGTCTGGTCTGCCCTGTTCCCATGATGCACTGGGCCAGGGACAGACTAATTTGCATACAGCCAGGTTCTGAAACTGGGATGGTGCAATGAGCTAAAAAACGGTGTTGGATCTAGCCCTGATCTCTTGACTGGGTGAGAGTACTCTGCTTAATTCAGAGACTCTGTCCCTCACCACCCCTTGTTGTAAATATTTTTGTCCACCCTAAGCGTGGAAGGGTATACTCAGACATGAGTCCCTTGCTCATTGCACCATCAGGATTCAAGCAAGCCGGGCCGAAGACGGCTGTAATGCCAGAAACCGGTCCCCGGAAGCTTGTTTCCTTCCCAGTGTAAGAATTGGCTTTTGTAGTCTGGTCTGCCCTGTTCCCATGATGCACTGGGCCAGGGACAGACTAATTTGCATACAGCCAGGTTCTGAAACTGGGATGGTGCAATGAGCTAAAAAACGGTGTTGGATCTAGCCCTGATCTCTTGACTGGGTGAAAGTACTCTGCTTAATTCAGAGACTCTGTTCCTCACCACCCCTTGTTGTAAATATTAAACCCTCAGAGGCATGCCCTGCGACTTGGGCCCAATTCCACTGCTTCAATCCAGGACTACCAGAGTGACTGCAAGAGCTGGCATCCTGATCAGCGCCTCAGTGATAGAAAAAGTTCCAACCAGCTTGAACCTGCACTTGGACCCAGCCTGAGTGAGTCCTAATCCCTCAAGCAGTGCCCCTCCAGTCCTAAACTCTTGGTTGTGGTGTTAGAGGTGCACAGGTAGGCAAAATCCAATACTTAAGACTTAAAAAAATGTTGGCTAAAAACCGCTTTTAGAACCAAGAGGAGACTGGGACCAAGGCACAAGTTACTTACCGTCGGTAACGATATATCTGTAAGAAACAGTAGTTAGTGTTAGATTCCTTACCTTAGAATATCCCCAGGAGTCAGACTGGATCCGGAAAGTTTCGCGTAGCAGTACCCCTGCGCGTCAGTAGGCGTCGTCTGCGGCTCTGTGTCCGTCGGCGTCGTTGGCGCCGGGATGACGTCGTCGGAGTACTTAGACGTCAGTTCTTATACACAGCTTTTCCGCGCCAGAAACGCAGAGTCATGATAAAAACCGATTCTGGTGCCATGAAACTAGGGCCCTCTAACCATAGATATTGGTTCGCAGAACGGGGAGGATGGGTGGGGCGGTAAGGAATCTAAAATTAACTACTGTTTCTTACAGATATATCGTTACCGAAGGTAAGTAACTTGTGCATCTGAAAGAAACAGGTTAGTGTTAGATTCCTTACCTTAGAATAGATACCCCAGCAATACCAACCCTGGTGGTGGGTCTGCGAACCAATGATCACACTAGAAAGTCCTGGAGAACAGAACGGCCGAAAAAGCCATCCCTCCAGACTTGGCTGTCCAGGCAGTAGTGTCTAGCGAAAGTGTGCAGCGAGGCCCACGTCGTTGCCTGACAGATGTCCTGCAAGGGGACTCCCCGACCCAGGGCAGTAGTAGCCGCCGTGGTCCGAGTGAAATGGGCATGCAGCCCCACAGGAGGCTCCTTTTTAGCCAGTGAATAACAAGCCTTGATGCACAAAATGACCCATCGAGAAATGGTTCGTTTGTGCACCGCCCGTCCCTTCTTAGCGCCCACATAACCAACAAAGAGCTGGTCGTCCAGCCGGAACTGGCGTATGCGGTCCAGACAGAATGAGAGCGCACGTTTTAGGTCCAGACGGTGGAGCCTCCCTTCCTCTTTTGAGGGAGGCGGAGGCGGAGGCGGAAAGAAGGTGGGCAAGGTGATGGACTGCCCGATGTGGAAGGCTGTGACTACCTTGGGCAGGAAAGAGGGACGCGTTCTCAACACAACTTTGTCCGGATGGACAGAAAGGAAAGGAGGTTTGGAAGAAAGGGCCTGGAGCTCACTCACTCTCCTGGCAGAGGTGATAGCAACCAGGAATGCAGTCTTAATAGTTAGAAAACGAAGAGGGCAATTATGAAGTGGCTCGAAAGGAGAGCACATCAAATAAGTCAGAACACAGTTCAAGTCCCACTGAGGCATCACGAAAGGAACAGGAGGAAACATGTGAGTTATGCCCTTCAAGAATCTATTTACAACAGGGGACTTGAAAAGAGAAGGCTGATCAGGTAGCCTTAAAAAGGCTGATATGGCAGAGAGGTAGGCCTTGAAAGTGCCCAGAGAAGAGCCCTGCTGGGCAAGAGAAAGAAGAAAGAGGAGAACCTCTGAAAGGGGGGCAGAAAGGGGATCCACAGCCTTTGCTGTGCACCATGCCACAAATTTGTTCCATCTGCAGGCGTATACCGATTTTGGTGAGGGACGCCTGGCTGCCAGAATCACATCACAGACTTCAGGAGGCAAGTCAAATGGCCTCAACTGCCGCCGCTCAATCTCCACGCATGGAGGTGGAGACTGGACAGGTTCGGGTGGAGGACCGACCCCTGCTGCTGCGACAGAAGGTCCTCTCGAAGAGGCAGACGAATCGGGGGATCGACTGACATGCTGAGTAGCTCGGGATACCAGTATCTTCGTGCCCAGTCTGGACCCACAAGGATGACTTGGGCCCGGTCGCGCCTGATCTTCTTCAGCACTCTGGGCAGAAGAGATATAGGCGGAAAGGCGTACAACAGACCGCAGCTCCACTCATGATGAAAAGCGTCACCGAGCGAGTGCCGCCTTGGACATTCCAACGCGCAGAACTGATGACATTGCGCGTTCTCTTCTGTGGCGAATAGATCTAACCAAGGCTCTCCCTACTGCTGAAAGAGACCTTGCGCCACGTCAGAGTTCAGACGCCATTCGTGATCCATCATGCACCGATGGCTGAGTACGTCCGCCCTGGCATTCAGGGAACCTGCCAGATGTTGAACCACCAGGGTCACGCCCTGATGTTTCAGCCATTGCCACAGGCGCAAAGCCTCCTGGCACATGGTCCACGATCCCACCCCGCCCTGTTTGTTGGAGACCACATGGTGGTGGTGTTGTCCGTGAACACCTGCACTACACTCCCCCGGACAGAGGGGAGGAATGCTTTCAGTGCAAGTCGGATCGCCCGCAGCTCCAGAAGGTTGATGTGGAGCCGGTACTCCGCCGGAGACCAGAGGCCTCTGATCTTCGCCTCTCCCATGTGGCCCCTGCAGCCCAGGAGGGACGCATCCGTCACAACTACGTGCTCCGGTTGGGGTAGGGAGAGGGATCTGCCGCTGACCCACTCGCTTTCCCTGAGCCACCACTGCAACTGTCTCGCAGTACCCTCCGAGATCAGGACGTGGTCGGACAGGTTGCCCTGATGTTGGGCCCATTGAAACTTCAGGTCCCACTGCAGAGTCCGCATCCGCCACCGAGCGTGATGCACCAGAAGGATGCAGGAGGCCATCAGCCCCAGAAGCCACAGCGTCAACCTGACCGAGACTCAGGATAAAGGCTGAAAGATCGGAATCAGAGCCTGAATATCCCGAACCCGCTGCTCGGGAGGATAAACCCGAAACCGCACCGAGTCCAGAACAGCTCCGATGAAGAGGAGCTTCTGAGAGGGACACAGGTGTGACTTCGGCACATTGATGGAGAACCCCAGCAGGTCGGCCGTAGTCTGGAGGTGGCTGACGACTGTCTGGGGCGAGCCCCCCTTCAACAACCAGTCCTCGAGATAGGGGAAGACTGGCAACCCTAATCTGCGCAGATGAGCTGCGACCACCGCCATCACTTTGGTGAACACCCAAGGGGCGCTGGTAAGGCCGAAGGGGAGCACGGTAAACTGAAAGTGCTCATGGCCTACCGTGAACCGCAGGTAGCGCCGGTGGGCCGGCAGGACGGGGATGTGAAAAATAAGCGTCCTGCAAGTCCAACGCCACCATTTAGTCTCCAGGGTCTAGGGCAGCTAAGACCTGAGCCAAAGTCAGCATCTTGAACTTCTCCTTCCGGAGGAAGCCGTTGACGTTCCGCAGGTCCAAGATAGGACGTAGGCCCCCTTTGTCCTTCTTGGGTACCAGAAAGTAGTGGGAGTAAAAACCACACTCTACTTCTGGCCCAGGAACGCGCTTGATGGCCCCCTTGGCCAAGAGGGCCATAACTTCCTCTTGCAGAAGTTGCAAGTAATCCACCGACACGCGCTGGTACTGCGGTGGCATGGCTGGAGGGGTCGCCTCGAAGGGGGGAGGGAGTAGCCCCTTCAGACGATTTGCAGCACCCACCTGTCCGATGTGATGGTGCGTCAGTGGAGGAGGTGATGGCGAACCCTGCCACCCACTGGCGTCAAATGGGCCTGAAAGCTCGGACTAGGAGGGCTTTAAGACGGATGCTGCGGGAGTGGATGTGGACTGGCCTCGCAGCTGTCCCCTGGCACTGCCACGGTGGTTACCATGTCCGCCACCGCGCTGGATGATAGTCTGCAGCCCGTGGCTGGCAGGACGTGAGGGGGCGCCCCTTCCTTGGCCACGAAAGGACCGAAAGGCAGAAGTTTGCTGGCGCTGGCCCGACAGGCCCAAGGACTTGGCCATAGCCCTGGAGTCCTTGAAACGCTCCAGCGCACTGTCTGCCTTGTCGCCAAAAAGGCGACGGCCATCAAACGGCATGTCCATGAGGCAATTCTGGACATCAGCCAAGAAGTTGGCGGACCTCAGCCAGGCGTGGCGGCGAACCGCCACCATCGTGGAAATCGCCCTGCCCAGCGAGTCCGTGGTGTCCAGTCCACATCGGATAGAGTACCGTGCTGCATCTCGCCCTTCCGCAAGGGCTTGAGCGAGTTTGACCCGGGCCTCCTCCGGGCAACCTGGCAGCACGTCCGCGACCGTGTCCCACAGAGAGTGGGTATAACGGCCCAAAAGGCAAGCGGTGTTGACCGACCGCAACCCCAAACTGAGTGAGGAGAACAGCTACTTACCGAACCGCTCATACCTTTTGGATTCCCAATCAGGTGGAGCAGTCGGGAATGCGGTCTGGGAGTTAGAGGCCTGTATAATCAGACTCTCGGGGTGTGGTGGGTGGACAGGAAGCTCTGGTCGCCTGGGGCCGGGCGGTGGCGCCTGGCCACGTTCCTATCTACAGGGGGACCTGTAGCGGGCCTGGACCAAGTGCCCAACAGAACATCAGTAAGGGCCTCATTAAACGGCAGAAGAGGCTCCGAAGAGCTTGCCTGCGGTTTAAGGACCTCTGTGAGGAGGTTAGTCCTCACGGCCGCGACGGGGAGTTCAAGAGCCAAGGCCTTGGCTGCCCTAGTCAGCACCACGCTGTAAGCAGCCCCCTCCTCCGTAGCCATGGTAGGAGGGGAGACAAAGCCAGTGTCGGGCGAAGTGTCCAAACCACTGGCCTCCCCTAGATCCACTGCCCAGTCCTAATACGACTGGCACTCCCGTGCCAGAGGGTCCTCAGACCCCTCCCAATCCCCCTCGCCTCCCATCTCCTGATAGTCAGGTTCGAAGGATAGGGCCGGATCATAGAAGAATTACTCTTCTCTCAGCGTCGAATGCGGCGCCGAGCGACGTTGGTCCGACGCCGGATCCGGACCGAGGGAGGGACCGGGGACGGCGTCGGGGGCAACACCCTGGGGGTTGGCGCCGGCGGAGGGGTCGTAGGGTCGACCAGCGGCGACCCGGATCCGGTGGGGCCCTGCGGCGTCGCGACCGCAGGGCCCATAGGCGCCACAGCGGAACCCAATGGAGGAGAGAGCGACCTCATGGCCATGAGGAAGGCATCGATCTCCTCCGGCGTCGCATTCAGCCCAGGGACTGGCGGGTATGGAGCTGGCAGCGGCGCAGCCGCGTGGGCGGTGTCGCCCGAACCCCCGGCTGCATCGCGCGAGCATCGGGGAGAGTCGGAAGAGCGATGTCGTCTCTTCAACTTCTTGTGCCTCTTACCTGAGGACTTGGAGCCCGACGAATGGTGTCGACTCGCTGAGCTGCGATGACTGTGGCCCTGCGACCGGTCCTTCGACCTCCTCCTCGACCTGGACCGTGAACGGCACGGGCCGACTGCCGGAGCTCGAGTCGCTTACGGGACCGCTCCCGCCTAGCCTACGACGTCAAGGCCCAGCAGTCAGGGCACGACTTGTCATCATGGTCGGCCCCAAGGCAATACAGGCACCGGCGATGGGGGGCGGTAACCAACATCAGTCGGTTGCAATTGGCACAGGGCTTGAACCCGGGCATCCCTACCGGCACCGAAAGTCTTACGACTCGAAAGAGGATCAAAAAGATCGAAAAAGTTAGTCAAAAAGTGACTAAGGAAGACTGCTTTTTCCGGATCTGCGCTTGCTGGCGTGGAAAAAAGAAGAACTGACGTCAGCGCGAGGGCGGCGTCTAAGTATCCAGACGACGTCATCCCGGCGCCAACGACGCCGTCGACAGACGCGGAGCCGCAGACGACGCCTACCGACGCACAGGGGTACTGCTACGCAAAACTTTCCGGATCCAATCTAAGGTAAGGAATCTAACACTAACCTGTTTCTTTCACATCTGCTCGTCTATTCGCCCAAGATGCAAGATGCATTGCCAGTCAGCCTGGCTTCATGGCAGCTCCCGCCACGTTTGTCTCCACAGCAGCAAATCCTGTTCAGTGGTCCTTCGCCAAAGGGGTATCCAGCCTCATGGAACTCTTGTCAGCTACAGCCTCCAGCCTCGTCCCACTTGAGAATATCAACTTTCAAAAAAAGAAACTAAGGGTCAGATTTATGTTCCGGCAGAGTATTCTCCATTGGGCTGATGGAGGACTTTACATTCGCCAGGCAGAGAATACTCTGCCCACAAGATTTTTAAATGACCACTTAATAGGCAGTCATGTATAAAGGCATTGAATGAGCCGCCATCACAGTGGTTCCTGTCAAATCAATGTACTCTCTGTTTAATTTACAGAGCTGTTTTAGAAGGACGCAGCCCTGTAGGAAACAATATTCTTTTCAAAAAGAAAATCCCGAAATGGGATTTTCTTTACGAAAAGTAAAAAAGTTTTTTTTAAAAGTAATGCCCCCCATGCCAAGGGAGGCACCTCCTATGGCGAGAGAAGCGTTAGAATGGTATTACAGTTCCTTACTGACAGGCTTTACCTGGCGATAAGGAACAGTGAAAAATGACTACATGTCCATCTATCTAAATTGGGTGGGCATACATGTAGCTAGTTTGGCCATGGAGGAGACAGTTGTCTCCGCAGTGGCCAAACTTAAGGTCAACACACAATAAAATTTGGCGGGTGACCACTATATTAGTGGGGAGGGAACTCCATTGCTGCTGCAATGGAGTACCCTTTCCACCTCTCAACCAAAATATAAATCAGACCCTAACCGCAGTTTTGTCCAGGGGCTCCTTGACAACAATGCCCCCTCCTCGGACTCCACCTGCAGCATTGCCCTGCTGTTCTTCTACCTTCTCTGGGATTTTGATGTTGAAATCTCTTTAAAATTGCTTCTAATTCTGAATGTTAGCACCGACCAGGCCCAATCCACTTTTTGTAACCAACTCTCGCTTCACAGCAGTCGACCATATTTTTTTACTATGACTCGGTCTTACACGAATAGAATTAAAAATTCATAACTCTGGTTCTACTAGTTAGATTGTTGTTGTTTTAGTGTCAGCTCATTTATTAAAATGTATTCTTTTTTTCTTGTGACTTTTGTGGTTCACCTTCACAGGTCCTGCAGCTGTGTTAACACCCCACTAAACCAACAACCCAATTTCTCACCAGTTTCATAATGACCCTGTCAATAAATATATTTCGCCGCTGACAGCCACTTTCACTACCACTGGCCCCAATAGTGCATTTCAGACTACGAAGGAAGGATTGTCTTTCAGAATTCTACACTTATTGTCTAAGGTTTTTGAAAAGAAAGGATCAAGCATAGCACCTTTCACATCTAAAGAGGGTCACCCCACTCTGAGAATGTTTAGGATTTCATACAGGGCTGCTAACTGTTGAAAGCAAACACTACTCGTGGAGTACAAACCAGGAAGACGCAGATTAACAGGCTCCCTAAACCTAGCAAGCGTTGGGTTTAAGTAATAATCAGGCACCTGAAAATGTTTAAAGGAAAACAATCTTCTCTAATAGTATTAGTTACACGAAGAGATAACGTAAACTCGCCTTTCTAATCCGGACTTCAATGCCAGGGAACTGGAGACAAGGCAACCACAAAATAAAGAACAACTGGCAATGACCAAACTGCAAAGTAAAGTTCAAGGGAAGATGTCAAAAGATGGGTTCCTGTGTACAAACACTATCGTGACATAAATCAAGTAGACATTTTCTCCTTTCCAAGTAACACAAGGAGAGTTTTCTGCAACTATTAAGAACGCTAAGAATCCCAGAAAGAGACCACTGTAATTTAACATGGTAGCTTAGGTGTTATTTGGATTCGTTCTTTTTACCAAGTGTCTTTGATGAGGCACACACATCTGAAAACTTTAATCAATGATTCCCCATTCCCTACATTAGCAGCACCGGGGAAGGAATGCACTGAGCAGACTACTGCAGTAGCTAAATAATAATAATCTACAGAATCTACAGAGTCATTTTGCATCAAAAGACTTCAATTAACAACCGCTACATTTTAAGCTGTAAAATTTCAATTGATGAAATAATATGTCGCCTGAAAACTTTCTTACTCAAACACAAGAAAAAGCGTATTGACAGGCAAATCCAAGCATCAATATGTGGCCCGTTGGCACTTTGCAAGTATTTTAGGTTGTAAGTACTCAGTAATTTCCACAGATAAAACAAGTCCGTTTGTTGCGGGCAGTAGTCAGAACTTATGGTGCACCTTTTACTTGCTTGTACTACTACAATCAGTCAAAGAGAAACACCTTTATTTTATATCGTAATCAGCGTTGAAACAATTCCAGCATACTTCTATGAAGCGAGGTACCATAAACACTTCATTTCGGCCTGCCCTTCACATCTAACGCGACCAATTGATCATTGCAATAAATTCACAAAATGAGAAAGTCGTCCTTGAAAACATTTTGATGAAAACGTGCAAAGGCAACCTCTGAAAAAAGGCCATTAGACTGCAGCTCATTGTACACTTGAAATTACCTTTTTAAAGAGACCCACTCAATCACAGCCAGTTCATTATACCTTTATAGAGGACGAAGATGATATTTCTATGCGCCACAAGAAAAAATAGGAAATAAAAACAAAAAGAAACGAATACCAAGATTTGAATTTCACCCTGCCAGAACAAGTTCATATAGTGTTACCACAGAGCATCAAGCTTTGCTGGACATGCAGGTTACCCTTCTTGCATGTATTCTACCTGCTAATGAGGGACCCAAAGTTACATTGCGGGGTACCAATTTCCCATTCCTTCTACCACTGCCTCAAGCGCACATGGTCATCAGAATGATTTATATTGATCTCAAAAGCAGATAGAAAACAAGGTTCAATCAAAGTTAGTTTTGGAGCTTCCTGGGTGGGCGGGAATCTAGAATTTCATCACAATAACTAAGCTTGTTTACATCTGGTCTGACCGCACTTACAATGCTGGAGAATCGACTTCGGGGTTTGTCGGGGGTGTCCTGCTCATGCAGGGCACCCTCACCCTTATAACCTAGCACCCTGCCCTCAGGATTGACATGCCTTCCTTAGGCGTGACTTATAGGTTTTAAATGTAGTGACCTCAGATATAAGGAAACATATATTAAGCCTGGGCGTAGCAGGTCGTAGTGCCTCTACGCGTATTTCCACGGAGTTTGCAAAACACTTAGTGGAAATACGCTCCCTCCCCCCTCCCAAATTAATTAACAACAAGCATTTGCAATGCAATAGGTCTCGCATTAGGAAAGTTTGAGCTATTGGTATTGTAAATGACAATTTTTTTATTTATGTGTTGGTTTTGAAAATAGCGAAATTAATAGCTTTGTCATTTACAATGCCAATACTTTTAACTTTTGCAAATGTGACACCTATAGCATGACTTAGATGTATTGATATTACAAATAACAATGGCTTTTCATTTTTTAAAATAATTAATACCTAAATAAAAGTTATTGTAATTTATAATGGCAATAGCTTAAACTTTTGTAAATAACTTTTGTGAAGATTATGTTCAGTGTATTTTATTGTGACAAAAATCCAAAAACAGAAGTGAAATATTAACATCTTTTTGTGACATTTGTAATAAAGATTGAAACATTGAGAGAACATATTTGAACCAGTTGTTGTTGAAAGGTTGCACAGATTGATGCTGTGGTGGCGCTGAGTGATGTTGTGGTGGCGACGAGTGATGCTGTGGTGTTCAGTGATGCTGTGGTAGCGCATAGTGACGTTGTGGTGCCCCTGAGTGATGCTGTGGTGCCCCTGAGTGATGCTTTGGTGCCCCTGAGTGATGCTGTGGTGCTCCTGAGTGATGCTGTGGTGGTGTGATAGATAGATAGAGGGAGGGCGATAGATAGATAGAGTGATGACGATAGATAGTGTGAGTGCGATAGATAGACAGAGTGAGGGCGATAGACAGACAGATAGATAGAGTGAGGGCGATAGATAGATAGCTAGATAGATAGATAGAGTGAGGGTGATAGATAGATAAGACAGAGTGAGGGCGATAGATAGATAGATAGATAGATAGATAGATAGATAGATAGATAGATAGATAGATAGATAGATAGATAGTGAGGGTGATAGATAGAGTGAGGGAGGGCGACAGATAGGTAGAGTGAGGGCGATAGATAGATGTGTGTGGTTGTGTGTGTGTGGTTGTGTGTGTGGTGTGGTTGTGTGTGTTTGTGTGGTTGTGTGTGTGGTTGTGTGTGTGGTTGTATGTGTGTGCGTGCATGGTTGTATGTATGTGTGTGTGCGGTTAAAGAAGGATGTATGTGGAAGAGAGCAGCAGATCAGCACAGCAGAAGAGAGCAGGGAGTTAAAGAAGGAGGCGGGTGGAAGAGAGCAGAAGATTAGCACAGGAGAAGAGAACAGGGAGTTAGAGAAAGAGGTGGGTGGAAGAGAGCAGCAGATCAGCACAGGAGAAGAGAAGAGAACAGGGAGTTAGGGAAGGAGGCGGGGTAGAAGAGGGCAGCAGATCAGCACGGGAGAAGAGAAGAGAACAGGGAGTTAGAGAAGGATGTATGTGGAAGAGAGCAGTAGATCAGCACAGCAGTAGAGAACAGGGAGTTAAAGAAGGAGGCGGGTGGAAGAGAGCAGTAGATCAGCACAGGAGAAGAGACGAGAGAACAATGAGTCAAAGAAGGAGGTGAGGTGGAAGAGAGCAGCAGATCAGCACAAGAGGAGAGAACAGGGAGTTAAAGAAGGAGGCGGGTGGGAGAGAACAGCAAATCAGCGCGGGAGAAAAGAACAGGGAGTTAAAGAAGGAGGCGGGGTGGAAGAAAGCAGCAGATCAGCACAGGAGAAGAGAACAGGGAGTTAAAGAAGGAGGTGGGTTGGAAGAGAGCAGTAGATCAGCACAGGAGAAGAGAACAGGGAGTTAAAGAAGGAGGCGGTGGAAGAGAACAGCAGATCAGCACAGGAGAAAAGAACAGGGAGTTAAAGAAGGAGGTGGGGTGGAAGAGAGCGGCAGATCAGCACAGGTGAAGAGAACATGGAGTTAGAGAAGGAGGTGGGGTGGAAGAGAGCAGCAGATAAGCACATGAGAAGAGAACAGGGAGTTAAGGAAGGAAGCGGGTGGAAGAGAGCAGCAGATCAGCACAGGAGAAGAGAAGAGAACCGAGTCAATAAGGAGGTGGGGTGGAAGAGAGCAGCAGATCAGCACAAGAGGAGAGAACAGGGAGTTAAAGAAGTAGGCGGGTGGGAGAGAACAGCAAATCAGCGCGGGAGAAAAGAACAGGGAGTTAAAGAAGGAGGTGGGGTGGAAGAGAGCAGCAGATCAGCACAAGAGGAGAGAACAGGGAGTTAAAGAAGGAGGCGGGTGGGAGAGAACAGCAAATCAGCGCGGGAGAAAAGAACAGGAAGTTAAAGAAGGAGGCGGGTTGAAGAGAGCAGCAGATCAGCACAGGAGAGGAGAGCAGGGAGTTAAAGAAGGAGGTGGGGTGGAAGAGAGCAGTAGATCAGGAGAAGAGAACAGGGAGTTAAAGAAGGAGGCGGGTGGAAGAGAACAGCAGATCAGCACAGGAGAAAAGAACAGGGAGTTAAAGAAGGAGGTGGGGTGGAAGAGAGCAGCAGATCAGCGCAGGTGAAGAGAACATGGAGTTAGAGAAGGAGGTGGGGTGGAAGAGAGCAGCAGATAAGCACAGGAGAAGAGAACAGGGAGTTAAGGAAGGAAGCGGGTGGAAGAGAGCAGCAGATCAGCACAGGAGAAGCGAAGAGAACAGGGAGTCAAATAAGAAGGTGGGGTGGAAGACAGCAGCAGATCAGCACAAGAGGAGAGAACAGGGAGTTAAAGAAGGAGGCGGGTGGGAGAGAACAGCAGATCAGCGCGGGAGAAAAGAACAGTGAGTTAGAGGAGGCGGGTGAAAAGGGAACAGCAGATCAGCACAGGGGAAGAGGGCAGGGAGTTAGAACAGCAGGCTGGGAGGGAGAGGGCTGCAGATTAGCAATTGTTGCCAATTTAGCTCTGTCACTTAAAAGATTAGTTTGTACCTCTGTCATGATGTGCAGCCAGTAGTTTGTTTTCCTGCCGGGCTGTGTCTTCCATCCTTCCCAGGTTGGTATTTGAAGTATGATTAATAGCAGTAATGGCAATTTACAGCGCTTACAATCTGCAACTAGTTGCTGCTCTTTGCACGTGGTAGAAGCTTGGAATGGTGCACTCAGTACAGCAGCTGCTGTTTGTGCATGTATGCTCTTGCTCTGCTGCTAACTGCTAGAGGGACCCTTAAGCTCACCGACATTTAAGAAAATCCTTTTCACGAGGTCATAGGGGAAAAACATGGTCTTTGTCAATGACTGGGGAAGGAGGAGCGTGACTGCATGGATTGGCACTGGCGTGTGGGGGCTGTGAGAGTCTGGGTAAGGAGGAGCGAGACTGCATAGATTGGCACTGGAGTGCTGGGGCTGTGAGAGTCTGGGGAAGGAGGAGTGTGGGGGCTGTGAGTTTGTGGGGAAGGAGAAGCGTTACTTCACAGTATGAGACTGGAGGGTGGGGAGCCTGGGAGTGCCTGGGGAAGGAGTAGCGTGACTGCACAAAATGAGACTGTAGGGTGGGGGGATGTGAGTGGCTGGGGATAGAGCAGTATGATGTCACGATACCAGACATGAGAATCCAGGGCCAGGGAGTAAGAGGACGCAATACAAGAGTTGAATGAGAATTTAGAAGTGTAATGGCACAGCATGAGACTGGAGGATGAGGGGTCTGGGAGTGCCTAGGGACGGAGACGTGTGACTGCACCGGTATTAGGCTGGAGGGTGGGGGGGCATGTGAGAACCTGCAGACGGAGGGGTGTGATGGCATAGCATGAGAATGGAGGTTTGAGGACTGGGAGTGTCCAGGGTTGGGGGAATGATGACACCGTATGAGAATGGAGAGTTGGGCCCTGAAAGTATCTTGGGTTAAAGGCGTGGGTTGGCAGTGTGGGGAGCTTTAGCGCCTGCAAGGATGGCGAAGTCGCAGTAAGAGTCTGGAGGCTCAGGGGCCAGGGAGTTTCTGAGGAAGGAGGGCGTGACGTTGTGGTGCGATCCTGGAGGGTGAGAGGCTTGGGCACCTCCAGAGACGGCAGAGCGTGATGCACAACATGAGTCTTAAGGGTGAGGACGTGGGAGAGTCCTGGGATGGAGGAGTGCAATGGTACAGTGTGTTCATGGGGGGTGCGTGGGGGGAGGGGCTTGGGAGTGTCTTTGGGTGTAGTGGTGTAATGTTGCAGTACAAGCCTGGAGGGTGAGAGAATTGGGCACCCATAGGGATGGAGGAGTGTGATGTCACAGCATGAGCCTGGAGGGTCAGGGGCTGCATAAATAATCACCTGGCCAATGCTGGTTTGTCTTGAAGCTTGCACATTGAAAAGAAGTGTATCCTTTTGATTGGCGGTTTTAATGCATTCCATAAAGAAACAAAGAATTTAGCTAAATGCAAGTTAACGTGTAAACCAGTTTGGGACGACTTTAAGTTCCCTTTCGCTTACTCCCAAACGTTGACACGTATGGCCGAGCTCTAACGACCACTGTTTGCGGCGTGAGCACAGCCCCGCAACTGAGGAGCAGGGAGAACGAAGACTAGCATTCGGAGCAGTGGCAGCAAAAGGATGTATGCAGACTAGCCCTGCAGAGCATCTTCTCATATAACTGTACGTGTGCAAGGGGACAGTATAGTACATGGCGGCACGACACATAAAAAGATACCGAAAGGTGACGGCACACTCTCCGGTGCAATACCCCATTCCCCAGGAAATACCAGTGAAGCCATTAAACTGATGGAAACTCCCCGGAGAAAGTCTTTTCACCAGGGCAGATATGCACTGCACAGGAAGTGTTGGATGCGGCCACAGGAAACTACGCACTGACACAGAGTAGTACAGGTCGTGTGGCTTTTGTTTGCGGAAGGTTAATCCCCAGCATCGGTCCCTATTGCGTGTTTCACACTGTTCTTCCTGCTGCTTCAGGACGCCGATCGCCAAAGTGGTCGGTGAAGGGAGGAGCCAGTTAATGTAGAAGGGACGCATGCAGCAGCTCGGCATGCTGTGAAAACCAGCATCACACCGCAAGAAAAGACAGATGGCGGAGAAGTGCAATAGAAAAAGGGGCGGATGAAAAAACTGAGAACTCAGTGTCAGGCAAACACCCGCACATAGAGTATGTTGGGGTATGTCCTGAGGGTGAAATAGACGCAAATCACAACAAAAACATCATCAGTAACGACCACGACAGGGAGGCAGCGGCCATGAGACACGCTCTGTGGAGGGGGAGGGGCGAGCAAGACAGAGGCAGAGCGAGCCAGCGAGGAGGAGACATGTGTGTCCGCCATTGTTTAGCATTAATGGCGTGCCGCCCAGAAGAAAAGCAACGCCGGGCAGCCTGTGTTTCAGATTAGGAGTGCTGCGCCTTTAAAAAAAAAACCACTCCATCGCAAGTTAAACAAGCTACTAACAAGACAGTTCGCATGTTTCAAACTTCGTCCTGGATGACGCTAGAAGCTCAACCCGCTCCCGCTGCCCGTCCCTGAAGTGTTGTGTACCTGGGTCTGCTGTCCTCGGCACCCCTCGGCTCCCGCACCCGGCGCACGTTCATGCTGGCATTACCGAGGCTCGGCGTCTCGGATTTGACCTCGTGAGCGCGACTCTGCCATGCGCTTAGGAAAACGAAACCTAAGAGCCACATGCGCGCTCACGAGGTCAAATCCGAGAGCCACGACGGAAAGCGCGTGCACCTCCCCA